>NC_091979.1:41392189-42689346 GCF_044704955.1 Pristiophorus japonicus
ATTTTCATGCCTTTTGCAAGTCTAACCAACAGATGTCACCTCTTGCCTTTCACGGCTCTGTCCTTAGTCCTTCAGCCATCAACATTATCGACCTCATTATCTCTTCCGGAATAGAAGAGCGAGGAAAAAAGATCAGCAATTTACAACATGAAAACATGCACACTGGCAACTCCTGATTACTGCTCATCATAATGCACAACTGAACAATCATAACTCAGATTATGGCTATGCAAAAAGTTACAATGGTATTTGGTACGTGAAAACACTTGAAATGCCCCATCATGCCACAATAAATGGTTCCTTTAATTGTATCCTCTCTTGCTCAAGGTATTGACCCCTTGCCCTGCTGCAATATGGATACGCAAGCATCATCAACTTTGACACTTTGTGAAAGTAACCTTTATTTTGTGTGAGCCTCTATAGCGAGTGCCACCAAGCGATTCAATTGCAGAAGGAGGGTACCATATTCAATGACGAAACAATTATCACTTCCAGAGGAGATAGTTACCGATTAGAAGCAGGAAGGCGACCAATTTTTTCCTTCCTATTTTAGGAATGTTATCAACTGTGGAGCTCCTAATGGTGACATGACCAAGATCAGCTAACTAAAGCCAAACCGAGAATCAAACATGATGGGCCAAAAATCTCGGACTCTACGGGCCCGCATGTTCCAGGTTTAGGCGCGCAAAGTGCATGCGCTGAAATCCAGTACTTCGAACTGTCAAAATGTCTTTTGACAGTTCCAACGCATACTCAGAAGGGCCTTCGCGGGCAGAGATTTGGGCTATTTGCCCAGCGAATGTCCTTCAAACTCTAATGCTGGTAAAAGCAGGCGTATGGCTTACTTTTACCAGCTTAAGAGTCTTAATAGATGGAAAAAAATATTACTTATTTTTATATTTTTAAAAACCCTGTCTATAAAGGCAAGTTTATTTTTAACATTATTAAGATTTTTTTTATATTTTCAAAAAAAAAGTTCTAAAACATTTAATTTAATGCAATTTCGATTAATTTTTTTTTTTTAAAGTGAAGCTCTTTTTAAAAATTTGTTTGTATTTTATTTGATTTTAGGGGTATTCTCATTAATAGTAATGGGAGCTCCGAGCAGCTAGGTCTCTGAGCGCAAGTCAATGTTACTCCAGGACCACCAGGTATTTTTGTTAAAAAAATTTCGGTAGGATGCATCCGCCTGCGGGAAAAAAAGACTGGTCAACCCATTGGGGGAACGCTTGGTTATATATTTATTACACAGGTGCCTCCTTGTGCCTTTAAGTGAATCTTGGAACAAATCATGCATGGCTGTTGCAGTTGAGGATTATTTTAAAATTGGGTTATAAAATACAAATTCTAGCTGCAGCGAAATCACAGCTCCAGTTGTTTTTTTTAATAAATATCTAACCAAGTCAATTTAAAGACTAATTTTTGCTCATCCCTTTAAAAAGTACACAATTTATTTTACCCGTCAAGTATTTTAGGCCTGTATTTAAAACAAGACTAGCACCAAAAAATACAACAATACGTATAATAACAGAATCATAGAAAATAGATGCAGGAGCAGGCCATTTGGCCCTTCGAGCCTTCACCACCATTCAATATGATCATGGCTGATCATGCAACTTCAGTACCCCATTCCTGCTTTCTCTCCATACCCCTTGATCCCTTTAGCTGTAAGAGCCACATTTAACTCCCTTTTTAGTATATCTAACGAATTGGCCTCAACAACTTTCTGTGGTAGAGAACATCAGAGACCTCAAACAGTGGAGGGGAACCTAAACCATGCAAATTATGCCAGTGGTCTTGCACAATGTTGTGGCAAATAGGCAATTCACGTTGCATAGTTTTGTTTGTTTAATGTTTATGACCACTGACATAACTATGAATAGTGATCACAATCCTGTTACTGATTCACACAAAGTGTGCTACTGCAGCACAGAACCCCCTCAGTCTTCAGTAAAAATACATCACCTAACTTGTTGGCAACGACCACACTTGCTGCTTCCACTGAAAGGCACTTTTCTTAGACAGTGGGCTCCATTAAAACCTCAACAATGTGGGTCAAACCTATCCCCAAACAAAAACCACATCCTAGCCAATTCAGGAGAGTGAAAATGATATTTTACATGTAGCGATAAGTATATATTTGTGTGAGAATACTCAATATTTGTACAAATTACTGTGCAACAAGAAAAATTTCTCAGGGAAGATAGTTTGCTGAAATGTGTAAACTTGGCTCAGTTATTACCACTCTCACCTCTGGATTAGAGGCTGAGCGTTTGAATCCCATTCCAGGACTTGGATGCATAATCTATAGTGCAATTCAATGCAACACTAAAGGACTGCTGAATTGTCAAATGTGCATGTCTTAGGCCCAACCATCTTCAGCTGCTTCATCAATGACTTTCCCTCCATCATGCCAGAAGTGGGGATGTTCGCTGATGATTGCACAGTGTTCAGTTCCATTCGCAACTCCTCAGATAATGAAGCAGTCCATGCCCATATGAACATAACATAAGAAATAGGAGCAGTAGGCCATAAGACTCCTCGAGCCTGCTCCACCATTTAATATGATCATGGCTGATCAGATCAAAGACTCAGCTCCACTTCCCCGCCCGCTCCCCATAACCCCTTATTGGTTAAGAAACTGTATCTCTGAATAAATGTATTCAATGATCCAGCTTCCACAGCTCTGAGGCAACAAATTCCACAGATTTACAACCCTCAGAGCAGAAATTTCTCGTCATCTCAGTTTTAAATGGGCGGCCCCTTATTCCAAGGTTATGCCCCCTAGTTCTAATCTCTCCCATCAGTGGAAACATCCTCTCTGCATCTACCTTGTCAAGCCCCCTCATAATCTTATATGTTTCGATAAGATCACCTCTCATTCTTCTGAATTCCAATGAGTAGAGGCGCAAGCTACTTAACCTTTCCTCATAATTCAACCCTCTCATTTCCAGAATCAACCTTGTGAACCCTC
Source organism: Pristiophorus japonicus (assembly GCF_044704955.1). NCBI lineage: Eukaryota > Metazoa > Chordata > Chondrichthyes > Pristiophoridae > Pristiophorus > Pristiophorus japonicus. Next base: position 41,395,164 of record NC_091979.1, read on the forward strand.
TCTGAACTGCCTCTAAAGCAAGTATATCCTTTGGTAAATATGGAAACCAAAACTGAATGCAGTACTCCAGGTGTGGCCTCACCAATACCCTGTATAACTGTAGCAAGACTTCCCTGCTTTTATACTCTATCCCCTTTGCAATAAAGGCCAAGATTCCATTGGCCTTCCTGATCACTTGCTGTACCTGCGCACTAACCTTTTGTGTTTCACGCACAAGTACCCCCAGGTCCCGCTGTACTGCAGCACTTTGCAGTCTTTCTCCATTTAAATAATAACTTGCTCTTTGATTTTCTCTGCCAAAGTGCATGACCTCACACTTTCCAACATTATACTCCATCTGCCAAATTTTAGTTGGGGTCCCAGAACTGATTCCTGTGGCACCCCACTAGTTACGGATTGCCAACCAGAAAATGAACCATTTATCCCGACTCTTTGTTTTCTGTTCGTTAGCCAATCCTCTATCCATGCTAATATATTATCCCAACCCAGTGAACTTTTATCTTGTGCAGTAACCTTTTATGTGGCACCTTGTCAAATGCCTTCTGGAAGTCCAAATACACCACATTCACTGGTTCCCCTTTATCCTCCCTGTTCGTTACATCCTCAAAGTATTCCAGCAAATTTGTCAAACAGGAGTTCCCCTTCATAAATCCATGCTGACTCTGCCTGACTGAATTATGTTTTTCCAAATGTCGTGCAACTGCTTCTTTAATAATGGACTCCAACATTTTCCCATCCACAGATGTTAGGCTAACTGGTCTATAGTTTCCTGCTTTTTGTCTGCCTCCTTTTTTTTTTTAAAAATAGAGGTGTTACATTTGCAGTTTTCCAATCTGCTCGGATCTCCCCAGAATGCAGAGAATTTTGGTAAATTACAACCAGTGCATCCACAATCCCTGCTGCTCCTTCTCTTAAGACCTTAGGATGCAAGCCATCAGGTCCAGGTGATTTATCCACCTTTAGTCCCATTATCTTACTGAGTACCACCTCCTTAGTGATTGCGATTGTGTTATGGGGCTATGGGGGGGGGGGGGGGGGGCGGGGGGAGGAACTTGACTATGCATTGTTGGGATATTTTTGGTGTCCTCGACCACAAAGACTGATACAAAATATATGTTCCCTATCTCTAATTCCGCAGTCTCATCCTCCAAGGGACCAACATTTACTTTAGCCATTCTTTTCCTTTTTATATACCTATAGAAACACTTGCTATCTGTTTTTATATTTCGTGCTAGTTTACTTTCATAGTCTATCTTCCCTTTCTTAATAATTTTTTTTGGTTATTCTTTACTGGATTTTAAAAGCAAGACCTGGATGACATTCAGGCTTGGATGATAAGTGGCAAGTAACATTCGCGTCACGCAATTGCCAGGCAATAACTATTTCCAACAACAAGAGTCTAACCACGGCCCCTTGACACTCAACGGCATTACCATCGCCGAATCCGCCACCAACAACATTCTGAGGGTCTTCATTGACCAGAAACTTAACTGGACCAGCCACATAAATATTGTGGCTACAAGAGCAGGTCAGAGGGTCGTCTTCACCCAAATTTATCTGCATTGTCTAATTATGGTATTGTTTCTGGATGCTGAAACCCTCGTCCATGCATTGGTTACCTCTAAATTCAACTATTCCAATGACCTCTCAGCCAGCCTCCCACCTGCCACTCTAAAATTCAGCTTCCCGTATCCTAACTTGCACTCACTCATCTCCCCTGCGCTTGCTGACCTACATTGGCTCCTGGCCCAGCAACAACACAATTTTAAAATTCTCATCCTAGGTGTTCAAATCCCTCAATGGCCTCACCTCTCCCTAGCTCAAACATCTTCTAGTCCTACAACCATCCGAGATCTCTCTGCTTCTCCACATCCCCAATTTTCTTCGCTCCATCACTGGCGGCAGTGCCTTTAGCCATCTAGGCCCCAGGTTCTGGTATTCCTTTTCCAAACCTCTCCGCCTCGCTACCTCCTTTAAATTTCTCCTTAAAACCTACCTCTGACATCTGTTCTAATATCCATTAAGGTGGCTTGGTGTCAAATTTTGTTTTATAACGCTATGTGAAGTGCCTTAAAGGAATTATATAAATGTAAGTTGTGGTTGACTTTCCTTAGCCTTATCATGTTTAAACTATACTAACCAAATCGGATCAGAATAGTATACCTAACCGAATTCATTTATAAAATTTTTCAACATATACTTGAATCTCTTAGACGGCATATTGCATGCACTTGAACTGTAAGCAAACAATTAAGCGCTACTTCATAGCAATTTTAAAAAGTCAAAAATACTTTTAATGTTGCATCTGTAGGTTTGCAAAAGCAACATGTTCTTCAACTCAAGTTACTTAGATAATTACTATACTATGTGCCAAAGTGAGAAAACACTTTCACACCCACCAGTTCCAATCTTGGATTTGTTATCAGGAAAGACAAAGTGTAGACTAGACATTTCCCCACAGATAAGAAAACAGCAGATGAATCACCAGGGATTTTTGCACCAGCTGCATTGAAGTGTACAAGAGCAACTTGGGGAAGAATTGTACTTTTTTTTTTTAAAAAGGCAAATATTGCAATTCTAAACTGTTGTAATTTATCAGAACATGAATTTTCCATATATAAAATATATATGTCTGCATACATGGTGAGGTTGATTGTAAAATTATCTGCCAGTGTCAAAGATACAGGTCTGACCTTCCATGAAATCAATAAAAACTGGTGCCTTACAGCACAAATAGATATCTCAAATGTTAACATGCCACTTTCAAGCAAAGTTCTAGGTTAAGATCTTTCTGCAATCAGGTTACCATTTAACAATGAGCAGGTTTAGAAAGTACAGTTTGGAAAAAAACATGTACATCAGACTCAATTAAAAGCTTCCAATGAAAATATTACATGGTAGTTGTAGCACAGTGACAAAGCACTCATATGGCGGGGTGTGAGCTGAGACACAAGGTAGGGTCAAACCAAGAGAGAATAAAGGATGGTCTAAGATGAATTTACAGTGTATGTATGTGAATGCTCAAAGATAAAGTAAATGTTGGTCCCCAAGAGGATGAGACTGGGGAATTAATAATGGAGAACAGGGAAAAGGCAGTAACATTGAAGAAATATTTTGTATCGGTCTTCACGAGAGAAGATACTAAAAACATCCGAATATAGGAGGATAATCAAGGGTCGACAGATAGGGAGGAACTTAATACAATCACTATCCCTAATGAAGTAGCATTCGGTAAAATAATGAGACTAAAGGCAGACAAGTGCCCTGGCCTGAAGGTTTACATCTGAGAGTCTTAAAAGAAGTGGCTGCAAAGATAGTGGATGCATTGGTTTGTAATCTAATAAAATTCCCTAGATTCTGGGGCGGTCCCAGCGGATTGGAAAAACCACAAATGTAACGCCCCTATTTAAAAAAGGAGGCAGACAAAAAGCAGGAAACTATAGACCAGTTAGCCTAATATCTGACGTTGGGAAAATGCTGGAATCCATTATTAAGGAAGTAGTAGCGAGGCATTCAATCAAACAGAGAGTCGGGATAAATGATTCATTCTCTGGTTGGCAACCAGTAACTAGTGGGGTGCTGCAGGGATTAGTGCTAGGACCCCAACTATTTACAAGCTATATAAAACGACTTGGAAGAAGGGACTGAGTGTAACGTAGCCAGTTTTGGTTTCCATATTTACAAAAGGATATACTTCCTTTGGAGGCAGTTCAGAGAAGGTTCACAAGGTTGATTCCAGGGATGAGGGGGTTGACTTATGAGGAAAGGTCGAGTAGGTTGGGCCTCTACTCATTGGAATTCAGAAGAATGAGAGGTGATCTTATTGAAACATATAAGATTATGAGGGGGCTTGACAAGGTGAATAGAAAGAGGATGATGGGAGAGACTAGAACTAGAACATATAGGTAAAAAACAGGATGAGGTCCGACAAGATGAATTTAGGGAGCTAGGAGCTAAATTAAAGAGTAGGACTTCAAAAGTAGTAATCTCAGGATTGCTACCAGTGCCACGTGCTAGTGAGTAGGAATCGCAGGTTAGCTCAAATGAATACGTGGCTTCAGGAATGGTGCAGGAGGGACGGATTCAAATTCCTGGGACATTGGAACCGGTTCTGGGGGAGGTGGGACCAGTACAAACCGGACGGTCTGCACCTGGGCAGGACCGGAACCAATGTCCTAGGAGGAGTGTTTGCTAGTGCTGTTGGGGAGGAGTTAAACTAATATGGCAGGGGGATGGGAACCTATGCAGGGAGACAGAGGGAAGTAGAATGAAGGCAGAAGCAAAAGATAGAAAGAAGAAAAGTAAAAGTGGAGAGCAGAGAAACCCAAGACAAAAAGCAAAAAGGACCACATTACAGCAAAATCCTAAAGGGGCAAAGGGTGTTAAAAAGACAAGCCTGAGGCTCTGTGCCTCAATGCGAGGAATATTCGGAATAAGGTGCAGATAGCAGTTAACGCATATGATGTAATTGGCATCACGGAGATATGGCTCCATGGGTGACCAAGGCTGGGAACTCAACATCCAGGGGTATTCAACATTTAGGAAAGATAGATAGAAAGGAAAAGGACGTGGGTTGGCGTTGCTGGTTAAGGAGGAAATTAATGCAATACTAAGGAAGGACATTAGCTTGGATGATGTGGTATCTGTATGGGTGGAGTGACAGAATACCAAAGGGCAGAAACCGCTAGTGGGAGTTTGTGTACAGACCACCAAACAGTAGTAATGAGGATGGGGACAGCATCAAACAAGAAATTAGGGATACGTGCAATAAAGGTACAGCAGTTATCATGGGCGACTTTAATCTACATATTGACTGGGCTAACCAAACTGGTAGCAATGCGGCGGAGGAGGATTTCCTGGAGTGTATTAGGGATGGCTTTCTAGACCAATATGTCAAGGAACCAACTAGAGGGCTGGCCATCCTAGACTAGTGTAATGAGAAAGGACTAATTAGCAATCTTGGTGTGCGAGGCCCCTTGGGGAAGAGTGGCCATAATATGGTAGAATTCTTTGTTAAGATGGAGAGTGACACAATGTCCTGAACGATGGTATGAGACATGAAGTGGCTAGAATAGACTGGCGAGTGATACTTAGAGTTGACGGTGGATAGGCAATGGCAAACATTTAAAGATCACATGGATGAACTTCAACAATTGTACATCCCTGTCTGGAGTAAAAATAAAAATGGGGAAGGTGGCTCAACCGTGGCTAACAAGGGAAATTAAGGATAGTGTTAAATCCAAGGAAGAGGCACATAAAATTGGCCAGAAAAAGGAGCAAACCTGAGGACTGGGAGAATTTTGTAACACAGCAGAAGAGGACAAAGGGTTTAATTAGGAGGGGGAAAATAGAATGAGAGGAAGCTTGCTGGGAACATAAAAACTGACTGCAAAAGCTTCTATAGATATGTGAAGAGAAAAAGATGAGTGAAAACAAATGTAGGTCCCTTGCAGTCAGGTTCAGATGACTTTATAATGGGGAACAAAGAAATGGCAGACCAGTTCAACAAATACCTTGGTTGCTTTCACGAAGAAAGACACAAATAACCTTCTGGAAATACTAGGGGGCCGAGGGTCTAATGAGAAGGAGGAACTGAAGCATATCCTTATAAAGCAGGAAATTGTGTTAGGGAAATTGATGGGATTGAAGGCCGATAAATCCCCGGGGCCTGATAGTCTGCATCCCAGAGTACTTAGAGAGGTAGCCCTAGAAATAGTGGATGCATTGGTGATCATTTTCCAACAGTTTATCGACTCTGGATCAGTTCCTATGGACTGGAGGGTAGCTAATGTAACACCACTTTTAAAAAAAGAGGGAGAGAAAACGGGTAATTATAGACCAGTTAATCTGACATCAGTAGTGGGGAAAATGTTGGAATCAATTAAAGATGAAATAGCAGCGCATTTGGAAAGCAGTGACCAAGTCAGCATGGATTTATGAAAGGGAAGTCATGCTTGACAAATCTTCTGGAATTTTTTGAGGATGTAACTAGTAGAGTGGACAAGGGAGAACCAGTGGATGTGGTGTATTTGGACTTTCAAAAGGCTTTTGACAAGGTCCCACACAAGAGATTGGTGTGCAAAATCAAAGCACATGGTATTGGGGGTCATGTATTGATGTGGATAGAGAACTGATTGGCAGATAGGAAACAGAGAGTAGGAATAAATGGGTCCTTTTCAGAATGGCAGAGTGCCGCAGGGCTCAGTGCTGGGACCCCAGATCTTTACAATATACAGTAATGATTTAGATGAAGGAATTGAGTGTAATATCTCCAAGTTTGCAGATGACACTAAACTGGGTGGCGGTGTGAGCTGTGAGGAGGATGCTAAAAGGCTGCAGGGTGACTGGGACAGGTTTGCTGAGTGGGCAAATGCATGGCAGATGCAGTATAATTTGGATAAATGTGAGGTTATCCACTTTGGGAGCAAAAAAACGAAGGCAGAATATTATCTGAATGGCGGCAGATTAGGAACGGGGGAGGTGCAACGAGACTTGGGTGCCATGGTTCATCAGTCATTGAAAGTTGGCATGCAGGTACAGCAGCCGGTGAAGGCGGCAAATGGTATGTTGGCCTTCATAGCTAGGGGATTTGAGTATAGGAGCAGGGGGGTCTTACTGCAGTTGTACAGGGTCTTGGTGAGGCCTCACCTGGAATAGTGTGTTCAGTTTTGGTCTCCTAATCTGAGGAAGGACATTCTTGCTATTGAGGGAGTGCAGCGAAGGTTCACCAGACTGATTCCCAGGATGGCTGGACTGACATATATGAGGAGAGACTGGATCGACTGGGCCTTTATACACTGGAGTTTAGAAGGATGAGAGGGAATCTCATAGAAACATACAAGATTCTGACGGGACTGGACAGGTTAGATGCGGGAAGAATGTTCCCGATGATGGGGAAGTCCAGAACTTAGGATAAGGGGTAGGCCATTTAGGACTGAGATGAGGAGAAACGTCTACACTCAGAGTTTTTAACCTGTGGAATTCCCTACCGCAGAGAGTTGTTGATGCCAGTTCATTGGATATATTCAAGAGGGAATTAGATCGGGCCCTTACGGCTAAAGTGATCAAGGGGTATGGACAGAAAGCAGGAAAGGGGTACTGAGGTGAATGATCAGCCATGATCTTATTGAATGGTGGTGCAGGCTCGAAGGGCCGAATGGCCTACTCCTGCACCTATTTTCTATGTTTCTATAATGAGAGGGCTCAACAAGGTGGATGCAGAAAGGATATTTTCACTCATGGGGGAAACTAAAACTAGGGGACATAGTATCAGAATAAGGGGCCGCCCATTTAAAACGAGATGAGGAGGAATATAGAAATTTACAGAGCAGGAGGCAATTTCAGCCCATCGTGTCCGCGCCAGCCGACAAAGAGCTGCACGGCCATCGGTCAGCAGCCTGAAGGTTACATATAAATCTATGAACAATGAACAATGACGGAAAGGTAAAGAGCGCCCAACCAGTCCAGTCCACCCCACACAATTGCAACACCCCTTACACTGAAACATTCTACACTCCACCCGAATCAGAGCCATGTGATCTCCTGGGAGAGGCAAAAAACAAATAAAAACCCAGGCCAATTGGGGGAAAACAAATCTGGGAAAATTCCTCTCTCTTCCATCCAGGCGATTGAAACTAGTCCAGGAAATCACCCTGGCCGTATTCGATTCCCTGCAGTACTTACCATTATATCTGCACCGGCCAACAAGAGGTTATCCAGTCTTATCCCAATTACCAGCTATAGGTCCATAATCCTTCAGGTTACAGTGTTTTAAGTGACCATCCAAGCACCGTTTAAATGTGGCGAGGGTTTCTGCATCCACCAACCTTCGAGGCAGTGAGTTCCAGACCCCCACAACCCTCTGCGTGAAGAAGCCCCCCTTCAAATCCCTTCTGAACCTTCCACCAACCACCTTAAAACTATGCCCCCTCCTAATTGACCCCTCCACCAATGGAAATAGGCCCTTGCTAGCCACTATATCCAGGACCCTCAAAGTTTTGTACACCTCAATGAGGTCTCCTCTCAACCTCCTTTGTTCCAAGGAGAACAAACCCAGCCTATCCAATCTGCACTCCAAGGTCCCTTTGTTCATCTACACTATTAAGTGGCCTACCACTTAATGTGTATACCCTTTCCTTATTAGGCTTCCCAAAGTGCATTACCTCACACTTCCCCGAATTAAATTCTATTTGCCACTGCTCTGCACACCTAACCAGTAGATTGATATCCCCCGGCAGTCCATGACTTTCCTCTTCATCAACCTCATCTGCAAACTTCTTAATCCTACTCCCTATATTCAAATCTAAATCATTGATATATACCACAAAAAGCAAGGGTCCTAGTACTGAGCCCTGCGGAACCCCACTGGAAACATCCTTCCAGTCACAAAAACATCCATCAACGATTACCCTTTGCTTCCTGCCTCTCTGCCAATTTTGGATCCAACTAGCCACTTTGCCCTGGATCCTAGGGATTTAACCTTCGTGACCATTCTACCATGTGGGACTTTATCAAAAGCTTTGCTAAAGTCCATATACACTACATCGTATGCACTACCCTCATCAGCCCTCTTGGTTACGTCCTCAAAATATTCAATCAGGTTAGTCAAACACAATCTTCCCTGAACAAATCCGTGCTGACTGTCCCCAATTAATCCTTGCCTTTCCAAATGTAGATTTATCCTGTCTTTCAGGAGTTTTTCCAATAAATTTCCCACCACTGAGGTTAGGCTGACAGACCTGTAATTACTCAGCCTATCCCTTTCTCCCTTCTTAAACAAGGGTACTACATTAGCAGTCCTCTAGCACCATGCCTGAATCCAAAGAGGACTGGAAAATGATGGTCAAGGCTTCGGCTATTTCCTCTTTTGCTTCGCTCAACAGCCTGGGATGCATTTCAGCCGAGCCTGGGGACTTATCTATTTTCATAGCTGCTAAACCCCTTAATACCTCCTCTCTCACTATGTTTATTTCATCCAGAATTTCACACTCCTCCTCGATAGCAGTATCTGCATTGCCCCTTTCCTTTGTGAAAACAGATGCAAAATATTAATTAAGAACCATACCAACATCTTCTGCCTCCACACAAAGATTACCCTCATGGTCTCTAATCGGCCCTATCTTTTCTTTAGTAACCCTCTTGCTCTTAATATATTTATAGAACATCTTTGGGTTTTCCTTAATTTTACTAGCCAAGAATTTTTCATGCTCTCTCTCAGCATTCCTAATATCCTTTTTAATTTTACCTCTTAACTTTCTAGATTCCTCCAAAGTATCTATAGTATTTAGCAGTCGGTATAAGACATAAGCATCCCTTTTTTTCTTTGTCTACCCCTGTAAGTCCCTGAATATCCAGAGGGCTCTAGAATCGTATTCACACTCTTTTTCTCTTGTCAGCAGGTTGTAAATCTATGGAATTCTCTGCCCCAGAGCTGTGGAGGCTGGGTCATTGAATATATTTAAGGCGGAGATAGACAGATTTTTGAGCGATAAAGGGACTAAAGGGTTATGGGGAGCGGGCAGGGAAGTGGAGCTGAGTCCATGATCAGATCAGCCATGATCTTATTGAATGGCGGAGCAGGCCCGAGGGGCCAAATGGCCTAATCCTGCTCATATTTTTTATGTTCTTATGTTCCAAGGTTGGTGAGCTGCAGGCACAAATAGCTACATGGGAATATGATATTGTGACAATAACAAAGACCTGGCTCAAAAAAAGGCAGGATTGGGTTTTAAATATTCCTGGTTATAAGGTGTTAAGGAAAGATAAGGAAGGAGAGCGAGGTGGTGGTGTGGAAGTATTGGTTAAGGAAAATGTTAGTGCTGGAGAGGGGTTGTCCTGGAAGGATCGAGGACAGAACCTATATGGTTAGAATTAAGAAATAATAGGAGGAGCCATTGCACTATTTGGTGTATTGTACAGACCACCAAATAGTAGGAAAGATATGGAGGAGCAAATTTGCAGATAGTTACAGAGGGCAACTGTTCCCATTGGCAGAAGGGTGGAGAACCAGAGGACACAGACTTGTGATTGGCAAAAGGACCAAAAGCAACACAAGAAAAAACTTTTTTTTTTTTTAAAACGCAGTGAGTGGTTAGGATCGGGAATGCACTGCCTGAAGGCTGATGGAGGCAGACTTATCCTATCTTTCAAAAAAGGAGTCGGATAAGTAAGTCAAGGAAAAAGAATTCCAGGGCTACGGGGAAAGGGCGGGGTAGTGGGACTAGCTGAGAGCCAGCATGAGCTTGATGGGAGGAATGGCCTTCTTCTGTGCTGTAACCATTCTATGGGCCCAAGTTTCCACAAGAAAAAAAACGGGCGCCCCTCCGAGCTGGGAGCCCGTTTTTCACGCCTAAAACGGCGCCTAAAAAAATCCTCGGTATTCTCCACCTACTTACAGGTCCTCTGGCCCTCGGTGCAGCCAGCACGAGCTGTGGGAGGGGGCTGAGCCAGGTCCCTGCGCTGAAAACAGTGCCGGGACCTCTGCACATGCGCGCTACAGTCGGCACGCAAGTGCAGTAGCTCCAGGCGCCGAACTGTGTGGGAGGGGCCCAAAGCATGCAGCCCCTAGCCCTGGCTGAATGGCCTCACTGGGGCTGCGTGAATAAGGCTCCTCCCACGGCCAGCTCCTGCTTCCCTCCCTCCCCACCCCCACCCCCCCTGCCCCCAGACCAGACCCGACACCCGCTCCCCCCTCCCCCGCCGACCAGACCCACTCTCTCTCTCTCTCTTCTCTTTTCTTCTCTTCTTTCCCCCCCCCCCTCCCCCCTCCCTCCCGCTCAGCGACACGAACGGCTTTCTCCCCCCCACCCCCCTCCCGTCCCGCTCAGCGGCACGAGCGGCTGCAGAATTCTCCCTGGCTGAAGCACTTTCACACAGGTAGGAAGATGGTTTATTTAATCTTTTCTTGGCTTATAAATGTGTATTCAGGTTGGATTTATTTGTATAATATTTGTAGAAGTATAAATAAGGATTTATTGTCAAATTTAATGAGTTCCCTTCCCCCCCCCCACTCCCCCCCACCTCGTTCTGGACGCCTAATTTGTAACCTGCGCCTGATTTTTTAATGTGTAGAACAGGTTTTTTTCAGTTCTACAAAAATCTTCACTGGCTCCATTCTACTTTAGTTTGGAGTACATTTTCACTGTGGAAACTTTCAAATCAGGCGTCAGTGGCCGGACACGCCCCCTTTTGAAGAAAAAATTTTGTTCTCAACTAGAACTGTTCTACCTGACTAGAACTGCAGAAAAAAAGTGGAGAATTGCGATTTCTAAAATAGTCCGTTCTCCACCAGTTGCTCCTAAAAATCAGGCGCGAATCATGTGGAAACTTGGGCCCTATGATTCTACAAGCCCTTCCCCAAAGAAATGTATAAATAGAGGGAATGTTATATCCAAGCCTTCATGCTCTCTCTGGCAACCTATTTAAATCTGTATTGTGAAGGATTGGGAGCAGCCGGTTTGTCCTTTAAGCTGATGAACAGAGAAGATAGGAAAAATAACACGATAAAAGTGGAATTGTCCTCATGACTCCTTAAATGAGTTTATTCAGTCAGTAGCTGAGCCCTACTAACTAGAATGGTCCAGGTTGGCAGAGTTCGCAGCCAGGAAGACAGCAGGGTACTACATTTCACCTGTCATTTTAATTTTCCAGACCACTCTCACTTTGACTGCTCTGTTCTCAGCCTCCTACACTGTTCCAATGAAGCTCAACAAACAGCACTTCATCTTTCTATTAGGCAGAACCTAATAACCTCAACCTCTACCCCAATTTTTCAGACAGCAGCTGCCACTGAGGATTGATATTCCCATTTACACCTCTTCTAGACCCAGTTTCCTTACTTGTCCCATGACCATCTCCTTTCACTTTGCACCATCATCCCTCGTCATTTAATCTCTCCGAACACCTCATCACAGATCTTCCATTTGCTCTTTCTCGCTCTCTTTTCTCCCTCCCCCCCCCCCCCCACCGCTGCTTCTATACTTACTTAAAACCTGCGACATCTCTAACCTTTTCCAATTCTGATGACAGGTCATCGATCTGAAACATTAACTCTATTTCTCTCTCCAAAGATGCTGCCTGACCTGAGTATTTCCAACATTTTCTGTTTTTATTTCAATTTCCAGCAAGCACAGTATCTTGCTTTTGCACTTCAATTGGCCTCAGTTCCCCTAGGTTGGGGGAGTGGAGACAGAAGAGAAACATGGCCAAGCATTCCCGCTCTCATCTGCTGTCCAACAACAGATGCCAGAAGCTAATCTGTCTGTGTGGAGCTCAGGTGATGACAGGAGCAGGCTGGATACTCTGTGCAAACATCCTGCCAACACTCACCGTCAAGGTTCCCACATAACGAGTGGTTACTTGAGTAAGGCACTGAAAACCGACTGTCCCCTCATTAAACCAATATAATGAATGGCCCTGAAAAAAGATAGATATGGTCTCTGTTATTTAAAAAAGCCCCAAAAGAAATTTAATTTAATTTTAGTTCAAAAAAGATTACTTGCATGTCTCCAGGTAGGTGAATAACAATTTTGAAACCTACTTGCCACTTTAGAAGCATAGAAACATAGAAAATAGGTGCAGGAGTAGGCCATTCGAGCCTGCACCACCATGGCTGATCATTCCCTCAGTACCCCTTTCCTGCTTTCTCTCCATACCCCTTGATCCCCTTAGCCGTGAGGGCCATATCTAACTCCCTCTTCAATATACCCAATGAACTGGCATCAACAACTCTCTGCGGCAGGGAATTCCACAGGTTAACAACTCTGAGTGAAGAAGTTTCTCCTCATCTCAGTCCTAAATGGCCTACCCCTCATCCTAAGACCGTGTCCCCTGGTTCTGGACTTCCCCAACATCGGGAACATTCTACCTGCATCTTACCTGTCCCATCCCGTCAGAATCTTATATGTTTCTATGAGATCCCCGCTCATCCTTCTAAACTCCAGTGTATAAAGACCCAGTTGATCCAGTCTCTCCTCATACGTCAGTCTTGCCATCCCAGGAATCAGTCTGATGAACCTTCGCTGCACTCCCTCAATAGCAAGAACGTCCTTCTTCAGATTAGGAGACCAAAACTGAACACAATATTCCAGGCGAGGCCTCACCAAAGCCCTGTACAACTGCAGTAAGACCTCCCTGCTCCTATACTCAAATCCCCTAGCTATGAAGGCCAACATACCATTTGCCTTCTTCACCGCCTGCTGTACCTGTAAGCCAACTTTCAATGACTGATGAACCATGACACCCAGGTGTCATTGCACCTCCCCTTTTCCTAATCTGCCGCCATTCAGATAATATTCTGAATTCGCGTTTTTGACCCCAAAGTGAATAACCTCACGTTTATCCACATCTACCATGCATTTGCCCACTCACCTAACCTGTCCAAGTCACCCTGCAGCCTCCTAGCATCCCCCTCACAGCTCACACCGCCACCCAGTTTAGTGTCATCTGCAAACTTGGAGATATTACACTCAACATTTAGGAAGGATAGACAGAAAGGAAAAGGAGGCGGGGTGGCATTGCTGGTTAAAGAGGAGATTAATGCAATAGTAAGAAAGGACATTAGCTTGGATGATGTGGAATCGATATGGGTGGAGCTATGGAATACCTTGATCTTTAAAAACAAAGAAAAAGACAGGCTATGAGACTATAAATGTGAACAATCATTAATGCTCAGATCCATTGGATGTGATCCACCACCACTTTACTCCTTTACTCCATTTGCAATCTAAGCCAAGTGGGGTGAAAGTACCCCCCCCCCCCCACAAAGGACCTGGTTTCTGCTGCCGACCGTTTACGATAAGACCATCATACTGCACATTTGGCAGCAGAGTTGCCAGGCTGGGTGAATTTGCGAGAAGGGATCATTTACAAAATTAGAAGAGAAAAAATTACAAACATGCCCAAAAGAAATTGAAAAACAATCTGCATACAGAATTTAAAATATTCCACTTAAAGTCATAGACAACCCCCACAAGCTTCTCAACCTACTAGCTTCCATTATTAAGGCAATTTCCCCTCTGCCTTTTTAAAAAATATATTTTGCCTATTCTTTAAAATATCACAAATTTAAATCATAAGGCTACACAAGACTACCTTAGAACAACAGAGAATCACACTGTGCAAAATTAAAACTGGCCTCTCTCTTGCCCCACAAGGGAAATTTCTTCACAAGCATCACTTGTTATGAGACATTTTACAGATAGAAACATTACCATTAGGAACAAAGGAGTAAATGTACAGCTTGCTCTATTAAAACAATTCCTCGATTTAAAAGGGGAAAAAAATCAATGTGGTCATCTTTTCTCCAGAAGGTATGGACTCATGGTGGGGTATGGTTCCATAAACACCAGACGCGCGGCCCAAATAACCATTCTTCATGCATGAGCCGAGACAGTGAATATTAAAAGTCTATTTACCAGAGGGCATCAATTCCTTGTCTTCACTCAACATTCACATGTAAATTAATAAATTGCAGTCAGGAGCAGAAACCGTTCCTAATGTCCCCCTTCCTAACCCAAGAGCACCAGAGCTATCTGCAGTGCCCCTAATGCTGCCCCAACTAAGATACCTTAATTCAGCAAAGAGCCAAATATGAAATCCTCCTTCTGTATGGCTAAATATCACACTTGGCAAATGAACCATTAGATGAGTGAATTTCTTGAAATGTACAAGCATTGTGATCAACAATTTTCAGAGAAAAACGGCCCAAGGTGCTTCATGGAAACAGAGACAGAAATTATATTAAGCCAAAGAAGGAGATGTCAGGTGTGACCAAAAGCTTGCTCAAAGATGTAGGTTTTGAAGGAGAATCTTGAAAGGAAGAGAGGGAAGTGAAAAGGCAGAAGGATTTAGGGAGGGAATTCCAGAGCTTATGGTCTAGAGAGCTGAATGCATAGCTTCCAGTGGTGGATGAAGAAACACCCACAAAAGGTCAGGGACAGATGAATAGAATTCTGGGCACTTTTTAGGGTTGGAGAAGGTTAGAAATATGGAAAGGCCACACCATGAAGGGATTTAATCACATGAATGAGAAATTTTAAAAATCAGTCATAAAGTATTGGAGTGATGGAGTGAGTGGGACAGGATATCGGCAGAATTTAAATGAGCTGAAGTTTATGGATGGTAGAGATGAAAAGACAGCAAAGATAGGCGAGTCTGGAAGCCACAAAAACATGGATGAGGTGTTCAGTAGCAGATGGGAGGAGGCTGGGGCGAAGGTGGCCAATGTGGAATAGGCAGACTTTGTATGGAGAAGATATGGAGCCAGAAGCACAGCTCAAGGTCAAATAGGACATCAAGGTGCAAACAGTCTAGTTCAACCTGACAGCAGCCAAGAGAGGGATGGAACCAAGGCAAGGGTACATAGTTTGTAGCAGGTGCCAAAGACAATGGCTTCAGTCTCCCCGACGTTAAGGGGAAGAAAATGCCACTCATCCAAGACTGGATGTTGGACAAGCTGTTTGACAACAGAGGCAGTGGTGATCCACATGTATCTCATCAGAGTCATACTGTGCATTTGGATTACAGCAAATGTAACAGACTTCTGATTTTCTTTTTGGGTGGGGGGGGGGGGGCGTGGGTGAGGAGGCGGGCGATGGGAGAAAGAGAAACAGAGTTCCACGAAGGATTATAGGAATGTGAACTGTACACATGTCAAATGGGGGTGGCATTTAGGGGAAAAACATGCATCTAGACTGCAAGCTGGAGGGGATAACCCATTGGCAAGCCGCCCATGAAGGGAAAAGGTGGTTATTAAAACTGCATACACTCGCACACTCCCTTCAAAAGCTCTGATGGACTGCCACTTATATTAAGCCACTATGTGGCGATAAATGATTTCAGCCAAGGCCGAAGTGAAGCACCTTAAGTTGCCGGAGGTAAATAGAGATAAGGGGGTGGGGGGGGGGGGGGGGGGGGAAACCAACTTACCCAGGCTTCCCAGTTTCTTAACCGATAAGGGAATAAGGGGTTATGGGGAGCGGGCAGGGAAGTGGACCAGAGTCCATGATCAGATCAGTCATGATCATATTAAATGGCGGAGCAGGCTCGAGGGGCCAAATGGCCTACTCCTGCTCCTATTTCTTATGTTCTTAATGCTGTTCACTATCCTTTAATCCCTCTGTAAAAGTGCAGAGATAATCAGGTGAAAACAGGGGCTTGTCTGTGATGCCACTATGTTCAAATAGCCTACTGTCACTGTCCTCGCACATGAAGAATGGCCAGTTCAGCAACGTATCAGACTGCTAGCAATGACTGGAAATTCTAACCCAGCAAATGTACTTCAGGAAAAGGAAAACTGGAAGAATAAAACAAGACATGATTTATGGAAACCCACAACTTACTAGCACACTTTTTAAAAATTCAATTGCAAGAAGGATATTTCAGATGAAGGATGGGTCTTCAAGATAAATACTTGGTAGCTTCCCTCACAAGATACCAAATACATGTGCAGAACATTCACAGAATTCCACATGCAAGTGTGGACTTGGCACCCGGTTATCTCCAATACGAACATGCTCAATAGGTTCCGATGTAGGATTGCATGGAATATACAGCACAGAAACAGGCCAAATGAGGGGTAATTCTGAGATATCATACTCTCTGCGAGCACAGTTCCCCACTGGAGTCACAGAATGACCCCTATATTTCTACTTAAAAAGGGTCAGCAAATTATTCTGTGTTTCCTGACATTTCCAAAGGATGTTATTTCTATTGAGCAGTAAAGCTTTTTTTATAAAAGCATTAACATTATTAAGTCATCACATGAGATGGGGTGGCGCAAGGCCATGAAGTGATTTTAAACTGATGGACTAGAATTTTAAATTGGAGAACCGGGAACCAATGTTAGCCATTGGGACAGGATATGGGCACCAGAGTTCTGGATGAGCTGATGTTTATGGATCGTGAAGATGGAAAGCCAGGTCAGAACTGGAATAGTCAAGTCTGAGGTGACAGTCTTGGAGGACTGAAGCCCAATAAAAAATAGTAGTCACTGGCAACTACAGCTGATTGCAAATAAATACTGTACAAGTTGCAAAAGTAAGACATTTGTAAAGATATCTTATAGGTATACAGATCCTTCTCAGTAACAAGGATGGACAAATTTCTTATTGATAGAGTAAAATTCTAAAACCTCATAATTCATGCTAGATCATACTTTTTTTTTATAATTGAAACTGGCTGGCCCCATGCCTCAGTGGGCAAATGCACCACTTATGTTCCTGAGCCACAATGACCAAGCTAGTTCAACATTCAATTATTTTGAGTTAGCCAATTGGAAGGAAGGAGCAGGGCTGCTGCAACTGACCTCTGTGCTGTGGGCTGGGCAGAGAAACATGCATCAGCACCAAGCTCCCAGTCAAGATCTCTGTACTGGTGACCCCAGGTGGAAAATACACACGGACAGTGGGCAGGAACAGGATGGGATTGGGATGAGCAGCCTGCCAACCTTAGTGGTCGAAACTCACAAGAAGAACAGTCACATGAGGTCCAGAGTGCTGCCTTCATGACAAGAGGGAAGGAAAAGAAAATAAAAATTGAAAGTGAAACATTTATTTTAGATAAAAATTTGAACAAACTTGTAATAATTTGAATAAATTTATGTATTTGCCACAGATACTGGGATCATGCACCTCTCGTTCCAATCTTAATTTCCTTGGAGAGATGTGAAGCAGAATCATTCTGTTGCACACTAAGCTTGTACTACCTCAGATTTGGATTTGAAGAGAATTACTTGGGGTGCGTTTACAATTGGACCTGCACAGAATTTTAAAAACTTAATCCACGTGCACAGTATTCTGATTTACAAAGCCCCAGATAGCCTAAAAACTCTACCAGCAGATTCACCTGGGATTTGAGAGCTGAATCCATCCCATTTGTTGTATTCAGCTAGCTTTGTAGTTCATATTGAATGCATTAATTGAATGCAGGAATTGGATATTCCCCAAATACACAATAGCATTTCCAGTAATCTTTCCCACAAAGCCTCAGATTCAACAGCCGGGGGGATTGACAATCCCCAAAAAGCAGCAAAATCTGCTGTCCCCAAGCGAGACAGCCATGGCAAAATCAACAGCGCACCATAGACAACATATCTGTGAATACTCACGATTTCTACTTTGATTCCCACATTTAATAGTTTTACTACAACTAATCCACGCTTTCCTCAAAATTTACAATGATAAAATTCTACTATCGCTTATGATTGATTGCTTTACTGCAACAAATTGGTCTCCCTGGGACACTGTACATCATTAGTATTATGCACGGTTTTGGTACCCACATACAACAGGGATTGAGAGCCGGGCTCCTGGAGGAGGTACAGAAAAGAGGGCCAAAACGATACCTAGCTTTAGTGCTCTTAGCTATCATGATAGGCCCCAAGAGATGCAGTTGTTTTCATGAGAAACAAAGCCTTAACAGAAATACAATTGAGGTTTTCAAAAATGATGGGAGTAGTTTCTAGATTCTTTCCAGTTGGACAGGTTATTTGAGATGGATAGGGTTGGGAAAACAGATTACCAACGCAAGCGATGACTATGATTCTCCACAGACCTTCAAGGAGGGAGCAGGGCAAGTTCCTGAGACATTGCAATTAAAAATGTTAATAAATATTTATCTTTGCAATGAAGATTGGAATTATTAATAATGTTTGGGAATCCATTATAAAAGAACCATTTGGTAAAGGTAATAAATTGATTACTGAATCAGAAAAATAAACCACAAGATAAATATTAACTAGCTTTTCCTAATTCAGATTTTAAGTCTGGATATTACAGCTGTTAACCATTATCATACCTTAAAGTTACTGGAGTTTACCCAACCAGTCCCAAGACCATCAACCATTCGATCAAGCATTGATTGATCCTGCTCCAGATCAGAGGATTTCTGACGATCTGTGATATACTCCATCAGCTCCTGAGCAATTTGCAGCCGACGTCCCATGTCTTTCTGCAGCACTTGTGCCAAGAAATACTCCATGCAGGGCTCCATGTTTGCAGTGCAGCCGCAGCAGAAACAAGGGCAGTAGGTCTGGAAAACAAACTACTTTATATTTATCCTAGAGGTCGATGATCCACTTGCTGAAGGTTACTGGGCAGCTCTGGTGAACAGATACGATCTGGGGCACGACAACAATGCACCATGTGTTTTCGGGAGCAGCTGGATGAGGGGGGGGTCGTTCAAAATCCTAACAAGATCGCAGCAAACCAGGAACACTGGGGAGTGCAACAAAGGCGCCTCATAATTCAATATTCAGGGAAAGCCTAAAAAAAACCAAAATAACCATAAGCTTTGAACATTTGGTAATGCAAAATAATAAAAGCAAGCAAAAAAAACACTGCTTTTTGTTGTGCTATTAATTGATCGCTTGCTTCTACAAGGCCCACTAGACTACAGTCCTGCCAGATTTAGCTCAGTATTTCTTTTAAACATCACAATACGGTTTACCCTCGGTGGTGTGATCTGCAATCAAGGCTTAAACACTCGTGCAACAAATTGGGCAAGATTGCCATTAAAAAGGTGATTTGTTTTTTGTATGTCGTTACAAGGTTTTTAAAACGGTTGCGTCCACCTTTGAATCCTCTTCTGTAAAAATTTTTTTTTTGCAGAATAATGGATCACATCCTGCACATGCGCAACACTTTTCCCCTCAAACTTCCTGCCAAATTCAGATCCCACCGACGGAAATTAAGATCCCCCCTCCCCTCCTTTTCAACGTGAGAATTGGGAGAGGAAAAGCCAACCCCCTCCCTTCCCTTTCCTCCCTCCTTCCCTAGGAATGGTGCAGAAACAACAGACGGCAAAAGAAAACCCACACGGTGCTGTCTGGTTAAATGAAAGCTCGGCTTAAAATTTATCGAAAAATATAAACAACTTGCAATGTTTTTTTTTAATCAAAAATTATAAATAATCGCAGCGAATCTTAAAACACCTAACAAATTAACCCACAAGCAATAGTGAGATCACCAGCCTGGCTGATTTGTGCAAGAGACTAATTATGGCTGGGAGTCGGGAGAGTTGTAATATTTACTGAGGAACCCTCTCTTTCCCCCAGAACAGCCATTATTCCAGCACTGGCTCTGGCAGAATTCCCTCCTGTATTCACAGCCGGCGACACACCAGCCATCTATAACACACACACACACCTTGAATTAAAAAGGGGCCACCAAGTACAAAAATAAACCAGTTAACGACCATCGCCAGCCACCCCTGAACCAACCAGCGAGCCGCACTGACCCGGGGTCAGGGCCAGCGCCGACAGGCCTCACTCACACCGACTCGGCTCACTCGCTAGCCGACCGCCTCCATTAGTGTTTCATCCCCCTTCCCGCTGCACACACCGACACAGCCTATTTCTTCTCACTCCCTTATAGATATTTTTTATTGCTGTTAGCCAAATACCGTTTGTTTTAGGATTTGTTTGTTTTTTTATCTTTCCATCGGCTCCAGAGCGGTGCGGCCCCTCAACCCTCGCTCGCCGCCTCCTCCTTAAAGAGAGCAAACCGCCATCGCAGCGAGCCGGCCGCGACGTCACACGCACGCACGCACGCGCCTCATGCTGGGACGATCGTGCAAGGACCCACCTGAATGTCTTCCCCTCTCTCCCCCCAGTGCAGTATCTTCCAACTTTGCATTCTTTTAATGCCTCACTTTCCGTGTAGTATCCTCTACCTTTGCATTATGATTAATACCTCCCTCCCCATGCAGTATTCTCTACATTTGCATTATTATTAATGCCTCCCTCCCCGTGCAGTATCATCTTGCATTATTTTTAATGTCTCTCTCCCCGTGCAGTATCCTCCAACTTTGCATTATTTTTAATGTCTCCCTGTGCAGTATCCTCCAATTTTGTATTATTTTTAATGTCTCCCCGTGCAGTATCATCCAACTTTGCATTATTTTTAATGTCTCCCCGTGCAGTATCATCCAACTTTGCATTATTTTTAATGTCTCCCCGTGCAGTATCATCCAACTTTGCATTATTTTTAATGTCTCCCCGTGCAGTATCCTCCAACTTTGCATTATTTTTAATGCCTCCCCGTGCAGTATCATCCAACTTTGCATTATTTTTAATGTCTCCCCGTGCAGTATCATCCAACTTTGCATTATTTTTAATGTCTCCCCGTGCAGTATCATCCAATTTTGCATTATTTTTAATGTCTCCCTGTGCAGTATCTTCCAACTTTGCACCGCCACACAGCACTGCCCTCCAATCATCAAGATCCACGGCGCGGAACTGGACAACGAGGACCATTTCCCATATCTCAGGAGCCTCTTATCAACAAAGGCAGACATTGATGCGGAGATTCAGCATTGCCTCCAGTGAGCCAGCGCAGCCTTCGGCCATCTGAGGAAAAGAGTGTTTGAAGACCAGGCCCTCAAATCTACCCCAAACTCATGATCTACAGGGCTGTAGTAATACCCACCTTCCTGTATGGATCTGAGGCATGGACGATGTATCGAAGACATCTCAAGTCACTGGAGATATATCACCAACGATGTTTCCGCAAGATCCTACAAATCCTCTGGGAGGACAGGCGGACCAACATCAGTGTCCTCGACCAGGCTAACATCCCCAGTATTGAAGCACTGACCACACTTGATCAGCTTCGCTGGGCAGGTCACATAGTTCGCATGCCAGATACGAGACTCCTGAAGCAAATGCTTTTTGCGGAGCTCCTTCATGGTAAATGAGCCAAAGGAGGACAGCGGAAACGTTATACGGACACCCTCAAAGCCTCCCTGGTAAAGTGCGACAACTCCACTGACACCTGGAGGCCCTAGCCGCAGACCGCCCGAGGTGGAGAAAGTCCATCCGGGAGGGCATTGAGCTCTTCGAGTCTCAACGCAAAGAGCATGAAGAGGTCAGGAGCAGGCAGCGGAAGGAGCGCTCGGCCAACCAGCCCCTCCGATCCCTTCCCTCGACGAATGTCTGTCCCACCTGTAACAGGGTCTGTGGCTCTCGTATCGAACTGTTCAGCCATCAAAGAACTCACTTTGGGAGTGGAAGAAAGTCCTCCTCGATTCCGAGGGACTGCCTATGATAATGATGAATGGTAGAGCAGGCTCAAAGGGCTGTATGGCCTACTCCTGCTCCTAATTTGTATGTTCTTATGTTCTTGAGTTCTTATGTAAGATCTTTTTTTTAATTGAGAGATTTGCTCAGTGTTATGATTCATAGGGGGAAATTAATAATTCCTTTTGATTTACAGAGAAAAGGTGATCTGTTTAACTGTATGCACAACACAACTGAGGAACAAAAATTGCATATAACTCCTTAAATAGCGAGAGGGGGAAACTAGGGAATTATAGCCCAGTTAGCTTAACATATGTTGTCAGGAAATTACTGGAGTCTATAATTAAGGATAGGTTGAATGAACACCTTGAAAATTTTCAGTTGATCAGAGAGAGCCAGCATGGATTTGTGAAAGGTAGGTCATGCCTGACAAACCTGATTGAATATTTTGAGGAAGTGATGAAAGTAAGGGACAGGGGAATGTCTATGGATGTTATTTATATGGACTTCCAGAAGGCTTTTGATAAAGTCCCACATAAGAGACTGTTATGACAGCATAGTGGTATGTTACTAGTAGTTCAGAGGCCTGGACTAATGAATCGGAAACATGAGTTCAAATCCCACCACGGCAACTGGTGAATTTAAATTCAGTTAATTAAATAAATCTGTAATAAAAAGCTAGTATCAGTAGTGATGACCATGCAACTACCAGATTGTCATAAAAACTCATTTGGTTCACTAATGTCCTTTAGAGAAGGAAATCTGCCGTCCTTAGCTAGTCTGGTCTATATGTGAGTCCAGACCCACAGCAATGTGGTTGACTCTTAACTGCCTTCTAAAATGGCCTAACAAGCCTCCACCACCTTCTCAAGGTCAATTAGAGATAGGCAATAAATGTTGGCCTTGCCAATGACGTCCACATCGTAGGAACATATTTTTAAAAACTAATGTAGAAGCCCATGGAATTGAAGGCAAATTATTGACCTGATTAGGAAATTGGCTGAGTGGCAGGCAAGAGAGAAGGGATAATGGATAGATACTTTAATTGGCAGGATGTGACTCGTGGTGTCCACAAATTTGTGTTGGGGCCTCAACTATTCACAGTATTTATCAACAATTTAGATGATAGCATAGAATTCCTTATTTTCAAATTTGCCAATAACACAAAGATAGGCGGCATTGTAGGCAGTGTAGATGAAAGCATAAAATTACAAAGGGATCAATCCGGATAAGTGTGAGGTAATCCATTTGGGGAGGTCTAACAAGGCAAGGGAATACACATTAAATGGTACAACACTGAAAAGTGTAGAGGAACAAAGGGACCTTGGAGTGCATGTCCACAGATTCCTGAAGGTGGCAGGCCAGGTAGATAAGGTGATTAAGAAGGTATATGGAATACATTCCTTTATTAGTCGAGGCATGGAGTACAAGAGCAAGGAGGTTATGTTTGAACTGTATAAAGCACTGGTTAGGCCGCAGCTGGAGTACTGTGTGCAGTTCTGGTCACCACATTACAGGAAATATGTAAGTGCACTGGAAAGGGTGCAGAGGAGATTTACAAGAATGTTACCTGGCCTGGAGAATTATGGCTATGATGAAAGATTGGAGATGCTGGGTCTGTTTTCTTTGGAACACAGCAGGCTGAGTGGAGACCTGATTGAGGTGTATAAAATTATGAGGGGCCTGGATAGAGTGGATAGGAATAACCTTTTTCCCTTGGCGGAGGGATCAACAACCAGGGGGCATTGATTGAAAGTAATTGGGGGGAGGTTAGAAGAGATATGAGGGGAAATGTCTTCACCCAGAGGGTGGTGGGGATCTGGAACTCACTGCCTGAAAGGGTGGTAGAGGCAGAAAGCCTCATCACATTCAAAAAATACTTGGATGTGCACTTGAAGTGCTGTAACCTACAGGGCTATGGACCTAGAACTGGAAAGTGGGATTAGGCTGGATAGCTCTTGGTCGGCTGGCGCGGACACGATGGGCCAAAATGTCCTCTTTCCGTGCTGTAAATTTCTATGATTCTATGATATCGATAGATTAAGTGAATGGGCAAAACTGTGGCAAATGAATTTCAATGTAGGTAAATGTGAGGTCATCCACTTTTGACCCAAAAAGGATAGAACAGGGTACTATCTAGCATAACATAACTTCCCTGCTTTTATATTCTATGCCTCGGCTAATAAAGGAAAGTATTCTGTATGCCTTTTTAACTGCATTATTGACCTCTCCTGTTACCTTTAAGGATCTGTGGACATAAGAACATAAGAAATAGGAGCAGGAGGAGGCCATTTGGCCCATTGAACCTGCTCCACCATCAATAAGATCATGGCTGATATGATCATGGACTCAACTCCACTTCACTGCCCGCTCCCCATAACCCTTTATTCCCTTCTCACTCAAAAAATCTGACTATCTCCACCTTAAATATATTCAATGACCCAGCCTCCACAGCTCTCTGGGTCAGATAATTCCATAGATTTACAACCCCCTGAGAGAAGAAATTCCTCCTCATCTCAGTTTTAAATGGGCGGTCCCTTATTCTGAGACTATGTCCCCTAGTTTTAGCTTCCCCTATGAGTGGAAATATCCTCTCTGCATCCACCTTGTCGAGCCCCCTCATTATCTTATATGTTTCGATAAGATCACTCTCATTCTTCTGAAATCCAATGTGTATAGGCCCAACCTATTCCACCTATCTTCATAAATCAACCCCCTCATCTCCGTAATGAAGCTAGTAAAGCTTCTCTGAACAGCCTCCAATGCCAGTTTATCCTTCCTTAAATACAGAGACCAAAACTGTATGCAGTACTTAAGGTGTCACCTCATCAATATCCTATACAGTTGTAGCAGGACTTCTCTGCTTTTATACTCCATCCCCCTTGCAATAAAGGCCAACATTCCATTTGCCTTCCTGATTACTTATTGTACCTGCATACTAACCTTTTGTGTTTCAAGCACAAGGACCCCCAGGTCCCTCTGTACTGCAGCACTTTGCAATTTTTCTCCATTTACATTATAATTTGTTTTGCTATTTTTTCTGCCAATGTGGAAAACCTCACATTCTCCCACATTATACTCATCTGCCAAATTTTTGCCCACTTAGCCTGTCCCTTTGCAGATTTTTTGTGTCCTCCTCACAAGTTGCTTTCCCACCCATCTTTATGTCATCAGCAAACATGGCTACATTACACTCGGTCCCTTCATCCAAGACATTAATATAGTTTGTAAATACCCCACTAGTTACTGTTTGCCAACTGGAAAATGACTTATTTATCCCGACTCTTTGTTTTCTGTTAGTTAGCCAATCCTCTAACCATGCTAATATATTACCCCCAACCCCGTGAACTTTTATCTTGTGCAGTAACCTTATTAAATGCCTTCTGGAAATCCAAATACACCACATCCACTGATTCCCCCTTATCCACCCTGTTTGTTACATCCTCAAAGAACTCCAGCAAATTTGTCAAACATGATTCCCCTTTCATAAAACCATGCTGACTCTGCTTAATTGAATTATGCTTTTCCAAATGTCCCGCTATTGCTTCTTTAATAATGGACTCCAGCATTTTCCTAATGGCAGATGTTAGGCTAACTGGTCTAAAGTTTCCTGCTTTTTGACTGCCTCTTTTAAATAGGGGTGTTACATTTGCAGTGCTCCCAATCCGCTGGGACCGCCCCAGAATCCAGGGAATTTTGGTAGATTACAACCAATGGATCCACTATCACTAGCCACTTCTTTTAAGACCCGAGGATACAAGCCATCAGGTTCAGGGGACTTGTCTGCCTTTAGTCCCATTATTTTACCGAGTACTACTTCTTTAGTGATAGTGATTGTATTAAGTTCCTCCCTCCCTATAGCCCCTTGATTATCCACTATTGGGATGTTTTTAGTGTCTTCTACCATGAAGACCGATGCAAAATATTTATTCAATGTCTCTGCCATTTCCCTGTTCTCCATTATTAATTCCTCAGTCTCATCCTCGAGGGGACCAACATTGACTTTAGCCACTTTTTTCCTTTGTATGTATCTGTAGAAATTCTTACTACTATTTTTATATTTTGTGCTAATTTACTTTCAGAATCTATCTTCCCTCTCTTTATCATTTTTTTAGTCATTCTTTGCTGGCTTTTAAAAGTTTCCCAATCCTCTGGCCTCCCACTAGACTTGGCCGCATTGTATGCCCTTGTTTTCAATTTGATACCATCCCGTATTTCCTTAGTTAGCGACGAATAGTATCCCTTTTCTTAAGTATTTTCTTCTCATTGGGATATATTTTTGTTGGAGTTGTGAAATATCTCCTTAAATGTCTGCCAATGCTCATCAACCGTCCCATACTTTAATCTATTTTCCCAGTCCACTTTAGCCAACTCTGCCCTCATAACTTTGTTTAAGCTTAGTGTTATGCTCATAATAAAGTAATGTAACTGAGTACTGTAGACATAAGTAAGTGTGACCTTAGCGCCTTTATTTAAACTCCAGAGTGCTGGTACAGCATGGGAGGCCTGCTTATATACAGTGCTCCCAAGGGATGCTGGGATCCTTTGGGACTCCAACAGGTATGACCTCGGGTGGCGGTATGATACAGGTTACCTAGGGTTGCATACATAACATCACTCCCTCCCAAAGTCAGTAGTACACTTATTTACAGGGTGAGACGATCTGGGGCTTTTCGCTCCCTTGTCGATCGTCTCGGTACAAATGCAGGTGTGGGTGAGTTGGTTGGTTCTTCGCTGGGCTGCTCGGCAGCTGGCCTTGCCGGGCTGTTGGGGATGGTGAGTTCAGCTTCGTGGTCGACCGTGATGTTGGTTGCCACTTGTGTGTGTGTTGGAGGGTCAAAGTTGATGGTATCCTCTTCGGGTTGCTTGTGGCTGTTTGTGAATCGCAGTTTGGTTTGGTCCAAATGTTTTCTGCAAGTTAATCCATTAGCAAGTTTGACCTGAAACACCCTACTCCCTTCTTTGGCTATGACGATGCCAGCAAGCCATTTGGGACCATGTCCATAGTTGAGTACAAATATAGGGTCATTGACAAGTTTGCGCAATCATCGTACATGCTTTGGTGATGCCGCCTGCCCTCGACGTGATCATGGAGATCAGGGTGGACGAGAGAGAGCCTTGTTTTGAGCGCCCTTTTCTTGAGCAGCTCGGCTGGGAGAACCCCGGTGAGCGAGTGGAGTCTGGTGCGGTAGCTGAGCAGGACTCGGGACAGGCCGCTCTGGAGGGAGCCTTCCGACACACGTTTCAAGCTTTGGTTGATGGTTTGGACTGCCTGTTCTGCCTGGCCGTTGGATGTGGGCTTGAACGGGACCGATGTGACGTGCTTGATCCCATTGCGGGTCATGAATTCCTTGAATTCAGCACTGGTGAAGCACAGCCCATTGTCGCTGACAAGGACATCAGGCAGGCCGTGCGTGGCGAACATGGCTCGTAGGCTTTCAATGGTGGCAGTGAACGTGCTTGCAGACATTATTACACACTCAATCCATTTCGAATAAGCATCCATAACAACCAAAAACATTTTGCCTAGAAACGGGCCCGCAAAGTCAACGTGGATCCTAGACCACGGTTTGGAGGGCCATGACCACAAACTTACCGGTGCCTCTCAGGGTGCATTGCTCAGTTGAGAGCAAGTGTTGCACTGGTGCATGCATGACTCCAAATCTGAGTCGATGCCAGGCCACCACACATGGGATCTGGCTGTAGCTTTCATCATTACTATGCCTGGGTGGGTACTGTACGTATGAACGTTTCCCTGCCTTTCTTAGGTGAAAGCACACGATTGCCCCACAAAAGACAGTCCACCTGTATGGACATTTCGTCTTTGCGCCGCTAGAATTGCTTGATCTCT
Source organism: Pristiophorus japonicus (assembly GCF_044704955.1). NCBI lineage: Eukaryota > Metazoa > Chordata > Chondrichthyes > Pristiophoridae > Pristiophorus > Pristiophorus japonicus. The sequence continues at coordinate 41,423,030 of NC_091979.1, forward strand.
TCATGTATCTCCGCTGGGACGATGGACTAGCTTCCATGGAGGACACAGTTATTTACAAGGTACAGTAAGGGATCCTGGCTGGTCTAGGTCCTGATCTGGCAGGCCGTAACGGGTGATTTTTAGTTTGCAAATGCATCCATCACCAAGAGCAAGTCTGCAGGCTGTGCCATTTCCATCCCGGTGGTGGGCAATAGTAGCCGACTGAGAGCATCAGTGCAGTTCTCTGTGCCTGGTCTGTGGCGGATTACATAGCTATATGCAGACAGCGTAAGCACCCATCTTTGAATGCGGGCAGAGGCATCGGTATTAATCCCTTTGCTCTCTGAAAATAGCAATATGAGCGGCTTATGGTCAGTTTCTAACTCAAACTTGAGACGAAACTGATACTGGTGCATTTTTTTCACCCCGTAAACGCATGCCAGAGCTTCTTTTTCAATCATGCTATAGGCCCTTTCAGCCTTGGACAAACTCCTGGACGCATAGGCGATCGGTTGCAATGTTCCCGATTCGTTTGCTTGTTATAACACATACCCGACCCCGTACGAAGACGCATCGCAAGCTAGAACTAAACGTTTACATGGGTTATACAGAACAAGCAGTTTGGTGGAACATAACAGATTTCTGGCTTTCTCAAAAGCAGCCGATTGTGATTTCCCCCATACCCAGTCATCTCTCTTGCGTAGCAGCACATGTAGGGGTTCTAGCAAGGTGCTTAACCCGGGTAGGAAATTACCAAAATAGTTGAGGAGTCCCAGGAACGACCGCAGCTCCGTCACGTTCTGTGGTCTCGGTGTGTTCTTGAAGGCCTCCGTCTTGGTGTCGGTGAGTCTGATGCCGTCTGCCGCAATTCTTCTCCCTAAGAACTCGACCTCTGGCGCCAGGAAAACACACTTCGAGCGTTTCAACCTGAGTCCCACACGATCTAGCCAACTTAGAACCTCTTCCGGGTTCTTCAAGTGTTCGATGGTGTCCCGACCAGTATGTCGTCCTGGAAAACCACGGTCCGCGGAACCGACTTTAGCATACTCTCCATGTTCCTTTGAAAAATTGCCACGGCCAATCGAATCCCAAACGAACATCTGTTGTAGATGAACAGACCTTTGTGCGTGTTGATGCAGGTGAGGCCTTTCGAAGAGTCCACCAGCTCCTGCGTCATGTAGGCCGAGGTCAGGTCCAACTTGGTGAACGTCTTTCCTTCAGTCAGGGTCGCAAATAGATTGCCTTGGGTAGCAGGTACTGGTCCTGTAGCGAAAAACGGTTAATCGTTACTTTATAGTCCCCACAAATTCTGACCGTGCCATTGTTTTTAAGAACGGGCACAATTGGACTGACCCACTCGTTGAACTCAACCGGTGCGATGATGCCCTCTCGTTGCAGCCTGTCCAGCTCGATCTCCACTTTCTCTCGCATCATATATGGCACTGCCCGTACCTTGTGGTGGATGGGTTGTGTGCCGGGAACCAAGTGGATCTGCACCTTCGCCCCTGAGAAACTTCCAAAGCCTGGCTCAAACAACGACGGGAACTTGCTCAGAACCTGGGCACATGAGGCGTCGTCGACGGACGAAAGCGCTCGGATGTCATCCCAGTTCCAGTGGATTTGTCCCAGTTCAGCGGATTTTTCCCAGCCAGCTTCTGCCGAACAGTGTGGGGCCATCTCCTGGTACAATCCATAGTGGGAGTTCGTGCACTGCTCCATCATAGGAGACTTTTACTGCTGCACTGCCAATAACAGGGATCAGCTCTTTAGTGTAAGTTCTTAGCTTGGTATGAATGGGGCTAAGCTTGGGCCTGTGTGCCTTGTTGCACCACAGCCTGTCGAAAGCCTTTTTGCTCATGATAGACTGACTCGCACCCGTGTCCAGTTCCATGGATACTGGAATTCTGTCCAGTTCGACTTTTAGCATGATCGGTGGACATTTTGTGGTCTCTAGTTCAGCCTGATCCACCATGGATCAATTCTCCTCTGCAACGTGGTGGTTTGCAGGGTTTGCAGCTCGTCTGCACATTCGCTGGAGGTGTCCCATTGTTCCACAGCCTTTGCACACATAGTTTTTGAAGTGGCATTGATGGGCTCGATGATCACCTCCGCAGCGCCAACAAGATGCCTGGCATTAACGTTTGATGGCAGACTCTGGGTCATCTGAGGTCGTGCAGCTGCAGGAGTGTACATTCTGCCATATGCATTCCTGCCTGAAAACAACGTTACTTTGTGTACAGTACTTGCCGAAACCTGTTTATGCTGCAAAATTTGTTTGGTGTTATCGTTGGTGGACATAAATGCCTGGACTATCGTTATGGCTTTGCTCAGGTTCGGTGTTTCAACAGTCAATAGTTTGCGAAGGATAACCTCATGGCCAATGCCAAGCACAAAGAAGTCTCTTAGCATTTGCTTAAGGAATCCATTGAATTCGCAATGTCCTGCAAGGCGCCTTAGTTCGGCAATGTAGCTCGCCGCTTCCTGGCCTTCAGACTGTTGACTCGTGTAAAATCGATACCTTGCCATCAGAACGCTTTCCTTCGGATTTAGGTGCTCCCGGACCAGCATACACAGTTCTTTATATGATTTGGTTGTTGGTTTCACCGGAGCTAGAAGATTCTTCATGAGGCCATAGGTTGTTGCCCCACAGACGGTGAGCAGGATCGCCCTTCGTTTGGCGCCGTTCTCGTCCCCTTCCAGCTCATTGGCCACGAAGTATTGGTCGAGTCGCTCCACGAAGGCCTCCCAATCGTCCCCTTCTGAGAATTTCTCCAGGATACTAACAGTTCTCTGCATTTTCGCGTGATTCTTCGTTATCTCGTCGCCAGTTGTTATGCTCATAATAAAGTAATGTAACTGAGTACTGTAGACATGAGTAAGTGTGACCTTAGCTCCTTTATTTAAATTCCAGAATGCTGGTACAGCATGGGAGTTCTGTTTATATACAGTGCTCCCAAGGGATGCTGGGATCCCTTGGGACTCCAACAGGTATGCCCTCTGGTGGCGGTATGATACAGGTTACCTAGGGTTACATACATAACACTTAGGACACTGGTTCTAAATGGTGAAAAGCTAGAAACAGTGGGTGTCCAAAGAGACTTGGGGGTCCAGGTACATAAATCATTAAAATGTCATGAACAGGTAATCAAAAAGGCTAATGGAATGCTGGTCTTTATATCTAGAGGACTAGAATACAAGGGGGTAGAAGTTATGCTGCCATTATACAAAACCCTGGTTAGACCACAACTTGGAGTACTGTGAGCAGTTCTGGGTACCACACCTGAGGAAGGATAGATTGGCCTTAGAGGGAGTGCAGCGCAGGTTTACCAGAACGATACTCGGACTCGAGGGTTAAGTTACGAGGAAAGATTAAACAAATTAGGGTTGTATTCCCTAGAATTTAGAAGGTTAAGGGGTGATCTGATCAAAATTTTCAAGATATTAAGGGGAACCGATAGAATAGAGAGAAACAACTTCCGCTAGTATGGGATTCTAGGACTGGGAGCATAATCTAGAAATTAGAACCTGACCTATCAGGAGGGAAATTAGGAAACACCTCCACACAGAGAGTGGTAGAAGCTTGGAACCCATTTCCGCAAACAGCAATTGATGCTGGATCAATTGCGAATTTTAAAGCTGAGATTGATAGGTTGTTGTTAACCAAAGGTATTAAGGATATGGAGTTAGGTCGCAGATCAGCCATGATCTCATTGAATGGCGGAACAGGCTTGCGGGGCTGAATGGCTTACTCCTATTCCTATGAAAGTTGAAACTTGCATTTATACAGCCACCTTTCAGATCAGGACATCCAGAAGTATTTTATAACAATGGATTGCTTTTTAAGTGCAGTTACTATTGTTATGTAGGCAATGACTATCTCCAACAAGAGAGAGTATAACCACCTCCCCTTGACATTCAATGGTATCACCATTGTCAAAATCCCCACCATCAACATCCTGGGAGTCACCATTGACCAGAAACTTAACTGGACCAGCCACATAAATACCGTGGCTGCAAGAGTAGGTCAGAAGCTGGGTCAGGCGGTTAAGAAAGCAAATGGCATGTTGGCCTTCATAGCGAGGGGATTTGAGTACAGGGGCAGGGAGGTGTTGCTACAGTTGTACAGGGCCTTGGTGAGGTCACACCTGGAGTATTGTGTACAGTTTTGGTCTCCTAACCTGAGGAAGGACATTCTTGCTATTGAGGGAGTGCAGCAAAGGTTCACCAAACTGATTCCCGGGATGGCGGGACTGACATATCAAGAAAGACTGGATGAACTGGGCTTGTATTCACTGGAGTTCAGAAGAATGAGAGTGGATCTCATAGAAACATTTAAAATTCTGACGGGTTTAGACAGGTTAGATGCAGGAAGAATGTTCCCAATGTTGGGGAAGTCCAGAACCAGGGGTCACAGTCTAAGGATAAGGGGTAAGCCATTTAGGACCGAGATGAGGAGAAACTTCTTCACCCAGAGAGTGGTGAACCTGTGGAATTCTCTAACACAGAAAGTTGTTGAGGCCAATTCACTAAATATATTAAAAAAGGAATTAGATGTAGATGCAGATTAGATGTAGTCCTTACTACTAGGGGGACCAAGAGGTATGGCGAGAAAGCAGGAATGGGGTACTGAGGTTGCATGTTCAGCCATGAACTCATTGAATGGCGGTGCAGGCTCGAAGGGCCGAATGGTCTACTCCTGCACCTATTTTCTATGTTTCTATGCTTCTATTGCTGCAAGGGACTCATCTCCTGACTTCCCAAAGCCTTTCCACCATCTACAAGGCACAAGTCAAGAGTGTGCTGGAACACTCTCCACTTGCTTGGATGAGTGCAGCTTCAACTACACTCAAGAAGCTCAGCACCATCCAGGACAAAGCAGACCACTTAATTGGCACTCCATCCACTACCTTCATAGAAACATAGAAACATAGAAAATAGGTGCAGGAGCAGGCCATTCAGCCCTTCTAGCCTGCACCGCCATTCAATGAGTTCATGGCTGAACATGAAACTTCAGTACCCCCTTCCTGCTTTCTCGCCATAACCCTTGATCCCCCGAGTAGTAAGGACTTCATCTAACTCCCTTTTGAATATATTTAGTGAATTGGCCTCAACTACTTTCTGTGGTAGAGAATTCCACAGGTTCACCACTCTCTGGGTGAAGAAGTTTCTCCTCATCTCGGTCCTAAATGGCTTACCCCTTATCCTCAGACTGTGACCCCTGGTTCTGGACTTCCCCAACATTGGGAACATTCTTTCTGCATCTAACCTGTCTAAACCCGTCAGAATTTTAAACGTTTCTATGAGGTCCCCTCTCATTCTTCTGAACTCCAGTGAATACAATCCCAATTGATCCAATCTTTCTTGATAGGTCAGTCCCGCCATCCCGGGAATCAGTCTGGTGAACCTTCGCTGCACTCCCTCAATAGCAAGAATGTCCTTCCTCAAGTTAGGAGACCAAAACTGTACACAATACTCCAGGTGTGGCCTCACCAAGGCCCTGTACAACTGTAGCAACACCTCCCTGCCCCTGTATTCAAATCCCCTCGCTATGAAGGCCAACATGCCATTTGCTTTCTTAACCGCCTGCTGTACCTGCATGCCAACCTTCAATGACTGATGTACCATGACACCCAGGTCTCGTTGCACCTTCCCTTTTCCTAATCTGTCACCATTCAGATAATAGTCTGTCTCTCTGTTTTTACCACCAAAGTGGATAACCTCACATTTATCCACATTATACTTCATCTGCCATGCATTTGCCCACTCACCTAACCTATCCAAGTCACTCTGCAGCCTAATAGCATCCTCCTCGCAGCTCACACTGCCACCCAACTTAGTATCATCCGCAAATTTGGAGATACTGCATTTAATCCCCTCGTCTAAATCATTAATGTACAATGTAAACAGCTGGGGCCCCAGCACAGAACCTTGCGGCACTCCACTAGTCACTGCCTGCCATTCTGAAAAGTACCCATTTACTCCTACTCTTTGCTTCCTGTCTGACAACCAGTTCTCAATCCACGTCAGCACACTACCCCCAATCCCATGTGCTTTAACTTTGCACATTAATTTCTTGTGTGGGACCTTGTCGAAAGCCTTCTGAAAGTCCAAATATACCACATCAACTGGTTCTCCCTTGTCCACTTTACTGGAAACATTCATTCCCTCCACCACCAATGGACTGTGGCAGTAGTGTGTACCATCTACAAGGTGCAGTGCAGCAACTCGCCAAGGCTTCTTTGACAGCATTTCCCAAACCCAAACTTAGAAGAACAAGGGCAGCAGGCGAATGGGAACACCACCACTTCCAAGTTCCCCTCCAAGTCAAACACCATCCTGACACAGAAATATATCGTTGTTGCTTCATCATCGCTGGATTAAAATCCCGGAATTCCCTCCCTAACAGCAGTGTGGGAGTACCTTCACCACACGGACTGCAGCGGTTGAAGAAGGCGGCTCACCACACCACCTTCTCAAGGGCAATTAGGGCTGGACAATAAATGCTGGCCTTGCCAGAGAGCCCCACATCCCGTGAATGAATAAAAACACGTTAACCAATTTGCACACAGAAACATCTCACAAACCGCAAATGAATGACCGTATAATCTATTTTGGTGCTATTAATTGATAAAAGACACCAGGAAAATTCCCTGCTCTTCTACAGATTGTTCCATGAGAGAGTTTACCTTCATTTAAGCAGGCATAGTTTAAAGTCTCTTTGGAAAGATGGGCATTTCTAACAATGCAGCCACCCTCAATATTATTCCAATGTGATATCCGAAATTTTATGCCCAAGTTGATAGGGGGATTGGAACTTACAAGCTTCCAACACAGAGGCAAGAGCCAAGCTAACACTTGGGAGGTAAAAATGTGTGTGTGTGGCGCGGGGTGGGGGGGTGGGGGCGTGGAATGAATTTGAGTATATCAGGCAAAATCCAAAATATTAGACGGAGAAAGGAGACAGAAGCGAAAGTATTCTTTCAGTTGCTGACTTGTATCATTGTTATCATCAGTGTCAGCTGTGGCGCAGTGGGTAGCACGCTCACCTCTGAATCAGAAGGTTGTGGGTTCTAGTCCTACTCCAGGGATTTGAGCACAAAACATCTGGGCTAACTCTCCAATGCAGAGCTGAGGAAGTGCTGCACTGTCGGAGGTGCCGTCTTTCGGATGAGATGTTAACATGAAACATAGAAAATAGATGCAGGAGTAGGCCATTCAGCCCTTTGAGCCTGCATCACCATTCAATAAGATCATGGCTGATCATTTCCTCAGTACGCCTTTCCTGCTTTCTCTCCATATCCCTTTAGCAGTAAGGGCCATATCTAACTCCCTCTTGAATATATCCAATGAACTGGCATAACAACTCTCTGCGGTAGGGAATTCCACAGGTTAACAACTCTCTGAGTGAAGAAATTTCTCCTCATCTCGGTCCTAAATGGCCTACCCCTTATCCTAAAACTGTGTCCCCGGTTCTGAACTTTCCCAACATCGGGAACATTCTTCCTAAATCTAACCTGTCCAGTCCCGTCAGAATCTATATGTTTCTATGAGATCCCCACTCATCCATCTAAACTCCAGTGTATAAAGGCCCAGTCAATCCAGTCTCTCCTCATATGTCAGTCCTGCCATCCTGGGAATCAGTCTGGTGAACCTTCGCTGCACTCCCTCAATAATAAGAATGTACTTCCTCAGATTAGGAGACAAAAACTGAACATAATATTCCAGGTGAGGCCTGTACAACTGCAGTAAGACCTCCCTGCTCCTATACTCAAATCCCCTAGCTATGAAGGCCAACATATCATTTGCCTTCTTCACCGCCTGCCAACTTTCAATGACTGATGAACCATGATACCCAGGTCTCGTTGCACCTCCCCTTTTCCTAATCTGCCGCCATTCAGATAATATTCTGCCTTCGTGTTTTTGCTCCCAAAGTGGATAACCTCACATTTATCCACATTACACTGCATCTGCCAGGCATTTGCCCACTCACCTAACCTGTCCACGTCACCCTGCAGCCTCTTAGCATCCTCCTCACAGCTCACACTGCCACCCAGTTTAGTGTCATCTGCAAACTTGGAGATATTACACTCAATTCCTTCATCTAAATCATTAATGTATATTGTAAAGAGCTGGGATCCCAGCTTTGAGCCCTGCGGCACTCCACTAGTCACTGCCTGCCATTCTGAAAAGGACCCATTTATCCCGACTCTCTGCTTGCTGTCTGCCAACCAGTTCTCTATCCACGCCAGTACATTACCCTCAATACCAGGTGCTTTGCGTTTGCACACCAATCTCTTGTGTGGGACCTTGTCAAAAGCCTTTTGAACGTCCAAATACACCACATCCACTGGTTCTCCCTTGTCCACTCTACTAGTTACATCCTCAAAAAATTCCAGAAGATTTGTCAAGCATGATTTCTCTTTCATAAATCCATGCTGACTAGGACCGATCCTGTCACTGCTTTCCAAATGCGCTGCTATTTCATCTTTAATAATTGATTCCAACATTTTCCCCACTACTGATGTCAGGCTAACCTGTCTATAATTACCCGGTTTCTCTCTCCCTCCTTTTTAAAAAAGTGGTGTTACATTAGCTACCCTCCAATCTATAGGAACGGATCCAGAGTCGACAGACTGTTGGAAAATGATCACCAATGCATCCACTATTTCTATGACCATTTCCTTAAGTACTCTGGGATGCAGACTATCATGCCCCGGGGATTTATCGGCCTTCAATTGCTCAATTTCCTGAACACAATTTCCCGCCTTCAGTTCCTCCTTTTCACTAGACCCTCGGTCCCCTAGTACTTCCTGAAGGTTATTTGAGTCTTCCATTATTGAAGACAGAACCAAAGTATTTGTTCAACTATAGTCAACCGAGGCCCCGACTGCTCTCTCAGGTGGACGTAAAAGATCCCATGGCAGTATTTCGAAGAAGAGCAGGAGAGTTATCCCCAGTGTCCTGGCCAATATTTATCCCTCAATCAACATAACAAAAAAATACAGATTATCTGGTCATTATCACATTGCTGTTTGTGGGAGTTTGCTGTGCGCAGATTGGCTGCCGCGTTTTCCATATTACAACAGTGATTACACTTCAAAAAATACTTAATTGGCTGTACAGCGCTTTGAGACGTCCGGTGGTCGTGAAAAGCACTATGTAAATCCAAGTCTTTCTTTCTTTTTATTCACTATTATGTAAAAGGCACTATTCTATATACCATCATCATAGGCAGTCCCTCAAAGTGAGGATGACTTGCTTCCACGCCAAAAAGGGGTGAGTTCAATGAAGGACCTAATATTCCAGGTCCCGAACTACATCGTGAAGGGTGGAAGATGCCTGTGCGTGGATTTTTTTAACGTGGGGTGGCTGTTGCACACCAGCCACCACACGGGCTTGACAGAGCTAAGTCTTGGTCCAGTGACAAGGAATACCCAAGACTAACTGGAGACCAGCTCTGCTGCACAGACCTAGTGCACACACATATCGCAGTGTGGGTTGGCCCGTGCTGCCCCTGGGCCCTCGCCTCTCCTGGGCCACAGATTCACGCCTCTCCTGGTACTGAGCCCTGAGGAACCCACTGGAAACAGCCTCCAGTCACAAAAGCTCCCCTCAACCATTACCGTTTACTGTCTGCCACTGAGCCAATTTTGGATCCAATTTGCCGCATTACAAAAATATTTATCCCTCAATCAACATAACAAAAAAATACAGATTATCTGGTCATTATCACATTGCTGTTTGTGGGGGTTTGCTGTGCCCAAATAGGCTGGCGCGTTTCCTGTGGTGTCCCTGAACCTTACTACAAATTCACACGAGGAATGTACTGCAGACACAGTCACTACGTGACCTTAACCTTTATTCCCAGGACCAAAGAGTGCTGACCCTGGGTGAGACCTCCCCTTTTTATACCTGGAAACCCAGGTGAGGAGTGTCTCCCACAAGTTCACCCGCTGTGGTCAGGGTGTGCATTTCTAGGGTATAAGTACAGTGTACAGGAGTTGCATGAAGGTTACAGTTACATGAAGATTACCATTGCATGATGGTTACATACATGACATCACCTTCCCCCTTATGTCTTTTTTTGTCAAAGGTTAAGTCTTTCAGGTGGTTGACGCTCTCTCGTGGAGTGCCGCAGTTGTGGCTCTGGTGGCTGAGCCTCGGCATGCGTCTCTGTCACCTGAGGTGATTCCAGCCTGTCCGGGCTGGCCACAGGGACTGTGCATGCTGTGGATTGTCCTTGTTGTGGGTGACATTCCATGCTCTTCTTCAGGTTCCTCCGTGTCTATGCTGAACCTTTTCTTTACTTGGTCCAAGTATTTGCAGCATATCTGCCCATTGTTCAGTCTGACCACTATGACCCTATTCCCTTCTATGCCGATTACTGTGCCCTCAAGCCACTTAGGTCCCAAAGTTAAGAACAAATACCGGGTCATCCATTTCTCTACACCTCCCCTTTGACTTTTGATCATGGAACTCGGTTTTGGACTGGCGCTTGTCCTCAACAATGTCTGCCAGGGCTGGGTGAATGAGGGACAGCCACGTTTTAAGCGTGCGTTTCATGAGGAGTTCTGCTGGCGGGACTCTTGTGAGCGAGTGCCGGCGGGACCTGTAGGTCAGCAGGAGACGCGATAGGCGGTACTGAAGGTAGGGTCCTTGGATGCGTAGCATGCCCTGTTTTATGACTTGGACCGCACGTTCCGCCTGGCCATTGGAAGCCGGCTTGAACAGCGCTGTCCGGGCATGTTTGATACCATTGCCCGACATAAATTCCTGGAATTCATGGCTGGTGAAACACGGGCCATTGTCGCTGACCAGGATGTCCGGCAAACCGTGGATCACGAAAACTGTATGCAGACTCTCCACGGTGATGGATGTCGTGCATGAGTTTAATATGATGCACTCGATCAGGAACATTTTCCCCATGAACGGGCCCGCATAATCTACGTGAATACGTGACCATGGCCTGGTGGGCCAGGGCCACTGGCTGAGTGGGGCCTCCCTGGGGGCATTGCCCAGCTGGGCACACGTCGTGCACCTGTGTACCCAGTGTTCCAGGTCTGAGTCAATTCCCGGCCACCATACATGTGACCGGGCAATGGCCTTCATTAACACGATGCCAGGGTGCTCGCTGTGGAGTTCCCTGATGAACGCTTCCCTTCCTTTCTGGGGCATAACTACCCGGCTGCCCCATAGCAGGCAGTTGGCTTGGATGGAGAGCTCATCCATCCGTCTCTGAAACGGTCTGACCTTCTCGAGGCACGCCCCGTGTGCGGGCGCCCAATCCCTAGTCAGAACACATTTCTTTATCATGGATAGGAGGGGGTCTCTGTTGGTCCAGAGGTTGATCTGGCGGGCTGTGATGGTGGAACCTGCGGTGTCAAAAGCCTCAACGGCCATGACCATCTCAGCGCTTTGCTCCGACGCCCCCTCAGTGGTGGCCAGTGGTAGCCTGCTGAGCGCGTCAGCGCAATTTTCGGTGCCTGGCCAGTGCCGTATAAGAACATAAGAACATAAGAATTAGGAACAGGAGTAGGCCATCTAGCCCCTCGAGCCTGCTCCGCCATTCAACAAGATCATGGCTGATCTGGCCGTGGACTCAGCTCCACTTACCCGCCCGCTCCCCGTAACCCTTAATTCCCTTATTGGTTAAAAATCTATCTATCTGTGATTTGAATACATTCAATGAGCTAGCCTCAATTGCTTCCTTGGGCAGAGAATTCCACAGATTCACAATCCTCTGGGAGAAGAAATTCCTTCTCAACTCGGTTTTAAATTGGCTCCCCCGTATTTTGAGGCTGAGTCCCCTAGTTCTAGTCTCCCCGACCAGTGGAAACAACCTCTCTGCCTCTATCTTGTCTATCCCTTTCATTATTTTAAATGTTTCTATAAGATCACCCCTCATCCTTCTGAACTCCAATGAGTAAAGACCCAGTCTACTCAATCTATATACTCAATCAAACAGATATACCGTTTTGGATACTGTTGGGGGAGATGACTTACCAGGGGAAGGCACCAGCAGCCAGGTTCATGGCACTGTGAGTGGCTCTGCTGCACAGAAGGGTGGGAAGAGTGGGAGAGCTACAGTGATAGGGGACTCTCTTGTAAGGGGAATAGATAGGAGTTTCTGCGGCCGCAATCCAGACTCCAGGATGGTATGTTGCCTCCCTGGTGCAAGGGTCAAGGATGTCTCGGAGCGGCTGCAGAGCATTCTGGAGAGGGAGGGTGAACAGCCAGTTGTCGTGGTACATGTAGGTACCAACGATATAGGTCAGAAGCGGGATTTAGGGAGCTAGGAGTTAAATTAAAAAGTAGGACCTCAAAGGTAGTAATCTCTGGATTGCTACCAGTGCCACGTGCTAATCAGAGTAGAGGGAGCAGGATAGTTAGAATAAATACGTGGCTTGAGCAGTGGTGCAAGAGGGAGGGATTCAAATTCCTGGGACATTGGAACCAGTTCTGGGGAAAGTGGGACCTGTACAAAAGGGACGGTCAGCAGTTGGGCAGGACTGGAACTGATGTCCCAGAGGTAACATTTGCGAATGCAGTTCGGGAATGTTTAAACTAATATGGCAGGGGGATGGGAACCTATGCAGCGAGATAGGGCGAAGTAATATGGAGTCAGAAACAGATGGTAGAAAGGTAAAAAGCAATAGTGGAAGGCCGAGTAAACAAAGGCAAGAAACAAAAAGGGCCACACTACATCATAATTCTAAAAGGACAAAGGGTGTTAAAAAAACAAGCCTGAAGGCTTTGTGCCTTCATGCAAGGAGTATCCGTAATAAGGTGGATGAATTAACTGTGCAAATAGATGTTAACAGATATGATGTGATTGGGATTACAGAGACGTGGCTCCAGGATGATCAGGGCTGGGAACTCAACATCCATGGGTATTCAACATTCAGGAAGGATAGAATAAAAGGAAAAGGAGGTGGGGTAGCATTGCTGGTTAAAGAGGAGATTAATGCAATAGTTAGGAAGGACATTAGCTTGGATGATGTGGAATCTATATGGGTAGAGCTGCAGAACACCAAAGGGCAAAAAACGTTAGTGGGAGTTGTGTACAAACCTCCAAACAGTAGTTGTGATGTTGGGGAGGGCATCAAACAGGAAATTAGGGGTGCATGCAATAAAGGTGCAGCAGTTATCATGGGTGACTTTAATATGCATATAGATTGGGCTAACCAAACTGGAAGCAATACGGTGGAGGAGGATTTCCTGGAATGCATAAGGGATGGTTTTCTAGACCAATATGTCGAGGAACAAACTAGGGGGAGGCCATCTTAGACTGGGTGTTGTGTAATGAGAGAGGATTAATTAGCAATCTCGTTGTGCGAGGCCCCTTGGGAAAGACTGACCATAATATGGTGGAATTCTACATAAGGATGGAGAATGAAACAGTTAATTCAGAGACCATGGTCCAGAACTTAAAGAAGGGTAACTTTGAAGATATGAGGCATGAATTGGCTAGGAGAGATTGGCGAATGATACTTAAGGGGTTGACAGTGGATGGGCAATGGCAGACATTTAGAGACCGATTGGATGAATTACAACAATTGTACATCACTGTCTGGCGTAAAAATAAAAAAGGGATGGTGGCTCAACCGTGGCTATCAAGGGAAATCAGGGATAGTATTAAAGCCAAGGAAGTGGCATACAAATTGGCCAGAAATAGCAGTGAACCCTGGGACTGGGAGAAATTTAGAACTCAGCAGAGGAGGACAAAGGGTTTGATTAGGGCAGGAAGTACGAGAGGAAGCTTACAGGGAACATTAAGACGGACTGCAAAAGTTTCTATAGATATGTAAAGAGAAAAAGGTTAGTAAAGACAAACGTAGGTCCTCTGCAGTCAGAATCAGGGGAAGCCATAATGGGGAACAAAGAAATGGCAGACCAATTGAACAAGTACTTTGGTTCGGTATTCACTAAGGAGGACACAAACAACTTTCCGGATATAAAAGGGGTCAGAGGGACTAGTAAGCAGGAGGAACTGAGGGAAATCCTTATTAGTCAGGAAATTGTGTTGGGGAAATTGATGGGATTGAAGGCCGATAAATGGTCTGCATCCCAGAGTACTTAAGGAGGTGGCCTTGGAAATAGCGGATGCATTGACAGTCATTTTCCAACATTCCATAGACTCTGGATCAGTTCCTGTGGAGTGGAGGGTAGCCAATATAACCCCACTTTAAAAAAAAGGAGGGAGAGAGAAAACGGAATTATAGACCGGTCAGCCTGACATCGGTAGTGGGTAAAATGATGGAATCAATTATTAAGGATGTCATAGCAGCGCATTTGGAAAGAGGTGACATGATAGGTCCAAGTCAGCATGGATTTGTGAAAGGGAAATCATGCTTGACAAATCTTCTGGAATTTTTTGAGGATGTTTCCAGTAGAGTGGACAAGGGAGAACCAGTTGATGTGGTGTATTTGGACTTTCAGAAGGCTTTCGACAAGGTCCCACACAAGAGATTATTGTGCAAAGTTAAAGCACATGGGATTGGGGGTAGTGTGCTGACATGGATTGAGAACTGGTTGGCAGACAGGAAGCAAAGAGTAAGAGTAAATGGGTACTTTTCAGAATGGCAGGCAGTGACTAGTGGGGTACCGCAAGGTTCTGTGCTGGGGCCCAAGCTGTTTACGTTGTACATTAATGATTTAGACGAGGGAATTAAATGTAGTATCTCCAATTTTGTGGATGACACTAAGTTGGGTGGCAGTGTGAGCTGCGAGGAGGATGCTATGAGGCTGCAGAGTGATTTGGATAGGTTAGGTGAGTGGGCAAATGCATGGCAGATGAAGTATAATGTGGATAAATGTGAGGTTATCCACTTTGGTGGTAAAAACAGAGAGACAGGCTATTATCTGAATGGTGATAGATTAGGAAAAGGGGAGGTGCAACGAGACCTGGGTGTCATGGTACATCAGTCATTGAAGGTTGGCATGCAGGTACAGCAGGCGGTTAAGAAAGCAAATGGCATGTTGGCCTTCAGAGCGAGGGGATTTGAGTACAGGAGCAGGGAGGTGTTACTACAGTTGCACAGGGCCTTGGTGAGGCCACGCCTGGAGTATTGTGTACAGTTTTGGTCTCCTAACTTGAGGAAGGACATTCTTGCTATTGAGGGAGTGCAGCGAAGGTTCACCAGATTGATGGCGGGACTGACATATCAAGAAAGACTGGATCAACTGGGCTTGTATTCACTGGAGTTCAGAAGAATGAGAGGGGATCTCAGAGAAACATTTAAAATTCTGATGGATTTAGACAGGTTAGATGCAGGAAGAATGTTCCCAATGTTGGGGAAGTCCAGAACCAGGGGTCACAGTCTAAGGATAAGGGGTAAGCCATTTAGGACCGAGATGAGGAGAAACTTCTTCAGCCAGAGAGTGGTGAACCTGTGGAATTCTCTGCCACAGAAAGTAGTTGAGGCCAATTCACTAAATATATTCAAAAAGGAGTTAGATGAAGTCCTTACTACTAGGTGGATCAAGGGGTATGGCGAGAAAGCAGGAATGGGGTACTGAAGTTGCATGTTCAGCCATGAACTCATTGAATGGCGGTGCAGTCTCGAAGGGCCGAATGGCCTACTCCTGCACCTATTTTCTATGTTTCTATGTTTCTATCATCAAAAGTTAACTGCCTCATCTCCGGAATCAGCCGAGTGAATCGTCTCTGTACCCACTCCAAAGCTAGTATATCCTTCCTTAAGAAAGGTGACCAAAACTGCATGCAGTACTCCAGGTGTGGCCTCACCAATACCCTATACAGTTGCAGCAGGACCTCCCTGCTTTTGTACTCCATCCCTCTCGCAATGAAGGCCAACATTCCATTCGCCTTCCTGATTACCTGCTGCACCTGCAAACTAACTTTTTGGGATTCATGCAGAAGGACCCCCAGGTCCCTCTGCACCGCAGCATGTTGTAATTTCTCCCCATTTTTCAAATAATATTCCCTTTTACTGTTTTTTTTTCCCAAGGTGGATGACCTCACTTTTTCCAACATTGTATTCCATCTGCCAAACCTTAGCCCATTCGCTTAACCTATCTAAATCTCTTTGCAGCGTCTCTGTGTCCTCTACACAATCCGCTTTCCCACTAATCTTTGTGTCATCTGCAAATTTTGTTACACTACACTCTGTCCCCTCTTCCAGGTCATCTATGTATATTGTAAACAGGTGTGGTCCCAGCACCGATCCCTGTGGCACACCACTAACCACCGATTTCCAAACTGAAAAGGACCCATTTATCCCGACTCTCTGCTTTCTGTTAGCTAGCCAATTCTCTATCCATGCTAATACATTTCCTCTGACTCCGCATACCTTTATCTTCTGCAGTAACCTTTTGTGTGGCACCTTATCGAATGCCTTTTGGAAATCTAAAGGCACCACATCCATCGGTACACCTCTATCCACCATGCTCGTTATATCCTCAAAGAATTCCAGTAAATTAGTTAAACATGATTTCCCCTTCATGAATCCATGTTGCGTCTGCTTGATTGCACTATTCCTAGCTAGATGTCCCACTATTTCTTCCTTAATGATAGCTTCAAGCATTTTCCCCACTACAGATGTTAAACTAACCGGCCTATAGTTACCTGCCTTTTGTCTGCCCCCTTTTTTAAACAGAGGCATTACATTAGCTGCTTTCCAATCCGCTGGTACCTCCCCAGAGTCCAGAGAATTTTGGCAGATTATAACGAATGCATCTGCGATAACTTCCGCCATCTCTTTTAATACCCTGGGATGCATTTCATCAGGACCAGGGGACTTGTCTACCTTGAGTCCCATTAGCCTGTCCAGCACTACCCACCTAGTGATAGTGATTATCTCAAGGTCCTCCCTTCCCACATTCCCGTGACCAGCAATTTTTGGCATGGTTTTTGTGTCTTCCACTGTGAAGACCGAAGCAAAGTAATTGTTTAAGATCTCAGCCATTTCCACATTTCCCATTATTAAATCCCCCTTCTCATCTTCTAAGGGACCAACATTTACTTTAGTCACTTTTTTCCGTTTTATATATCGGTAAAAGCTTTTATTATCTGTTTTTATGTTTTGCGCAAGTTTACTTTCGTAATCTATCTTTCCTTTCTTTATTGCTTTCTTAGTCATTCTTTGCTGTCGTTTAAAATTTTCCCAATCTGCTAGTTTCCCACTAATCTTGGCCACCTTATACGCATTGGTTTTTAATTTGATACTCTCCTTTATTTCCTTGGTTATCCACGGCTGGTTATCCCTTCTCTTACCGCCCTTCTTTTTCACTGGAATATATTTTTGTTGAGCACTATGAAAGAGCTCCTTAAAAGTCCTCCACTGTTCCTCAATTGTGCCACCGTTTAGTCTGTGTTTCCAGTCTACTTTAGCCAACTCTGCCCTCATCCCACTGTAGTCTCCTTTGTTTAAAAATAGTACGCTCGTTTGAGACACTACTTCCTCACCCTCAATCTGTATTACAAATTCAACCATACTGTGATCACTCATTCCGAGAGGATCTTTTACTCGGAGATCGTTTATTATTCCTGTCTCATTACACAGGACCAGATCTAAGATAGCTTGCTCCCTTATAGGTTCTGTAACATACTGTTCTAAGAAACAATCCCGTATGCATTCTATGAATTCCTCCTCAAGGCTACCCCGTGCGATTTGGTTTGACCAATCGATATGTAGGTTAAAATCCCCCATGATTACTGGCGTTCCTTTTTCACATGCCTCCATTATTCCCTTGATTATTGCTCGCCCTACCATGAAGTTATTATTTGGGGGCCTATAAACTACGCCCACCAGTGACTTTTTCCCCTTACTATCTCTAATCTCCACCCACAATGATTCAACATTTTGTTCATTAGAGCCAATATCGTCTCTCACAACTGCCCTGATATCATCCTTTATTAACAGAGCTACCCCACCTCCTTTCCCTTCTTGTCTATCTTTCCGAATTGTCAGATACCCCTGTATGTTTAATTCCCAGTCTTGGCCCCCTTCCAACCTCGTTTCTGTAACGGCCACCAAATCATACCCATTTGTAATGATTTGTGCCGTCAACTCATTTACTTTATTTCGAATGCTGCGTGCGTTTAGGTAGAGTGTTTGTTCGATCTCTTAATTTTCAATGAAATGCGAACTCCGATTGTAGTTTTAATGTAACTTTATTCTGGCAGCAGCAACAAGCTTCTGGCTTTAAGCCAGGCCTTTGTCCTTCTGAGACCACATGGCCAAAATGGCTGTACTTATACCTGGTTCAATTTACAGAAAAGAACTCGCCTTCTTTGACCTTATTGGCTCAATTGATAGTCTGTTAACCTTTTAATTTGGAAACTGCCGATACCTGTCGGGAAACAGAACTAATAGCATTGGTTAGATTCTGACAGTATGATAACAAAATGTCACTCATTAAGTGAACATCAGCTTTCCTTAAATCGATAGTTCCTGGCAGCGACATGGGTCTTCCTGTTATAATTTCAAATGGGCTTAGACCTGTAGTTCTGTTCGGGTTGCCCAAATGCTACATAGCTCTATTGGTAGTGCCTGGGGCCATGGTGTTCCTTCTTGGTGATATTTGGCAAGCTGTTGTTTCAGAGTTCGATTCATTCGCTCCACTTGACCTGATGATTGTGGATGATAAGGACAGTGTAAATCCCACGTAATGTTCAGTAACCTCCAGACTTCTTGGCAGACAGCACCTGTGAAGTGTGTTCCCTGATCTGAGTCAATGCTACTCGGGACTCCCCATCGGGGAATGTAATCCTTACACAAGACCTTTGCAGTGTGATTGGCTGTGGCTCTTTTAGTTGGGACAGCTTCTACCTATCTAGAGAATCTGTCGACCATGACAAGAATGTTAGTGTATCCTTGGCATGAAGGAAGAGATATATAATCAACCTGCAGATGCTGGAATGGTCCGACAGGGGCAGGGGACCTCAGTTGGGGCATTACCGTGACGGGTCCAGAATTATTTTTCTGGCAGACCACACAGCGGTCTGCTACCAGCTGGGCATGTTTTTTAAATCCCCGACCCCACCAGCTTTTCTGGAACCGTGCCGTCATCTGTTGTGAAGCCAAGTGTCCCCACGAGTGGATCTGTTGGGCTAAAAAAGGCATAAGCGCTTGTGGCGCGACTGGCTTGTCGGTAACTCTTTGTCTCAGACACCATCTTCACATAGCTTAATTCCTGCCTCAATCCATGTCCATTTTCCCTCTCGGGAGCACTCGCCTTGCATTGTTTGAAGGTCTCGTGTCAGAGTCCTGAGTGCTTTCAATCTGCACACCTGTGTTGGTTCTTCTGGGGGAACGCCCTGTGAGGCGGCATCTTTAGCTGCCTGGTCGGTTCGGGCATTTCCCTGTGCTTCCGAGATATTTTCCTTGGTATGGGCCTTACACTTCAGGATGGACACTTCCTGAGGTAATTGTATGGCCTCTAGTAAGTCTCGGACTTCATTTCCATTTCGGATAGGTGTACCAGCAGCAGTGAGGAATGCTCTTTTCCGCCATAACAGACCAAAGTCATGAGCGACTCCAAAAGCATAACACAAATCTGTGTGGACATTAGCTGTCTGTCCTTCTGCTATTCGACATGCTTCTGACAGGGCCCGTAACTCGGCCTGTTGTGCTGACGTTCCTGAGGGTAAACATCCTTTTGCCACTACCTCATATAAGGTTGTAACTGCCCATCCTGCTTTTCTGGTACCATTGTCAACAAAGGAGGAACCATCTGTAAACAGGATGAGGTCTGGGTTGTGCAGAGGCTCCTCTGCTGCTAAGGCTGCTTCTTCTGTTTCTTTTAAAATCTCCATGCAGTCATGCTCTTCACATTCTCCCCCTTCTTGCTCCCTTGATTCTGACATCGGGAGCATAGTTACGGGATTAACCGGGTTGGCCCGGACGATATGGAGATTAGGAGCTTCCAAAACTGCTGCCCAGCGGGTCCATCTAGCTGCCGTCATGTTAATTCCGCCCCTGTGTCTAAAAGACAGTCCACATCCTTATCGCCCACCCTCACAGTTATATATAGCCCATCTCCCCTTTGTTGTATTAGTGCGAGGAGGGGGGCCAGGGTGGGCTCTAATCGTTTTTTGCTATCCCAAGTAACTCCTTCTGTTGTTGTATTTGTCAGTCGCTTAAATGCTTCTATGAGGTCGTTATCTTGTGACAAGCCTGGTTTGTTGGCTGAATTGTCCTCTTCCCCGGCCGCGACCTTGTTGTTTTGCCCTGCACGTCTTGGCCCAGTGACCTTCTTTCCCACAATAATGACATTTTCCGGGTAATTTTCCGAATAACTGTTTATCGGAATCCTGAGATTTCCATCCCACAGCCTGCAGGGCTCGGACTTTAGCTCCCATATCCCGATCTAATTGGTTGCATCGATCCACCAATGCTGCAAAGGTAGTTTCTCTACCTTCCCAGTCCGGTAACACTACCTTAAACATTTTGGACAGTTCTGGCTTTTGACCTGCCACAAAAGCTGCTTTTAGGGGTCCAAACACTTGTTCATCCATTTCCTCATCCGTATTATTCATACCCGAATGTTCTAGCCACGTGCATCTAAACCGCTCTTCATACTCCAGGACCTCCTCTTATCCTTTCTGTTGGCAGGCTGCAATTTTTCCCCAGTCTGTCTTAGCTGGACTGAAGGCTTGCAGCCAGTGTTTAATCGCCTTCCATCCTGTGTCTAATTCTTGCTCATCCTGCCCCAAAGCTTCTTCTACCTTGTCGTACAATTTTCTTCCCTGTGTTTTTGGCACTATTATGGTCAAACTTTGCACTCCGTCCCAGGGATGAAGTTGATATATATTTCTTAAGCGGTCCAATTGGTCCCACGTTTTCACTCCCCCTTTCTTTGGATTGGGCAATTCCTTGGCCCATTTATCAATTTTCTCTGGGTCTGCCGGATCATGAACTAAGTATTCTGCATACACCCTTTTCCTCATTTTTTTGGTTCCGCCCTCATCCGCAGTCTCTTCTGATTTGACTACAACTCATCTTTTTTTAAATGGGGCAAAGCACACCCCTAATTCTTCATCCTCCGACCCTGTATCGTCGGAGTATTCAGAATCCGCATCTATTCCTCGGTCGTGTCTTCGGGTTTGCGTTTTTAATTTATCCAAACATGGGTACCCTGGGAATTGACCGATACATTTTCCTTTTCCTATTACTGTCTCTTGACCTAATGATTTTTTCCATTCTTTAATTTCACCTTTAAGATCTTTAACTTCTGCTTCCGACTTTTCAAGTTCAAGTTTTTTATGTTGCAGCTGTGCACAAACAGTTTGCAATTGGTCCTTTGTACTGGTCAGTTCTCGATCATTTTGGGAACACATTATAATTTCATTCCGCTTTCGGATCTGGCTCATAACGGCTCGGGACCATCTAGTTTGCTCTTTATTTTTCATACGGGTCATTTTTCCCCAGACCCTTTTAATCTCGTCCAAGGACCATTGTCCTTTGGAGGTACCGTATTTTTGTTCGATCTTAATACAGGTTTTAGATAAGTTGAATTGTTGCTCTATGTATTCTTTCAACTGTTGGAGGATTTCATCTATCGAGACCTCAGGTGGTGCCCGCCCGCCTTTAACAGTTGTAGGCAATTCTTTGCTCTTATCTCCTGCTGCCATAATACTGATTTCTTTACTGGGGTCTCGAGTCGTAGGCTTTCCAGCCGATCATTGGGTCGGTGATTAATTAACTAACACACCGCTGAAGTTAGACGTCTATGGGACCTCGAGCCGATTACCAACCGGAGGGTTCGCAAACTGGAGGCTTTCGGAATCACTTTGAAGGAGAGGCGAATTTAGACTTTTGACCGAGGACTTTTATAAAGAGGAGTCCTTAGCTCAGTATGTAGGTCCGATGTCCAAAATTCAGTTTCTTCCCTCAGCGATCGTGTTCGTGACGCCAAAATTGTTAGATCTCTTAATTTTCAATGAAATGCGAACTCCGATTGTAGTTTTAATGTAACTTTATTCTGGCAGCAGCAACAAGCTTCTGGCTTTAAGCCAGGTCTTTGTCCTTCTGAGACCACATGGCCAAAATGGCTGTACTTATACCTGGTTCAATTTACAGAAAAGAACTCGTCTTCTTTGACCTTATTGGCTCAATTGATAGTCTGTTATCCTTTTAATTGGCTCGCTACCCAAGGTCCTAAAATGTCAAGTTAATTGATGACTTAATGCAATGTGGTCTGTGTTTTTTCAAAACTGCAGCTGGGCTGCAGAGCTTGAATTCTCTATCAGTGTTTTAATACTAGTTTTTAAACCATGATTTTTAGTTTTGACCCCTCCTGCCTTTATATTCATACATATTGTCCCTTCCTATCACCTTGTGGTTTACACTTACCCCAGTGCTACTCTGCTCTGTTGCCTCCTGCCTTTTGCATTCTTTCTTGGGGTCCTGTTCATCTGAGCTCTCACCCACTCTAACTAGCTCAGAGCCCTCTCCTGGGTTCCGAATACTCCTTGCATTGAGGCACCAAGCTTTCATGCTTGCCTTTTTATTACACTTTGACCCTTTAGAATTTTGCTGTACAGTGGCCCTTTTTGTTTTTTGCCTTGGGTTTCTCTGCCCTCCACTTTTACTCATCTCCTTTCTGTCTTTTGCTTTTGTCTCCATTTTGTTTCCCCCTGTCTCCCTGCATTGGTTCCCATCCCCCTGCCATATTAGTTTAACTCCTCCCCAACAGCACTAGCAAACACGCCCCCCTCGGATATTGGTTCCGGTCCTGCCCAGGTGCAGACCGTCCGGTTTGTACTGGTCCCAACTCCCCCAGAACCGGTTCCAATGCCCCAGGAATTTGAATCCCTCCCTGCTGCACCACTGCTCAAGCCACGTATTCATCTGAGCTATCCTGCGATTCCTACTCTGACTAGCACGTGGCACTGGTAGCAATCCCGAGATTACTACTTTTGTGGACCTACGTTTTAAGTTAGCTCCTAGCTCCTTAAATTCGTCTTGTAGGACCTCATCCCTTTTTTTAACCTATATCGTTGGTACCAATGTGCACCACGACAACTGGCTGTTCACCCTCCCTTTTCAGAATGTCCTGCACCCGCTCCGAGACATCCTTGACGCTTGCACCAGCGAGGCAACATACCATCCTGGAGTCTCGGTTGCGGCCGCAGAAACGCCTTACAATTGACTCCCCTATCACTATCTCTCTCCCACTCTTTTTCCTTCCCTCCTGTGCAGCAGAGCCAGCCACGGTGCCATGAACTTGGCTGCTGCTGCCCTCTCCTGATGAGTCATCCCCCTCAACAGTACTCAAAGCAGTACTATGGTGCTGCGTATGACTACACTATGGTGTAGTCACACGCAGCCAGCGTGAGAGCCCATCGCTGTATGCGAGCTGACGCATTGGCATTGACAGCCTTGCTGTCGGACAACAGGGATGTTAACGGCTTGTGGTCCATTTCTAGCTCGAACCATCTACCGAAAAGTTACTGGTGCATCTTTTTCACACCGTAAACGCAAGCGAGTGCTTCCTTTTCGACCATGCCATATCCACGCTCTGCCTGGGAGAGTGACATGGAGGCATAAGCCACCGGTTGGAGTCGACCGTCATCATTACCCTGCTGCAACACATACCCAACCTCGTAGGATGATGCATCGCACGTTAAAACCAGTTTTTTACAGGGGTCATACAAAGTCAACAGTTTGTTAGAACACAGCAAGTTCCTCGCCTTATTGAAAGCCCGTTCTTGACAGTCCCCCCAAAGCCATTCACAACCTTTACGCAGGAGCATGTGTAACAGCTCCAACAATGTGCTTAAGTTCGGCAGAAAATTCCCGAAATAGTTCAAAAGTCCCAGGAATGATCGCAACTCCGACGTGTTGCCGGGCCTGGGCGCCCGGTGGATCACCTCCGTTTTTGATTCAGTGGGCCGGATCCCATCTGCGGCAACCCTCCTGCCCAAAAACTCGATCTTTGGGGCCAAAAACGCACACTTGGCCTTTTTCAGCCGCAAGCCTACCCGGTCCAGTCGGCGTAGCACCTCCTCCAGGTTGTGGAGGTGTTCCTCGGTGTCTCGACCCGTTATAAGGATGTCGTCTTGGAATACGATTGTTCCAGGAATGGATTTGAGCAAGCTTTCCATGTTTCTCTGAAAGATGGCTGCCGCCGACCGAATGCCAAACGGACACCTGTTGTCGATAAATAATCCCTTGTGCGTCGTGATGGTGGTCAGAAGCTTGGATTCTTCAGCCAGTTCCTGAGTCATGAAGGCCGAAGTGAGGTCCAACTTCGTGAACAGCTTACCACCTGCCAGTGTGGCAAAAAGGTCCTCCGCTCTCAAGGAGTGGGTATTGGTCTTGCAGCGACACTCGGTTGATGGTGGCTTTTTGGTCGCCACAAATCCTGATGGAGCCATCTGCTTTAAGGACAAAAACGATGGGACTTGCCCAGTCACTGAATTCAATGGTCGAAATTATGCCTTCTCTGAGCAGCCTGTCCAATTCACTTTCACTTTTCTCACCATCACATACGGCACCGCTCTGGCTTTGTGGTGCACTGGTCTGGCGTCCGGGGTGATGCGTATCACTACTTTAGTGCCCTTGAACGTTCCGACACCGGGTTGAAACAGTGACCCGAATTTTTGTAGGAACTGTGAGCATGATCTTCGTTCCACAGATGAAATGGCGTGCACATCCCCCCATTTCCAATTCATCTCAGCTAGCCAACTCCTCCCCAAGAGCACGGAGCCATTTCCCGGGACGATCCAGAGTGGCAGCCGGCTCTGTGATCCATTATGTGTTACCACCAAGTTTGCACTGCCTTGCACTGGGATGATCCCTTTGGTGTACATCCGTAGCTGCATGTCAATGCGTTCCAGTTTGGGCCTGCTAGCTCTGTGTGGCCATAGTCTCTCAAATTGTTGGGCGCTCATAAGTGACTGGCTAGCTCCCGTATCCAGCTCCATGCGCACCGGGATGCCAGTCAATAAAACTTTCATCATCATGGGTGGCGTTTTAGTGTATGAGCTGTGGACGTCAGCCACATGAACTCGCTGAACTTCAGCATCCAAGGCTTTTCCCCATGCATCATCCTGCTTTGCAGACCCCTCATCTGGTTCCTCTGTCTCGCAGATTAGCCTCGCTACAGCCTTTTTTGCACATCCTGGCCAAGTGTCCACTGACATTACAAATCCTACAGGTATATTGCTGAAACCTGCAGTATGTCTACCCC
The DNA here is from genome assembly GCF_044704955.1 of Pristiophorus japonicus. Taxonomy (NCBI): domain Eukaryota; kingdom Metazoa; phylum Chordata; class Chondrichthyes; family Pristiophoridae; genus Pristiophorus; species Pristiophorus japonicus. Next base: position 41,448,170 of record NC_091979.1, read on the forward strand.
CGCACCTCCAGCATGAGCTGAGATTTTTGTTAACAAAAGGACTGTTACCAGGCATTCCTCTCTGATTGCCCATTTGGTTGTTTCTAAGCACTCTGATGGTGGGTGTTAATGGTCTCATCGCGAGACGCATTGTTCCTTGTGATGGCGTGAATTGCTGATCCCCTTTCCATTGTCCCTGTTGCGGGCCCACCCTAGAGTGGGCGGTTTCGAAATGCCCTAGCCTGCCTGCGAGGTCCCGAGCCGCATTTACCATGTTAACTCCCCGGTCTATCGCCACGTTGGGACCAGGGCTGCGCACGTAAATTAGCTTGGTCTCCTCTTCCCCTGCCATGAAGGTCTGAGCTATCAACGCCGCCCCTTCTAAAGTCAAGTCCTTGGTCTCTATGAGCTTCATGAAAATCCTGGCATGATTAATGCCCTCAATGAAGAAATTCCTTAACAGCTCCCCCCTCCAGGCGTCTGTGAACTTACAGAGACTGCCCAAGCGCCACAAATCCACAACAAAGTCCGAGATGTTTTGTCCCTCTCGATGCCTGTGTGTGTAGATCCGGTGCCGGGCCATGTGTACACTACTCGCCGGCTTGAGATGCTCACTGATCAGCTGGCTGAGCTCTTCAGAGGACTTGTCTGCTGGTTTTTGGGGTGTGAGCAGGTCTTTCATCAGTGCATACGTCTGTGGTCCGCAGCTGGTCAGTAGATGCGCCCTCCGCTTGTCAGCCACTGCCGCTCCCAGTCAGTCCTTCGTGACAAAGCTCTGCTGGAGTCTCTCCATTAAGTCGTCCCAGTCCTCACCCACACAGTAATGTTCCTCTGTGCTACCGGTGGCCATCCTCGTGGTTCGGTGATTCCCGTTTCTCGTCGCCAAATGTGGTGTCCCTGCACCTTATTACAAATTCACATGAGGCATGTACTGCAGACACATTCACTATGTAACCTTAACCTTTATTCCCAGGACCAAGGAGTGCTGATCCTGGGTGAGACCTCCCCTTTTATACCTGGAAACCCAGGTGAGGAGTGTCTCCCACAAGTTCACCCCCTGTGGTCAGGGTGTGCATTTCTAGGGTATAAGTACAGTGTACAGGAGTTGCATGAAGGTTACAGTTACATGAAGATTTCCATTGCATGATGGTTACATACATGACATTTCCCACATTACAACAGTTACTACACTTCAAAAGTACTTCATTGGCTGTAAAGCGCTTTGGGACATCCTGATGTCGTGAAAGGCACTGTATAAATCCAAGTCTTTCTTTCTTTTATACATAACCATTTTGGAGGTTTATCTGGAAGAATTTGAAGACCCTGTTATCTGGTAATTGTTAACACAGCAATGTACGTCTTGAATTAACTGATCTCAGCCAAAGCACGAGAATTGGCCTCAGCTTCTCCAGGGAAAATCTCCTAGGGTTCCTGGTCCTGATCCCTATCCCACTATCCCTAGTGAAAATTGTGTGGCATCAAATGAGGACAGGATTGGTTGCAGTGCCCTACACAGTCAAAACGCCATCTAGCTTTACACAAGAATGACTATTTGGATGAATTATCAGAAGAATCAGTGCTCTCAGAAGACAAACGGCAAAATTTGAGGAAAAAATTAACATATCTCCATATGGTTTTTCCAGCTTTCTCAGCTCTTTCCTGACAACACTAACTCATGCTGGGGTAGAATTACACAGGCACCAGGCACCTTACCCAGGTGGTTATTATTCATGCATAAGACAGCACAGTGTGTTACCATGTTATTCAGCAGGTAATCATAGTTAAATCCAATCCTGTCTTCAATTAATGTCCACATAAATGCAATTTTCAGCACATCAGATTAGGAACACCATTTGATTTTTCTCATCCCCTAACTAACACATTCCATATTCCACAGTCTGCGAAGTTTCACGGCCCCTAGTGTGTGTGACAAGTGAAAATTAGCATGTGAAATTTTTCATTGATTGTTTATTTTATTTATTATGTTTAGAATGATGGACTGTTGAATCTCTTTCACACATATATATTAACCTGAGAAAGAACACAAAAACAAGGACAGCAGAGACGGTTTATTTAAAGGAGGATAATCCCGGAAGTGTTATAGAATCATAGGAGCCTAAACTGCCCCTTCCTTTAAGGCATGTTACCGTCAGAAATCGGCGGCCACGTTGCAGAGTGCAATGGCAGCTGATTTTCTGTGTATTGGCCACCATTTTTAAAAATCCACTCTTTCGGTATCCTGACGGTGACCGCTTCACACCCCCGCCCCCCCCGCCGCACCCCGCTCCACTGCTGCCGATCTGTCCTCAGTGTATCATAAGAGCACGCACTGCCGATGTTCCCCCCCACCACCCCCGCCCCGCCCGTTGGCAAAATTCCACAAAAAAAATCTTGCTCCCGCCGCGCAGTGCCAAAAGCTGCTCTTTTCTGCTGGTGCAGTGAAGCTGTAGTCCTTGTAAAATGGCGGTACAGCTCTCATTAAAGGGGAGGGCCTACTGCCGCTGTTGCCATGTTTTTTTTTTTGTCGGCCGACTGCCATGTCGGGCCGACAATTATGCCCTCGGGTTCAGCCAGGCTGCCGATAGGGTGCCAGGCTTGGGTGCCAGGCTGCAGGCCCGGTCGAAACCCTCCCTGGTGGCACAGTGGACTGAACTTAAACAATCGCGCAGGCTCTCCCCTTTGTGAAGGGGAGAGCCATGGTGACGTTGCGCCGTGATGACATCATCAGCACTACGCCCGCCCCCAATCTCTGCTCCTCTAGAGTGCGAACTTCCACTCACCGCTGCATATCCGCTCACATTATGACCAACTTCCGGACCGCTGTAAAAAAAAAAGCCAAAGGATGGAATTTCGCTCAAGAGGCCTTCGCATCCACCGCGCTGGTAAAAACATGAGCAACGCACGTAGGTGTGCCCCGTTTTACAGCGACGGGCAATTTCGGCCCCATAGAATCCTACAGCACAGAAGGAGGCCATTTGGCCCATCATGCCTGTGCCGGCTCTTGGGAAGAGCTATCTGATAAGTTGGAGTCTTCCGCTCTCGGCCCAAACCCTCGTAAATTTTCCCTTTTAAAATATATGTTCAATTTTGTTTTGAAAGTTACCATTGAATCTGCTTCCACCTACTTTCAGGCAGGGAATTCCAGATCATAGCAATTCGCTGCGTAAAAAAAATTCTATTCATCTCCCCTCTCGTTATTTTGCCAATTATCTTAAATCTGTGCCAGTGGAAACAGTTTTTCTTTATTGACTCAATCAAAACAGCTCATAATTTTGAACACTTCTATTAAATATTACCTTACCCTTCCATGCTCTAAGGAGAAAAATCCCTGCTTCTCTACTCTCTCCACATTACTGAAGTCCCTCATCCCTGGTATCATTATAGTGGATCTTCTCTGTCCCCTCTCCAAGGCCTTGACATCCTTCCCAAAGTCTGGGCACAAGAACTTACCTATTCTCCGGCTCCCTGCAGGTCCTCTGGAGCTGGGCACGGTGCAGCATGAGTTGTGGGGGGCAGAGCCAGGTCCCTGCGCTGAAAACAGTGCCGGGACCTCTGCACATGCGTGCTACAGTGGGTGCAGTAGCTCCAGGCGCCCAAAACTGTGTGGGAGGGGCCCGAAGCACGCAGCCCCTAGCCCTGGCCGAATGGCCTCACTGGGGCTGCGTGGATAAGGCTCACCTCCCACGCCCAGCTCCTGCTTCCTCCCAACCGGACCCGACCCGACTTGACTCCCGCTCCCCCCACCCACCCCTGGACCCGACCCGACCCCCGCTCCCCTCCCTGCCCCCGGACCCGATCCCCCCTCTCCCCGGACCAGACCTGACCCCCTCCCGGACCGGACCGGACCCGACCTGACCCCCCCTCCCCGCCCCTCCCCGCCCCTACCCGACCCGACCCGCGTTCCCCACTCCCCGACCCGACCCGACCTCCCCCCGACCCGATCTGCGCTCCCCCCCACCCCGACCCGACCTGACCCGCACTCCCCCCGCCGACCGGACCCGACCCCGACCCAACCCACGCTCCCCTCGCCGACCCGACCTCCGCTCTCCCCCGCCCCCCGACCCGACCTCCGTTCTCCCTCCCTACCTCCGCTCTCCCCCCCGACCCCACCTCCGCTCCCCCCCCCGGACCCGACCTCCACTCCTCCCCCCCGCGACCCCTCCGACCTCCGCTCCCCCCCCGACCTCCGCTCCCCCCCCCCGACCTCCGCTCCCCACCCCGACCTCCGTTCCCCCCTGGACCTTCGCTCCCCACCCCCCCCAACCTCCGCTCCCCCCCCTGTCCTCTGCTCCCACCCCAACCTCCGCTTCCCCCCGACCTCCGCGACCCCCCGCGATCTCCGCGACCACCCCCCCCCCCCCCGCCGCGCTCCCGACCCCCCCCCCCAGACCCAGGACCCGACACCACCTACCTGTAAATCCGGTGCTGGGGGCGGGCCCAGCCCGAAGTCTTGGGCCCGGCACATTCTCCCTTCTCCCTTCTCTCGCTCCCTCCCTCCCCTCCCTTCCCTTCCCTCCCCTCCCTTCCCTTCCCTTCCCTCCCTTCCCTTCCCTCCTTCTCCTCCCTCCCCCCTCCCCTCTCCTCATCCCTCTTTCCTCTCCTCCCCCTCCCCCCCCCCACTGCCCCTCTCTCTCCCCCCCTCTCTTCCTCCACCCCCCTCCTCCCCTCCCCCTCCTCCTCCTCCCTCCTCCCCCTCTACCCCCTCCCCCCCCAAACCCCTCCTCCCCCTTCCCTCGCTGTCAGAAACACAGACACTGACAGACAGAGAGTGAGAGACACACACACAGACAGACAGAGAGATAGAGACACTGACAGAGACACACTGCGGGGGTGGGGAAGCGGGGGGGGGGCGTCCCAGCATGCTGTTGGAGGACTCCCGGTGCTGCAGTCGGTAAGTAGAAAATGTTTTATTTATTGGTTTTTTAATTTTTTTAATTTTTTATTAATTTTTTTTGATTGGTTGATTTATTGGTGTATTTATCATTTATTATTGATGATGGCTCTTTATTTGTAAAACTGAAGTGTTTAATGTTTGTAAACTTCCCTTTAAACCCCCCCCCCCGCCATTCCCGACGCCTGATTTGTAACCTACGCCTGATTTTCTAAGTGTAGACAAGGTTTTTCTGAGCGAACAAAAATCTACACTTACTCCATTCTAAGTTAGTTTGGAGTATGTTTTCACTGCCTAAACTTTCAAAATGGGCATAAGTGGCTGGACACGCCCCCTTTTGAAAAAGAAAATCTGTTCGAAAGTGAAACTGTTCGAACTGACTAGAACTGGAGCAAACTAAATGCCGAGAATTGCAATCCATTCTAAACCCGTTGCTCCAAAAAAACAGGAGCAACTCAGGCCGAAACTTGGCCCCAATAATCTAGTTGAGGCCTAACCAGTGATTTATCATCATTTTAGTAAGGAGCGGAAGTCTGTGTAAATTGCAATGTATTCAGAAATGGTGCATTTACAGTACAGGTAGTAATTAGTCCCAATTAGCCCTGATGCTGGTGAAGAAGGAAAGCTGCCAGTTGGCTTTATATTTTCTTGTCTTTTGGGTTATTGATTTTCAGTACATAAATCCACCCTGTAGTCTAATGAATTAATCTGTTTGTTCAATTTGTGTCAACTTGCTAAAATCACTTCAGTACCAAATAAAAGTTGTTTATAACTATAGTCAGCTGACCTCTGTGCCATTTGAAAGATACAGTGAGCCACTGTATTGGAAGGGAAAATAACAAATGCTGAAAAACATTGTAGAATATGCATTAGAACTGGTATATTCATCCCAGTCAAAATGCCTAATCAACCTCATGACATATGCAACTATGATACTATATATATTATAGAGAGCGAGATCAAGAGAGATGTACAGTACTATTAAGGAAAACAATGGGGATATATAGTTAAAAAAAATACATTTCCCCTTCAGCAATAAAATCCAAGTAAAATGTTATCTTTCCAGTCCCCACCATAAATCTCTATGTTCTAATCATAACCGGGAAGGGTAGCATAGTGGGTATGTTACTGGACTAGTAATCCACAGGTCTGGACTAATAATGGCAGCTGGGGAATTTAAATTTAGTTAATTTAATAAATCTGGAATAAAAAGCTATTATCAGTAATGGTTACCATGAAACTATCGGATTATTGTAAAAATCCATCTGGTTCACTAATGTCCTTCAGGGAAGGAATTTTTCCATCCTTACCCAGTCTGGCCTATATGTGACTCCAGACCCACAGCAATGTGGTTTACGCTTAACCAACCTCTGAAATGACATAACAAGCCACTCAGTTATACACAACCACTACGAAGAACAATAAGAAGAATAAAACCAGATGGACCACTCATCATTGACCTCGGCACCGGCTTCGGACATGACAATGGCACACCCAGCCCACTAGATCCTGCAAAGTTCTCCTCACTAACATCTGGAGACTTGTGTCGAAATTGGGAGAGCTATCTCACAGACTAGTCAAGTAACAGCCTGACATATTGATACTCATAGAATCATACATTTCAGCCAATGTCCCAGATTCCTCCATCACCATCCCTGAGTATGACTCGTCTCAGTGGCAGGACAGACCCACCAGAGGTGACGGCACAGAGGTATACAGTCAGGAGGGAGTGGCCTTGGGAGTCCTCAACATTCACTCCGGACCCCGTGAAGTCTCATGACTTCAGATCAACCATGGGCAAATAAACCTCCTGCTGATTACCACCTACCCCCCTCCCTCAGCTGATGAATCGGTACTCCTCCATGTTGAACACCACTTGGAAGAAGCACTGAGAGTAGCAAGGGCATGGAATGTACTCTGGGTGGGGGACTTCAATGTCCATCAGCTAGAGTGGCTCGGTAGCACCACTCCTGACTGAACTGGCCGCGTCCTGAAGGATATAGCTGCCAGACTGGGCCTACGGCAGGTGGTGAGAGAACCAACATGGCGAAAAACCCTACTTGACCTCGTCCTTATCAATCTCCCTGTTGCAGATGCATCTGCCCATGACAACATTGGTAGCAGTGTCCGCACAGTTCTTGTGGAGACTAACTCCCGTCTTCACACTGAGGACACTCTCCATCGTGCTGTGTGGCATTACCACCATGCTAAATGGGATCGATTCAGAACAGATCTAGCAGTTTAAACAAAAGCAAAATATTGCGGATGCTGGAACCTGAAAAAAAAACAGGAAATGCTGGAAATACTCAGCAGGTCAGGCAGCATCTATGGAGAGAGAAATAGAGTTAATGTTTCAGGTCGATGATCCTTCGTCAGATCTGGAAAAGGTTAGAGATGTAACAGGTTTTTAGCAAGTGTTGGAGCAGGGAAAGGGGGCAGGGGAGGAAAGAACAAAAGGGAAGGTCTGTGATAGGGTGGAAGGCAGGAGAGATTAAGAGACAAAAGGGATGATGATGCAAGGCAAAAGGAGATGGTAATGGGACAAGTTAAGAAACAAAAGATGAGTCTAGATAGGGTGTAAATAGAAAAATCAACAGTTGCCATGGGAAAGAGAGGACAAAACAGAAAAAAACATTGGGGCAGGGGTTACGGGCTGAAATTGTTGAACTCGGTTTTCAGTGTCGAAGGCTGTAAAGTGCCTAAATGAAAGATGAGGTGCTATTCCTCGAGATTGTGTTGAGCTTCATTGGAACAGTGTAAGAGGCCGAGAGATCAGAGTGAGAGTGGAGCAGAGGATTAAAGTGACAGGCCAAAGCTTACAGACTGAACGGAGGTGCTCTGCAAAGCCGTCACACAATCTGCATTTTGTCTCTCCAATGTAGAGGAGACCACATCGTGACCAGCAAATACAGTATACTAAATTGAAAGAAGTACAAGTAAATCGCTGTTTCACCTGGAAGGAATGTTTGGGGCCCTGGAGAGTGGGAAGGGAGGAGGTAAAAGGACAGGTGTTGTATCACCTGCGCTTGCACAGGAAGGTGCCTTGGGAAGAGGAGGGGTATTGGGGGTGATTGAGGAGTGGACCAGGGTGTCACGGAGGGAGTGGTCCCTTCTGCTAACAGCTCAAAACTGGGCAACCATGAGGCTTTGTGGGCCATCAGCAGCAGCAGAATTAGCAGCAGCAGAATTGTATTCCATCACAATCTGAAACCTCATGGCCCGGCATATCCCTCACTCTACCATTACCATCAATCCAGGGGACCAACTATGGTTCAATGAGGAGTGTAGAAGAACATGCCAGGAGCAGCACTAGGCATATCTAAAAATGAGGTTTCAACCTGGGGAAGCTGCAACACAGGGCTACATGCAAACAAATGCGGAAGCAGCATGCTGTAGACCGAGCTAAGCGATCCCACCATTATGGATCAGATCAAAGTTCTGTAGTCCTGCCACATCCAGCCGTGAATGGTGGTGGACAATTAAACAACTAATGGGAGGAGGAGGCTCTATGAATATCCCCATCCTCAATAATGACAGAGCCCAGCATGCAAGTGCAAAAGACAAGGCTGAAGCATTTGCAACCATCTTTAGCCACAAGTGCTGAGTGGACGATCCATATCCTTCTCCTCCTGAGGTCCTCATCATCACAGAAGCCAGTCTTCAGCCAATTCGATTCACTCCACGTGATATCAAGAAACGGCTGAACGCATTGGATACAGCAAAGGTTATGGGCCCCGACAACATCCCAGCTGTTGTGCTGAAGACTTGTGCTCCAGAACTAGCCGCGCCTTTGAGCCAAGTTGTTCCAGTACAGCTACATCACTGTCATCTATCCGACAATGTGGAAAACTGCCCAAGTTTGTCCTGTCCACAAAAAGCAGGATAATTTCAATCCGTCCAATTACCATCCCATCAGTCTACTCTCAATCATCAGCAAATTGATGGAAGATATCGTCAACAGTACTATCAAGCAGCTCTTACTCACCAATAACCTGCTCATCGATGCTCAGTTTGGGTTCTGCCAGGACCACTCAGCTCTAGACCTCATTACAGCCTTGGTCCAAACATGGACAAAAGAGCTGAATTCCAGAGGTGAGGTGAGAGTGACATCAAGGCAGCATTTGACCGAGTGTGGTATCAATGAGCCCTAGTAAAACTGAAGTCGATGGGAATCGAGGGCAAACTCTCTACTGATTGGATTCATACATAGCACAAAGGAAGATGTTGTTGGAGGTCAATCATCACAGCCCCAGGACATTGCTGCAAGAGCTCCTCAGGGCAATGTCCTAGGCCCAACCATAATCAGCTGCTTCATCAATGACCTTCCCTTCATCATAACTTCAGAAGTGGGGGTATTCGCTGATGATTGCACAGTGTTCAGTTCCATTCGCAACTCCTCAGATAATGAACCAGTCCATGCCCAAATGCAGCAAGACCTGGATGACATTCAGGCTTGGGCTGATAAGTGGCAAGTAACATTCGTGCCACAAAAGTGCCAGGCAATGACTATCTCCAACAAGCGAGAGTCTAACCACCACCCCATGACATTCAACGGCATTGCCATCACCAAATCCTCCATCATCAACATTCTGGGGATCACCATTGATCCAGAACTTTACTGGATCAGCCACATAAACACTGTGGCTACAAGAGCAGGTCAGAGGCTGGGTATTCTGTGGCGAGTGTCTCACCTTCTGACTCCCCAAAGCTTTTCCACCATCTACAAGACACAAGTCAGGAGTGAGATGGAATACTCTCCGCTTACCTGGATGAGTGCAGCTCCAACAACACTCAACACTATCCAGGACAAAGCATCCCGCTTGATTGGCACCTCATCCACCACATTAAACATTCACTCCCTGCACCCTCAGCGAACCGTGCAGTGTGTACCATCTACAAGATGCACAGCAGCAACTCACCAAGGCTTCTTCAGCAGCTGCAAAATCTACCACCTAGAAGGACAAGGGCAGCAAGCACATGGGAACACCATCACCTGCAAGTTCCCCTCCAAGTCACCACCATCGTGACTTGAAACTATATCGGTGTTCCGTCATCGCCGCTGGATCAAAATCCTAGAACTCCCTCCCTAGCAGCACTGTGGGAGTACCTTCACCACAAGGACTGCAAGGATTTAAGAAGGCTGCTTACCACCACCCTCTGAAGGGCAATTAGAGATAAGCAATAAATGCTGGCCTTGTCAGCGACGCCCACATCACTGAAACAATTTTTTTTTAAAGTCTTGTTTCACCAGAGATGAGGCTAAAATCCAGTCGGGACCAGGAATGAATAAAAAAAATCCATTCTATCAACTTTGAAATTCCTTTTTCCAACTGTCAAACATACTTGCTCCTACATTTTGATCACAGATCAAATTCCTATTTGATATTACACTGCACATTCTGTGGCAAAAACGTTTGCACTGGAAAAGCTCAGTGCATGCATGGACTGATTAAAGTTTGTGTGGCAGCGAGTGCAGTAGCCTGCTTTCAGTAAATGGCCTAGTTAACCAGCATTACACAATTCATTTTGTCAATGAGTAGGACTAGATGTACAAAATGTACAACAAAACACAAACTGAAAGAACAGGGGAATTGATGTTTCTATTTTTAATTTATAGGCAATCAAATTCATTGGAATATTAAAAAGCTCATTAGGCCAGTATAGTGAACTGAGGCAGTTCGTCTAAAACCTAACTCTGTTGGTCACATTAGCATGTGATTACTGCCTGAGCAATCCTTTGCAAGTTTATCGCGATGTCATTCCATTTAATTATATCTTTTACAGAGGCACATATATCAAAGATTGGTCTCCTCCCCCCCACTCCTCATTTGTTTCTTTCCCCAGTAAATGTTTTGAACCTGCAACTTTATAATTCACCCACGACAGCAAATGTGTCAAGCTTGAATACAACACAAAAACTGTAAGTTTAGTGCAAAACTATGAACAATTATCTTTTGAAAACAAGTACCAGCAAAATGAATTAGTAATATATAACTGGCCTTTAGAAAAATATGTATTGGCAATGTTTAGTGTGCTCCAAAAATAAATTGAGTACAATCAAATCCTAAGTCATTTGTGTGTATATACGTTGCAAACAAATGCTTTTACTAACAACATTACCATTTAAATAGATGGTTAGGAAATTTTGCACACAGGCAAATATTTGCATTTTTTATTATATTTTTACGTATTCACCTGTTATTTGGTAATAAACAGGGAAGCACTTAAGGAAGTGGCCCTAGAAAGAATAGATGCATCCGTGGTCATTTTCCAAAATTCCATGGATCTGGATCAATACCTATGGATTGGAGGGTAGCTAAAGTAACTCCACTTTTTAAAAAAGGAGGGAGACAGAAAACAGGGAATTATAGGGCCCAAGTTTCGGCCTCAGTTGCTCCTGATTTTTTGGAGCAACTGGTGTAGAACGGAGTATATTAGAAATTCAAATTCTCGGCATTTAGTTTGCTCCAGTTCTAGTCAGTTAGAACAGTTTCACTTTGGAACAGAATTTATTTTTCAAAAGGGGGCGTGTCCGGCCACTTACGTCTGTTTTCAAAGTTTCAGCAGTGAAAACTTACTCCAAACTAACTTAGAATGGAGTAAGTGAAGATTTTTGTACGTTCGAAAAAACCTTGTCTACACTTTAGAAAATCAGGCGTAGGTTACAAATCAGGCGTAGGGAATGGGGGTGGGGGGGGGGTTTAAAGGGAAGTTTACAAACATTGAACACTTCAGTTTTACAAATAAAGAGCCATCATCAATAATAAATGATAAAAACATCAATAAATCAACCAATAAATCAATCAAAAAAAATTAAGAAGAAATATTTTTTTTAAATCAATAAATAAAACATTTTCTACTTACCGACTGCAGCACCGGGAGCCTTCCAACAGCGTGCTGGGATGCCCCCCCCCCCCACCCCAGTGTGTCTCTGTCAGTGTCTCTATCTCTCTGTCTGTCTGTGTGTGTCTCTCACTCTCTGTCTGTCAGTGTCTGTGTTTCTGACAGCGAGGGGAGGGGGAGGAGGGGGGTAGAGGGAGAGAGGGTGGGAGCAGAGGGAGGGAAGGGGGAGAAGGGGGAGGGATGGGGGAGGGAGGCAGAGGGGGAGGGAGGGAAGGGGGAGGGATGGGAGGGAAGGGGGAGGGGGGAGAGAAGGGGGGGAGGAGAAGGGGAAGGGGGGAGGAGGAGAGGGGAAGGGGATCGGAGAAGGGGGTCGGAGAAGGGGAAGGGGGGAGAGGAGAAGGGGAAGGAGGAGAGGAGAAGGGGGGAAGGAGAAGGGGGGAAAGGAGAAGGGGGGGAAGGAGAAGGGGGGGAAAGGAGAACGGGGGAAAGGAGAAGGGGGGAAAGGAGAAGGGGGGAAAGGAGAAGGGGGGGAAAGGAGAAGAGGGTGGGGGGGGAAGGAGAAGGGGGGGGAAAGGAGAATGGGGGGGAAAGGAGAAGGGGGGGGGAGGCTGAACGGGCCGGGCCCAAGACTTCGGGCAGGGCCCGTCCCCAGCACACCAGATTTACAGGTAGGTGGCGTTGGGTTGGGTCGGGAGCGCGGGTCGGGGTCGGGCACGTGGGTTGGGTTGGGGGGAGCGCGGGTCGGGTCGGGGGGGCAGAGGGAGGTTGCTTCGGTTCGGGTCGGGGGGGGGGAGGGAGGGAGGGAGGGAGAGGGAGGTCAGGTCGGGCGGGGGGGGTGGGGGGAGCGCGGGTCAGGTCCAGTCCGGGGGGTCGGGTCTGGTCCGGTCCGGGGGTGGGGGGGGGAAGCGGGAGTCGGGTCGGTGTCGGAGTCGGGTCCGGTCCGGGGGCGGGGGGAGGTGGGGGGGTGAAGCGGGAGTCGAGTCGGGTTGGGAGGAAGCAGGAGCTGGGCCTGGGAGGAGCCTTATGCACGCAGCCCCAGTGAGGCCATTCGGCCAGGGCTAGGGGCTGCGTGCTTCGGGCCCCTTTCACACAGTTTTGGACGCCTGGAGCTACTGCACATGCGCGCTCACTGTAGCGTGCATGTGCAGAGGTCCCGGCACTGTTTTGAGCGCAGGGACCTAGCTCCGCCCCCCACAGCTCGTGCTGCGCTGCGCCCGACTCAAGAGGACCAGCAGGGAGCCGTAGAATCTGTAAGTTTTTTTTAGGCGCACTTTGTGGCGCGAAAAACGGGCGTCCAGGTCGGGGCTGCGCAGTTCTAGGCGCGGCCCGAAACTTGGGCCCATAGACTGGTTAGCCTGACATCGGTGGTAGGGAAAGTGCTGGTATCAATTATTAAAGATGTATTAGCAGCGCATTTGGAAAGCAGTGACAGGATCGGTTCAAGTCAGCATGGATTTATGAAAGGGAAATCTTCTAGATTTTTTTGAGGATGTAACTAGTAGAGTGGATAAGGAAGAACCAGTGGATGTGGAGTATTTCCACTTTCAAAAGGCTTTTGACAAGGTCCCACACAAGAGATTGGTGTACAAAATTAAGGCACATGGTATTGGGAGTAATGTCTTGACGTGGATAGAGAACTGGTTGGCAGACAGGAAGCAAATAGTGGGAATACACGGGTCCTTTTCAGAATGGCAGGCAGTGATGAGTGGAGTGCCGCAGGGTTCAGTGCTGGGACCCCAGCTATTTACAATATACATTAATGATTTAGACGAAGGAATTAAATGTAATATCTCCAAGTTTGCAGATGACACTAAGCTGGGTGGCAGTGTGAGCTGTAAGGAGGATGCTAAGAGGCTGTAGGGTGACTTGGACAGGTTAGGTGAATGGGCAAATGCATGGCAGATGCAGTATAATGTGGATAAATGTGAGGTTATCCACTTTGGTGGCAAAAACAGGAAGGCAGATTATTATCTGAATGGTGACAGATTAGTAAAAGGGGAGGTGCAATGAGACCTGGGTGTCATGGTACATTAGTCACTGAAGGTAGGCATGCAGGTACAGCAGGCAGTAAAGAAAGCAAATGGCATGTTGGCCTTGATAGCGAGAGGATTTGAGAACAGGAGCAGGGGGGTCTTACTGAGTTGTACAGGGCCTTGGTCAGACCACACCTTGAGTATTGTGTGCAGTTTTGTTCTCCTAATCTGAGAAAGGACGTGCTTGCTATTGAGGGAGTGCAGCAAAGGTTCACCAGACTAATTCCCGGGATGGCAGGACTGACATATGAAGAAAGACTGGATCGGCTAGGCTTATACTCATTGGAATTTAGAAGAATGAGAGGGGATCCCATAGAAGCATATAACATTATGACGGGACTGGACAGGTTAGATGCAGGAAGAATGTTCCCGATGTTGGGGAAGTCCAGTACCAGGGGTCACAGTCTCAGGGTAAGCCGTATAGGACCGGGATGAGGAGAAACGTTTTGACCCAGAGAGTGGTGAACCTGTGGAATTCTCTACCACAGAAAATTGTTGAGTCCTGTACGTTGGATATATTCAAAAGGGAGTTAGATGTAGCCCTTACGGCTAAGGGGATCAGGGGGTATGGAGAGAAGGCAGGAGTGGGGTACTGAAGTTGCCTGATCAGCCATGATCATATTGTATGGCGGTGCAGGCTCGAAGGGCCGAATGGCCAGCTCCTGCACCTATTTTCTATGTTGCTATGCAGCATTAGAGACGTTGAACAAATATTTTATATTGGTCTTCATGGTAGAAGACACTAAAAACATCCCAATAGTGGATAATCAAGGGGATATAGGGAGTGAAGAACTTAATATAATCACTTTCACTAATGAAGTCCTACTCAGTAAAATAATGGGACTAAAGGTGAACAAGTTCCCTGGACCTGATGGCTTACATCCTCGGGTCTTAAAAGTGGCTGCAGAGATAGTGGATGCATTGGTTGTAATCCACCAAAATTCCCTCGAATCTGGGGCGGTCACAGTGGATTGGAAAACTGCAAATGTAACACCCCTATTTAAAAAAGGAGGCAGACAAAAAAAAACTATAGACCAGTTAGCCTAACAGCTGTTGTTGGGAAAATGCTGGAATCCATTATTAAGGAAGCGGTAGCATAAGGAAGCATTTGGAAAAGCATCATTCAATCAAGCAGAGTCACAATGGTTTCTGAAAGGAAAATCATGTTTGACAAATTTGCTGGAGTTACTTGAGGATGTAATGAGCAGGGTGGATAAGGATGAACCAGTGAGTGTGATGCATTTGGATTTCCAGAAGTCATTCGATAAAGTGCAACATAAGAGATTACTGCACACGATAAAAGTTCACGGGGTTGGGGGTAATATATTAGCATGGATAGAGGATTGGCTAACTAACAGAAAGCAGAGAGTCAGGATAAATGGGTTATTTTCCAGTTGGCAAACAGATACTAGTGGGGTGCCACAGGGATCAGTGCTGGTTTGTCAACTATTTACAGTCTATATTAATGACTTGGATGAAGTTTGCTGATGATATAAAGATGGGTGGGAAAGCAAATTGTAAGGAGGACACAAAAAATCTGCAAAGGGATATAGACAGGCTACGTGAGTGGGCAAAATTTGGCAGATAGATTATAATGTGGGAAAATGTGAGGTTATCCACTTTGGCAGAAATAATAGAAAAGCAAATTATAATTTAAATGGAGAAAAATTGTAAAGTGATGCAGTACAGAGGGACCTGGGGGTCCTTGCGCATGAAACACAAAAAGTTGTATGCAGGTACAGCAAGTAATCAAGAAGACAAATGGAATGTTGGCCTTTATTGCAAGGGGGAGAGAGTATAAAAGCAGAAAAGTTCTGCTACAACTGTACAGGGTATTTGCGAGACCACATCTGAACTATTGCGTACAGTTTTGGTCTCCGTATTTAAGGAAGGATATACTTGCATTGGATGCTGTTCAGAGAAGGTTCACTGGGTTGATTCCAGAGATGAAAGGATTGACTTATGAGGATAGGTTGAGTAGGTTGGGTCTATACACATTGGAATTCGAAAGAATGAGAGGTGATCATATTGAAACTTATAAGATAATCAGGGGGCTGACAAGGTGGATGCAGAATGGACATTTCCACTCATTGGGGAAACTAAAACTAGGGGACATAGTCTCAAAATAAGGAGTCGCCCATTTAAAACTGAGATGAGGAGAAATTTCTTCTCTGAGGGTTGTAAATCTATGGAATTCTCTGCCCCAGAGAGCTGTGGAGGCTGGCTCATTGAATATAGTCTAAGGTGGAGATAGACATATTTTTGAGCGATAAGGGAGTAAAGGGTTACGGGGAGCAGCCAGTGAAGTGGAGCTGAGTCCAAGATCAGATCAGCCATAAACTTACTGAATGGCGGAGCAGACTCGAGGGGTCAAATGCCCTACTCCTGTTCCTATCTCTAATGTTCTTAATTATATCCGTAACATAGAAACATAGAAAATAGGTGCAGAAGTAGGCCATTCGGCCCTTTGAGCCTGCATCACCATTCAATATGATCATGGCTGATTATGCAACTTCAGTATCCCATTCATGCTTTCTCTCCATACCCCTTGATCCCTTTAGCCGTAAGGGTCACATCTAACTCCCTTTTGAATATATCTAAACAACTGGCCTCCACAACTTTCTGTGGTAGAGAATGCCACAGGTTCACAATTCTCTGAGTGAAGAAGTTTCTCCTCATCTCAGTCGTAAATGGCTTACCTCTTATCCTTAGATTGTGACCCCTGGTTCTGGACTTCCCCAACATTGGGAACATTCTTCCTGCATCTAACCTGTCAAATTCCGTCAGAATTTTATATGTTTCTATGAGATCCCCTCTCATTCTTCTAAATTCCAGTGAATATAAGCCTAGTCGATCTAGACTTTCTTCACATGTCAGTCCTGCCATCCCGGGAATCAGTCTGGTGAACCTTCGCTGCATTCCCTCAATAGCAAGAATGTCCTTCCTCAGATTAGGAGACCGAAACTGTACACAATATTCAAGATGTAGCCTCACCAAGGCCCTGTGCAACTGTAGTAAGACCTCCCTGCTCCAATATTCAAATTCTCTCGTTAAGAAGGCCAAAGTGCCATTTGCCTTATTCACTGCCTGCTGTACCTGCATGCCAACTTTCAATGACTGATGTACCATGACACCCAGATCTCATTGCACCTCCCCTTTTCCTAATCTGTCACCATTCAGATAATATTCTGCCTTCCTGTTTTTGCCACCAAAGTGTATAACTCACATTTATCTACATTATACTGCATCTGCCATGCATTTACCCACTCACCTAACCTGTCCAAGTCACCCTGCAGCCTCTTAGCATCCTCCTCACAGCTCACACTGCCACCCAGCTTAGCGTCATCTGCAAACTTGGAGATATTACATTCAATTCCTTCGTCCAAATCATTAATGTATATTGTAAATAGCTGGGGTCCCAGCACTGAACCCTGCGGCACCCCACTCATCACTGCCTGCCATTCTGAAAAGGACCCGTTTATTCCTGCTCTTTGCTTCCTGTCTGCCAACCAGTTCTCTATCCACGTCAATACATTATCCCCAATACCATGTGCTTTAATTTTGCACACTAATCTCTTGTGGAGGAGGACCTTGTCAAAAGCCTTTTGAAAGCCCAAATACACTTCATCCACTGGTTTTCCCTTGTCCACTCTACTACTTACAACCTCAAAAAATTCTAGAAGATTTGTCAAGCATGATTTCCCTTTCATAAATCCATGCTGACTTGGACCGATCCTGTCACTGCTTTCCAAATGCGGTGCTATGACATTTTTAATAATTGATTCCAACATTTTCCCACTACCAATGTCAAGCTAACCCATCTATAATTCCCTATTTTCTTTCTTCCTCCTTTTTTAAAAAGTGGTGTTACATTTGCTACCCTCCAATCCATAGGAACTGATCCAGAGTCTATAGACTGTTGGAAAATGATCACCAATGCATCCACTATTTCTAGGGTCACTTCCTTAAGTACTCTAGGATGTAGACTATCATGCCCTGGGGATTTATCGGCCTTCAATCCCATCAATTTCCCTATCACAATTTCCTGACTAATAAGGATTTCTTTTAGTTCCTCCTTCTCGCTAGACCCTCGGTTTCCCTAGTATTTCCGGAAGGTTATTTGTGTCTTACTTCGCGAAGACAGAACCAAAGTATTTGTTCAATTGGTCTGCCATTTCTTTGTTCCGCATTATAAATTCACCTGATTCTGACTGCAAGGGACCTACATTTGTCTTCACTAATCTTTTTCTCTTCACATATCTATAGAAGCTTTTGCAGTCAGTTTTTATGTTCCCTGCAAGCTTCCTCTCATATTCTATTTTCCCCTCCTAATTAAACCCTTTGTCCTCCTCTGCTGAATTCTAAATTTCTCCTGGTCCTCAGGTTTGCTGCTTTTTCTGGCCAATTTATATGCCTCTTCCTTGGATTTAACACTATCCCTAATTTCCCTTGTTGGCCACGGTTGAGCCAGCTTCCCCATTTTATTTTTACGCCAGACAGGGATGTACAATTGTTGAAGTTCATCCATGTGATCTTTAAATGTCTGCCATTGCCTATCCACCGTCAACCATTTAAGTATCATTCGCCAGTCTGCCCTAGCCAATTCACGTCTCATGCCATCAAAGTTACCTTTCTTTAAGTTCAGGACCTTAGTCTCTGACTTAACTGTGTCATTCTTTATCTTAATGAAGAATTCTATCATATTACGGTCACTCTTCCCCAAGCGGCCTCGCAAATCAAGATTGCTAATTAATCCTCTCTCATTACACAACACCCAGTCTAGGATGGCCAGCTATCTAGTTGATTCCTCGACATATTGGTCTAGAAAACCATCCCTTATACACTCCAGGAAATCCTCCATCACCAGTTTGGTTAGCCCAGTCACCCATGATAACTGCTGTACCTTTATTGCACACGTCCCTAATTTCCTGTTTGATGCCATCCCCACCCTCACTACTACTGTTTGGTGGTCTGTACACAACTCCCACGAGCGTTTTCTGCCCTTTGGTGTTCCGCAGCTCTACGCATACAGATTCCACATCATCCAAGCTAATGTCCTTCCTTACTATTGCGTTATTCTCCTCTTTAACCAACAATGCCACCCCACCTCCTTTTCCTTTCTGTCTATTCTTCCTGAATATTGAATACCCCTGGATGTTGAGTATCCAGCCTTGGTCACACTGGAGCCATGTCTCTGTAATCCCAATTACATCATATCCGTTAACAGCTATCTGTGCAGTTAATTCATCCACCTTACTACTAATGCTCCTCGCATTGAGACACAGAGCCTTCAGGCTTGTTTTTTTAACACTCTTTGTCCTTTTAGAATTATGTTGTACTGTGGCCCTTTTTGATTTTTGCCTTTGATTTCTCTGCCCTCCATTTTCCTTATCTCCTTTCTATCATTTGCTTCTGCCCCCATTTTACTTCCCTCGTCTCCCTGCATAGATTCCCATCCCCCTGCCATATTAGTTTAAACCCTCCCCAACAGCACTAGCAAACACTCCCCTTAGGACATCGTTTCCGGTCCTGCCCCGGTGCAGACCGCCTGGTTTGTACTGGTCCCACCTCCCCCAGAACCGGTTCCAATGTCCCAGGAATTTGAATCCCTCCCTCTTGCATCATTTCTCAAGCCACGTATTCCTCTTAACTATCCTGTTATTTCTACTCTGACTAGCACGTGGCATTGGTAACAATCCTGAGATTAATACCTTTGAGGTCCTACTTTTTAATTTAACTCCTCACTCCCTAAATTCAGCTTGTAAGACCTCATTCCATTTTTTAACCATATCGTTGGTACCTATATGCACCACGACAACTGGCTATTCACCCTCCCCCTCCAGAATGCCCCGCAACCGCTCCGAGACATCCTTGACCCTAGCACCAGGGAGGCAACATATCATCCTGAAGTCTCGATTGCGGCCGCAGAAATGCCTATTTATTCCCCTTACAATAGAATCCCCTACCACTATAGCTCTCCCACTCTGTTTCCTGCCCTCCTGTGCAGCAGAGCCACCCATGGTGCCATGAACTTGGCTGCTGCTGCCTTCCTCTGATGAGCCATCTCCCCCACCAGTATCCAAAGTGGTATATCTGTTTTGGAGGGAGATGACCGCAGGGGACCCCTGCACTACTTTCCTACTCGTGCTCTGCTTGATGGTCACCCATTCCCTATCTGCTTTGTAACCTTTACCTGCGGTGTGACAAACTCACTAAACATGCTATTCACGACATCCTCAGCATCACGGAAGCTCCAGAGTAAATCCATGCGCAGCTCCAGTGCCACAATGCGGTCTGACAGGAGCTGCAGCTGGATGCACTTCCTGCACACGTAGTAGTCAGGGGCATTGGAAGTGTCCCTGATTTCCCACATAGCACAGGAGGAGCATGACACGGGTCTGGGCTCTCCTGCCATGACTTAACCCTGAAATTAACTTAATTTGGCAACAATGCCAAAGGTTCCCTACTGATAAGAAAAGAAAAAGATAAACAAGCACAGTGATTATAGCAATTGAATTATATTAGATTATAAGATTATATTAAATTAAACTTGAAGACAGGACTGTTTATTGTCACTCTGAAGGACAGCCGAGTAATACTAAATAACAATATGCACTTTCTGCAGGTATTAATAACCCTTCAAATTCATAACACAATTTTTATTTCATCCACATTGTGCTTTTCAACAAGATATATTTATTTTGTAACACCAAAATTGACATAGCCTCACATGGTGAATGAATGTTATTAATATGTATGCTCCTTGACTGTTGGTTTTCATTTATTTCTTCCATTGAATAATGACTGGAATATTATTTTCATGATGATGCATTTTTTCTTCCCCAACTGTCACCTGTCCCCTCTTTTTTCGTTGACTTTAGCTAGGGCACAATACCACAGACAGGAATAGTGGTTACTCAGCTGAACCTCACCCAGCATGGCCTTTATTCACATTGTAATCCTTAACAGCGAGTGTCAACTGGTTGTTCAACTGTGTCCGGTCCTGTACTCACCCATCATCCACACACACACACACACACACACACATACACTTCCAGGAAAAGCAGCTAGTAAGAGACCCCTTTCCTAACTCATGGTCTTATGTTCTTATATAGGATGGTCAATCGTAGCATCAATACCCTTCGGAGGTCTGCGAATTCAGCAAGGAGTGGGGATTGAACTTGGAACATAAGAAATAGGAGCAGGAGTAGGCCATTTGGCCCCTTGAACCTGCTCCACCATTTAATAAAATCATGGCTGATCTGATCTTGGGCTCAGCTCCACTTCCCTGCCCATTCCCCATAACCCTTCACTCTCTTATTGCTCAAAAATCTGTCTATCGCCACCTTAAATATATTCAATGACTCGGACGCCACAACTCTTTGAGGCAGAGAATTCCACAGATTTATGACCTGCTGTGAGATGAAATTCCTCATCTCCGTTCTAAATGAGCGACCCCTTATTCTTAAACTATGCCCCCTAGTTCTAGATTTCCCACGAGGAGAAACATCCTCTCTGTATCTACCTTGTCGAGCCCCTTCAGTATCTTATGTTTCAAAAAGATCACCTCTCATTCTTCAGAACTCCAATGACTATAGGCCCAACCTGCTCAACCTTTCTTCATAAGACAACCCCTTCCAACTCTGTATAGCTCGATTCCTCTGTCTTCGCCAGCTGAAGCATTGGGTAATTTATTTTAAAGTCTATTTATTATTTTGTTTGTGTCGACTTCTATTTGTGATCTGCCATGGCTGAAA
Source organism: Pristiophorus japonicus (assembly GCF_044704955.1). Classification (NCBI taxonomy): domain Eukaryota; kingdom Metazoa; phylum Chordata; class Chondrichthyes; family Pristiophoridae; genus Pristiophorus; species Pristiophorus japonicus. The sequence continues at coordinate 41,469,673 of NC_091979.1, forward strand.
TTCAAAACTTCAAATCTTTACTAATTAAATACATTAGAGATGCAGGGCAGGTGGTTTGTTTCTGCTGTTGCATGTGGGAGCTGATTGACACCATTGAGGTCCACGGTGGCCACATCTGCAGCAAGTGTCTGCAGCTCGAGGAACTTTGGCTCCGTGTTGATGAGCTGGAATCTGAGTTGCAGACACCATGACACATTAGGGAGGGGGAGAGTTACCTGGACGCCGTAATCCAGGAGCCAGCCACACCAATTAGATTAATTAATTCAAATTTGATCCGTGGTCAGGGATAGGAGGGTGTGACTGTGAGTGAGGAAGGTGCGGGGACTCAGAACGGAGTGATGGAGAAACCTCGGGCCTTGCTCTTGTCCAACGGTTTGAGGCTCTTACTCCCTGTATGGACGAGAACAGGGACTGCAGGGAGGATGAGCAAACTGACAACAGCTCCGTGGTACAGGGGGCCATTCAAGTAAAAAGAACATTGTAGTGGTAGGGGACAGTATCATTAGGGGGATCGATACTGTTCTCTGCAACCGAGAGCGTGAGTCCCAAAGGCTGTGTTACATAGAAACATAGAAAATAGGTGCAGGAGCAGGCCATTCAGCCCTTCTAGCCTGCACCGCCATTCAATGAGTTCATGGCTGAACATGAAACTTCAGTACCCCCTTCCTGCTTTCTCGCCATAACCCTTGATCCCCCGAGTAGTAAGGACTTCATCTAACTCCCTTTTGAATATATTTAGTGAATTGGCCTCAACTACTTGCTGTGGTAGAGAATTCCACAGGTTCACCACTCTCTGGGTGAAGAAGTTTCTCCTCATCTCGGTCCTAAATGGCTTACCCCTTATCCTCAGACTGTGACCCCTGGTTCTGGACTTCCCCAACATTGGGAACATTCTTTCTGCATCTAACCTGTCTAAACCCGTCAGAATTTTAAACGTTTCTATGAGGTCCCCTCTCATTCTTCTGAACTCCAGTGAATACAAGCCCAGTTGATCCAATCTTTCTTGATAGGTCAGTCCCGCCATCCCGGGAATCAGTCTGGTGAACCTTCGCTGCACTCCCTCAATAGCAAGAATGTCCTTCCTCAAGTTAGGAGACCAAAACTGTACACAATACTCCAGGTGTGGCCTCACCAAGGCCCTGTACAACTGTAGCAACACCTCCCTGCCCCTGTATTCAAATCCCCTCGCTATGAAGGCCAACATGCCATTTGCTTTCTTAACCGCCTGCTGTACCTGCATGCTAACCTTCAATGACTGATGTACCATGACACCCAGGTCTCGTTGCACCTTTCCTTTTCCTAATCTGTCACCATTCAGATAATAGTCTGTCTCTCTGTTTTTACCACCAAAGTGGATAACCTCACATTTATCCACATTATACTTCATCTGCCATGCATTTGCCCACTCACCTAACCTCGTGCCTACCTGGTGCCAGGGTTAAGCACATCTCCTCTGGGCTGGAGAGGAACTTGGAGTGGGAGGGGGAAGATCCAGTTCTCGTGGTCCACATGGGTACCAATGACATAGATAGGACAAAGAAAGAGGCTCTGCTGAGGGATTATGAGCAGCTAGGGGCCAAATTAAAAAGCAGAACCACAAAGCTAATAATCTCTGGATTACTACCAGAACCACGAGCAAATTTGCATAGGGCAAATAAGATCAGAGAGTTAAACACGTGGCTCAAAGACTGGTGTGGGAGAAATGGGTTTTAGTTCATGGCACCAGTACTGGGGTAAGAAGGAGGAGCTAATACATTGGGACGGGCTCCACTTATATCGTGCTGGGACTAGACTCCTGGTGAATCAAATAACTAGGGCTGTAGAGAGGGCTTTAAACTAATTAGTGGGAGGGAGAGTTCAGGTGAGCAGAAATGTAAAAAGTCAAAGAATAAGGAGCAGGCAATAGAGCTGGGTAGCACTGGGGGAAATGAAAACCAGAGCGTGACGGGAAGTGACAGAATGTATAAACATAAAAAGTGAATCAGAAAGTGGGCTCAAAGGAGGGAAAAATGGCACAAAAAAAATAATTTAAAAGCTCTTCATCTGAATGCACGCCACATTCGTAACAAAATAGATGAGTTGACAGCACAAATAGATACAAATGGGTACGATCTGATAGCCATTACAGAGACATGATTGCAAGGTGACCAAGGCTGGGAACTAAATATTCAGGGGTATTTGACAATTTGAAAGGACAGAGAGACAGGAAAAGAAGGTGGGGTAGTTCTGTTAATAAAGGATGAGATCAGTGCGTTAGTGAGAAATGATATTGGCTCAGAAGATCAAGATGTTGAATCAGTTTGGGTGGAGATAAGGAATAATAAAGCGAATAAGTCGCTGGTGGGCGTAGTCTATAGACCCCCTAACAGTAGCTACACTGTTGGACGGAGTATAAATCAAGAAATAATGGAGGCTTATAAAATCGGAACAGCAATAATCATGGGTGATTTTAACCTTCATATTTGATTGGAAGAGTTCATAGAGTGCATCTGAGATAGTTTCCTTGAACAGTATGTTGTAGAACCAATCAGGGAGCAGGCTATCTTAGATCTGGTACTGTGTTATGAGACAGGATTAATAAACTATTTCCCAGTAAAGGAACCTCTAGGAATGAGTGACCATAACATGGTTGAATTTCAAATTCAGTTGGAGGATGAGAAAGTTGGATCTCAAACCAGTGTCCTAAGCTTAAACAAAGGAGTCTACAAAGGTATGAAGGCAGAGTTGGCTAAAATGGACTGGGAAAATAGGTTAAAGTGTGGGACAGTTGATGAGCAGTGGCAGACATTTAAGGAGATATTTCATAACTCTCAACAAAAATATATTCCAATGAGAAGGAAAAACTGTTAGAGAAGGGATAACCATCCATGGCTAACTAAGGAAATAAGGGACGGTATCAAATTGAAAACAAGCGCATACAATGTGGCCAAGACTAGTGGGAGGCCAGAGGATTGGGAATCTTTTAAAAGACAGCAAAGAAAGACTAAAAAAATATAAAGAGAGGGAAGATAGATTATGAAAGCGAACTAGAACAAAATATAAAAACAGATAGTAAGAGTTACTACAGGTACGTAAAGAAGAAGAGTGGCTAAAGTAAATGTTGGTCCCCTAGAGGATGAGACTGGGGAATTAATAATGGGGAAGAATGAAATGGCAGAGACTTTGAACAAATATTTTGTATCGGTCCTCATGGTAGAAGACACTAAAAATATCCCAATAGTGGATAATCAAAGGGCTGTAGAGAGGGAGGAACTTAATACAATCACTATCACTAATGAAGTAGAACTCGGTAAAATAATGGGACTAAAGACGGGCAAGTCCCCTGGACCTGAAGGCTTGCATCCTTGGGTCTTAGAAGAAGTGGCTGTAGAACTAGAGGATGCATTGGTTATAATCTACCAAAATTCCCTGGATTCTGGGGAGATCCCAGCGGAATGGAAAACCGCAAATGTAACGCCACTATTTAAAAAAGGAGGCAGACAGAAAGCAGGAAACTATAGACCAATTAGCCTAACATCTGTCGTTGGGAAAAAGCTGGAATCCATTATTAAGGAAGTAATAGCAGGATATTTAGAAAATCATGATTCAATCAAGCAGAGTCGGTTTTATGAAAGGGAAATTTACTGGAGTTCTTTGAGGATGTAACGAACAGGGTGGAGAAGGAGGGACCAGTGGATGTGGTGTATTTGGATTTCCAGAAGGCATTCGATAAGATGCCACATAAAAGGTTACTTCACAGGGTTGGGGGTAATATATCAGCATGGATAGAGGATTGGCTCACAGAAAACAGAGAGTCGGGATAAATGGGTCATTTTCCAGTTGGCAAACAGTAACTAGTGGAGTGCCACAGGGATTCGTGCTGGGGCCTCAACTATTTACAATTTATATTAATGACTTGGATGAAGGGACCGAGTGTAATATAGACAAGTTTACTGATGATACAAAGATGGATGGGAATTGCAAATTGTGAGGAGGACACAAGAAATCTACGATGGGATATAGACAGGCTAAGTGAGTGGGCAAAAATTTGACAGATGGAGTATAATGTGGGAAAATGTGAGGTTATCCACTTTGGTAGAAAAAATAGAAAAGTAAATTATAATTGAAATGGAAAAAATTGCAAAGTGCTGTAGTACAGAGGGACCTGGGATCCTTGTACACAAAAAGTTAGTATGCAGGTATAGCAAGTCATCATAGGCAAGTCCCTCGAAGCGAGGATGACTTGCTTCCACGCCAAAAAGGGATGAGTTCACAGGTGTTTCAATGAAGAATCTAATATTCCAGATCCAGAACTACATCTTGGCGGGTGGAAGATGCCTGTGCATGTATTTTTTTAATGTGTGGTGGCCGTTGCATACCAGCCACCACACGGGCTTGACAGAGCTAGATCCTGGTCCAGTGGCAAGGATTACCCAAGACGACTGGAGATCAACTCTGCTGCACGGACCTAGCGTCCGCACATATAGCAGTGTGGGCTGGCTCGTGCTGCCCCTAGGCCCTCGCCTCTTTTGGGCCCCAGACTCACGCCTCTCCTGGGCCTCGGTCACTTCCTTCTACAAACTCTTGCCGCTCATTCGCCCTCCTGCTGTGCCTGCCCGCACTGCAATCAGCGACCTGACTTCGCAGCTGTCACCCTCCTGCAGCAGCACACGCTGCTCCCTGCAGTGGTATGCCCTGCACGCTGTGCCCTCCAATGGCCCCAGCCTGCTGATGTTCTTGCAGTCCGTGACCGTACCAATTTCTGGGCTGGGCTGCCGCACACTGCTCCCTCCAATTACAGCAAGTAATCAGGAAGGCAAATGGCATGTTGGTCTTTATTGCAAGGGGAATGGAGTATAAAAGCAGAGAAGTCCTGCTACAACTGTACAGGGCAATGCTGAGGCCACACCTAGAGTACTGCGTACAGTTTTGGTCTCCGTATTTAAGGAAGGATTTACTTGCATTGGAGGCTGTTCAGAGAAGGTTCACTAGGTTGATTCCGGAGATGAGGGGGTTGAATTATGAAGATAGGTTGAGTAGGTTGGGCCTATACTCATTGGAGTTCAGAAGAATGTGAGGTGATCTCATCGAAACATGTAAGATAATGAGGGGGCTCAACAAGGTTGATACAGAGAAGATATTTCCATTCATAGGGGAAACTAAAACTAGGGGACAGTCTCAGAATAAGGGGCTGCCCATTTAGAACGGAGATAAGGAGAAATTTCTTCTCTCAGAGGGTTGTAAATCTGTGGAATTCTCTGCCCCAGAGATCTGCAGAGGCTGTGTCATTGAATATATTTAAGGCGAAGATAGACAGATTTTTAAGTGATAAGGGAATAAAGGGTTATGGGGAGCGGGCAGGGAAGTGGAACTGTGTCCATGAACAGATCAGCCATGATCTTATTAGATGGCAGAACAGGCCCGAAGGACCAAATGGTCTACTCCTGCTCCTATTTCTTATGTTCTCAGTTTGCTGTACCCTTCCTTATCTGGAAGAATGGGCATAAACTCTTCCATGATTGTTGATGCTTACTGATTACTTAACAAAGGAATGGCATTGATGGCATCCAAGGAGATGTTCATGGCTGGGCAAGGAGTGTCCCAACCTTCCAATGAAAGTGGACATGATGGATTTGAGGAAATAGGTTAAGAAACAGAAAAATGTGAGGAGGAAAATAACTGCAACTTTAACATCTTAATTTAGACCATGCATATTTTACGAACATTTTAACCAGTGATCTCTGCATGAGTGGGTGACAGATTAGGACAGGTTTAAGCTCGATTGTGATGCCCTAGCTCTGTACCTTGATAGCTAAAATGTTGGGGCCAGTTTACATTTTAGAGGTTTCCAGGCACTTTCGTCAGCAGTCCCAGCTGCATAGTGCACTGTTTTGGTGAAGCTCCATTCGAACCATATTTCGGCAAGGCGACATGCCTTTTGGAAAGGAGGACTTGGGAACAAAAATGGCAGAAAAACAAGTTAAATTTAGTTCTGACATGACATGTCTGACTTCTGTATCACTATTTGCAAGTTTCAGATAACCTACATATTAAATAGCTAATTGTCTTCAAACTATACCTCAGTGTAACCAATGCATAGTTCATCATATTGCAGATAGTTAGCCATTTTTAACAAAACTAAAATAAATATATAATAGAATTTAAGATCCAAGTAAAATACAGCAATAGTGGTATGCTAAAAAGTCCAGAGCGAAATCAGCCATTTGGTGTGTCAAGATTGCTTCATCCAGAGAGCACATATAATTATTCCATCTTAGATTTCCTGCCACCACATGTTGATCTCCTGTTTTAAGGAATACTAAGTTCCTTCCCCGAAAAAAAAATCAAACTGTGCTATTAATATCTCTATTATCCTCACGACAATAGTGGGAACAGCTGCTGATGTGGCTCCAGCATTGTGTATATTCCTGTTTTGCTGAGAGTACCCAAGGCAAATAAGGTTAGAGCCCAGAAATCATCATCACCATGCTCATCGTAGGCAGTCCCTCGAAATCGAGGAAGACTTGCTTCCGCTCCAAAAGTGAGTTCTCAGGTGACTGAATAGTCCAATATCGGGAATTACATTCTCTGTCACAGGTGGGACAGACAGTGGTTGGAGGAGACGATGAGACTTGAGGTGCTCAGCGCACTCCCGGATGCTCTTCCTCCATTTAGGGTGGTCTTTGGCCAGGGGATCTTGCACTTTATCAAGGAGGCTTTGAGGGTGTCCTTGAAACGTTTCCTCTGCCCACCTGGGGCTCACTTGCCGTGTATGAGTTCCGAGTAGAGTGCTTGCTTTGGGAGTCCTGTGTCCGGCATGCAATGTGGCCTGCCCAATGGAGCTGGATGAGTGTGGTCAGTACTTTGATGCTGGGGATGTTGGCCTGATCGAGAACACTGACGTTGGTGCGTCTGTCCTCCCAGGTGATTTGCAGGATCTTGCGGAGACATGGAGTCAGAGCCAGACGGCAAGGAAGAACATAGCCTGGAGGGTACATGCAGAGTGCTGGATTATAGAGAAACATAGTGCTTGCGCTCCTGTGGACAGAGCTGGGCGATAAAGAGCAGAAACAGGGAGATCCTAGGTTTGATCCCCGTCTTATGCTGAATTATTTGATTTTAGCAAGGGAGGGGAAAAGGGGAGGGATTTGGTTTCAGTACTATAATTGTTCTTATATCTCTGAGATAGAGAAGGGAAAATCAGCCATAGTCCCCATTGCTGGTGATAGCTAGCCAACTACTTCAGCTGGAATTGTGTGTTTGTGGATGGCAAGTGAGGACTAAATAGCTTTTGAATGCTGAGACATGAGCAATGTAGTGGAGGGAGCCTGATGTTCATGAAACCCCACGACTGCAAGAGGTCAATGTGTTCAGGAGAGGAAGGGGGACAAGAAAATTGTTGGGAAAGAAAAGGGCAGAGTGTTTGGAGATTGTGGGCACAGAACTCGGTGATGTTATTATCAGCTCAGCTCAGATGGTAGCACTCTCACCTCAAAATCAGAAGCTTGTGGACTGAAGTCCTGCTCCAGGACTTGAGCACGTAATCTAGTACTGAGAATGCAAGATTTTCAGAAATGCTGCCTTTCAGATGAAACATGGACAGAAGAGTGAGCATAGGATCAGGATTAGTTGCAAACGCTTGTGGAAGCATATCCCAGCATGAATCAGAGCCTTCAGAAGAGATGGGAAGAAAAATTAAAAATTGAAAAAAATTAAATTATTTTATTTATATTCATTCACAGGATGTGGGTGTTACTGGCATTTATTGCCCATCCCTAATTGCCCTTAACTGAGTGGCTTTCTAGGCCGTTTCAGAGGGCTGTGAAGAGTCAACCATGTTGCTGTGAGTCTGGAGTCACATATAGGACAGCAGATTTCCTTCCCTAAAATAAATTAGTGTACCAGATGGGTTCTTGCAACAATCTGACAACCATGACTGATACTAGCATTTTATTCCAGATTTATTCATTAACTGAATTAAAATTTCCCAGCTGCTGAACTCACATCTCTGGATCATTAGTCCAATAACATAACCATTAAGCTACCATTCCTTTGCAGAAATGAGAAATAGTATTCAAATACAGTCCTTGTAGCTTCTACAGAGGTGCCCGAAGATGTAGGAGTGAACAGCTCAGCTATGCCGACCAAGAAGATCCCACATTTAATACCATTAATAGCAGATTAGGAAAAGGGGAGATGCAATGAGACCTGGGTGTCATGGTACATCAGTCAATGAAAGTTGGCATGCAGGTAAAGGAGGCGGCGAAGAAAGCAAATGGCATGTTGGCCTTCATAGCGAGAGGATTTGAGTATAAAAGCAGGGAGGTCTTACTGCAGTTGTACAGGGCCTTGGTGAGGTCACACCTTGAATATTGTGTACAGTTTTGGTCTCCTAATCTGAGGAAGGACATTCTTGCTATTGAGGGAGTGCAGCGAAGGTTCACCAGACTGATTCCCGGGATGGCAGGACTGACATATGAAGAAAGACTGGATCGACTAGGCTTATATTCACTGGTATTTAGAAGAATGAGAGGGGATCTCTTAGAAACATATAAAATTCTGATGGGATTGGACAGGTTAGATGCAGGAAGAATGTTCCCGATGTTGGGGAAGTCCAGAACCAGGGGTCACAGTCTAAAGGTAAGGGGTAAGCCATTTAGGACCGAGATGAGGAGAAACTTCTTCAGTCAGAGAATTGTGAACCTGTGGAATTCTCTACCACAGAAAGTTGTTGAGGCCAGTTTGTTAGATATATTCAAAAGGGAGTTAGATGTGACCCTTATGGCTAAAGGGATCAAGGGGTATGGAGAGAAAGCAGGAATGGGGTACTAAAGTTGCAAAAATGATCAGCCATAATCATATTGAATGGTGGTGCAGGCTCGAAGGGCCGAATGGCCTACTCCTGCACCTATTTTCTATGTTTCTAGCATTGAGTGAAGACTGGATTGGATGTGGCTCTAACTTTCCCAACCAGTTAGGCTCAAGGCTATCAAGACTCAGACAAGAATGGTTGATTGAACAAGGTATTGAACAATGCCTGGTGCCAACATGGCCATACACTTTCAGGGAGACGTAGGTATCGGAATAAAATTGGTTAAAAGGAGGAAAAATAAACATATTCCTTGTCTGAACTTGCAGTAGTCTATTATTAATATAAATAATTTTGTTTGAGTCTTAGTATTTAAAAAAAATCAAACTTTTAAGTTTCTTGCCTGTTATTAAATAAGAAATGTTTCTGAGATAGATGGATTACATCAAGTACTATGGGAGTGGTCACTCTCTGCTTTGAGTAAGCTTTCCTCACTCCCAACACAATAATTCAGCAAGTCACCTCCACACTGGTAGCAGGACCATCTTGGCACTGTTTTATCTGCTGAGGCACACTATCGAAAAGAGACAGAGGGCAGCTTTGCATTGCGATTTCATCACACAATGATTGGATTCAGGATATAAATGGATACTGTTCACTTTGGACATTTAGATTAACGTGCAGCATAAAATTACTTTGTTGCAAACGGCTGATTGAAACCTTCACAAAGCATCAGGTTGGGCTCCTTGATGATCATCCTTTTATTTCATTTTTACTTTTACCTAAATCCATCTTTGGGTAATAGTTAAATTATCTGTTATGAACCAGATGAGTACTGATAGTTTCTTAGTTAGCTAAGCTTAGTCAGAAACACAGTAGGGGCATTACAATTGGTTTCAGCATCCCTTTGCTACCGAGAACAAAGTACAAGATTGGGTATTTGCTCCTGATTGCTATCCAATGGCCTCTGCTGGAAAGTGCATGTGTGGGAATCAGGTAAACACAGAATTGGGCCAGCTGTGATGCTCTCCATGATTCACACTCTAACCTTACCTATGAAGAAAAACAGCTTGGGTGAGGTAGCAGATGACAGCATCTGTGAAACGGTTTCCCAGCAAAGGTTTGCTCCTTCATTAAAGAGTAATTGAAACAAGCAGAATGCTTGTGTGTAGTATACTATAGATAATGCACTTTTCTATTTAACACCAAAAATATTCTCAGGGTTTTCTAGTTTGGAAACACCGATGAAAATTGTAGACTAATGCTCTTTGAGGAACAGCAAAGGTGGAAAATCCTGATGGACAGGATAAATCTTCATTTGGAAAGACATGGATTAATCAAGGTCAGCATGGATTTGTTAAGGGAAGGTCGTGTCTGACTAACTTGATTGAATTTTTCGAGGAGGTAACCAGGAGGGTTGATGAGGGCAGTGTGTATGATGTAGTGTATATGGATTTTAGCAAAGCTTTTGATAAGGTCCCACATGGCAGACTGTTCACAAAAGTAATAGCCCATGAGATCCAGGACAAAATGGCAAGTTGGATCCAAAATTGGCCCAGAGGCAGGAAGCAAAAGGTATTCTATGTTCTTATGTTCTTATGTAATGATTGATGGGTGTTTTTGTGACTGGAAGGCTATATCCAGTGGGGTTCCGCAGGGCTCAGTGCTGGGTACCTTGCTTTTTGTGGTATATGTCAATGACTTGGACTTAAATGTTGGGAGTATGATTAAGAAGTTTACAGATGACACTAAAATAGGCTGTGTGGTTGATAAGAAGAAAGCTGAAGACTGCAGGAAGATATCAATGTACACGTCAGGTGGGTAGAACAGTGGCAAATGTAATTCAATCCAGATAAGTGTGAGGTAATGCATTTGGGGAGGTCTAACAAGGCAAGGGAATAAACATTAAATGGTACGACACTGAAAAATGTAGAGGAACAAAGGGACCTTGGATGGAGTAGATCCCTGAAGGTAGCAGGAATCTACTCAAATCCCTGAAGGTAGCAGGCCAGGTGGATAAGGTGGTTAAGAAGGCATATGGAATACTTACCTTTATTAGTTGACGCATGGAATACAAGAGCAAGGAGGTTATGCTTGAACTGTATAAAACACTGGTTAGGCTGCTCTGTGGGCAGTTCTGGTCACCACATTACAGGAAAATGTGATTGCACTGGAAAGAGTGCAGAGGAAATTTACAAGAATGTTGTCTGCACTGGAGAATTTTGGCTATGAGGAAAGATTGGAGATGCTGGATCTGTTTTCTTTGGAACAGAGGAGGCTAAGGTGATTGAGGTGTATACAATTATGAGGGGCCTGGATCGAGTGGCTAGGAAGGACCCGTTTCCCTTGGCAGAAAGGTCAACAACCCGGGGGCATAGATTTAAAGTAATTGGGGGGTTTAGAGAAGATATGAGGGGAAATGTCTTCACCGAGAGGGTAGTGGGGGTCTGGAACTCACTGCCTGAAAGGGTGGTTGAGGCAGGAAACCTGACCATATTTAAAAGTACTTGGATGTGCACTTAAAAGTACCTTTACCTACAGGGCTACGGACCAAGAGCTGGAAAGTGGGATTAGGCTGGATAGCTTTTGGTTGACCAGCGCGAACATGATGGGCCGAAATGGCCTCCTTCTGTGCTGTAAATTTCTATGATTCTATGAATAGCAAAAATGATGAAAGACGACGTCCACCATAATTCAACAATAATTTGCATTTGTATAGCACCTTTAACATAGATAAACATCTGAAGGTGCTTCAGGAAGTTGTGATCAGAAAAAAATAGCTGAGTCAAAGAAGCTATTAGGAGGCATGACCTTGATCAAATGGATGGGTTTTATGGAGCATTTTATTCATGCATTAAACATTATCCTGAATGGATTAAAAAACATGGCCTTCTCATAAACATGCCCATGTCATAAGCGATCCACTGGCACAGTAGAGGCATACCAACGTGTTGTGGAGCAGTACGAAGTTGGTTCACGATGTTGATTCCCCCACATTAGGTTCAAAATCTCAATGATTGGATTCAGGATCTAACAGAAATTATTAACTTTGGGCCAACTGGAAAGAGATGCTTCCTAAAGAGAGAGAAAGTCAATGGGCAAGTAACACGAAGATTCTCATACATATCCTAATACTCAATAGTCAACACCCGTTAACAAGTCACTTCCCCAACTTTCATCCATGGAATAATATATGAAAATCTCAAGAGGGAGGAAAATACTAAAAAAAAAGAGAACATTTAAAAATGCTTGTTAAGTGTAGCAGTTTAGGAAGACTTCATACATGTCATACAACAAACATTGTTGGCTTCCACTATGCGTAAGAACTTATAGCATGTGCATGTACTTGCTAAGTCTCTGAATTGACAGCACTTGGTTCTGATGTTTGATGCTTATTTTATATTCCTCCATGCCAACACTCTTTGGTGAGAAGGGTGAAAAGCAACCTGCTTTTTGTGGTTTATCTATGCCACTCTGTAAATGACTGAGAAGCTAAATGAATGACCCAGGATGCCTAACTTGCCAACCATTTGTGCCATGTAGCTCATATAAGCTTGCAGAAGTAGCCATTAGTAATGGTAGCAGTCCCTTCTGAAGTGATCAAATGTTACACATACTGTATAAAAAGATAAGCCAATTTGCAACTCGATACTCATGATAGTACTCCCCCTCCCAACAAATAGAAAAAAATGTTGGTTTAGGTCGAGATAAAAATAAAAGGCAAGTTGCAGCTTTTACATTTCTGGCATGCACAGAAAACAGAACGTACACGTGTTGTAATGTACGTTCTGTGCAAATCCAAACCACTCCTGTTGCATTTTTACATCGTTAAAAAAAATTGCAAGTACAGTACTTATAGGCAATTTGAATATAACTAACATTCATTTTCTACTGGTTTGCTGGGAAAGGTGTGTGATTAGTATTGTCAGTCACAAAGCACACACTGCTGAAGACCCCTGGAGCAGGGTATGTTCAGTGACTAATGACTAAGTGAACCAATCTGCCATTTAGAAAATGTTGAAATGGCAATTCTAATCTGGCAGTGGGAGCCTTAAAGCAGATCCGGCCCACGTCCAATATTGTTGTGTTTAACACAATTTATGCTCATCAGGCATAATTTTAAAACACTTTTGTTTGGGATAATCTTGAGGTTTTATTAAAGGAACTGTAATCCTCAATAATATTGTTTCTCATTTCACATTTGCTTTCAGTTTTATACAAGATTATCCTACTGAAATAAATGAAAATAAAATTAACAATGGAAACCTTATGGATTGCTCTATTTTAAATAATCATACTTGCAAATATTATTTAACAGCAACCCACAACCAGCTTTATCTGTCCTCTGCTTGGTAGTGTCATGGGCCTTCGTGGTCCTCTGTTACCTCACGTAAGAGGCTATTCTTCCTCTATGAATCTAGATAGTAAGCGTTGGATGACTTTTATCCATGAAAGTATTACAGTTCAGTACAACCCTGTCCTCACTTGATCGCCACACGTTTTCCCGCACAGGACACTGGATAACAATTAGGAGAGAGTGAACCCTGCGTACAGTTTTGGTCTCCGTATTTAAAGAAGGATATACTTGCATTGGAGGCTGTTCAGAGGTTCACTAGGTTGATTCCGGAGATGAGGGGGTTGACATTTGAAGATTGGTTGAGTAGGTTGGGCCTATACTCATTGGAGTTCAGAAGAATGAGAGGTGATCTCATCAGAACATAACAATGAGGGGGGGCTCAACAAGGTGGATGCAGAGAGAATATTTCCACTCATAGGGGAAACTAAATATAGGACGCATAATCTCAGAATAAGGGGCCGCCCATTTAAAACTGAGATGAGGAGGAATTTCTTCTGAGGGTTGTAAATCTATGGAATTCTCTGCCTATAGAGCTGTGGAGGCTGGGTCATTGAATATATTTAAGGTGGAGACAGATTTTTGAGCGATAAGAGAATAAAGGATTATGGGGAGCGGCCAGGGATGTGGAGCCGAGTTCATGATCTTATTAAATGGAGCCAGATGGCCTACTCCTGCTCCCATTTCTTATGTTCATATGATTTTAGGCTGGAAGTACAGTGGTGGTCTGTCCCTGATGCACTGTCTCTGAAAGTTTTTGTTCCATCTGCCAGGCATCACTTGGTGTTAACCTTGATCTTGAAGTTGCCAAAGCCACTCTGACTGGGCTGTCCTCTCAGACGAACCATGCTGCTTCTACTTAACTGGCACTTCCTTGAGCTCCAGCAAACCTCGGTAGCACTTTTGTAGAATGTCACCATTACATACACAATCACACTGAAAACATACATATAACAAAAATAAGCATGTATGTACGTGCGTACATGCGGGTGGTAAGTGAATGATTGTTTCAGTGGAGGGAAACAAAATCTTACTTGTGTAGTTTACTTTCACAAAGAACTACCACTAGCTTCTAATGCATCAGCTTTTAGTGTATAGAGCAGCATAAGATGTAGCAGCTTACCCTGTGAGAATAGTGGCTGAGTGACTGTTTACGCAGCAAACAAGGAGCACAGTGAGTCTTTTTATAACAGGATCTGCCAACACTAACTACCTGTGATTCTTTGCATTGTACTATACTAAATACAATACCAAAATGCTGTCATCTAGTGTGGATATTTGCATTCTCCATTGCTATTTATATTTAACTCGTACTCCTTGAACATATTATCCCAAGACGATGCAATTTGTCTAACAAGATAAGTAAAAAACTACACAACCCAAATAAAAAAAAGTTGTAAGACAGTGACATGTCAAGTATTTATATAAAAAAATGATACACCAAGTAAAAGACAGCCCCTCAATTAAACAGCAACTGAAAGCTAAAATACAGTGGGAAAAAAAAAGAGAGAGGACAAAATAGTAACTAGAGGTTATAAACTGTTTGACTATTCCAATGCTCTCCTGGCTGGCCTCCCACCTTTCACCCTCCGTAAACTTGAGTTCATCCAAAACTCAGCGGCCTGTATCCTAACTCGCACCAAGTCCTGTTCACCCATTACCCCAGTGCTTGCTGATCTACATTGGCTTCCAGTCCGGCAATGCCCCGATTTTAACTTTCTCATTCTTATTTACAAGTCCCTGTGCCTTACACTGCTTAGGCCCTAAAATTCTGCCTCTCATCCTCTCTCTTCTCCTTTTGGAAGCTCCTTAAACCCCACCTCTTCGACCAAGCTTTTAGTCATCTATGCTAATATCTCCTTATGTGGTGTGGTGTCAAATTGTGTTTGATAAATCGCTCTCGTGAAGCCTTGGGGATGTTTTACTGCATTAAAAGATGCTATATAAATGTAAGTTGCTGTTGCTATCCATGCTTTATGGCAACATATGTTGTATAAACTTGCTAGAAAAAATTTACTAGTTAAACAAGAGCGGGTAAATGGTTGCCCCTCCATTCCATATTGAGATTTCCTTAACTTTGTCTCTGTGCAGTATTCTCTATCCTCTGGTCTAGATTGGATCATCGGACATAATTTCCCTATTGTCAACACACTGGAAGTCTAAAAGAATGAAGATTTAGAGATTAACAACTTGTATTTATAGAGCACCTTTAACGTAGTTAAACATCCCAAGACGCTTCACAGGAGCAATGAACAAATTTTGCACCATGCCACATAACAACTTACATTTATATAGTGCATTTAACGTAGTAAAACGTCTCAAGGCGCTTAAACAAAAGTGGTATAATTACAATTAAAAAGAGAGATATTAGGACAGGTGACCAAAAGCTTGGTCAAAGAGTTAGGTTTTAAGTAGTGTCTTAAAGGAGAGGGAGCGAGACAGAGAGCTTTAGTGATGCAATTCCAGAGTTCTAAAGGCACAGATAATTTCATATCTAACTAGCATAAAACTAGTACAAAGTGTCACGGAAGTCCACCAGAGTAGCATTACGTTTCACTTGCATCGACAACATCTCAGATCCTCCGTTTTTATAGGCACTGTACACAGGACATTCCTAAAAGCAGACATGCCCCAAACAATTAATTTTCATGTGTCTGTAAAGCACAATTATAACTTGTTCTGCAAAGGCAGTACAGGAGCCGACTGGAATAACCAGTTTGGAATGTCTGTCCTCGGGTCTGCCCAGAACCAGGAATTTCTGGGCAATCTCACAGCATTAGGTCAGAACCATCATGAAAGCCCCAAATTAAGGCAAGGTTGTCAGATAAATTTAACGTGACTATTCCAAATTAAAAGGCTTAAAAATCAAGTTGCGCATTCTGATTAGTTTGAAAAATGCAGGAAAATTGAAGCCAGCTGGCAGGCTGTGTGAAGCAAAAGGAAATTAAGCTGAAAATCAACATCATCTCATTAAATACTAATTGGTGCTTCAGCAGCAATCCCAACCTTTTCTCTTCCTCAAGTAGACAATGAGCATTTTATCCAGGAAAGTACAAGAAAATCAGTTTAGATATACACAATTAAAATGACATATCCCTACAATATCTATCTACATCATAAACGTCTTTTGCATTCAGCACACACATCCTTAGAGTTGCCTACTTTCTGTCACACTTTGTTGGTTGTTTCACAGCAGAAAAGCAGCAAATCAGAACTGAAGGGGTAAAAAACATACGACTCACAAGCGAGAAGTGGCTAAAAAGTGCCAGTAAGAAGCCACTAAAAATTTATGAAAACAAACAATCCCAATTGTCCAATCAGTAGAAACAACCAATAAAATGAGGTGAACCAATGAAATCATTCAAAAAGCTTATTAGTAAAAAAAAATGTGTGGCTAATTTTTTTCCCTCAGTAACTGAAATTTATGACAAGGCTTTGAACAAAATCAAAATAAGGTTTCTGAAAAATAAAATCAAAAAAGTACAAAGTTCACAGGAACAATTAAACGTATTCATTGAATTGTTCTGTGTCCAATCAATAGAGGCCTGTCCAGATTCAAAATGCATAATGACCAGCATCAATGTTAAGTTACCATTTCCACAGTATCGTGCTGGGAAAGCCTATTCTACACCTGGGGATTGAAGGGAATTAATTCTTATTTGTACCCAGCCCCATCTTTTCCTCCCCACACTGCTTGTAGCAATCCTCCAGTCCTGTTCACCAATGACTTTCCTTCTCCTGCCCTTTCCCCATGCCCAACACTCGTGTTGTCCGAACTCTCCACTGCCAACCATCACCGTGCTTTGGTCAGCGGCACCTTGCAAATCCCTCCCTAAACTCTGCCACCACCATTACCATGGTGCTGCCACAATCCAGGACTCCACCCCGCACCCCCAAAACACCATGACCATTTCTACCAGATTCTGGAATTCTCTCCTAGTGCTGCCAAATATCAGGACTATTCATCCCAAATGAATCCCTCTTTCATAAGAATATAAGCAGGAGTAGGCCATTTGGCCCCTCGAGCCTGCTCCGGCATTCACTAAGATCATGGCTGATCTGATCTTGACCTCAAGTCCACTTCGCTGCCCGCTCCCCATAACCCTCGACTCCATTATCGTTGAAAGATCTGTCTATCTCCACCTTAAATATATTAAATGACCCAGCCTCCGCAGCACTCTGGGGTAGAGAATTCCAAAGATTCATGACCATCAGAGAAGAAATTCCGCCTCATTTCTATTTTAAAATGGGTGACCCCCCCTTAATCTGAACCTATGCCCCAGAGTTCTAGATTCCTGCACGAGGGGAAACATCCTCTCTGCATCTACCCTGTCAAACCCTCTCAAAATCTTTTGTTTCAATAACTTCAATGAGTATAGGCCCAACCTTTCTTCACAAGACAACCCCTTCATCTCAGGAATCAACCACGTGAATCTTACACAAGAACACAAGAAATAGGAGCAGGAGTAGGCCATACAGCCCCTCGAGCCTGCTCCGCCATTTAATACGATCATGGCTGATCCGATCATGGACTCAGGTCCACTTCCCTGCCTGTTCTCCATAACCCTTTATTCCCTTATCGTTTGAATAAATTTAAGACAGAAATACAGTTTCTTAATGTCCCAGCTTCCACAGCTCTCTGAGGCAGCAAATTCCACAGATCCACACCCTCAAAGAAATTTCTTCTCATCTCAATTTTAAATGGGCAGCCCCTTATTCTAAGATTATGTCCTCTAGTTCTAGTCTCCCCCATCAGTGGAAACAACCTCTCTGCATCCACCCTGTCAAGTCCCCTCATAATCTTATATGTTTCGATAAGATCACCTCTCATTCTTCTGAATTCCAATCAGTATAGGCCCAACCTACTCAACCTTTCCACATAAGTCAATCCCCTCATCTCTGGAACCAACCTAGTGAACCTTCTCTGAACTGCCTCCAAAGCAAGTATATCCTTTCGTAAATATGGAAACCAAAACTGCACACAGTATTCCAGGTGTGGCCTCACCAATACCCTGTACAACTGTAACAAGACTTCCCTGCTTTTATACTCCATCCCCTTTGCAATAAAGGCCAAGATTCCATTGGCCTTCCTGATCACTTCCTGTACCTGCATACTAACCTTTTTGTGTTTCATGCACAAGTACCCCCAGGTCCCGCTGTACTGCAACACTTTGCAATCTTTCGCCATTTAAATAATAATTTGCACTTTGATTTTTTCTGCCAAAGTGCATGACCTCACACTTTCCAACATTATACTCCATCTGCCAAATCTTTGCCCACTCACTTAGCCTGTCTATGTCCTTTTGCAGATTTTTTGTGCCCTCCTCATCCATTGCTTTTCCTCCCATCTTTGTATCGTCAGCAAACTTGGCTACGTTACACTCAGTCCCTTCTTCCAAGTCGTTTATAGATTGTAAATAGTTGGGGTCCCAATACTGATCCCTGCAGCACCCCACTGGTTACTGATTGGTTAATTCTCGGGTTGGCATTTATTCCTACTCTGAGTTTTCTGTTAGTTAGCCAATCCTCTATCCATGCTAATATATTACCCCCAACCCAGTGAACTTTTATCTTGTGCAGTAACCTTTTATGTGGCACCTTGTCAAATGCCTTCTGGAAGTCCAAATATACCACATCCACTGGTTCCCCTATATCCACCCTGTTCGTTACATCCTCAAAGAATTCCAGCAAATTTGACAAACATGACTTCCCCTTCATAAATCCATGCTGACTCTGCCTGACTGAATTATGTTTTTCCAAATGTTCTGCTACTGCTTCTTTAATAATGGACTCCAATATCTTCTCAGCCACAGATGTTAGGCTAACTGGTCTATAGTTTCCTGCTTTTTGTCTGCCACCTTTTTTTAAATAGGGATGTTACATTTGCAGTTTTCCAATCCAGAATCCAGAGAATTTTGGTAAATTACAACCAATTCATCCACAATCCCTGCCGCTACTTCTCTTAAGACCCTAGGATGCAAGCCATCAGATCCAGGGGATTTATCTGCCTTTAGTCCCATTATCTTACTGAGTTCCTTAGTGATTGTGATTGTGTTAAGTTCCTCCCCCACTATAGCCCCTTGACTATCCACTGTTGGAATATTGTTAGTGTCCTCTACCGTAAAGACTGGTACAAAATATTTGTTTCAGAATTTCTGCCATCTCCATGTTCCCCATTACTAATTCCCCAGTCTCGTCCTCTAAGGGACCAACATTTCCTCTAGCCACTCTTTTCGTTTTTATATACCTATAGAAACTCTTGCTATCTGTTTTTATATTTCGTGCTGGTTTACATTTGTAGTCTATCTTCTCTTTCTTAATTTTTTTTAGTCATTCTTTGTTGGCTTTTAAACGCTTCCCAATCTTCTGTCCTCCCACTAGTTTTGGCCACATTGTATGCCCTTGACTTTAAATTGAATACCGTCCTTTTATTTCTTTAGATAGCCACGGATGGCTATCTTTTCTCTTACGCCCTTTCCTCCTCACTGGAATATATTTTTCTTCAGTTGTGAAATATCTCCTTCAATGTACATCACTGTTTATCAACCGTCCTACACTTTAATCTATTTTTCCAGTCCACTTTAGCCAACTCAGCCCCAATACCTTCATAGTCTCCTTTATTTAAGCTTTGTACACTGGTTAGAGATCCAACTTTCTCACCTGCCATCTGAATTTGAAATTCAATCATGCTATGATCACTCATTCCAAGGAAATTCTTTACTAGGAGATTGCTTATTAATCCTGTCTCATTACACGAAACCAGATCTAAGATAGCCTGCTTCCTGGTTGGTTCCGTTACATACTGCTCAAGGAACCTGTCCCTTATGCACTCTATGAACTCGTCCTCAAGGATACCCTGACCAATTTGACCAACCTTCTCTGAACTGCCTCCAATGCAAGTATATCCTTCCTCAAAAGGAGGCCAAAACTGCACGCAGTTCTCCAGGTGTGGTCTCACCAACGCCCTGTACAATTGTAGCAGGAATTCCTTACTTTTATACTCCATCCTTCTTGCAATAAAGGCTAACATTCCATTTGTCTTCCTAATTACTTGCGGTACCTGCATGGTAACTTTTGGTGTTTCATGTACAAGGACCCCCTGGTCCCTCTGTGCTGCAGTATTTTGTAATCTCTCCCCATTTAAATAATAATTTGCTTTTTAAATTTTTCCTACCAGTGGATAACCTCACATTTTCCCACATTATAGTCCATCTGCCAAATGTTTGCTCACTCACTTAGCATATCTATATTCCTTTGCAGATTATTTGCGTCCTCCTCACAACTTGCTTTCTGTTCTCCCACACCCTTGTACCCTCTCCAAAATGTCCACTCTATAAACTCTGGTTTCAGAACCATCTTCCCTACCAGCCCACAAAGCTCTCCCCGTCCCCAGTAATGCTATGCACAGTTCCAGCAACCTATCTCCCATCTAAATGTAACTGGGAACATCCCCTCTCTCATTTTCCACATATCCTGGGGCTTTATAAAAGTGATATATAAAATGAATTACAATTAAACATTGAATAAATCAAGGTCAAGCAAATGTACACAAGTAGGGAATTTCAACCAGAAAATATCACTGACATCCGATACGATTCTCTGCAATAAAAACCCAATTGGTTTATTCAACCACTAAAATCAGTAGCCCTGGCAATATATTGTATGTTACGTAGCACGAAAGAGTTTATTTTTGATACACGGTATTGGTATATTAACATACAGAAACACAACCTTGAACACCTTTATGTTGCATTTATCACTGCACGAGTAGTTTGCTGTAATGTGTCATTGAATACTTTGACCCACTTTCTTTGGAAAAACTCAGTTTATAGTAATATCTTAAAACTTACTAGGGGTACAGTAGCATAGTGGTTATGTTACTCGAGCAGGCGCCAATGTTTGGAGCGAGGGCGTTGGCACGATGCCTTGGATTTGTTCCTCTGGCGGATTAAGGTGTTGGTGACGACGAGTTCATGTTCTAGACATTTTGTCAATAGGGTGCCGCTGGAGTTGGCTTTCCCTACCCCCTCTCTGCCAATCACACCTCCCCAGAGGTCTGTGTCCTTGCCGACCCTGGCGTTGAAGTCACCGAGGAGGATCAGTTTGTTGCCCGCGGGGACGCAGGACAAGGATTTTGAGGTTGGATTAAAAACCCTCTTTGGACTCATCTGTTGCAGTGAGTGTTGGGGCATATACACTGATGACTGGTGCATTGATTCCGGGACAGGGCAAGTCAAAGAGTCATGAGGCATTCGTTAACCCTGCAGGGGGACTCTGAGGCGGTTTGATGGTGAAGCAGACTCCCTGGACAGAGTTTGTCCTCTGGTTTCCCTTTCCAGAAGGTGGTGTAACCTCCACCTTGTTCCTTGAGCTGGCCTTCCCCTGCCCACCGTGTCTCGCTTAGGACGACAATGTTGATATCAAAGCATCTTAAGTTCCCGGTCAATCACTTCACAGTCGACAAGCTCCCCGCTGGAGTGGAGCTAAATACAGAACCAATGGGAACCTGTTCAACCTTCGCCGTCTCCAGGCCAGGTCCAAAACCACCCCAATCTCTGTCGTCGAGCTACAGTACGCGGACACGCCTGCATCTGTGCACATACTGAGGCTGAACTCCAGGACATAGTCGATGTATTTACTGAGGTGTACTAAAGCATGGGCCTTAGACTAAACATCAGCAAGACAAAGGTCCTCCACCAGCCTGTCCTCGCCACACAGCACTGCCCCCCAGTTATCAAGATCCACGGCGTGGCACTGGACAACGTGGACCACTTATCTTATCTCGGGAGCTTCCCATCAACAAGAGCAGGCATGGCTGACGAGATCCAACATTGCCTCCAGCGCAGCCTTCGGCCACCTGAGGAAAAGACTGTTTGAAGACCAGGCCCTCAAAACTGCCACCAAGCTCATGGTCTACAGAGCTGCAGTAATACTCGCCGTCCTGTATGGCTCAAACATGGACCATGTACAGTAGACACCTCAAGTCGCTGGAGAAATACCACCAACGATGTCTCCGCAAGATCCTACAAATCCCCTGGGAGGGCAGACGCACTAGCGTTAGCGTCCTCGTCCAGGCCAACATCCCCAGCATTGAAGCACTGACCACACGATCAGCTCTGCTGGGCAGGCCACACAGTTCGCATGCCAGACACGAGACTCCCAAAGCAAGCATTCTACTCGGAACTCCTTCACGACAAACGAGCCAAAGGAGGGCAGTGAAAACGTTACAAGGACACCCTCAAAGCCTCCCTCATAAAGTGCAACATCCCCACTGACACCTGGGAGTCCCTGGCCAAAGACCCCTCTAAGTGGAGGAAGTACACCCAGGAGGGCGCTGAGCACTTAGAGTCTTGTTGTCGAGAGCCTGCAGAAATCAAGCGCAGGTAGCGGAAAGAGCGTGTGGCAAACCAGTCCCACCCACCCCTTCCCTCGCGACTGTTTGTCTCACCTGTGATTCTCATATTGGACTGTACAGTCACCTAAGAATTTATGCTAAGAGTGGAACCAAGTCTTCCTAGATTCCGAGGAACTGCCTATGATGATGATGGTTATATTACTGGACTAGTAACCCAGACGCTGGACTAATAATCTGGAGACGCGAGTTCAAATCCTACCACAGCAGCGGGGGAATTTAAATTCAGTGAATTAAATAAAAAGATAGTATTAGTAATGGTGACCATGAACCTACAGCAATGTGGTTGACTCTTAAGTGCCCCTCTGAAATGGCCAAGCAAGCCACCCAGTTGTACCAAACCACTGCAACAAAGTCAGCATTGTGACATTCACCACATGGACTGCAGCGGTTCAAGGTGGCGGACCACCTTCAAGGGCAATTCGGTATGGGCAATAAACGTGATCTTGCCAGCAACACCCACATCCTGTCAACGAATAAAATATAAAATGAGACGTCAATATTTTGATTCAAATCAAAAGAACCAAAAAAACTTTACAGACTAATCTTCTGCCTATAATGCTGAATCTTGCACACATAAATTCAATTCTCTAGTTAAATATTAATTGTGCATCATTATTAAAATACTTTGTGTTTTAGAAATACTGAAAAGGAGGTAGTAGATTAAAAGGTAAATTCCACTAATGCCACTGAAACGGTGAGCAGGACAGAAACAACATTAAAGGCAGACAGTCATGTTTTACTCTGTCCTGAACCCAACCTCTTTGCAGAGTAATAAATGCCTGAATGAAGCTCAGCATAAAAATAGAATTTGTTCCAGGCCAGTTGGATTTTTCTCCCAGCCCTCATCACTTGCATACACTATAGTACCTGCAATTCGCTTTTAAAGTACATTAAACTCCAAAAGTAATCAGGCCATTTCCATATCAAAGTATGACGGGTACAGCTGTTAAATGTAGGCTGTTACGAAAATAGTGTGAAACATGGGTGCACACTCGGGTGCTGGAAAGTCTGACGAATGCATTAGTCATAGGGTTGTTAATAGAGTTTTGATTTTGAGCAGGTACTCAGAATTTCAAAAGATCCAAAATATAAAGTGGTGTCCAATGACCAAATTCTGCTGCACATGCCAATTATTGCATTGAGATTTTTGCAATACCAACATTTTCTTCTGATATTGAGGCTGAGAAAGGGAAGCCAGATTGATCTTTTTCCATCTTTCCACAAATCCTCTCTACTTTAATCACAGCCTTGACTTCCTGCCTTTTCCTTTATTCTGATTAAGGGCTACATCCGAAATGTTTGCCTATCTTTTCATTCATATGCTGACTGACTTGCTGCAAACTTGCAGCATCTTTGTATTTCATGCCTGTTACTGACATCATTCAGTATTCTTCACGCAAGTATGTAAATTAAACAAACGAGTTTATAACTTTCAAATGCCTATTTTAGGCAAAAATGTTTTATTCAAAACTGTTGAAATTAACTTGATTAAAATAATTTTTGAATGGCTAGAATACCATATTTTTTAAACTGACATTTTTTGAAATTATCACTATACAAAAGTAGTTAAGCTGAATTTTTGGGGGTAGACATGTTTAAACAACAACAAAACTATCAGTTGAACTTTTCACTTTTAAAACACATCAACAGACAGGTCATCAGGGCACCTTAAGAATTTTTTTTTTATAATTCATGTAAAAATTTGCCCCAACAAATCAACACAAACTGTACATTTCAGTACCACTCTCCACAAAAGAGGGCATCAATGATTGGCAATTACCAATATGCTGCAATGGCAACTAAATGTCTTTTTGGATTCCTCATTTACAAATTCTTCAAGTTTCATTTGCCCGGAATTTTTCTTTTAGTTTTCTTCAATTTGTTTGATTTTTTCACTTTTTCACCTAAAGACTTGGTTTTCTTTTCGGCAGTCTTTTCAGAGGGCGGTACCTTGAATGTGATTTCATCATCTGTATCACTGAGGACCTTTAAAGACTTGCGTCGTTTTAGAACGGTAGGTGTGCAGACAGGAGTTTGATCCTAAGGAAAATGGTTACAGTTACAGTTACAACTGGAATATATACTTTAGCATCAGATTAAAAAATACTTTGCATCCAACACACCAAGCTGAGGCGTTCAAATGCAAACATAATTCTGCTGTATACTTAGAACGATAAGACTTGGAAAGACGAGAGAATCTGAGATTGTTGCCCTGAGAGAAGATAAGGATAAGGAGGTGATGTGTTGGTAACCAGTAAACACAGATTTAAGATAATTGTCAAGAGGAGAGATGAGTCAACTTTTGGGGTGTGGGGGGGGGGGCGGTGGAAATCAGAGGTACAAATAGAAATCAGTTAAGAATCACACATTGTGTAACTAAACTACCTCTATTTTGTTATTTTTATACAATTAGCCGCATTTTGCTGCGCTGCAGGCAGCGGGTCCTATATCCTTATATCCTTCTGGGGATTTGCCAGGCCCCAGCTGTTGCACCTGAAATTTGGCAGATGGGCTTGCAGGATATACTATTTTTGGGGAGGAGCAGGAAGGAAGAGGAAACGACCAGAGTTTGTGGTTTACAAAAGCAATGGTGGGGGGTGCTCTGTTTTCAGTTTGGTGACCGAGTGAACCTCAAATATAAGGAAGAACATACTGCCATTGGAAGCTGTTCAGAGAAGGTTCACTAGGTTGATTCCAGAGATGAGGAGGTTGACTTGAGGATAGGTTGAGCCTCTACTCATTGGAGTTCAGAAGAATGAGAGGTGATCTTATTGAAACATAAAAGAGAATGAGGGGGCTCAACAAGATGGATGCAGAGAGAATATTTCCTGTCATAGAGGAAACTAAAACTAGGACACAGTCTCAGAATAAGGGGTCGCCCATTTAAAACTGAGATGAGGAGGAATTTCTTTGAGGGTTGTAAATCTGTGGAATTATCTGCCCCATAGAGCTGTGGAGGCTGGGTTATTGAATATATTTAAGGCTGAGATAGATAGATTTTTGAGATATAAGGGAATAAAGGGTTGTAGGGAGCAGGGAAGTGGAGCTGAGCCCATGATCAGATCAGTCATGATCTTATTGAATGGCGCAGCAGGCTCGAGGGGCCAAATGGCCTACTCCTGCTCCTATTTCTTATGTTCTCATGTAAAAGGGTGCCGATGAGGGATACTGTTCCAGAGAACAAGCTCAGCAATGTTATTGGTGTTCCAGCTGGGTCCTGGTATAAGGAAAGATGATGGAAGTCAGGTGCTGCCATTGCATTTTAGGAGCTGCTTTTTCTTGCTGTCGGCCTGTCTGAGCCTTTTCTGGTGACACATGGACTGAATGTTCCCAGTTGGCTTTTGAGAACCAAGCGTTTCTTTTTGAAAGAGTCGGTTGGAATTTGTGTGGAGAATGGTCAACCGAGGGCATGGACTCCAGATTTGTCAACTGGGTAGACAGAGGAGGGATCGCTAGCCTTTATATATTCACCACATTGTTCTGCAGGCCTTAAGGGAGCTTGGAGAAAGAGGATCCATGCCACTTAGTGGGCATCAAGTACTGGAATCTTCTGTGATTTTTTTTTTTTTCGAACAAAAAAAAACTATCACTACACCTGTGACTTCCATGACAATGGCATCTTTAATATGATATAATCCAACTAATCCCATCCATTACAAAGAAACAACCTCTTACTTCAAAGTTATACAAAAGTGTGCTATAGAATTATAGAGACACCAATTCCAGCAACTAGCTATATAGTTTTTGGATGAGCATTTCAGCTTACCTGACTGTTTACCGTATCATTCATTTTTGTAGACACTCGTTTTTTCTTTTGAGGCAACACTGCAGCCTGAAACACAAGAAATAGTGAAACCTTTCACACTCAATCTTCAATCTCCTGAACTAAATATTGCCCAGTAGATCAACAAGCACTGCAGTTTGAAGTTGCAATGCTGCTGACTATTTCTTTTTAAAATCATATTTCTCCATTGATGAGAGATCTTGGAAATTGGAAAATCATAATTATATATGCTATATAGATGATCACAACTGCAAACATTTTATGCTCAGATTATATATTCGAAGTCTGTACAAAAAACATCTTCCTTTCCTCCCCTCTAAAAAGTCACACAAAAATCCTCATTTTCTTAAGCAAACCACCACCAAAGACATTAGGTGCTTGAACCTCCACTTTTGTGCTTAGCACCCAAAAATGGGCGTTAAAAAAAAAAGGGTTTTCAGATCGCTGGCTTCTCGCCCACTCTCAAATCACCTAGTCTCCATTTTTGAAGATGGACATTACCGCGAGCGATATGAAATGGGCGGTAGCGTTAAATTTCTTTGACCTTCTGTCGTAAAGTGTGGCCGTCCTTAGCAACGCTCGATTCCCGCGATTCAAAAAGTCAAAGGGTCATCAGGACATGCGCAGGAGAGAGAGAGAGAGAGAGAGAGAGAGAGAGAGAGAGAGAGAGAGAGAGAGAGAGAGAGAGAGAGACTGAAGGCGTGTCTAGGTGTGGTGTGGCTGCTTTGGAGGAAGGAGGGAGACTTTAGAGCGTCACAGCAAGTAGGCAAACAAAAATTAGCTGTTACCAACCACATATTTGGCCAATTTTGGCCTATAAAATGGAGAGGAGGAGGAGGCGGCATCACAGCACGCTGTGGAGACTGACGCTGGAGAGAGCAGTGAGGTGGGAGAGGAGCACATTGGAGGGCGCAAAAGAGCCAGGAGGTTCTCAGACGAGGCAAATGCCTCCCTTCTGCAGATCATCAAGTCAGGCTGGGGTGATTTGACAGAGGGCGTGGGAAGCCCACCCCAAAGGCATACTAGAAGATATGGACCAAGGTAGCAGAGGTGGTCTCGTTGGCGACCAACAAGGTTCGAGAGGGCAACCAATGCCTCAAACGATGGAATGACCTTGTGGGATCTCCAAGAGCAAGTATTGCATTGATTTACATGTACTTATGTATTTATATAATTTGATTTGTAATAGTCATGAGTGACTGTCATCAGATGTGAGGTGTTTCACTTTTACCGGGAATGTTTTACTCAAAGCCTGCGGTCACAGTGTACATCTTTAGGTAAAGAATGATAGATGTAATCATGATTATGATGAAAATTTTCAGTTATGTGTTGCATCAGTGTCTGTGACAGTACCGAGCAATAATATCACACAATGATCTCATGCCATGTCATCCTGTCACCTTTTACAGAAGAAGCTATCGATGATGAGGTCCGTGCAGAGAAGAGCGAGTGAGGGGGGGGTACCAGTCCCCAGCAACATCACCGAGCTGGAGGAGCGGGTGCTCACATTCTTGGGGAAGCACCCCCGGACAGTGGACAGCCATGGACGCATCTGCAGACCCTGAAGTGATGCCACGTGAGCAAAGCTTACGTGACGTGAAGCAAAGCTTGATGTGAAGTCGATAGATGCCATACCCATTCATATGATATTGTCCTAATTGTCCTATAAATACTGAAGGGGAGGGGGAAGGAAAGTGAGGCAGGGGAAGGAAAGTGAGGTGCATGTCCACAGGTGATGTGTTATATCTCCATCTGGGTGTATGCAATTTGTTGTAATGGGGGCAGGGGACCATCCTCCTGCTTTGCCTTTGTATTCTGTGTTGTTGGACATGTTAAAACATTTGACTGATGTTAATGGTGGAAAAAGTGGGGTGTGGGCAGGGGTTGGGTGTTGTTACCTGTGATACTTATGATTTCAGACCAATGTTGGTATAACATTTTTGTTATTGAACATAACCTTGTTGCACACTGGCAATTCCTTAACATGAAAAGGGTTAAATACAACTTATCAATGTAAACTTTAACTGGCACCAAGGTGATGGGCACCACTGATTTCGGAGCTGTGCACACACAGCAGTGTGCCAGCGTTGTCACTCACATTAACGCTCTTTCAGACAAATCGTTCAGATGTCAGCTCCTCACGTAAGAGTCTTGCAGCTATGTAGCTACCATGGGCCCTTTCCTGTGATCTGGGGGGGGGGGGGGTCGTGTGCATGGTTGCATAGCCAGCCTGATTGTCTGGCCCTAGGTCAGCATCTAGCCCCTCGTCCTTCTCTTCCTCTCTCTCATGAGGTGGAGCATCAGTGCCTTCTGGAAATTCTTGGCCCCTCCTGATAGCCAGGTTGCGCAGCATCGAGCACGCGACCACGAATTTAGCTACTTGCTCAGGGTTGTATTGTAGCTCCCACTCTGAGTGGTCAAAACATCTGAAGCGCTGCTTAAGCACAGTTATTGTTTGGTGGCCCCATTGCATTGAAAGTATAATAGCGATTGATCAGAAGCAATGATTTCCTCACTAAAATACACCTGGAGTAAACCCCCAATAGTCCAGAGTCTGAAAATATGTCTGTTGAGATGTTCACTTCACCAGAGAACTCCAGAGTCAATGCAAACTCCCCCGAAGGTGAGGCAGCCTTTTGAATGAAGCGACCTGCGATTTTAAAAATGACAGCCACACCGCTGGCATTCGTTCAGATCAGTTCCACTTTTACTGGGTGGTTTTTTTGAGCGAACGATATTGTGGACGATGTGGTGAAAGTGACTTGGGCGATCTCCTGGGCTTTAGTTTCGCCAAATGTGCTCTTTACGACAAAAAAAGTTGCCGGGCGGTATTATTGAATCTTGCCGTTAATTCCATGAGGAAAGTAACGGTGGGCAATATTATGGGCGTTGATTTCGCCCATTCTGATGATCCCGCCCAAAAAAAGTGGCCGGGCGGTAATATTTTTTCCCGGCGTTAAGCACATGCGGAAAGTAACGCTTGCCGATAAGTTTCCTAAAAACGCCCGTCAGTTTCCATTTTGAGCCAAAATGGGTGATATATGGGGACGGAGTATAAAAGCAGGGAAGTCTTGCTACAGCTATACAAGGTTTTGGTGAGGCCACACCTGGAATACTGCGTGCAGTTTTGGTTTTCATATTTCCGAAAGGATACACTTGCTTTGGAGGCAGTTCAGAGAAGGTTCACTAGGTTGATTCCAGAGATGAGGGGGCTGACTTATGAGGAAAGGTTGAGTAAGTTGGGTCTCTACTCATTGGAATTCAGAAGAATGAGAGGTGATCTTATCGAAACATACAAGATTATGAGGGGGCTTGACAAGGTGGATGCAGAGAGGATGGTTCCACTGATGGGGGTGACTACAACTAGAGGGCACGATCTTAGAATAAGGGGCTGCCCATTTAAAACAGAGATGAGGAGAAATTTCTTCTCTCAGAGGGTTGTAAGTCTGTGGAATTCGCTGCCTCAGAGAGCTGTGGAAGCTGGGACATGGAATAAATTTAAGACCGAAAGAGACAGTTTCTTAAACATTAAGGGGATAAGGGGTTATGGGGAGCAGGCGGGGAAGTGGAGCTGAGTCCATGATCAGATCAGCCATGATCTTATTGAATGGCGGAGCAGGCTCGAGGGGCCGTATGGCTTCCTCCTGTTCCTATTTCTCATGTTCTTATATGGGCGTTATAAGTCATTCCAGCGGTAAAATGGGCGTTAAGCATGCAAAAAAAAGTGACGGTTCTAGCCAGATATCTTCTAAAAGGACATGCCATCACAGCCATACAGATAAATGAAATCCACTGAAAATCCTCAGCCTACAATAGGTTTATAAGTGATGGATAACATTATAATGAGAAGCTGCCAGACCAGGGACTTGTTCATTCCCAAATCGATCAAATTTAATGGATAAGTGAATAACAAATCAGATAAAAGATACTAGTATTCAGTGAATGGGAGCGGGGGAACCAGTTCTCTCATACCAAAGTTATAGGATTGGATTAAAATAAAATAAAACACAACGGACAAATCTGGCAGCTAACAATTTGTCTATTGCAATCCAATAATACAAAAATCAATAATCACATGGATGACCAACTACATTAAGAAAACTTACAAAACCAGGAAAGTCATAATCAATTCCTTTCTCAGCAAGCCTTTTTCGCAATCGCCCTTCTTTCTCGAGAAGTCTCTTTGACATTATACTCTGCTGTTTCAGGTTTCGT
Organism: Pristiophorus japonicus; assembly: GCF_044704955.1. Classification (NCBI taxonomy): domain Eukaryota; kingdom Metazoa; phylum Chordata; class Chondrichthyes; family Pristiophoridae; genus Pristiophorus; species Pristiophorus japonicus. The sequence continues at coordinate 41,500,229 of NC_091979.1, forward strand.
TTCTTGTTGTAACGGGCAACAGCTGGGTGGGTAGGCTTCTTAAACGTTGTGGCACTACCTTTAAAAAGCTGTGCGTGTACTTTTTCTGGTGGAAAAACCTGACCTAAACAGGGGGGAGGAAAAAAAAAAAGGACTAAATGTATTCACTGTATCCGTGGGTATGCAAATCTTCACATTTATATTACATTTTATGTAGACAAATGTCCCAAAGCAACACAAGTCATAATCAGAAATAAATATACTTTAATAACCTCTTTCAGGTTTCTACACACTACTGCTCAGCTGTAAGCAAAGACATGTGGCCTGATTCAGAGACACTTAACCCCGAGTGAAGGCAAGGTTAAAGACCAAAAACCACCACTTTCCTCAAGACCATAAATTCATTGTATGAGGAAATGGCAGATACAGGCATGCATCCTTCCCTTCAACAGCAAAATAATGGTGCTTTGATAAATCAAATATTTCAATATATCTACCTTTTGGTATGGTCTTGGTTATGTAGGCAAAACTTTTACCCAATCTATTCCACATGTGTACAGTTGCCAACTGCTCCTCAGGCAAAGACAGCATTGAGGTAAGGAACAATAAAAGTCTGCACCACTGAAGTGAACATGATTTTTCAGTCACTAGCAGCAACACAATTATTTTGATATCGGATGAATCAAAGTTCTTGCGGTGACTGATGGGGCAACTCTCCAGAACCCAGGAAAATTGAATCACACGATTTTAATATGTGCATGCTGCTGCTAACTCATCTTCCAGTCTGCCCACCTCCACCCTCTCTGCGGAAAATTGCTTTCAGTAGCCGAGCAGCAGGGAGCAAATCAGCTGGATCCTCAGCAGGTCCTCCCCAAATTTGCATCTCAACTCCAAAGGAATACAGCGGATTCAACCTGATCTGAGTTTACAGGCATAGCAAAGTAGGAATGGGATCAATGCTGCACTGATTTTAGAAGTTGGTTACATTATACTCCTGTACAATATATTGTCACGACAAATTTTGCATTTTAACACTCAGTGCCTACCTTTAAGGATTTCACCAAATGCAAATTCATTCAATCACATTTAATCAAAATTTAATTGAAGTTAATACATCAAAACTTCACTTTCTATAAAATTTAGCATTAAAACTTTAAAGATTTATGACTGAATCATACAACATGCATTTATATAGTACCTTTAACGTAGTAAAACATCCCAAAGCACTTCATTGGAGCGTTATCGAACAAAGTTTAACATCGAACCACATAAGGAGATGTTAACACAGATGACCAAAAGCATGATCAAAGAGGTAGGTTTTAAGGAGTGTCTTAAAAGGATGAGAGGTGGAGAGGTTTAGGGAGGGAATTCCAGAGCTTGGGCTCAGGCAGCTGAAGGCACAGCCACCAATAGTATGACAATGAAAACCGGGGATAATCAAGAGGCCAGAATTGGAGGAGCACAGAGATCTTGGAAGGTTGTAGGGGTGGAGGAGATTTCAGAGTTAGGGAAGTGTGAGGTCATGGAGGGTTTTGAAAACAAGAATGAGAATTTTGAAATTGAGGACCAAGAGTCAATGTAGGTCAAAGAGCACAAGCATGATACGTGAACGGGATTTGGTGAGAATTAGGATAGGGGCAGCAGAATTTTGGATGAGCTCAAGTTTACAGATGGGAGGCTGGCAAGGAGAGAATTGGAACAGTGAAGTCCAGAGGTAACAAAGGCATGGATGCGGGTTTCAGCACAATTCTCTGGGTGAAAATGTTTCTCCTCATCTCAGTCTTAGATGGTTACCCCTTATCCTTAGACTGTGACCCCTGGTTCTGGACTTCCCCAACATCGGGAACATACTTCCTGCATCTAACCTGTCCAATCCCGCCAGAATTTTATATTTTCTGAGATCCCCTCTCATCCTTCTAAATTCCAGTGAAAACAGGCCCAGTCAGTGCAGTCTCTCCTCATAGGTCAGTCCTGCCATTCTGGGAATCAGTCTGTTGAACCTTCGCTGCACTCCCTCAATAGCAAGAACATCCTTCCTCTGATTAGGAGACCAAAACTGAACACAATATTCCAGGTGAGGTCTCACCAAGGCCCTGTACATCTGCAGTAAGACCTCCCTGCTCCTATACTCAAATCCCCTAGCTATGAAGGCCAACATGCCATTTGCCTTCTTCACCACCTCCTGTACCTGCATGCCAACTTTCACTGACTGATGTACCATGACACCCAGGTCTTGTTGCATCTCCCCTTTTCCTAATCTGTCGTCATTCAGATAATATTCTGCCTTCACGTTTTTGCCACCAAAGTGAATAACCTCATTTTTATCCGCATTATATTGCATCTGCCATGCATTTGCCCACTCACCTAACCTGTCCAAGTCAGCTTGCAACCTCTTAGCATCCTCCTCACAGCTCACACAGCCACCCAGCTTAGTGTCATCTGCAAATTTGGAGGTATTACACTCAATTCCTTTATCTAAAATCATGGATGTATATTGTAAATAGCTGGGGCCCCAGCACTGAACCCTGCGGCACTCCACTAGTCACTGCCTGCCATTCTGAAAAGGACCAGTTTATCCAGACACTCTGCTTCCTGTCTGCCAACCAGTTCTCTATCCACATCAGTAGATTACCCCCAATACCATGTGCTTTGATTTTGCACACCAATCTCTTGTGTGGGACCTTGTCAAAAGCCTTTTGAAAGTCCAAATACACCACATCCACTGGTACTCCCTTGTCCACTCTATTAGTTACATCCTCAAAAAATTCTAGAAAATTTGTCAAGCAGGATTTCCCCTTCATAAATCCATGCTGACTTGGACCGATCCTGTCACTGCTTTCCAAATGCGCTGCTATTTCATCCTTAATGATTGATTCCAACATTTTTCCCCACTACTGATGTCAGGCTAACCGGTCTATAATTCTCCGTTTTCTCTCTCCCTCCTTTTTAAAAAAGTGGTGTTACATTAGCTACCCTCCAGTCCATAGGAACTGATCCAGAGTCAATAGACTGTTGGAAATAGATCACCAATGCATCCACTATTTCTAGGGCCACTTCCTTAAGTACGCTGGGATGCAGGCCATCGGCCTTCAATCCCATCAATTTCCCGAACACAATTTCCTGACTAATAAGGATATCCTTCAGTTCCTCCTTCTCGCTGGACCCTTGGCCCCCTAGTATTTCCGGAAGTTTTTGTGTCTTCCTTCGTGAAGACAAAACCAAAAGTATTTGTTCAATTGGTCTGCCATTTCTTTGTTCCCCATTACAAATTCACCTGATGCTGACTGCAAGGGACCTACGTTTGTCTTGACTAATCTTTTTCTCTTCACATATCTATAGGAGCTTTTGCAGGCAGTTTTTATGTTCCCTGCAAGCTTAATCTCATACTCTATTTTCCCCTTCCTAATTAAACCCTTAGTCCTTCTCTGCTGAATTCTAAATTTCTCCCAGTGCTCAGGTTTGCTGCTTTTTCTGGCCACTTTATATGCCTCTTCTTTGGATTTAACACTATCTCTAATTTCCCTTGTTAGCTACAGTTGAGTCACCTTCCCAGTTTTATTTTTATGCCAGACAGGGATGTACAATTGTTGTATAGTCCATCCATGTGATCTTTAAATGTCTGCCTTTGCCTATCCGCGACACCGTCTCAATAAGCCACTGGCAGGGGCCAGTTTGCAGGATGTGTACACAACTTCATGTTGAATTCTTTAGTGGCAAATACTCACATTTTAAGAGCCTTTCACCAAATAAGTAGTTGTTCATAGTTTCTGCAACAATTTTGGCAACTTCTTCACACTCGAACTCCACAAAAGCATATCCTTTGCTGCGTCCTGTCTAAAACACAGCACATTCAAATGGTAGCAGAACCACAAATTAAACACAGGCATATCATCTGTGGTAAGAATTAGAGCATCAGACGTTACCGTAAAATGATCCGATAGCATGTCAACAGCAAGGTTATAAATTAACAGATTACATTTCTCTTGCATTCAGAAAATTCCTAACCATAAATAATTTTAAAAGGGTTTTCTTTCTTAAAAAGGAAATCCCTTGTAAATCCTTACGTCAACCAATCCCAGGCAGCAAGCTTTAAAACCCAACTGAACTGAAATGACCATTTCCCAGATCTCCGTCACTGCCATTCCATAAATGGAAGATGCAACCCAAGTTGACTTTTGTGTTGAGAGCTAAGGATCTTATGCAAGTGATCCAGTAATTACTAAAAAACACAAAGAAATTTGATTCTAATGCCTGACAAGTTACAGTAGTGATATAAATAAATTAAAAAAACTGAGCACAATAAAAACAATGATCATTTTCTCCTGAATCCTGTATTGGCATCAACAATTGTAGAATATTTGTTTTAGACCTTCCAAATTAAATCATTGACATAAACAATACTCTCGTTTTCAGACTTCATATAGTTTGAATCCTAAAAGACAGAATATTGAAGTGCATTTACATGGATAAAAAAATGCTGCCACCTGCTGTTTTATTCAAACTTCTGCATGTACATAGAAACATAGAAAATAGGTGCAGGAGTAGGCCATTCGGCATTTCGAGCCTGCACCATCATTCTATAAGATCATGGCTGATCATTCCCTCAGTACCCCTTTCCTGCTTTCTCTCCATACTCCTTGATCCCTTTAGCCATAAGGGCCATATCTAACTCCCTCTTGAATATATCCAATGAACTGGAATCAAAATCTCTGCGGCAGGGAATTCCACAGATTAACAACTCTGAGTGAAGAAGTTTCTCCTCATCTCAGTCCTAAAAGGCCTACCCCTTATCCTAAGACTGTGTCCCCTGATTCTGGACTTCCCCAACATCGGGAACATTCTTCCCGCATCTAACCTGTCCAGTCCCGTCAGAATCTTATACATTTCTATGAGATCCCCTCTCATCCTTCTAAACTCCAGTGTATAAAGGCCCAGTTGATCTAGTCCCTCCTAAATATTCCAGGCGAGGCCTCACCAAGGCTCTGTACAACTGCAGTAAGACCTCCCTGCTGTTATATTCAAATCCCCGAGCTATGAAGGCCAACATGCCATTTGCCTTCTTCACCACCTGCTGTACCTGCATGCCAACTTTCAATGACTGATGAACCATGACACCCAGGTCTCGTTGCACCTCCCCTTTTCCGAATCTGCCGTCATTCAGATAATATTCTGCCTTCGTGTTTTTGCCACCAAAGTGGATAACCTCACATTTATCCACATTATACTGCATCTGCCATGCATTTGCCCACTCACCTAACCTGTCCAAATCACCGAGCAGCCTCTTAGCGTCCTCCTCACAGCTCACCTCGCCACCCAATTTAGTGTCATCCGCAAACTTGGAGATATTACATTCAATTCCTTCATCCAAATAATTGATGTATATTGTAAAGAGCTGGGGTCCCAGCCCTGAAGCACTCCACTAGTCACTGCCTCCTATTCCGAAAAGGACCAGTTTATCCAGACTCTCTGCTTCCTATCTGCCAATCAATTCTCTATCCACGCCAGTACATTACCCCCAATACCATGGGCTTTGATTTTGATTTTGCACATCAATCTCTTATGTGGGACCTTGTCAAAAGCCTTTTGAAAGTCCAAATACACCACATCCACTGGTTCTCCCTTGTCCACTCTACTAGTTACATCCTCAAAAAATTCTAGAAGATTTGTCAAGCATGATTTCCCTTTCATAAATCCATGCTGACTTGGACTGATCTGGTCACTGCTTTCCAAATGTGCTGGTATTTCATCCTTAATAATTGATTCCAACATTTTCCCCACTACTGATGTCAGGCTAACCGGTCTATAATTACCTGCTTTCTCTCTCCCTCCCTTTTTAAAAAGTAGTGTTACATTAGCTACCCTCCAGTCCATAGGAACTGATCCAGAGTCGATAGACTGTTGGAAAATGATCACCAATGTATCCACTATTTCTAGGGCCACTTCCTCAAGTACTCTGGGATGCAGACAATCAGGCCCCGGCGATTTATCGGCCTTCAATCCCATCAATTTCCACAACACCATTTCCTGCCTAATAAGGATATCCTTCAGTTCCTCCTTCTCACTAGACCCTCTGTCCCCTAGTACATCGGAAGGTTATTTGTGTCTTCCTTCGTGAAGACAGAATCAAAGTATTTGTTCAATTGGTCTGCAATTTCTTTGCTCCCCATTATAAATTCACCAGAGTCCAACTGCAAGGGACCTACGTTTATCTTCACTAATCTTTTTCTCTTCACATATCTATAGAAGCTTTTGCAGTCAGTTTTTATGTTCCCGGCAAGCTTCCTCTCGTATTCTATTTCCCCCCCACACCTAATTAAACCCTTTGTCCTCCTCTGCCGAATTCTAAATTTCTCCCAGTCCTCAGGTTTGCTGCTTTTTCTGGCCAATTTATATGCCTTGGATCGAACACTATCCTTAATTTCCCTGTTAGCCACGGTTGAGCCACTTTCCCCGTTTATTTTTACTCCAGACAGGGATGTACAATTGTTGAAGTTCATCCATGCGATCAATAAATGTTTGCCATTGCCTATCCACCGTCAACCCTTTAAGTATTGTTTACCAGTCTATTTTTGCCAATTCACACCTCATACCGGCGAAGTTAGCTTTCCTTAAGTTCAGGACCCTAGTTTCTGAATTAACTGTGTATAGATTTACCAGTCACTAGCAATGAGAACCACCCTGCTCTCCAACTGGATCCGTTTATTTTGTGAATGGCTGACAAAGGAATTGGACAGCAAATCGGCTTAGTTAATATATTAAGATTGTCAAAAAGGTATCCATAGGTAAATGATCAAAAATTCCTTTTTATAGCTTCAAAACCCGATGGAGGCTTATATGAAGTTGTAATGACAAAGAAAAAAAATTACATGGCATAGAACATGGCAAATTACATAGAATAAAATAGTAAATAGAGCAGTGGGGTGGACTTAAAAAAACGAGCATGGCAGCAGGAGGGGCAACTGAAGGTTATTATCATGGATAGAATAGTGGATATTGGATTGAGGGGGTCTGGGGAGCACAGTGAAAGGAAGTGCAACATTTACACAAGGTGACAACTAACAAACAGGTACCCTAACCCTAAATGCAAGGCAGATTGTAAAGAGGACTAACAGCACTAAAGAGCAAGTTTGATAACACTGACGACAACTCGTTCCATCACTTTGCTGATGATTGAGTGTATGCTGATAGGCCAACAACTGGCCGGATTGGATTTGTCCTGCCTTTTGTGGGCAGGATGTATCTGGGCAATTTTCCACATTGTCGGGTAGATGCCAGTGTTGTAGCTGTACTGGAACAGGTTAGTTAATGGTCCAACTAATTCTGGAGCTCAGGTATTTAATAAAAGCCAGGACGTTGTCAGAGCCCATAGCTTTTGCTGTATCCAGTGCACTCAGCCGTTTCTTGATATCCCGTGGAGTGAATTGATTTGGTTGAAAACTGGCGTCTGTGCTCGTCAGTACCGCAGAAGGCCTAGAAAGATCATCCACCTGGCATGCTGGCTGAAGTTTGCTGCAAATGCTTCAGCCTTATCTTTTGTACCCACAGGCTGGGCTCCTCCATCATTAAAGAGGGGATATGCTGGGCTCCTCTTGTTATACAGTGGATACAGGAGCTCATTCAATGGACTGCAATTTTTTTTCCTGATCACAAACCTTTCCTATGAAAATGATATCGAAACAACTGCTGACAGTATGGATAGGCCTCACAAATTCTGAACCTGCTGGATTTAATCATAAACTAAATTCAACACCTGTGGGTCAGAAGACAGAAGAGAAAAATGCCAGGATTCCTACTCCTCATCAATATTCAATGAGTCCTACTGAAAGTTTGCGTGCAGATGATGAGAGGACAGGACTGGGCTTGAATTGGACAGTCTACATAATCAATCAGTCTATCGATGCTTCTGTCCAGACTCAGATGAGGAATGACCATTTTGGAAAGGTACTAGAGGGTCTCCAGGGAATGGTGCATAGTAACAAGACTGGAGAAGGAAAGGGAAAAAAAAAATTGCAGAAAAACAGGGCAAAGAATCATGTTGCAAAGTTACATTTGAATGAATACAAAGTACTTTATCTGCCTGGAATTTTTCTGAAATTTCCCCTGTAAAGTAACCAGTCAAATTTTGCACTGACATTGTACATGTCTGTCTTTGTTCCATTCAATATTATGCATGATTATTATAAAATAACCTAATTTATGCAGTCATCTCATTTATACTTAAGGGTTGACTAGAGACATGTGCAGTTCCTTTTCAGTTTTGCACTTGAATATCTGCTGGAGGCTTTCATTCAAATCAATTCAGGAGCATATAGATAAATCTCTAATTCGGCATTTAATTTGTGGTCAAGATTTTGCACAATACTGTTGAGAACTGAATTAATTTATTGCGACACCTCTACTGATTTAAATATTAATAGGATATAATAACTACTGATTTGCTCATATTTAAACATGTTACGTTGACAATATTCAGCTATTAGTATCCAAATTAACACTTTAGGTGAAATATCTAGCTAAAATAACTATATTTGTAGCACTAACTCCATACTGCACAAATTATGTTTTCAAAATATTTATTTTAGAACACCCATATCCTGCCTCTTCTGAGATACAATCCCATGGCTGACAGCATTCCTCTGGTACTTTGCCAAAGTGGTCATTCTTATGGGAACCCAGACACCGAGTGCAAGTAAACAACTGGGCTGTGGAGATATTGCAAAGGTCAATCTTGCCCTGCTTGACATCCACACATGCAATTTCCTGTAGGCTCTCTGGATAGTTATTAAGAGCACCAACATGGTGATTTTTGGATTCCCTCATCCAGGCAGAGCCAGCTGTCGTGATCGGCCTCCAATGTTACCCCAACTGAGATTAGCTACCTCATAATTAACCAGATATTGAAGCTGGACCCTTCTTTTCATTAAATATGGAATGGTCTTATACCAGATCAGTGGATTTTTGCAAAGGACATCTGGTATCAGCATCAAGTATTGTACTGCCAAGTCAAGATACGACACAGTGAAAGGCAGAATAATGCCTCTCTACCTTATAATAGCTAAAACTAACTTGATGCACAGCCAAGTAATCAAAATAAGAATTCCTCCTGCCAAGTTCAGGTCAGGCTTCAAGTGTCCCCAGCTGAGCAGAATAATTCTGCAAAGTTACTTTCAGAGACTGGTTAAAATTTCGTAACTGAAAATCAAATAGCTTGTATATCGTCTCATAAGAAAATGTCCATTTTGAACCAAAAACCCTAAATGTTTGAACTAGGCTTTATTTCAAAAGATATGAATTCTGATAAACAGAAACCTAATTTTTCTACGCTTTATCCTTGGATCGGATTTCTAGATATTTCAGATAGCCTTTATACCATTACGCATTTAAAAATGATTTCACACCAATGTGAACAAAAGTAGAAATATGATTAGACGAACATCCTGTCTCTTGGTGACACTTACTAGTAGATATTCTAAAGACCGCTAGTTTAGAAATATTTTATGCTTCATGCAGGATTCTGCATAAAAAGGGGTGAAGGACATGTAGCTCAGAATATTGATATGTTTTCTACTGAACCTACTCATTACCTTTTTGCTGCGTGCAAGTCGAACTCTTAAAACTGTTCCAAATTGGGAGAAGTATTTCTTGATCTGAGGTTCAAAGAATCCAGTAGGGATGTGGCCCAAGTAAATTACACCTGATGTCAACGTTCCAAACTGAGCAAGAAAAAGTTTGATTAGGTCCACACAGCATTCACATTTATTTTCACGGCATTGTGATACATTCTAAAATATAGAATAAATCCATACATGCCGTTAAAAAACAGAAAAATAATTTCCATTACATTCATCGTTAACTGAACAAAAATGCCAGCAATCACAGGTGAATTGCAGCAGACAACCATCGGGGATGAGGAACATTTCAGTCTGGTGCACTAATAATCCATTAGCCAGACAGTACACACACAGAATGACAGAAGTAGTGTTGATTTAAATTACGGGAGCAGCTTCAGCATCTCCTTGCCAGCAAGATAATTTAAACTTCTAGTTTAAATTAATAAATTTAAGATAAACTTATTTTCCTCCACTAAAGGGAATAGAAAATACTCCCTCCATGTTTTCCATCCATTTTTAAGTAATGTATTTATAGCAGCAGTTAGTACTTAATTAATCCTCGTCACCAGGGATTGCAAATGCCAAAAGGGAATCTAAATGAAAAATCAGGTTCCAAAAACACGGCTTTCAGATCTGTCACTCTCACCTAGTTCTTTCCCTTCATTAATGCTGGTTACCTCACACTTTATGACACCATATTTGCAGTACTCAGCCTGCATTCAGCATGTCAACACAACACTTCAGACAGAGGTTGATTACTTGGTTTGCAATTCTCAAGTGCTGATCATAATTACTGAAGGGGAGGAACTAGCTAAAATTACCAGCACAGTACACTTTATAGCATTCTCAGCTCTGAATTAGAAGGCTGTGTGTAGGCTTAAGCTCGTCATCTATGTTGACAATTGCATGCGGTACAGAGGATATGCTGTATTGTTGGTAGTGCCATTCTCTGGGTGAGACATTACATGGAGGCCACATCTGTCTATTCTGCTGGATGTTAAAGACTCCATATCAATATTTGAAGAGCAAAGAGTTCTCATAGGGTTGTGGCCAAAATTCCTCCCTCAGTCAATACCAGCAGAAACAGATCAACTGGACATTTATCTTATTGCTATTTGTGGGATTGTGCCGAGTGAAAAATAAAATTATACTTCAAATAATTCACTGTATGTAAAGCCCTTTGAGAAATTTCAGAGGCATTATAAGGCAATATACAAACCCACATCTTTATCTGAAAGAATCTCATATTCTATCCATCAAGCCCACTTACTTCCAGCTCCATAACATTGCCCACCTGCACTCCTACATCAGCCCTCCGCTGCTAAAACCCTCTTGGTCAACAGATTCCAACAGTTTATAAATATATACACGCCTCCCATCCTCCATAAACTGAAATTTGTCCAAAACGCTACTGCATACATCACATCCGGTAAGAAGTCCCACTTGCATATCAAGCCTGCCCTTGTCGATCTGTACTGACTCCCCATCCTCCAATACAACAAATTTTAAATGCTAGTACTTATCTATAAATTCCTCGTGTCCTTACCCTGCCATAACTCTGCAATCCCTTCTAGCCCGACTCAAACATATATTTTATTCTTTTCTGGCTTACTGTAAATCCCCTCCCTCCCTTCCTTCACCTCATCATTGATAGAATCTTCAGCTGTGACCTTTTCTCTGGAATTCCCTCTCCCTTCAAAACCCTTCTATGATCTCCAAATCGCTCTCTTCCTACCTTAGGCCCCAAGTTTCGCACCGCGGCGAAAACGGCGCACCTCCGAGCTGGGCGCCTGTTTTTCGCGCCGAAAACTGCGCCTAAAAAAAGTCCGAAGAGCTCGATGTCTGCTTGGCGCGGAGTGCTCTTCGCAGCAGGGGGCGGAGCCTAACACCCACGCCAATTTTCTAAGTAGCAGGGGGCGGGTACAATTTAAATCAGCCTTCGTGGTGCCGGCAACCCTGCGCGTGCGCGTTGGAGCGTGCGCGCAGTCTCACACAAACATTGGCACTCGGCCATTTTTAAAAATACTGCAGAAAAAGTGAAGATTTGTTTCTTGGACCCCTGCAAAGGCTTGTAATTTAATTTTTTTTGATATTTGTGTGTGAGGGAGTGCTTTTAGCAGCACTGCTGAATAAATCACCTGCTGAAATCAGTGAGTTCAGCTTTTCACTGCTAAACTCGCAGAACCGGTGCTGCATTGGTGCATGCAAATTAAGGACTGTGTGTTTGGAGAAATAAGAGTGCCAATTCAACTTTGCAATAATACGTGATGTTGACAATGCAGCACCCATTCTGCAAATTTAAATATAAAACTGTCGATGTGGCTGCCTCTCCCTGTCCAAATGGCCTCAGTCCCCCTCACAGCTCGAAGGCTGCTGCTGTATCTTCGGCTGCTGGCCAGCCACTGACGCCACTGATATCCTATGGTCAAATGGCCTCACGTCCGTCCGCTGCTGATTCTTTGGCTGCCGGCCAGCCACTGACGCCGCCCCTAAAGCGTGGCCGAATGGCCTCAAGAACCTTAATGAGCTGCGTGTGTCCTGCGTTGATTCTTCGGCTGCCGGCCAGCCACTGACGCCGCTGCTATCTCATGGCCGAATGGCCTCGGGTCCGTCCGGTGCTGCTTCTTCGCGGCCACAAAGAGAATGAAGGCCTGCCTCAAGCACTGCAGCTCAGCTCAAAGCTTGCTGCCGCTGCCGTCGAGACACTGACGCCACACCACTGCCTGTCTCCAACATGAAAGGCCTGCCTGAAGCACTTTCACACAGGTAGGAACATGGTTTATTTAATCTTTTCTTTGCTTATAAATTTTTATTCAGGTTGGATTTATTTGTATAATATTTGTATAAGTATAACTAAGGATTTATTGTAGAATTTAATGACTTCCCTCCCCCCCCCCCCACCTCGTTCCCGACGCCTAATTTGTAACCTGCGCCTGATTTTTTAATGTGTAGACAAGGTTTTTTCAAGCGTACAAAAATCTTCACTTGCTCCATTCTAAGTTAGTTTGGAGTACGTTTTCACTGTGGAAACTTTCAAATCAGGCGTCAGTGGCCGGACTCGCCCCCTTTTGAAAAAAAAATTCTGTTCAAAAGTGAAACTGTTCTACCTGACTAGAACTGCAGAAAACGTAAATTTGGAGAATTCCGATTTCTAAGATACTCCGTTCTCCACCAGTTGCTCCTAAAAATCAGGAGCAAATCACGTGGAAACTTGGGGCCTAAATGTGGAGAATTCCGATTTCTAAGATACTCCGTTCTACACCAGTTGGTCCTTAAAATCAGGAGCAAATCATGTGGAAACTTGGGGCCTTAGTCTCCATTTCCCTTATGCTTATTTTTGAAGTGCCATGGGATGTTTCTTTACAATAAAAGGCATTACAGAAAGCAAGTTGGTGTTATTGTTGTGAATTGATTCTTTTAAAAGAAAATATAAAACAGATGACAGATGCACCACTTGGCAACTGTGCTTGCAATGCTATAAGCTGGATACTAAGCAAATACAATAATTTACTGAAACAAAAACCTCATTATTACAACATTTAATGTAGTCTAATAAGTTTCTGGAACCATAGATGTCATGGTTCATCAGTCACTGAAAGTGGGCATGCAGGTACAGCAGGCGGTGAAGGCGGCAAATGGTATGTTGGCCTTCATAGCTAGGGGATTTGAATACAGGAGCAGGGAGGTCTTACTGCAGTTGTACAGGGCCTTAGGTGAGGCCTCACCTGGAATATTGTGTTCAATTTTGGTCTCCTAATCGGAGGAAGGGCATTCTTGTTATTGAGGGAGTGCAGCGAAGGTTCACCAGACTGATTCCAGGGATGGCTGGACCGATATATGAGGAGATACTGGATCAACTGGGCCTTTATTCACTGGAGTTTAGAAGAATGAGAGGGGATCTCATAGAAACGTATAAGATTCTGATGGGACTGAACAGGTTAGATGCGGCAAGAATGTTCCCGATGTTGGGGAAGTCCAGAACCAGGGGACATAGTCTTAGGATAAGGGGTAGGCCATTCAGGACTGTGATGAGGAGAAACTTCTTCACTCAGAGAGTTGTTAACCTGTGGAATCCCCTGCCACAGAGCGTTGTTGATGCCAGTTCATTGGATATATTCAAGAGGGAGTTAGATATGGCCCTTACGGCTAAGGGGATCAAGGGGTATGGAGAGAAAGCAGGAAAGGGGTACTGAGGGAATGATCAGCCATGATCTTATTGAATGGCGGTGCAGGCTTGAAGGGCCGAATGGCCTACTCCTGCACCTTGTTTCTATGTTTTAGGCACTGGACATACACCACAGCTAATCCAGACCGACCTGCATCCGACATAAATAAAAGATATGGACCGTTTGAGTTTTGTGGCAAATTAAGACTTGGATTTATGTAGCGTCTTTCATGACCATCAGATGTCTCAAATCGCTTTACAGCCAATGAAGTACTTTTTGGAGTGTAGTCACTGTTGTAATGGGGGAAACACTCCCTCAGCATTGGAGTGTCAGCCTAGATTTTTGTGCTCAAGTCCCTGGACTGGGACTTCAACCCATAACCTTCTGTCTCAGAAGCAAGTGTGCTCTCACTGAGCCACAGCTGACACTCGAAATAACATTTTACTTTGAAGAAAACACTTGAACAGGCAACTAGAAATCAAACATCGATTTGAATTGAACACCACGTGAGTAAATAATGGTAACCATTGCGGATAGCAAAAATGGTTTAAAAAAAAGCTGCGTTGCAGTCAAATCCTGAAACTAAAATTTTTAATAGAGTAATAGTTTAATTATAACATTTGGCAGATCAAGCCATAGAGCTGCTGATCCCATGCTGTGGCTCAGTGGGTAGCACTCTTGCCTCAGAGTCAGAAGATTGTGCGTCCAAGTCCCACTCCAGGAACTGGAGCATAAAAATCTAGGCCAACACTCGAGTGCAGTACTGAGGGAGCGCTGCACTGTCAAAGGTGCCATTTTTCGGATGAGACCTTAAACCGAGGTCCCGACTGCTCTCAGGTGGATGTAAAAGATCCCATGGTGCTATTTTGAAGAAGAGCAGGGGAGTTATCCCCAGTGTCCTGGCCAATATTTATCCCTTAATCAATCAACATCTAAAAAAAGATTACCTGGTCATTATCACATTGCTGTTTGTGGGAGCTTGCTTGTGCACGAATTGGCTGCTGCGTTTCCTACATTAGAAACAGTGACTACACTTCAAAAAAGTACTTCATTGGCTGTAAAACACTTTGGGACTTCCGGTGGTCATGAAAGGCACTGCTGCAAAAGTTTTTGTTTTAAATAAAGAGTCGCGTTGCAGTCGAATCCTAAAACTTACATTTTTGAATGCAAGAAATCTAATTGTAACATTAGACAGACCAACCCATGAAGCTGCTGCTACAAAAGCAAAATACTGCAAATGCTGGGATCTGAAATACAAACAGAAAAAGCTGGGAATACTTAGCAGGTCATGCAGCATCTGAGGAGAGAGAAACAGAGTTAACGTCAGAAGTGGAAAAAGTTAAGATATGTAACAGGTTTTTAAGCAAGTGTAGGGGCAGGGAAAGATAGAACAAAAGGGAAGGTCTGTGATAGGGTGGAAGGCAGAAGAGATTCAGACAAAAGGGATGGTGGTGCAAGGCAAAAGGAGATGGGAATGGGACAAGTTAAGAAACAAAAAAGATGAGTCTAGATAGGGTGTAAATGGAGATGGCAGAATCATCAACAGCTGCCATGGAAAATAGAAAAAAAAGGGGGCAGAGGTCATGGTTTAGAATTGTTGAACTTGATGGGAGTCCAGAAGTCTGTAAAGTGCCTAAATGAAAGATGAGGTGCTGTTCCTCGAGCTTACGTTGAGCTTCATTGGAACAGTGCAAGAGGCTGAGGATGGAGCGAAGAATTAAATTGACAGGTGACTGGAAGCTCAGAGTCACACTTAAGGACTGAACGGAGGTGTTTTACAAAAGTGCTTAGTCTCCAATATAGAAACCACCACATCGTGAGCAGCAAATACAGTATACTAAATGGAAAATAGTACAAGTAAATTGCTGTTTCACCTGTAAGGAGTATTTGTGGCCCTGGACAGTAGGAAAGGAGGAGGTAAAAGGGCGGATGCTGCATCTCCTGCGCTTGCACAGGAAAATGCCGTGGGAAGGGGTGATTGAGGAGTGGACCAGTGTGTTGTGGAGGGGGTGGTCCCTTTGGAATGTTGAAAGAGGGGAAGGTGTGTTTGGTGATGGGGTCACGCTAGAAGCGAAGGATGATCCGTTGAACATGGAGGCTGGTGGGGTGAAAGGTGAGGACAAGGGGAACCCTATTGTGGTTCTGTGAGGGAGGGGAAGGGGTGAGAGCAGATATGCGGGAAATACAATGGACACGGTCGCGAGCCATGTCAACCACGATAGAGAGTAATTGATGAAAAAGGAAGACATATCAGAAACACTAATATGAAAAGGTGGCGTCGTCAGAAAATACACGACAGAGATGGAGAAACTGGCAGAATGGAATGGAGTCCTTATAGGAAGCAGGGGGAGAGGAAGCGTCGTTCAGGTAGCTGTGGGCTTACAGTAAATATTTGTCAATCGGTAGTGGGCAAAATGATGGAATCAATTATTAAGGATGTCATAGCAGCACATTTGGAAAGAGGTGACATGATAGGTCCAAGTCAGCATGGATTTGTGAAAGGGAAATCATGCTTGACAAATCTTCTGGAATTTTTTGAGGATGTTTCCAGTAGAGTAGACAAGGGAGAACCAGTTGATGTGGTGTATTTGGACTTTCAGAAAGCTTTCGACAAGGTCCCACACAAGAGATTAATGTGCAAAGTTAAAGCACATGGGATTGGGGGTAGTGTGCGGACGTGGATTGAGAACTGGTTGGCATACAGGAAGCAAAGAGTAGGAGTAAATGGGTACTTTTCAGAATGGCAGGCAGTGATTAGTGGGGTACCGCAAGGTTCTGTGCTGGAGCCCCAGCTGTTTACATTGTACATTAATGATTTAGACGAGGGGATTAAATGTAGTATCTCCAAATTTGCAGATGACACAAAGTTGGGTGGCAGTGTGAGCTGCGAGGAGGATGCTATGAGGCTGCAGAGTGACTTGGATAGTTTAGGTGAATGGGCAAATGCATGGCAGATGAAGTATAATGTGGATAAATGTGAGGTTATCCACTTTGGTGATAAAAACAGAGAGGCAGACTATTACCTGAATGGTGACAGATTAGGAAAAGGGGAGGTGCAACAAGATCTGGGTGTCATGGTACATCAGTCATTGAAGGTTGGCATGCAGGTACAGCAGGCGGTTAAGAAAGCAAATGGCATGTTGGCCTTAATAGCGAGGGGATTTGAGTACAGGGGCTGGGAGGTGTTAATACAGTTGTACAGGACCTTGGTGAGGCCACACCTGGAGTATTGTGTACAGTTTTGGTCTCCTAACTTGAGGAAGGACATTCTTGCTATTGAGGGAGTGCAGCAAAGGTTCACCAGACTGATTCCCAGGATGGCGGGACTGACATATCAAGAAAGACTGGATGAACTGGACTTGTATTCACTGGAGTTCAGAAGAATGAAAGGAGATCTCAGAAACGTTTAAAATTCTGACGGGTTTAGACAGGTTAGATGCAGGAAGAATGTTCCCAATGTTGGGGAAGTCCAGAACCAGGGGTCACAGTCTAAGGATAAGGGGTAAGCCATTTAGGACCGAGATGAGGAGAAACTTCTTCACCCAGAGAGTGGTGAACTTGTGGAATTCTCTACCACAGAAAGTTGTTGAGGCCAATTCACTAAATATATTCAAAAAGGAGTTAGATGTAGTCCTTACTACTAGGAGGATCAAGGGGTATGGCGAGAAAGCAGGAAGGGGTACTGAAGTTGCATGTTCAGCCATGAACCCATTGAATGGTGGTGCAGGCTCAAAGGGCTGAATGGCCTACTCCTGCACCTATTTTCTATGTTTTCTATGTTTCTATAGCCTATCTCTAGAAATGGAGACAGAGAAGTCAAGGAAGTGAAGAGTCGGAAGGTGGTGGTGGTGGATGTGGATTGGTTGGGCCTCTATTCAATGAAGAAACAGAGCGCCCTCAGGCCATCCTGGTGGGGATGAAAGTGTAGAGGGATTGGACGTCCATTGTGAAAAGATGGTTGGGGCCAGGAAACTGGGCAGGGCAGGCTAATGCAGTGCAGTCCTGTTTCAGGGCGAGAGCAGAAAACAGCATCAATAATCATCAATGTACAGGAAAAAGAGGTGAGGGAAAGGACTCAAGTAGAACTGGAACAAAGAATGTTCGTTCCACACGTCCCACAAAAATGCAGGCATACCTAGGACCCATGTGGGTTCCCATAACAACACCTTTAGTTTGAAGGAAGAGAGTGGAATTAAAGGAGAAGTTGTTCAATGTGAGAACAAGTTCAGCCAGACAGAGGAAGGTGGTGTTGGATGTGAATTGGTTGGGCCTCTGTTCAAGGAAGAAGCAGAGCACCCTCAGGCCGACCTGGTGGGGGGATGGAAATGTAGAGAGATTGGATGCCCATTGTGAAAAGGAAATGGTTGGGGCCAGGAAACTGTTAAAATGGCAGAGGGCATTGGAAGAGTCACAGTTGTCGGTGGGAAGAGATTGGATAAGGGGAGAAAAAAATAGTTGAGATAGGAAGAAATCAGTTCCGCGGGGCAAGAACAGACTGAAACGATGGGTCTACCAGGACAGTCCTGTTTGCGACTCTTGGAAAGGAGGTCGAAGCGGGCTGGTGAACGATGAGGTTGGCGGCCATGGAGGGTAGGTCTTCAGAGATGAAGTCAGTGACAGTCTGGAAAATGATAGCTTGATGTTCGGTAGCGAGGTCACGGCCCTGGGGGAGGCAGGAGGAGGTGTTAGAGAGTTGCCGTTCAGACTCCGCAAGGGAAAGGTCGGTTCGCCAAATAACAACAACGCCGTCCTTGCCAGTAGGATTAATGACAATGTTGGATTGGAGAGAGCAGAGTGCTTCAAGTTTAGAGGGAGGTAGGTTGTGTGTGAGGGGAGCAGAGAAATTAAGACGGTCGATGTCACGCTGGCAGTTGGCAATGAAAAGATCTAGAGAGAGTGTAAAAGGCCAGAGGGTCTCGGTAGAGCAAGAATTCTGACAACGGGGGAGAACATGTCAGCTGGGGACAGGGGTGGGAAGACACCTGGCCAAAGTAGGCACGGAGGCGAAAGAAAATGAGCTCGCCATCGTGCCGAGCTCGAAACGAATTGAGGCGGTCTAAGGATATGGGGTAAGCCATTTAGGACCGAGATGAGGAGAAACTTCACTCAGAAAGTTGTTAACCTGTGGAATTCCCTAATCGCAGAGAGTTGTTGATGCCAGTTCATTGGATATATTCAAGAGGGAGTTAGATATGGCCCTTACAGCTAAAGGGATCAAGGGATATGGAGAGAAAGCAGGAAAGGGGTACTGAAGTGAATGATCAGCCATGATCTTATTGAATGGTGGTGCAGGCTCGAAGGGCCGAATGGCCTGCTCCTGCACCTATTTTCTATGTTTCGATGTAAGCTCAGGCCTTTGCTGAGCACTGATCGTTCATGGGTCAGAGGGGATAGTGAAAACACAGCAGAGGGGTGAAATTGGAAGAAGGAATGGGATTAGAGGAAAGCGGGGGCGGGGGGGGGGGGGGAAAAGGGAGGTTCCAGAGGGTCGTTGGTCTCCAAAAGTTGTTAAAGCTTCCGGATCCTTGACACCTGAGGGAAGGAAAAAAGTTGTTGCTGCTGCCGCGAGGGGAGGGGTCGGCGGTCAGGTGACAGACCCCAGGCGATTGATTGACAGACTGAGCCCAGTGACCTCACACCGCAGCGCGAGGGGAATGTTCTGGCCGGGCCGCGCGCAATGAGAACGGTTAAATGCACGAGCGCGGCTCCAGCCCGTGAGTGTCGCAGAGCCCCGAGCTCGGCACATCCAACCCTTCCTTCCTCCCCCCCGCTCCTCACCTTCGGCTGCTGCTTCTTCATCCCCTGCAGCTTATGCTGGAACTCCTTCTGCAGCTTGGGGTCGAGCGATATGGACTGCTCGGCGCGGCTGCCAGCGGGCCTGCTTTTGGTCTCGCTCATGGTCTTCATTCCGCCCGAAACTCACGCGGCAAGCCGAGCTCGAGCCTTCCTCTCGGCAACCACGCTGAAAGAGGACGAGGAGGTTCCGGGCCGGAGCAAGAGGGTCCAGTCGTCAGCCGCTTGACATCGCCCTCTGCTGGCCTGGAGGAAGGCGCATTAAATAAGACGCTGCTGCCGTGCCGCCTAATTGAAATCGCTGACCAGTCGTACATGGGACGACAGTGACACTTTTTTTTCTTTTTAATTAACACTTTAAACAGTCAAATTAAAATTTGGTTGCCGGGGGTGATGATGCACTCCAGTCCATCTGGTGCACACCTCTCGCGGAAGGCCGCTAGCGTACTGGTGGACACCACGGGCTCCAGCTTTAGGGACAACCTGGCTCGAATGTACCCGCGGAAGAAAGGCAGGCAGTCGGGCTGAACCACGACACTGTTTTAGCCTCCTACTAATTTTAGTAGAAAACACCTTACATGCACTTATAAGGTGGACGAATTAACTGTGCAGATAGCAATTAACGGATATGATGTAATTGTCATCACGGAGACATGGCTCCACGGTGACCAAGGCTGGGAACTCGACATCCAGGGGTATTCAACATTTAGGAAGGATAGACAGAAAGGAAAAGGAGGTGACGTGGCGCTGCTGGTTAAAGAGGAAATTAATACAATAGTAAGGAAGGACATTAACATGGATGATATGGAATTGGTATGGTAGAGCTACGGAATACCAAAGGGCAGAAAACGCTAGTGGGAGTTGTGTACAGACCACCAAACAGTAGTAGTGAGGTTGGGGACAGCATCAAACAAGAAATTAGGGATGCGTGCAATAAAGGTACAGCAGTTATCATGGGTGACTTTAATCTAAATATTGATTGGGCTAACCAAACTGGTAGCAATGCGGTGGAGGAGGATTTCCTGGAGTGTATTCGGGATGGTTTTCTCGACCAATATGTCGAGGAACCAACTAGAGGGTTGGCCATCCTAGACTGGGTGATATGTAATGAGAAAGGACTAATTAACAATCTTGTTGTGTGAGGCGTCTTGGGGAAGAGTGACCATAATATGATAGAATTCTTTATTAAGATGGAGAGTGACACAGTTAATTCAGAGACTAGGGTCCTGAACTTAAGGAAAGGTAACTTCGATGGTATGAGATGCGAATTGGCTAGAATAGACTGGCGTGTGATACTTAAAGGGTTGACGGTGGATAGGCAATGGCAAACATTTAAAGGTCACATGGATGAACTTCAACAATTGTATATCCCTGTCTGGAGTAAAAATAAAACAGGGAAGGTGGCTCAACCGTGGCCAACAAGGGAAATTAAGGATAGTGTTAACCCCAAGAAAGAGGCATATAAATTGTCCAGAACAAGCAGCAAACATGAGGACTGGGAGAATTTTGTAATATAGCAGAGAAGGACAAAGGGTTTAATTAGGAGGGGGAAAATAGAGTATGAGAGGAAGCTTGCTGGGAACATAAAAACTGACTGCAAAAGCTTCTATAGATACGTGAAGAGAAAAAGATTAGTAAAAACAAACGTAGGTCCCTTGCAGTCAGATTCAGGTGAATTTATAATGGGGAACAAAGAAATGGCGGACCAGTTAAACAAATACTTTGGTTCTGTCTTCATGAAGGAAGATTCAAATAACCTTCCGGAAATACTCGGGGACCGAGGGTATAGTGAGAAGGAGGAGCTGAAGAAAATCCTTATTAGGCGGGAAATTGTGTTGGGGAAATTGATGGGATTGAAGGCCGATAAATCCCCGGGGCCTGATAGTCTGCATCCCAGAGTACTTAAGGAGGTGGCCCTAGAAATATTGGATGCATTGGTGATCATTTTCCAACAGTCTTAACGACTCCCGATCGGTTCCTATGGACTGGAGGGTAGCTAACGTAACACCACTTTTTATAAAGGAGGGAGAGAGAAAGCGGGTAATTATAGACTGGTTCGCCTGACATCAGTAGTAGGGAAAATGTTGGAATCAATTATTAAGATGAAATAGCAGCACATTTGGAAAGCAGTGACAGGATCGGTCCAAGTCAGCATGGATTTATGAAAGGGAAATCCTGCTTGACAAATCTTCTAGAATTTTTTGAGGATGTAACTGGTAGAGTGGACAAGGGAGAACCAGTGGATGTGGTGTATTTGGACTTTCAAAAGGCTTTTGACAAGTTCCCACACAAGAGATTAGTGTGTAAAATTAAAGCACGTGGTATTGGGGGTAACGTACTGACGTGGATAGAGAACTGGTTGGCAGACAGGAAGCAGAGAGTCGGGATAAACGGGTCCTTTTCAGAATGGCAGGCAGTGATTAATGGGGTACCGCAGGGCTCAGTGCTGGGACCCCAACTATTTACAATATACATTCATGATTTGGATGAGGGAATTGAGTGTAATATCTCCAAGTTTGCAGATGACACTAAGCTGGGTGGCGGTGTCAGCTGTGAGGAGGACGCTAAAAGGCTGCAGGGTGACGTGGACAGGTTAGGTGAGTGGGCAAACGCGTGGCAGATGCAGTATAATGTGGATAAATATGAGGTTATCCACTTTGGTGGCAAAAACACGAAGGCAGAATATTATCTGAATGGCGGCAGATTAGGAAAAGTCGAGGTGCAGCGAGACCTGGGTGTCATGGTACATCAGTCATTGAAAGTTCTCATGCAGGTTCAGCAGGTGGTGAAGAAGGCAAATGGTATGTTGGCCCTCATAGCTAGGGGATTTGAGTATAGGAGCAGGGAGGTCTTACTGCAGTTGTACAGGGCCTTAGTGAGGCCTCACCTGGAATATTGTGTTCAGTTTTGGTCTCCTAATCTGAGGAAGGACGTTCTTGCTGCTGAGGAAGTGCAGCATAGGTTCACCAGACTGATTCCAGGGATGGAAGGACTGACATATGGATCGACTAGGCCTGTATTCACTAGAGTTTAGAAGGATGAGAGGGGATCTCATAGAAACATATAAAATTCTGACGGGAATGGACAGGTTAGATGCAGGAAGAATGTTCCCGATGTTGGGGAAGTCCAGAACCAGGGGACATAGTCTAAGGATAAGGGGTAAGCCATTTAGGACTGAGATGAGGAGAAACTTCTTCACCCAGAGAGTTGTTAAACTGGAATTCCCTGCAGCAGAGAGTTGTAAATGCCAGTTCATTGGATATATTCAAGAGGGAGTTAGATATGGCCCTTACGGCTAAAGGGATCAAGGGGTATGGAGAGAAAGCAGGAAAGGGGTACTGAGGTGAATGATGAGCCATGATTTTATTGCATGGTGGTGCAGGCTCGAAGGGCCGAATGGCCGACTCTTGCACCTATTTTCTATGTTTCTATGTTTCATGCAATACAGGATAGCTGCTGGTGATATCTACCACCTCGAAGCGCAATGGCTGCAGGCGCATGGCGACGCCATCATCTGCAAGTTCCCCTCCAAGTTACATACCATCCTGACTTGAAAATATGTCGCCGTTCCTTTATCACTGAGTCTAAAACTTGGAACTTCCTCTCTAATTGCACTGTGGGAGTACCATCACCACAAGGACTGCAGTGGTTCATGAAGGCGGCTCACCACCATCTTCTGAAGGTCAATTAGGGAAGGGCAATAAATGCGAGCCGCGCCAGCAACGCCCATATCCCAGGAACAAATTTTTAAAAACTTAACAATCATCTAATACCATTATGTAACCAAGGAAGTTAAGCACTCACAACCATCAAAAAACATTTGCACACTTTTTTTTTACCATTTTACCAACAAATACACAAAAAAGTTAAAGCACACACCCATACACAAAAATGATTATTAAGATCACATGCCCAACCAGGGTGTCTATTAAATAAATGTATTTATTAATCAGAAATGCAATTTTCCACATCAAGACTCCTAAATTGCAACTTGTGGCTAAGGTATTGGACAACACTGCTGTAATCTCTGTGTTATCCTGTGTTATTTTTCATGTTGACTGCTAACAGATTTTATATCTGTGCTAGTCAATGCCATGAATCAGTGAATGTTCATCAATCAACTCGACTTGTACATGTTGTACAATAGGGCTTCCTGCGTGCACATTTGTTCTCTACAGGGACAACCCTCCCCACTCCTGGCCCGGGTCAGCTTTATCTTGGCAATAATGCGTATTCCAAGTTGGGAATGATGACCGTAAAAACTTAGGAAGTGCTGTACTGTTGGAGGTGCCATCTTTCGGATGAGACATTCAACCGAAGTGCTGTTTCCCTTCTCAAGTGGGCATAAATGATCCTGTAGCACTATTCAAAGAAGAGCAGGGGAGTTCTCCTGATGTTCAGCAACCAATATCACAAAATCAGTTTAATTTTACACGACATTGCTTCATAGACAGTGAAAAAAGGAAGAGAACTAATGTGTGAGAATATTACTTTAGCACAACAGTTGTAAACTATTATAAATAAAAACAGAAAATGCTGGAAACACTCAGCAGGTCAGACAGTATCTGTGGAGCGAGGAACAGAGTTAACATTTCAGGTCAATGACCTTTCATCAGAACTGGAAAATATTAAAGATGTAACAAGTTTTTAATTGAGTACAGTGGTGGATGGGAGGAAAGAACAAAGGGGAAAGTCTATGATGCAGGAGAGATTGAATGACAAAAGGGATGATGGTACAAGGTAAAAGGGTAATGGGACAAGTAAAGAAACATAAGATGGATCCATAGAGGTGTAAATGAGAATAGCAGAACCATCAACATCAGCTGTCTGAAAAAATGGGGGCAGAGGTTATGATCTGAAATTGTTGAACTCAATGTTGAGTCCGGAAGGCTGCAAAGTTGTTGTAAACGAATAGTTGTAAACTATTTATCATGTTATGCTACATGTGGTGATAGCTAAGCTCAACAACTATTGCAAACAATTATATTGTATCATTGCTACAATTCACTTGTTCCATTACTATTGAATAATTTCAGCAATTAAAGTCTGAATCAAAGTCTAGTGCCATGTTCCCTGTTCAATCCCTGGGCATGCTATGAATTTACCCAGCTATCTGGGTGTGAAAATACTCTACAGAACATGGGGAGCTAAGGCTTTTCCATGAGAGTGATTTGTGTTGTGGAATCCAAAAAACACTTGGAGTTTAAAAGGGTAAAGAATGTCAAAAAGATAAAAAGGAGATCCAGAGCTCGGACCTAGATGGTTGAAAGCTCTGCTACCAAGTAAGAAATGCCAGTGTGTGTGGGGGTGGTGGGGGAGTTGGCACAATAATCTAGAATTGGAGTACTGAAACATATAGCTGGAGGAAGTTGCAGAGGTCATGAAGGCATTTGTGAACTGGGATAATGATTTTGAACTCAGCACATTGGGAGTCAGAGGAGGGCAAGGAGGACAGTAATGATGGGCGTAAAAACAGAAAATGCTGGAAATCTCAGCAGGTCAGGCAGCATCTGTGGAGAGGAAGCAGAGTTAACGTTTTGGTCGGTGACCCTTCGTATCGACTGGAAACTTTAAACTCTGCTTCCTCTCTACAGATGCTGCCTGACCTGCTGAGATTTCCAGCATTTTCTGTTTTTATTCCAGATTCCAGCATCCGCAGTATTTTGCTATTGTGGTAATGATGGGCGACTGGGACTTCGTGTAGAACAGGATGGGATGGTGGAAGCTTGGATGAGTTAGCTCTTGTGTTGGGAGGAGCTTGGTAAAGCAATCAGTTTTACTAACGTGTAGTTGAATGTCTTGTGAAACTGAACAATTTGCTCTGAGGAAAGCTGCAGACTTTTGTCCGGCAAAATCATTGGCTCAGACTTACAGCATTTAGGAACAGGAGAGGAATAAGCCTTGTCTATATGCTCTGAATACTGTACATCGAAACAATTCGTCCAAGGTTCTTTTTTTAAACGTTCAGATTTTCGTAAACCATGTTCTTTGTGGTCTGCATTAAGTATTAATTACGATCTCAGAAAAAAAATGCTCGTTTTCCCAATCAATGTCCAATGGATGGATGGCTGAATTTCGAGGTGTTTAGGACGGAAGTGCAAATTCTGTCACAACTCCCCGCGCAGATCTGTAAAGTCTAAGTGAGGCATGAGGGTCAGATCTTGCGGCGGTTGTTGTCAAAATGAACGGAATGTAAATCTGTGCAAAATGTAAACATACATCACCTTATTCGTTTCAATATGTTGCCAATCTGTGAACAGATTTCCTTCATAAAGTTACATTTTTGAAAAACCAGATCTGACATGTGGCAGTAGCTGGATGACTTAAGTGCATGACAAGGTGTAGTAACAGTTGGGGACAATGTGCTCAGTTTGCCTGCTGCAGGCGAGCCTCGAACATCTCGTTCATTACCGTTCTGTGAGAAGCTAAAACCTTTCAGGAAAACCACCGATGAGTACACTAGGTGACGCTGTGCAAACAAACTTGCAGCGGCTCTGGCGGGAAGCCACAGCAAAATAAAGCAATTTGAACGGTCCTCAACACCTCAGAATCCAGCCATTCGTCTACTGGACATTGATTGAGAAAATAGGCATGTTTTTCTTCGAACATAATTAAAATACAACGAGTAGAAAGAACCGATCTTGCTTTAGCTATCATTCGACTTACTAAGTTTCACACCTTTGTTCAATATTTATTTCTTCCACGAACTGTAACTTCAAATGAAGTTATGCGCGATAAATTTAGCGAAAGAAATTGGCGCTTGGGATGCAGGTAAAACGAGCTTTCCCTCACACGTTACCTGATCCGCACTATACCAAGTCAGAATCACGTGTTAGTTAAGTTCATCCCTCTTTGACTCTTATGTCCTTAAATTCTAGGTATTCACTCGGGGCTTTTGGAGGAGACGTTGAACCGAGACCCTGTCTGCCCTCTCTGGTGGACGAGTGGAAAATCCCATGGCACTATTCATAGAATCATAGAATGGTTACAGCACAGAAGGAGCCAGTGCCGACTTTCTGCAAAAGCAATTCAGCCAGTCCCACTCCCCCGTCCTTTCCGCATAGTCCTGCAAATTTCTCTCCTTCAGGTACTTATCCAACTCCCTTTTGAAAGCAATGATTGAGTCTGCCTCCACCACCCCTTCAGGCAGTGCATTCCAGATCCTAACCACTTGTGTAAAAAAGTTTTTTCTCATGTCGCCTTTGGTTCTTTTGCCAATCACCTTAAATCTGTGTCCTCTGGTTCCCAACCCTTCTGTCAACAGGAACACTTTCTCTCTATCGACTCTGTCCAGACCCCTCATGATTTTGAACACCTCTATTAAATCTCCTCTCAACCTTCTCTGCTCTAAGGAGAACAACCCCAGCTTCTCCTGTTTATCCACGTAACTGAAGTCCCTCATCCCTGGAATCATTCTCGTAAATTTTTTCTGCATCCTCTCTAAGGCCTTCACATCCTTCCTAAAGTGCAGTGCCCAGAATTGGTCACAATACTCCAGTTGACGCCGAACCAGTATTTTATACAGGTTCATCATAATTTTCAGCTTTTGTACTCTATGCATGAAGCTGAGGATCCCGTAAGCTTTTTTAACTGCTTTCTCAACCTGCCTTGCCACCTTCAACGATTTGTGCAAATATACCTCTAGGTCTCCCCCTTTAGTTCATGCACCCCCTTTAGTTTATATTTCCTCTCCTCATTCTTTCCACCAAAATGTATCACGTCACACTTTTCGGCATTAAATTTCATCTGCCACGTCCCACCATTCTATGTCCTCTTGAAATCTATTACTATCCTCATCACTGTTCACATACTCCCAAGTTGTGTGTCATCTGCAAATTTTGAAATTGTGCCCTGTACACCCACATTAATATATATCAAAAAAAGCAGTGGTCTCTGGTCACGTTAAATAATCAGGTTCGAGTGCGAACTAATATGGTGGATATATTGTGTTTAATTTGAGTTTAAGATGGAATATAACACCTTAGTTATACAATAAAAACATACGACTGTAACAATAGTTGAAATCGATCCGATCGGACAGACGGTTGACACGTGAGCAATTCTGTTCTTCCTTTCGTCTACGGCTTTCTTCACTCTCCCTCTCTCTCTTTCTACCTCCCTCTCTCTTTCTTCCGTCTGTGTGCCTCCTCTTTCTCTGCTTCTTCTGTCTGTGACTACAAACTTCCAGGAGGTCACTTTTAACCCATTTTTAGGGGTTCAATGATGGATGGTAATACCAAGAATGTCCCTTACGGGGGTTAAAAGAGCATTGATGGATGTCAGTTTAAATCCTTCAGTTTCCCAAATCTCTTGACCACTATGGTTTTCCTGGGACTGGTCGTACAAATCATACAATTGATTTGCAAAGGCCATGGGGTGTTCGTTAGCCTCTTGCTGGGCATTCCCAGCTGCGCGGGTAAAATTGACTGATTTCATGCCCAAACGGTTACAAATTTCATCCACCAACCCTTACTGTTATCATAGATTTCTCGTGGGAGTGATGCCTTGAGTTGCCATGAAGCACTTGCCAATAGAATTTATTTTAAGTCTTTAAATTCTAACTCGGGGTGACAGCAACAGAAATCACCCCAGTCACTTGTTAGCGCAACTGGGTTCGCCCCCCAGTTTATTTGCCGCAAGTTTTCGGCCAGTGCTTTGCACTCCGACGGGGTCAAACTTCTACCGGTAGTAGATATTTCCTCATTTGGAGGTAGGTTGTAGGCTACAGAAGAGGTATTATCAGATTCATTGTCTGAAAATGTAGGTTCGCCAAATCATGTGGTAGTTAGTAGTGATTATATTAATCTGCTTTGTTTCTACCGGGGCAGTGGGTATAATGACTATATCCTGCTTGGTTTCTACCAGGGCAGTTCATCCTGGATAGGGAGGGGATGCGCAGAGATTGAGGGACTATTTTGGAAGATGGGGTTATTATTGCACTGGGCTTTTCTTGTTAGATCGTCCCAATTAATAATAGGATTCCCGGTCTAAGGCAACTGATGGCTGCAACAGCTGCCGTTTGTCTCCCCAGTTTTCCCTTCAGTCCCATGATTTGTAATTTGCATTGAGTATGGTCGGCGCTTGCCAAAGGGGATTTCTCGAGTAAATCTCTCAGGGCCCTCTTGGCGTCCTCAAGTTGTGAGATCAGAATTCATTTTTAATTTCTAAAGCCATGTTATCTTCATAGACCTGATGGTGGCGTCTTGAAGCATGTCATGCTTCATCTGCTGAGGTTTCCTCTTGACGTAAAAGCGCACAGGTTGTGACGTGTCCTGCCAGTCATGTAATCCCCTTTCAAGTTGTACATTTCTCTCTTTCAGGAGTACAACTTTGCCTCCCAAGTGAGTGGCACATAAGTGAGCCGTGTATGCCAGCCGATTTCTTGCTTCCTTAACTTTACATTTCTTCGCATTTACCTGGCAACGCTGTCTCGCCCCAAATCTCAGAGTAACTCTTCTCGCTCTTCTCATCACCCTGCACTATCTCGATTACCACTTGGGCCCCCGGGGCCCCTAACTTATCCGAGAGACCATTCGCAACTGTGTCTCCAAAATACACAGCCGCCATCCCGTTAACAATGCCTAGTATTTCTATATACCGAAACCATCCTCAACTCTTTTCAACCACAATAATCTTTTTACACTCTTGGCTCAGCTCGACACTGTTAGAAATTGCCTCTGTACGACTGTCTCTGATCCCGTTAAATAATCAGGTTCGAGTGCAAACCAATATGGTGGATATATTGTGTTCAATCAGAGTTTAAGATGGAATATAACACATTAGTTACACAGTAAAAACATACGACCTTAACAATAGTTGAAATCGATCCGATCAGAGAGAGAGTTGACACACGTGAGCAATTCTGTTCTTCCTATCGTCCAGGGCTTCCTTCACTCTCTCTTTCTTCTTCCCTCTCTCTCTCTCTTTCTTTCCATTTGTATGCCTCTTTCTCTTTCACTGTTTCTTCTGTCTATGATTACAAACTTCCAGGAGGTCACTTTTAACCTATTTTTAGGGGTGAGCCTGAAGCTGAATATTGATGACCTTTTGACCTATAAAGGTTTCCCAAGAAACTTAATATCCAATAAGGCTTCTAGTTCTTTGTCTCGATTCTTGTTTCAAGAACCCACTGTAAGGTTCGAAAATCCACGACCGCATTTTATTGAAACACCATAAGGACAAGAAAACTAACATGGGATCATTCTATTCATTTTAAATTAACATCTTTTGGCCACCAAACCCTCAGACCAGGCAGGCTGGGAAACGTGTGGGTGGATACAGACATTGTGGAGTCTGGCTCTCAAGCGAGACAGAGGTACTGGCCAATGGGAGAAAAGTGCATTCTGGCAGGCCAATCAGGGTTCGAGTCGGATCTGAAGCGGGGAAATCCTCAACCAATAGGGACTACCCGGCCCAATTTGAAAATATGACTCACCCCTAATGAATGTGGACCATCATCTACCTAATTAATATGGACAGTGGACAATCGCTGCAGTAATGGCCCATCAAAGGGGAGGCCCAAACCAATGGACTCCCAGGACTGTAACAAAGGACCAGCAGACTTTTAGGCACCAATGTGCACTGAAACAATACCCCTGTCCTCACACCTATCTGTACCTGTGACATCTTCTGATTAAATATTCAAAGCTATCTCCCCGCCCAAACTTACACAATGGACCACCAACTGAGCTTGAGCACGAAAAGGCAGAACTAAATTGGTTATAGGACCTACAGAATGTGGAAAGTATTTTTATCTAAGCTGATACCATACGGTATTTGTGTGCCTTTTGATTAAAATGGAGTCCTGGCCCTTCCAGAACTTTCTGCATTTTAGCAGTCAGCTTGCATAAACAGCTAAACCTGCTGTTAGATGGCTGATGGCCATCAGACAGCTAGGAGACAAGTCATGCTGAGACAAGTAACCCCCCATGGTGCTCTCCTATTGTCTACACTACAGGAGTTCCATGTCACCCCACCCTTATCTTCTAGCCATTATCTCTTTCCGAGACCTCATCCATTTGATGCAAACAGATAAACTGACCAGGAAATTGAAACAATCCTGACACAATACAAGACAGGTGATAGCCCATTACCTATGACTCATGGAGTAATGGCCATTTGGCTTTCTGATAACCCTGACAAAAGGAAATATCTGGACACCATGTCAGGACCAGGATATAGTAATTAACTCTTTATCTGTA
The DNA here is from genome assembly GCF_044704955.1 of Pristiophorus japonicus. NCBI lineage: Eukaryota > Metazoa > Chordata > Chondrichthyes > Pristiophoridae > Pristiophorus > Pristiophorus japonicus. The sequence continues at coordinate 41,530,979 of NC_091979.1, forward strand.
TTCACTGACTGTGAGACAGAGCAATACACAGGGAGAGGCCAGAACTTTGGTTTTACTGTATAAATATCTTGTTAAACTGAACCATTTCGGAGGTGTTCATTTAGCCCTTGACTGAGTGAAATCTACCCCTTGCGAGCAAGTAAATTAAAAAGGAAACTTCTACCGGAGCTGTAAGTGTCGGAGTCATTCTTTTCGGAGGTCGAGATTTCGACAGTTATTGGAGGTTCCACCGAGATGCATACTCTCTGTTCTGTGAGTAAAACGGATACAGGCATAGTGCCTCTCCAGTGAAAGGCTTCGGTGGCCAAACAAGGTGAGCCTTTGCTCACAAGAGGTTTCTTCACTGTTGAATCGCAGATGTAATCTGTTGTCCACAGCTGAGGTACTGCATCTACAAGACTCGGCATTTAAAAGTTAAAGGTATTTTTTTTATAACCATTTCTTTCTCAGCTCGCCAGCAGAAGAGAACAGGTTCTGGAAAAAACCTCGAGACAGCCCGGGGAAGGTTTCAGTAGGTAAGGGAGCGCTAGTCGATCGAAAAGGGTTCCAGGTTCTTATGTGATAAGATTTTTATTGTTTTTAATTCGGAAGGGGTTCTTATGTGATAAGACTATTAAAAAAAAAAAGAAAAAAGAAAGCGCTAATCGATCGAAGGTTCTTATGTGATAAGATTTTTATTGTTTTTAATTCGGAAGGGGTTCTTATGTGATAAGACTATAAAAAAAAAGAGCGCAATCGATCAAAGAGTTTGGGTACGGAACCTTAAGTTTTATCAGCTGTTATTAGGATAAGTTAAGGACTCGGTCTGTAGTGGCGTATAACGCAGACTGAGAATTTGTTTAGAGGTTATGATTTGTGTACACACGGGAATATTGTTTGTTGTCCTTGTATTACTGTTGGGTGCAATACCTTTGTGAGTCATTGCCATTAGAGAAACGGGAAGAGTCACTAGGGAAAGTTGTGATTCGAAAAAAAAAAACACAAGGATTGATTAGGAAAAGAAACAGTAACTGATTGATCAACTACGATTGGTTCGTGCCAACATATCTCACACACCCAGACTGAGCCCGAATTAAGAGCCTTTTCAGGCCACGTAACGGCCAGGAGAAGTGGGCGTAGAGAACTCGGTTGGCCGAAAGGATTGTGAGATCAGAAACTGTGGGAAAATCTTAATCATCCAGAATGGGTGCCGGAGCAAGTTAAAACACCAAAAGGCACACCAGCCTATGTCATGCTCCAGAATTGTGGTCAGTCTTCAATTGACCAAAGAAACAAAAACGGTAAAGTGGACTAAGGGTGAAAACAGGCCATTTCCACCCGATGGTTCATTTAATTTAGAGAGAACAACTTGTCTCCAGGAGTGTCTTATAAACAGAGATCCAGGTAGAAAAAAAAAAGGAAAGTAATAGAAAAGGCCTGGGTTCCGATTCTTCAAGTCCATGTAAAATTAACAGAGGAAGTAAATCAAATGTAAAAAAAAAGAGAACCTGATAGTGACTTATGGATTCAAAAAAAAAAATGAAGCTAGCAAAAGAAAAAGCTTTATTGAATGGAGAGAGACTTGTGAATGTCTTGTCTTTCAATGAGAGTGCGTGAATGTCTTGTCTTTGAATGAGAGTGCTTCTGTCTTTTTTCCTTGTGTCTGGAAACCTGTTTGGAAAGGTTGTGGAACTGCCTGTTTGTTTTAGCTCCACCCACTTTTTCAAACAAAGTGAAGTTCTTTTTAACCCTTCATAGTGTTGTCCTGTATGTGGGAAGTTTAAGACATTTTAAGTTAGAAGCGCAGGTGTGGATTTATTCGGATGAGAGGTTACGGAGCTAGGAAATGCACAAAGGATAGGTTTGTTGAGACATGGTCCCGGTGGTTAAAAGTTGTGATGCCTTTTTTTTTAAAAGCCTTTGTGGGTCTCTCGAGGTGCAGGCTGGGGGAGTACACTCTCATTGTCCTTGGTGTAAATTCTTGGTACAAAAGCTTCTAGCTCAGTAAGAGGATTTTCTTTTGATAAAGAGTGACAGTACAATAGTTGAATTGGGATTTTGAGATATTTCAGGTGATCTCTTGATCAACATTTTGGGTGTATTGGAAAAATCTTGGGTTTGGAAGCCTTTTAATAAAATTAGAAAACAAGTACTTTACATTCTGTGATCTGTGAATCACCATAAGCATAAATGAGAAGTCCGTGTAACACACAGATTTGTCCAGTTCAGAAGCCCACACAAATGGAGGTTTGTCCATGACCTACGAGCTGTGAATGAATCTACTATATTCTCACAATGCCTAAAGAGGGATCTGGAAGATGTAATTTTACCAGCAGGTTCTACACTTGTGCAGTATGTTGACGACTTATTGCTCGCCTCATCCTCCAAATTGGCCTGCGAAACGGACTCCCTTGTGTTATTAAAAGCTCTGGCCTCGAAAGGACACAAGGTGTCAAAGGCAAAGTTACAATTTGTCTCAGAAAAGGTTCGGTATCTAGGGCACGAATTGGTCAGAGATACGAGACAATTGACACAAGACCGAGTAAAAGCAATCTGCTCTGCCCCACTACCAGTAACCAAGAGAGAAATGAAACACCTCCTCGGCATGACAGGATACTGCCGGCAATGGGTTACGAGTTATTCCGAGATTGTTAGACCACTGTTAGACATGTCCATGCCCACACTACCAGAGAAGTTGATTTGGAATGAGGTATCCCGGAATGCTTTTCAGAACCTTAAACAGTCCCTCACTTCAGCACCCGCCTTGGGATTACCAGATTACACTAAGCTATTCAACTTATTTGTGCATCACAAGTCGGGTTTTGCACAATCTGTTTTGACTCAGTTACATGGGGACAGGCAGCGACCGGTAGCATATTTCAGCACCTAACTAGACCCAGTGGCACGCGGACTACCAGGATGTCTTCCTTCGTTGGCAGCAGCTTATTATGCTATGCAACAGGCTCAGACAATCAAAAATGCAGAACAAGTGGAAAATCTCCTGCGAGCCATTCAATGCCCTTTGAAACTTGCCATTATCAAATGCCAAGCACATACAGGCCAGTCGAATGAGGTGGCACTTGGGAATGCCAGAGCTGATAATGCAGCTAAGTCAGCAGCTCTGTCGAAAGGGGGGATGCAGGTGTCATTGTTCCCACTAAGGAAAAATAATTGCTCAGACCCGCCACCCACTATTAATGACGTGCTGGTCTTTCAGACACAGGCCAGTACGGAGGAGGTGGTGACCTGGACGAAGGATCAATGTTATAAAATCCAGAAGGAATATGGGTTCACCATGACGGCCGCGTGGTGGCCCCTAGATCCTTACTTCCATGGATTGCCCGATGTGTTCATACATTCACACATGCAGGCAAAGGGGGATTGGCAGATTATATTTTGGCAACTTGGTATGCACCAGGTATTTCGGCAATTGCAAAACAAATCTGCGAAAATTGTGTTACCTGTCAGACAATGAATCCGGGTAAGACGGAAAAAGTAGAATCTGCCTCCCACCCAAATCCAGTCGGGCCTTTTGTACATTTACAAATGGATTTTATTGAATTACCTATGTGTATGGGATTCAAGTATGTATTAGTTATTGTAGATGTGTTCTCTAGATGGTTTGAAGCCTTTCCATGTAAAAAGGCCGATGCCACTACTGTTGCTAAATGTTTGTTAAAAGAAATTGTACCGCGCTTCGGAATCCCTGCTAAGCTTTCTAGTGCTAACGGGTCACATTTCACGGGAACTGTTATAAGAAAAATGTGTAAAGCTTTACAGATTAATCAACGTTTTCATTGCAGTTATCATCCACAATCAGCTGGACTTGTTGAAAGATATAATGGAATGCTTAAAAATAAGCTGGCAAAACTATGCAATGACACTGGACTGAAATGGACAGAACTGCTGCCCTTAGCTTTGATGGTAATGCGATCTGCAACCAACAGAACAACAGGCCTGTCACCGCATGAGATAGTTATGGGACGTCCCCAACGACTACCTTTTACAGCACCATTTACTGCAAAACAGATGGACATCCACAAAATGGAGGAAAATATGTTGAATTATTGTATTGCACTAACCAAATGTATTTCCAGCTTTCATTCACAGGTAAAGGAAGCCCAAGTCAAGCCAGCGGAAGGGAAGTGTCATAACCTGGAGCCAGGGGAATTCATTTACATCAAGATTTTTAAAAGGAAAAGCAGTCTACAGCCAAGATTCGAAGGACCATACCAGGTCTTGCTGGCGACCAATACTGCAATCAAGGTAAAGGAAAGACCAACATGGATCCACGCATCCCATTGCAAACGGGCACCCGACCAGGAGGAAGGGACGAAGGAATCAGAGGAACAGAAAAAGGAAGACTGAATAAGGAACTGTATGGACTATGGGGACTGATGGTGCTGGGCTTGACAGGGTTTTACTTCACATTATTGATTACACCAGGGGTACAGACCCACTACCGAAGGGAATTGCACGTAAACGTATTTATGGCACTGAGTCATAGGTATGCTCAAGAAAGAAACTTGTCGAGTTGTTGGATATGTTCCCATGTACCTGTCCACTCCAGGGGGGTATTCCCCTGAGATCTGTCCCCTTTAACGAATCAGAAATGGTAGAATGGTTGACAGTGCAAAACAGGACAAAACTAACTAAGGGGCCAGAAACGAAGGAGCAAACAGAATGGAGGTTGGCAGGGTATAAACTTACAGCCTTCCAGGGATGGTACCAGCCCAATTATGATAATAACCATCAGCCTCCCTTCCTAAGCATTACTCCCAGAATAAGAAATCCTAAAGGTATAATATGCCTAGTGAGTAATGAAACTAAAGAAAATGGAAATGGAGAGACTGTACAAGATCAGAATGGATTGAGTTGTCCTTGTGAAGGACAAAATGGGGGAATGTGGAAAGTATTTTTATCTAAGCTGATACCATACGGTATTTGTGTGCCTTTTGATTAAAATGGAGTCCTGGCCCTTCCAGAACTTTCTGCATTTTAGCAGTCAGCTTGCATAAACAGCTAAACCTGCTGTTAGATGGCTGATGGCCATCAGACAGCTAGGAGACAAGTCATGCTGAGACAAGTAACCCCCCATGGTGCTCTCCTATTGTCTACACTACAGGAGTTCCATGTCACCCCACCCTTATCTTCTAGCCATTATCTCTTTCCGAGACCTCATCCATTTGATGCAAACAGATAAACTGACCAGGAAATTGAAACAATCCTGACACAATACAAGACAGGTGATAGCCCATTACCTATGACTCATGGAGTAATGGCCATTTGGCTTTCTGATAACCCTGACAAAAGGAAATATCTGGACACCATGTCAGGACCAGGATATAGTAATTAACTCTTTATCTGTATTCACTGACTGTGAGACAGAGCAATACACAGGGAGAGGCCAGAACTTTGGTTTTACTGTATAAATATCTTGTTAAACTGAACCATTTCGGAGGTGTTCATTTAGCCCTTGACTGAGTGAAACCTACCCCTTGCGAGCAAGTAAATTAAAAAGGAAACTTCTACCGGAGCTGTAAGTGTCGGAGTCATTCTTTTCGGAGGTCGAGATTTCGACAAGAACCACCGGGGGTGTAGAAGCAGCAGGGTGTGGAAGCAGCTGGAGAGGTTGGAGGTTTTGGAAGGTGGGGGAGGTTTTGGAAGTTGGAGAGCTTGGAGCTTGGAGCTTGCAGCTTGCAGCTTGTATCTAGAGAGAGCTCTCTCTCCCTCTCACTCTCACTCCACCAGAGGAAGAAGCAGCAGTTCTGCAGACGAAGCCACCGAGACTGAAAACCAGCAGGCAGTGGCAGTGACTTCCCACAGCTGAGCTGAGCAAGGAAACCAACCCGAGGTTGGAGGTTGGAGCCAGCTTTTGGGAGTTGAGTCAGCTTTTCACAGGGCCCTCGCTCTGGGGAAGGTGTGCTTAACTCCAGCAGATTTTTGCTTAGGAGCCAACCGAAAGGCAAAGAGAAGAAACCGACGCAACATCGAGGAGGAAAACCGAACCGACCAACAACGTAAAACCCACCCCAGAGGGACCCCGAGCTGAAATAAGTGCCCCCAGAACCCCGGAGTTGATAGGACTGTGAGTATAGCCCAAACCCCCTCACTGACTCAATTTAGGATAGGAATTGGTAAGAAGGATGGAAGTGGGAGGTGAGGTTGTGTGTGAGTGGAATGTTTTAGCATCTTATTTTCCCCTTCCCTGTTGCGAGATTTTTCGTGTTGTTGAGGGAGATTGTGCCATTACTGCTATTTATGACCTCTTCCTATGCCCTCTATCTTGGTGTTTACTATTCTAAATAAACAACATTAGCCATTTTGTACTCTTACCCACTGTGTCTGGTGCCTCATTACTCACCCATCCTCATAAATCGCACGTATCGAACCCCAGGGGAGTGTGGATTCGAACCCACACCCCAAGCTCCCCTTACACCACCTTAAAGAAATCTTACGATTTTGGTCACATGTCATCGTTTACAGCTTCTTGAAGTCGCTTTTCCTTGGAATTTCTTTGCTCTCTCTCTGTCTCTATTCTCTTGGGTACAATCAATACAAAGCCTAGTCCCCTATCCTTTGAACTATGAGGCCCAAACCAGAGCTTTGTCACCTCAACTGTTCTTTATGACATAGCAAACTGCCTGTGTTTACGTTAATTCCGACAAACTTCCTTTGATTCTAAGCCTTTTCTATACAGATTCTCTTAAAGATACATAAACAAACTGAAGCTTTAACTTGAAAACCACAGATAATTCACATTTTTAAGCATTCCCTATCATTCTAAGGAGACACCTCGTTTCCAGTCCAAAACAATGATTTAAAACACAGTTTTATACATTCATATCCATTTTATACATTTTTAGGCATCCTTAGTTTCTAACAGGGAACACCTTCCTCCAGTCTAAAAAACAACCATTCACTACTACTCTCTGTTTCCTGTCACTTAGCCAATTTCTTATCCACGCTGCCCCCATTCCTTTTATTCCATAGGCTTCAATTTTGCTGGCAAGCCTATTATGTGGCACTTTGTCGAAAAACTTTTGGAAATCCATGTGCACCATGTCAACTGCATTGCCCTCATCAATCCTCTCTGTTACCTCATCAAAAAACTCGATCAAGTTGGTTAAACATGATTTGCTTTTAACAAGTTTGTGCTGGCTTTCCTTAATTAATCCACACTTGTCCAAGTGACTGTTAATTTTGTCCCTGATTATTGTTTCTAAAAGCATCCCCACTACCGATGTTAAACTGACCGGCCTATAGTTGCTGGGTTTATCTTTACACCCATTTGGAACAATGGAGTAACATTTGCAATTCTCCAGTCCTCTGGCACCACCCCCATTTCTAAGGAGGATTTAAAGATTACAGCCAGTATCTCCGCCATTTCTTCCTTCACTTCCCTCAGCGTCCTAGGATGCATCCCATCTGGTCCTAGTGAATTATCTACTTTAAGTACAGCCAGTCTTTCTAGTATCTCATTTTTATCAATTCTTATCCCATCCATTATCTCCTCTACATCCTCCTTTACTATGTCTATGGCAGCATCTTCTTCCTGGGTGAAGGCAGATGCAAAGTACTCATTTAGTACCTCAGCCATACCCTCTGCCTCCATGCGTAGCTCTCCATTTTGGTCCCGAATCGGTTCCTCCCCTCCTCTTACTACCCATTTACTATTTATATGCCTATAGAAGACTTTTGGATTACCTTTTATGTTAGCTGCCATTCTACTCTCATACCCCTCTCTTTGACCCCTTATTTTCTTTTTCACTTCTCCTCTGAACTTTTTATATTTAGCCTGATTCTTAATTGTATTCTGGACCTGACATCTGTCATACGCACTCTTTTTTTTGCTTCATCTTACTCGCTATCTCTTTCTTTATTCAGGGAACTCTGACTTTAGTTGCTCTACCTTTCCCCCGAGTGGGAATGTACCTCGACTGTACCTGAACTATTTCTTCTTTAAAGGCAGCCCATTGTTCCACTACAGTTTTGCCTGCCTATCTTTGATTCCAATTTACCCGGGTCAGATCCGTTCCCTTCCCACTGAAATTTGCCTTCCTCCAATTAAGTACTTTTACTCTAGATTGCTCCCTGTCCATTTCCTTAGCTAATCTAAACCTTATGGTTTTATGATCACTATTCCCCAAATGTTCACCCACTGACACTTGCTCCACTTGACCTACCTCATTTCCCAGAACCAGATCCAGCAATGCCACTGTTATTATCCCAATCTATATCAGGATTTTGAAGTCCCCCATTATCATTACTCTATAATTCTTGCATCTCTCTGCAATTTCTCTAAAATTTGCTCCTCCATATTTGTCCCACTATTTGGTGGCCTATAGAATATACCCAGCAGTGTAATGGCTCCTCTATTATTTCTAAACTCTAACCAAATAGATTCTGTCAGTGACCCCTCCAGGGTCAATTGACATCCTCTCTGTCCAGCACTGTAACATTTTCTTAACCAATACTGTCACACCACCTCCTATCTTTTCTTCTCTATCTTTCCTGAACATGAAATATACAGGAATATTTAATACCCAATCTTGCCCTTTTTTCATCATATTCCCATGTGGCTATTTGTGCCTGCAGCTCACCAGCCTTGTTTACTATGCTTCGTGCGTTCACGTACATACACTGTAAACCTATCTTAAAAGTATTCTCTCTGAGCACATCATTGAGCACTGCCCTCAGAAGAAATTTGCAGGCAGCCTACAAGATATCCATGCTGTTACACTGGAAGCTTTGGCCTGGATATCCAACTTGGATATTGATTTGCTTTGCTACTACCATACGAAAGAAACATAGAAACATAGAAAATAGGTGCAGGAATAGGCCATTCGGTCTTCGAGCCTGCACCACCATTCAATAAGATCATGGCTGATCATTCCCTCAGTATCCCTTTCCTGCTTTCTCTCCATACCCTTTGATCTCTTTAGCCGTAAGGGCCATATCTAACTCCCTCTTGAATACATCCAATGAACTGGCATCAACAACAACAGGTTAACAACTCTCTGAGTGAAGAAGTTTCTCCTCATCTCAGTCCTAAATGGCTTACCTCTTATCCTTGGACTATGTCCCCTGGTTCTGGACTTCCCCAACATCGGGAACATTCTTCCTGCATCTAACCTGTCCAGTCCCGTCAGAATTCTATATGTTTCTATGATATCCCCTCTCATCCTTCTAAACTCCAGTGAATACAGGCCCGGTCGATCCAGTCTCTCCTAATATGTCAGTCCTGTCATCCCGGGAATCAGTCTGGTGAACCTTCACTGCACTCGCTCTGTAATGTCCTTACACACTACTATAAATTCACACGAGGCACATTCTGCAGACAAGGTCACTCTGTGACCTGAACCTTTATTCACAGGACCAAGAAGTGATGACCCTGCATGGGACCTCCCTTTATATACCTGGATGACCAGGTGAGGAGTGTCTCCCACAAGTTCACCCCCTGTGGTCAAGGTGTGCATTTCTTAGGTGTATACAGTATGCAGTGTTGTTATGAAAGTTACAGTTACATGAAGGTTACATACATGACATCACCGCCCCCCCCAACATCTTATGGGGTCAAAGATTAAGTCTTTCAGGCGGTTGACGCTCTCTCGTGGAGTGCCGCAGTTGGGGCTCTGGTTGTTGAGCCTTGGCATGCGTCTCTGTCATCTGTGGTGATTCCGGCTTGTCCGGGCTGGCCGCAGGGACTGTGCATGCTGCTGAATGTTCTTGTTGCTTGTTCACTGATGGTGGTGTGGGCAACATCTCATGATCTTCCTCAGGTTCCTTAGTGTCCATGCTGAACCTTTTTTTCACTTGGTCCAGATGCTTGCGGCATATCTGTCCATTGTTAAGTCTGACCACTATGACCCTATTCCCCTCTTTGCCGATTACAGTACCCTCAAAGCACTTGGGCCCCAAAGCCTGATTAAGAATAAATACAGGGTCATCAATTTCTATACATCTCCCCTTTGAGTTACAGCCATGGCACCCATTTTGGGACTGGCGCTTGCCCTCAACAATGTCTGACAGGACAGGATGAATGAGGGACAGCCGAGTTTAAAGTGTACGTTTCATGAGTAGTTCCGCGGGCGGGACTCCCGTGAGCGAATGCGGTCGGGACCTATAGGCCAGCAGGAGGCGCGATAGGCGGCATTGAAGGGCGGGTCCTTGAATCCGGAACATGCCCTGTTTTATGATTTGGACCGCACGTTCCACCTGGCCATTGGAAGCCGGCTTGAACGGTGCCGTCCTGACATGTTTGATGCCATTACCCGACATGAACTCCCGGAATTCATAGCTAGTGAAACACGGGCCGTTGTCGCTAACCAGGATGTCCAGCAAACCGTGGGTCGCAAAGACCGCACGCAGACTCTCCACAGTGGTGGATGGCATGCACGAATTCAATATGATGCACTCGATCCATTTCGAGTACGCATCAACAACAATGAGGAACATTTTTCCCATGAACGGGCCTGCGTCGTCTACGTGAATGCGTGACCATGGCCTGGTGGGCCAGGGGCTGAGTGGGGCCTCCCTGGGGGCATTGCCCAGCTGGGCACACGTCGTGCACCTGCGAACACAGTGTTCCAGGTCTGAGTCAATTCCTGGCCACCATACATGTGACCGGGCAATGGCCTTCATTAGCACAATGCCTGGGTGCTCGCTGTGGAGTTCCCTGATGAATGCTTCCCTTCCCTTCTGGGGCATGACTACCCGGCTGCACCATAGTAGGCTGTCGGCTTGGATGGAGAGCTCATCCATCCGTCTGTGGAACGGTCTGACCTCCTCGGGGCATGCTCCATGGGCAGGCGCCCAATCTCCAGTCAGAACACATTTCTTAATCAAGGCTAGGAGGGGATCTCTGTTGGTCCAGATTTAGATCTGGCGGGCTGTGATGGGGGAGCCTGCGCTGTCAAAGGCTTCAACGGCCATGACCATCTCAGTGGTGGCCAGTGGAAGCCTGCTGAGCGCGTCAGCGCAATGTTTGGTGCCCAGCTGGTGCCGTATGGTGTAGTCATACACAGCCAGTGTGAGAGCCCATCGCTGTATGCGAGCTGACGCATTGGCATTGACAGCTTTGCTGTCTGACAACAGGGATGTTAACAGCTTGTGGTCCGTTTCTAACTCGAACCTTCTGCCAAAAAGGTACTGGTGCATCTTTTTCACCCCGTAGACACATGCGAGTGCTTCCTTTTCAACCATCCCATATCCCTGTTCTGCTTGGGAGAGCAACCTGGAGGCATAAGCCACAGGTTGGAGTTGGCCCTCATCATTACTCTGCTGCAACACGCACCCAACCCCATAGGATGATGCATCACATGTCAAAACCAATTTCTTACAGGGGTTGTACAGAGTCAACAGCTTATTAGAACAAAGCAGGTTCCGCGCCCGATTGAAAGCCCGTTCCTGACAGTCCCCCCAAAACCCATCGCAACCCTTACGCAGGAGCACATGTAGTGGCTCCAACAATGTGCTTAAGTTCGGCAGAAAGTTCCTGAAATAGTTCAAGAGTCCCAAAAATGAACGCAACTCCAACGTGTTGCCGGGCCGGGCGCATAACGATTCGCCTCCGTTTTGGATTTGGTAGGCCGGATCCAGTCTGCGGCAACCCTCCTGCCCAAAAACTCGACTTCTGGGGCCAAAAACACACACTTGGACTTCTTTCGTCGCAGGCCTACCCGGTCCAGTCGGCGTAGCATCTCCTCCAGGTTGTGGAGGTGTTCCTTGGTGTCTCGACCCATGATAAGGATGTCGTCCTAAAATACGATTGTTCCAGGGATGGATTTGAGCAGGCTTTCCATATTCCTTTGAAAGATAGCGGCCGCTAATTGAATGCCAAATGGACACCTGTTGTCGACAAACAGCCCCTTGTGCGTGGTGATGGTGGTCAGTAGCTTGAATTCTTCTGCCAGTTCCTGGGTTATGTAGGCTGAAGCGAGGTCCAACTTGGTGAACAGCTTGCTGCCTGCCAGCGTGGCAAAAAGATCCTCTGCTCTCGGAAGCGGGTATTGGTCTTGTAGTGACACTCGGTTGATAGTGGCCTTGTAGTCATCACAGATCCTGACCAAGCCATCCGTTTTTAGGACAGTGATGATGGGGCTTGCCCAGTCGCTGAATTCAATGGGTGAAATTATGCCCTCTCTTAGCAACCTGTCCAACTCACTCTCAATTTTCTCCCGCATCACATACGGCACAGCTCTGGCTTTGTGGTGCACTGGTCTGGCATCCGGGGTGATGTGTATCACGACTTTGGTACCTTTGAAAGTCCCGACACCAGGTTGAAATAATGACTCAAATTTCTGTAGGACCTGTGAGCATGAACTTTGCTCCACAGATGAAATGGCGTGCACATCCCCCCATTTCCAGTTCATCTCGGCTAGCCAGCTCCTTCCCAAAAGTGCAGGACTATTTCCCGGGACAATCCAGAGTGGCAACCGGTTCTCTGATCCATTATGTGTGACCACCAACATTGCACTGCCTAGCACTGGGATGATCTCTTTGGTGTACGTCCGTAATTGCGTGTCAAAATGCGTTCTAGTTTGAGTCTGCTAGCTCTGAGTGGCCACAGTTTCTCGAATTGTTTCACACTCATAAGTGACTGGCTGGCCCCTGTGTCCAGCTCCATGCGTATCGGGATGCCGTTTAATAGGACTTTCATCATCATAGGTAGCGTTTTGGTATATGAGCTGTGGATGTTTACCACATGAACCCGCTGAACTTCAGCGTCCATTGCTTTGTCCCAAGCATCAACCTGACTTGCAGACCTCTCTTCTGGTTCATCTGCCTTGTAAATTAGCCTCGCTGCGGGCTTCCTGCACATTCTGGCTAAATGTCCACTGAAGTTACAATTTCTACAGATGAATTGTTGAAACAGGTTTTTGCAGCATATCTGCCCCCGCACCTATAGCCTGAGCTGAGATCGTTGTGAACAATAGGGCTGTTACCAGGCCTTCCTCTCTGATTGTCTCTTTGATTACTCTTGAGCACTCTGTTAATGGGTGTCAATGGCCCCATCCCGGGACGTATTGTCCACCGTGATAGCGTACATGTCCGTTCAACCTGCTATTGTCTCTGTTGAGGACCCACTCTAGAGTCTGTTGCTGCCTGGGTGGTGTCGAATTGCCCTTGCCTGCCTGTGGGGTTCTGAATCGCGTTTACAATGTTAACTCCCTGATCCATCACCACGTTGGAAGCAGAGTTGTGCACGTATATTATCTTGGTTTCCTCCTCCCCCGCCATGAAGGTCTGAGCCATCAACGCCGCCGCTTCCAAGGTCAAGTCCTTGGTCTCAATTAGCTTTCTGAAAATCCCGGCATGATCAATGCCCTCAATAAAGAAATCCGTTAACATCTCCCCACTACAGGCGTCTGTGAACTTATAGAGGCTGGCCAAGTGCCGAAGGTCCACAATAAAGTCCGGTATACTCTGTCCTTCCCGACGTCGGTGTGTATAGAATCGGTGTCGGGCCATGTGTATACTGCTCGCTGGTTTGAGGTGCTCACCGATCAGTTTGCTGAGCTCTTCAAAGGTTTTGTCCGCCGGCTTCTCGGGTGCAAGCAGGTCTTTCATCAACGCGTACGTCTTAGGTCCACAGCTGGTCAGTAGATGCGCCCTTCGCTTGTCAGCCGCTGCATCTCCCAGCCAGTCCTTCGTGACAAAGCTCTGCTGGAGCCTCTCAATGAAATTGTCCCAGTCCTCACCAACACAGTACCGTTCCTCTGTGCTACCGGTGGCCATTCTCGTGAGTTGTTGATTCCCGTTTTTCGGCGCCAAATGTAGTGTTCTTACACACTACTATAAATTCACACGAGACACATTCTGCAGACAAGGTCACTCTGTGACCTGAACCTTTATTCACAGGACCAAGAAGTGATGACCCTGCATGGGACCTCCCTTTGTATACCTGGATGACCAGGTGAGGAGTGTCTCCCACAAGTTCACCCCCTGTGGTCAAGGTGTGCATTTCTTAGGTGTATACAGTATGCAGTGTTGTTATGAAGGTTACAGTTACATGAAGGTTACATATATGACACCCTCAATAACAAGAACGTCCTTCCTCAAATTAGGAAACCAAAACTCAATACAATATTCCAGGTGAGGCCTCACTAAGGCCCTGTACAACTGCAGTAAGACCTCCCTGCTCCTAAACTCAAATCCCCAGCTATGAAGGCCAACATACCTTTTGCCTTCTTCACCGCCTGCTGTACCTGCATACCAACTTTCAATGACTGATGTACAATGACACCCAGGTCTCGTTGCACCTCCCCTTTTCCTAATCTGCCACCATTCAGATAATATTCTGCCTTCGTGTTTTTGCCACAAAAGTGGATGACCTCACATTTATTCACATTATACTTCATCTGCCACGCGCTGGCCCACTCACCTAACCTGTCCAAGTCACCCTGCAGCATTTTAGCGTCCTCCTCACAGCTCACACCACCACCAGCTTAGAAGAGACTGCAAGACTTTCTTTTTATTGACAGCAACATTCAGCAGGCACTGTCCCAACCACAATAATGTCCAATAGACAGTTTCCCAAGAACCATAATGTCATTGCATAACACTTTCATATAATTCTAACATTCACTATCTGTTGCCCCAACCACACTAACATCCAATGGACATTATGCACTCTCACAGGGATATTAATATTCCACACACACAAGCAAGTTGCCAGCTACATAACCATGCAATGCACACCAAATGCTGTCCCAGCTATTGTAACAACAAGCAACACACCATGCGCTCCCCCAGCCTATCCATTCTTTGCTGATAGCTAAAATTCTCCAGTCCGGGCAACATCCTCACAAATCTCCCCTATACACTCGCTAGTGCAATCACATCTTTCCTGTAATGTGTTGACCAGAACTGTACACAGAACTCTCATCATCAGCATAGGCAGTCCCTTGGAATTGAGGAAGAATTGCTTCCACTTCTGAAATGAGTTCTTTGGTGGCTGAACAGTCCAATACGAGAGCCACAGACTCTGTCACAGGTGGGACAGATAGTTGTTGAGGGAAGCGGTGGGTGGAACTGGATTACCGTACGCTGTTTCCGCTGCCTGCGCTTGATTTCTGCACGCTCTCGGCGACGAGACTCGAGGAGCTCAGCGCCCTCCCAGATGCACTCTCTCCACTTTGGGCGGTCTTTGGCCGGGACTACCAGGTGTCAGTGGTGATGTCGCACTTTATCAGGGAGGCTTTGAGGGTGTCCTTGTAACGTTTCCGCTGCCCACCTTTGACTCGTTTGCCGTGAAGGAGCTCCGCATAGAGCACTTGCTTTGGGAGTCTCGTGTCTGGCATGCGAACTTTGTGGCCTGCCGACTGAAGCTGATCGAGTATGATCAATGCTTCAATGCTGGGGATGTTAGCCTGGATGAGGACACTGATGTTGGTGCGCCTGTCCTCCCAGGGGATTTGTATGATCTTACGGAGACATCGTTGGTGATATATCTCCAGCGACTTGAGGTGTCTTCTGTACATCGTCCATGTCTCTGGAGGGCGGGTTTTACTACAGCCCTGTAGACCATGAGCTTGGTGGTAGATTTGAGGGCCTGGTCTTTGAACACTCTTTTCCTCATGCGGCCGAAGGCTGCACTGGTACACTGGAGGCGGTATTGAATCTCCGTATCAATGTCTGCCTTTGTTGATAAGAGGCTCCCGAGGTATGGGAAATTTCCACGTCATCGAGGGCCATGCCATGGATCTTGATGACTGGGGGGCAGTGCCTAGTTGTGGCCTAACTAGTGTTTTATACAGTTCAAACATAACCTCCCTGTTCTTATAGTCTATGCCTCAACTAATAAAGGAAAGTATCCTGTATGCCTTCATAACCTCCTTATCTACCTGTCCTGCTACCTTCAGGGGTCTGTGGATATGCACTTCAAGGTCCCTCTGTTCCTCTACATGTTTCAGTATCCTACCATTTATTGTATATTCCCTTGCCTTGTTAGGACCCCCGCCCCCCCCAACCCCACCAAATGCATTACCCCACACCTCTCTGGATTGAATTCCATTTGCCACTTTTCTGCCCACCTGACCAGTCCATTGCTATCTTCCTGCAGTCTACAGCTTTCTTCCTCACTATCAACCACACAGCCTATTTTTGTATAATCTGAAAACTTCTTATTGCCCCAGACATTGAAGTCTAAATCATTGATATATACGCCAAAAAGCAAGGCACCTAATACTGAGCCTTGCGGAACCCCACTGGAAGCAGCATTCCAGTTACAAAACACCCGTTGACCTTTGCTTCCTGCCACTGAGCCAATTTTGGATCCAATTTGTCACTTTCCCTTGGATTCCATGGGCTTTTACATTTTCTGACTAGTCTGCCATGTGGGACCTTGTCAAAAGCTTTGTTAAAATCCATGTAGACTACATCAAACATGCTACTCTCATTGACCCTCATTGTTACCACCTCAAAAAATTCAATCAAGTTAGTCAGACATGATCTTCCCAGAACAAATCCATGCTGACTGTCCTTGAGACCTTAAACAATTATTTTGCTTCGGTCTTCACAGTGGAAGACGCAAAAACCATGTCAAAAATTGCTGGTCACAGGAATGTGGGAAGGGAGGACCTTGAGACAATCACTATCACTAGGGGGGTAGTGCTGGACAGGCTAATGGGACTCAAGGTTGACAAGTCCTTTGGTCCTGATGAAATGCATCCCAGGGTATTAAAAGAGATGGCGGAAGTTATAGCAGATGCATTCGTTATAATCTACCAAAATTCTCTGGACTCTGGGGAGGTACCAGCGGATTGGAAAGCAGCTAATGTAACATAGAAACATAGAAACATAGAAAATAGGTGCAGGAGCAGGCCATTCAGCCCTTCTAGCCTGCACCGCCATTCAATGAGTTCATGGCTGAACATGAAACTTCAGTACCCCCTTCCTGCTTTCTCGCCATACCCCTTGATCCCCCGAGTAGTAAGGACTTCATCTAACTCCCTTTTGAACATATTTAGTGAACCGGCCCCAACCACTTTCTGTGGCAGAGAATTCCACAGGCTTACCACTCTCTGGATGAAGAAGTCTCTCCTCATCTCGGTCCTAAATGGCTTACCCCTTATCCTTAGACTGTGACCCCTGGTTCTGGACTTCCCCAACATTGGGAACACTCTTCCTGCATCTAACCTGTCTAAACCCATCAGAATTTTAAACGTTTCTATGAGGTCCCCTCTCATTCTTCTGAACTCCAGTGAATACAAGCCCAGTTGATCCAGTCTTTCTTGATAGGTCAGTCCCACCATCCCAGGAATCAGTCTGGTGAATCTTTGCTGCACTCCCTCAATAGCAAGAATGTCCTTCCTCAAGTTAGGAGACCAAAATTGTACACAATACTCCAGGTGTAGCCTCACCAAGGTCCTGAACAACTGTAGTAACACCTCCCTGCCCCTGTACTCAAATCCCCTTGCTATAAAGGCCAACATGCCATTTGCTTTCTTAACCGCCTGCTGTACCTGCATGCCAACCTTCAATGACTGATGTACCATGACACCCAGGTCTCGTTGCACCTTCCCTTTTCCTAATCTGTCACCATTCAGATAATAGTCTGTCTCTCTGTTTTTACCACCAAAGTGGATAACCTCACATTTATCCACATTATACTTCATCTGCCATGCATTTGCCCACTCACCTAACCTATCCAAGTCACTCTGCAGCCTCATAGCATCCTCCTCGCAGCTCACACTGCCACCCAACTTAGTGTCATCTGCAAATTTGGAGATACTACATTGAATCCCCTCGTCTAAATCATTAATGTACAATGTAAACAGCACAGAACCTTGCGGTACCCCACTAGTCACTGCCTGCCATTCTGAAAAGTACCCATTTACTCCTACTCTTTGCTTCCTGTCGGACAACCAATTCTCAATCCACGTCAGCACACTACCCCCAATCCCATGTGCTTTAACTTTGCACATTAATCTCTTGTGTGGGACCTTGTCGAAAGCCTTCTGAAAGTCCAAATATACCACATCAACTGGTTCTCCTTTGTCCACTTTACTGGAAACATCCTCAAAAAATTCCAGAAGATTTGTCAAGCATGATTTCCCCTTCACAAATCCATGCTGACTTGGACCTATCATGTCACCATTTTCCAAATGCGCTGCTATGACATCCTTAATAATTGATTCCATCATTTTACCCACTACTGAGGTCAGGCTGACCGGTCTATAATTCCCTGTTTTCTCTCTCCCTCCTTTTTTTAAAAAGTGGGGTTACATTGGCTACCCTCCACTCGATAGGAACTGATCCAGAGTCAATGGAATGTTGGAAAATGACTGTCAATGCATCCGCTATTTCCAAGGCCACCTCCTTAAGTACTCTGGGATGCAGTCCATCAGGCCCTGGGGATTTATCGGCCTTCAATCCCATCAATTTCTCCAACACAATTTCTCGACTAATAAAGATTTCCCTCAGTTCCTCCTACCTACTAGACCCTCTGACCCCTTTTATATCCGGAAGGTTGTTTGTGTCCTTCTTAGTGAATACTGAACCAAAGTACTTGTTCAATTGGTCTGCCATTTCTTTGTTCCCCATTATGACTTCCCCTGATTCTGACTGCAGGGGACCTACGTTTGTCTTTACTAACCTTTTTCTCTTTACATACCTATAGAAACTTTTGCAATCCGCCTTAAAGTTCCCTGCAAGCTTCTTCTCGTACTCCATTTTCCCTGCCCTAATCAAACCCTTTGTCCTCCTCTGCTGAGTTGTAAATTTCTCCCAGTCCCCAGGTTCGCTGCTATTTCTGGCCAATTTGTATGCCACTTCCTTGGCTTTAATACTATCCCTGATTTCCCTAGATAGCCACGGTTGAGCCACCTTCCCTTTTTTATTTTTACACCAGACAGGAATGTACAATTGTTGTAATTCATCCATGCGGTCTCTAAATGTCTGCCATTGCCCATCCACAGTCAACCCCTTAAGTATCATTCACCAATCTATCCTAGCCAATTCACGCCTCATACCTTCAAAGTTACCCTTCTTTAAGTTCTGGACCATGGTAACGCCTCTGTTTAAAAAATGGGGGCAGACAAAGGGCAGGTAACTATAGGCCGGTTAGTTTAACATCTGTAGTGGGGAAAATGCTTGAAACTATCATTAAGGAAGAAATAGCGGGACATCTAGATAGGAATAGTGCAATCAAGCAGACGCAGCATGGATTCATGAAGGGGAAATCATGTTTAACTAATTTACTGGAATTCTTTGAGGATATAACGAGCATGATGGATAGAGGTGTACCGATGGATGTGGTGTATTTAGATTTCCAAAAGGCATTCGATAAGGTGCCACACAAAAGGTTACTGCAGAAGATAAAGGTACACGGAGTCAGAGGAAATGTATTAGCATGGATAGAGAATTAGCTGGCTAATAGAAAGCAGAGAGTTGGGATAAATGGATCATTTTCTGGTTGGAAATCGGTAGTTAGTGGTGTGCCACAGGGATCGGTGCTGGGACCACAACTGTTTACAATATACATAGATGACCTGGAAGAGGCGACAGAGTGTAGTGTAACAAAATTTGCAGATGACACAAAGATTAGTGGGAAAGCGGGTTGTGTAGAGGACACAGAGAGGCTGCAAAGAGATTTAGATAGGTTAAGCAAATGTGCTAAGGTTTGGCAGATGGAATACAATGTCGGAAAGTGTGAGATCATCCACCTTGGGGAAAAAAACAGTAAAAGGGAATATTATTTGAATGGGGAGAAATTACAACATGCTGCGGTGCAGAGGGACCTGGAGGTCCTTGTGCATGAATCTCAAAAAGTTAGTTTGCAGGTGCAGCAGATAATCAGGAAGGCGAATGGAATGTTGGCCTTCATTGCGAGGGGGATGGAGTACAAAAGCAGGGAGGTCCTGCTGCAACTGTATAGGGTATTGGTAAGGCCGCACCTGGAGTACTGCGTGCAGTTTTGGTCACCTTACTTAAGAAAGGATATACTAGCTTTGGAGGGGGTACAGAGACGATTCACTAGGCTGATTCCGGAGATGAGGGGGTTACCTTACGATGATAGATTGAGTAGACTGGGTCTTTACTCGTTGGAGTTCAGAAGGATGAGGGGTGATCTTATAGAAACATTTTAAATAATGAAAGGGATAGACAAGATAGAGGCAGAGAGGTTGTTTCCACTGGTCGGGGAGACTAGAACTAGGGGGCACAGCCTCAAAATACGGGGGAGCCAATTTAAAACCGAGTTGAGAAGGAATTTCTTCTCCCAGAGGGTTGTGAATCTGTGGAATTCTCTGCCCATGGAAGCAGTTGAGGCTAGCTCATTGAATGTATTCAAGTCACAGATAGATAGATTTTTAACCAATAAGGGAATTAAGGGTTATGGGGAGCGGGCGGGTAAGTGGAGCTGAGTCCACGGCCAGATCAGCCATGATCTTGTTGAATGGCGGAGCAGGCTCGAGGGGCTAGGTGGCCTACTCCTGTTCCTAATTCTTATGTTCTTATGTTCTTATTAATCAGTGGCTCTTCTAACTGAAAATTTATACTGTCCCTCAGAATTTTTTCCAGTAATTAACCCCTACTGAGGTTAGGCTGACTGGCTTGTAATTACTTGGTCTATCCCTTTCTCCTTTTAAACAATGGTACAATGTTAGAAGTCCTGCAGTCCTCCCGCACCACGCCTGTAACCAGAGACAATTGGAAAATAATGGTCAGAGCCTTCACTATTTCCTCCCTTGCTTCTCTTAACAGCCTAGAATATAATTCCGCCGGACCTGGCGATTCATCTACTTTCAAAGATGCTAAATCTCTTAATACATTCTCTCTCACTATGTTTATTTCATCTAATATTTCACACTCCTCCTCCTTATCTACAATGTCTACATTGTCCCTTTTGTGAAGACAGACCCAAAGTATTCATTAAGAACCTGCCTTCCCATGCAGGTTACCTTTTTGGTCTCTAATAAGCCCTACTCTTGCTTTAGTAATCCTCTTGCTCTTTATGCATTTATAAAACATGTTTGAGTTTTTCTTGATTTTACTTACCAATATTGTTCATGCCCTCTCTTTGCATTCCTAATTTTCTTTTTAATTTCACCCCTGCACTTTCTGTACTCTTCTAGGCTTTTTGCAGTACTCATCCCTCGATATCTGACAAGGCTTTCCCTTCGTGCCTTATCCTACCCTGTATGTCCCTTGACATCCAGAGGACTCTAGATTTGGGAGTCTCAACCTTTTTCTTTGTGGGAACATATTTACTCTGACCCTCACTCTTTGAATCCCTCCCACTGCTCTGACACTGACTTACCTTCAATTCGCTGTTTCCAGTCCACTTTTGCTAAATCACATCTCAGTTTAGTAAAACTGGCCTTTCCCCAATTGAGAACTTTTACTCCTGGTCCATCTTTGTCCTTATCCATAACTACGCTAAAACTAACTGAATTATGATCGCTAGCACCAAAATGCTCTCTCACTGATACGCCTTCCACCTGCCCAGCTTCATTCCTTCAAATTAAGTCCCAAAAAACTGGATTGAGTGTGTATGAGTAAGTGTGTGTGTATTAAATGTAATGTGTGAATGGCTGGGTTTGTGTGTGTGTGTGTTTAATATATATATGAGGGGCTGGGTGTTCTGTCTGTATTCAGTGTTTAAACTCAAGTACTGTATGTGGCTGTGTTGCTTGTGCTGGTGACACCCAACAGACTCTCTGGCTGCTAAGTGCACGCCTCTTTCCGTCATCTGGCTGCACTTATACCGCCGGGCTCACATTCCCAGCCAGCAGCGAGCGGCTCTGCTGTACAGTACCACAACGTTTGACTTGAGATCCTTTTTCCCGTCTCAGACCTGACAATGACTGCAACAAAAATCATTTATTTCGTCGTGGACGGCAGACCCGAACAGGCGGAATTTCCCAGCGATTGCCCAGCCCAAGATGTGAAAGGTAAGTTTAAGTTGGGTGAAAAGCTGCTGAATTCGCTCCTTGCGTGGTGTGGATGTCAGCGGACCGAAGCCCCTGACAGGACCCCGGCTGTGATTGGTGTTTGATCAGGAAGCAGAGGAATCAGCTGATGTCTGAAACCGACATGAGCAGTTTCTTCAAACCTGCTGGCAAAGTTATGCTGCTCAGGTACCAAGTATCAGGCACACTCCAGGAACTCCGAAATTGATCCTCCCGCATTAATGTAGCAATCTGTACGAATTGCAGGCAATGATTTATAAAGCAGATCGCTTTTTTTAACCTTCTCGACAGTTCCTTCACTGATAAAAGTTGTAGAGATTAATGTAATTTCAAACAGTTTTTAATATGATACGCAATTATTTTGGCACACCGATGGTTATCTTACCAGAGCTATTAATAGTTCTCGTTTGGAAAAGTATTGTGACTGAATTAAAGCGGCAGCGTCATCATGTAAATGTGTTTTTGTCAACGGTTGTTTGCAAGCACACGATCCGTTGACAGAAGTCACACTGCGGTGCAAACCATTGTCCCAATGAAGATGATGCACCTCTTGTGCATGTTCACCCTCCCCCAGCTAAAGGTTTGTTCAACAATCTGAAATCACTCTCACGAAGCAAAAATTCAGCCCCTGGAGTATTGTGTACAGTTTTGGTCTCCCTACCTGAGGAAGGATATACTTGCCATAGAGGGAGTGCAACAAAGATTCATCAGACTGATTCCTGGGATGGGGGGGATTATCCTATGAGGAGAGATTGAGTAGTCTAGCCCTATATTTTCGAGTTTAGAAGAATGAGAGGTGATCTCATTGAAGTATGCAAAATTCTTACAGGGCTTGACAAAGTAGATGCAGGGAGGATGTCTCCCCTGGCTGGGGCGTCTCGAACCAGGGGTCACAGTCAGAATAAGGGGTTGGCCATTTAGGAGTGACATGAGGAGAAACTTCTTCACTCAAAGGGTGGTGAATCTTTGGAATTCTCTACCCCAGAGGGCTGTAGATGCTCAGTCATTGAGTATATTCAAGACAGAGATTGATAGATTTTTGAATATTAAGGGAACCAAAGGATATGGGGATAGTGCAGGAAAGTGGAGTTGAGGTAGAAGATCAGCCACGATCTTAGTGAATGGCGGAGCAGGCTCGAGGGGCCGAATGGCCTACTCCTGCTCCTAATTCTTATGTTCTTATGTTCTTACGTTTAGGAAAACATTGACCCTTTATTGACAAGTGGTCAGTGAAAGGTTCCGATTTTTAGAGACTTTAACAAGACTTGCTGTGTTGGCGGGGGAGTGGGACAAGCTAAAATGCTCTTGCAGAGAGCTGGCACGGGCTGGATGGGCTGAATGGCCTCCTTCTGCGCTGTAACCATTCTGTGATTCTGCGATGAGTGGTCTGAATACTAAGATATTTAAGGCGATTATTTTATAAAGCACATTCCTCTTGTTAAATAATGCATTTTCACTATTGAAAATAGCTTTATTTTTAAAGAAACAGGATTGTGAAGGTAAAATGTGGTGTAGAACATGTTGGGGGGCGGGAGGGGGCGGATTATCTTTATGTTCCATGTGCAGACCTGCTTTCCTTATAATTTGACGACATGGTGCTTAGAAGCACCTTCCACAATAAATTATCTTAATATTAAGACAAACCAAGATTAAAACAATACACTTAATCATTTGTCCTGTAATATCTGTTGCCAAGTCTAGCATGATTTTAAATACATTAAACAATTAACTATTTTGTTGTGAGGAAACTAGGTAGTATGTTAACATCAAGAAAGCTGAAACAAACATAGGAATTGCTGGACGAAAAAAAGCCAGGGTCTATCTCGTTCGCCTTCTACCATCCTGGTATCATAGAATCATAGAAGATTACAGCCATTTTGGCCCATCGTGTCCTTGCCGGCCAACAAGAGGCTATCCAGCCTAACCCCCCTTTTCAGCTCCAGGTCCGTAACCCTGCAGGTTACGGCACTTCAAGTGCACATCCAAGTACTTTTTAAATGTGGTGAGGGTTTCTGCCTCTACCACCCTTTCAGGCAGTGAGTTCCAGACCCCCACAACCCTCTGCATGAAGAAATTTCCCCTCAAATCCCCTCTAAACCTTCTACCAATCACTTTAAATTTATGCCCCTTGGTTGTTGACCCCTCTGCTAAGGGAAATAGGCCCTTTCTATCCACTATATCTGGGCCCCTCATAATTTTATACACCTCAATGAGGTCTCCTCTCAGCCTCCTCTGTTCCAAGGAAAATAAACCCTCAATACACCTCAATGAGGTCTCCCCTCAGCCTCCTCTGTTCCAAGGAAAACAAACCTCTACACTTCTCAGTATCCTACCATTTAATGTGTATTCCCTTTCCTTGTTAGCCCGCATTACCTCATGCTTATCCAGATTAAATTCCATTTGTCACTGTTCTGACCAGTTGATTGATATCGTCCTGCAGTCCGCAGCTTTCTTCTTCATTATCAACCACACAGCCGATTTTAGTATCATCTGCAAACTTCTTAATCATACTCCCTATATTCAAGTCTAGATCATTGATGTATACCACAAAAAGCAAGGGACCTAGGGCTAGATTTTCCATTATTTATGCATGCATACCGTCCACTTAATGTCCATTTTAATGCTGAAATGAGATGTAATGCCCATATATCGCCCATTTAGGCACAAAATGGAAACTGACGCCCATTTCTTGGTCATCTATCGGCAAGCGTTACTTTCGGCAGGTACGTATAGCCGGGAAAAAAATAATACCGCCCGCCCACGTTTTTTGGGCGGAATCATCAGAATGGGCCAACCTAACGCCCATAATATCACCCAGCCTTACTTTCGGCACGTACTTAACGCCAAAATTCAATAATACCGACTGCCCACTTTTTTTTGTCGTTAAGATCACATTTGCCAAAACTAACGCCCAGGAGATTGCCCAGCGTCACTTTCAGCACCTCGCACACATATCGCCCACAATCTCACTCGCCGAAAAAACCACTGTGAAAAAGTTGAACTGATCTGAACTAATCACAGTGGCATGGATGCCATTTTGTAAATCGCAGGTCGCTTCATTGAAAAGGCTGCTTCAACTTTAGGGGAATTTGGATGTACTCTAGAGATGTGACCATCTGAACAGACATCTTTTCATACTGTGGATGATTGGATTTTACTTTAGGTGTCTTAGTGGGAAAATTTATTGCTTGCAAACAATAGGCATTATACTTAGAGTTATTGGAATGGGGCCAGCCATTTCTCAGCCTGCATCGATTACAATGCAGATGCTGCAGAGTGCAAATGGCACAATGTCTAATCCACAGCATTATGTGCCCAATCTAAGATGTGTGAGACTGATGAGGAGGACCAGATCATACACCCACCGCACTTACAGGGAGAAGCGGTCTTACCTCGACTTATCAGAGAACACCTGCCTTCGGAGACTGCGCTTCCACAAAGTGGTTATCACTGAGATATGCCAGCTCATCAGGGCAGATCTGCAGCCTGCCAGCACCTTCAGGACATCACTGTCCGTCGAGGTCAAGGTCACCGCTGCACTGTTGTTCTACGCGTCCGGTTCCTTTCAGGCCTCCGCTGTCACGATTTGCCCTCTGTCTCACCATGCCACCCATCGCTGCATTAGACAGGTCACGAAGACCCTGTACGCGAGAAGAGTGGACTTTATCAGCTTCCTCATGACCACGGAGGTTCAGACTGACAGGGCTGGAGCATTCTACTGCATTGCTAAATTCCCCAGGGTGCAGGGAGCAATACAGTGCACTCACATCGCCATTCGGCCACCTTCTCAGGACCCTGAGTGTTTGTGTAACAGAAAAGGATTTCACTCACTGAAGGTCCAACTAGTTGTCGACCACAACCAGATCATAATGGCAGTGAATGCCAAATATTCGGGCAGCTTCGATGAGGCTCACATCCTGCGTGAGAGCACTGTCTCTGACATGTTTACCAGTCAGCCAAAAGGTCAATGCTGGATGCTTGGGAAAACGATATGCCTAGCCACCTGGCTGATGACCCCCCTGCATAACACCCACACTGAGGCCGAGAAGCGATACAACGAGAACCACAGAGCCACACGCAGTGTGGTGCAGAAAACCATTGGTGTGCTTAAGCAGCGCATTAGATGCCTGGAGCACTCAGGAGGTGAGCTACAATACAACCCTGATCAGGTAGCTCAATTTGTGGTTGTGTGCTCCATGCTGCATAACCTGGCTATCAGGAGGGGACAAGAATTGCCAGAAGGGACTGATGGTCCACCTCAGGAGAGAGAGGAAGAGGAGGATGAGGGGCTGGACGCTGACCTAGGGCCAGACAATCAGGCTGACTATGCAACTATGCCCACGCCCCCCTCTAGACCACAGGAAAGGGCCCGTGGTGGCCAAATAGCTGCAAGACTCTTATGTCAGCAGCTCATAAATGAGCGCTTTGCCTGAAAGAACATTGCTGTTATTGATAAAGCTGAAACACTGCTCTGTGTGCAGCTCAGACATCAATGGTGGGCATCACCTTGGTGCCAGTTGATTGAAGTTAAGTTTAATTATACCCTTTCATGTTAAGGAATCATCAGTCTGTAACGGTGCACCTATCTGAGACAATGTGCAACAAGGTTATGTTAAATAAAAAACATTTAATACGACCATTGGTCTGAAATCATAAGTATAACGGTCAAAAACACCCCACCCCCACCCCACCCCACAACACTTTTTAGAACATTGACATCAATCAAATGGTCAACTTGTCCAGCAACACAGATCACAAATGCAAATCAACAGGGTGGCCCCCTCCCCCCATACATTACAACAAATTGCATACACCAAGATGGAGATATAACAAAGCCATCACCTGCGGACAAGCACCTCACTTTCCTTCTCCCCTTCCCTTCTTCTCCCCACCTCTAACTCTTCCACTCCTCACTCCATGCCGCCTGGCCGAGGTGCTCCTCAGGCGGTGCCTCATTGAGGGGGATGAAGGCAGAGCTGGTGGTTGCACAGATACGGGAGCCTTCTTGGAGTGCTAGGGTCACAAGGTGAGTCCAGCGCTACACACAGCATATGCATGACAAAAGCACCACGACTATCAAAATCATCACAGATATCACATTTCATGACCATCAACACATTCTGCATTGCAATGATTCTCATGAGGCCAACATTATTTAGAGGACACTTTTAGCAATCATCTATCATATTATTGTTCATATATGAGTGGGTATGGCATCTATTGACTTCACATCACGCAATGGTGTATACTTTACTCACGTGGCATTACTTCAGGTTCTGCAGCTGCCTGCATGGCTGACCGGGGCTGGGCCCCCACTAGAGTGAGCACCCGCTTCTCGATGTCGGTGAGGTCGCTGATGAATGGTGGCCCCCACCCATTCGCCTCTGCTCGGCCCAATTCATAGAAACATAGAAACATAGAAATTTACAGCGCAGAAGGAGGTCATTTCAGCCCATCGTGTCCGCATCGGCTGACATAGAGTCGCATGGCCCTTGGCTAGCAGCCCTAAAGGCTACATGCAAACCTATGAACAATGGCGGAAAGGCAAAAAGCACCCAGCCCAACCAATCCGTCCCACACAACTACAACACCCCCTATACTAAAAACATCTACACTCCACCCCAACTGGAGCCATGTGATCACATGGGAGAGGCAAAAACCAGATAAAAAACCCAGGCCAATTTAGGGAGAAAAAAAATCTGGGAACATTCCTCTCCGACCCCATTCAGGCGATCAAAACTAGTCCAGGAGATCACCCTGGCCGTATTCGATTCCCTGCAGTACTTGCCATTATATCTACGCCGTCCAACAAAAGTTCATCTAATCTAATCCCAATTACCAGCTCTAGGTCCGCACTTTAAGTGCCCATCCAACGATCTCTTAAAAGTGGTGAGGGTTTCTGCATCCAGCACTCTTCCAGGCAGCGAGTTCCAGATCCCCACAACCCTCTGCATAAAGAAGCACCCCCCGCCCCCGTCAAATCCACTCTAAACCTTCCACCAACCATCTTAAAACTATGCCCCATCGAAATAGCTCCCTCCACCAATGGAAATAGACCCTTATTATCCACTATGTTCAGGCCCCTCAATATTTTGTACACCTCGATGAGGTCTCCTCTCAACCTCCTCTGTTCCAATGAGAACAAACCCAGCCTATCCAATCTGTCCTCATAACTAAGATTCTCCATTCCAGGCAGCATCCTCGTAAATCTCCTCTGCACCCTCTTGAGTGCAATCACGTCTTTCCTATAATACGGTGACAAGAACTGCATGCAATACTCCAGCTGTGGCCGAACCAAAGTATTATACAATTTAAGCATAACCTCCCTGCTCTTATGTCTCGGCCGATAAAGGCAAGCATTCCGTATGCCTTCTTAATCACGATATTCCTCGATAGCTTCTTCTGTAAAAGGTAACAGGATGACATGGCATGAGATCATTGCATGATATCATTGCTAGGTACTGTTACAGAGACTGATACAACACATAACCGACAGATGTAATCATGATTATTATGATAATTATCATTCTTTACCGAAAGACTTACACCGTGACCGAAGGCTTTGAGTACAACATTCCCGGTAGAAGTGAAAGACATCACATTTGATTACAGTCACTCATGACTCTTACAAATCAAATTATTTAAATATATAAGTACATGTAAATAAATGTAACACTTACTCTGGCGGAACTGACAAGGTCTTTCCATCGCTTGCGGCATTGGTTGCCCTCACGCACCTCATTGATCGCCGACAAGACCACCTCGACTATCTCGGCCCATATCTTGTGGTAGGCCTTTGGGGTGGGTTTCCCACGTCCTCCATGGGTCAAATCACCCCAGCGTGACTCGACTTTCTGCATGAGGGGGGCATTTGCCTCGTCCGAGAACCTCCTCGCTCTCTTTCGTTCTCCCAGCTCGCTGCTCTCACCAGCGTCAATCTCCACTGCCTCCTCGACTCCCTTCATTATAGGCACCAAATTCGAGAAAATACCTGGCTGGTAAACATAGAAAATAGGTGCAGGAGTAGGCCATTCGGCCCTTCGAGCCGGCACCACCATTCAATATGATCATGGCTGATCATGCAACTTTAGTACCCCATTCCTGCTTTCTCTCCATACCCTTTGATCCCTTTAGCTCTAAGGGCCACATCTAACTCCCTTTTGAATATATTTAACGAACTGGCCTCAACAACTTTCTGTGGTAAAGAATTCCACAGGTTCACAATTCTCTGAGTGAAGATGTTTCTCCTCATCTTGGTCCTAAATGGCTTATCCCTTATCCTTAGACTGTGACCCCTGGTTCTGGACTTCCCCAACATCGGGAACATTCTTCCTGCATCTAACCTGTCCAATCCTATCATAAATTTATAGGTTTCTATGAGATCCCCTCTCATTCTTCAAAATTCCAGTGAATATAAGCCTAACCGATCCAGTCTTTCTTCATATGTCTTTCCTGCCATCCCGGGAATCAGTCTGGTGAACCTTCGCTGTACTCCCTCAATAGCAAGAATGTCCTTCCTCAGATTAGGAGACCAAAACTGTACACAATATTCAAGGTGTGGCCTCACCAAGGCCCTATACAACTGCAGTAAGACCTCCCTGCTCCTATACTCAAATCCGCTCGCTATGAAGGCCAACATGCCATTTGCCTTCTTCACCGCCTGTTGAACCTACGTGCCAACTTTCAATGACTGATGTACCATGACACCCTGGTCTCATTGCACCTCCCCTTTTCCTAATCTGTCACCATTCAGATAATATTCTGCCTTCCTGCTTTTGCCACCAAAGTGGATAACCTCACATTTATCTACATTATACTGCATCTGCCATGCATTTGCTTACTCACGTAACCTGTTCAAGTCACCCTGCAGCCTCTTAGCATCCTCCTCACAGCTCACACTGCCACCCAGTTTAATGTCATCTGCAAACTTGGAGATATTACATTCAATTCCTTCATCTAAATCATTAATGTATATTGTAAATATCTGGGGTCCCAGCACTGAACCTTACGGTACCCCACTAGACACTGCCTGCCATTCTGAAAAGGATCAATTTATTCCTACTCTTTGCTTCCTGACTGCCAACCAGTTCTCTATCCATGTCAATACATTACCCCCAATACCATGTGCTTTAATTTTGCACACTACTCTCTTGTGTGGGACCATGTCAAAAGTCTTTTGAAAGTCCACATACAACACATCCATGGGTTCTCCCTTGTCCACTCTACTAATTACATCCTCAAAAAATTCTAGAAGATTTGTCAAGCATGATTTCCCTTTCATAAATCCATGCTGACTTGGACCGATCCTGTCACTGCTTTCCAAATGCGCTACTATTACATCTTTAATAATTGATTCCAACATTTTCCCCACGACCGATGTCAGGCTAACCGGTCTATAATTCCCTGTTTTCTCTCCTTCCTTTTTTTAAAAGTGGGGTTACATTAGCTACCCTCCAATCCATAGGAACTGATCCAGAGTCTATAGAATGTTGGAAAATGACCACCAATGCATCCACTATTTCTAGGGCCACTTCCTTAAGTACTCTGGGATGCAGACTATCAGGTCCTAGGGACTTTTCGGCCCTTAATCCCATCAATTTCCCTAACACAATTTCCTAACTAATAACGATTTCCTTCAGTTCCTCCTTCTCGCTAGACCCTTGATCCCCTAGTATTTCTGGAAGGTTATTTGTGTCTTCCTTAGTGAAGACAGAACCAAAAGTATTTGTTCAATTGGTCTGCCATTTCTTTGTTCCCCATTATAAATTCACCTGATTCTGACTGCAAGGGACCTACATTTGTCCTCACTAATCTTTTTCTCTTCACATATCTAGAGAAGCTTTCGCAGTCAGTTTTTATGTTCTCTGCAAGCTTACTCTCATACTCTATTTTCCTCCTCCTAATTAAACCCTTTGTCCTCCTCTGCTGAATTCTAAATTTCTCCCAGTCCTCAGGTTTGCTGCTTTTTCTGGCCAATTTATATGCCTCTTCCTTGGATTTAACACTATCCCTAATTTCCCTTGTTAGCCACGGTTGAACCACCTTCTCCATTTTATTTTTACCCCAGACAGGGGTGTACAATTGTTGAAGTTCATCCATGTGATCTTTAAACGTCTGCCATTGCCTATCCACCACCATCAACCCTTTAAGTATCATTTGTCAGTCTATCCTAGCCAATTCACATCTCATACCATCGAAGTTACCTTTCTTTAAGTTCAGGACTCTAGTCTCTGAATTAACTGTGTCACTCTCCATCTTAATGAAGAATTCTGCCATATTATGGTCACTCTTCCCCAAGGGGCCTCGCATAACAAGATTGCTAATTAATCCTCTCTCATTACAAAACATCCAATCTAGTTCCTCTCTAATTGGTTCCTCGACATATTGGTCTAGAAAACCATCCCTTATACACTCCAGGAAATCCTCCTCCACCTCATTGCTACCAGTTTGTTTAGCCCAATCAATATGTAGATTAAAGTCACCCATGATAACTGCTGTACCTTTATTGCACGCATCCCTAATTTCCTGTTTGATGGCATCCCCAACCTCACTGCTACTATTTGGTGGTCTGTACACAACTCCCACTAGTTTTCTGTCCTTTTGTGTTCCACAGCTCTACCCATACAGATTCCACATCATCCAAGCTAATGTCCTTCCTTACTATTGTGTTAATCTCCTCTTTAACCAGCAACGCTACCCCACCTCCTTTTCTTTTCTGTCTATTGTTCCTGAATATTGAATGCCCCTGGATGTTGAGTTCCCAGTCTTGCTCACCCTGGAGCCATGTCTCCGTAATCTCAATTGCATCATATCTGTTAACAGCGTTCTGCACAGTTAATTCATCCACCTTATTACGAATGCTCCTTGCTTTGAGACACAGAGCTTTCAGGCTGTTTTTTTTTAACACTCTTTGTCCTTTTAAAATTTATGTTGTAATGTGGCCCTTTTTGATTTTTGCCTTTTTTTGCACAATTTGCTATAAAGCTCGAAACTCTCCCTCCTACCTCCCAAAGCAGTCAAACAAACACCCACACCACACCCACACACTATCACCCCCTTTCTGCTCCCTCTCTCTGTCTCCTCTTATGCACATGTAATGATGGCCCCTGACCTCCTGAATCGCGGGAAATCAGCGTTGCCATACCGTTGCTAAGGACGGCGACTCTTTATGGCAGAAGGTCAGAGAGATTTAACGCTACCGCCTATTTCAGATCGCTCGCGGTAACGCCCAATTTTTAAATTGGAAACTGGGGGCTTTGAAAATGGACGACAATCCGGCGATCTGAAAACCCATATTTACCGCCCACACTGGAAATAATGCGTATTTCTGGGCAATCTGTGTAAAATCTAGCCCCTAGTACTGAGTCCTATGGAACTCCACTGGAAACATCCTTCCAATCACAAAAACACCCATCAACCATTACCCTTTGCTTCCTGCCTCTGAGCCAATTTTGGATCCAACTTGCCACTTTGCAGTAGATCCCATGGGCTTTTACTTTCGTGACCTCATGCCATGTGGGACCTTATCAAAAGCTTTGCTAAAATCCATGTACAATACATCATACGCAATGCCCTCATCGCATGAGGTAGTCACATGATATAATGATAACAGAGTTGTTGACTAATCACAGCAATCAATCTTTATCAATTCGTCCACAACAGTCCCAGACACGACACGAGGAAAACCCTAGTGTGGAGAGCTTTGGGAACCATATTTCCAAAGTCACCTGTTCCTCCCAAGCATGTTACATGTAAATGCCTGTCATGTGCCAAATTACTCAAACTGCTAGGTGTTTGTAATCCAATCCTCACCTACACCAATGGGAGTCGTACAATTACAATACCACTGATAGCAATGAGATATGGTTCAAAAACACAAGTTTCAAATTTTGAGCTGTAACACAAATGCCCTTTTCATACTAAGATATAGAAATAAATTGTTGCATGTTTTTCATTATTTTCTTTCAAGGATGTAGACAGCACATTTAGAATTGTACACTATCCTTTCAAATGCTGCCTCCACTGCTCCTTCATGCAGTTGCACACACATTCCAGGTGGGAAGGGGCATGGTCTCCTCAGACTGTGCACAGTTTTAGAAGTTTTTAGAGGCCGAAATTCCGTTGGCAATGCTACCCGTTAACGCCAGAGAGGGGCGGCTAACCGGCAGCTAAGTACTTACCGTCGGCGGAGAGCGGGTTCCTCGGCTCATGGTAAATTTAGTTGGGTGGTTGGGGCGGCGTAAAGACGTACCGCTGCACACTCTACCACCACACACGTGGTGACGTCATTGACTGTGCAAAGCCCCCTTGCCGCCGTGGCTGTGAAATTAGGTAAGTACAGTGGCCTTACCGGCAGGCGTCCGTACAGCCTGGAAAAGCTGGCGGGACAGCGGGGATCTCGGGGCGGTAGCATCCAGGGGTCAAGGTAAGTGGTTATGTTTATTTTTTTTTAGCATTTATGTATTAATGGGAAATATGGGTGAGGGAAATTGTCGGAAACTTTTTTTTCCCCATTTTCTTCATCTCGCATGCTGGCAGCCTACCGTCGGGACATTCAGTCGGCCTCCTGAGATACCGCTCTGTTGGCGCGGGAGGATGAGTTTATAACACCACTTTTAGTGCTGCTCTCTCATCTTTGGGCGGGAATTCTGAATTTTGCCGTTTGTGGCGGCACCTACCGCCTGCCATTAAGATCAGCACTCAGCCGGTGTCACTGCCTCAAATATGGTGGTACCGAATTTTGACCCCTTAGTTTTAGAATTTTTAGTTTTAGATATTTTTAAAACAATTGCTAGATTCTAAATCTTAAGAAGAATAAACTTTTATGAAAGTAGGTAACATTTGAGTCAATCCATATTTAACAGATCAACTCGACCATCACTTTCCGAAAAGCTATGTAAACAGTCAGCTACTGGCACTGAGAAAGCCATTTATTGAAGATTAATCAGAAACACAGAAACATAGAAACGTAGAAAATAGATGCAGGAATAAGCCATTTGGCCCTTCGAGCCTGCACTGCCATTCAATAAGATCATGGCTGATCATTCCCTCAGCACCCCTTTCCTGCTTTCTCTCCATACCCCTTGATCCCTTTAGCCATAAGGACCATATCTAACACCCTCTTGAATATATCCAATGAACTGGCATCAACAACTCTCTGCGGCAGGGAGTTCCACAGGTTAACAACGCTCTGAGTGAAGAAGTTTCTCCTCATCTCAGTCCTAAATGGCCGACACCTTATTCTAAGACTGTGTACCCTGGTTCTGGACTTTCCCAAAATCGGAAACATTCTTCCCGCATCTAA
This sequence comes from Pristiophorus japonicus, assembly GCF_044704955.1. NCBI lineage: Eukaryota > Metazoa > Chordata > Chondrichthyes > Pristiophoridae > Pristiophorus > Pristiophorus japonicus. The sequence goes on from NC_091979.1 coordinate 41,565,179, forward strand.
CCTGTCCAGTCCCGTCAGAATCTTATACGCATCTATGAGATCCCCTCCCATCCTTCTAAACTCCAGTGTATAAAGGCCCAGTTGATCTAGTCTCTCCTCATATGTCAGTCCTGCCATCCCTGGAATCAGTCTGGTGAACCTTTGCTGCACTCCCTCAATAGCAAGAACATAAAAACAGATAGTAAAAGCTTTTACAGATATATAAAATGGAAAAGAGTGACTAAAGTAAATGTAGGTCCCTTAGAAGATGAGAAGGGGGATTTAATAATGGGAAATGTGGAAATGGCTGAGACTTTAAACAATTATTTTGCTTCGGTCTTCACAGTGGAAGACACAAAAACCATGCCAAAAATTGCTGGTCACAGGAATGTGGGAAGGGAGGACCTTGAGACAATCACTATCACTAGTGGGGTAGTGCTGGACAGGCTAATGGGACTCAAGGTAGACAAGTCCCCTGGTCCTGATGAAATGCATCCCAGGGTATTAAAAGAGATGGCGGAAGTTATAGCAGATGCATTCGTTATAATCTACCAAAATTCTCTGGACTCTGGGGAGGTACCAGCGGATTGGAAAGCAGCCAATATAACGCCTCTGTTTAAAAAAGGGGGGCAGACAAAGGGCAGGTAACTATAGGCCGGTTAGTTTAACATCTGTAGTGGGGAAAATGCTTGAAACTATCATTAAGGAAGAAATAGCGGGACATCTAGATAGGAATAGTGCAATCAAGCAGACGCAGCATGGATTCATGAAGGGGAAATCTTGTTTTACTAATTTACTGGAATTCTTTGAGGATATAACGAGCATGGTGGATAGAGATGTACCGATGGATGTGGTGTATTTAGATTTCCAAAAGGCATTCGATAAGGTGCCACACAAAAGGTTACTGCAGAAGATAGAGGTATACGGAGTCAGAGGAAATGTATTAGCATGGATAGAGAATTGGCTGGCGAACAGAAAGCAGAGAGTCGGGATAAATGGGTCCTTTTCGGGTTGGAAATCGGTGGTTAGTGGTGTGCCACAGGGATCGGTGCTGGGACCAAAACTGTTTACAATATACATAGATGACCTGGAAGAGGGGACAGAGTGTAGTGTAACAAAATTTGCAGATGACACAAAGATTAGTGGGAAAGCAGATTGTGTAGAGGACACAGAGAGGCTGCAAAGAGATTTGGATAGGTTAAGTGAATGGGCTGAGGTTTGGCAGATGGAATACAATGTCGGAAAGTGTGAGGTCATCCACCTTGGGAAAAAAAACAATAAAAGGGAATATTATTTGAATGGGGAGAAATTACAACATGCTGAGGTGCAGAGGGACCTGGGGCTCCTTGTGCATGAATCCCAAAAAGTTAGTTTGCAGGTGCAGCAGGTAATCAGGAAGGCGAATGGAATGTTGGCTTTCATTGCAAGAGGGATGAAGTACAAAAGCAGGGGGTCCTGCTGCAACTGTATAGGGTATTGGTAAGGCTGCACCTGGAGTACTGCGTGCAGTTTTGGTCACCTTACTTAAGGAAGGATATACTGGCTTTGGAGGGGGTACAGAGACGATTCACTAGGCTGATTCCGGAGATGAGGGGGTTACCTTATGATGATAGATTGAGTAGACTGGGTCTTTACTCGTTGGAGTTCAGAAGGATGAGGGGTGATCTTATAGAAATATTTAAAATAATGAAAGGGATAGACAAGATAGAGGCGGAGAGGTTATTTCCACTGGTCGGGGAGATTAGAACGGGGGGTGGGGGGCACAGCCTCAAAATATGGGGGAGCCAATTTAAAACCGAGTTGAGAAGGAATTTCTTCTCCCAGAGGGTTGTGAATCTGTGGAATTCTCTGCCCAAGGAAGCAGTTGAGGCTAGCTCATTGAATGTATTCAAGTCACAGATAGATAGCTTTTTAATCAATAAGGGAATTAAGGGTTACGGGCAGCGGGCGGGTAAGTGGAGCTGAGTCCACGACCAGATCAGCCATGATCTTATTGAATGGCGGAGCAGGCTCGAGGGGCTAGATGGCCTACTCCTGTTCCTAATTCTTATGTTCGTATGTTCTTATGTCCTTCCTCAGATTAGGAGACCAAAACTTAATACAATATTCCAGGTGAGGTCTCACCAAGGCCTTGTACAACTGCAGTAAGACCTCCTTGCTCCTATACTCAAATCCCCTAGCTATGAAGGCCAACATACCATTTGCCTTCTTCACTGCCTGCTGTACCTGCATGCCAACTTTCAAAGACTGATGTACCATAACACCCAGGTCTTGTTGCACCTCCCCTTTTCTTAATCTGCCGTCATTCAGATAATATTCTGCCTTCGTGTTTTTGCCCCCAAAGTGGATAACCTCACATCTATCCACTTTATACTGCATCTGCCATGCATTTGCCCATTCACCTAACCTGTCCAAGTCACCCTACAGCCTCTTAGCGTCCTCCTCACGGCTCACACCGCCACCCAGTTTGGTGTCATCTGCAAACTTGGAGATATTATACTCAATTCTTTCATCTAAATCATTAATGTATATTGTAAAGAGCTGGGGTCCCAGCACTGAGCCCTGCGGCACTCCACTAGTCACTGCCTGCCATTCTGAAAAGGACCCGTTTATCCCGACTCTCTGCTTCCTGTCTGCCAACCAGTTCTCTATCTACGTCAGTACATTACCCCTAATACCATGTGCTTTGATTTTGCACACCAATCTCTTGTGTGGGACCTTGTCAAAAGCCTTTTGAAAGTCCAAATACACCACATCCACTGGTTCTCCCTTGTCCACTCTACCAGTTACATCCTCAAAAATTCCAGAAGATTCGTCCCTTTCATAAATCCATGTTGACTTGGACCGATCCTGTCACTGCTTTTCAAATGCGCTGCTATTTCATCCTTAATAATTGATTCCAACATTTTCCCCTTCACCGATGTCAGGCTAATCGGTCTACAATTACCCGTTTTCCCTCTCCCTCCTTTTTTAAAAAGTGGTGTTACATTAGCTACCCTCCAGTCCTTGGGAACTGATCCAGAGTCGATGCATCCACTATTTCTTGGGCCACTTCCTTAAGAACTCTGGGATGCAGACTATCAGGCCCTGGGAATTTATCGGCCTTCAATCCCGTCAATTTCCCTAACACAATTTCCCATCTAATAAGGATTTCCTTCATTTCCTCCTTCTCACTCGACCCTTGGTCCCCTAGTACATCCGGAAGGTTATTTGTGTCTTCCTTAGTGAAGACAGAATCAAAAGTATTTGTTCAATTGGTCTGCCATTTCCTTGTTCCCCATTATAAATTCACCTGAATCTGACTGCAAGGGACCTGCGTTTGTCTTCACTAATCTTTTTCTCTTCACATATCTATAGAAGTTTTTGCAGTCAGTTTTTATGTCCCGGCTAGCTTCCTCTCGTACTCTATTTCCCCCCTCTTAATTAAACTCTTAGTCCTCCTTTGCTGAATTCTAAATTTCTCCCAGTCCTCAGGTTTGCTGCCTTTTCTGGCCAATTTATATGCCTCTTCCTTGGATTTAACACTATCTTTAATTTCCCTTGTTAGCCACGGTTGAGCCACTTTCCCCGTTTTATTTTTACTCCAGACAGGGATGTACAATTGTTGAAGTTTATCCATGTGATCTTTAAATGTTTGCCATTGCCTATCCACTGTCTGCCCTTTAAGTATCATTTGCCAGTCTATTCTAGTCAATTCAAGTCTCATACAGTCGAAGTTACCTTTCCTTAAGTTCAGGACCCTACTCTCCACCTTAATAAAGAATTCTACCATATTATGGTCACTCTTCCCCAAGGGGCCTCGCACAACAAGATTGCCAATTAGTCCCTTCTCATTACACATCACCCAGTCTAGGATGGCCAGGTCTCTAGTTGGTTCCTCGACATATTGGTCTAGAAAACCATCCCTAATACACTCCAGGAAATCCTCCTCCACCGCATTGCTACCAGTTTGGTTCGCCCAATCAATATGTAGATTAAAGCTGCCCATGATTACTACTGTACCTTTATTGCACACATCCCTTATTTCTTGTTTGATGCGGTCCCCAACCTCGCTACTACTGTTTGGTGGTCTGTACATAACTCCCACTAACGTTTTCTGCCCTTTGGTATTCCGCAGCTCCACCCATACCGATTCCACATCATTCAAGCTAATGTCCCTCCTTACTATTGCGCTAATTTCCTCTTTAACCAGCAATGCCACCCTGCCTCCTTTTCCTTTCTGTCTATCCTTCCTAAATGTTGAATACCCCTGGATGTTGAGTTCCCAGCCTTGGTCACCCTGGAGCCATGTCTCCGTGATGCCAATTACATCATATCCGTTAACTACTATCTGCGCAGTTAATTCATCCACCTTATTCCGAATACTCCTCGCATTGTGGCACAGAGCCTTCAGGCTTGCCTTTTTACACACTTTGCCTCTTTAGAATTTTGCTGTAATGTGGCCCTTTTTGTTTTTTGCCTTGGGTTTCTCTGCCCTCCACTTTTACTATTCTCCTTTCTATCTTTTGCTTCTGCCTCCATTTTATTTCTCTCTGTCTCCCTGCATAGGTTCCCATCCCCCTGCCATATTAGTTTAACTCCTCCCCAACAGCACTAGCAAACACTCCCCCTAGGACATTGGTTCCGGTCCTGCCCAGGTGCAGACCGTCCGGTTTGTACTGGTCCCACCTCCCCCAGAACTAGTTCCAGTGTCCCAGGAATTTGAATCCCTCCCTTCTGCACCACTCCTCAAGCCACGTATTCATCTGAGCTATCCTGCAATTCCTACTCTGACTAGCACGTGGCAGAAAACGAAAGGTCCTGCCCCTTATTACTGATGAGTTTTCAGAGCTTCAGCTTTTAAAAAAATCAAATCTTTTCCGTTACCTTTACCTTCCCCACCCACACCAACTGACTTCACTTTCTCCTTCAGCTCAGAGGGCAGCAAGATTGGGCAGAGCTCTACCTCATGACCTGCATAAATGCTGAGTTCATGATCTACATCAATGCTGATCCATGATCATCTGACAGAGGGAGTCACTTTGCAAGCTTTCTCCTCCCCTCCCCCACCCACTCCTCGACAAATTGCTCTGTCTCTATAAGGTGGTCCATCTGAAATAGAAAATGTTAGAAATACACAGCATGAGAAGATATTTTTCAGAATGGGGGTGAAACTGAGCAAATAAGAGCATGTGAAAAATAGAATCGAATACTATTTATGACATGGGAATGTTTCAGAAGTCAATGCTGTAAAGGATTTAAACATTATTAAATGTGAGCAACTAAAACACAAGTCAAACAATCAACAGAATAAGTTCTCCAAAAGTAATGACACAGAGACCTGGATGAACAGATCAACAAAATTAAAACCTATTGAAGGATCAATGGTGAACACAGTAACTGAAGAAAATTTGCATTAAAAATCCATTCAGGGACACAGAAAGTCGTGTTTATTCGTGAACTGACTATGACGTAGGCATGTGTAGAAGTGTGAAGGAGCAAGAACATAAGAGATAGGAGCAGGAGTAGGTCATACGGCTCCTCGAGGCTGCTCTGCCATTTAATACGATCATGGCTGATCTGATCATGGATTCAGGTCCACTTCCCTGCCCGCTCCCCATAACCCCTTATTCCCTTATCGGTTAAGAAACTGTCTATTTCTGTCTTAAATTTATTGAATGACCCAGCTTCCACAGCTCTCTGAGGTAGCTAATTCCACAGATTTACAACCCTCTGAGAGAAGAAATTCCTCCTCATCTCAGTTTTAAATGGGCGGCCCCTTATTCTAAGATTATGGCCCCTAGTTCTAATCTCCCCCATCAGTGGAAACATCCTCTCTGCATCCACCTTGTCAAGCCCCCTCATAATCTTATAAGTTTCGATAAGATCACCTCTCATTCTTCTGAATTCCAGTGAGTAGAGGCCTAACCTACTCAACCTTTCCTCATAAGTCAACCCCTTCATCTCAGGAATCAACCTCGTGAACCTTCTCTGAACTGTCTCCAATGCAAGTATATCCTTCCTTAAGTAAGGAGACCAAAACTGTAAACAGTATTCCAGGTGAGGTCTTACCAATGCTTTGTACAGTTGGAGCAGGACTTCCCTGCTTTTATACTCCATCCCCCTTGCAATAAAGGAATAAGGGAATTTTTTTTCGACAAATGGAAAGAAAACTTTTCCAAATCCTTCAGAGGACCTTATCCACCAAAATCGCTGCAAAAGAAATGAAGAAAACAAGTGCACTGACCTTTTCTTGCATCCCGCATATACTCTATGAACTCTTCCTCAAGGCTACCTTTGCCAATTTGATTTGTCCAATCAATATGAAGATTAAAATCATCTATGACTATTGCCGTACCTTTCTTCCAAACCTCCATTATTTCTTGATTTATACTCTGTCCAACAGTGTAGCTACTGTTAGGGGGCCAATAGACGATGCCCACCAGTGCCTTCTTCCCCTTATTATTCCTTATCTCCATCTAAACTGATTCTACATCTTGAGCTTCTGAGCCAATATAATTTCTCACTACTGGACTGATTTTATCCTTTATTAACAGAGCTACCTCACCTCCTTTTCCTTTCTGCCTATCCTTACGAAATGGCAAATACCCCTGAATATTCAGTTCCCAGCCTTGGTCAGCTTGAATCACGTCTCTGTAATGCAATCAGATCATACCCATTTATTTCTATTTGTGCCGTCAACTCATCTATCTTGTTACGAATGCTTTGTGCATTCAGATACAGAGCTTTTAATTTTGTCTTATGTGTATATGCTCTGTCCCTTCCTGTCACACTCTGGTTATCATTACCCCTATCGCTACCCTGCACTTTTGCCTTCTCCTTTCTCTTTGACTTTTCAAATTTCCACTCACTGGATCTCTACCCCCAATATTTAGTTTAAAGCCCTATCTGCAGCCCTAGTTATTCGATTCGCCAGGACACTGGCCCCAGCCTGGCTCAAATTAAATCTGTCCCGACGGAACAGCTCCCTCCTATCCCAGTACTGGTGCTGGTGCCCCATGAATTGAAACCCATTCTTCCCACACCAATCTTTGAGCTCAGTTCCGTCCAAGACAAAGCAGCCTGCTTGATTGGCACCCCATCCACCACCTTAAATGTTTACTCAATCCACCAGCGGCACACCATGCCTGCAGTGTGTACCATCTACTGCAGATGTACTGCAGATACTGGCCAAGGCTTCTTCAGCAGCACCTCCCAAACTCGCGACCTCCACCACCGAGAAGGACAAGGGCAGCATGGGAATACCATCATCTGCAAGTTCCCCTCCAAGTTACATACCATCCTGACTTGGAAATATATCGCCGTTCCTTCATCGTTGCTGGATCAAAATCCTGGAACTCCCTCCCTAACAGCACTGGGGAAGAATCTTCACCACAGGGACCGCAGCAGTTCAAGAGAGTGGCTTACCACCACCTTCTCAAGGGCAATTAGGGATGGGCAATAAATGCTGGCCTCTCCAGCAATGCCCACATCCTAGGAATGAATAAAATAAAAGGCCATGGTCAGTAATTAGATCAGGGGCAACGAATGTGGGTCAGACTCAATAGAGACTTAAACTGGGTAGCATGAGGACCTATGAAAGGAAGTGCAATTGGACATACAGGTATGATAAAGAAAAAAATGGAAGCTTATGACCGAGAACTCAACTGCAAAAATTCTAGATGAGTATAAGAAGTGCAGGGGTGCAATTAAAAAAGGTATCAGGAAAGCAAAGAGAGAGCATGAAAGAATGTTGGCAAGTAAAATCAGGGAAAACCCAAAGATGTTTTATAAATAAATTAAGAGCAAGAGGTTAACTAAAGAAAGAGTGGGGCCTATTAGAGACATAGAAACATAGAAACATAGAAAATAGGTGCAGGAGTAGGCCATTCGGCCCTTCTAGCCTGCACCGCCATTCAATGAGTTCATGGCTGAACATTCAACTTCAGTACCCCATTCCTGCTTTCTCGCCATACCCCTTGATCCCCTTGACCATAAACAAAATCTGTGTGTGAAGGCGGAAGACGTAGGTCGGATTCTTAATGAATACTTTGCATCTGTTTTCACAAAAGAGAGGGGCGATGCAAACTTTGCAATCAGGGAGGAGGAGTGTGAAATATTAGATGAGATAAACATAGTGAGAGAGGAAGTATTAAGGGGCTTAACAGCTTTGCAAGTGGATAAATCCCAAGGCCTGGATGAAATGTATCCCAGGCTGTCAAGAGAAGCAAAAGAGGAAATAGCAGAGGCTCTGACCATCATTTTCCAATCCTCTCTGGCTACAGGTGAGGTGCCAGAGGACTGGAGGACTGCTAATGTTGTACCTTTGTTTAAAAAGGGAGAAAGAGATAGACCGAGTAATTACAGGTCAGTCAGCCTAACCTCGGTGGTGGGAAAATTATTGGAAAAATCCTGAGGGATGGGATAAATCTTCATTTAGAAAGACATGGATTAATCAAGGATAGTCAGCATGGATTTGTTAAGGGAAGGTCGTGTCTGACTAACTTGATTGAAATTTTCGAGGAGATAACCAGGAGGGTCGATGAGAGCAAAGCATATGATGTAGTGTACATGGATTTTAACAAAGCAGATTGATAATAAGAGTATAAGAACATAAGAAATAGGAGCAGGAGTAGGCGATATGGCCCTTCGAGCCTGCTCTGCCATTTAATATGATCATGGTTGATCTGATCATGGACTCAGGTCAACTTCCCTGCCTGCTCCCCATAACCCCTTATTCCCTTATCAGTTAAGAAATGTCTATCTCTGTATTAAATTTATTCAATGACCCACCTTCCACAGCTCTCTGAGGCAGTGAATTCCACAGATTTACAACCCTCTGAAAGAAGAAATTCCTCTCAGTTTTAAATGGGTGGCCCCTTATTCTAAGATTATGCCCCCTAGTTCTAGTCTCCCTTATCAGTGGAAACATCCACTCTGTATCCACCTTGTCAAGCCCCCTCATAATCTTATACATTTCGACAAGATCACTTCTCATTCTTCTGAATTCCAATGAGTAGAGGCTCAACATACTCAACCTTTCCTCATAAGTCAACCCCCTCATCTTCGAAATCAACCGAGTGAACCTCCTCTATACTGTCTCCAAAGCAAGTATATCCTTTCTTAAATATGGAAACCAAAACTGTACACAGTATTCCAGGTGTGGCCTCACCAATACGCTGTTTAACTGTAGCAAGACTTCCCTGCTTTTATACTCCATCCCCTTTGCAATAAAGGCCAAGATTCCATTGGCCTTCCTGATCACTTGCTGTACCTACATACTAATCTTTTGTGCTTCATGCATCAGAACCCCCAGGTCCTGCTGTACTGCAGCACTTTGCAATTTTCCTTCATTTAAATAATAACTTGCTCTTTGATTTTTTTCTGCCGAAGTACATAACCTCACACTTTCCAACACTATACTCCATCTGCCAAATTTTAGCCCACTCACTCAGCCTGACTATCCCCTTTTACAGCTTTTTGTGTCACAAAAGTAATAGCCCATGGGATCCAGGGCAAAGTGGCAAGTTGGATCCAAAATTGACTCGGAGGCAGGAAGCAAAGGGTAATGGTTGATGGGTGTGTTTGTAACTGGAAGGCTATATCTAGTGGGGTTCCGCAGGGCTTTTTGTGGTATATATCAATGACTTGGTCTTAAATGTTGGGGAGTATGATTAAGAAGTTTGCAGAAACTAAAATCGGCTGTGTGGTTGATAATGAGAAAAAAAGCTGCGGACTGCAGGAAGATATCAATGTACTGGTCAGATGGGTAGAACAGTGGAAAATGGAATTCAATCCAGGTACGTGTGAGGTAATGTATTTGGGGAGGTATAACAAGGCAGGGGAATATACATTAAAGGGCATGACACTGAAAAGTGTAGAGGAACAAAGGGACCTTAGAGTGCAGGAACAAAGGGACCTTAGAGTGCAGGTCCACAGATCCCTGAAGGTAGCAGGCCAGGTAGATAAGGTGGTTAAGAAGGCATATGGAATACTTGCCTTTGTTAGTCGAGGCATGAAATACAAGAGCAAGGAGGTTATTCTTGAATTGTATAAAACACTGGTTAGGCCGCAGCTGGAGTACTGTGTGCAATTCTAATCACACATTAAAGGAAAGATGTGATTGCACTGGAAAGGATGCAGAGGAAATTTACAAGAATTCTGCCTGGACTGGAAAATTTTGGCTATGAGGAAAGGTTGCAGATGCTCGGTCTGTTTTCTTTGGAACAGAAGAGGCTAAGGGACACCTGATTGTGGTGTATAAAATTATGAGGGGCCTGGATAGAATGGACAGGAAGGACCTGTTTCCCTTGGCAGAGGGGTCAACAACCAGGAGGAATAGATTTAAAGTAATTGGGTGGAGGTTTAGAGGGGATATGTGGGGAAATTTCTTCACCCAGAGGGTGGTGTGGTTCTGGAACTCACTGCCTGAAAGGGTGGCAGAGGCAGAAACCTTTACCACATATAAAAGATATTTGGATGTGCACTTAAAGAGTCATAACCTCCAGGGCTACGGACTTAGAGCTGGAAAGTGGGATTAGGCCGGATAGCTCTTGGTTAGCCGGCACGGACATGATGGGTTGAAATGGCCTCCTTCTGTGCTGTAAATTTCTATGATTTTATGATTCTGTGGAGCAGGGAGGTTAGAATAACTAATAAATCTGTGGGAAGACTTAGTGAAAGAAACAGGATTGAAACGTGAAATCTGTAAACAGGCAAAACTACGGTTTGTGGTGGAAAATAAAGGAGAAGTAATTTGACTTGTGCCCAAAATCAGTAACATTAGCTTTACAGTAAATAAAATGTGCATTGTTGCTGAGCTGTACAAGCCAGGAATGTACCAGATACAAACCTTGGACTATGATGAATTACATGTCCTTGTTCAGGATGGCAACAAGAATGCTGCAATTGTACTATATTCAGTGCCCCTCGGTTAAGAAGAAGAAATTTGGCCTTAGTTTCCTCTCCTGATTAACGTTCAGAATCCTCTGAAGCTTGAGGATAGAACCAGGCTCAGTTATGGTTCCCAATGGTTAAATGGTCAAGAACAGTGCGAGGGTGTATGGTTCCCATGGTTCTGTACCTCGGAATTCAGGAGAGGGAGGGAGGAGAGAAAATTGCTGAGGCAGGCAATCTTCAAAAAAAAATTCAGTGGCAAAAACACTTGTTCCTTCTGACATTCGTAAATGTTCAACAATTATTTTGTCAAGTTGAATGGCATCTGTTGAATGAAATCTAATTAACAAAGGACTCAAGTCATGCATTGGAAGAAATCATAATTATTAGCTGTCTAATTCTAAAATGAAAAGACTGTGGTCTTGATTTTTTAAAACATACTAGTCAATCTCCCGTGACATTGCACAGGGTAAAGCGAAGAACATGGTCACGTACTTAACTGTCTCTGATTTCTTTGTCTTGCTTAGTTTTTTCTGTCTTTCACTTTTCTGCTTCTGTTTCTCTGCTGCTTCTCTCTCCTTTAACACTTTGTTTTCTTTGTACTTCTCCTTTTCTGCTTCTAACTCTGTCTTTTTTTCTTTTTGGATGGGAGTTGGTCGGTGATCAGGGAAAGGAGCCACCCACAGCTGCAGGTTAGTTTTTGGAGTGGGTGCTGCAAGGAAAACATGCCCCTCGGCAGCTCCTTCCCCAATCACTCGTGCATCCCCTCCACCCTTTCACCCTCATTGTGTCCCTTACCCTTTTACCTTCCCACAACCCATTCCCCTTCCTACTACCACCTCATGACCAAAAATGTCCCTCCTTTTTCCTCTTTGGCTGCCGCATTACAACAGTGACTACACTCCAAAAGTGCTTCATTGGCTTAAAAGCGCTTTGAGACATCCGGTGGTCGTAAAAGATGCTATATAAATGCAAGTCTTTCTTTCTTTCTTTCTTTCTTTCTTTCTTTCTTTCTTTCTTTCTTTCTTTCTTTCTTTCTTTCTTTCTTTCTTTCTCTTTAAACAAACCTCTCTACCCTATATCCTCCTTTCCCCTTGCTCTGCTGTCACTCATCTTTCCACCGTAACTTTCAATCCACTCCCATTCGGCCCCGACAGACGGATAAGAGCCAGAAGCCCCCTCACCCTCAACCAGTTTCCCTCCCCCTCCTCCCTGTTTCCCTTAGAGGTTTGGTTTGCTTTCAAAATTCAGTTTGTTCTTCTTTAAAGAAATCGCATTAGAATGAAGGTACCTTTCTCTCTATTTGTGTCTTTCTCTCTCTCTTTCTTCCTCTGTTCCAGAAATAACCATTTGGCCTGAAAATTCAAAAGTGTTATTTTTTTTAAACTGAAGAAAAATTAAATGAAGATCTCCATTCTTTCTCTTTCTCACCTCTTCCTTTATATTTTCTTTTTCTCAGACCTCCATCTTTCACTCTCACTTTATTTCCATGACCCATGTGTCTCTTTCTGGTGGAAGTTTAAACTCCCAGGCAGGAAAGTGGCCTGGCAAGTGGGAAGCAGTGGAAAGTCGGGAGCCCAGAGGCTGCCACTGGCCCGAGCTAAGCATGGGGAGGATGGTTCCCGGGCGGTCTGTAGTTCAGCAACTGTTGGGGGCGGGTGGTGGGAGTTCCTGCAGGAGGGGCCTACACTTTTGTGGGCCCAGCGGAGCATTCCTGCTCCTTGTGGCCCCAAAAAGGAAAGTTGTACCTGGAACGGCCTCTTTGATCTGCTTGTAGCTGCTGGAATCATAGAATAGTATAGCACAGAAGGAGGCCATTTGGCCCATTGAGTCTGGGGTGGCTAAGGTGGCATCAGGCTCTTATTGATGTAAAAGGATCTCGATTTACATACCTGTATGAGGCTCCCGCATGACTCAGGTGGGTGCCTCACACACCTGGAAAATCCAGCATTTTAAAATTGGGAACAGAGCGGTAGTTCAACCTGCTCCTTTTAACTGCCTCCCGCCTCCCCAACCTGGTTTTTGCCTGCCTCTCTTTGTTTAATACATTTTCTAAAGTTTATAGAACACAAATTAAAGCTATAACAGTTGTATAATTAGAACGCTGTCATTTTATTCTCTCACAAATACAGATACAGGCCAGAATTTTGCTGCCGCTCAGAGGGCGGGTTTGGAGGTGGGTCCACTGTCAAAATCTAAAAATTGACAGCGGGTTGGGATCCAGCTGTCAACCCGCCTCTACGTCAATTTCCAAGTACCGGGACTGTCTGCGTTTTATAGACCCGACACCAAGCGGCGGGCGAGCCAATTGACATAGTTAAGACCTAGTTAAAAGGTACTTAAACAGCATTTTACCATCTACTTGCCATTTTTCCAGCTTTTTGATGCGTTTCATTGTGCTCGGGAATCACGTCAGGTAAGTAGATTGGGTTTTCAATGATTCTCCGTTGCTCTGAATAGGTGACAGCCTCAAAAGTGGTATAAAATCTACCATTTCACAGCTGTTCGCTTTCCAATCTTAGAAGCTAGAGCCTTCAGGATTTGGAATACACTTTTCAGCTTCAGGAAGGTTGGAAGTGTTTGCAGTAAACTCTCTATCCATTGGCATCTCCTTGGAGCAACCTCTCTCCCCATTGACAGATCGCTTTTGCCGTCTCAACTTCAGCTGCCATCTATTCCAGCAACATCGGTGCCCTTGAAAAAATCTCACCTTGGTCCTCAGAATCCCACCACAATCAGCCCCAACATCAACATCACAGGCACACCAGCATCACCACCAATTACAACCCGCTCCGCAATCACCTGATGCTGCACAGGATACAAGGCATCAGCGCGTGACTGCATTGCTGCCTGGAAGGCCAGGAATGGCCTCACCATGGCCAGATTTACTTCACTTCATGCTGTACACCCTGGCTGTCACATGATGCACCAGGTTGGCACCACACCACACCAGCTCCATATAACATCCCTGCAATGCCTAAGCTGTTCCTTTCACACTCATCACCATTGTGGGGGGTACGGTTATGTCTCAGCATTCACTACAACTCACTAAGCCACTTCCAAAGATGCACACAAATCTGTCCAAGAAGGCAAAAGTGTTGAAAATAAAGATTTCAATGTTTGGCAACACATTAACAGAAACTTTACATGAACATTGGCTTAAAGACCCACATGCCTACCCATGTGTGTTGTTAGTTGGTATGATGAGGGTGAGTGTGAGGGGTAGCTAGCGAGATGTGGGTGTGATAATGTAGATAGAGCTAGAGGGATGGGTGGAAGTGCAAGATAAGTTGGTGTGAGTAAGGATGTGCAGGAGTAGGGTAGGGAAGGCAGAGTGATGGGTTTGTGATTAGTGGCACAGCAGGATGAGGTTGAGTGTGACTTTGCAGTAACGTTTTGTGATCTACTGTAATCATTGAAAAGTTTGCGCTACTGCAGCCCGCTGCTTCTGACGACATCCCTGCTTGTGCCCTCCTATACAATGTGCAACCAGGCTACATTGATCTCCTGGGGAGGTCTCTTCTGCCCATTGGAAGGGAAGAGAACATCCATGCATGCTGTGACTCATTCCAGAAGAATACGGAGGGAGTCACGGGAGAGCCTGGGTGCAGCCCTGCACCTCTGGGCAGTGCTTGTCAGTGTTTGTTGCACTCCAATGCTGCAGAACACTGACAACACAACTGTCAAAATCAATGTGGACATGGTCCCTTTAAGGGAACCGGCTGATGACGCATCATCAAATGACATCATCAGACCTGCTGCCTTTTAATTTGCCGGACACCTCTCGGGGCAGACTTAACAAGCCCCATCAACGGAAGATTCTTCTCACAGAGCGGGATGGAGTCGGGAGCTGGGTTGCAACCCGTCACCTATTCCGGCCGCATTGGGCCCGCCTCGGTAGGCGAAATCGTGGCCACAGTCTCTGCTTTATTTTGAAAACACCCCAATGTAAATTTACATCAGTAAAACATTTGAAAGTTGAGCTCTTATTTTTCAAAATTATTTGAAGCTATTGGGCTGAAATATCCCATCACTACAGCCAATCCATCCTGGGAAATTAGGTGCGTGACATATGCACATTCAAAATTCAGTTCTAAGAGACATAGCTCTGGGCCAAACCCTAGCTATTAGGAGAGGCTGAAAGCTTCAATAAAAACTTTAATGAAAGCATTAAAAGGCACACAATACATAAGTGGATAAAACTTCAGTTATTGTTCTAAGGAGAAGCTAGAAAAGTACAGGAGGGAGAAAGGAATAGAAGGATATGTTATTAGGTGGGAGGAAGCTCGTGTGGAGCATAAACACCTGTTGGGCCAAATGAACAATAAGAACATAAGAATTAGGAACAGGAGTAGGCCATCTAGCCCCTCGAGCCTGCTCCACCATTCAACAAGATCATGGCTGATCTGGCCGTGGACTCAGCTCCACTTACCCGCCCACTCCCCGTAACCCTTAATTCCTTTATTGGTTAATGGCCTGTTTCTGTGTTGTAAATTCTACGTTATTCTATTTAATTCTGAAATATTTATTTTAGAAAAGAATTGGTACACTCACATCTTCAAAGGGCTCCATATATTAAAGGACTAAAATACAACCTAGATGCATGATGCATGGTCACTTCATGACTTCCATTATGGGCTGTAGCTTTGGCACATGTCTGACAGTGTGCATGAGCTCCTTCAACTTACAATGTGTCAGTACTACTTGTCTGCTTGCATGAAAAAATTGCACCTAATACAAAAGAAGTGGTGAAAGGCTCAGAAATTACAAACCTTTGACTTCACTTAATGAAAGAAAATTGGACAACCTTATCCATAAGAGCATAGAAGGTGAAGTCACATGCCTCCATCAAGTGATAGACCTGTACCTTTCGACCTGATGCTTCACCCTGCTTCTAACCCACTCAATCACACAAACAGCTTGCACAGTTAATTTCTCCTAATGCGAGTTCTGTTTGAAGGCATCTCTTGGAGACGGCATTGTAACATTATTCACTTTTTTGTCAGTGGAGGTTTGAGACAGCAGCCTGACAATGGGCTAAAATAATACAATGCCTTCCAGTACCCTGCAACTCTCTTATCAACCTTTACAAGCAATAGCACAGCTACACACATCCTGGAGGATCCTAGGCCACAGCTAGAGTATTGCATATAGTTCTGGTCACCACATTACAGGAAAGATGGGCACGAGAAAGGGTACAGAGGAGATTTACCGGAACTGAAGAATTTTAGCTATGAGGAAAGATTGGATAGGCTGGGGCTGTTTTCTTTGGAGCACTGGAGGTTGAGGCGAGACTGAATTGAGGTGTAAAAAATTGTGAGGGGCCGAGATACAGTAGCAAGGAAGGACCTATTTCCCTTAGCAGTGGGTCAATAAGAGAGGGCATAGATTTAAAGTAATTGTGAGAAGGATCGGAGAGGAGATGAGGAGAACTTTTTTGACCCAGAGAGTGCTGGGGGTCTGGAACTCACTGCCTGAATGGGTGGTAGAGGCAGAAACCCTCACCACATTTAAAAAGTACTTGGATATGCACTTGAAGTTTCGTAACTTACAAAGACTACGGACCAAGAGCTGGAGAGTGGGATTAGGCTTGATAGCTCTTTTTTGGCTGACACAGACATGATGGGCCGACTGGCCTCCTTCTGTGCTGTAAGTTTTTATGATTCCATGATTCAATGAACCCGAGGAGCAGGAGTGGTTGTTTGCATTACAGAGTACAGGTGAGGAGGAGTAAGTGGAGGTGGCAGAGGAGGAGCGGGAACCTGCTGGTTACCATCGATAACTCCCTGTACTCTGAGAAATAGCAGCGCAGTGAGGTTGGGCTACTGAGTCATGCTTCGGATGCTATTCAGCAGGTTGACATTGTTAAAGGCCTTGGTAAGGTCAAAGAAGGCCATCTACAAGGGTTGGTGCTGTTCCCTGCATTTCTCTTGTAGTTGTTGTGCGGTGAAGATCATGTCCGTTGCACCTCTTAGTGGACGGAATCCGCATTGTGACTCTGGGAGGAGCTCTTCAGCCACACGGACAAAATGGTTGAGGAGGATTCTTGTGATGACTTTCCCAGTGGCCGACAGCAGGGAGATTCCTCTGTAGTTGCCGCAGTCGGACTTGTCCCCTTTTTTTAAGATGGTCACAATTACGGCATCTCTGAGATTTCCTGGCATGCTCTCCTTCTTCCAGATAAGCGAGATGAGGTCATGCATTTGTGCCAATAGTGCTTCTCCGCCATACTTTAGTGCCTCAGCAGGGATTCCATCTGCTCCTGGTGCCTTATTGTTCTTGAGCTGACGGATGGCCTTTTCTACCTCGTGCTTACTGGGGCTTTGCTGACATGGTGGTGGGTGGCATGCTGCGGGATGGAGTCGAGGACACTCATGTCGAAGGCAGAGTCTCGGTTAAGGAGATCTTTGAAGTGCTTCTTCCAGCAGGCTCTGACTGCCTTGCTGTCCTTAATGAGTGCCTCCCCGCTCTTGGTCAGCAGTGGTGTGGGGCTTTGGATGCTTGGGCCGTAGGTGGACTTAACTGCGGTGAAGAATCCTCGCACATCATGGCTGTCTGGATCTCCTGTGTCAACCGTGAGGGACTACGGAGCATCCTCCTCCGTTTTGGCTGCCCCCAAAAGTTTATCACCATCCTCTGCCTGCTCCACGACAACATGCAATCCGTGATCCTGACCAACAGATTCATCACAGGCCCAATCCACGTCTGGACCGGAGTCAAACAAGGCTGCGTCATCGTGCCAACGCTCTTCTCGATCTTTCTTGCTGCAATGCTACATCTCACTCTCCACAAGCTGCCCGCTGGAGTGGAATTAAACTCAAGAACCAATGGGAACCTGTTTAATCCTCGTCGCCTCCAGACTAAATCCAAGGTCGTCCCATCCTCTGACGGATGGCCTTTTCTACCTCATGCAGGTTGGGGCTTTGCTGAGATGGTGGTGGGTATGATGCTGTGGGATGGAGTCGAGGACATTCATTTCGAAGGCAAAGTCTTGGTTAAGGAGATCTTTGAAGTGCTCCTTCCAATGGGGCCTGACTGCCTCGGTGTCCTTAATGAGTGTTTCCCTGTTCTTGGCCAGCAGTGGGGTGGGGCAGTATGTGGCCGAGCTCCAAGCCATCGTCAACATCTTCACCGAGGCATACGAAAGCATGGGCCTTACACTAAACATCCATAAGACAAAGGTCCTCCACCAACCTGACCCCGCCACATAGCACTGCCCGCCCCTCCCCCCCGCCCCCGCCCCCGCCCCCGGTCATCAAAATCCTTGGACAAAGTGGACCATTTTTCATACCTCGGGAGCCTACTATCAGCAAGGGCAGACAGAGATGACGAGGTCCAACACCACCTCCAGTGTGCCAGCATAGCCTTCGGTTGCCTGAGGAACGGAGTGTTTGAAGATCAGGACCTCAAATCTGGCACCAAGTTTATGGTCTACAGGGCAGTAGTGATACCCGCCCTCCTGTATGGCTCAGAGATGTGGACCATATACAGTAGATACGTTAAAGCGCTGGAGAAGTACTACCAGCACTGCCTCCGCAAGATCCTGCAAATCCCCTGGGAGGATAGACGCACCAACGTCAGTGTTCTCGCTCAGGCCAACATCTCCAGCATCGAAGCACTGCCCACACTTGACCAGTTCCATTGGATGGGCCACATTGTTTGCATGCCCAACACGAGACTCCCAAAGCGCTCTACTCGGAACTCCTACATGTAAACGAGCCCCAGATGGGCAGAGGAAATGCCTCAAAGCCTCCTTGATAAAGTGCAACATCCCCAATGGCACCTGGGAATCCCTGGTCCAAGACCACCCTAAGTGGAGAAAGAGCATCCAGGAGGGCGTTGAGCACCTCGAGTCTCGTTGCCGAGAGCATGCAGAAATCAAACGCAGACAGTGGAAGGAGCGTGCGGCAAACCAGATTCCCCATCCACCTTTCCCTTCAATCACTGTCTGTCCCACCTGTGACAGAGACTGTAATTCCCGTATTGGACTGTACAGTCACCTGAGAACTCACTGTTAGAGTGGAAGCAAGTCTTCCTTGATTTCGATGGACTGCCTATGATGATGTTTCAGTAGGAATGGAGATGAAATATGTTGACCGGTGCAACGGTCAGGTGTTTCATACATTTAAATGCCAGCCTTGGTTCAGTGGTAGCACACTTGCCCGATCCCGCCTCGAAAGGAAGTGGAGCGTGTGACATTGCGCTCCACTTCCTGTGAAGGATAGTAACCCCAATTTTGCTTCTGGGGTGGGACTTCTGCGCCGGGCGCATAATGTCTGGCCCTGGAGAGGTTACCAACTGGGGTGATAGCCAATTTTGGTCCCCTATGTTCTAAATGCAAGGACAGTAGATTTTTTGTCCTAATAGGAGAATCATATACCGCTATGGTCTAGAGACATAACCAAAAAGCACTTTAGAATTCCATTACTTGATTTTTTAAAAACTGCATAAACAAAAATTAAACATTCAACAAAAATAATATTACGACTATTAATATAACAGATATCAAGGTTATTTAAATATTGTGATATTATTAATGTGCGATTGGAATAATAGAAATTAAAGCACTGATGGAGGCCATTTTAGCCCATTTAAGGTCAGTATTTGAGCAGATACAGAACGAACTAGTGCCACTGTTACTTCCATATGTAGCTATCTACTCGGGTCCCCTTTTTTTATACTGTTCCTGCATTGTTTAAAAAGTAGTGCTTACCTAAATCACTTTTAGATTATGTGATTGAAATTCCATTTTCTAATAATCCTTGGTATGATAAAAATATTTTCGAAATTCCCACTTTACACTTCTTGTACTAATTCTCACTATAGGAGCACAGGTTAAGGATTCAACCTTAAGAGCAATCCCTATTAAACCTTTCATAATGTTGAATACTTCAATTAGATCTCTCCACTCCGTTAAATACAGCCCTAGATTTTCAACTCTTTCATCAGAACTTTATACTCTCAGCCCTGATGTCATCCTTGTAAATCTACATTGCATGTTTCCCATGGCTTCAGTGTCCTTGCTGTATTGGGGTGCTCAAAACTGTAAAAGGGATTCCCAAGTGTGGCCTAACCATATCTTGTACTAATTCATCGCCACTTCCTTGCTTTTGCATTCAATGTCTCAGAATCCTATTTGCCATTTTTGATAGCATCTAGTGACTATCCTTGCGGGAAAGGTAAGCAAGCTCTTTTTGAGTTGAGATTACTCCTGGATGGCACACTTGAAAGTAGAAGGTTGTACCAAGGGTGTAGACTTAGTAAGCTGACATCAGAGCCAGGTATACTCTAATGCACCATTGATGATCCACCAGCTAATCGAACTCTACAATGGGACCTGTCAATGGGACCTGGGACTCTTCCCACTTGGATCCAAATAACTCTTCTAACCAATGCCGAATGAGTAGAGTGCTCCTCGCTGCAACTATCGGAAAGTTTACCAATGCTTTGTACTAGAAAGCTTCATGCTTTGAGCTGGTTAAACTCCAGCATTAACCCTGTCCACACTTATGGGGACCTAAGCCTTGGTTTTGCCAACCTGCAACTGAGCTCTCAGGGCTTACACAGGTGGAGTGTGTCCTTATAAGGAAAGAGTACACTCACCACATTGGGCAAAGAGAAACTCCATCCGGATGGATTGGTTTGGAGGCTCTTAAGAATGGTGACACCCAACTGAACTTTAAAAAGTGCTATTGCTTATAAATATGAAGTTTGAATTTTGAGTGCTTATGAGGAGTAATAATTTTTTAACCCAATGTTAGCGTGATACAGCCCCTGTACTCAATGGACTGTATTATATCTTGATGACATTACCTGGACAGACAGGTACCACAGTTGCCAGTAATAAAACCTTAATTAAGTAAGGCAAACCAAACAAATTGACTAACTCAACATTCTAAACTATTGACAACTATTAAATAATCTAACAAACTAAACAATTTATGCAGCTGACACACTGAATAAGATAACTTAAATATGCAAAATAAACTCAGATTCTTGTGTGCAGATGCAGTGAGTGAAGGGCTATGGTACAGCATCATCATCATCATCATAGACAGTCCCTTGGAATCGAGGAAGACTTGCTTCCACTCCTGAAGTGAGTTCTCTGGTGGCTCATACATTAGTCGAGGGAAGGGATTGGGTGGGATTGGTTTAGAAACATAGAAACATAGAAAATAGGTGCAGGAGTAGGCCATTCAGCCCTTCGAGCCTGCACCACCATTCAATAAGATCATGGCTGATCATTCCCTCAGTACCCGTTTCCTGCTTTCTCTCCATACCCCTTGATACCCTTAGCCGTAAAGGCCATATCTAACTCCCTCTTGAATATATCCAATGAACTGGCATCAACAACTCTCTGAGGCAGGGAATTCCACAGGTTAACAACTCTCTGAGTGAAGAAGTTTTTCCTCAACTCAGTCGCAAATGGCCTACCCCTTATCCTAAGACTGTGTCCCCTGGTTCTGGACTTCCCCAACATTGGAAACATTCTATCCGCATCTAACCTGTCTCGTCCCGTCAGAATCTTATACGTTTCTATGAAATCCCTCTCATCCTTCTAAAAGCCAATATATAAAAGCCTAATTGATCCAGTCTCTCCTCATATATCAGTCCTGCCATCCCGGGAATCAGTCTGGTGAACCTTCGCTGCACTCCCTCAATAGCAAGAACGTCCTTCCTCAGATTAGGAGACCAAAACTGAACACAATATTCCAGGTGAGGCCTCACCAAGGCCTTCTACAACTGTAGTAAGACCTCCCTGCTCCTATACTCAAATCCCCTAGCTATGAAGGCCAACATACCATTTGCCTTCTTCACCGGCTGCTGTACCTGCATGCCAACTTTCAATGACTGATGAACCATGACACCCAGGTGTTGTTGCACCTCCCCTTTTCCTAATCTGCCACATTTCAGATGATATTCTGTCTTCGTGTTTTTGCCCCCAAAGTTGTTAACCTCACATTTATCCACATTATACTGCATCTGCCATGCACTTGCCCACTCACCTAACCTGTCCAAGTCACCCTGCAGCCTCTTAGCATCCCCTTCACAGCTCACACCATCACCCAGTTTAGTTTCATCTGCAAACTTGGAGATATTACACTCAATTCCTTCATCCAAATCATTGATGTATATTGTAAAGAGCTGGGGTCCCAGCACTGAACCCTGCGGCACTCCACTAGCCACTGCCTGCCATTCTGAAAAAGACCCGTTTATCCCGATTCTCTGCTTCCTGTCTGCCAACCAGTTCTCTATCCACGTCAGTATATTACCCCCCATACCATGTGCTTTAATTTTGCACACCAATCTCTTGTGTGGGACCTTGTCAAAAGCCCTTTGAAAGTCCAAATACACCACATCCGCTGGTTCTCCCTTGTCCACTCTACTAGTTACATCCTCAAAAAATTCCAGAAGATTTATCAAGCATGATTTCCCTTTCATAAATCCATGCTGACTTGGACTGACCCTGTCACTGCTTTATAAATGCACTATATTTCGTCTTTAATAATCGATTCCAACATTTTCCCCACTACTGATGTCAGACTAACCGGTCTATAATTACCCGCTTTCTCTCTCCCTCCCTTTTTAAAATGTAGTGTTACGTTAGCTACACTCTAGTCCATAGGAACTGATCCAGAGTCGATAGACTGTTGGAAAATGATCACCAATGCATCCACTATTTCTAGGGTCACTTCCTTAAGTACTCTGGGATGCAGACAATCAGGCCCTCGGGATTTATCGGCCTTCAATCCCATCAATTTCCCTAACACAATTTCCTGCCCAATAAGTATATCCTTCAGTTCTTCCTTTTCACTAGACCCTCGGTTATCTAGTACTTCCGGAAGGTTATTTGTGTCTTCCTTCGTGAAGACAGAACCAAAAGTATTTGTTCAATTGGTCTGCCATTTCTTTGTTCCCCATTATAAATTCACCTGAATCCGACTGCAAGGGACCTACGTTTGTCTTCACTAATCTTTTTCTCTTCACATATCTATAGAAGCTTTTGCAGTCAGTTTTTATGTTCCCGGCAAGCTTCTTTTCGTACTCTATTTTCCCCCTCTTAATTAAGTCCTTTGTCATCCTCTGCTGAATTCTAAATTTCTCCCAGTCCTCAGGTGTGCTGCTTTTTCTGGCCAATTTATATGCCTCTTCCTTGGATTTGCCGCACGCTCCTTCCGCTGCCTGCACTTGACCGCTTCACGCTCTCGGCGTTGAACTTCGAAGAGATCAATGCCCTCCTGGATGCACTTTCTCCACCTAGGATGGTCTTCGGCCAGGAACTCCCAGGTGTCAGTGTCGATGTCGCACTTTATCAGGGATGCTCAACCTGACTTTTACACAGCATCGGCTAGAATGGAGATTATTCATCAGAGACATTGCAAGGTTATACAGCCCATTACAAAATTCATAGCATGGTGAGTTGTCTGGTGGTATAAGGCATATTGAATGCGTGACCTTATATATATATATATAGCAACATATAGATATAATATGGGCTTTGGTTTTGGCCTTCACATGTTCGACTAATGTTTAGGCACTGGAATGCTTACCTGAGAGGTTGCACTGCATGACAACCGTCTCAAATAATGTGCAACCTTTCATCTCCTCTCTGAGAGAAAGCAGAGGCCTTGAAGTGCTGTCTCTCAGATCTTGCACTGGATTGGTCCCATTTAAGAAACAAATGGTGCTTTGTATCAGGAGCAGCACAGATGTAACATGACGCAAGTGGCAGGATATGAATACTTCATTAGTGAGAGAAGGGAGCAAATTGCTTCCAGTTTTATTAAACACTTCATGATACAAATTGGAACTTGTTGCACATTCAGTCTGCAGTTTGATTTGGCTGCCTGTGAGATTTTGATTAACTGATGCAAGGTTCTGTATTATTACAGAAAAGCTACCTGAAGAAAAACAAAGTAATTATTTTACATCTTACGGCTGGCAAGAGTATTTGAGAAATCTTGGGGGGCTGAGGGCAGGTGGTAAGAGCAAGGATAGGCACTATTAATAGATTAAATACATTAGAACAACAAACACAATGTACAGAACATTTTAATTGGGTCCCACTGGAAGCACTCAGCAATATCTTTGGTTCTACATGTGTGTATTTGTTAGCTGAGGCTCAGTTGGACCCTTACCTATGAGTCCAGAAGGTTGTGGGTTTAAGTCTCACTCTAGAGACTTGAGCACAAAAATCTAGGCTAACTCTAGTACTGAGGGAGTGCTGTACTGTTGGAGGTGCTGCCTTTTTATTTCGAAGAAGAGCAGGGGAGTTAGTAAAAAAAAGAAAGACTTGCATTTATACAGTATCTTGTATGATCTCAGGTCACCCCAAAGTGCTTTACAGTCAATGAAGTACTTTGTGAAGTGTAGTCACTGTTGTAATGTAGGAAACACGGCAGCCGATTTGTGCACAGTAAGTTCCCACAAACGACAATGTGATAATGACCAGATAATTGTTTTTTTTAATGATGTTGATTGAGGGATAAACATTGGCTAGGACACCGGGGATAACGCCCCTGATCTTCTTTGAAATAGTCTCATGGATCTCTTACATTCACCTGAGAGAGCAGGCAGGGCTTAGTTTAACATCTCATCTGAAAGACAGCACCTCCATCAGTGCAGCACTCCTTCAGCACTGCACTGGAATGTCAGCCAAGATTTTTATGATCAAGTCTTTGAAGTGGGACTTGAACCCACAACCTTCTGACTCAGAGGCGAGAGTGCTACCAACTGAGCCACGGCTGAAATTCAACTTTCCCCAGTGTTCTGGCCAATATTTATCTCTCAATCAACATCATTTGAACAGATTATCTGGTCATTATCACATTGCGGGGTGGAGGGGGGAGGAAGAATTTCCTCTGAACTCTTCCCTTTCTGCCACTGTAACTTCAGTGAAAGTTTGGCGGAAACACTGCTCACACACATAAAATGGGTGTTCCGCCGAAGTCATGTTGGCGGAGCAGGAGGATCTCTGAGGAAATTTGCCCCTCTTGCTTTCCAAGGTCACAACATCTGATTCTAAAGGTGTATTTAAACTGAGCTTCAGTTAGTAAGTTTGAACAGCTGAGGCCCCCATTCTAAGTTCCCTTGATGGGAAATGGCATCTGCCCAAACCTGAGACAGTTTATAAAAGTATTTGCTCATGGCAATTATATTTGATTCCCTAATTACTGCATGTAGACATTATACAGACAATCCCACACTATGCAAGAAAATTATAACGTTCTTCTGTGAAGAGTACAGAATTTGTGACAGCAATTTGCATTCTCTGATGGCATACAATGGAATGAATTTGGACAGATTCCAAGAATGGTTAATGTTTTTTCAGAAATCTTTTTTGTATTTGGAGAGATAACTTAAAATTGTGCTTTAATCAAACACTGACACTGTTCAAACTAAGATTCAATTCAGTGGTGGGCTCTTCAAAAAAAATGTGGATTGACTTCTCTCTGTATGCAGTGATTAATGTTCCATCAAATTCCCATTATTTTCACAAAGTCACGAACAACTTTGTTAAAATATTGTACACAGGGATTTGATGTGAACACATTGACTGGTATGTTAAAAATAATGCACAGAAAAGAGTTGCCACTTCTTTCTCACAACTACAATAAACACTTCTTACTGTAGCTTGCTACAGTCTTAGTTATTATTTTAAAATGTACATCTTTTCCAGATACTTTCATTATGCCATAGCAAAGAAGTGAAACTAACAAAGCTGCATTGGGGCGGTAACAGCTGCAAGGAGGGACTTCCTGCGCCTGGCAGCTAAATTGGGGTTACCATACCGGAGAGGACGTGGAGCGCAATGTCGCGCGTTAGAAACATAGAAACATAGAAAATAGGTGCAGGAGTAGGCCATTCGGCCCTTCTAGCCTGCACCGCCATTCAATGAGTTCATGGCTGAACATGCAACTTCAGTACCCCATTCCTGCTTTCTCACCATACCCCTTGATCCCCCTAGTAGTAAGGACTTCATCGAACTCCTTTTTGAATATACTTCCTCTCGGGGGTGGGACTGGGTCGCTAATGTTATGTCTTGAATAAAGAGTCAGACTAGATACTGCAAGCTCAAAGTGAAGTGTGACCGTAGTCCTTTATTACAGGCCTCTCCAACCTGTGAGGCCTCCTTATGTACAGGTGCTCCCAAGGGATTGTGGGATCCCTTGGGACTCCAGGTGATGAGCCCTCTGGTGGTGAAACATGACATTTCAGGTTTACATATATAACAACACTCACCCCCAAAGTCAAGGGTGTAACTATTTACAATGTGAGTCGATCTGGGGCCTTCCTTTCCCTGGTTGACCATCTCGGTGCAAATGCTGGTTTTGGTGAGTCATTTGTTGGGCCCTCGCTGGGCTGCTGCGCAGCTGGCCTTGCTGGGCTGTTGGGTGTGGTGAGTCCTGCTATGCTGCTGCCGGTGATGGGTTCTGCTTCGTGGTCAACCACTGTGTCGGTTGCCAATTGTGTGTGTGCGTGTGTGTGTGTGTGTGTGTGTTGGAGGGTCGAAAAAGGTAGAGTCTATTGTGGGTTGATCTGGATAGTCTTTAAATCTGAGTTTGGTTTGGTCCAAGTGTTTCCTGCAGGTGAGTCCATTCGAAAGTTTGACCAGAAACACCCTACTCCCCTCTTTGACCATAACAGTGCCAGGAAGTCACTTAGGACCTTGTCCATAGTTCAACACAAATACAGGATCATTAATCTCGATTTCGCATGACACATTTGCGCGATCATGATATGTATTCTGTTGAAGCCGCCTGCTCTCTACCTGTTCATGCAGATCAGGGTGGACTAACGAGAGCCTTGTCTTAAGAGCCCTTTTCATGAGCAGTGAGTGAGTTGGGTCTTGTGCAGTAAGTAAGCAGGACTCGGGATAGGCGAGTTACCCTTTTCAAGCTCTGCTTGATTGTTTGCACTGCTCGTTCTGCCTGACCGTTGGACGCTGGTTTAAACGAGGCAGATGTGACATGTTTGATCCCATTGTGGGTCATAAATTATTTGAACTCGGCACTGTTGA
This sequence comes from Pristiophorus japonicus, assembly GCF_044704955.1. Lineage (NCBI taxonomy): Eukaryota > Metazoa > Chordata > Chondrichthyes > Pristiophoridae > Pristiophorus > Pristiophorus japonicus. Next base: position 41,592,054 of record NC_091979.1, read on the forward strand.
AGCCACGGCCCATTGTCACTCACTAGGACAGCAGGTAGCAGGCTTAAAATGGTGGCAGCGGATGTGTTTGCCGACATTATCACACATTCAATCCATTTGGAGTATGCATCTACAACCACAAGGAACATTTTGCCGAAGAATGGGTCTGCATAGGCGACATGGACCCTGGACCACGGTTTGGAGGGCCAGGACCATAAGCTTAGTGGTGCCTCCCTGGGTGCGTTGCTTAACTGTGAGCATGTATTACATTTGTGCACGCAGGACTCTAAGTCTGCATCGATACCGGGCCACCACACGTGGGATCTGGCTATCGTTTTCATCATTATGATGCCTGGGTGGGTGCTGTGGAGATCACTAATTAAAGTGTCCCTGCCCTTTTTGGGCACCACTACCCGATTCACCCATAGGAGGCAGTCTGCCTGCATGGACATTTCATCTCTGCGCCGCTGGTACGGTTTTATTTCTTCCTGCATCTCTAACGGGACACTAGACCAACTCCCATGGAGCACACAGTTTTTTACTAAGGACAGTAAGGGGTCCTGGCTTATCCAGGTTCTAATCTGTCGGGCGGTAACAGGTGACTGCTCACTCTCGAATGCTTCCATTACCATGACCAAATCTGCGGGCTGTGCCATTTCCATCCCCGTGGTGGGCAATGGCAGCCTACTGAGAGCATCAGCACAGTTTTCTGTGCCTGGCCTGTGGCGGATGGCATAGTTGTATGCGGACAACATGAGCGCCCATCTCTGGGTGCGGGCCGATGCATTGGTATTTATCCCCTTGCTTTCAGAGAAGAGGGATGTGAGTGGCTTATGGTCGGTTTCCAATTTGAATTTGAGCCCAAACAGATATTGATGCATTTTCTTTACCCCAAAGACACACACTAACACTTCTTTTTTGATCATACTGTCGGCCCTCTCAGCCTTAGACAGACTTCTGGATGCATAAGCAACCGGTTGCAATTTCCCAAATTCAGTAGCTTGTTGCAATACACACCCGACACTGTATGACGATGCATCACATGCTAGTACCAAACGCTTACATGGATTGTACAACACAAGCAATTTGTTTGAACATAACAGTTTCCTAGCTTTTTCAAAAGTATTTTCGTGGCTTTTACCCCATTCATCTCCTTTGCGCAGTAAAGAGTGCAGTGGTTCTAACAATGTGCTAAGACCCGGTAAGAAGTTACCAAACTAGTTCAGGAGTCCCAGGAATGACCGCAGCTCCGTCACGTTCTGTGGTCTCGGTGCGTTCTTGATTGCCTCCGTCTTCGAGTTGGTGGGCCGATGCTGTCCGCCGCGATTCTTCTCCCCAGGAACTCCACTTCAGGCACCAGGAAAACGCACTTCGAGCATTTTAGCCTGAGCCCCACACGATTAAGCCGACTAAGAACCTCCTCCAGGTTCTGCAGATGCCCGACGGTGTCCCGATCTGTAACCAAGATGTCGTCCTGGAAGATCACGGTGCGAGGGACCGACTTCAACAAGCTTTCCATGTTCCTCTGGAATATCGTCGCAGCCGATCGAATCCCAAACGGGCATCAGTTATAAATAAAGGGACCTTTGTGCGTGTTGATGCAGGTGAGGCCCTTCGATGATTCCTCCAGCTCCTGCGTCATGTAGACCGAGGTCAAGTCCAGCTTCATGAACGTTTTTCCTCCCGCCAGCGTCACAAATAGGTCATCTGCTTTTGGTAACAGGTATTGACCTGCAGGGAGAAGCGATTGATAGTTACTTTGTATTCACCACAGATTCTGACAGTGCCATCTCCCTTGAGGACTGGGACGATAGGACTGGCCCACTCATTGAATTCAATCGGTGAAATGATGCCCTCTCGTTGCAGCCTGTCCAGCTCGATCTCCACCTTCTCTCTCATCCTGTACAGTACCGCTCTCGCCTTGTGATGGATGGGTCGCGCCCCCGGAATCACGTGGATCTGCACTTTTGTTCCTTGGAACTTCCCGATGCCTGGTTTGAACAGCGAGGGGAACTTGTTTAGCACCTGGGCACATGAAGTGTCGTCGACGGACGAAAGCGCTCGGTCACCATCCCAGTTCCAGCGTATCTTTCCCAACCAGCTCCTGCCGAACAGCATGGGGTCATCGCCCGGTACAACCCAGAGTGGTAAATTGTGCATCGCTCCATCGTAGGAGACCTTTATTGTAGCACTGCTGATTACGGGAATCAATTCCTTTGTGTACGTTCTCAGTTTAGTACGACTGGGAGTCAGGACTGACCTTGAGGCTCTGCTGCACCACAATTTATCGAAAGTCTTTTTGCTCATTATGGACTGGCTCGCGCCCGTGTCCAGCTCCATTGACACTGGGAGTCCATTTAATTCAACCTTCAGCATTATCGGGGGACACTTTGTGGTAAATGTGTGCACCCCATATAACTGTGCCTCCTTAGTCTGAGGCTCTGGTTCGTCGTGATCCACCGTGGATCTGTCCTCCTCTGCAACATGGTTTGTCAGATTAGCAGGGTTTGCAGCTCGCCTGCACATACATTGGAGGTGTCCCATTTTTCCACAGCCCTTGCAAACGTATCCTTTGAAGTGGTATGAGTGGAAACGATGATCACCCCCACAGCGCCAACAAGGTGTTAATGGCCTTGCATTCACCACCCTTGAATGGGGACTCTGAGTCATCTGCGGACGTGCAGCTGCAGGCATGTAAGTTCTGCTCTGCACATTTCGATTTGAAAACAACATTATTTTGTTCACAGTACTTGCAGCAGCACTCGTGTGCTGAGAAATTTGTTTAGTATTGTCACTAGTGGCGATAAATGCCTGGGCTATCGCTGTGGCTTTACTCAAGGTTGGGGTCTCTACAGTCAAGAGTTTGCGAAGTATTACTTCATGGCCAATGTCAAGTACAAATAAGTCCCTGAGCATGTGATCCAAGTGTCCTTCAAATTCGCAATGTCCTGCAAGGCGCCTTAGCTCGGCGACGTAGCTCGCCATTTCCTGGCCTTCAGACCTCTTGTAGGTGTTGAACCGATACATCGCCATCGGAACGCTTTCTTTTGGGTTAAGGTGCTCCCGGACCAGTGTGTACAACTCATCGTACAATTTCTCTGTGGGTTTCGCTGGAGCAAGCATATTTTTCAAGAGGCCATACGTTGAGGAGGATTGCCCTTTGTTGTCAGCGTTTGCTTCACCTTCCAGCTCGTTGGCCACGAAGTACTGGTCGAGTCGCTCCCCGAAGGTTTCCCAATCATCTCCCTCTGAAAATTTCTCATGCCCATGGTTCTCTGCATTGTTGCATTGGGGTTCGTGATCTGTATCTCATCGCCAGTTGTTATGTCTTGAATAACGAGTCAGACTAGATACTGCAAGCTCAAAGCAAAGTGTGACCGTAGTCCTTTATTACAGGCCTCAGAGTGCCTCTCCAACCTGTGAGGCATCCTTATGTACACGTGCTCCCAAGGGATTGTGGGATCCCTTGGGACTCCAGGGGATGAGCCCTCTGGTGATTAAACATGGCATTTCAGGTTTACATATATAACAGGTAACATCGGGAATTTTCCAGCACCACGCGGAGAGGCACGTAGCACTGGCAGAAGCACCTGGCCCTCCCCTTCCGTTAAAGGGGAGGGCATGCTGTGGACTCTGCATTGGAGAGAAGGGGCCACCACTACACTGCTGGGGGGTGGGGTGTTGTGGCAGCAGCCCGGCACAGAAGCTGAGTGTTGGGCTGCAACATCGTGGCAAGGACCCGGCCATTTCAAGAGGGCACAGTCGAGACCAGTAAGTCGGCAATTGGAAAAAGTGTCAGCGCCCGCGGCAGCCTCATGGGGCGCAACTGAATTTTCGCTCTGGGGTGAAAACAGATCTCTGCACACGGTGATGATTTCGTCATTGCTGGTGCAGCGGCCCGGAGCGCTACGGCATGAGCGGGGCGCTACCGGTTAGTGCCTCCGCTAACTCCCTTGGAATTTCACAGGAGTCGGTAGCGGCCCCAGACCCCGGACGAGAAGTCATTTGTGCCCTAATGAAAGGCGCAAACAACCCGAATTTCTCCCCATTAGCTCTACAGTATTTTTAAGTCTCCCGGTGCTGGTGATGAGTTAATTGGTCGAGTTACTGGAGTATCCAATGTTATATTGGCTGTCACATGACTGCACAGTGTTCAGTGCCGTTCGCAACTCCTCAGATAATGGAGCAGTCCATGCCCGCATGCAGCAAGCCCTGGACGACATTCAGGCTTGGGCTGATAAGTGGCAAGTAACATTTGCGCCACGTAAGTGCCAAGCAATGACCATCTCCAACAAGTGAGAGTCTAATCACCACCCCTTGACATTCAACGGCATTACCATTGCCGAATCTCCCAACATCAACATCAACAGCTACAAGTCTATCGTGGCATCAGTGTGTACACCATCTACAAGATGCACTGCAGCAACTCACCAAGGCTTCTTTGGGAGCACCTCCCAAACCCGCGACCTCTAACATTTAGAAGGACAGAGGCAGCAGATGGGAACACCATCACCTCCAAGTTCCCCTCCAGTCACACATCATTCTGACTTGGAAATATATCACCATTTCTTCATCGTCGCTGGATCTAAATCCAGGAACTTCCTCCCTAACAGCACTATGGGAGCACCTTCACCACATGGACTGCAACGTTTCCAGAAGGTGGCTCACCACCACCTTCTCAAGGGCAATTAGGGATGGGCAATAAATGCTGCCTTTGCCAGCAACACCCACATCCCATGAACGAATTTAAAACACTGTCAGTCTGATCTGATCATTTCAATAATGCAACCACACTCAGGAACTACAATGTTGTGAGCTCTAACTGGTTTTCAGTCAATCAAGGGCAATTTTGACAATGTGGGCTCCAACCTAGAATAAATGGAGGGTCAATCAGCAGAGAGAAAGAGGAGAGTATTTAAAAGAATACTGTGACTATTTGCACTGTGTTTTTTCTGCGCCTGCGTCTTCTGGACCCCGTCCCCGATGCCTCTTGCGCATGCACACACTCCTCAGACCCAAAACTGGAACTGGAAGTGGAGTCCCGACGGGTCCGCATGGAGCCCGCTGCTGCTGGATTTGCTTCCAGCTTTTGCATTATTGCGGCCTTCTGTGGGAGAAAAAATATTGGAGGTAGTGGGAGAGAGAGGCGGCGGGCGGGACACGGGCGGGGGAGAAAAAGGTGGCGGGCAGGGGGAAAAAGAGAGGCGGTGGTGGGGGGAAGAGAGATGGTGGGGCGTGAGAGAGAGAGAGAGAGAGAGACGGGGTGGGGTGGGGGTGGGGAGAGAGGGAGAAATGGAGGGGGAGAGAAAGAGACAGGGAGAGGGAGAGAGAGAGAGATGGGGGGGAGAGAGAGAGAGATGGGGGGTGGTTGGGGGAAGAGATAGACCGGTCGGGGGTGGATGGACAGGGAGGGGGGAGAAAGAGAGATGGGGGGGGCGAGAGAGAGAGAGACGGGGGGGGAGAGAGAGAGAGAGAGAGAGGGATGGGGGGGGGAGAGAGACAGGGTGGGGGAGAGAGAGAGACGGGGGGGGTGGGTGGGGAGAGAGAGAGAGAGATGGGTGGGAGAGAGAGATGGGGAGGGGGAGAGAGAGAGACGGGGACGGGAGAGAGATAGACGGGGAAGGGCGTGGTGTGGAAAGAGAGAGACAGGGAGGGGAGAGAAAGAGAGATGGGAGGGAGAGAGAGAGATGGGTGGGAGAGAGAGACGAGGGGGCGAGAGAGAGAGAGAGAGAGACAGGGGGTAGAGAGAGAGAGGGATGGCGGGGTGGAGAGAGCGATGGGGTGGGAGAGAGAGAGAAAGAGAGAGAGAGAGATGGGGGGGGAGAGGGAGAGACACGGGTGGTGGGAGGGGGGATGAGAGAGAGAGAGAGAGAGAGAGAGAGAGAGAGACGGGGGGAGGGGAGAGAGAGAGAGACGGGGGTGAGAGAGAGAGAGAGACGGGGAGAGGGGAGAGAGAGGGGAAGCGGGGGAGGAGATCAGATGGGAGAGGGGGAACTCAGGGAAGACGTATCACGTTCTTTCAACCCCCTTTACACCCACACCCAATTTCTCTGAAAGCTCGGTGCATGGGTTACAAGGGACATCATTGGAGTGGATGAAATCCGTAAGTCACGACACTGTCACTATTCACTTCATACCCAACAAACCTGTTAACAATCCGTGACCCACACACAATGCCCCATCTATGGCGGTGGGGGGGGGGCGGGGGGGCTAAGGTCAGGAACTTGGGCTGGCGGGCATGAACTTGGGCTGGGGCCGGGGGTGGGGAGGCGGCGGATAAGGAACTTGGGTGGGGGGAGGCATGAACTTGGGCTGGGAGAAGGGGATGAACTTAGGCTGGGAAGGGGGGAGGGGGGTGTTAAGCAAATTGGGCTGGGGGAGGCATGAACTTGGGCTGGGGAGGTAAGGAACTTCAGCTGGGGGAGACATGAATGGGCTGGGGGTTTGGTGAACTTGGGCGTGGGGAGGGGTAAGGAACTTGGGTTAAGGGGGTAAGGAAATTGGGCTGTGGGAGGCATGCACTTGGGCTGGGGGGGTGGGTAAGGAACTTGGGCTGGGGGAGCCATGCACTTGGGCTGTGGGTGGGTAAGGAACTTGGGCTGGGGGAGCCATGCACTTGGGCTGTGGGTGGGTAAGGAACTTGAACCGGGGGAGGCATGAACTTGGGCTGGGGGAGGCATGAACTTGGGCTGGGAGGGTGGGATTTACTTGGGCTGAGGTTGTCAGGGACTTTGGCTGGGGGAGGCATGCACTTGGGCTGGGGTCAGGGACTTGGGAGGCTTTTGCTGGGTTTGTGGAGCTCTATCCTCTCTGTGACTACATGCAAGGGAGTTCTGAAGTCAGAATGGCTCAAATTACACTTTGCAAAGTCTTGGACTGGGCAGTTCCAATTGCACACTCCAGAGAAACTTCAAGGGGACCAATTAGCAATCAGGTCATGTGATAATGGAGAGCCAATCAGCAAAACACAGTGCAAATATCTACTTCCTTATAAGAAAGACGTGGATTTTTATGACCATCGGACTTCTTAAAGTGCTTTACAGCCAATGAAGTACTTTTGGAGTTTAGTCACTGTTGTCATGTGGGAAACGCGGCAGCCAATTTGCGCACAAGCAAGCTCCAACAAACAGCAATGTGATAATGACCAAATAATCTGTTTTTTTGTTATAGAAACATAGAAAATAGGTGCAGGAGTAGGCCCTTCTAGCCTGCACCGCCATTCAATGAGTTCATGGCTGAACATGCACTTCAGTACTCCCTTCCTGCTTTCTCGCCATACCCCTTGATCCCCCGAGTAGTAAGGACTTCATCTAACTCCCTTTTGAATATATTTAGTGAATTGGCCTCAACTACTTTCTGTGGTAGAGAATTCCACAGGTTCACCACTCTCTGGGTGAAGAGGTTTCTCCTCATCTCGGTCCTAAATGGCTTACCCCTTATCCTTAGACTGTGACCCCTGGTTCTGGACTTCCCCAACATTGGGAACATTCTTCCTGCATCTAACCTGTCTAAACCCGTCAGAATTTTAAACGTTTCTATGAGGTCCCCTCTCATTCTTCTGAACTCCAGTGAATACAAGCCCAGTTGATCCAGTCTTTCTTGATAGGTCAGTCCCACCATCCCGGGAATCAGTCTGGTGAATCTTCGCTGCACTCCCTCAATAGCAAGAATGTCCTTCCTCAAGTTAGGAGACCAAAACTGTACACAATACTCCAGGTGTGGCCTCACCAAGGCCCTGTACAACTGTAGCAACACCTCCCTGCTCCTGTACTCAAATCCCCTCGCTATGAAGGCCAACATGCCATTTGCTTTCTTAACCGCCTGCTGTACCTGCATGCCAACCTTCAATGACTGATGTACCATGACACCCAGGTCTCGTTGCACCTCCCCTTTTCCTAATCTGTCACCATTCAGATAATAGTCTGTCTCTCTGTTTTTACCACAAAAGTGGATAACCTCACATTTATCCACATTATACTTCATCTGCCATGCATTTGCCCACTCACCTAACCTATCCAAGTCACTCTGCAGCCTCATAGCATCCTCCTCGCAGCTCACACTGCCACCCAACCTAGTGTCATCCGCAAATTTGGAGATACTACATTTAATCCCCTCGTCTAAATCATTAATGTACAATGTTGATTGAGGGATAAATATTGGCCAGGGCACCAGGGATAACTCCCCTGCTCTCCTTCGAAATAGTGCCATGGGATCTTTTACGTCACCTGAGAGAGCACTCGGGGCCTCGGTTTAATGTCTCATCGAAAAGACGGCACCTCCGACAGTGCAGCACTCCCTCAGTATGGCACTGGAGTGTCAGCCCAGATTTTTTGTGCTCAATAAATTAAATTAATGTGTGAACAATGAAACAAAGGTGCAAGAATATCAAACTATCGTAAATTGTATGGAAATCATGTAAAGTTAAAATAAAAATCTAAGGACAAGAGAAAGTGGCAAAGAGAAAATTGGACAATAAAGAAGCCCGAGGGAGCAGAGTTTCAGGAAGGGAATGTACTCCTGATGTCTTAATAGCATTATTGCTATCATGTCACGAGGTACATTTTTGTCATTTAGCATTCCCAGTGCATATTAAAATTAAAATGACACAGTTTAAAGATTAAAATTATTGGGTGGAGAATCAGAACAGGCATGCACTCAGATTTCTGATATAAGGGCTTCCAGTGTGCAAAGCAAGTGTTGAATTAGAAGAAATACCGTAGTGTTTGCTTCAGTATCTGAGTTTGTGAGCTGAATTGCGCCAGGATCATTTGATGCTATCATTGTCCTGGAGTTGCCCTAGGACCATTTGATGCTATTGCCTTTATAAGTCGTTCCCTGGGTTAAAGTACCAATGCAAAGAGAATCAGTGTACAGCTAACCTCCTGTGATTGATTGCAGATGGAGGCATTGATAACTGTGTGTTAGAACATTGTATAATATTAATTACATCTGACAAAACTTCCTCTAAAGTGACTCTGCTGTTTCATATTTTGGCTTCAAATGAATTTTTTTTAACCATTGAAGTAAATCTCATTTCAAAATGATGGGCTCATTGACATGCAACAACCACCCTTCAGCAGAAATGTACAATATTCTTTTTTTAAATTGATCTCTGTAAAAGCAAAACAAAAGAACTGAAGGGCTTTGACAATCTACAGGTTATCAATGATTCTTCCAAGCTATCTCAATTGATTCTTAAAATATTCTTATTCCTTACTTTGGACTGAATTCAATTTGCTGCGTTGGTGCCCGTGATGACACACTTTGCAATAACATGTAATCAGGATAATATGGAAAGAAATTCACTTGATTTCGGTACCCTTTGGCATCGTAAACCATTTGGAACAAATTAATCTCACCTCTTTAGTGGGTTTCACTTATTCTGAATGTTCAGCACTGCAGACGCTGGCACACTCTTTAACTAAATTTGATGGAGAATTAACATATCCTCTCACTTCTCACCTTCCAAGCTGTGTCCATTTGGTGTAGATTAAATAAGAAACTTAAAAAAAACAAAACAACATATGTACCAAAAGACAACATGCACATGTATCTTATCTGTATGTGCACACTTTTACCCCATTTGCTGCTCATTTGAACTACGCCTAATTGACAAAGGGACAGTTTTAACCCTGTCTGTTTGTTTGAAACCTTTCTGGGATGTAAGAAATTGTTGTAAGTGAGTAAAAATGACAAAGATACTTTTTTCAAAAGGCTTATGAGTGATTAGATGGTTCATCAACAAACTGTGCTAATGAAATCGATACATGTAGTGTTCTTATGATAAAGTATTTGCATACAAAACTCATCATAAATATTTACATAGGAAGCTTCATACTATAAATGGTGACATAAAAGTGTTAGAGGAAGTAATATTTGTGAACAGGAAGTGTGTGCTATATGGAACATATTTAATAATATACCAGTCAATCTCTATCACACGTGGCCAAGTGTAATCTTCAGGTGAGCTGGGGTTGGAGGGCATGAGATAGTTGGACCAAAGGCACAACTATCCCTTGATAGTCCCCATTTTAAAGTCGCACAGTTTTTCCTTATTTTCATATAATCCATTAATGTTTTGTTGTTGTTATTTATTGTTAAATGGCAAAACCTACAATAATTTAGGAAATAGAGTCAGTTAGAGCATAGGAGTTTATCTGCAGTACAATCTGGGGAGCTGGTAGATATAAAAATGGGATACTACAGTGCCACCACTGGCAGGAGGGTGTAATAACAGCGTGACAAGGTTACATAAGCAGTTTCAACTATAAATATGGAAATATGAATGTAGGAAATTATCATGGAAAGAATTGACGCAAAAGTGTGACAAAAAGTAGCTAACAGGTTTTGTAGAGAGGATGCATGTGAAAATCTTTTAATATATTACGGATAGCTATATTTGACGGGTGCTGTCTTTTCTCTGCCTCTTATATGTATTCACACACACTGGCACAGAAAGAGTGGTGATTGTATTGGAAAAGCTAGCCGTGTAATCAGTCCAACTGAAATTTTCACATTGCCTTATAAAAAAAGACTTTCTTATTAGGTCTGCAATAGCTAATTAAAATCTTTACTAATTGGCACCGAGAGATTAATGTAAAGGCTCACAGCTCATCTGCTGACAAGGCGAACAACAGATTTAGTACCAGAAGTGGAAATCTACTAAATAAAAGTCTCTGACTGACAGAAAAATAGGTACAAATGAAGCTTGGCTAAACCATCTGGAAGGGGCTGTTATGAGCTCCAAGAGTTTTACAACAGGAGAAGTAGCCACTCAGCCTCATATTGTTGCAAGAAAATGGATGGATCTGACAACCAGATATAGAAAGCCAGTGGGCCATTTGCAGATTAATTTTCAAAACTACTTAGCCACTTCAAGGTTCCTAAGCCATGAGTTTTGTCAGGCTGAATGGTAACAGCAGCTGTAATGAGAAAAAAAATATTTTAGAAGTATCTTTTCCTGCTTGAGAACGACATAGCTAGAACTAAGAGGTTCTGTTGAGGGGAGTATGAGCAGCTAGGGGCTAAATTAAAAAGCAGAACCACAAAGGTAATAATCTCTGGATTACTACCTGAGCCACGAGCAAATTGGCATAGGGTCAATAAGATCAGAGAGTTGAATGCATGGCTCAAAGATTTGTGTGGGAGAAATGGGTTTCGATTCGTGGGGCACTCGCACCAGTACTGGGGAAAGAGGGAACTGTTCCACTGGGATGGGCTTCACTTGAACAATGCTGGGACCAGTGTCCTGGTGAATCAAATAACTCGGGCTGTAAATAGGGCTTTAAACTAAATAGCATGTGTGGTTGCGGGGGTGAATGGGAGGGTTCCGGGGAGGGTTCTAGTGAGGGGACATTTAAAAAGTCAAAGAGAAAGGAGAAGGCAATAGTGCAGGGTAACGATAGGGGTTATGATAACTAGAGTGTGACAGGAAGGGACAGTGCATACAAAAATAAAAATGTACCAGCAATTAGAATCAGAGTAAGGAAAAATGGTAAAAAGACAAAATTAAAGGCTCTTTATATGAATGCATGCAGCATTCATAACAAGATAGAAGAGTTGATGGCACAAATAGAAATAAATGGGTATGATCTGATAGCCATTACAGAGATGTGGTTACAAGGTGACCAAGGTTGGCAACTGAATATTCAGGGGTATTTGATATTTTGGAAGGCTAGGCAGAAAGGAAAAGTAGGTGGGTTAGCTCTGTTAATAAAGGATGAGATCAGTGCAGTAGTGAGAAATGATATTGGCTCAGAAAATCAAGATGTAGAATCAGTTTGGGTGGAGATAAGAAATAGTAAGTGAGTATTCTATAGGCCCCCTAACAGTAACTACACTGTAGGACTGTGTATAAATCAAGAAATAATGAGGGATTGTAAGAAAGGTACTGCAACAATCATGGGCGATTTTAATCTTCATATAGATTGGATAAAACAAATTGGCAAAGGTAGCCTTGAGGACTAGTTCATAGGAATGTATTCGGGATGGTTTCTTAGAACAATACTGTGGTGTATGTAGGCACCTTTAGTAATGACTCCACAAGGCAGAGTATGGTGCAGACCTACAGTCTTTTATTAGCAGCTTCTGAGTGCTGACAACAAGCTGTGTGTTCCTTTTTATACTGGGTTACCTGTTGTGTGCAGGCAACCCCTGGGTCTCCAGCAACAGCACCCTCTAGTGTACCGGTAAGGTGTGCACAGTACAAGGGTACATTCAATGTTGCAAGACAGTGTTACAGACATCACACAGTGAACAGGCATGCCTACACAACAATACTCCCCCCTGAGCATTTTTCATATCCTAGTTATCATGACCAGGGGAGGTGTTCAGTGGTGGGCTATGGGAGGTTGTGGTGAGGGTTGTGTGGTTGCCGGGTGTGACCCCTGTGCTTGAGGCTGGCCTCGTACGTTTTCCCCTCCCTCACACACAGACCAAGTGGGCGTCACTGTTGTGGAACCCTCGGGGAGGTAGCCACGGCAGCAGTGGGTGGTGTGTATACACTGTGATGTGGGTAGTTGTGGGGTGGTGGGCAGGGCCACAAGACTGGGTGGGCTCCTTGTCCACCAATGGGGATGAGGGTCAGGTCATCCCAGGATTTGCCAGGGAAGCTGGAGGGTATTGGCCTCATGCTTCTGGTGTTGGCCCTGGTGGCTAGGGGCTGTAGGGCTGGTCTGGTGCCGGTTGCCATTGGTGATGGCTGGGCTGCCCATTGACCACTGTCCCTGTAGTGGGTCTGCTCCCACTGCATGTGTGTGTGTCCTGCAAGGGGCATCACATTCGTTCCAAAGGTCCAGGCTACATGGTCAGGAAACCTGCTGGACCTTGGGGTCTCCCACAGGGGGATTCCATTGGCATTAGCATGGTCCCTGTAGGACCAAATGTCCTTTGGCAGTGTCCTACCGGTATACATGACACCTTGGCTCTGATCACACATAGTCGAGCCTGCATTATACATTCTAGCACTTGCATCACTTTTGGGTGTCCTGGTTTCAACAGACATGGTTACATTAGGCATTTCACAATCTCTATCATTATTGTTAAGCATAATAAACTTGTTCTTAACCTTATCGATACCTGCATTCATCTCATTAGTCACATTAGTTAAACCAGCATCACAATCCATGGTTACATTACATACATTTTCATACTTGCACCCTTTAATTGCATCTTTAGCTTTAAAGTCCATGTACTCAAATAGTTGGAACTTCCCCTTGAAATTCTTTTGGTTACCGGTCTCCTTTAAGGGAGCTTTCAAATCCAATTAGCCGCTCAATGTCACATGATGCTTCTCCATGTTGACTCGCATTTTGAATGCAGGTCTGCTGCTTGGTGTGCTGCAGCCATTTTGTGGTGCTCTTTTCTTCCACGTTCTTGTGGTGCTGCAGCCATTTTGTGGTCTTGTTGCAGGCAGGCTGTGGTGCTCTTTTCTTCCACATGCTTGTGGTGCTGCAGTCATTCTGTGGTCTTGCTGCAGGCAGGCTGTGGTGCTCTTTTCTTCCACAGCACCACTTCGCCTGATGTGGACCTGGTTCATCCAATTCCTGCCCAGCAGCGTGGGACCGTTGCCAGCTACAATCCACAGGGGGAGTTTGTGCAACACGCCACCTTGGGAGACCTGGACGTCTACACTGCCAACAATTTGGATTTTACCTTTGGTATAGATGAGCAGCTTTGCCTGGACAGGAGACAGTTTTGGTCAAGTGGCAGGATTTCTCCAAATTTTTTCAAGGGTCTTTTGGCTCATCACAGACTGGCTCACCCCTGTGTCGATCTCCATGGAGACTGGGACCCCGTCGATGTCCACTTCCATCATCCACGGAGAACTTCCGTTGGAGCAGGTAAAGATTCCATACTCTTCTCCCAGGGTTAGAGCAGCTTCATCTTCATCTGCGTCGGAGCCCCGGTGATTAGCCCAATCATCAGAGACACAGTGAGTACAGCCTATTCTGCACATTCTCTGAAGGTGCCCTTTTTCTTTGCAGCCTTTGCATGCATAGTCTTTGTAGCGGCAGTGGTGTGCCCTGTGGTTTCCTCCACAGCGCCAGCACGGGGCCATCCGGTTTGCCCCAGGACTCAGGGCAGCATTTCTGCCTTTAGAAGTGTTCATGCGGTGCACTGCTCTCGCCGGTTTAGAGTCCTGGGTTAGTATTCGCCTGGAGTCGCTGGCCGAAACCATGTAGGCCTGGCTCACTTGAATTGCTTTCTGCAGGGTGACCATGATGTCAGCTGAGAGCAATTTGTGTAGGAGGCCTTCGTGGCCGATTCCGATGACAAATATGTCCCTTAGTGCTTCATTAAAGTGGTCGCCAAACTCACACGGTGCAGCTAGTCTTCTTAAGTGTGCAGCATACTTGGCAATTTCTTGGCCCTCAGGTCGGCGGTAAGTGTAGAACCGGTGCCTGGCTGTGAGAATGCTTTCTTTCGGTTTTAGTTGTACCTGTATGATTGTTACAAGTTCCTCATAGTCCTTGGTGATTGTCTTCTCCGGGGCTAGTGAGTCCCTGATGAGACCGTAGATGGTGGGCCCACAACTGCTAAGCAGGATGGCCCTGCGTTTGTTCGGTAGTGTGGCCGGTGTGTCCCTGTCCAGGTCGTTGGCTATAAAGAAGTGTTCCAATCTTTCCACAAAAGCATCCCAATCTTCCCCCTCTGCAAAATGCTGAAAGTTGCTGAGGTTAGACATGTTGAGCATGTAATTCGTGATCCCATATTCCCGCCGCCAGTTGTGGTGTATGTAGGCACCTTTAGTAATGACTCCACAAGGCAGGGTATGGTGCTTTGACTGTGCAGACCTGCAGTCTTTTATTAGCAGCTCCTGAGTGCTGACAACAAGCTGTGTGTTCCTTTTTATACTGGGTTACCTGCTGTGTGCAGGCAACCCCTGGGTCTCCAGCAACAGCACCCTCTAGTGTACCGATAAGGTGTGTACAGTACAAGGGTACATTCAATGTTGCAAGACAGTATTACAGACATCACACAGTGAACAGGCATGCCTACACAACAATACTCCCCCCTGAGCATTTTTCATGTCCTAGTTATCATGACAAGGGGAGGTGATCAGTGGTGGGCTATGGGAGGTTGTGGTGAGGGTTGTGTGGTTGCCAGGTGTGACCCCTGTGCTTGAGGCTGGCCTCGTACGTTTTCCCCTCCCTCACACACAAACCAAGTGGGCGTCACTGTTGTGGATCCCTCGGGGAGGTAGCCACGGCAGCAGTGGGTGGTGTGTATACACAACAAATACGTTATGGAACCAACCAGGGAGCAGACTATTTTAGATCTGGTAATGTGTAATGAGATAAGATTAATTAATGATCTCATAGTGAAGGATTCTCGAGGGAAGAGTGATCATAGCATGTTAGAACTTCAAATTCAATTTGAGGGTGAGAAACTTGAGTCTGAAACAAGCATCCCAAACTTAAATAAAGGCAATTACAAAGGCATGAAGACAGAGTTGGCTAAAGTAGACTGGGAAAGGGTAAGACGGTAGATAAACAGTGGCAGACATTTGATAACTCTCAGCAAAGATATATTCGTGAGAAAGAAAGGCTCTACAAGAAGGATGAAACATCCATGGCAAACTAAGGAAGTTAAGGATGGTATCAAATTAAAAGAAAAGGCATACAATGCTGTGAAGATTAGTGATAGGCTAAAGGATTGAGACATTTTTAGAAACCAGCAAAGAATGACTAAAAATATAATAAAGAGGGAGAAGATAGATTATGAGAGTAAACTATCAAGACATATAAAAACAGGCAGTAAGAGAGTAGCTAAAGTAAACGTTGGTCCCTTAGAAGATGAGATTGTGTAATTAATAATGGTAAATAGGGAAATGGCAGTGATGTTGAACAAATATTTTGCACTGTTCTTCACGGCAGAAGACACTAAAAGCATCCCAATAATAATAGATAATCAAGTGGCTATAGGGAGGGAGGAACTTAAAACAATCACTATCACTAGAGAAAAAGTACGAGGCAAACTAATGGGACTACAGGTGGACCTGGTGGCTTGCATCCTAGGGTCTTAAGAAAAGTAGCGGCAGGGGATGCCAGGGATGCATTGGTTGTAATTTACCAAAATTCCCTGGATTCTGGGGAGGTCCCAGCAGATTGGAAAACTGCAAATGTAATACCCCTATTTAAAAAAGGAGGCAGACAAAAAGCATGAAACTATAGACCATTTAGCCTAACATCTGTGGTTGGGAAAATGTTGGAGTCCATTATTAAAGAAGCAGTATCAGGACATTTGGAAAAACGAAGTTCGGTCAGGCAGAGTCAGCATGGATTTATGAAGGGGAAGTCATGTTTGACAAATTTGCTGGAATTCTTTGAGGAAGTAACGAATAGGGTGGATAAAGGGGAACCAGTGGATGTGGTGTATTTGGACTTCCAGAAGGCATTTGACACAGTGCCACATAAAAGATTACTGCACAAGATAAAAGTTCACGGTGTTGGGGGTAATATATTAGCATGGATAAGGGATTGGCTAACTAACAGAAAACAGAAAGTCAGGATAAATGGTTCATTCTCTGGTTGGCACCCAGTAACTAGTGGAGTGCCGCAGGGATCAATGCTGGGACCCCAATTATTTACAATCTATATTAACGACTTGGAAGAAGGGACTGAGTGTAACGCAGCCAAGTTTGCTGACGATCCAAAGATGGGAGGAAAAGCAATGTGTGAGGAGGACACAAAAAATCTGCAAAAGGACATAGACAGGCTAAGTGAGTGGGCAAAAATTTGTCAGATGGAGCATATTGTTGGAAAGTGTGAGGTCATGCACTTTGGCAGAAAAAAATCAAAGAGCAAGTTATTATTTAAATGGTGAAAGATAGCAAAGTGCCGCAGTACAGCGAGACCTGGGGGCACTTGTACATGAATCACAAAAGGATAGTATGCAGGTACAGCAAGTGATCAGGGAGGCCAATGGAATCTTGGCCTTTATTGCAAAGGGGATGGAGTATAAAAGCAGGAAAGTCTTGCTACAGCTATACAAGGGTATTGGTGAGGCCACACTTGGAATACTGCGTGCAGTTTTGGTTTCCACATTTACAAAAGGATAAACTTGCTTTGGAGGCAGTTCAGAGAAGTTTCACTCGGTTGATTCCGGAGATGAGGGGGTTGACTTATGAGGAAAGGTCGAGTAGGTTGGGCCTTTATTCATTGGAATTCAGAAGAATGAGAGGTGATCTTATCGAAACGTATAAGATTATGAGGGGGCTTGACAAGCTGGATGTAGAGAGGATGTTTCTACTGATGGGGGAGACTGGAACTAGACGGCATGATCTTAGAATAAGGGGTCGTCCATTTAAAACTGAGATGAGGAGAAATTTCTTCTCTGAGGGTTGTAAATCTGTGCAATTCATTGCCTCAGAAAGCTGTGGAAGCTGGGACATTGAATAAATTTAAGACAGAAATAGACAGTTTCTTAAACGATAAGGGGATAAGGGGTTATGGGGATCAGGCAGGGAAGTGGAGCTGAGTCCATGATCTGATCAGCAATGATCTTATTGAATGGCAGAGCAGGCTCGAGGGGTCGTATGGCCTAATCCTGTTCCTATTTCTTATGTTCTTATGTTCTTATTAAGTCCCCTGGACTTAATGGCCTGCATCCTAGGGTCTTAAAAGAGGTGGCTGCAGAGATAGTGGATGTGTTGGTTGTAATCTACCAAAATTCCTTGGATTCTGTTGCGGTTCCAGTGGACTGGAAAACCAAAAATGTAATGCCCCTATTCAAGAAAAGGGGAGACAGAAAGCAGGACACTTTCGACCAGTTAGCCTAACATCTGTCGTTGGGAAAAAGCTGGAATCCATTATTAAGGAAGTAGTAGCAGGACATTTAGAAAATCATGATACAATCAAGCAGAGTCAACATGGTTTTATGAAAGGGAAATCATGCTTGACAAATTTACTAGATTTCTTTGAGGATGTAACAACCGGGGAAATAAAGGGGATATGGATGTGTTTATGGATTTCCAGAAGGCATTTGATAAGGTGCCACATAAAAGGTTATTGCATAAGATAAGAGTCATGGGGTTGGGAGTAATATATTAGCATGGATAGAGGATTGGCTAACTGGCAAAAAACAGAGAGTCGGGATAAATGGGTCATTTTCAGGTTTGCAAACTGTAACTAGTAGGATGCCACAGGGATCCGTGCTGGGGCCTCAACTATTTACAATCTATATCAATGACTTGGATGAAGGGAGCGAGTGTACTGTAGCCAAATTTGCTGATGATACAAAGATAAGTGGGAGAGTAAATTGTGAGGAGGACACAACGAACCTGAAAAGGAATATAGATAGGTGAAGTGAGTGGGCAAAAATTTTGCAGATAGAGTATAATGTGGGAAAATGTGAGGTTATCCACTTTGGTATGAAGAATAAAACATCAAATTATTATTTAAATGTAGAGAGATTATAAAATGCTGCAGTACAGAGGAATCTGGGTGTCCTCATACATGAAATACAAGATGTTAGCATGCAGGTACAGCAAGTAATTAGGAAGGGAAATGGAATATTGGCCTTTATTACAAGGGGAGAAAAAAGTAGAGAAGTTTTGCTACAACTGTACAGGGTGTTGGTGAGACCACACCTAGAGTACTGCGTACAGTTTTGGTCTCCTTATTTAAGGAGGGATATACTTGCATTGGAAGCTGTTCAGAGAAGTTTCACTAGGTTGATTCTTGAGATGAAGGGGTTGTCTTATGAAGAAAGGCTGAGCAGGTTGGGTCGATACTCATTGGAGTTTAGAAGAATGAGAACTGATCTTATTGAAACAATTAAGATTCTGAGGGTTCTTGACATGGTTGATGCAGAGAGGATGTTTCCCCTCGTGGGGGAATCTAGAACTAGGGGACATAGTTTCAGAATAAGCGGTCGCCCATTTAAAATGGAAATGAGGAGGAATTTCTTCTCTCAGAGGGTTGTGAATCTTTGGAATTCTCTATCTCTGAGAGCTGTGGGCTGGGTCATTGAATATTTTTAAGGAGATAGACACATTTTTGAACTACAGGGGAATCAAGAGTTATGGGGAGCGGGCAGGAAAGTGGAGTTGAGGCCAAGATCAGATCAGCCATGATTTTATTGAATGGCGGAGTAGGCTCGAGGGGCCAAATGGCCGACTCCTGCTCCTATTTCTTATGTTATTATGTTGAGGCTCTGATGATTTTTTGTCGTGAATATTATATGAACCCTTTTGTGAGTTTATTTGAATAAAAATGACAATTCAAAATGCTTAACTGGTCCCCGGTGTAGATGGAGAGTTGTAAATATGGTGGTTGCTTCTTGAATTCCACATTCTGTGAATAAGGGTATGCCTAAACATTGGTTTGGCTGGTGGTCTCACGACTGTAACATCAGTTTTGGAAGTAGTTGGCTCATATGGAAATGCTGGTAGTTTTGTTGTGGGTAGCTCTGGAAAATTTTTAAAGCTATCAATCTGATCCAGATTGTCCTTGGGATGAGATGTTTGAGTAATGTTGACGAGTTCCAGTTTGTTTTTAATGCCAGGTTAATTCTTCTTTGTCCTTTTACTGGTTATTTATCTCTTCTTCTCTCTTTCTTTTGCAGTGTATGCATTCAGTCTCTAGTGATTTTACTATAAGTGTTGGAGACATTCATTTTTACAGTGGGCTGTTATGATCTCGCATGCATTGTCTTGAAAGGGCGGTGGAATCAGATCCAATAGTAACTTTCAAAAATGGATTGGATATATACTTGAAGTGGAAACAATTGTAGGGCTATGGGGAAATAATGTGTGAGTGGGATTAATTGGATAGAGCTTTCAAAGAGTCAGCACCAACATGATGGGACAAACATAGAAACATAGAAAATAGGTGCAGGAGTAGGCCATTCGGCTCTTTGAGCCTGCACCACCATTCAATAAGATCATGGCTGATCATTCCCTCAGTACCCCTTTCCTGCTTTCTCTCCATATCCCTTGATCCCCTTAGCCATAAGAGCCATATCTAATTCCCTCTTGAATATATCCAATGAACTGCCATCAACAACTCTCTGCGGTAGAGAATTCCATAGGTTAACAACTCTCTGAGTGAAGAAGTTTCTCCTCATCTCAGACCTAAATGGCCTACCCCTTATCCTAAGACTGTGTCCCCTGGTTCTGGACTTCCCCAACACCGGGAACATTCTACCCGCATTTAACCTGTCTCGTCTCGTCAGAATCTTATATGTTTCTATGAGATCCCCTCTCATCCTTCTAAACTCCAATGTATAAAGGCCCAGTTGATCCAGTCACTCCACATATGTCAGTCCAGCCATCCCGGGAATCAGTCTGGTAAACATTCGCTGCACTCCCTCAATAGCAAGAATGTCCTTCCTCAGATTAGGAGACCAAAACTGAACACAATATTCCAGGTGAGGCCTCACCAAGGCCCTGTACAACTGCAGTAAGACCTCCCTGCTCCTATACCCAAATCCCCTAGCCATGAAGGCCAACATACCATTTGCCTTCTTCACCGCCTGCTGTACCTGTATGCCAACTTTCAATGACTGATGAGCCATGACACCCAGGTCTCGTTGCGCCTCCCCTTTTCCTAATCTGCCGCCATTCAGATAATATTCTGTCTTCGCGTTTTTGCCCCCAAAGTGGATAACCTCACATTTATCCACATTATACTGCATCTGCCATGCATTTGCCCACTCACCTAACCTGTCCAAGTCACCCTGCAGCCTCCTAGCGTCCCCCTCACAGCTCACACGGCCATCCATTTTAGTGTCATCTGCAAACTTGGAGATATTACACTCAATTCCTTCCTCCAAATCATTATGCATATTGTAACGAGCTGGGGTCCCAGCACTGAGCCCTGCGGCACTCCACTAGTCACTGCCTGCCATTTTGAAAAGGACCCGTTTATCCCGACTCTCTGCTTCCTGTCTGCCAACCAGTTCTCTATCCACGTCAGTGTATTACCCTCAATACCATGTGCTTTGATTTTGCACACCAATCTCTTGTGTGGGATCTTGTCAAAAGCCTTTTGAAAGTCCAAATACACCACATCCACTGGTTCTCCCTTGTCCACTCATCCTCAAAAAATTCCAGAAGATTTGTCAAGCATGATTCCCCCTTCATAAATCCATGCTGACTTGGACCGATCCTGTCACTGCTTTCCAAATGCACTGCTATTTCATCCTTAATAATTGATTCCAACATTTTCCCCATTACTAACCGGTCTATAATTACCCGCTTTCTCTCTCCCTCCCTTTTTAAAAAGTGGTGTTAACATTAGCTACCCTCCAGTCCATAGGAACTGATCCAGAATCAATAGACTATTGGAAAATGATTACCAATGCATCCACTATTTCTAGAGCCACTTCCTTAAGTACTCTGGGATGCAGACGATCAGGCCCCGGGGATTTATCAGCCTTCAATCCCATCAATTTCCCTAACACAATTTCTTGCCTAATAAGGATATCCTTCAGTTCCTCCTTCTCACGAGATACTCGGTCCCCAAGTACTTCCAGAAGGTTATTTGTGTTTTCCTTCGTGGAGACGGAACCAAAGTATTTGTTCAATTGGTCTGCCATTTCTTTGTTCCCCATTATAAGTTCACCTGAATCTGACTGCAAGGGACCTACCTTTGTCTTCACTAATCTTTTTCTCTTCACATATCTATAGAAGCTTTTGCAGTCATTTTTTATGTTCCTGGCAAGCTTCTTCTCGTACTCTATTTTCCCCCTCTTAATTAAACTCTTTGTCCTCCTCTGCTGAATTCTAAATTTCTCCCAGTCCTCGGGTTTGTTGCTTTTTCTGGCCAATTTATATGCCTCTTCCTTGGATTTAACACTATCCTTAATTTCCCTTGTTAGTCACAGTTGAGCCACCTTCCCCGTTTTATTTTTAATCCAGACAGGGGTGTACAATTGCTGAAGTTCATACATGTGATCTTTAAATGTTTGCCATTGCCTATCCACTGTCAATCCTTTAAGTATAATTTGGCAGTCTATTCTAGCCAATTCACGCCTCAAACCATCGAAGTTACCTTTCCTTAAGTTCAGGACCCTAGTTTCTGAATTAACTGTGTCACTCTCCATCTTAATAAAAAATTCTACCATGTTATGGTCACTCTTATCCAGGGGGCCTCGCACAACAAGATTGCTAATTAGTCCTTTCTCATTACACATCACCCAGTCTAGGATGGCCAGTTCCCATTTGGTTCCTCGTCATATTACATAAGAACATAAGAACATAAGAATTAGGAACAGGAGTAGGCCATCTAGCCCCTCGAGCCTGCTCCGCCATTCAACAAGATCATGGCTGATCTGGCCGTGGACTCAGCTCCACTTACCCGCCCGCTCCCCATAACCCTTAATTCCCTTATTGGTCAAAAATCTATCTATCTGTGATTTGAATACATTCAATGAGCTAGCCTCAACTGCTTCCTTGGGCAGAGAATTCCACAGATTCACAACCTCTGGGAGAAGAAATTCCTTCTCAACTCAGTTTTAAATTGGCTCCCCCGTATTTTGAGGCTGTGCCTCTTAGTTCTAGTCTCCCCGACCAGTTGAAACAACTTCTCTGCCCCTATCTTGTCTATCCCTTTCATTATTTTAAATGTTTCTATAAGATCACCCCTCATCCTTCTGAACTCTAACGAGTAAAGACCCAGTCTACTCAATCTATCATCATAAGGTAACCCCCTCATCTCCGGAATCAGCCTAGTGAATCGTCTCTGTATCCCCTCCAAAGCTAGTATATCCTTCCCTAAGTAAGGTGACCAAAACTGCACACAGTAGTCCAGGTGCGACCTCACCAATACCCTGTACATTTGCAGCAGGACCTCCCTGCTTTTGTACTCCATCCCTCTCGCAATGAAATCCAACATTCCATTCGCCTTCCTGATTACCTGTTGCACCTGCAAACTAACTTTTTGGGATTCATGCACAAGAACCCCCAGGTCCCTCTGCACCGCAGCATGTTGTAATTTCTCCCCATTCAAATAATATTCCCTTTTACTGTGTTTTTTTCCAAGGTGGATGACCTCATACTTTCCGACATTGTATTCCATCTGCCAAACCTTAGCCCATTCACTTAACCTATCTTAATCTCTTTGCAGCCTCTCTGTGTCCTCTATTCAACCCACTTTCCCACTAATCTTTGTGTCATCTGCAAATTTTGTTGCACTACACTCTGTCCCCTCTTCCATGTCATCTATGTATATTGTAAACAGTTGTGGTCCCAGCACCGATCCCTGTGGCACACCACTAACCACCGATTGCAAACCTGAAAAGGACCCATTTATCTCAACTCACTGCTTTCTGTTAGTTAGCCAATTCTCTATCCATGCTAATACATTTCCTCTGACTCCGCATACCTTTATCTTCTGCAGTAACCTTTTGTATGGCATCTTATCGAATGCCTTTTGGAAATCCAAATAAACCACATCCATCGGTGCACCTCTATCCACCATGCTCGTTATATCCTCAAATAATATCCTATTGGTCTCGGAAACCATCCCTAATACACTCCAGGAAATCCTCCTCCACCGCATTGCTACCAGTTTGGTTAGCCCAATCAATATGTAGATTAAAGTCACCCATGATAACTGCTGTACCTTTATTGCATGCATCCCTAATTTTTTGTTTGATGCTGTCCCCAACCTTACTACTACTGTTTGGTGGTCTGTACACAACTCCCACTACCATTTTCTGCCCTTGGTATTCCGTAGCTCCACCCATCCCGATTCCACATCATCCAAGCTAATGTCCTTTTTACGATTGCATTAATTTCGTCTTTAACCAGCAATGCCACCCCGGCTCCTTTGCCTTTCTGTCTATCCTTCCTAAATGTTGAATGTCCCTGGATGTTGAGTTCCCAGCCTTGGTCACCCTGGAGCCATGTCTCCGTGATGCCAATTGCATCATACCCGTTAACTGCTAAATGCGCAGTTAATTTGTCCACCTTATTCCGAATACTCCCCGCAAATGATGCACAAGGAGACAAAGGGGCATAGTCTAAAAATTAAAGCCAGACCTTTGAGGAGTGAAAACACCTCTACACACAAAGGGCTCAATTTTGGCCCAGCCTGTTTTTCAGCGCATTTACCAGAGATGCGCCACTTTTCTCCGTTCAGAAGTGCGCCGAAAAATTTCCTTCCCACTTTCGACGTTATCCGGCCTCCTCCCTCTGGTCGCGCAGCATGGCCAGTCGAGTCGGGGGTGGAGCCAGCGTCCTGCGCCAAAAACAGTGCCGGGACGTCTGCACATGCGCAGTGGAGTGTCCGCGCATGCGCAGTAGCTCCTCGCTCCCAGCCTCTCTTGCTGCAGCCGCTGTGTGGGACCCGATGCTGGCCAACTGTTGTGAGTAGAGGTACGGAGTGGCAATTGCATGGACTGCTAAGTTCCATTTGGTTGGAAAATGCCTATTTATGGACTTAAATTGGAAAATACATTGCTTATTAGGGAACTGTGTGTGCATTAACAGGTAATGCAGTCAGTTTAAGTAGCATGTTTATTTAGATACCCACGTTGACAAGCCTTAACCCTACTTTGGTAAATGCATCGATTTGAAGCTGTAATCACTTTAATCTTAGAAATTGCACCGGGAGACCACTCGGCCTGGGCTCGGGGCGAGCGGCAGGAGAACTGATAGTGCTCCTGCGTGGATGATTTCTATCGGTACTCCTGCCTGCCCACCCCGAGCCCTGGTTGAGTGGCTTCCCGGTGCAATCGATCTCTTCGAAATCCCACCGGGAGGCCACTCGGCCAGGGCTAGGGGCAGGCAGGCAAGAGTGCCGATAGTGCTCCTGCCTGGATGATCTCTATCAGTTCTCCTGCTCTCCCCTAGCCCAGGCCGAGTGGTTTCCTGCACCGGCTGGCCCGCTACTTATCCGGGCTGAGTTTTCAGATGAAGATAGGACTTAGTTACATTTTTTATTTGTTATTGAATTCTTAGAACTTTTTGTTTCCAAGGTTTGGTGGTTTGTAAGGCTTGGTGCTTTCGGTGTAGGTCCCCTCCGCTTCCCTTCCCGCCCCATCCCAGGCCGAATGGCCTCCGATGTACCTACCTGTGCCGATTTCTTTAACTCTCGGCAAGGGTTTTCTGAAGTGGCCACATACGCTGGCCTAAGTAGATTTAGAGTAACTATTAGCTGGCCAAATTTGCCGAAATGAGCAGAACTGGCGTAGGTTTTGAGAAAAAAAAACGAAACTAAAAACATCGTAACTAACTCACTTACACTGGTGCAAATTGATTGTGGAAAATGGGGATTTTTAAGTTACGCCAGAAAAACCAAGTTACTCCAAAAAAACGGAGCAACTCCTGGCCAAAATTGAGCCCAATGGGTGATAGAAGTTTGGAACTTTCTTCCGCAAACAGCAAGTGATGCTAGATCAATTGGTAATTTTTAATCTGAGATTGATAGCTTTTTATTTACCAAAGGTACTCAGGGCTATGGGGCAAAGGCGGGTATATGGAATTAGGCTGCAGATCAGACATAATCTCATTGAATGGTGGAGCAGGCTCGAGGGACTGCAAGGAAAAAAAAAACAGTAAAAGGGAATATTATTTGAATGGGGAGAAATTACAACATGCGAGAGGATCTTTTACTAGGAGATCGTTTATTATTCCTGTCTCATTACACAGGACCAGATCTAAGATAGCTTGCTCCGGTTCTGTAACATACTGTTCTTAGAAACAATCCCGTATGCATTCTATGAATTCCTCCTCCAGGCTACCCCGTGCGATTTGATTTGACCAATCGATATGTAGGTTAAAATCCCCCATGATTATTGCCGTTCTTTTTTCACATGCCTCCATTATTCCCTTGATTATTGCCTGCCCCACCATGAAGTTATTATTTGGGGGCCTATAAACTATGCCCCCTTACTATCTCTAATCTCCACCCACAATGATTCAACATTTTGTTCATTAGAGCCAATATCGTCTCTCACAACTGCCCTGATATCATCCTTTATTAACAGAGCTACCCCACCTCCTTTCCCTTCTTGTCTATCTTTCCGAATTGTCAGATACCCCTGTATGTTTAATTCCCAGTCTTGGCCACCCTGCAACCACATTTCTGTAATGGCCACCAAATCATACCCATTTTAATGATTTGTGCCGTCAACTCATTTACTTTATTTCGAATGCTGCGTGCATTTAGGTAGAGTGTTTTAATACTAGTTTTTAAACCATGATTTTTAGTTTTGACCCCTCCTGCAGCCCCTTTATATTCATAAATATTGTCCCTTCCTATCACTTTGTGGTTTACACTTATCCCAGTGCTACTCTGCTCTGTTGCCTCCTGCCTTTTGCATTCTTTCTTGAGATCCTGTTCATCTGAGCTCTCACCCATTCTAACTAGCTCAGAGCCCTCTCCTGTGTTCCGAATACTCTTTCGAGCTTTCGAGCTTTCATGCTTGCCTTTTTATTACACTTTGACCCTTTAGAATTTTGCTGTACAGTGGCCCTTTTTGTTTTTTGTATTCCATGACTTGTACCTTGCAGATGGTAGAAAGGCTTTGGGGAGTTAGGAGGTGAGACAGTCGCCGCAGAATACCCAGCCTCTGACCCGCCTGAATGTCATCCAGGTCTTGCTGCATGCAGGCATGGATTGCTTCATTTTCTGAGGAGTTGCGAATGGACCTGAACACTGTGCAATCATCAGCGAACATCCCCACTTCTGACGCTGGCTAATAAAAGCAAAGAGAATTTTGTGGGTTTATACTTTGCCAAGCACAGAAAATCACCAGGAAACATAAATTAAAGAAAAAATATATATGTTTTACAAGGTGGTCATCCAAAGTGCTTCCCTAGGATCGCTCTTCAATAATCTAGTTGCTACTTTGACATCTTACAAAGTTCTAGGTATAGAGATTGGAGCTTACGTTTTATCTCACTGATATTGGCTCATAACTGAATTCTTAATGATCCCATTCACATCATTAAAGGAGTATTATGACCTATTTTTAATATTTTCATTTATAGCTCAGAAACAAAATCCCATGGCAATATCTGAACTATATGCGAAGGCATTGTAGAGAAATGCAGCTTGTGGCAACATGATTCCTTTTGGATTGCTTCTTCATCCTGAAGTCGATTCGGTGTAACATGACCTCATTGTAACTGGTCTTTGGTTTGTAGATATGTTCATCAATAAACTGCAGACCTTTGACTGAACATTGAAAATTGGGCCTGAAATCCCGGTTCTGGGCTTCCTGCGGTCGCCTGAAAAGAAGAAAAAAGATGCGCACCTACCTTTTGCTCGGGTGCCCATCAACAATTCCGGTTTTGGACATCTTCTTCATATGCAAACGCGTTCACATCTTGTAGGTAAGTTACCGAAGGTCATGTGACCCAATCAAGGTAAAGTATTCTCATTCATAGTAATAGGAGCTCCGTAACTCCGAGTTCCTATTACTATGAGAAACATCCCACCCCCCCTCCAAACACCCAAACACAACATACAATAAAAACAAATCTCACGTAATTGAAATTAAAGTTAATGAAATGTTTTAGAAAAAAAAATATATATTTTTTTAAGTGTTGTAATTGGGGTTAAAATAAACTTACCTTAGTAGACAGGGTTTTTAACATAAAAATGTGTTTTAAAATTATATTTTTATATGTTTTTTATATGTTTTAAAACTCTTACGCTGGTAAAAGTAGGCTATGCGCTAGGCAAGAGATTGGCAAATAGCGCAATCTTGCCCATGCGAAGGTCCTGGCTGCGGGGATGTGGAAGTTCTGTCGAGCTAAAACTTGACAGATCGGAAAAGCCGGTTTTCGGCACGTACGCATTGCGGGGTCTCGCCGGGTCTGTCTGTTCTGGCGAGGCCAGAATTTCAGGCTTTTAGCTACAGTTGCCTCTGAGGTTTATAGCGCAGCAGTAGAAAACAAGCCTATAATTATGTTCAGCATCCGAGAACACAATGTGCAAATGGAAAATAAATCCATTTTCCCCTGTTGGTTAAAAGTCTGCAATAATAACCCAAGAGAATTATGGATGAGGAAGGCTCATCTTAATTAATTCATCTAGATATCGTAACAACTTCCCATTATCATAGAATCATAGAATGGTTCCAGCATGGAAGAAGACCATTCGGCCCGTCGAGCCCGTGCCGGCTCACTGCAAGAGCAATTCAGCTAGTCCCACTCCCGTGCCCTTTCCCCATAGCCCTGCAATTACTTTTCCTTCAGGTACTTATCCAACTCCCTTTTGAAGGCCATGAATTGAGTCTGCCTCCACCACCCTTTCAGGCAGTGCATTCCAGATCCTAACCACTCATAGAAACATAGAAACATAGAAAATAGGTGCAGGAGTAGGCCATTCGGCCCTTCTAGCCTGCACCGCCATTCAATGAGTTCATGGCTGAACATTCAACTTCAGTACCCCATTCCTGCTTTCTCGCCATACCCCTTGATCCCC
Organism: Pristiophorus japonicus; assembly: GCF_044704955.1. NCBI lineage: Eukaryota > Metazoa > Chordata > Chondrichthyes > Pristiophoridae > Pristiophorus > Pristiophorus japonicus. The sequence continues at coordinate 41,620,418 of NC_091979.1, forward strand.
CTAGTAGTAAGGACCTCATCTAACTCCTTTTTGAATATATTTAGTGAATTGGCCTCAACAACTTTCTGTGGTAGAGAATTCCACAGGTTCACCACTCTCTGGGTGAAGAAGTTCCTCCGCATCTCAGTCCTAAATGGCTTACCCTTTATCCTTACCCCTTACTTGCTGCGTAAAAAAGTTTTTTCTGATGTCGCCTTTGGTTCTTTTGCCAACCAGCTTAAATCTGTGTCCTCTGGTTCTCGACCCTTCTGAAAATGGGAACAATTTCTCTCTATCTACTCTGTCTAGACCCCTCATGATTTTGAACACATAGACTGAAGTTCCTCATCCCTGGAATTATTCTCGTAAATCTTTTCTGCACCCTCTCTAAGGCCTTCACATCCTTCCTAAAGTGCAGTGCCCAGACTGGGACACAATACTCCTGTTGGGGCCGAACCAGTGTTTTATACAGGTTCATCATAATTCCCTCTATACCTCTATTCATGAAGCCCAGGATCCCATATAGTATCCATTACAGCATCCAGTTATTTCTTAGTGATTCCAGGATTTTTCCCACTACCAGAAAAATAGAGCTAAGAATTTTCGTGTTGTATTATTAAAGTGGATCATCATTAAACAGAGGAATTCCGTTTACTGTACTTATTCTCTGTGGAGATTTCACTCACCATCAAACAATTTTACCTTTTCTAATGAAGCCAAAACGGTAAATTTCAATAATTCAATAATGGGGGAGAAATTCAATTGTGTAGCACCTCAATTTGTGCCCTGGAGGAGAGTTAATGCACCTCGAATGGCTTACTGCCCGGCCTCGCAGCCTGTAGCGCCCCACTGGGAAATTTGGTTGAGGTTTACCTGCGGCACAAAACGCTAACGTCTTGCTGTGTAATTTCAGTCAGATCATGATGTCAGTAGACATGCAACGACCCACGAGCACCCCGCTCGCAAAATTCAGTGTGTCCGCCTCATTTAGCATCCGCCCCTAATCACGCCGGAGAAACCAGGCTGTCCCACCTTCCGTAGGCGATACCTGGAGGCTATTTAAAGGGAGTAACAAGCGGATTCATCGGAGGTCACAGTGAGTGCAATGTTTTGACACAGCCCGTACAGATGGAGAATGGAGTTCATAACATTCCCAATGAGCAGGGACAAACAGAATGAGCGGTCATGTGGGTTTGCCAAGATAGCGGGCTTCCCGATGATTCAAGGAGCCATTGACTGCACACACGTGGCCTTGCGAGGACTATTCCAAAATGCTGAGGTACTCCGAAGCCGAAAGGGATATCACTCCCTCAATGTGCAGCAAGTATGTGACCACACATAGCGCATCTTCGCAGTGAATGCCTGCTATCCTGGCAGCGCACATGATGCGTTCATCCTGAGTGAGAGCACTGTGCCACAAATCTTTAAGCCACCAGGGGAAGAACGCGGCTGGCTGCTCGAGGACAAAGGATATGGCCTAGGCACCTGGCTAATGATTCTCTCTGCAACGCCACCACACAAGCGGAGCATCGGTACAATGTCAGCCATGTGGCCACCCACAACATCATAGAACAGACAATAGGGGTACTGAAGCAACGTTCCTGATGCCTGGACCACTCTGGAGGCAATGAATCCCCTCAACAGGTCTCACAATTCATTGTGGTGTGCTGCATACTGCACAACTTGACCATAATGAGGGCCCAGGCATTGCCAGTGGGGATTGCAGCCCCACCTCAGGAGGAGGAGGACGAGGAAGGGGAGCCCACACCAGCAATTAATAAAACATGTAACAAAGGCCCCTTGATACAGCATAACACAGAATCAACTTCAGTAATATCTGTACAAACGCCCCTGCTATTTCTAATTCCACACCAGCTTCCATGTGCCATATTAGGCCCAGACCCATACAACAATAGCAGGCATCAAACAACAGCACCGAGATATTTACAAGCATTTTTACAGGGTGAGGACATCTGTCCATGGTGGCCAGTGGCTCTGCGATTTCCCACCCCTTTCCTTAACCTGCCTCCCACGCTAACTACTCCTCCTTAATGTGGCCGCAGTGCCTGCAGCAAGGCTGCTTGAAGGCTGCTGTGTCTGTAAGGCAGACACTACAGATGGCCTAGCAGGACATGCTGGACCAGCTCTGGGCCTGGAAGGCCTGACTGCGTTCTCCACTGTCTCAGCATGGGCGGCAGCAATCTGTGATGGCTCAGGTGTAGACCGCGGCAGGTGCAAAGGCGGATTGACAGTGGTGGGAACCGTAATGCTGTCATCTTCAGCAAGGAGAGCATCTTCCATTTCCAACGGCCCACTGCCACTGCCCCGGGCGGAGCATTAGCATCCGGAGCAGTCTTTGGGAACACACATTGTGCTGGCCTGCTTCGTCACTTCCCCGTTGGATTGTGGGGAACACAGAGAGGATGGCAGCAGTCAGTGTTTGCATGGCATCACTCGGAGACTGACTCAGAGCAGACTGGGTATGAAGCGAAGCAGTCTGAGAGTTGATGCCAGCAAGCAGTGCCTGCATCACATCACAAAGGTCTTGTGTGGCTTCGGCCTGTGATGTGATAGCTGCTGCCACGTCAACCATGGCGTGCGCCATCACCTCTGGGACCCCACTGTCGCTCATTGAGTCCATCTCCCTCTGTAGCTGTGCAAGGATGGACTCGTTGGGCTGCTGAGAGGCACGGGCAATGCTTGAGGTGACCTCCGAGCAAGTGCATCCATGCTCTGCGGGACCCTTTCCAATGCACCCATAAGCTCGCATTACCCTGGACTCTCTTGACATAGCTTCCAAAGTCTGGGTCCACATCTGAGTGCCTCTGAGCAGGACTCATGGGCAGACTGACCCTCCAGGGAGCTGGCCCCTGAGCTTCCCCTCTTGCTGGGCATTGCTGCAGGCCACCGGGGCCAGGAGCCTCAGGCTCTTCAAATCCCAGGAATGGCGTGTCTTCCACAGAGGTGGTGCCCCACCTGGTGCAGCTAATGAAGGGTCCCGCTCTGTCACATCACTTTCGTCCCCTTCCTCCTCATCTCCCCCTGTCGATCGATGTCAAGGGCTCACGGGCAGGCTGCTGCACTTCTGGTTCAACATCTGTAAGCACGAAGCAACAGAACTGTGATTACCACCAGGGGAGGGGCCAAGAAGGGAAAAAGGAGGTGGCAGTGGGCATTGATAGGTAAAGGGGGTAAGACATGTGGTTTCAAAGGTAAAGAGTCTCACGTAAAAAGCAAAGGGCATTAACATACCATCACTGCCCACAGGGGGCTCGGATTCGCTGACCGCTACCACACCAACTGGTGTGCCCATGAGGGCAGACACTCACTCCTCCACCTCCGCGAGGTCCTGGATGTCAGGCTCCCCTCTTCCGGTACACTGCTGCTCTTGCCTGTTGTGTGCCAATTTCGACTGGAACGCATTTCTATTATTCTATGCTCTTCGTTGGTTCAGCCTCAGTTCAGCAGCCATGCCCTGCCCATCCAAGCAGTTTATCTTTTTGTTCCCTACTCTGCCTTACCCCTCCTCGCCCCTTATCAACTGCAATAAGAAGCACAAGAAGGTGTGAGTGAGTGTGCAGCTCATCGTGTGCCATATGTGCCTTCCATCGTTGAATAGCTGCCACTGTCTGGAAGAGTACAGACCTCCATTTGAATGTGTGTGGCTGCACAGAGTAACTGTGTGAATGATGGTTTTGGTGACAAGATTAAGGACGAGGCAGAAGTATTGCGAACGCATATCAACAGCGAAATGGTAGTGCGAGGAGGGGTGAGGCAGAGTGGGGAACAAGAAAGTAAACAATGCTTGGGCAGGGCATGGCGGCTGAACTGAGGCTGAAGTTTTATGGTGGCTTCACCAATGAAGAGCATGGCCTGGTACACACAGAAAAGGAGCAGGTACTGCAAAGACTTGACATTGTGTGAGACAGTGAGATTCACATTATGATATTGCAATGTTAATAGAAAGGGTACTCACCTTGACGATCCTAGTGAGGTCGTTGAACTTCTTGCGTCATTGTGTTGCAGTTCTAACCGTGCTCCTGGCAGAGACGTGTTGAACCATAGCCGCCTGAAGATTCTATGCGCGAGTCTCCTTCCACTGAAAGGTTGCAGCACATTCCACCGCCTCGCCACAGCCTCGATTAAGGCGTCAATGGTTGTGGGCGAGAAGCGGTGGGCCTGCTGGAAACCTTCTTGCTCCTCCATTTTGACGCTCTGATCAGAGTGAGAAGTTGAAACTGTGCATGCGCTAACCACGCCTTTAAGAATCAACTGTCCACGCGACGTATAACTGCCTTCGGAGCATGCGCATTGCTTCCTCAAATTTATCGCTGAGATTTTCGGTTCCACTGCCCTTGTGGAACGATTGATTTAGCGCTCCCTTTCCCTCTTGGTGCGAATAAACCTAATTTCGCAGTCGACGGCAAAAACTTTTTGACGGCGTTACAGTTACCGCTCGACAGGATTAACTCCTCAAAATGGGTGATAACAAATTTCTAGCCCAATGAGCCTTTATGGGGTTAACTGAAGGAGGAATATTGGCAAGAACAGCAGGAGAGGTCTCTGCCCTTCTCTGAGTGGTGCCATGGGATCTTTTACTTCCACGTGAATCGGCAGATCTGGTTTCAGTTAAATGTTTCATCTGAAAGACAATGCCTCTGAAAATGTAGATCTCCCACATTACTGTCCCGAAGTGTCAGCCTGCAATATGTATTCAAGTCTATAGTGAAGCTTCAACCCACAACCATTCAAGTTTGAAACCAGTCAAGTCAGTTACATGTTTTCATGGCGGGATTGTAGTTTCTGTTGGAGCGTGAGCAAGATGGGCTCAATAGCCTCCCTCATCTATACTTAACTTTACAAATTGTACAACAACAACTTGCATTTATGTAGCACCATTAAAGTAGTAAAATGTCCAAGGGCACTTTACAGGCGTGCTTCAAAACAAAATTTAATACCTTGCTACATAAGCAGATATTAGAGCAGATGACTTGGTCAAAGAAGTAGGTTTTAAGGAGCGTCTTAAAGGAGAAGAGAGAGGCGGAGAGATTTCGGGAGCAAATTACAGAGCTTAGGGCCTAGGTAGCTGAAGGCATGGTTAACTATGCTGGAGTGATGAAAATCGGTGATGCGCAAGAGGCCAGAATTGGAGGAGCGCACTGATCTCGTCTGGTTGTAGGGCTGGAGGAGGTTAAAGAGAAAGAAAGGGTCGAGGGTATGGAGGGATTTGCAAACATAGATAAGAATTTTAAAATCCAGGTGTTGTCGGACTAGGAGCCAATGTAGGTCAGCGAGCACAGGGGTCATCGGTGGAGTTAGGATATGAGCTGCAGAGATTTGGATGAGCTCAAGTTTTCATATTATTTGTACTGATGTGTGACCAAAAAATTGATAAAAAGGGAAAAAATAGACTATGAGAGAAAACTAGCAAGAAATATAACACCAGATTGTAAGAGTTTCTACAGGTATGTAAAAAGGAAGAGGGTAGCTAAAGTAAACATTGGTCCCTTAGAGACTGAGACAGGAGAAATTATTATGGAGAATAGGGAAATGGCAGAAACATTAAACAAATATTTTGCATCTGTCTTCACAGTAGAAGACACAAAAAGACATATGGTGGGGAACCAAGTGTCTAGTGAAGGTGAGGAACTTAATGTAATTAATATAAGGAGAGAAAAGGTACTAGAGAAACTAATGGGACTAAAATCCGACAAATCCCCTGGATCTGATGGCCTACATCCTAGAGTTCTAAAAGAGGTGGATGCAGAGATAATGGATGCATTGGTTTTGATCTTTCAAAATTCCCTAGATTCTAGAACGGTCCCAGCGGATTGGAAGGTTGCAAATGTGACACCGCTATTCAAGAAAGGAGGGAGAGAGAAAACAGGGAACTACAGGCCAGTTAGCCTAACATCAGTTGTCTGGAAAATGCTGGAATCCATTGTTAAGGAAGTGGTATCAGGGCACTTAGAAAATCATAACATGATTAGTCAGAGTCAACATGGTTTTATGAAAGGGAAATCATGTTTGACAAATTTATTAGAGTTTTTTGAGGATGTAACTAGCAGGGTAGATAAAGGGGAACCAGTGGATATAGTATATTTGGATTTCCAAAAGGTGTCACATAAAAGGTTATTACACAAGATAAGGGCTCATGGGATTGGAGGTAATGTAAGCACATGGATATAGTATTGGTTAACGGACAAAAAACAGAGAGTAGGGATAAATGGGTATTTTTCAGGTTGTCAGGCTGTAACTAGTGGGATGCGCAAGGATCAGTGCTGAGACTTCAGCTATCTACAATCTATATTAATGACCTAGATGAAGGGACCGGGTGTAATGTATCCAACTTTGCTGATGATACAAAGCTAGGTGGGACAGTGAGCTGTGAGGAGAACACAAGGCGTCTTCAAAGGGATATAGATAGATTGAGTGAGTCGGCAGTAAGGTGGCAGATGGAGTATAATGTGGGGAAATGTGAGGTTATTCATTTTGGTAGGAAGAATAGAAAAACAGAATAATTTTTAAATGATGAGAAACTTTTAAATGTTGGTGTTCAGAGGGATTTGGGTGTCCTCATGCAAGAAACACAGAAAACTAGCATACAGTTACAGCAAGCAATAAGGAAGGCAAATGGCATGTTGGCCTTTATTGCAAGGGGGTTGGAGTATAAGAGTAAGGAAGTCTTGCTGCAAGTGTACAGAGCTTTGTTGAGACCACACCTGGGGTACTGTGCACAGTCTTGGTCTCCTTATCTAAGGAAGGATATATTTGCCTTGGAGACGGTACAACGGAGGTTCACTGGATTGATTCCTGGGATGAGAGGGCTGTCTTATGATGAGGGATTGTGTAGAATGGACCTTTACACTCTGGAGTTTAGAGGAATGAGAGGTGATCTATTGAAACATACAAGATTCTGAAGGGGATTGACAGGGTAGATGCTGAGAGGTTTCTCCCCCTGGCTGGAGGGTCCAGAGCTAGAGGGCACAGTTTGAGGATAAGAGATAGACCATTTAAGACAGATGAGGAGGAATTTCTTCACTCAGAGAGTTGTGAATCTTCGGAATTCTCTGCCCAGAGAGTTGTCATCCTTTGCCGAGTCTCTGAAAATATTCAAGGCTGAGATAGATAGATTTTTGGAGTCTAGGGGAATTAAACAATATGGAAATCAGATGGGAAAGTGGAGTTGAGGTCGATGATCAGCCATAATCTTTTTGAATGGCGGAGCAGGCACGAGGGTCCTCATGGCCTCCCCCTGCTCCTATTTCCTTTGTTCTTATTTTCTTATGTGCTCTTTTATTTTCTTGCAGAGGTTTTCCGAGCTGCTGCTGAGGCAGGTCCCCACGACATCCTGAAACTGTACAGCACAAAAGGCAACATTATAAACATTTCACCAAAGCTGGAGTCTAATACTCGAAAAACACAGTACAAACTGGAAGTTGTTGCTGCTGATTGTAAGACAAATTCCTTGGGTAAGAGACGTCACAGCACAGTGCAAGCATCCCATGAAAATCCAACATTGCGGACTTTGCAGAGCAATTCAAACCACACGGTGTGGGCAGTGTAGAGCAATTCAACTCCACACAGTATGGGCAGTGCAGAGCAATTCAACTACACACAGTATGGGCAGTGCAGAGCAATTCAACTACACACAGTATGGGCAGTGCAGAGCAATTCAACTACACACAGTATGGGCAGTGCAGAGCAATTCAACATAGTATGGGCAGTGTGGGGCAATTCAACACAGAATGGGCAGTGTGGGGCAATTCAACACAGAATGGGCAGTGTGGGGCAATTCAACACAGTATGGGCAGTGTGGGGCAATTCAACACAGTATGGGCAGTGTAGAGCAATTCAACAGAGTATGGGCAGTGTGGGGCAATTCAACACAGTATGGGCAGTGTGGGGCAATTCAACACAGTATGGGCAGTGTGGGGCAATTCAACACAGTATGGGCAGTGTAGAGCAATTCAACACAGTATGGGCAGTGTGGAGCAATTCAACACAGTATGGGCAGTGTGGAGCAATTCAACACAGTATGGGCAGTGTGGAGCAATTCAACACAGTATGGGCAGTGTGGGGCAATTCAACACAGTATGGGCAGTGTGGGGCAATTCAACACAGTATGGGCAGTGTGGGGCAATTCAACACAGTATGGGCAGTGTGGAGCAATTCAACACAGTATGGGCAGTGTGGGGCAATTCAACACAGTATGGGCAGTGTGGGGCAATTCAACACAGTATGGGCAGTGTGGGGCAATTCAACACAGTATGGGCAGTGTGGGGCAATTCAACACAGTATGGGCAGTGTAGAGCAATTCAACACAGTATGGGCAGTGTGGGGCAATTCAACACAGAATGGGCAGTGTGGGGCAATTCAACACAGAATGGGCAGTGTGGGGCAATTCAACACAGTATGGGCAGTGTGGGGCAATTCAACACAGTATGGGCAGTGTAGAGCAATTCAACACAGTATGGGCAGTGTAGAGCAATTCAACACAGTATGGGCAGTGTGGAGCAATTCAACACAGTATGGGCAGTGTAGAGCAATTCAACACAGTATGGGCAGTGTGGGGCAATTCAACACAGTATGGGCAGTGTAGAGCAATTCAACACAGTATGGGCAGTATAGAGCAATTCAACACAGTATGGGCAGTGTAGAGCAATTCAACACAGTATGGGCAGTGTGGAGCAATTCAACACAGTATGGGCAGTGTGGAGCAATTCAACACAGTATGGGCAGTGTAGAGCAATTCAACACAGTATGGGCAGTGTAGAGCAATTCAACACAGTATGGGCAGTGTGGGGCAATTCAACACAGTATGGGCAGTGTAGAGCAATTCAACACAGTATGGGCAGTGTAGAGCAATTCAACACAGTATGGGCAGTGTAGAGCAATTCAACACAGTATGGGCAGTGTAGAGCAATTCAACACAGTATGGGCAGTGTAGAGCAATTCAACACAGTATGGGCAGTGTAGAGCAATTCAACACAGTATGGGCAGTGTGGGGCAATTCAACACAGTATGGGCAGTGTGGAGCAATTCAACACAGTATGGGCAGCATAGAGCAATTCAACACAGTATGGGCAGCATAGAGCAATTGAACACAGTATGGGCAGTATAGAGCAATTCAACACAGTATGGGCAGTATAGAGCAATTCAACACAGTATGGGCAGTATAGAGCAATTCAACACAGTATGGGCAGTATAGAGCAATTCAACACAGTATGGGCAGTATAGAGCAATTCAACTCAGTATGGGCAGTGTAGAGCAATTCAACACAGTATGGGCAGTGTGGAGCAATTCAACACAGTATGGGCAGTGTGGAGCAAATCAACACAGTATGGGCAGTGTGGGGCAATTCAACACAGTATGGGCAGTGTGGAGCAATTCAACACAGTATGGGCAGTGTAGAGCAAATCAACACAGTATGGGCAGTGTAGAGCAATTCAACACAGTATGGGCAGTGTGGAGCAATTCAACACAGTATGGGAGTGTGGAGCAATTCAACACAGTATGGGCAGTGTAGAGCAATTCAACACAGTATGGGCAGTGTGGAGCAAATCAACACAGTATGGGCAGTGTGGGGCAATTCAACACAGTATGGGCAGTGTGGAGCAATTCAACACAGTATGGGCAGTGTAGAGCAAATCAACACAGTATGGGCAGTGTAGAGCAATTCAACACAGTATGGGCAGTGTGGAGCAATTCAACACAGTATGGGAGTGTGGAGCAATTCAACACAGTATGGGCAGTGTAGAGCAATTCAACACAGTATGGGCAGTGTGGGGCAATTCAACACAGTATGGGCAGTGTGGAGCAATTCAACACAGTATGGGCAGTGTAGAGCAATTCAACACAGTATGGGCAGTGTAGAGCAATTCAACACAGTATGGGCAGTGTGGGGCAATTCAACTCAGTATGGGCAGTGTGGGGCAATTCAACACAGTATGGGCAGTGTGGAGCAATTCAACACAGTATGGGCAGCATAGAGAAATTCAACACAGTATGGGCAGCATAGAGGAATTGAACACAGTATGGGCAGTATAGAGCAATTCAACACAGTATGGGCAGTATAGAGCAATTCAACACAGTATGGGCAGTGTAGAGCAATTCAACACAGTATGGGCAGTGTGGAGCAATTCAACACAGTATGGGCAGTGTGGAGCAATTCAACACAGTATGGGCAGTGTGGAGCAATTCAACACAGTATGGGCAGTATAGAGCAATTCAACACAGTATGGGCAGTGTAGAGCAATTGAACACAGTATGGGCAGTGTGGAGCAATTCAACACAGTATGGGCAGTGTGGAGCAATTCAACACAGTATGGGCCGTGTAGAGCAATTCAACACAGTATGGGCAGTGTAGAGCAATTCAACACAGTATGGGCAGTGTAGAGCAATTGAACACAATATGGGCAGTGTAGAGCAATTCAACACAGTATGGGCAGTGTGGAGCAATTCAACACAGTATGGGCAGTGTGGAGCAATTCAACACAGTATGGGCAGTGTAGAGCAATTCAACACAGTATGGGAAATGTGGAGCAATTCAACACAGTATGGGCAGTGTGGAGCAATTCAACACAGTATGGGCAGTGTAGAGCAATTCAACACAGTATGGGCAGTGTAGAGCAATTCAACACAGTATGGGCAGTGTGGAGCAATTCAACACAGTATGGGCAGTGTGGAGCAATTCAACACAGTATGGGCAGTGTAGAGCAATTCAACACAGTATGGGCAGTGTGGAGCAATTCAACACAGTATGGGCCGTGTAGAGCAATTCAACACAGTATGGGCAGTGTAGAGCAATTCAACACAGTATGGGCAGTGTAGAGCAATTGAACACAATATGGGCAGTGTAGAGCAATTCAACACAGTATGGGCAGTGTGGAGCAATTCAACACAGTATGGGCAGTGTGGAGCAATTCAACACAGTATGGGCAGTGTAGAGCAATTCAACACAGTATGGCCAGTGTGGAGCAATTCAACACAGTATGGGCCGTGTAGAGCAATTCAACTCCACACAGTATGGGCAGTGTGGAGCAATTCAACACAGTATGGGCAGTGTGGAGCAATTCAACACAGTATGGGCAGTGTAGAGCAATTCAACACAGTATGGGCAGTGTGGAGCAATTCAACACAGTATGGGCCGTGTAGAGCAATTCAACTCCACACAGTATGGGCAGTGTGGAGCAATTCAACACAGTATGGGCAGTGTAGAGCAATTCAACACAGTATGGGCCGTGTAGAGCAATTCAACACAGTATGGGCAGTGTAGAGCAATTCAACTCCACACAGTATGGGCAGTGTGGAGCAACTCAACACAGTCTGGGCAGTGTGGAGCAATTCAAACCTCTTCACTGAAAAAGTGATAAACATTTGGAATAATCAAGGTAATGGGGCAGAGTATTGGGATTCAAAATGTAATTGGATACCATGATGGGTGAGTTGATGCATTAGGAAGATGAGCTTTAATGGACCAAGTAAGTTTTGGCTGCTGTTGTACTTTGTCTCTTCACTGCTGCAGGAGTACAGGAATAGATGGGAACTTAGCTGAGACTGCCATTGAGGCTGCTACCCCAGCAGCAGCAGCACACGTGGCAGCACCGGCCCGCGCAGCACAGCCTGCTTTCCTGGCAGTACTTATGATATCCGCATACTGAAGCAAAACAATGAGAGCCATACACGAACCACAGCTCGCATTGAGCAAACAATCGGCGTCCTCAAGCAAAGGTTCCGGCGCCAGACCCATCCGGAGGAGTGCCGCGGTATAGCTTCAAGCGAGTCTCCAGACTTTTAGTGGTTTGCTGCATTCTACAATTATGCAATTCAAAGGGGCCTTGCAGCCACCAAAGGAGGAAGATGTGGAGGAGCAATATGAGAAAAGGAATAAGGAAGAGAAGAATGACGAGGAAGACTAATGATGAGCAGTTCTTCCAACTGCCTGAGTTATAAGACAACACATTATTGAGGAGAGATTCTCTTAAGCAAACTGTCCCTCCAGCACGCCAACAGTCCCGTCTGCTATCTGACCTACTATTTCCATCTACTTTCTGAATACCCTCTAACATTGCTACATCATGGGTCTAACATCAACACAAAACCTCTTTACTTAATGTCATGCACATTGTGGATTTAACAACTGTTCCTTCTCTTAATACTGAATTGAAATCATCCTAGTGCAATCCTTCAGTGCCTGGTTTCCATAGTAACTAACCCACTCTAGTGCTCCTATGAGGTGGTTCCGCTGTGTCAGGAGCCTGGGAAGTGGACGGGTCCTGATCATCCACTGTGGGCCCTTGAGATGGCTATGGCTAGCATCCATTTATCACCTGCAGCTCATCGGTCGCATGATAATGATTGGCCACGTGACAGACAGTTAAAATCTACCTCTATTATTCTACAGATATTTGTAAAGATCACTTTTAGTGTGTTGAGTGATATTTAACTATTGGTCATAATAACGTGTTATAAAATTTTAAATGACTGTGTCCTTAGTTTGGAAGATTAAAATCATTTTCGAGGGGTAACATTTTTCACAATGTTTTCGGACCTCCAGTCGTAACTTCAATGGAGACGCCAGATAAACGGCGCGAAAGGCTTTCGACACCGTTTCTCTGGGGTTTCCGCTGATCTTCTGACCAAGTCATGGTGGGAGATCGGGAGAAACCCCCCTCCCCCGCCACTTGTGGAAATTTTCTGCCAGAATATTTACATGTTGGCAACAGGCCGGTAAATTAACCTTACTCTCTGGTTACAGGTTCTGAACTGGCAGCAGCCTTGGGATTTGATCTTTTTGCCATGGAGAAAAGGTCTGTCCATCACATCTTTCTTTATTCATTCAGATTCTATCTTTATTTTTATTATCGCATCGCCCCATTTGGGGGCGGTAACCGAGGTGAGGCAGGACGTCCTGCGCCCGGGGCAGAAGTCCTGCCCCGGCCGCGAAATTGGGGTTACCATCCCCGAGAGGAAGTGGAGGACAATGTCGGCTGCTCCACTTCCTCTCGGGGGCGAGACCGGGGCGTTAAGTGTGCGAATTTTCCAGCGCTATGTGGCCTCTCCGTGTAGCGCAGATGCGAGTACAGGGCCTTCCCCTTCCGTTAAAGAGGAGGGCACGCTGCAAGCTCTGCAGTGGGGCGAGGGGTCTTCACTTGGCCACCAGGGATGCGGTGTGTTATGGCCGCAGCCCAGCACAAAAGCGGAGTGCCGGCTGCACCATTGTGGCATGGACCCCACGAAATAGACAATGAAATGCCGGACTGGTAAGTCGGCCGGGAAAAAAATGGCACCACGCACTTCCCTTTTACTTTTCTCCCCATGAGCGGAGCGTGGCCCGGATCACGACCCACGCGACTGGCGCTGACATCATCCGCGGCTGCCTCACGAGGCGCTACCCAAATTCCGCTGCGGGGCAAAAACGGGTCACTGCGCACGCCGATGATATCATCATCGCCAGCACAATGGCCCGGGTCGCTACCGGCGGGAATGGGGCAATGCCGGTTCGTGCCTCCGCTAACTCCCGCGCAATTTCGCTGGAGGTGGTAGCGTCCCCCCATCCACCCCGCCCCCCCCCCCCCCATCGGGAGGTGCAAATGATGCAAATTTCTTCCCAAAGTTTATATAGCGCCTTTCTTTACTTCAGAACGTCCCAAAGCGCATAACAGCCAATTAAGTACTTTTAAAGTATCGTCACTGTTGCAGGAAACGCAGCAGCCAATTTGCACACAGCAAGCTTCCACAAACAGCAATGACAGAATGTCCAGATAATCTGTTTTAGGTGTTGGTTACAGGATAAATGTTGGCCAGGACTTGTGAGAACTCCCCATCTCTTTTTCGAAATAGTACCAGGGCCTCAGTTTAATGTCTCATCTGAAAGACGGTACCTCTGACAGTGAAGCACACCCTCAGTACTGCACTGGAGTGTCAGCCTAGATTTTGTGCTCAAGTATCTGGAGTGGGACTTGAACCCACAACCTCCTGACTTCGTGGTGAAGGTGCTACACACTGAGCGACGGCAGACAAAATACCTAGTTATGGAAGGGACTGGCCATGAGCAGTGGTAAATTATAAAAAGATACCGACCGGTAATTAGATGTGTATTGTTTAGCGTGGTAGAGAAAACTTAAAACTTTCACTGCAAAGGCAATCTGCACCTTGAGTCTCTTTCCTCTCCAGGTCCCAGCGGTAGATATGAACAAAAGAATTAGGAGCAGGAGTAGGCCATTCGGCCCCTTCAGCCTGCTCCGCCATTCAATAAGATCATGGCTGATCTTCTACCTCAACTCCACTTTCCAGCACTATCCCCATATCCCTTGATTCCCTTAATATTCAAAACTCTATCGATCTCTGTCTTGAATATACTGAAAGACTGAGCCTCCACAGCCCAATCTTCACTGTTGAGGAGGAGCTGCCTAATCAGTGTTGTCTCTCCATTCATTTGCTGGGACTGTGATTTCAGACCAGCCTGAGAATCAATCTGAAAGAAATGACACCACGAGTAACATATGCAACAACATTTAAAACTGTACAAAATCCTTGTCCCTAGGTTACAGAGACTAGAGAAGAAAATTTTGGTTGAATCTGGGGAGATGCCATCCATCGTATATGAGATGAGAAATCGTGTGGAGTCATTTCGGGAGAAACTTGAAGTAAGATAACTCAATTTTATTAATGATTAGTATCAAAGCACCGAATCAGTACAATGCATTTCCTTTCCACACATTGAATATTTGTGTTTTTTTTGGTATTATTTTTATTGCACTTTTTCCCATGGGTCTTAATTGAATTATGTACAAAGGTTGGGGAAAATGTTAATGTTCACTCTGATTTAACAAATAAGTTATGCTGTTCCTTACATAATTTGCAAACATTCTGCTTCAGAACCAGACCACTATTCTTCTCTTCGTTTTAAGTGTTGTATCGAGTTTGACAAGACGCTAACAATGGAATGCAACTGAATTGCAATTGCACTATTTGTAAAAACCGTCAGACAGTTGTTATGGATAACTAAAAGTGTATATCAGTAATTTGCTTGATTATAATACACACGTTACAGTGCGGCACAACAAATCATTGAAAAAACAACGGCTGCGATACACCAAACTGGTTCAAGATTTCACTCTGGAACCTGGGAAACTTTCAGCCCATTCAGCATCGCAATTATTTTCACCGTATCAGCAAGAGAAAGGGGAGGTGAAATCCCGTAACCCGATCCCAACATGCTGTGCCCACGCCAATGGCAGCGGATGTTGGGGCGTCTGAGTATCCCATTGTGGAGAGGCAGGACGCTTACTAATATATTTAAATCAGGCTCCTATCGTGCAATTGGGTGCACGATTTGGAGTGAATTAGTGATGCACGGGTTTCTTGGGTGTCAGAAAACTCGGCAGTGAAACGAAGGTGAGAGCAGCCAGCTCCCCAACATAAGTGGCTCTTTCAGCACTCCTTGTGGGCCAAGAGGAGCAGCTGCACTCCCTCCCAGACGCCTCAAGGAAGCCTTTGGCCACCGCCAGTCCAGATCACAGGTCTCCCCCCACCCCAGCATTCCCGATCACAGGGCTCCTCCCCCTCTGCCCCCCTGATTACAGGACTCCTTCCCCACCCCAGCATTCCCAATCGCAGGCATTCTCCCCAGCCCTGCTGATTCTGGGCCTCCTCGCCTCCCCCCACCACCAGCATTTCCGATCACGGGCCTCTCCCCACCACCAGCATTTCCAATCACGGGCCTCCTCCTCCACCCAAGCTCCCCTGATCATGGGTCTCCCTGCCCCTGAACCACCCCCCCACCCGATTGTGGGCCTTCCCCTCCCGCCCCAGCTCTCCTGCCTGTCGGCCAGGCTGCACATTTGGCTATCAGGGCTCACAGTATTAAAGTGTAAATCGGACATCAACTTTCGGTGACCGCACATGCGCAGTTAAACGTGGAGCTCAGGAAGTTGCTAAACGTGATGCCCTGCTCCTCCAAAAGCTTTGCTATAGCAGTATCTCACCCAGAGACTTGCTACTGAAACATATGGAAGGCATGAAGTTGTGGTACATACATGATAGATACCAACTAAACTTACCAGAAAAAGCTAGGGCTTGTCCATTCCAGTGTAAATAAATTTTAACAGCGTGATAAGTCTTAATTACATCTAAACAACCTCTGTAGCACTGAAAATTAACTTTTACACATATGGAGTCTCAGGGCTAGAGTTTCCTCTCAAACCGCCCACTTACTGCCCATTTACCGCCCAGAAATGCAAGTTTCCTCTCAAACTGCCCACTTACCGCCCGGCAGTAAATTCCACAGTCATTACCGCCGGGCGGTATTCGATACTGTCCGCCCATATATTATCGCCCAAGTACCGCCAAAATGGAAGCTTCAGCATTTAAGATCCGTTTACCACCGGACCTTAATAATGCCCTGAAAAAGCAGGTCTTTCTGGTTCTTAAGTGGGCGGTATGGACACAGATCTGACAGGTCTGTTTGATATTACACAGATCTTTATAGTTCTCCACAGTTTGATGTATTTTTAAATGGATTGTAGTATTTTCTAGTGTTAAGCAATACTATAAATACTAATAAAGCCTTATTTACTCCGATGGGGCTAGAACCTCCACTTTTTGTGCACGCTTAATGCCCACTTAACGCCCATTTTACCGCTGAAATGACATATAACGCCCATATATCGCCGATTTTGGCACAAAATGGAAACTGGCGGGCATTTTTGGGAAATTTATCAGCGAGCATTACTTTCCCCATGTGCTTAACGCCGAGATTCAATATTAACGTCCGTCCACTGTTTTTTGTTGTAAAGAGCATATTTACCCAAACTAGTGGCCATGGAGATCGCCCATCGTCAATTTCATCACCTCGCACACACATATCACCCCCAACATCGCTCGCCCAAAAAAACGGCCACAAAAAGTGGAACTAACTGGAACGAATCACAGTGTTATGTACGCCATGTTGTAGATCATATGTCGCGTCCTTTAAAAGGCTGCTGTGCTTCAACCTCGGCGGAGTTCAGATGTACTCTGCAGGTCACTGGAGTTGACGTGAACATCTCTAAAAAACATCTTCACCACACTGTGACTGATTGGAATTGAAGAGGTGTGTTTGTCGGGACATTCCTTGTTTGTGTAGAGTTCTCAACTCTAGAACATATTCACACGAGGCATATACTGCAGACAAGGTCACTCATGACCTGCACCTTTATTCCCTGCACCAAGGAGTGCTGAGCCTGCGTGGAACCTCCCTTTAAGTACCTGGCTGACCAGGTAAGGAGTGTCTCCCACAAGTTCACCCCCTGTGGTCAAGGTGTGTATTTCACAGTTGTATACAGTGCAAGTGTTGTTACATATTGGTTACAGTTATGTGAAGGTTACAAACATGACAGTTTGTATGCAATCGGTGGAAAACAGAGAGCTACTGCAATGGGGCCTGTCCTTTCTCACCCTCTCTTGGTGACCAAATACATGCAGCAGACTCAAAATCACCGAATGAATGCTCCACTGCATTATGTGCCCAATGTAAGAAGTGACAGACAGGTGAGGAGGACCAGATGTTACAACCCCCACAAGTACAAGAAGAAGCATTCTTACCTCGACTTGCCCAATACCACCTGCCTTCAGAGACAGTGCTTCCACAAAGAGGTTATCACTGAGGTATGCCAGCTGATAAGGGCAGATCTGCAGCCTGCCAGCACCATCAGTACTGCACTGTCCGTCGAGGTCAAAGTCATTGCGGCACTATTGTTCTATGCCTCGGGTTCTTTTCAGGCCACAGCTGGCGACATTTGTGGACTGTCTCAGCATGCCACACATCACCGCATTAGACAGGTCACTGAAACCCTGTATGCATGCAGGAGGGACTTGATCAGCTTCCCTATGACCAGGGAGGCACAGAGTGAGAGGGCTCTAGGATTCTCCAGAATTGCATACTTCCCCAAGGTACAGGGAGCAATAGACTGTATGCACATCGTGATGCGGACACCTTTTCAGGATGCAGAGATTTTCAGAAACCGCAAAGGATTCCATTCCCTGAATGTCCAACTGATTGTTGACCACCAGCAAATTATACTGGCAGTGAATGCTCAATTTCTGGGCAGCATCCATGATGCTCACATCCTGCATGAGAGCACTGTATCTGACTTGTTTAACAATGAGCCACAAGGTCAATGTTGGATGCTTGGTGACAAAGGATATGGCGCTAGAACCTCCACTTTTATTTCCTGCTTAACACCCACTTAACGCCCATTTAACCGCTGAAATGACGTATAACGCCCGGGTATCGCCCATTTTGGCACAAAATGGAAACTGATGGGCTTTTTTAGGAGACTTATCAGTGAGCGTTATTTTCCCAATGGGCTTAATGGCGAGAAAAAATATTACTGCCCGCCCACTTTTTTGGGCGAATCAGCAGAATGGGCGATTTCAACGGCCATATTATTGCCCAGTGATACTTTCCTCACAGACTTAATGCCTGGCGACTGTTTTTGGTCATAAAGAGCATATTTACCCAAACTAGCGGCCATGGAAATTGCCCACCGTCAATTTCACCACCTCCCACACATATCGCCCGGAATATCGCCCGCTCAAAAAACCGCCCACAAAAAGTGGAACTAACCAGGATGGATGCCAGCAGTGTGGCTGGCATTTGTTAAACCCCACTCTTACGTGAGGAGCTGATATGGGAAGGATTTGCCTTAAAGAGCGCTGATGTGAGTGACAACGCTGACACACTGCTGTGTGTGTGCAGCTCAGACATCAATGGTGCCCATCACCTTGGTGCCAATTAAAGTTTATGTTGATTGATGTTAAGTTGTATTTAACCCTTTCATGGTAAGAAATCACCAGTGTGTAATGGTCCAGCTATCTGAGACAATGCACAACAAGGTTATGTTCAATAACAAAAGTTTAATGCCAACATTGGTTTGAAATCATAAGAAACACAGCCAATAACACCCAACCTCAGCCCACATCCCACTTTTTCCACCATTGACATAAGTCACATGGTCACCATGTCCAGCAACACAGAATACAAAGGCAAAGCAGGAGCGTGGTCGCCAGCCCCCATACATTGCAACAAATTGCATACACCCAGATGGAGATATAACACAGATGGAGAGATGTGCACTGTGCACATGCACCTCACTTTCCTTCTCCCCTCTCTTTCTTCTCCCCACCTCTATCCCTTCCCCTCCTCACTCCATGGCGCCTGGCTGAGGAGCTCCTCAGGCGGTGCCTCATTGCGGGGGATGAAGGCAGATGCGTTGGTTGGATGGGTACGGGAGCGGTGGGTGCCGAGGGGGCAACATTCTCTGATGCAGAAGCAGGATCTTGGTCCTTGCTCACATCTGTCATTCGCAGTGGTGGTGCGGAGCCTAGGGGTGGAGTGCCACGCTCTGAGACCACTGGGAGGGCTGTGGCAGCAGTGTTCCTGGCTATCACATCCAGGGACTCTGCCATGCGCGGAATGTACTTGGACATGGTGGCCAGGTGTCAGGATATGCCCCCCAAAGCCTCGATGAGCTGGTTACCAATGTCTACAGTCCTCCTGGACAACTGTACCATCTCTCCGCTGTCATGTCGTGCTCGTGGAACGAGCGTATCCACGAGGCCTCCGCCGGGTCGACGCCATCCTGGGGACAAATGGAGTGCCCTGTGGCAAGGTGCTTGGGGCTGGTACCTCCAGAGTGGAGGCGGGAATGACCGGAGGACAAATAGATGATCTTGAGGTGGAATGGGTTCTGGAGCTTGGCGATGCAGGTTCTACGAAGTTCGCGCTCTCATCCGTCGAGAACAGACCCAGCAGATTGACGGGTGACAATCAGAGCTCCTCAGCACCAGATGTAGTAGGATCGTCCACTGACTCCTGCCCCGCGCCCCCACCTTCTGGCCTCTGTGGCCTTGCCTGGGGCCGCGCTGCTGGCTGTGCTGCAATATGCAAATTAGGTTGTTAGAGGAGAAGGGGTGTTAGGGTCACAAGGTGAGTCCAGCGCTACATATAGCATATGTCCGACAAAAGCACTACCGCTCTCAAAATCATCGCAGACATCACATTTCATGACCATCAACACATTGTGGATTGTAATGATTTTCATTAGGCCAGCATTATTTCTACGACACTTTTAGAAATCATCTATCATATATGATCATTCGGATACGAGTAGCTGTGGCATCTATTGACTTTACATCACATAATGGTGTGAGCTTTACTCACGTGGCATCACTTCAAGGTCTACAGATGCATCCATGGCTGTCCGGGGATGCTTCCCCACGAGGGCTAGCTCTCGCTCCTCCATGTCAGTGATGTCGCTGGGGACTGGTGACCTCCCACCCGTTCGCCTCTGCACGGACCTGATCGTCGATAGCTTCTTCTGTAAAAGGTGACAGGACAACATGGCATGAGATCATTGCATGATATCATTGCTAGGTACTGTCACAGACACTGATACAACACGTAACTGACAGATGTAATCATGATTATTATGATTATTATCATTCTTTACCTAAAGATGTACACCATTACCGCAGGCTTTGAGTAAAACATTCCCGGTAAAAGTGCAAGACCTCACATCTGCTGATAGTCACTCATGACTGTTACAAATCAAATTATATAAATACATAAGTACATGTAAATCAATGTAATACTTACTCTTGCGGATCCCACAAGGTTGTTCCATCGTTTGCGGCATTAGTTGCCCTCACGCACCTCGTTGGTCGCCGATGAGACCACCTCTGCTATCTCGGTCCATATTCTCTGGTAGGCCTTTGGGGTGGGCTTCCCACGCCCTCTCTGTGTCAAATCACCCCAGCGTGACTCGACCTCCTGCAGGAGGGAGGCATTTGCCTCGTCCGAGAACCTCCTGGCTCATTTGCAGCCTCCAATGTGCTCCTCTCCCACCTCACTGCTCTCTCCAGCGTCAGTCTCCACAGCGTGCTGTGATGCTTCCTCCTCTCCCTCCATTATAGGGCAAATTCGGTCAAATGTGTGGCTGTTAACAGCTACTTTTTGTTTGCCTATTTGCTGTGAAGCTCTAAAGTCTCCCTCCTTCCTCCCAAAGCAGCCACACCACACCCAGCCACAACTTCAGTTCCTCTGAGCTTCCTCTCTCTCTGTCTCCTCTTCTGCGCATATCATGGTGACCCTTGACCTTCTAAATCATAGGAATCGAGCGTTGCCGTGCTGTTGCTAAGGACGGCCACACTTTACGGCAGAAGGTCAAAAAAATTTAACGCTACCGCCCATTTGATATCGCTCATGGTAACGGCCATTTTCAAAAATGTAAACTAGCTGTTTGGAGAATGGGCACGAAGCCAGCGATCTGAAAACCCATTTTTACAGCCCAAGCCAGAAATAACGCCCATTTTTGGGCGATAAGCACAAACGTGGAGGTTCTAGCCCATAGTCTCTCTCACTCATTAGTCTCACTCCCAGTCTCTCCTCCCCCCAATCTCTCCTACCCCAGTCTCGCCTCCCCAGTCTCTCATCCCCCAGTCTCTCATCCCCCAGTCTCTCCTCCCCTCAGTCTCTTCTGCCCCCAGTCTCTCATCCCCCAGTCGCTCATCCCCCAGTCTCTCCTCCCCTCAGTCTCTTCTGCCCCCAGTCTCTCATCCCCCAGTCGCTCATCCCCCAGTCTCTCCTCCCCTCAGTCTCTTCTGCCCCCAGTCTCTCATCCCCCAGTCTCTCCTTCCCTCAATCTCTTCTCCCCCCAGTCTCTCCTCCCCTCAGTCTCTCCTGCCCCCAGTCTCTCCTCCCCCGAGACTCTCCTCCCCCCAGTCTCTTCTCCTCCCAGTCTCTCCTCCTTCCAGTTTCTCTCACCCCCCCAGTCCCTTCCCCCCCATCCCAGTCTCTCTCACCCCCCCAGTCCCTTCTCCCCCCACCCCAGTCTATCTCAACTCCCAGTCTGTCTTACCCCCCAAAGTGATCTCCCTCACCCCCCCCACACAGCGATCTCTCTTCCCCCACAGTGATCTCTCACTCCCCCCACTGCCCCCTCTGCCTCAACGATCCCACTCTCCCCTCTGCTCCCCACCACAGCGATCTCAGGCCGGCAGTCTCTGGCCTCTCATCGGTGCCTCTCGGGGTGGGGGGGGGGGGGCGGGGAATGGGGAGGCGGAGCTTGACAGCTGCGCGCACACAATTTGGGAGCCGAAGGTTTCCTCTGTCGCACACCGTCCGCTGCACTTCGCTCCCACACTGCTTTGCTGCCGCCGATGTGGAGCATCCGAAAACCGCGGGAGCGCGCACCAGCGGTATTCCGGCAGTTAAAAAAGACGCAGCCGTCGGAACACTGCTAAGGATCGGGCGGGGGCAATTTAAATGGAAAATATAGCCCTCAGTCCTTCAGAATTTAATTATTGCTGGAGATTGAAAAAAATAAAAACATTGAAATAATTTTTAAAACTTTTTTCATTCTGTCTCTTTTATTGTGCTCTCTCAATTCCATCTTTCTATTCCTCTCTTTATTTCACTTTCTGTGCCTGATTTGACATTGAATTAACAATTCTAATTTTCACTTCCTAGTTCACACTCTGCGCGCTCCAATATTCTGGATTTTGCAACCAAAAGCGAAGGGATGGCTCTCTCCATTGATCTTGAAGAAATCTGCCCACAAATATTTAGTGGACTCTGTGGCGTTGATTTACCCTATTATGATGTCAATTTCATTCTGGCACCAGCTATAGGGAATCTGTCATGTCCAGGAACAGTGAAGTCATCAAGCGGGCTGACCAGCCAATCTGATTGAAAAATTCTCACAGATAGCAAACCAGGAAGTAAAAAGCAGGTTTTATCCTTCACTTTTTAATCATTTTACAGAGAGTGAAATAAAGATTGGGACATACACTTTGGATTAAGATAGAAGCTGAAATATATTAAACAAACTTAAAAAAAATTAAATGAAGTTTTATTATTTTAAAAATCGATGTAATTTTTATCATGGAATGGAGGGAATGACACTCCAAACTTTTAAAATTAATTTTTCAATGCCAGAGAGATTGTTGAGCAGTAATTATGACTTAGTACACCGTTATACACTCAATTACAGCTAATTCAACAAGGCTTAATGTTTTCAATGGTTTTTATAGTGAGAACAATGCATAAAAAGTTAAAGTTCACCTCAAATCACTGATTCTGTGTTTGAGTGCATTTGCGAAGACTGCAATAGTGTATCCTGTGGAGGATCAGGGTATCATTGACAGCAACTTTTGGAATACTGCATTTAGCTGCGCATGTGTGGACGCCAGAAGTTGCTGTCATTTTTACATCAGTAATGATGGTGAATATTGAAAGATTCATCGTCATTACAACCGCAAATTCTGGACTACTAAGAATTCTTCAATCTGATTGGTTAAGGAGCTACACAGTTGCTTGTCCTATTCACACAGGTTCCAGATCTCCTTTAGAGGGCTTTACCCCGAAACAGATTTCTAATCACTGCAAATTCCAGTGCAAAAGCCCACAGAACATCTGCAGGCAAGTGTAAGTGTAATGAATGGACAACATCGTTCGTTCGCTGTTGACCACAAAATCCAGGCCATTGTTTCATCCTTATTAAAACTCTTCAATGTCCACAGAGCGTTGAACATCTCAGCTGGCTAGGACTATTTAAAGAGCTGACAGAGGGGACAAATAAACCTTCACCCTTCTATCACAAACGTTCATTGAGAAAAACTAAAGAAGAATGCCAGCAAGTGATGGAAAATTACCTGCAGATGAGGTAATATGCTTTCCAGAGCAACTCATTGTGGTGAAGCTAGTTACCAGCTAAACTCTCTTCTACATAATTTTGCTGTACCATCATGAAAAGATGAGCAATACTGGTGGAAAAGTGATTGTGCAGGTGAAAATAGTTTTCAGCTGTTAAATGTCATTCGAAAGATATTACAAATAACTGATAAACTTGTGTCTGGTCAAGTGTTCTTGACATCCCAAAGCTCTTCACAAGCAATCAACTAATTTAAAGTGTAGTCACTGTTGTATTGTAGGCAAACTCAGCAACCAATGTGTACACAGCAAGGCCCCACAAACACCAAATGAGAGGAATGATGCTCCTGGTTGAGGATATTGGCCGGGATAACAGAGAATTTCCTTCTCTTTTTTGAAAAGCACTATGAGATCTTTTACATCCACCTGAACAGGCAGCTGTGTCTTAGTTTAATGTCTCATCCAAAAGACAGTGCTTCTGATATTGAAACTCTACCTCAGTATTGTTCAGATGTGCAGACTAACCACAACCACACCTGAACAGGCAAATTGTTTTCATTTTTTTAGTACTAGAAAATAACCAAAGCAAATATTGACAGTTGTTCTATATTATAATAAGTAAAATCTTTCATGCTTGGTTACAGAAGCTATTTTTGCTGCTGTGAATGTGACATGATTGCAATTTGGATCAGATTGACTTCGCTCAGTTGGAGATTTCCTCAACACATGGCATGACTGTGGAGGGAAGTTGAAAATTTGGCCAAACCTGTAATCCTATAGTGGAACAAATACTCTTTATCTTAAATTATCTCACCTCTTAAAACAGAAACTGAACCTGGACTAGAAACAGGGACTTGATTAGTGCTGACTTACGAGCTATAAATTGATTTGCTGAAAATAATAAAACTGGTTCTTAATTACAAAGGCATCATTGCTGTCGACAGAAAAAAATAGATCTTTGTTAAAATATTACTCATTCCTTTTCAACGCAGCAGTCTGGAGGTCACAGAGGAAGTCAGGCAGTATCTGAAGACACCGACATTCGATAACTGGTATGCAAGCCCTTGCTTTTTACTAGAGCAAGTTTTTATCAGTATCAATTAATTGTACATCTCAACTGAATGATACATATGAGGCCATTATTTGTCGAATTGGAAGCCCATCGATATTTCTGAATTAATGTTTGACAGGCTTGGTCAGTGTGAGTACTCTGTGATGTCATTGGGAGAATCTTCTCAGATTCTTTTTATGAAGTATGCATTAACCCTAAATATTAGTAAATTTTAAGTGCTATACAGTGCTAGTTCCTGTTAACTGTTGGTTATCAGTGGATAAATCTGCAGTGATTACGTCACTGTCATTAATTCTTCAGTACGGACTCCATCACACGTTGACGTCAGGGAGTATGCAGGTTGTCAGTGTCCATTGTGACACCTCATTGGTGACAAAAAATCTCTAGATCAGAATACAAGCATCACCCCAAACTCATCATATGTGTGTACCTTGAAACTTATCTTTTTATATTTTCAAGCCCTCAATCAAGAAAGAAAGAAAGACTTAGATTTTATATAGCATATTTCATGACCACCGGATATCTCAAAATGCTTTACAGCCAATGAAGTACTTTTGGAGTGTAGTCACTGTTGTAATGTAGGAAATGCAGCGGTCAATTTGCGCACAAGCAAGCTCCCACAAACAGCAATGTGATAATGACAAGATAATCTGTTTTTTTGTTATGTTGATTGAGGGATAAATATTAGCCATGAGACTGGCTGGGGATAACTCCCCTGCTCTTCTTTGAAATATTGCCATGGGATCTTTTACGTCCATCCAAAAGACAGCACCTCTGACATTGCAGTGCTCCCTCAGCAATTCCCTAGATTTTTTTGTGCTTCTGACTCAGAGGCAAGTATGCTGCCCACTGAGCCATTTCAGACACTCAAGGGGGGGCACGTCCCAACAGTTCATTAGTTACCAGCAAATAATGATATAGAAGATCAGTTCTAATAACAAGTAAGGTGGTTGAAGCCAACCTAGGAAGAGCCACCATTTTGGAGTGGAAAAGCATGGGGAAGATAACTATGGGATGCTTGAGGTTTTTGGAAGATCTCCTTGAGGAAGGACACAGGGAGCCATTTGAAAAGATAGTTCCATTTTATTTTGGTATTCTTGTGCTATACACTATTCCCAGTGAGCGGTCTACCAATGCAGCCAATTTGACAGCCATGAAGCAATGCATGAAAGCAGCTTTGTCAACCTTGCCCTCTGATTTTCCATTATTTCCTGTGGATGTGCCTAGGATCTGCTTGCTACTTTCTTATGGTGGCATATCTAAGTCTGAGACATCAATACCTGGGTGCTAGGCTGAACCCACTGTATCGCCACTGCAATCTACAAAGCAAGTAGCAATTACACCTTGATTGATATCCAGACCTATTGAAACCACATCCTCACTGATAGTACCTAGGCAGTGGAGTTGAAAATATGTCCCAGGTTAGCAGCTAAATAGCATGAATGTACTCCAGACTTATCCATGGGTATCACCACAGGAGATCAGCTAGTGTTATTGAAGAAGTGGAGGTGTTTCAAGGTAGGAATCTCAATTCAGCAACCATATGATGATTATGAACTGTTTCAGCTTCAATTCATTATCAGAACCACTGGTGAAATTACTGCCTTTATTAATTCCTGAGTACTGTTACAACAACAACAACTTATATTTATATAGCGTTATTTAACGTAATAAAACATCCCAAGGCACTTCACAGGTATGTTACATAAGAACATAAGAACATAAGAAATAGGAGCAGGAGTAGGCCATTTGGCCCCTCGATAAGATCATGGCTGATCTGATCATGGACTCAGCTCCACTTCCCTGCCCGCTCCCCATAACCCTTTACTCCCTTATTGCTCAAAAATCTGTCTCTCTCCGCCTTAAATATATTCAATGACCCAGCCTCCACAGCTCTCTGGGGCAGAGAATTCCATAGATTTACCCTCTGAGAGAAGACATTTCTCCTCATCTCTGCATGCCCGACACGAGACTCCCAAAACAAACGCTCTACGTGGAGTTTCGACACGGCAAGAGAACCCCCAGGTGGGCAGAGGAAACGCTTCAAGGACACCCTCAAAGTCTCCTTGACAAAGCCCACGACCACCCAAAGTGGAGGAAGAGCATCCGGGAGGGCGCTGAGCACATCGCGTCCCATCGCTGAGAATAAGCAGAAACCAAGCATGCGTCAACCCAGGCTCCCTGAACACCCTTTCCTTCAACCATTGCCTGCCCCACCTGTGACAGAGACTGTAGGTCCAGTATTGGATTCCTCACTCACCTGAGAACTCATTTTTAGAGTGAAAGCAAGTCATCCTCAACTTTGAGGGACTGCCTATGATGATGATGATGAAGACAAGACAAATAAATTTGACACCGAGCAGATAACCAAAACTTTTAAGGAGCGTCTTAAAGGAGGATGAGCTGTAGAGAGAGATGGAGAGGTTTAGGCAGGGAGTCCCAGAGCTTAGAGCCTAGGCAGCTGAAGGCACGGCCACCAATGGTTGAGCAGTTATAATCAGGGATGCTCAAGAGGACAGAATTTGAGGAGCACAGATTCTCGAGGGGGTTGTGAGGCTGAAAGAGATTACAGTGATAGGGAAGGGTGAGGCCATGGAGGGATTTGTAAACAAGAATGAGAATTTTGAAATTGAGGCATTGCTTAACCGGGAGCCAATGTAGGTCAGCGAGCACAAGGGTGATGGGTGATGAGTGATACCCACTCTACTGTATAGCTCAGAGACATGGACCATATACAGTAGACACCTCAAATCGCTGGAGAAATACCACCAGCGATGTCTCCGCAAGATCCTACAAATCCCCTGGGAGGACAGATGCACCAACGCTAGCGTCCTCGATCAAGCCAACGTCCCCAGCATCGAAGCACTGACCACACTCAACCAGCTCCGTTGGACGGGCCACATTGTTCGCATGCCTGACACAAGACTCTCAAAGCAAGCGCTTTACTCAGAACTCCTACACAGCAAGCGAGCCCCAGGTGGGCAGAGGAAACGTTTCAAGGACACCCTCAAAGCCTCCCTGATAAAATGCAACATCCGCACCGACACCTGGGAGTTCCTGGCCAAAGACCGCCCTAAGTGGAGGAAGAGCATCCGGGAGGGCGCTGAGCACCTCAAGTTTCGTTGTCGAGAGCATGCAGAAAACAAGTGCAGGCAGCAGAAGGAGCGTGCGGCAAACCAGTCTCACTCACCCTTTCCCTCAACGACTATCTGTTCCACCTGTGACAGAGACTGTAATTCCCGTATTGAACTGTTCAGTCACCTAAGAACTCACTTTTAGAATGGAAACAAGTCTTCCTCAATTTTGAAGGATTGCCGATGATGATGATGATGGGTGAATGGGACTTGGTGCAAGGTAGGACACGGGCTGCCGAGTTTTGGATGACCTCAAGTTTACGGAGGGTAAAATGTGGGAGGTCAGTGAGGAGTGCATTGGAGTAGTCAAGTCTAGAGGTAATAAAGGCATGGATGAGGGTTTCAGCAGCGGATAAGCTGCGGCAGGGGTGGAGGCGGGCAACGTTACGGAGGTGGAAATAGGTGGTTTTAGTTATGCCACGGATATGTGGTGCAAGCTCATTTCAGGGTTAAATATGACACCTAGGTTGCGAACAGTCTGGATCAGCCTCAGACAACTGCTAGGGAGCGGGATGGAGTCGGTGGTTAGGGAATGCAGTTTTGTGGCGGGGACCAAAGACAATGGCTTTTGTCTTCCCAATATTTAATTGGAGAAAATTTCTGCTCATCTAACACTTGATGTCAGACAAGCAGCCTGACAATTTAGAGACCATGGAGGAGTCGAGAGAAGTGGTGGTGAGGTAGAGCTGGGTGTTGCCAGCGTACATGTGGAAACTGATGCCGTGTTCTCGGATGATGTCGCCAAGGAGCAGCATAAGGATGAGAAATGGGAGGAGGCCAAGAATAGTTCCTTGGGGGACACCAGAGGTAACGATGTGGGAGTGGGAAGAGAAGCCATTTAAACTTTTAAGTTCAGAGAAGCAAAACAAAATTCAAATACTTAAGCATTTTCTAGATGGCTGCAACCTGTACACTAATTTTAGTGTAGGCTACCCAAAAATATCTTTATCAGTAACTTAAAAAAATTCAAAGCATCTGTGAAGAACGCGGGAATCAAAGACCCCGATATTGGTGGGGAGCCTGGGAGGGTGAAGGGAGCGCGTAATAAAGAAAAGAAAGACTTGCATTTGTTAAGAAAGCAAATGGCATGTTGGCCTTCATAGCAAGGGGATTTGAGTACAGGGGCAGGGAGGTGTTGCTACAGTTGTACAGGGCATTGGTGAGGCCACACCTGGAGTATTGTGTACAGTTTTGGTCTCCTAACCTGAGGAAGGACATTCTTGCTATTGAGGGAGTGCAGCGAAGGTTCACCAGACTGATTCCCGGGATGGCGGGACTGACCTATCAAGAAAGACTGGATCAACTGGGCTTGTATTCACTGGAGTTCAGAAGAATGAGAGGGGACCTCATAGAAACATTTAAAATTCTGACGGGGTTAGACAGGTTAGATGCAGGAAGAATGTTCCCAATGTTGGGGAAGTCCAGAACCAGAGGTCACAGTCTAAGGATAAGGGGTAAGCCATTTAGGACCGAGATGCGGAGGAACTTCTTCACCCAGAGAGTGGTGAACCTGTGGAATTCTCTACCACAGAAAGTTGTTGAGGCCAATTCACTAAATATATTCAAAAAGGAGTTAGATGAGGTCCTTACTACTAGGGGGATCAAGGGGTATGGCGAGAAAGCAGGAATTGGGTACTGAAGTTGAATGTTCAGCCATGAACTCATTGAATGGCGGTGCAGGCTAGAAGGGCCGAATGGCCTACTCCTGCACCTATTTTCTATGTTTCTATGTTTCTATGTTTCTATGTAAAGCGCCTTTCACGACCTCAGGCCACCCCAAAGCGCTTCACAGCCAATGAAGTACTTTTGAAGTGTAGTCACTGTTGTAATGCAGGAATCACATGGCAATGAAAGATTAAAGGAAGTAAACCGATAATAATTTATAATATAAAAACAGAAAATTCTTCAAAAACTCAGCAGGTCAGGCAACATCTGTGGAGAGAGAAATAGATATTTCAGGTCAATGACCTTTCGTCAGAACTCCCTTCATAATATAATGCTCAGATCTTTAATTTCATCCTTCTGTGTAACGATTATGAAATGAAAGAATCATTGAATTCTATACCAAAAAATACTGCTGCATTAGATTAAGGCCCTGCTCAGACAGTATGTGCATTAAACTGAGTGAAGGTGTTTTATTATTAAAATGTACTGTGCAAACATTCAAAATCCTGAATAAATCCTTATGTTTTATTGACAGAATCTTATTGTTCCTCAACTTTCGTCTAATCTAGTCCCTCGATGATATAACATGCTTTAACATGCTGAACAAACAATAAGATGGTTATGGCTGAGATACAGTTTGTGGTACTATCTGTTTCAGTATTCTACAGAGAGCAATATAAATTTTACAGTAAAATTGAAGTTATATATTTAGTACCATAAACATCTGAAAGTTCTTAAAGAAACAATGGCTTTATGAAAATGTATTTAGAAAACCTTTTTTCATTTGCAAGCATGCGAGGTAATGACATAAAATTAGATCAAAACATATGGGCCCGGATATTCTGGGGCCTAAGTGCCCCACAAGGTCTGGATTTCTGCACGCGATGCACATTGACAGATTGCAAGTTTTGGGTTTTCGCAAATTTTCCTGACAGATCCTCTGCATCCCCGGGAAATGGACATTGGCTGGCGGAGAGTTGGGCTGTTTGCCTAACTACTGCCCAGCGAATGCCCGCGAAACTCTTATGCCTGGTAAAAACAGGCGTAGGACCTTCTTTTACCAGATTAACAGTTGAAATAAATATTAAGATAATTAAAAAAAATTATTAAAGCAGAAAAAAACTTTTAAATTAGTTATAGGTTATTTTTAGTCCCTTTAAAACATTTACATTTATTTTTCAATTTTTGTTGTTTTTGTTTTAAATGTTAATTAACTTGTATTTTAATTAATTTAAACATCTAATGTTTTTTTATTTCAATGTTATGTACATGTATTTTTTGGGTAATTCCTATTAAGCTTATGGGAATTCTGTACGTAAGTGGAATTCCCACACGCATAACAGGAACTCCTTTCTGATTGGTTGGGCCGGTATCACATGCTTCCAGGGATGCTTGCGAACTGTATGCGCCCCTGGGATACATGGCCCTCTGCACAGGCCTAGAGGCCCAGGAGCGTGAGTCTCCGTGGATCCAGGACCATCAGGTAGGTTTGTAGTTTTATTGTGGTTCGGAGCCATCCGCCCACTGAAGCATCACTTCAATTCCAATTGTATGAGCCCTTTTGATTACTTTATGTACCTATGCACTAGGTTTTAATTTTTTGTATACATGGCCATCTAAATCTTTTTGCTCTTTCACAACTCCTGGTCTCTCACCATTAAGAAAATATTCTGATTTGTCTTTCTCAGATCCAGAATGGATGACTTCACACTTCCCCATATTGAACTCCATCTGCCATAGTTTTGCCCACTCACTTTGTCTATCTATGTCCCTTTCGAACTTATTCCTCCCATCAACACAACTTCGTGTCATCTGTAAACTTGAATATACAACTCTCTATTTCTTCATCCAAGTCATGATGAAAAGCTGAGCCCCCAGTACAGATCCTTGGGGAACAAACCATTTATCCCTACTCTCTGTTTCCTATTTCCCAACCAATTTCCAACCCATATTACAAGGTTACCTTCAATTCCTTGTGCTCTCATTTTTGCTCATAATTTCTGGTGTAGAATTTTATTAAAGGCATTCTGAAATTTCATATAGACAACATCTATAGACACCCTCCTATCCTCTTAATCTCTTGTGTGGAAGCTTATCAAAGGTCTTTTGGAAGTCCATACAGGCAACATCCATAGACACTCCCCTATCCACATGCTAATAAGCAAACTCATGGGTTTGTTGTTAGCATTTCAGGTCAGTTGATTTAATTTAAAGAAAGACCTTGCTCAAGGTTTACCCGTGTATATACTTCACTTATTTTCCATGCTTCCTCACAATGTTATGGCTACGTTTTAGTCAGCACCTGATTTGAGTAAAAGAGATTAGTTAAGTGTACTCTGAGCACAAGCGGACAAGAGTACTTCCTATATTATCCCAATGTGTGCTGATTTTAATATCACGGCATCAGATGAGGCAATGCTTGCACCTGCTGCTTTAATGTGAAAATTATGTGGCTCTTAGAAGTTCCAGAGAGATTTGAAGTGCGTATTCGAGTATGCCTGGTTAAATTATGCCTTTTTATTTTATGTGAAATCTGCTATTGATATGTAAAAATTGCTGGCTTTATGATTAGTTGAAAGAGAATAATCCAAGGTTTCCAGGGCAAATGTGGCCTCCTTAAAGTGAAAGAGCACAGTAAATTGTAGGAGAGAATTGTAATGTATGCACCTGTGAGTATACTCACAGGTTTAGAGCTGTTGAGGGATTCCTGTACGGGCTGCTCTTGCACACTCTACACTTTGCCATCCTTGTCTGCCGTCCGGACATGCCATGGTGCACCATCTTGCCGTGCGGAGGAGGCGGGGGTCCCCAATGGAGTGCACTCTATGCGGGAGTCCTCCCTCTATTTATTGGGGACTTGGCCTGGAGGGTGGTGCACGGAGCAGTCCCGTGCAATAAGTTTTTAAGTCAGTTCATGGGCTCCCAGGCCGCCTGCAATTTCTGTGGTCTGGAAGAGTCTGTGTTCCATGTTTTTACTGAGTGTGCGAGAGTGTGTGAAGGGGCTGCTCCTCAAATTCTGGTTGCACTTCAGTCCCACACTCCTGATCTTTGGGTACCCTGTGCGGAGGGGAGCGGGCAGTTCGGAAGGCCTCCTCGTAGGACTGCTCCTGGGCATGGCCAAGGGGGCCATCAGCCAGTCCAGGCAGCGGGTGGTCGAGGGGGTCGTTCAGCCCGACTGCCTGCCTCTCTTCTGCGGTTACATCCGAGCCAGGGTGTCCCTGGAGATGGAGCACGCGGTGTCCACCGGTACGTTTGCGGCCTTCCGTGAGAGGTGGGGGCCGGAGGGAGTGCAGTGCATCATCACTCCTGGCGACCAAATTTTAATTTGATGTTTTTTGTCTAAAGTTTAATTTGTTTATTGCATCGGTTTTAGTGACTCCCCCTTTTAGCTCGGGGGCACTTGTATAATTTGTGTATTGGTGTCCTCAAAAAAACCCGGAAAAAAACAAAAAACAAGGGGGCACCTGAAAAGTTTTTGGAGTGTGCCCCCCCTTTAATCAGGGGCACTTGTTTATAGTCTTACAACAAAACAGTTGTAGAGTTGTTGAGGGATTCCTGTACGGGCTGCTTTTGCACACTCTACACTTTGCCACCCTCGTCTGCCATACAGACATGCCATGGCGCGCCATCTTGCCGTCCGGAGGAGGCGGGGGTCCCCAATGGAGTGCACTCTACATGGGAGTCCTCCCACTATTTATTGGGGACTTGGCCTGGAGGGTGTTGCACGGAGCAGTTCCGTGCAATAAGTTTTTAAGTCAGTTCACAGGCTCTCAGGCCACCTATAATTTCTGCTGTCTGGAAGAAACATAGAAACATAGAAAATAGGTGCAGGAGTAGGCCATTTGGCCCTTCGAGCCTGCACCACCATTCAATAAGATCATGTCTGATCATTCACCTCAGTATCCCTTTCCTGCTTTCTCTCAAGACCCCTTGATCCCTTTAGCAGTAAAGGCCATATCTAACTCTCTCTTGGGTATATCCAATGAACTGGCATCAACAACTCTCTGTGGTAGGGAATTCCACAGGTTAACAACTCTCTGAGTGAAGAAGTTTCTCCTCATCTCAGTCCTAAATGGCTTACCACTTATCCTTCGACTGTGTCCCCTGGTTCTGGACTTCTCCAACATCAGGAACATTCTTCCTGCATCTAACGTGTCCAGTCCTGTCAGAATTTTATATGTTTCTATGGGATTCCGTCTCATTCTTCTAAACTCCATTGAATACAGGCCCAGTCGATCCAGTCTATCCTCATATGTCAGTCCTGCCATCCCAGGAATCAGTCTGGTGAACCTTTGCTGCACTCCCTCAATAGCAAGAATGTCCTTCCTCAGATTAGAAGACAAAACTGAACACAATATTCCAGGTGAGGCCTCACTAAGGCCATGTGCAACTGCAGTAAGACCTCCCTGCTCCTATACTCAAATCCCCTAACTATGAAGGCCAACATACCATTTGCCTTCTTCACCGCCTGCTGTACCTGCATGTCAACTTTCAATGACTGATGTACCATGACACCCAGGTCTCGTTGCACCTCCCCTTTTCCTAATCTGCCACCATTCAGATAATATTCTGCCTTCGTGTTTTTGCCCCCAAAGTGGATAACCTCACATTTATCCACATTATACTGCATCTGCCATGCATTTGCCCACTCACCTAACCTGTCCAAGTCACCCTGCAGCCTCTTAGTGTCCTCGTCACAGCTCACACCGCCACCAAGCTTAGTGTCATCTGCAAACTTGGAGATATTGCACTCAATTCCTTCATCAAAATCATTGATGTATGTTGTAAATAGCTGGGGTCCCAGCACTGAGCCCTGCGACACCCCACTAGTCACTGCCTGCCATTCTGAAAAAGACCCGTTGATCCCAACTCTCTGCTTCCTGTTTGAACCAGTTCTCTATCCACCTCAGTACGTTACCCCCAATTCCACGTGCTTTAATTTTGCACACCAATCTCTTGTATGGGACCTTGTCAAAAGCCTTTTGAAAGTCCAAATACACCACATCCACTGGTTCTCCCTTGTCCACTCTACTAGTTACATCCTCAAAAAATTCCAGAAGATTTGTCAAGCATGATTTCCCTTTCATAAATCTATACTGACTTGGACCGATCCTGTCACTGCTTTCCAAATGCGCTGCTATTTCATCTTTAATAATTGATTCCAACATTTTCCCCACTACTGATGTCAGACTAACCGGTCTATAATTGCCCGTTTTCTCTCTCCTTTTTTAAAATGTGGTGATACATTACCCTCCAATCCATGGGAACTGATCCAGAGCTGATAGAATGTTGGAAAATGATCACCAATGCATCCACTATTTCTATGGCCACTTCCTTAAATACTCTGGGATGCAGACTATCAGGCCCCGGGGATTTATCTGCCTTCAATCCCATCAATTTCCCGAACACAATTTCCCGCTTAATAAGGATTTCCTCTAGTTCCTCCTTCACACTAGACCCTCGGTCCTCTAGTATTTCCGGAAGATTATTTGTGTCGGAGTTTTTCCTTCTACGGTTGCTGGTGACCAGGCGCAACATTCAGACTATGGTGATTTGAGTTGCTATCACCAGTGAACCTTTTTTTCCCTACTTATACCCAATTACAGATTAGTGATATGTTTGATACCACCAATATGACTGAGGCTGCTTATATGCAATTACAGCTTAGTGATATGTTTGATACCACCAATATGACTGAGGCTGCTTATATCCAATTACAGCTTAGTGATATGTTTGATAGCACCAATATGTCTGCGGCCGCTTATATCCAATCGCAACCTTGACTTTTTTGAGGCGTCCTGTACCCCTATCTGGTTCTGACCTCAGAATTTAGGTGGATAGTGAGCTTCCCACAATAAAACACTCAGAGATGCAAAAGACAAGAAATGTTCCTGGGAAATTCAGGTAAGTCCGACTTTATTAAAACCCAGGTGAGCATTTAAACAAGGTTACATTGCTAAAACAACACAAAGGCGATTACACACATGTATATTTGGTACAAGCCCCCAAAGTGTGGACCAAGTGAAATACAAGGTCGACGCACTGGCTTGTTGAACCACCTTGAACTAAGAAAAGGTCTATGGGAGGAACTGACACATTGAAAGTTTTACACAAGTTTAAAATCCGAGTGTGTGTCCTTCTTGTGTGCATCTCCTTCTCCGCCTGCATGTCCTTCTTGCTCTTGCCTTTATATCTGGTTCAGTTCCGGCCCCTTTTGCGCCCAAACTGAATCAATGTCTCATTGTTTGAGTCGAGGTGGGGATGAGGTGTTAAATGTAAAGCATTGTTTCTTGTGCACCTCGGTGCCTAATCGTCTGGCTGGCTATTGTGTCAGGGCCGGGATGTACTGAGGTGTGAGGCTTTCCTATTGTCTTTATGTGCATGGGTAATGGGCTGGTAATAGGCCCATCTCCTTGATTAGATCCAGGTAAGCTGTTCTTTACAAAATGGGCCGGGTATTCCCCATTGGTCGACAATTTCCCTGCTTCTGGCCCGGCTCGATTCACTGATTGGCCGGCCCAGGATGCACTTTCCCGGGATTGGCTGGCTTCTCAGCCTGCCTGTGGCCCTCGAATTCACAAAGTATCTGGCCACAGACATCCTTCCCAGCCTGCCTTTCTTCCTGTGGCATGCCTTGGCCAAAGTTCGATTAGAGGATGATCCCATGCTCTGTTTCCTTGTTACCGGGTGCTCTTTTTTTTTTATAGTGTAGCACTGGATTTTCGACCCTTACACTTGTGTCTTCCTTCGTGAAGACAGAACCAAAGTATTTGTTCAACTGCTCTGCCATTTCTTTGTTCCCCATTATAAATTCACTTGAAACTGACTGCAAGGGACCTATGTTTGTCTTCACTGATCTTTTTCTCTTCACATATCTATAGAAGCTTTTGCAGTCATTTTTTATGTTGTCGGCAAGCTTCATCTCATACTCTATTTTCCCCCTCTTAATTAAACCCTTTGTCCTCCTCTGCTGAATTCTAAATTTCTCCTAGTCCTCAGGTTTGCTGCTTTTTCTGACCAATTTATATGCCTCTTCCTTGGATTTAACACTTAATTTCCCTTGTTAGCCACGGTTGAGCCACCTTCCCCATTTTATTTTTACTCCAGACAGGGATGTACAATTGTTGAAGTTCATCCATATGATCTTTAAATGTTTGCCATTGCCTATCCACCGTCAATCCTTTTATGTATTATTTGCCGGTCTATTCTAGCCAATTCAAGTCTCATACCATCGAAGTTACCTTTCCTTAAGTTCAGGACCCTAGTCTCTGAATTAACTGTGTCACTCTCCACCTTACTAAAGAATTCTACCATATTATGGTCACCCTTCCCCAAGGGGCCTCGCATGCCAAGATTGCTAATTAGTCCTTTCTCATTACACATCACCCAGTCTAGGATGGCCAGCCCTCTAGTTGGTTCCTCGACATGTTGGTCTCGAAAACCATCCCTAATACACTCCAGGAAATCCTCCTCCACTGTATTGTTACCAGTTTGGTTAGCCCAATCTATATATAGATTAAAGTCGCCCTTGATAACTGCTGTCCCTTTATTGCACGCATCCCTAATTTCTTGTTTGATGCTGTCCCCAACCTCACAACTACTCTTTGGTGGTCTGTACACAACTCCCACTAGCGTTTTCTGCCCTTTGGTAATCCGCAGATCCACCCATACAGATTCCACATTTTCCAAGCTAATGTCCTTCCTTAACCTCTTTAACCAGCAACGCTTCCCCACCTCTTTTTCCTTTCTGTCCAACCTTCCTGAATGTTGAATACCCCGGGATGTTGAGTTCCCAGCCTTGGTCACCCTGGAGCCATGTCTCCCTGATGCCAATGATATCATATTCATTAATTGCTGCCTGTGCAGTTAATTCATCCACCTTATTACGAATACTCCTCGCATCGAGGGTCCATGTTCCATGTTTTTATTGAACATATGAGGTTGCAGCCCCTGTTCCAATATTTGAAAGGGCTGCGCCTCAAATTCTGGTTGCACTTCAGTCCCACACTCCTGATCTTTGGGCACCCTGTGCGGAGTGGAGTGGGCAGATCAGAAGGCCTCCTCGTAGGACTGCTCTTGGGCATGGCCAAGGGGGCCATCAGCCGATCTAGGCAGCGGGCGGTCAAGGGGGTCGTTCAGCCTGACTGCTTGCCTCTCTTCTGCGGTTACATCCAAGCCAGGGTGTCCCTGGAGATGGAGCACGTGGTGTCCACCGGTACGCTCGTGGCCTTCTGTGAGAGGTGGGCACCAGAGGGACTGGAGTGCATCATCACTCCCGGCAACCAAATTTTAATTTGATCCATCAATGTCTAAAGGTTAATTTGTTTAAGTTTATTTATTTTAGTGCCCCCCTTTAATCAGGGGATACTTGATTTACAGGTGAATTTGCCTCCTAAAAGTGTAGCCAGTCTTCCCATAAACTGCCGGCAACATCGGTCCCAGACTTTTGCCCATGCACAGACTGGCTGTGACGGTTTGTCGAATGCACAAATATAAAGTACTGGCATCATGACATAATCATAACTGACACCACGATGTCACTACTATGAATAACAGCACGTATGTGATGATGATATAATGTGTTGTGATGGAACATGATGTGTATGATTGAAGGCAGTGCATGAATGGCTATAACTTTGCAGTGATGCTCTAAACACTGGAAAAGTCATGCAGTTTGTTAACATTTTAGCTGCCTCCGCTGTTCTTACTTGGGACTAAAATTTATGAAGCTGGATTAATGATGATAAAGGGCTTCAGTTATTCTTAATAGAGTGGTGTATATCAAAACTGATGGTTCTTGAGATATCACCCTGTGGATGCCAAAATTACCTTCAAAGAAAGAAAGAAAGAAAGACTTGCATTATATAGTGCCTTTCATGATGACTGGATGTCTCAAAGTGCTTTACAGCCAATTAAGAACTTTTGGAGTAATCTTTTGTAATGTGGGAAATGCAGCATCCAAATTGCGCTCAGCAAGCTCCCACAAACAGCATGTGATAACGACCAGATTATCTGTTTTTTTGTTATGTTGATTGAGGGATAAATATTGGCCAGGACAATCCAGCAAATTTGTTAAACATGATTTCCCTTTCATAAAATCATGCTGACTCTGCTTGATTGAATTCTGCTTTTCCAAATGTCCTGCTACTGCTTCCTTAATGATAGATTTCAGCATTTTCCCAATGACCGATGTTAGGCTAACTGGTCTATAGTTTGCTGGTTTCTGTCTGCCTCCTTTTTTCAATAATTTTTCAATAAACATTTGCGGTTTTCCAATCCGCTGGGACCTCCCCAGAATCCAGGGAATGTTGGTAGATTACAACCAATGCATCCATTATCTCTGCAGCCACTTCTTTTAAGCCACCAGGTCCAGGGGACTTGTCAGCCTTTAGTCTCATTATTTTAACAAGTACTACTTCTTTAATCTTATAGCCTCTTGATTATCCACTATCGGAATGTTTTTAGTGTCTTCTACCGTGAAGACTGATACAAAATATTTATTCAACGTCTCTGCCATTTCCCTGCTCCCCATTATTAATTCTCCAGTCTCATCCTCGAGGGGACCAACATTTACTTTAGCCATTCTTTTCCTTTTTATGTACCTGTAGAAACGCTTTCTATCTGTTTTTATATTACGTGCTAGTTTACTTTCATAATCTATCTTCCCTCTGTATATTATTTTTTTAGTCGTTCTTTGCTGGCTTTTAAAAGTTTCCCAATCCTTTGTCCTCCCACTAGTCTTGGCCACATTGTATGCCCTTGTTTTCAATTTGATACAATCCCTTATTTCCTTAGATAGCCACGGATGGTTATCCCCTCTCTTACAGTCTTTCTTTCTCATTGGGATATATTTTTGGTCGCGAGTTATGAAATAAATATCTGACATTGCTCATGAACCGTCCCATACTTTAATCTATTTTCCCAGTCCACTTTAGCCAACTCCGCCTTCATAACTTTGTAGTCTCCTTTATTAGGATACTGGTTTGAGATCCAACTTTCTCACCCTCCAACTGAATTTGAAATTTAACCATGTTATGGTCACTCATTCTTAGAGGATCCTTTACTTGGAGATTGTTTATTAATCCTCTCTCATTACACAGTACCAGATCTAAGATGGCCTGCTCCCTCGTTGCTTCCGCAATGTATTGTTAAAGGAAACTATCCTAGATACACTTTATGAACTCTTCCTCAAGGCTGCCTTGGCCAATTTGCTTTGTCCAATCAATATGAAGGTTAAAATCACCATGATTATTGCTGTTCCTCTTTTTACAAACCTCCATTATTTCTTGATTTATACTCCATCCAACAGTGTAGCTACTGTTAGGGGGCCTATAGACTACGCCCACCAGTGACTTTTTCCCCTTATTTTTCCTTATCTCCACCCAAACTGATTCAACATCTTGATCTTCTGGGCCAATATCATTTCTCACTAATGCACTGATCTCATCCTTTATTAACAGAGCTACCCCACCTCCTTTTCCTTTCTGTCTGTCCTTCCGAATTGTGAAATGCCCCTGAATATTTAGATCCCAGCCTTGGTCACCTTGCAACCACGTCTCTGTAATGGCTATCAGATCATACCCATTTTTATCTATTTGTGCAGTGAACTCAATCTATTTTGTTACAAATGCTACCTGCATTCAGGTAAAAAGCTTTTAAATTGTTTTTTTTAACCATTTTTTCCTGCTTTGATCCCACTTTCTGATTCACTTTTATGTTTATACATTCTGTCACTTCCCGTCACGCTCTGGTTTTTATTTCCCCCAGTGCTACCCTGCTCCCTGCTCTATTGCCTTCTCCTTATTCTTTGACTTCTTAAATTTCTGCTCACCTGAGTCCTCCGCCCCTGCCAACTAATTAAAGTCCTCTTAAGGAAAGGTAACTTCGATGGTTTGAGGCGTGAATTGGCTGGAATAGACTGGCAAATTATACTTATAGGGTTGATGGTAGATAGGCAATGGCAAACATTTAAAGATCACATGGATGAACTTCAGCAATTGTACATCCCTGTCTGGAGTAAAAATAAAACAGGAAGATGGCTCAACCGTGGCTAACAAGGGAAATTAAGAATAGTGTTAAATTTAAGGAAGAGGCATATAAATTGGCCAGAAAAAGCAGCAAACCTGAGGACTGGGAGAAATTTAGAATTCAGCAGAGGAGGACAAAGGGTTTAATTAAGAGGGGGAAAATAGAGTACAAGAAGAAGCTTGCCGGGAACATAAAAACTGACTGCAAAAGTTTCTATTGATATGTGAAGAGAAAAAGATTAGTGAAGACAAACGTAGGTTCTTTGCAGTTGGATTCAGTTGACTTTATAATGGAGAGCAAAGAAATGGCAGACCAATTGAACAAATACTTTGGTTCTGTCTTCACGAAGGAAGACACAAATAACCTTCCGGAAGTACTAGGGGACCGAGGGTATAGTCAGAAGGAGGAACTGAAGGATATCCTTTTTAGGCGGAAAATTGTGTTAGGGAAATTGATGGGATTGAAGGCCGATAAATCCCCGGGGCCTGATAGTCTGCATCCCAGAGTACTTAAGGAAGTGGCCCAAGAAATAGTGGATGCATTGATGATCATTTTTCAACAGTCTGTCGCCTCTGGATCAGTTCCTATGGACTGTAGGGCAGCTAATGTAACACAACTTTTTAAAAAGGGATGGAGAGAGAAAGCGGGTAATTATAGACCGGTTAGCCTGACATCAGTAGTGGGGAAAATGTTGGAATCAATTATTAAGAATGAAATAGCAGCGCATTTGGAAAGCAGTGACAGGATCGGTCCAAGTCAGCATGGATTTATGAAAGGGAAATCATGCTTGACAAATCTTCTGGAATTTTTTGAGGATGTAACTAGTAGAGTGGACAAGGGAGAACCAGTGGATGTGGTATATTTGGACTTTCAAAAGGCTTTTTACAAGGTCCCACACAAGAGACTGGTGTGCAAAATCAAAGCACATGATATTGGGGGTAATATACTGATGTGGATAGAGAACTGGTTGGCAGACAGAAAGCAGAGAGTCGGGATAAACGGGTCATTTTCAGAATGGCAGGCAGTGATTAGTGGAGTGCCGCAGGGCTCAGTGCTGGGACCCCAGCTGTTTACAATATACATCAATGATTTGGATGAAGGAATTGAGTGTAATATCTCCAAGTTTGCAGATGATGCTAAACTGGGTGGCCGTGTGAGCTGTGAGGGGGACGCTAGGAGGCTGCAGGGTGACTTGGACAGGTTAGGTGAGTGGGCAAATGCATGGCCACTCACCTAACAGATGCAGTATAATGTGGATAAATGTGAGATTATCCACTTTGGGGGCAAAAACGCGAAGACAGAATATTATCTGAATGGCGGCAGATTAGGAAAAGGGAGGTGCAACGAAACCTTGGTGTCATGGTTCATCAGTCATTGAAAGTTGGCATACAGGTACAGCGCCGGTGAAGAAGGCAAATGGTATGTTGGCCTTCATAGCTAGGGGGTTTGGGTATAGGAGCAGGGAGGTCTTACTGCAGTTGTACAGGGCCTTGGAATATTGTGTTCAGTTTTGGTATCCTAATCTGAGGAAGGACGTTCTTGCTATT
This sequence comes from Pristiophorus japonicus, assembly GCF_044704955.1. Taxonomy (NCBI): domain Eukaryota; kingdom Metazoa; phylum Chordata; class Chondrichthyes; family Pristiophoridae; genus Pristiophorus; species Pristiophorus japonicus. Next base: position 41,662,541 of record NC_091979.1, read on the forward strand.
GAAGGAGTGCAGCGAAGGTTCACCAGACTGATTCCCGGGATGGCAGGAATGACATATGAGGAGAGACTGGATCAACTAGGCCTTTATACATTGGAGTTTAGAAGGATGAGAGGGGATCTCATAGAAACATATAAGATTCTGACGAGACGGGACAGGTTAGATGCGGATAGAATGTTCCCGATGTTGGGGAAGACCAGAACCAGGGGACACAGTCTTAGGATAAGGGGGAGGCCATTTAGGACTGAGATGAGGAGAAACTTCTTCACTCAGAGAGTTGTTAACCTGTGGAATTCCCTACTGCAGAGAGTTGTTGATGCCAGTTCATTGGATGTATTCAAGAGGGAGTTAGATATGGCCCTTACGGCTAAGGGGATCAAGGGTATGGAGAGAAAGCAGGAAAGGGGTACTGAGGGAATGATCAGCCATGATCTTATTGAATGGTGGTGCAGGCTCGAAGGGCTGAATGGCCTACTCCTGCACCTATTTTCTATGTTTCTATGTTTCTCTACAGCCCTAGTTATTCGATTCGCCAGGACCCTAGTCCCAGCACCGTCTAAGTGGAGCCCGTCCCAATGGAACAGCTCCCTCTTACCCCAGTACTGGTGCCAGTGTCGCATGAACCATGTCTCCCACACCAGTCTTTGAACCATGTGTTTAATTCTCTGATCTTATTTACCCTATGCAAATTTGCTCGTGGCTCAAGTAGTAATCCAGAGATTATTACCTTTGTGGTTCTACTTTTTAATTTGGCCCCTAGCTGCTCATACTCACTCAGCAGAATCTCTTTGTTTGTTCTACCTATGTCGTTGGTATCCACGTGGACCACAACAACTGGATCTTTTGCCTTCCACTCCATGTTATTCTCCAGCCCAGAGGAGATGTCCTTAACCCTGGCACCGGGCAGGCAACACAGCCTTCAGGACTCACACTCTTGGCTGCAGAGTACAGTATCTATCCCCCTAATGATACTGTCCCCTACCATTACAACGTTTCTTTTTACTCCCCCCACTTGAATGGCCACCTGTACCATGGTGCGGTGGTCAGTTTGCTCATCCTCCCTGCAGTCCCTGCTCTCGTGCATACAGGGAGTAAGAGCCTCAAACCTGTTGGACAAGAGCAAGGGCCGAGGCTCCTCCATCACTCCGTCCTCAGTCCCCATACCTTCCTCACTCACAGTCACAGCCTCCTGTCGCTGACCATGGATCGAATTTGAATTAATTAATCTAATTGGTGTGACTATTTCCTGGATCGCGGCGTCCTGGTAGCTCTCCCCCTCCCTGATGTGTCGCAGTGTCTGCAGCTTGGACTCTAGCTCATCAACATGGAGCCGAAGTTCCTCAAACTGCAAACACACTGCAGTTGTGGTCGCCGGACCTCAATGATTTCCACCAGCTCCCACATGTTGCAACAGTGATACATTGCTTGCCCTGCCATCTCTAATATATTTAATTATTAGATTTAGTATTTAGATTTTAATCCCGGCGCCTAATTTAAGGTCCTTAATTTAAAGCAGGAAAAGAGAGAGAAAAGAGAGAGAAAAATTCACCAACATATCACTTCTCTGCTTTCCTGTGACATTGACTGCAGTTGCCCTGTTCTCCTTTGTCACCCTACATAAGAACATAAGAAATAGGAGTAGGAGTAGGCCATACAACCCCTCGAGCCTGCGATAAGATCATGGCTGAACCAATCATGGACTCGGGTTCACTTCCCTGCCCACTCCCCATACCCGCTTATTCCCTTATCGGTTAAGAAACTGTCTATCTCTGTCTTAAATTAATCAATGCCCCAGCTTCCACAGCTCTCTGAGGCAGCGAATTCCACAGATTTACAACCCTCTGAGAGAAGAAATTCCTCCTCATCTCTGTTTTAAATGGGATGCCTCTTATTCTAAGATTATGCTCCCTAGTTCTAGTCTCTCCCATCAGTGGAAACATCCTCTCTACATCCACCTTGTCAAGCCCCCTCATAATCTTATACGTTTCGATAAGATCACCTCTCATTCTTCTGAATTCCAATGAGTAGAGGCCCAACCTACTCAACCTTTCCTCATAAGTCAACCCCCTCATCTCCAGAATCAACGTAGTGGACTGCCTCCAAAGCAAGTATATAATTTCTTACATATGGAAACCAAAACTGTACGAAGTATTCCAGGCCTTGAAGATTGGACCGTAGGTGGCCTTGACTGCAGCGAAGAATCCTCGCATATCGTTGCTGTCGACCAGTTGTTGCATCTCCTGTGCTTTTTCCATTCACCACCTGTTCTTTAGGTCACGAGTTTTTTGTTGGACCTGAGCCTTGAGCCGTCTGTAATGATGTTTTGCAGCTCCCGAGTTGGGTTGTTGCTTGAGGCTCAGAAATGCTTTGTGCTTGTGATCTATTAGTTCTTCGATCTCCTGATCAAACCAGTCCTGATGTTTTCTGGTTGAGTGACCAAGTGTCTCTTTACAGGCACTGGTTATAGAGGCCTGGATGGAAGACCAGCGCTATGGGCATTCAGCATCTCAGGGTCATCAAGGCATGGCAGATTGGCTGTGAGGCGCTGGCTGTATAGGGCTCTCTTAGCTGGGACTCTAAGTGCCCCTGCATTAACTTTTTTGCGGAACTGCTTCTGCTGTCCCCTCTGTCCTCATCTTTCTTCATATGTCAGTCCTGTCATCCCGGAAATCAGTCTGGTGAACCTTTGCTGCACTCCCTCAATAGCAAGAATGTCCTTCCTCAGATTAGGAGACCAAAACTGAACACAATATTCAAGGTGTGGCCTCACCAAGGCCCTGTACAACTGTAGTAAGACCTCCTTGCTCCTATAATCAAATCTTCTCGCTATGAAGGCCAACATGCCATTTGCCTTCTTCACCGCCTGTTGTACCTGTATGACAACTTTCAATGTCTGATGTACCATGACACCCAGATCTCGATGCACCTCCCCTTTTACTAATCTGTCACCATTCAGATAATATTCTGCTTTCCTGTTTTTACCACAAAAGTGGATAACCTCACATTTATCTACATTATATTGCATCTGCCATGTATTTTCCCACTCACCTGACCTGTCCAAGTCACCCTGCAGCCTCATAGCATCCTCCTCACAGCTCACACTGCCACCCAGCTTAGTGTCATCTGCAAACTTGGAGATATTACACTCAATTCCTTTGTCTAAATCATTAATGTATATTGTAAATACCTGGGGTCCCAGCACTGAACCCTGCGGTACCCCACTCGTCACTGCCTGCCATTCTGAAAAGGACCCGTTTATTCCTACTCTTTGCTCCCTGTCTGCCAACCAGTTCTCTATCCACATCAGTGCATTACCCCCAATATCATGTGCTTTAATTTTGCACACTAATCTCTTGTGTGGGACCTTGTCAAAAGCCTTTTGGAAGTCCAAATGAATCACATCCACTGACTCCCCCTAGTCTATTCTACTAGTTACATCCTCAAAAAATTCTAGGAGATTTGTCAAACATGATTTCCCTTTCATAAATCCATGCTGACTTGGACTGATCCTGCTTTCCAAATGCGCTGCTATTACATCTTTAATAATTGATTCCAACATTTTCCCCACCACCGATGTCAGACTGACCAGTCTATAATTCCCTGTTTTCTCTCTCCCTCCTTTTTTTTTAAAAAGTGGGGTTACATTAGCTGTCATCCAATCCATAGGAACTGATCCAGAGTCTATAGAATGTTGGAAAATGATCACCAATGCATCCACTATTTCTCGGGCCACTTCCTTAAGTACTCTGGGATGCAGACCATCAGGCCCTGGGGATTTATCGGCCTTCAATCCCATCAATTTCCCTAACACAATTTCCCGCCTAATAAGGATTTCCTTCAGTTCCTCCTTCTTGCTGGTTCCTCGGTCCCCTCGTATTTCTGGATGGTTATTTGTGTCTTCCTTAGTGAAGACGGAACGAAAATAGTTATTCAATTGGTCTGCCATTTCTTTGTTCCCCATTAAAAATTTACCTGATTCTTACTTTAAGGGACCTACATTTGTCTTCACTAATCTTTATCTCTTCACATATCTGTAGAAGCTTTTGCAGTCAGTTTTTATGTTCCCTGCAAGCTTCCTCTCATACTCTATTTTCCCCCTCCTAATTAAACTCTTAGTCCTCCTCTGCTGAATTCTAAATTTCTCCCAGTCCTCAGGTTTGTTGCTTTTTCTGGCCAATTTATATGCCTCTTCCTTGGATTTAACACTATCCCTAATTTCCCTTGTAAGCCACGGTTGAACCACCTTCCCCGTTTTATTTTTACGCCAGATAGGGATGTACAATTGTTGAAGTTCATCCATTTGGTCTTTAAATGTCTGCCATTGCCTATCCACCGTCAGCCTTGAAGTATCATTCGCCTGTCTAACCTAGCCAATTCACGTCTCATACCGTCAAAGTTACCTTCCTTTAAGTTCAGGACTCTAGTCTCTGAATTAACTGTGTCACTTTGCATCTTAATGAAGAATTCTACCATATTATGGTCACTCTTCACCAAGGAGCCTCGCACAACAAGATTGCTAATTAATCTTCTCTCATTACGCATCACCCAGTCTAGGATGGCCAGGTCTCTAGTTGGTTCCTCGACATATTAGTCTAGAAAACCATCTCTTATACACTCCAGGAAATCCTCCTCCACCGTATCGCTACCAATTTGTTTAGCCCAATCTATTTGTATTTCATGCACAAATACCCCCAGGTCCCGCTGTACTGCAGCACTTTTCAATCTTTCTCCATTTAAATAATAACTTGCTCTTAGATTTTTTCTGCCAAAGTGCATAACCTCACACATTCCAACATTATACTCCATCTGCCCTCTCTTACCTGCTCACACTGCTCCCTGTGGTGGCAGGCTGCTCGCATTTTTATGCTCCGCTGCTCCTCATGTGTTTCCTCCTCGGTCGGTGGCGGGGGGGGGTCAGACATAATTGGATAGCTCTTTCAAAGAAACGGCACAGGCATGATAGGCCAAATAGCCTCCTGTATGATTCTATGACTTAAATGGATGGTGAATAATTTCCTCCTCATAGGCAGTCCCTCGGAATTGAGGAAGATTTGCTTCCACTCCTGAAGTGAGTTCTTTGGTGGCTGAACAGTCCAATACGAGACTCTGTCACAGGTGGGATAAACATTTGCCTAGGGAAGGGATAGGTGGGACTGGTTTGCCGCATGCTCCTTCCGCTGCCTGCGCTTGACCTCTTCACGCTCTCGGCGTTGAGATTCGAAGAGCTCAACGTCCTCCCGGATGCACTTTCTCCACCTCGGGCGGTCTTCGGTCAGGCACTCCCGGGTGTCACACTTTACTAGGGAGGCTTTAAGGGTGTCCTTGTAACGTTTCCGCTGCCCACCATTGGCTCATTTGCCGTGAAGGAGATCTGCATAGATCATTTGCTTGGGAAGCCTTGTGTCTGGCATGTCGTCTGGTTGCTGGTGTGCAGCGGCCACTCCACGTTAAAAGAACTCACGCACATGCATCTTCCACTTCGTTAATATGAAGTTCGGGACCTGGAATGTCAGGACCCTCATGGAATAATTTATAAAGTAGATGGAAAACATATTTTTGGAATTATGTCCAGTTAACACCATGTATGTAAATAAGTAATTTTACTGAAAATGCGAATACATAAATAAGCTAGGCTGGCTGTTTATTCCCATGGCTCCGTTTACTATTTGTAGTCAGAAGAATAATTATCTATACAACTGTTAATTAGGCCTGTTTGTCTCTCTTAAATGTACATTTAAAAGTCATCAAATTGGATGAAAGCAGTTATGTCTTTTTATAATTCATATCACTGCTCCCAAGCGGTGGCCACAATGAACACACTGTCTGAATTCAAAACAGATTCTGAGCAGCGGCACCTTTAGACATTGAACTATTGCAATTACAAAGTGATGAAAGGTTTGTGTGGGAGTCTGTTCCTTCATATTTATAAGGCCTGCAGCATCGAGAAAATAGGAAATCAGATGAAGCTGAGAGTAACTCCATTTGGAGGGCTCTTAGCCAGCACAGGCCTATTTCAACGTTATTACCATAAAAGACCCAGGTATCAACTGTGCCAGACAATGCCAATAATTACTAATAAATTACCAAAGTGAATCCTATCATTGAAGTGAAGTTGGGGGTTTTGCTTCAAACTTGTTTGGTTTTTCCACCTCAACCCCTTCTATTGTGCTCCATACAGACCATTGATTTCACTTTTCACCTGCACATTGAGAAGCAGAGAAGTGAGAAGTGTTATAAGAACACAAGAACACAACAAATAGGAGCAGGAGTAGGCCATTTGGCCCGTCGAACCCCTGCTCCATCATTCAATAAGATCATGGCTGATCTGATCTTGGCCTCAACTACACTTCCCTGCCCATGCCCCATAACCCTTGACTCCCTTATCGTTCAAGATGATTGGCAACATAGTATTATCCGTCTTCACATTGCGATCCTGTCCGACACCACTAATTTTAATAAGAGATACAAAACGAGCTTGTCGAATATATGATCCTGCTCTCATCTCTCACTTCCAATCTCTCTCTCCCCATCATGATCTTTCTTGTCTTCATTTCATCAATATTCCTGAATCATTGCTTCTTTTAAGTGATAATGACCCCCTGGACCTCCTGGACAATTCTTTACCCATAGAGCATCAACTTAAATATTTAGAGGGATTCGTCCCTTCCCATTTTCTAAACATTTACATTTTTAATTGTTGGGCGAGAGGTCTGCCCACACGTGCATGTATCCAGGCAAGTGCACCGCTCTCTCCTAGGCACGGCTGTTACTGTTCCAGCTAGGCAGGAGTCAGGCAGTGCAAATTTGGTTCTGCCTGACTGGAACCTGAACTCGAGCTACAAGTTTCAGATTGGTAGCTGAGTGCGAATACATAAAAAGAGCGTTTTTGGTGCTGGTGGTGATAACTTCATTATTCCTTTCCTACCAGGCAATGGGAAGATGCAGAGATCATGGTGCTCCTACAACTGATGTACATAGACCTGGATTTCATGAGCAAATTCAGCATTGAAATGGAGGTCCTACAACAGTTCCTCTTCGAGGTGTATCGCAATTATAACAACATTCCCTTCCACAACTTCAAGCATTGCTTCTGCGTCACTCAGATGGTAAGACAATTGCAAGCACCAAGTCTTAAAGGAAAATTGAAATGAACTTGACAAGAAGAGATTGCTTTCTGCTATTAGTCTTTGCTAAATTTCTGTTTTTCTCTTAGAATGTAATTGCATTTCCTTCATCTCCCCCGACCCCTAGAATTTTCATCTCATCTCCTGAAGGCTCTGACCCATGTTCTGGGTTGCACGGTTTATTAAAATTTCTGCGCATGCGCAGTTATTCCATTTAAAAGCCGCTGTGCGGCCTGTGCGGGACCTCCAAAACACTGTGTGGCTTAACAGGAACATTGGTGCTGTGTCAGTTTAGAGATACAGGCTAAACCTCTCTTATCCAGAACTCCCTTATCCAGAACCACCCTCATCCAGAACTATTCCCGGCCACCAGGTGGCACATGCGCAGAACTCCAACATCAGACTTGGTTGTGATGTCCTCCATCATTGGATAGCTGGCTGACACTCACTACCTAGCCTCTCTCATGCAAAATGGTATCTTGCGCAAGGTGTCAAAGGGTTGCTACCGCCTGTTGAATTATACAGGTTGAACCTCCCATAGCCAGAACCCTTGGGACCTGGCCTGTTCTGGATGAGGGATTTTTCTGGACGAGGGGGGTCACATTAAATTGGATGGTACAGTTACTGAGCAAGTGGATATCTTTTCTCACTGCTGTCTCGAAATCGCTGGCCTGACCCCGTGATCCATCATACCACATGATCTCTCTACTGCACTCCCAGCCCCAAGCCACCCAGCCCCGATATCCGCTTAAAGGGTTGACGGGGCTGCCATTGACGGTAGATAGGCAATGGCAAACATTTGAAGATCACATGGATGAACTTCAACAATTGTACATCCCTGTCTGGAGTAAAAATAAAATGGGGAAGGTGGCTCAACCGTGGCTAACAAGGGAAATTAAGGAGAGTGTTAAATCCAAGGAAGAGGCATATAAATTGGCCAGAAAAAGCAGCAAACCTGAGGATTGGGAGAAATTTAGAATTAAACAGAGGAGGAGAAAGGGTCTAATTCGGAGGTGGAAAATAGAGTATGAGAGGAAGCATGCTGGGAACATAAAAACTGACTGCAAAAAAAGCTTCTATAGATATGTGAACAGAAAAAGATTAGTGAAAAGAAATGTAGGTCCCTTGCAGTCAGATTCAGGTGACTTTATAATGGGGAACAAAGAAATGGCGGACCAGTTAAACGAATACTTTGATTCTGTTTTCACGAAGGAAGACACAAATAACCTTCCGGAAATACTAGGGGACCGAGGGTCAAGTGAGAAGAAAGAACTGAAGGATATCCTTATAAAGCGGAAAATTGAGTTAGGGAAATTGATGGGATTGAAGGCCGATAAATCCCCGGGGTCTGATAGTCTGTATCCCAGAGTATTTAACGAAGTGGCCATAGAAATAGTGGATGCATTGGTGATCATTTTCCAAGTCTATTGACTGTGTATGGACTGGAGGGTAGCTAATCTAACACCACTGTTTAAAAAAGGAGGGAGAGAGAAAACGGGTAATTATAGACTGGTTAGCCTGACATCAGTAGTAGGGAAAATGTGGAATCAATTATTAAAGATGAATTAGCAGCGCATTTGGAAAGCTGTGACAGGATCAGTCCAAGTCAGTATAGATTTATGAAAGGGAAATCATGCTTGACAAATCTTCTGGAATTTTTCGAGGATGTAACTAGTAGAGTGGACAAGGGAGAACCAGTGGATGTGGTGTATTTTGACTTTCAAAAGGCTTTTGACAAGGTCCCACACAAGAGATTGGAGTGTAAAATCAAAGCACATGGTATTGGGGGTAATGTACTGACGTGGATAGAGAACTGGTTGGCAGACAGGAAGCAGAGAGTCGGGATAAATGGGTCCTTTTCAAAATGGCAGGCAGTGACTAGTGGAGTACCGCAGGGCTCAGTGCTGGGGCCCCAGCTCTTTACAATATACATTAATGATTTAGATGATGGAATTAAGTGTAATATCTCCAAGTTTGCAGATGACACTAAACTGGGTGGCGGTGTGAGCTGTGAGGAGGACGCTAAAAGGCTGCAGGGTGACTTGGACAGGTTAGGTGAGTGGACAACTGCATGGCAAATGCAGTATAATGTGGATAAATAAATGTGAGGTTATCCACTTCGGTGGCAAAAACACGAAGGCAGGATATTATCTAAATGGCGGCAGATTAGGAAAGGGGGAGGTGCAATGAGACCTGGGTATCATGGTTCATCAGTCATTGAAAGTTGGCATGCAGGTACAGCAGGCGGTGAAGAAGGCAAATGGTATGTTGGCCTTCATAGCTAGGGGATTTGAGTATAGGAGCAGGGAGGTCTTACTACAGTTGTACAGGGCCTTGGTGAGGCCTCACCTGGAATATTGTTTTCAGTTTTGGCCTCCTAATCTGAGGAAGGATGTTCTTGCTATTGAGGGAGTGCAGCGAAGGTTCACCAGACTGATTCCCGGGATGGCGGGACTGACATATGAGGAGAGACTGGATCAACTAGGCCTTTATACACTGGAGTTTAGAAGGATGAGAGGGGATCTCATAGAAACTTACAAGATTCTGACAGGACTGGACAGGTTAGAAGCAGGAAGAATGTTCCCGATGATGGGGAAGTCCAGAACCAGGGGACACAGTCTTAGGATAAGGGGTAGGCCATTTAGGACTGAGATGAGGAGAAACTTCTTCACTCAGAGAGTTGTTAACCTGTGGAATTCCCTACCACAGATGTCAGTTGATGTCAGTTCCTTGGATATATTCAAGAGAGAGTTAGATATGGCCCTTACGGCTAAAGGGATCAAGGGGTATGGAGGGAAAGCAGGTAAGGGGTACTGAGGGAATGATCAGCCATGATCTTATTGAATGGTGGTGCAGGCTCGAAGGGCCGAATGGCCAACTCCTGCACCTATTTTCTATGTTTCTATGTTTCTAATCGTATGTTCAGACACTTGTGCTTTCTAGCAGGGGTCACCCAGGCAGATTTATGGTCTGCCTGATCCTCCGTTAGCCAGTCAGACGAATTGTAATCCCTAAAATGTTGACCTGGCTCAAATGAGACTCGCCAGAGTGTGGGGATCAAGCCTGGGACCTTTCAGTTCTGTGTGGCTCAATTCTACACCATGCAATGGCCTGGAACATCCGCATGATTTCCGTCCCGATATCGGCGTACCCTGGGTGGAATCGGATGAAATAGCGCTAAAGATTGTGGAATTTCAAATGCAAGTTATGCGCATAACTACTTTACGCCTGAGTATCTCTGATCTTTTACCCTATTCAAAAGTTAATTCACCCAAAGTAGTCCCCGCCCACAAGACTGCCCACGGTCCACAGGTCGGAATGGCGAGATTCTTCCTGTTCTTAGATGTCCATCACATTGCGTCAAGAAGCTCAGGCTAACAGACTCTCGTGGTCACATGAATCCAGTGTTAATCACTTGTATCTGCAGTGACCAACACTCAATTAAAGCTTGTTGTGTTCCTCCGGCGGCTGCTGCAATGACTTTAAATTACTCTGAACTCGGTTTAAATTTGTCTAAATTCAGCAGAGCAGGACACACCTGTGGGAGTTCAATTGACTGTTGGTCACAGGTATTGTGCACCAAGGGCAGATCAAAGCAGTCAATTGAAGCCAATTATCATCATAGGCAGTCCCTTGGAATCGAGGAAGACTTGCTTCCACTCTTAACATGAGTTCTTCGATAAGCCAATTAAACAATAAGATAAAAGGCATGAAATAAGTCAATTGACGAATGACTCATTGCCTCGTAATCCCACCCCTCTGTGATGATGCAGGATGCCCTGTTCCAGCCACGAATCAATTACGGTCAATTACGCTGCTCGATTGCACTGATTCATGGGAGATTTTACGTTCGGACTTATGCCAATGAGATTGAACGGAAACTTGAGCATAACGTCACCTCAGCAGAACCGACGCAGTGTCCAGGGCAGTCTGGCCGTATTTTGCCGATTGTGCCCCGAGCGGAAACTCCGTGCCGATATCTTTACCCACTGAGCCATCAGGAGGCGCCGCAACAATTATAATTCTTTGCAAGAGCCCCAGTGTGCTCGCTTTAACATGACATAAAATATATCTGAACTGCGCTACTTCCCATTGATCAACTGTGTATTGTCAACTGATAAACATGCTGAGGTTACATTATAATTTTTAATTTACCACAGTGGATATCATCATGCATGAATCACATGGAGCATTTTAGTCACTGGGAGTGGGGGGGGGGGGCGGGTGGTGGTGAAGTAGCAGAGATTTCCTCATATTAACATATATATGAGGAATTGTGGTTGTTGGAGTTCTCCTTATGGTTCCGTACTACATGATGTGGCAGTGAACCTGGAAACATCCCAGATTCAATTCCCATGATATCCGATCTAGTTGGGATGACTGTTGGGACGTTACTATCATTCTTCTACTAGAAGAAGACCTGCTACCTGTTGGTCCTGGTGGACATGCATTACAATGTCCTCAATTTGTTTTGCCTCTGGTTCCTTCCAGGAGACATAGAGGGACACGCAGTCTGCTTCACATAAATGCATAAGGCAGGTGACAGATGGATTGTTTGCCAGGGATGGGAGTTATGTAAACTACCCCTATGAAGCCAGAATGAGTGGGCACTCGGATTCGCCTCTCTTGCTGGATCCCCACAAGTATCATCATCATAGGCAGTCCCTCAAAATTGAGGAAGACTTGCTTCCACTCTAAAAGTGAGTTCTCAGGTGACTGTACAGTCCAATGCGGAAATTACAGTCTGTCACAGTTGGGATGGACAGTCATTGAAGGAAAGGGTGGGTGGGGAGCCTGGTTTGCCGCACGCTCCTTCCGCTTGTTTTCTGCATGCTCTTGGCGACGAGACTCGAGGTGCTCAACGCGCTCCCGAATGCTCTTCCTCCACTTAGGGAGATCTTTGGCCAGGGATTCCCAGGTGTCGGTGGGAATGTTGCACTTTATCAAGGAGGCTTTGAGGGTGTCCTTGAAACGATTCCTGTGCCCACCTGGGGATTGCTTGCCGGGGGTCAAGCAGGGCTGTGTCATTGCGCTAACCCTCTTCTCAATCTTCCTTGCTGCAATGCTCCCTCTCACGCTCAACAAGCTCCCTGCTGGAGTAGAACTAAACCGAAGAGCCAGTGGGAACCTGTTCAACCTTCGTCACCTGCAGACTAGATCCAAGACCATCCCATCCTCTGTCATCGAACTACAGTCATCATCATCATCATCATAGGCAGTCCCTTGGAATTGAGGAAGACTTGCTTCCACTCCTGAAGTGAGTTCTTGGTGGCTGAACAGTCCAATACGGGAGCCACAGATTCTGTCACAGGTGGGACAGACAGTCGCCGAGGGAAGGGGTGGGTGGGACTGGTTTGCGCATGATCTTTCCGCTGCCTGCGCTTGACCTCTTCATGCTCACGGCATTGAGACTCGAAGTGCTCAACGCCCTCCCACTTAGGCCAGGGACTCCCAGGTGTCAGTGGTGATGTCGCACTTTATTAGGGAGGCTAGAGGGTGCCCTTGTAACGTTTCCGCTGCCCACCTTTGGCTCGTTTGCAGTGAAGGAGCTCCGCATCGAGCACTTGCTTTGGGAGTCTCGTGTCTGGCATGCAAACTATGTGGCCTGCCCAGCGAAGCTGATCGAGTGTGGTCAGTGCTTCAATGTTGGGGATGTTATCCTGGACGAGGACACTGATGTTGGTGCGTCTGTCCTCCTAGGGGATTCGCAGGATCTTGCGAAGACATTGTTGGTGATACATCTCCAGCGACTTGAGGTGTCTTCTGTACATCGTCCATGCCTCTGAGCCATACAGGAGGGCGGGTATTACTACAGCCCTGTAGACCATAAGCTTGGTGGTAGATTTGAGGGCCTGGTCTTCGAACACTTTTTTCCTCAGGCGGCCGAAGGCTGCACTGGCGCACTGGAGGCGGTGTTGAATCTCCGCATCAATGTCTGCTTTTGTTGATAAGAGGCTCCCGAGGTATGGGAAATGGTCCACGTTGTCGAGGGCCACGCTGTGGATCTTGATGACTCGGGGGCAGTTTTGTGCTGTGAGGACAGGCTGGTGGAGGACCTTTGTCTTACGGATGTTTAGCGTAAGGCCTATGCTTTCATATGCCTCAGTAAGTACATCGACTATAAGCTGGAGTTTAGCCTCAGAATGTGTGTAGACGCAGGCGTCGTCCGCGTACTGTAGCTCAACGACAGAGGTTGGGGTGGTCTTGGATTTGGCCTGGAGACGGCGCAGGTTGAACAGCTTCCCACTGGTTTTGTAGTTTAGTTCCACTCCAGCGGGGAGCTTGTTGACTGCGAGGTGGAGATGTCAGCGAGGAAGATTGAGAAGAGAGTTGGAGCGATGACGCAGCCCTGTTTGACACTGGTCCGAGCATGGATTGGGTCTGTAATGGATCCGTTGGCAAGGATCACGGCCTGCATGTCGTCATGGAGCAGGCGAAGGATGTTGACAAACTTTTAGGGGCATCCAAAACGGAGGAGGATGCTCCATAGCCCCTCGCGGTTGACAGTGTCAAAGGCCTTTGTAAGGTCAAAAAAGGCCATGTATAAGGGCTGGCACTGCTACTTACATTTTCCTTCAGCTGTCGCGTTGTAAAGATCATGTCCGGTGTGCCCCGTAGGGGACGAAATCCGCACTGTGCCTCCGGGAGGAGCTCCTCGGCCACAGGGAGAAGACGGTTGAGGAGAACTCTAGTGACAACTACAGTACGCGGACGACGCTTGTGTCTGTGCACACTCAGAGGCTGAACTACAAGCCATCGTCAACATCTTCACCGAGGCGTACGAAAGCATGGGCCTTACACCCCACAGTTACAGGGTGCCATCGATTGCACACACGTGGCAATCCAAACACCACCACAGAAACCAGGCCTTTTCATTCTTCTATCAATGCGCAGCTTGTCTGCAACCGCATGAAGGTGTGGGCCAGAGTCCCTGGGAGCTTCATGATGCTTTCAAATTGCGGCAGTCCAATAAGAGCTGTGGAGCTGGGGAGGCTGGGTCGTTGAATATATTTAAGGTGGAGATAGACAGATTTTTGAGTGATAAGGGAGTCAAGGGTTATGGGGAGAGAGGAAAGTAGAGTTGAGGCCAAGATCAGATCAGCCATGATCTTATTTAATGGCGGAGCAGGCTCGAGGGGCCAAATGGCCTACTCTTGCTCCTATTTCTTATGTTCTTATGTTCCAGACTTTTTTGTTCTAGAAAGTAGAAATAAGAGCTGGATTGTCGGAGCCTACAAATTTGGCTCATGAAACCTGTGAGGAACCCCACCAATAAGGTGCGGGAGCACTACGACGAGATGAACATGACAACCAGATGTGTCATAGAGGTTCGAATAGACTAGAATAGAATAGGCGGGGGTTCAGGTATATAGATCATTAAAATGTCATGGACAGGTACAAAAAATAGTCAGAAGCTAATGGAATGCTGGGCTTTATATCTAGAGGACTGGAATACAAAGGGGTAGAAAGTTATGCTACAGCCATACAAAGCTCTGGTTAGACCACACCTGCAGTAGTGTGAACAGTTCTAGGCACCACATATTAGGTGGGATATATTGGCCTTGCAGCGAAGATTTATCAGAACGATACCCGGACTTCAAGCGTTAAATTATGGGGAGAAATTCTACACACTGGGGTTGTATTCCCTGGAATGTAGAAGGTTAAGGGGTGATTTGATCAAAGGCTTCAAGATATTAATGGGAACTGATAGGGTAGATAAAGAGGAACTATTTTCACTGGTTGGGGAATCTAGGACCAGGGGACAGAGCCTAAAAATGAGAGCCAGGCCTTTCAGGAGTGAGTTAGGAAACACTTCTACACGCAAAGGGTAGTAGAAGTTTGAAACTCTCTTCTGCAAATGGCAGTTGATGCTAGGTCATTGGTTAATTTTAAATCTGAGGTTGAAATTTTTTTCTTAACCAAAGGTATTAATGGATATGGGGCAAAACTGGGAATAAGGAGTTCTATCACAGATTAGCCATAATCTCATTGAATGGTGGAACAGGCTCGAGGGGCTAAATTGCTTACTCCTGTTTCTATGTTCCTATATTTCTACAGAACAAACCATCGCAATGTTGAAGATGCGCTTCAGGTGCCTAGATAGAGCTGGAGGCGCCCTTCAGTACTTGTCAGCTCGGGGGTCCAGAATAATAATGGTGTGCTGCCTCTTGCACAGCAGAGAGGATTGCAGGTGGAGGAGGATAAAGGGGCTCATCACTCATTTTCGGAGGAGGAGAACATAGATGAGGAGGAGGAGGATGAGGAGGAGGAGGAAGATGGGGCACCCATCCCAGTCCAGCTGCGTACATTGCTGCCTGGGATGCGAGGGATGCCCTAATAGCGCAAAGGTTCATCTAGTTTTGACTCACACAGGAAAACATAACAAAAGAAATCTTCCAGCCTGCTCCCACCATCGGCACCACCCCGCCTTCCTATGCACGAAACAGTCATTCAACAACAACAACTTGTATTTATATAGCGCCTTTAAAGTAGAATAATGTCCCAAAGCGCTTGACAGGTGTGTTATGCAATAAAAAATGATACCGAGCCGCAAAAGGAGAAATTAGGGCAGGTGACCAAAAGCTTGGTCAAAGTGGTAGGCTTTAAGGAGCGTCTTGAAGGAGAAAAGAGAGGTAGAGAGGCGGAGAGGTTTAGGTAGGGAGTTCCAGAGCATGGGGCCTAGGTAACAGAAGGCATGGCCACCGATGGTTGAGCGATTATAATCAGGGATGCTCAAGAGGGCAGAATTAGAGGAGTGCAGACATCTCGGGGTGGTTGTGGAGCTGGAGGAGATTATAGAGATAGGGAGGGGCGAGGCCCTGAAGGGATTTCAAAACCAGGGTGAGAATTTTGAAATCCAGGCCTTGCTTAACCGGGAGCCAATGTAGGTCAGCGAGCACAGGGGTGATGGGTGAGTGGGACTTGGTGCGATGATTCCAGGGAAGCATCATCAAATCTGAGTGCAGCCCTTGCCCTATGTGCACCATCCATTGCAAACACCTCATGGCTCCTCCAATTTCCATTTGTACATTGCCCCATTAAATAGAGCGGAGATCGCATCATGCGGGCATGAATCTCGCCCGCTGCGCGTCTTGGAACGCGAAACCCAGAAGTCAAAATTTATTGCTTCCATTCATTTGCGATCTCTGATTTCGGAACCTGTTGGCTTGACCTCCGGATTTCACCATTCCACATTCCAGCCCGCCCCCTCCCCCACCGCTTGGAATCTGCCTTCAGATTAATATCGGGGGCAATGACTCATTGAATTTAAACTGAGCAATGAGGTTCGGCTAAAAACAAACGTCACATTCATTAAGAGCATCATTAAAATATATAAAATAAAACTTGTCACTGCTTGATGAACTTATAGGAAATTCAATTTTTAAAGATTAATAATATATGTGGATATCATGTACTTTCCAATCATCAGCACTGACTAACTTAAAGAGCAGTAAGGACACAGGCCAGAAACAAAGGCTCATTTTTAAAGTGTTTTATCAATCCTTAGTAATAAATAGTAGTCAAAGAACTTCCTGTAAACAACTACAAATTATTTCTCAAGTATCTTCTACAGCCTTGCTGATAGTTCAGTTACTTTCTCCAGTCGAGCCAAGTGGACCAGGGAGATCCCAGCTTTATCCCCATCCTGAATTAACTAATCTTAGCTGGAGTGTTGGTAGGGGTGCTGCACTTGGCCTTGATGCCAGAGTTCTCTCTCCTGCGTACTATCCAATTGTAATGTATTTGCCTCATGGGTTCTTTGCTTAAGAATTCATAGCAACATATTACTATTAAGAACTAATGGCTTTATCATCAAAGGTTTAACAATCACACTCCACATTACCAGTTCATCCACCAGGCTCACAACAAAATGCCTCATCATGGATCCCCGAAATTTAACTGGCTGGGGTTTTATTGAGTCTTGTGAACATCATGTGACTGGCTAAACCACTCACAACTCAACAACTCTGCAAAGCTGTGAGCATACTCACAGGAGCATACATTGCACAATGATCACTGCTGGAGGTGCATGTATGTGGATGTTGCATGAGAACAGGATCAGTTCACCTGTGATGCCCTCCACCCCAGTTGAGTCACCTGCCAATATAAGAACATAAGAACATAAGAAATAGGAGCATGAGTAGGCCATACGGCCCCTTGAGCATGCTCCGCCATTCAATAAGATCACGGCTGATCTGATCATGGACTCAGGTCCACTTCCCTGCCTGCTCCCCATAAACCCTTATCCCCTTATCGGTTAAGAAATTGTCTATCTCTGTCTTAAATTTATTCAATGACCCAGCTTCCACAGCTCTCTGAGGCAGCGAATTCCACAGATTTACAACCCTTCAAGAGAAGAAATTCCTCCTCATCTCAGTTTTAAATGGGCAGCCCCTTATCCTAAGAACATACCCTCTAGTTTTAGTCTCCCCTATCAGTGGAAACACCTCTCTGCATCCACCTTGTCAAGCCCCCTCATAATTTGATACGTTTTGATAAGATCACCTCTAATTCTTCTGAATTTCAATGAGTAGAGGCCCAACCTACTCAACCTTTCCTTATAAGTCAACCCCCTCATTCCTGGAATCAACCTTGTGAACCTTCTCTGAACTGCCTCCAAAGCAAGTATATGCATTATCAAGGCTCACACTTGACTAATGTGCACTTGGGTGTAGTGTTGGAGGAGGTGTTGGATGGACCAATGCAAGCAAGAAATAAACACCCTTAAGGAAAATGGGGAGGGGAGAGGGAAGATTGCAAAAAAAAAAATCACTCGAACATTCAGTGTGAATTTCACTGCAACAATACCAAGTGCACTGTCTGATGGTGTCTGAAGCATCAGGCACAATCTGTACTAAAAGCCAAAACTAAAATAAAATTAATTCCTGGTCCTGAGGGCATCCATCACACTCCAGATGTTACAATTTGTATAAAACACTAAAATACAACTGAACAATCTTAGAAAATAGGCAAACAGAAAGAACGCCTGGAATTCCCTGTTTGGGCCTTTTTAAAATGATTTGTTGGGGGGAAAATTGCGGTCGGAGGTTTCCGACCCAAAAATTTTTCCTGAAAATATATGGTGGTCCCGGAGGAACGTAGGATTCTGGTCGGAGGACTTCATTCGATGCGTAGCGTATGGGACGATGACAGAAATGCTGGAGTCATGTGGACCTGGACCATCAATCACTAGGTAGAACAGCTGGATCTCTCTGGTCCGGCACCCTCGGGACTTGACCGGTGCCAGAACAGAGAATTTTATTCTTAAAAACAACGCTTTTTTAATGCTTTGCCAAAAGTTACAAACAGTTTGAAGAAATTTAAGCGTTTATTTTTTCACATTATTTTGGCGACAGAAAAATGCCGTTAATCACGAATAACGTAAAAAAATGGTGATATCCTTCTTTGTGGAAATTCTAGCCTTAAATATTTTAAAAGTGTTACGTTGGTAAAAGTGAACGATAAGCATACTTTTACCAGGTGTAAAAGTTTGAAGGACATTTGCTGGGCATGATTTGGGCCAAAAACCCAGTCTCTCCCATGCAAATGTCCTTCTCCTGGGGATGCTGGAGTCTATTATAAAGGATGTGATAACCGCAAACTTAGATTATATCAATGGGATTAAACAAAGTCAACATGGATTTATGAAAGGAAAATCATGTTTGACAAACCTGGAGTTTTTTGAGGATGTAACTGATAGAATAGATAAGGGAGAACCAGTGGATGTAGTGTATTTGGATTTTCAGAAGGCCTTTGATAAAGTCCCAAATAAGAGGTTAGTGTGCAAAATTAAAGTACATAGGATTGGGGGTAATGTATTGGCGTGGATTGAAAATTGGTTAACTGACAGGAAACAGAGAGTAGGAATAAACAGATCTTTTTGGGGTGGCAGGCAGTGACTAGTGGGGTACCACAGGGATCAATGCTTGGGCCCCAGCTATTCACAATATAGAACAAATGATTTGGATGAAGGAACCAAATGTAATATTTCCAAATTTTCTGACAACACAAAACTAGGTGGGATTGTGTGTTGTGAGGAGGATGCAAAGACGCTGCAAGGCGATTTAGATAGGTTGAGTGAGTGGGCAAACACATGGCAGATGCAGTATAATGTGGATAAATGTGAAGTTATCCACTTTGGTAGAAAAAACATAAGGACAAAGTATTATTTAAATGGTGATGGCTTGGGAAGTGTCGATGTACAGAGGGACCTGGGTGTCCTTGTACAGCAGTCATTGAAAACAAACATGCAGGTGCAGCAAGCGGTTAGGAAGGCAAATGGCCTTCATTGCAAGAGGATTTGAGTACAGGAGCAAGGATGTCTTACTACAGTTATACAGGGCCTTGGTGAGACCGCACCTGGAGTATTGTGTGCAGTTTTGGTCTCCTTACCTAAGAAAGGATATACTTGCCATAGAGGGAGTGCAGCGAAGTTCACCAGACTGATTCCTGGGGTGGCAGGACTATCGTATGAGGAGAGATTGGGTCGTCTAGGCCTGTATTCACTAGAGTTTAGAAGAATGAGAGGGGATATCATTGAAACGTATAAAATTCTGACTGGGTTGGATAGACTGGATGTGGGGAGGATGTTTTCCCTGGCTGGGTAGTCTAGAACAAGGGGTCACAGTCTCAGGATACGGGGTAGGAAATTTAGGACGGAGATGAGGAGAAATTTTTTTACTCAGAGGGTGGTGAACCTGTGAAATTCTCTACCAAGTCACTGAATATATTTAAGAGGGCGATAGATAGATTTCTAGAAACAAAAGGCATCAAGGAGTTTGGGGAAAAAGCAGGAATATGGTGTTGAGATAGAGGATCAGCCATGATCATATTGAATGGCGGCGCAGACTTGAAGGGCCGAATGGCCTACTACTGCTCCTATTTTCTATGTTTCTATGTTTCTATGATGCGTAGATTCTATCAGAAGAAATCTTGACAGATCGGAAAAGCTGTTTCTCGGCACATGCGCATCGCGCCCTGAGAACCGGCTTTTGCAAGGCCTCTCCGGGTGCGTGCGCACTTCTTAGGGACCCGACGAGGCCACAATTTTCGGCCCATTACTTTTAAGTTTTTCATTGATCATAGCTACTGTGGTGTGGGACACAGATATAATGGTTAGCTGCTAATCTGACCTTGCCTCGAGGCTTAACTGATCTGATCTTAAGCTAACCTGCAGATGTTGTTGAGATTATGAGGAGAGGGGCCAATCTAACAAAACTTCCAACAACACATTAATTAACTTCTAATTGATCTCAGGATCTAATTAGATTGTTTCCTACAGAAGTATCTGAGCAGTGGCTAACAAGAAAATCCCCAACCACTTTTTCCTAACCATCTATGATACCAGCATCACCAAGGCCATCACCATCAACATCCTCATGGTCACCATTGACTAGAAGCTTTGGTATATTGCAGAGCGCTGCCAGACTTAACCAGGCACCTCAACCTTTCTTTCAAGAGCCCTATAGTGTGCTTAATGGTCATCCAGCAGCCATCCTCTACATTCCAGGAAGGGCGGACTAGTGGGGAGAAGGTCAACTGTCGCGGGATAAAGGCCTTTTGACAGCTGCCTGCAAACCTGGCATAGAGTTGCATGATCCTCTTGTAGTGACAGACTAGCTTCACATTTTAATGGAATTAACCTCCTTCCTATTGTCCAAAACTCCTGGTTGGTCTTCTGGAGCTTTGATGACTGCATGAATGCAGCCTATAGCCCCCTGCCCACGAGGGAAGCTAGTACTTCTAGAGCCCTATCATTGTGACTGTTGACGTCATAGGGAAGGTAATATATTGGTTGCCCCTGGCATTTGTGACCTGCTTGATGCATTTGTGCATTGCAGACTTGGAGGAGTGGAAGATTTTTCCTGTAGCACCCTAGAATGAGCCTGAGGCAAAGACGGTAAAGGGCGGTGGTGACTTTCAGAGCCACTTGGCTCAGTATATCCACCTGGGAACGCATGGCCACCTGGCAAAGCATGGCCTCCTGACAAAGCATGGCTACCTGGCTCAGTATGGCCACCTGGCAAAGCATGACCGCCTGGCAAGGCATGGCCACCTGGCAAAGCATGACCGCCTGGCAAGGCATGGCCACCTGGCTCAGCTGGCCACCTGGCAAAGCATGGCCACCTGGCTCAAGATGGGAGGCACTGCTCTTCAAATAGGGCCAAGAAGGTGATTCTTGACCTGTATTTTCTGTGTGCTGGGTATGACCTCCAAAGGGCAGCCCCCACTTTCTCACCGGTCTGCTGATAGGTCCATCTGTTGCTCCTCCTGGTTGGTGCTGCTACTGTTACTGCTGTTGGCGCTCCTTTTCTTCCATTCAAATCAAAGCAGCAAGAATGACATTCATCAAAAACTCTGCATGATTATTCATGGCAAATAAGGCAAAACATTAAATCCGAAACAAGCAATCTCCAAGCACAAATATCCCTTGAAAACCCAAAAAGCATATGATCTGAATGCCCCTTTAAATATTGTGTCCAGTGTCCCACTGAAATGAATCTCTCTAGCTATTCAGTGGGTTCACTGATGAGCAGGATTTCTGCTATTTTGTATTAATATAACATTGGAATTATATTAACATCATAGGACCCAATTTGCATGTGTTCATGAGGCACCAGTGCTTCTAAAGAATGTGGGCGCTTAATAATAAGACCTTCACACATTGTGCCTTTAATAACGTCTTATACTTATACGTTTAGTAATTAATTGGTGTTGCAGCAGTTGTCAAATCCTTACCATGTTTTTTAAAAATTCATTTATGGGATGTGGGTGTCGTTACTAAGGCCAGCATATATTACCCAACCGTAATTGTCCTGGAGGAGGTGGTGTTACGCTGTCTTCTTGAACTATAAGAACATAAGAACAGAAGAAATAGGAGCAGGAGTTTGGCTCCTCGAGCCTGCTCCGCCATTTAATAAGATCATGGACTCAGCTCCACTTCCCCGCCCGCTCCCCATAACCCTTTATTCCCTAATCGCTCAAAAATCTGTCTATCGCCACTTTAAATATATTCAATGACCCAGACTCCACAGCTCTCGAGGGCAGAGAATGCTATAGATTTACAACCCTGAGAGAAGAAATTCCTCCTCATCTCAGTTTTAAATGGGCGGCCCCTTATTCTGAGACTATGGCCCCTAGTTTTAGCTTCCCCTACGAGTGGAGATATCCCCTCTGCATCCACCTTATCGAACCCCCTCATTATCTTACATGTTTCGATAAGAGCACCTCTCATTCTTCTGAACTCCAATGAGTATAGGCCCAACCTACTCAACCTATCTTCATAAGTCAACCTCCTCATCTCTGGAATCAACCTAGTGAACCTTCTCTGAACAGTCTCCAATGCAAGTATATCCTTCCTTAAATACGGAGACCAAAACTGTACGCAGTATTCCAGGTGTGGCCTCACCAATACCCTATTTACTTGTAGCAGGATTTCTCTGCTTTTATACTCCATCCCCCTTGCAATAAAGGCCAACATTCAATTTATCTTCCTGATTACTTGCTGTATCTGCACACTAACTTTTTGTGTATCATGCACAAGGACCCCCAGGTCCCTCAATACTGCAGCACTTTGCAATTTTTCTCCATTTAAATTATTTCCATTTAAACCGCTGCAGTCTGTGAGGTGAAAGTACTCCCACAGTGCTGTTAAGAAGGAGTTCCAGAATTTTGACCCAGTGATGAAGAAGGAACCAAGTCAGGGTGGTGTGTGATTTGGAGGGGAACTTGTAGGTGGTAGTGTTCCCATGCACCTGCTGCCCTTGTCCTTCTAGAGTTTGGGAGCTGCTGTCGAAGGATCATTGGCGATTTGCTGCTGTGTGTTCTTGTAGATGGTGCACATTGCAAGTCGTCGCGAGAGTCCACCTCAACCGTCTTCTCCCTGTGGCCGAGGAGCTCCTCTCGGAGTCACAGTGCGGATTTCGTCCCCTATGAGGCACAATGGACATGATTTTTGCAGCGCGACAGCTGCTGTAAAAATGCAGGGAACATCGCCAGCCCTTATACATGGCCTTCTTCGACCTTACAAAGGCCTTTGACACTGTCAACCGCGAAGGTCTATGGAGCGTCATCCTCGTTTTGGATGCCCCCAAAAGTTCATCACCATTCTCCGCCTGCTCCACGACGGCATGAAGGCTGTGATCCTTACCAACGGATCCATTACAGACCCAATCCATGTCCGGACCGGGGTCAAATAGGGCTACATCATCGCCCCAACCCTTTTCTCAATCTTCCTCGCTGCCATGCTCCACCTCACAGTCAACAAGCTCCCCGCTGGAGTGGAACTAAACTACAGAACCAGTGGGAACCTGTTCAACCTTCGCCATCTCCATGCCAGGTCCAAGACCACCGCAACCTCTGTCGTTGAGCTGCAGTACACGGACAACGCCTGCACGTGCGCACATACAGAGGCTGAACTCCAAGATATAGTTGACGTATTTACTGAGGCGTACTAAAGCATGGGCCTTACGCTAAACATCAGCAAGACAAAGGTCCTCCACCAGCCTTTCTTACCGCACAGCACTGTCCCCCAGGCATCAAGACCCACGGCGCAGCCCTGGACAACGTGGACCACTTCCCATATCTCGGGAGCCTCCTATCAACAAGAGCAGGCATTGACGATGAAATCCAACACTGCCTCCAGTGCGCCAGTGCACTGAGGAAAAGAGTGTTTGAAGACCAGGCCCTCAAAACTGCCACCAAGCTCATGGTCTACAGGGCTATAGTAATACCCGCCCTCCTGTATGGCTCAGAAACATGGACCATGTACAGTAGACACCTCAAGTTGCTGGAGAAATACCACCAATGATGTCTCCGCAAGATCCTACAAATCCTCCGGGAGGACAGACGCACCAACATTAGCGTCATTGACCAGGCCAATACCCCAGCATCGAAGCACTGATCACACTTGATCAGGTCCTCTGGGCAGGCCACATAGTTCGCATGCCCAAAGCAAGCACTCTACTTGGAACTCCATCACGGCAAACGAGCCAAAGGTGGGCAGTGGAAACATTACAAGGACATTCTGGAAGGGGAGGGTGAACAGCCAGTTGTCGTGGTTCATATAGGTACCAATGATATCGGTAAAAAAACAGGATGAGGTCCTACAAGCTGAATTTAGGGAGCTAGGAGTTAAATTAAAAAGTAGGACCTCAAAGGTAGCAATCTCAGGATTGCTACCAGTGCCACGTGCTAGTCAGAGTAGAAATAGCAGGATAGTTAAGATGAATACGTGGCTTGAGGAATGGTGCAAGAGGGAGGGATTCAAATTTCTGGAACATTGGACATTGGGGGAGGTGGGACCAGTACAAACTGGACAGTCTGCACCTGGACAGGACCGGAACCAATGTCCTCGGGGGAGTGTTTGCTCGTGCTGTTGGGGAGGGTTTAAACTAATGTGGCAGGGGGTTGGGAATCTATGCAGGGAGACAAAGGGAATAAAATGGGCGCAGAAGCAAAAGATAGAAAGGAGATAAGTAAAATTGGAGGGCAGAGAAATCAAAGGCAAAAGTCAAAAAGGGCCACATTACAACATAATTCTAAAAGGACAAAGAGTGTTAAAAAAACAAGCCTGAAGGCTCTGTGTCTCAATGCGAGGAGCATTCGTAATAAGGTGGATGAATTAACTGCGCAGACAGCTGTTAACGGATATGATGTAATTGGGATTACGGAGACATGGCTCCAGGGTGACCAAGGCTGGGAACTCAACTCAAGGGGTATTCCATATTCAGGAAGGATAGACAGAAAGGAAAAGGAGGTGGGATAGCGTTGCTGGTTAAAGAGGAGATTAATGCAATAGTAAGGAAGGACATTAGCTTGGATGATGTGGAATCTGCAGGGTAGAGCTGCGAAACATCAAAGGCAGAAAACGCTAGTGGGAGTTGTGTACAGACCACCAAACAGCAGTAGTGGGGATGGGGATGGCATCAAACAAGAAATTAGGGATGCGTGCAATAAGGGTACAGCAGTCATCATGGGTGACTTTAATCTACATATAGATTGGGCTAACCAAACTGGTAGCAATATGGTGGAGGAGGATTTCCTGGAGTGTATAAGGGATGGTTTTCTAGACCAATATGTCGAGGAACCAACTAGAGAGCTGGCCATCCTAGACTGGGTGTTGTGTAATGAGAGAAGATTAATTATCAATCTTGTTGTGCGAGGCCCCTTGGGGAAGAGTGACCATAATATGGTAGAATTCTTCATTAAGATGGAGAGTGACACAGTTAATTCAGAGACTAGGGTCCTGAACTTAAAGAAAGGTAACTTCGATGGTATGAGACGTGAATTGGCTAGGATAGACTGGCGAATGATACTTCAAGGGTTGTCGGTGGATAGGCAATGGCAGACATTTAAAGATCACATGGATGAATTTCAACAATTGTACATCCCTGTCTGGAGTAAAAATAAAACAGGGAAGGTGGCTCAACCGTGGCTAACAAGGGAAATTACGGATAGTGTTAAATCCAAGGAAGAGGCATATAAATTGGCCAGACAAAGCCGCAAACTTGAGGACTAGGAGAAATTTGGACTTCAGCAGAGGTGGACAAAGGGTTTAATTAGGAGCGGGAAAATAGAGTATGAGAGTAAGCTTCCAGAGAACATAAAAACTGACTGCAAAAGCTTCTATAGATATGTGAAGAGAAAAAGATTAGTGAAGACAAATGTAGGTCCCTTGCAGTCAGAATCAGGTGAATTTATAATGGGGAACAACGAAATGGCAGACCAATTGAACAAATACTTTGGTTCTGCCTTCACTAAGGAAGACACAAATAACCTTCCAGAAATACTACGGGACTGAGGATCTAGCGAGAAGGAGGAACTGAAGGAAATCCTTATTAGTCAGGAGATTGTGTTAGGGAAATTGATGGGATTGAAGGCCGATAAATCCCCAGGAACTGATAGCCTATATCCCAGAGTACTTAAGGAAGTGACCTTAGAAATAGTGGATGCATTGGTGGTCATTTTCCAACATTCTGTAGACTCTAGATCAGTTCCTATGGATTGGAGGGTGGCTAATGTAACACCACTTTTTAAAAGAGGAGGGAGAGAGAAAACAGGGAATTATAGACCGGCTAGCCTGACATCGGTAGTGGGGAAAATGTTGGAATCAATTATTAAAGATGTAATAGCAGCGCATTTGGAAAGCAGTGACAGGATCAGTCCAAATCAGCATGGATTTATGAAAGGGAAATCGTGCTTGATAAATCTTCTAAAATTTTTTGAGCATGTGACTAGTAGAGTGGACAAGGGAGAACCAGTGGATGTGGTGTAATTGGACTTTCAAATGGCTTTTGACAAGGTCCCATACAAGAGATTAGTGTGCAAAATTAAAGCACATGGTATTGGGGGTAATGTATTGATGTGGATAGAGAACTGTTTGGCAGACAGGAAGCAAAGAGTAGGAATAAACGGGTCCTTTTCAGAATGGCAGGCAGTGACTAGTGGAGTGCCACAAGGTTTAGTGCTGGGACCCCAGATATTTACAATATACATTCATGATTTAGATGAAGGAATTGAATGTAATATCTCCAAGTTTGCAGATGACACTAAGCTGTGAGGAAGATACTAAGAGGCTCAGGGTGACTTGGACAGGTTAGGTGAGTAGGCAAATGCATGGCAGATGCCGTATAATGTCGATAAATGTGAGGTTATCCACTTTGGTGGCAAAAACAGGAAGGCAGAATATTATCTGAATGGTGACAGATTAGGAAAAGGGGAGGTGCAACGAGACCTGGGTGTCATGGTACATCAGTCATTGAAAGTTGGCATGCAGGTACAACAGGCGATGAAGAAGGCAAATGACATGTTGGCCTTAATAGCGAGAGGAATTGAGTATAGGAGCAGGGAGGTCTTACTGCAGTTGTACAGGGCCTTGGTGAGGCCACACCTTGAATATTGTGTTCAGTTTTGGTCTCCTAATCTGAGGAAGGACATTCTTCCTATTGAAGGAGTGCAGCGAAGGTTCACCAGAATGATTCCCGAGATGGCAGGACTGACATATGAAGAAAGACTGGATCAACTAGGCTTATATTCACTGGAATTTAAAAGAATGAGAGGGGATCTCATAGAAACATATAAAATTCTGACGGGATTGGACAGGTTAGATGCAGGAAGAATGTTTCTAATGAGGGGAGGTCCAGAACCAGGGGTCATAGAAACATAGAAACATAGAAAATAGGTGCAGGAGTAGACCATTCGGCCCTTCGAGCCTGCACCGCCATTCAATAAGATCATGGCTGATCATTCCTTCAGTACCCCTTTCCTGCTTTCTCTCCATACCCCTTGATCCCGTTAACTGTAAGGACCATATCTAACTCCCTCTTGAATATATCCAGTGAACTGGCATCAACAACTCTCTGCGGCAGGGAATTCCACAGGTTAACAACTCTCTGAGTGAAGAAGTTTCTCCTCATCGCAGTCCTAAATGGCCTACCCCTTATCCTAAGACTATGTCCCCTGGTTCTAGACTTCACCAATATTGGGAACGTTCTTCCCGCATCTATCCTGTCCAGTCCCATCAGAATCTTATACGTTTCTATGAGATCCCTTCTCAACCTTCTAAACTCCAGTGAATAAAGGCCCAGTTGATCCAGTCGCTCCTCATATGACAGCCCAGCCATCCCTGGAATCAGTCTGTTGAACCTTTGCTGCACTCCCTCAATTGCAAGAACGTCCTTCCTCAGACTGGGAGACCAAAAGTGAACACAATATTCCAGGTGAGGCCTCACTAAGGCCATGTACAGCTGCATTAAGACCTCCCTGCTTCTATATTCAAATCCCCTAGCTATGAAGGCCAACATACCATTTGCCTTCTTTACCGCCTGCTGTACCTGCATGCCCACTTTCAGTGACTGATGAACCATGACACCTCACCTTTTCCTAGCCTGCCGCCATTCAGATAATATTCTGCCTTCGTGTTTCTGCCCTCAAAATGGATAACCTCACATTTACCCACATTATACTGCATCTGCCATATATTTGCTCACTCACCTAACCTGTCCAAGTCACCCTGCAGCCTCTTAGCATCCTCCTCACAGCTCACACTGCCACCCAGTTTAGTGTCATCCGCAAACTTGGCCAAAGAGCGCCCTAAGTGGAGGAAGTGCATCTGGGAGGGCACTGAGCACCTCGAGTCTCGTCGCCGAGAGAATGCAGACATCAAGCGCAGGCAGCAGAAAGAGCGTGCGGCAAATCAGTCCCACCCAACCCTTCCATCAACGACTATCTGCCCCACCTATGACAGAGACTGTGGTTCTTGTATTGGACTGTACAGCCACCTAAGAACTCGTGTTAAGATTGGAAGCAGGTGTTCCTCGATTCCGAGGGACTGCCTATGATGATGATGATGAAACACTGCAGCCATGGTAGACTTCTACAAAGTGACTCTACTCGATTTCCAATATTACAGAATTCTGCAAGGTTACATTTGCCAAACCATTGACTTTCACATGTTTACAGCACATTTGCAACAAAATGAACATTTTTTCCAAGGCCGCATCCTTTGTTATGTCCTGGAAGTAGAATTTTAATCGAAGAAGGGAATTCATATAAGGATGTATAAACAAAGTGTACACGATTTATTTTACAGTGTGTCTTACTTTGTTCTATACAGATGTATGGGCTGATCTGGTTAACAGACCTTCAAAACAATATGGATGACATTGATATCCTAACCATGCTCACCTCAGCAATATGTCATGATTTGGACCATCCAGGCTATAACAATGCATATCAGGTAACAATATCCATTTGACAAGTGTTAACGCAACACAGCTTTGTATTCATATTTGTGTATTTGTGCTATTTATACAGGTGCAGCGTCCCGAATCCGGAACCCTCGGGACTGAGGCTGTTCCGGATTTTGCATTTTACCGGATTTTGGATCGTCTTTCTGACGCCACGAATCCAGAAACACCCGAGCCCAGGTTCGGGTATTTCCGGATTTCAGAACATCAGAAAGCGGGGGTGGGGGGGGGGGGGGGCAGGTGGGAGAGGGGTGGGGGTGCTCGTTGATGAGCTGTTCGGGTCACTGGGTGGGGCCCCGCCACCGTGGAGATGTTTGTGTGGGGCCCCGCCACCGAGAAACTGATCGGGTGGGGCCCTGCCGGCGAGATGTTCGAGCGGGGCCCCGCCACCGTGGAGATGTTCGAGCGGGGCCCCGCCACCGAGATGTTCGCGCGGGGCCCCGCTGCCGAGGACCTGATCGGGCAGCGCCCGCCACTGAGAAAGTGTTCAGGCGGGGCCCTGATGCCGTGGAGGAGTTCTTTATCTGTCCCGAGGTAGGTGGGGTCGTGCAGCTGAGGTAAAGGGGAGGGAGAGGGGCCGGGGCGAAGTAGGGCCAGGGTGAGGTCAGGCCCCATGAATTCGGGGCAGGCAAAGTCGTGGCGAAGTCATAGCGGGTGAAGTCGGTTCGCCGAGGCGGGGGGAGTCCAGATATCAAATCATTTTCCGGTTTCCGGACAACCCCACCACTGATCGGCTCGGTGTCCGGATTCTGGATTCCGGAACTCCGGATTTTGGAGGTCGAACCTGTATAAGCAGTTACTGTTTGTCTGGTTGCATTAATAGTAATAACAGGAGGAGGCAAAAGTTGCCATTAAAACATTTGGCCCCCTTCCTTGTTGCCACATCACAGACTGTCTTCCTGTTTGCAGGCACACTCACACACTTTACATTGGTTTGACCACGGCACAGGACACCAACCGATGTGATTGGCTTCTTATTGAGTAAACTAGATCGCACCAAAATAGTTGAACTGGAGTGGTAACTAAAGCAAAAGAGCCCGCCTAAATCAAATATATTGCCTGTGTCGCCAAAGCTCTGTTTGTAGTCTATGGGCCTTCCCTGCTGCATCCATATCAAGGTGCTAAGTGGCTAGACCTCGGTCCTCCATGCTCGGACTCTGTTGACAATTGGCCAATCTGAGATCCAGGCAGTCAAATAAACTCTGTTTTCTAGTCCTTTTTATTTTCCCAGCCACAAGCTCTGCACTGGTGGATCAATTGCTCATGGAAGATCAGAAGGTCATGCACATGCTGTCCTGGCCTCCATTGCATCACCTCTGGGTTCAAGTGGCCTGACAGCGATTTCACCAACCTCTAGTCCAAGGGCAGCCAAGCTTTTACTGTCTGATGGGCTGAGGGGCTTTCCAACTGTACAGAACCCTCACCAGGCATACAGTTGACCTTTTCATGTTATGGAGAGAAAGAGCCACCAGATATGCATAATCTCTGGTCGGCTGGGGAGACTGAAAACAGGAGGTGCAGACACAGATTGCAAGAAAGGTACATCTTCACAGCAAGAGAGGAGAAAAGTCATCAGATGTGGCAATTTGGTCTATCCATTGGCATAATCTAATGAATATCTCATAACAGTATACATCAAGGTTACTGGTCTCTAAAAACAGTAACCATTTGAGTCCATTGGGGAGTGGTTCTAGTCCCTCTTACGTTCAGTAGATATCTAAATCTCTGTCAGGCATGGGGGAGTGTGCATCTATCTCCCTGGCAGTATAATGTGGATAGATTTCTGTGTTGCAGATAATTTGAATCAAATAATTAGAGACAGTATACCTCGCATGGTGCACTCAAACTGTAAGTATAATGTCTGTGCAAAGTGGTTTTGGTTATTACCAATGCTAAATTTGTGGATTGTAATTGGGTACCAAGACCTGAATTGTTCTTGAACCAAGGTGGAGTGAGTCTGCCTCCTCCATTTAGCTATAACTGCACCCCAATAGTACAATCATGGTGTGAATCCACACTAGATTTTAAGGAAGATATTCCCCAATCATTTATTGTTGTTTTTAAAATTTGAACTTTAAATTTGGACGGTCCAAATTTTGAACTGCTGTCTTAACAACAACTTGTGTTTCTAGAGTGCCTTTAACATAGTAAAACATCCCAAGGCGCGTTATAAAACAAAATTTGACACTGAGCCACATAAGAAGATATTAGCGCAGATGACCAAAAGCTTGGTCAAAGAGGTAGGTTTTAAGGAGCATCTTAAAGGAAGAAAGAGACGTAGAGAGGTGGAGAGATTTAGGGAGGGCATTCCAGAGCTGAGGGCCTAGGCAGCTGAAGGCCTAGGCAGCTGAAGGCAAGACCACCAATGGTTGAGCGATTACAATCAGGGATCCTCAAGAGGCCAGAATTAGAGGAATGCAGATAATTCAGAGGGGGGGTTGTGGGGCTGGAGGATCTAATTTATCCAAATTCTCATCTCAATAGAATAGTCAATCTTTTGACACAATAGAACTGTAAGGCATGGTTGATAACATCAAGTAACTGAGCAATTGAGCCGAGTGCGTACCAACACGTAGAAGCCTAATACACTGAAACTGGTTGCAGGAGCTGTTAGAGTTTATGGGGTGGAAATTAGGTTGGAGCTTCTTAGGATGTTAATGATGGTGGGACGGTAAATTTTGTGCCGGAAATGGTTTGCGGCGGCAGCCAAAAAATGTGTTTGCTGCACCATGAGAGTGGAGTGGAATGCTAATGGAGGCGTTCCACACTTCTGTTAGGGCCCTAGGCCAGGTGAACAACTGAAAATCCATTGCTAAAGCGCCCTAAGCGAGGCCTCCCTGGAAAACAAAATCAGGACAAAAAGCACAAAAAACATTTCTGATAACTTACTCCCCCCAATAAAGGTGAATCGCAAAAATAAATCAGAGAAATATTAATTTAATTTACCTTTTCCAATCATTCCTTTCCGTAGCGCCCCAAGACAGCTCTGCACACCAGCTTTCAAAGGCGCTGTCACCACGGAGCGCTACAGGTGCCGTTATAACCTAATATCGAAATGCTGTTGAAACCGGTTGCACACTGGCTTGACGCTCCTGGATGATACTGGACAGTACCACCGGCACCTGCACATTGAATGTGCTGAGCGGCGAGAATGCCAGCGCTCGCGGCTCCGACCCCTTTAATGCTCCTGTTCCGACCCTTTTCAGGGGCGCTAAGCGACCGAATTTCTACCTCTATGAGTTTGTCATCTATTAATTATTGTACAAACACGTCAAAGCTGATTGGGGTTATTTGTTACTTGTCAAGATGTACTAAGAGTATATGATTCAGGAAATGGTGTAACTCAGTTAATAGACATACAGAAAAGTTTATAATTAAAACATCCATAATGACTCAGATTTATATCAAAATGTAATGCCTTCAAGTATCACTCTTACTTTGTGGAATCTTTCAGCTGGAGATCTGAAGTTGACACTGTGAGGTTGAAATTGGGATTGATGCTTCCAACTGATCTTTGAACCATGTGTTGTTGATCCAGTAAGTTTTGTGGAATATCAAACAGCTGCTTGTTTACTTGCCTTTAGATCAATGCTCGCACAGAACTGGCATTGAGGTACAACGACATCTCTCCACTGGAGAACCACCACTGTTCTGTGGCTTTTAAGATCCTAGAAAAGGTAATTTGACAATAACCACCGAGAAAGTAATTGGTTAAAAGTAGTCAATTAAAATTGATTATGTCCATTAAGCTAAATGTAATATTTATTTTAGGATATTTTTTCCCCCTTGCAAACTTATTTTTCTCAGAAGAACATAAGAACATAAGTTTTTGGAGCAGGAGGTCTGGCTGTACTAAATGTTATATACTTCGATGCAAAGAGCATAGATGAGCTGAGAACACAGGTAGACACTTAGGAGTATGATATTATAGCTATTACAGAGACATGGCTAACAGAGGGGCAGGTATGGCAGCTCAACATTCCTGGTTACAGGATCTTCAGGATAGAAAGGGGTAAAAAGGGAGGGCGGGGAGTTGTGTATTGATTAAATAAACTATTACAGCTGAGAGGAGGGATCATCAAATGAAGCCATATGGGTCAAACTGAAAAACAATAAAGGGGCGATCACACTGCTGGGAGTGTACTATAAACACCCAGTGAGAGGGAGATAGAAGAGCAAATATGTAGGCAAATTTCTGAGAAGTACAAAAACTATAGGGCAATAATAGTAGGGTATTTCAACTATCCTAATATTAACTGGGACAAAATTAATGTGATATGTATAGAGGGTGCGGAATTCCTAAA
The DNA here is from genome assembly GCF_044704955.1 of Pristiophorus japonicus. Classification (NCBI taxonomy): domain Eukaryota; kingdom Metazoa; phylum Chordata; class Chondrichthyes; family Pristiophoridae; genus Pristiophorus; species Pristiophorus japonicus. The sequence goes on from NC_091979.1 coordinate 41,695,715, forward strand.
ATGCATTCAAGAGAACTTTTTTAGTCAGTATGTAACAAGTCCAACACGGAAGGGAGCGGTTCTGGATTTAGTTTTAGGGAATGAAGCTGGGCAGGTGGAAGGGGTATCAGTGCGAGAGCATTTAGATGCTCGTGACCATAATTCAGTCAGATTTAAGGTTGTTATGGAAAGGACAAGGATAGACCAGGAATAAAAGTTCTAAATTGTGGAAAAGCTGAGAAGTGATTTGGCCATAGTGGACTGGAAACAGCTACTTGGAGGTAAATCATTGTCAGAGCAGTGGGAGGCATTCAAGGAGGAGATCCTGAGGGTTCAGGCCAAATATGTGCTCTTAAAGAAAAAAGGGTGGGACTAACAAATCCAGAGCCCTCTGGATGTCGAGGAACATACAGGGTAGGATAAAGAAAAAAAAGGGTGGCTTATGACAGATACCGAGGGCTAAATACTGCAGAATCTCTAGAGGAGTATAGAAAGTCCAAGGGTGAAATTAAAAGGAATATTCGGAAATCAAAGAGAGAGCATGAAAAATTCTTGGCAAGTAAAATCAAGGAAAACCCAAAGATATTTTATAAATATATTAAGAGCAAGAGGATAACTAAAGAAAGAGTTGGGCCTATTAGAGACCATGAGGGTAATCTGTGTGTGGAGGCGGAAGATGTGGTCATGGTTCTTAATGAATACGTTGCATCTGTTTTCACAAAAGAGAGGGGTGGTGCAGATACTGCTATCGAGAAGAAGTGTGAAATATTAGATGAAATAAACATAGTGAGAGAGGAAGTTTAAGGGGTTCAGCAGCTTTGAAAGTGGATAAATACCCCGCCCAGATAAAATGTATCCCAGGCTGTTAAGTGAAGCAAAAGAGGAAATAGCAGAGGCTTTGACGATCATTTTCCAATCCTCTCTGGCTTCAGGTGTGGTGCCAGAGGACTGGAGGACTGCTAATGTGGAACCTTTGTTTAAGAAGGGAGAAAGAGATAGACCGAGTAACTACAGGCCAGTCAGCCTAACCTCATTGGTGGGAAAATTATTGGAAAAAATCCTGAAGGATAAGATAAATCTTCACTTAGAAAGACATGGATTAATCAAGGGCAGTCAGCATGGATTTGTTAAGGGAAGGCCGTATCTGACTAACTTGATTGAATTTTCCGAGGAGGTAACCAGGAGGGTCGATGACGGCAGTGTGTATGATGTGGTGTATATGGATTTTAGCAAAGCTTTTCATAAGATCCCACATGGCAGACTGGTCATGAAAGTAAAAACCCATGGATCCAGGACAAAGTGGCAAGTTGGATTAAAATTGGTTCAGAGGCAGGAAGCAAAGGGTAATGTTTGATGGGTGTTTTCCGACTGGAAGGATGTTTCCAGTAGGGTTCCGCAGGGCTCAGTACTAGGTTCCTTGCTTTTTGTGATATACATCAATGATCTAGACTTGAATATAGGGGGTTGGCAGACAGGAAGCAAAGAGTAGGAATAAACGGGTCCTTTTCAGAATGGCAGGCAGTGACTAGTGGGGTACCGCAAGGTTCAGTGCTGGGACCCCAGCTATTTACAATATACATCAATGATTTAGATGAAGGAATTGAATGTAATATCTCCAAGTTTGCAGATGACACTAAGCTGGGTGGCAGTGTGAGCTGTGAGGAGGATGCTAAGAGGCTGAAGAGTGACTTGAACAGATTAGGTGAGTGGGCAAATGCATGGCAGATGCAGTATAATGTAGATAAATGTGGGTTATCCACTTTAGTGGCAAAAACAGGAAGGCAGAATATTATCTGAATGGTGACAGATTAGGAAAAGGGGAGGTGCAACGAGACCTGGGTGTCATGGTACATCAGTCATTGAAAGTTGACATGCAGGTACAGCAGGCAGTGAAGAAGGAAAATGGCATGTTGGCCTTCATAGCAAGAGGATTTGAGTATAGGAGCAGGGAGGTCTTACTGCAGTTGTACAGGGCCTTGGTGAGGCCACACCTTGAATATTGTGTTCAGTTTTGATCTCCTAACCTGAGGAAGAACATTCTTGCTATTGAGGGAGTGCAGCGAAGGTTCACCAGACTGATTCCCGGGATGACAGGACTGACATATGAAGAAAGACTGGATCGACTAGGCTTATATTCACTGGAATTTAGATGAATGAGAGGGGATCTCATAGAAACATATAAAATTCTGACGGGATTGGACAGGTTAGATGCAAGAAGAATGTTCCCGATGTTGGGGAAGTCTAGAATCAGGGGTCACAATCTAAGGATAAGGGGTAAGCCATTTACGACCGAGATGAGGAGAAATTTCTTCACTCAGAGAATTATGAACCTGTGGAATTCTCTACCACAGAAAGTTATTGAGGCCAGTTTGTTAGATATATTCAAAAGGGAGTTAGATGTGGCCCTTACGGCTAAAGGGATCAAGGGGTATGGAGAGAAAGCAGGAATGGGCTACTGAAGTGCATGATCAGCCATGATCATATTGAATGGTGGTGCAGGCTCGAAGGGCCGAATGGCCTACTCCTGCACCTATTTTCTATGTTTCTATGTTTCTATGTATGATTAAGAAGTTTGCAGATGATACTAAAATTGGCTGTGTGCTTGATAATAAAGAAGAAAGTTGCTGATTGCAGGAAGATAACAATGTACTGGTCAAGTGGGCAGAATAGTGGCAAATGGAATTGAATCCAGAGAAGTGTGAGGTAATGCATTTTGGGAGGACTAACAAGGAAAGGAAATACACATTAAATGGTACTATACTGAGAAGTGTAGAGGAACAAAGGGACCTTGGAGTGCATGTCCACCAGATCTCTGAAAGTGGCAGGCCAGCTAGATAAGGTGGTTAAGAGGGCATACGGAATGCTTGCCTTTATTAGCCGAGGCATAGAATACAAGAGCAGGGGGGTTATGCTTGAACTGGATAAAGCACAAGTTAGGCCACATCTGGAGTACTGCGTGCAGTTCTGGTCACCACATTACAGGAAGGGCATGATTGCACTGGAGAGGGTACAGAGGAGATTTACAAGGATGTTGCCGGGAGTGAAAAATCTTAGCTATGAGGCAGATTTGATAGGCTGGATTTGTTTTCATTGGAACAGAGGAGGCTGAGGGGAGACCTCATCGAGGTGTATAAAATTATGAGGGGCCTAGATATAGTGGATAGAAAGGGCCTATTTCTCTTAGCAGAGAGGTCAACAACCAGGGGGCATAAATTTAAAGTAATTGGTAGAATGTTCAGAGGGGATTTGAGGGGAAATTTTTTCACACAGAGGGTTGTGGGGGTCTGGAACTCACTGCCTGAAAGGGTGGTAGAGGCAGAAACCCTCAGCACATTTAAAAAGTACTTGGATGTGCACCTGAAGTGCCATAACCTGCAGGTTTATGGACCTACAGCTGGAAAGTGAGATTAGGCTGGATTGTTGGCCGGCATGGACACGATGGGCCGAAATGACCTCCTTCTGTGCTGTAAACTCTATGATTTTATGATTCTATGAGTAGACTATTCAGCCCCTTGGGCCCGTTCCGCCATTCAATAAAATCATGGCAGATCTTCAACCTCAACTCCACTTTCCCACCCATCCCCATATCCCTTGATTCCAATCTATCGATCTCTGTCTTGAATATACTCAAAGACTCAGCATCCACAGCCCTCTGGGGTAGAGAATTCTAACCCTCTGAGTGAAAAAATTCCTTCTCATCTCAGTCTTAAATGGCTGACCCCTTATCCTGACAACTTTTCTCCTTGTTCTAAACTGTCCAGGCAGGGGAAATAATCTCTCAGCATCTAGTTTAAATAAGAATATGTTCCATCGGTAATTACAGTTGCAGTTTGCTTGCAGGTGACCTTCAGCAGATGGCAAAGTACTTAACCTTTGTCCATCTTTAACAAAGGAGACAAGTCCGACTGCGGCAACTAGAGAGTAATCTCCCTGCTATCAGCCACTGGGAAAGTCGTCGCTAGAGTCCTCCTCAACCGTCTTCTCCCTGTGGCTGAGGAGCTCCTCCCGGAGTCGCAGTGTGGATTTCGCCCCCTTAAGGGGCGCAACAGAGATGATTTTTGCAGCGCGACTTTTTTTTGCTTCTTCAATCTTACAAAGACCTTTGACACTGTCAACCACGAGGGTCTATGGAGCGTCCTCCTCCGTTTCGGATGGCCCCAAAAGTACGTCACCATCCTCCGCCTGCTCCACGACGACATGCAGGCCGTGATCCTTACCAGCGGATCCATCACAGACCCTATCCATGTCCGGACCGGGGCCAAACAGAGCTGCGTCATCGCTCCAACCGTCTTCTCAATCTTCCTCGTTGCCATGCTCCACCTCACAGTCGACAAGCTCCCCACTGGAGTGGAACTGAATTACAGAACCAGTGGGAATCTGTTCAACCTTCGCCGTCTACAGGCTAGATCCAAGACCACTCCAACCTCTGTCGTTGAGCTATAGTACGCGGACGACGCCTGCGTCTGTGCACAGAGGCTGAACTCTAGGACATAGTCAATGTATTTACTGAGGCGTACGAAAGCATGGGCCTTACGCTAAACATTAATAAGACAAAGGTCCTCCAGCAGCCTGTCCTCGCCGCATAGCACTGCCCCCCAGTCATCAAGATCCACGGCGCGGCCCTGGACAACATGGACCACCTCCCTTATCTCGGGAGCCTCCTATCAACAAGAGTAGAAATTGACGATGAGATCCAACACCGCCTCCAGTGCGCCAGTGCAGCCTTCGGCCACCTGAGGAAAAGAGTGTTTGAAGACCAGGCCCTCAAAGTTATCACCAAGCTTATGGTCTACAGGGCTTAAGTAATACCCGCCTCCTGTATGGCTCAGAAACATGGACCATGGCTAGTAGACACCTCAAGTCACTGGAGAAATACCAGTCTCCGCAAGATCCTACAAGTCCCCTGGAAGGACAGACGCACCAATGTTAGATTCTTCGACCAGGCCAACATCCCCAGCATTGAAGCACTGACCACACTTGGTCAGCTCCGCTGGGCAGGCCACATAATTCGCATGCCAGACACGAGACTCCCAAAGCAAGCGCTCTACTCGGAATTCCTTCACGGCAAACGAGCCAAAGGTGGGCAGAGGAAACGTTACAAGGACACCCTCAAAGCTTCACTGACACCTGGGAGTCCCTGGCCAAAGACCGCCCTAAGTGGAGGAAGTGCATCCGAGAGGGCGCTGAGCTCCTCGAGTCTCGTTGCCGAGAGCATGCAGAAATCAAGCGCAGGCTGCAGAAAGAGCGTGTGGCAAACCAGTCCCACCCACCCCTTCCCTCAACGACTACCTGTCTCACCTGTGACAGAGACTGTGGTTCTCGTATTGGACTGTACAGTTACCTAAGAACTCATGTTACGAGTGGAAGCAAGTCTTCCTGGATTCCGAGGTACTGCCTATGATGATGATGAATTGTTCTTGGTTACTGCCAGTTAGGTGTTCGAATGCCTGAAGATTTGGTTAGTGTCACAATGGCAGATGGAGCCAGTATAGCTTTGGTGTCACTGGTCTCCTGAGCATGGTTTCTTACACCTTGTTCCACTTCAAATATGAAATACAGTATTTGGTATACGTCCAAACCAACCCCCATCATTAATTCTGCCTTCACTTACCACTCATCACAGGACCCTGTAGCTTGCACCTAAGTGCCTTGTGGCTCCCTGAAAGTTAGCTTGACAGATGGGACTCCTCTTAAAATTAGAGTTAGGCCATTTAGAAGTGAAATAACAAAACACTTTTTCACACAAAGGGCTAGAAGTTGTCTAGTGTCCCATTTGGGGTGCTAACTTTTCAGGGAGCGCAAAAGCATTGCCGGGCGAAAAAGATTGCAGCTGTCAGGAACCTCTGCTTTAGCACTCCAAGTGGAGCGCTAAATCAAGTGCTACCACTTTCCTAGCGCGCTAAAGTGAGTAAGGGGGGCGGTAGCGGCTGAGCAATGTTCATTGCAGTGCTGCTGTCTTTAAAGACTCCTTCCCTCGCTTAAAGGGAAGGGCCAATGATGGGTTGAATGAAACTTCAGGTGGTCTCTGTTGGGCCATGACACCCTGCTCTACTAAGAGCGTGCAGGGCTGAGCAATGGCGGGGGCCAAAAACAAATCAGGATGCACCAGAATGGGAAGATAAATAAGTTTTGTCCTACCTGACCACCACTGCCTTCAAATATCGCTCCCCAAGCGGTCAGCTGAGAGATAACGCCATCCTGCAGCTGGCGCTATTGATGTCCGGCAAAGCTGCAGGAAGCAGGAGTGAATATTGCATCCGGGGCGGTAACGGGGCGCTGCATACCGAATGACGTCACTATCTACGGGGCGCAAGAGAGTGAGGCGGTAAGTGTTAGCACCAGCATAAAACTGTCGGGAAAGTACGCAGGCGTTGGTGATTTCGCTACGCCCGATCAGTAACCCCTTAGTGCCCCACTACTGCCCACCCACAGGCACTAATGGGAGACGCAAACCAGGCCAATTTTTTCCCGAAAGTGTAGTGGAAATCTGGAACTCAGTGCTCTAAAAGGGTGTGGATGCTTGATCAATTCAAAATTTCAAGACAGATAAATAGATTTCTGTTAGATAAGGGTTCCGAGGGATATGGAACATAGGCGGGTCAATGGTGTTGAAGTACAGATCAGCCATTATCTAATTGAATTGCGGAACAGCTCGAGGGGCTGAATGGCCTATTCTTGTTCCTATGTATGCTTCTGTCTGCTGAGTGCTGTAAATGCTAGAGTTACAGTCCAGTTTCTAGTGACAATATTTGAATTTTTTACAGGATGTTGAGAAACAAACTTAACAATTTTCCTCCCAAAAAACGTATTCTGAAAATGCAGTGTTAAATATTTCACAAATATTAAATTTTTTTGAATTAAAAACAACAAAGCAACAAAACGGCACTGTAAACATTGCCTCTTTCCCTCTAAGCTCTCTATCATACATAGATCAACCCTTGCACCCATTCAAAAATGGGCTTTGAAGGTATTCATTTAAATATTTTTGCTTGCATGAAGCTGTGGCATGAAATGTGCACAGAATGTAGCTGGCCAGAAAATCATCGGCAGAAAAAATTGGGCACAAAGCATAGCTCAGGCCAGCTTGCCCAACTTTTAGATTCCCCGGCAGCTCAGCACAAAATTTATGTTAAAAAATAAATCTGTGTTGTAATTCCATGCATGTATAATTTGGCACACTGATTAACAGTGACGGAATAAGTCACATTTGGTTTTAATATATGAGATTATGGCATTTTCCAGTTGTTTTACTGGCATTTTAAGGATTGTATTGTTTGATTCTATCCATTTTGGGGATCATATTCTGTGATTCTATCTACGTTTGCTAGCATTGTGGGGATCTTATTCTGTGATTCCATCCATTTTTTAATGAAAACTACAAATCAGTGGCTTTGCCAGTAATCCTTTACAGTTACTCTATTACTGAGCTCATCTTTGGCTATAATTGATAATTCATCCTCAGTAAAATGTTCTTTTTTTTCTGGCATCCCCAGCCTGAAAACAACATATTCCGAAATTTGACAACGGAACAGTTTAAAAGGGTTCGGGAAGGAATGATAAAGTAAGTATGTCGTCGGTTTCCACATGTACGCTGACGACACCCAGCTCTACCTCTCCACCACTTCTCTCCATGGTCTCTAAATTGTCAGACTGCTTGTCCGACATCCATTACTTGATGAGCTGAAATGTTCTCCAATTAAATATTCTGAAGACCGAAGCCATTGTCTTTGGTCCCTGCCACAAACTGCGTTCTCTAGCCACCGACTCCATCCCTCTCCTCAGCATCTGTCTGATGCTGAACTAGACTGTTTGCAATGTAGATGTCATATTTGACCCTGAAATGAGGTTCCGGCCACATATCCGTGGCATAACAAAGACCACCTATTTCCACCTCTGTAACGTAGCCCATCTCTATCCTTACCTCAGCTCATCTACTGCTGAAACCCTAATCCATGCCTTTGTTACCTCGAGACTTGACTATGTACCCTACGTAAACTTGAGATCATCCAAAACAGGGCAGCCTGTGTCCTAACTCGCACCAAGTCACGCTCACCCATCACCCCTGTGCACGCTGACCTACATTGGCTCCCAGTTAAGCAACGCCTTGATTTCAAAATTCTCATCCTTGTTTACAAATCCCTCCATGGCCTTGCCCCTCCCTATTTCTGTAATCTCCTTCAGCTCACAACCGCCACCCCCCCCAACCCCACCGAGATATTTGCGCTCTTCAAATTCTGCCCTCTTGAGCATCCCTGATTATAACTGCTCAACCATCAGTGGCCGTGCCTTCAGCTGTCTGGGCCCTAAGCTCTGGAACTCCCTCCCTAAACCTCTCCGTCTCTCTACCTCTCTTTCCTCCTTTAAGGCGCTCCTTAAAACATACCTCTTTGACCAAACTTTTGGTCATCTGCCATAATTTCTTGTTACGTGGCTCAGCGTCAAATTTTTTTTTGTCTTATAACACTCCTGTGAAGCACCTTGGGATGTTTTACTATGTTAAAAGTGCTATATAAATACAAGTTGTGGTTGTATTGCCATTCGCCCTTAGAGATGTCTTTCCAATAATCTATGTGAATTATTCATAGCATAATCATTGGGGTTTCTGCTGTTACCAAGGATTACCATCCAGCACAACAACATGGGGAATGTGGAGAATATTAATTTACAACCAAGCACCAAGAAGCTTGCCAATCACCAGGTGCATTTTTAAAATTCGTTCCTGGGATGTGGGCGTCGCTAGCAAGGCCAGCATTTATTGCTCATTCCTAATTGCCCTTGGAAAGTTGGTGATGAGCAGCTTTCTTGAACCGCTGCAGTCCGTGTGGTGAAGATACTTCCATAGTTCTGTTAGGGAGGGAGTTCCAGGATTTTGACCCAGCAACTATGAAGGAATGGTAAGATATTTCCAAGTCAGGATGGATTATGACTTGGAGGGGAAATTGCAGTTGCTGGTATTCCCCTGTGCCTGCTGCTCTTGTCCTTCCAGCTGGTAGAGTTTGTGGGTTTGGGAGATGCTGCTGAAGAAGCCTTGGTGAGTTGCTGCAGTGCATCTTGTAGATGGTACACTCTGCAGCCATGGTGCGCCGGTGGGGGAGGAAATGAATGTTTAAGGTAGTGGATCGGGTGCCAATCAAGCGGGCTGCTTTGTCTTGGATGGTGTCGAGCTTCTTGAGTGTTGTTGGAGCTGCACTCATCCAGGCAAGTGGAGAGTATTCCATCACACTCCTGACTTATGCCTTGTAGGTGGTGGAAAAGCTTTGGGGAGTCAGGAGGTGAGACATTCGCTGCAGAATACCCAGCCTCTGACCTGCTCTTGTAACCACAGTATTTATGTGGCTGGTCCAGTTAAGTTTTTGGTTAATGGTGACACCCCCAGGATATTGATGTTGGAGGATTCAGCGATGGTAATGCCATTGAATGTCAAGGGGCGGTGGCTAGACTCTCGCTTGTTGGAGATAGTCATTGCCTGGCACTTGTGTGGCGCGAATGTTATTTGCCACTTATCAGTCCAAGCCTGAATATCGTTCAGGTCTTTCTGCATGCTGGCATGGACTGATTCATTATCTGAGGAGTTGCCAATGGAACTGAACACTGAAATTATCAAAGAACATCCCCACTCCTGACCCTATGATGGAGGGAAAATCATTGATGAAGCAGCTGAAGATGGTTTTGCCTGCAGCGATGCCCATTATACCTTTTGCAAGGTTCTTATTGAGTTCTGCACAAGAAATGGCAGACTGACATTTCAACAGTACTTCAAGAGTCACTTTCTGTTCAAATGCAGTCAAACATAACTAAAATGCACAGTTCCAATAAAAGCTCCCTTGATCGACATTAGCCATATTCCAGTGCATGCTGGTAGTATGCTATTTAACAGTGCATACGCAAAGTTACAGATTACAGAAACATTTGGTACACCAGTTAGTTATTTTATGTTTGGGAGAAAATGGTAAAGGATTAATAAGCTGTGAGAATTGTAAAGGGAGCTCAAAGATGTACCATTGTTCTGTTCAGGTTTATTCAGGGAGGGGAAATGTTTGTATCAGAGTACATGTATTGCTGAAATATAAGTTTGTTGTGCTGAATGCAAATAAAGTTGGCTGGGTTTATGCAGCAGGTATTTTTAACAGAAAATTGATGTGCATGGCAAGACTCGTAAAAGGTATACATTTGATAATGGTGAAATACAGGAGAGTAATTAAATCAAGGGGCTCTGATAACTTATACCGTGGAATCATAGGGGTAAATTTTAGTCTTTTCCTCCTGGGTGTTAAGCAGCACATGGGGATAACATAGAAAGGAACATCTGGTGGGGGTTGAACACCCTCAACATAACCATCTCAATATTGCTCTTCTGCATCTCAAATATCTCGCTCATGCAGTCTGTATTGTGGCATTTAAATGCCCACAGCAGCAGCGAATACTGAAGGAAAGCATTGACAGTAAAACAAACCCTTTTGAGAGGCTGGCTTGAACAATTCAGGACCCAGGGTTTCCACAGGGCAAGGAAGATTCCTTGGGCTATCTGACTTAATGCAGCCCCTGCATGTTGGTAGTGCAGCCTCATTTTACCCTCTGAAATTGCTTGTTGGGAAATTGGGCACACTGCAAATTGTGTGTGTGTGTGGCCATGTGCCCAATTTCTCACTCCCCCTGCCACCCCCGCCACCACTACCCCTGTCATGTCCTGCAAGGCTCTATGCTTCAAGCGGATTCTAAGATCATTTCAGCATTCTGTTGCATTTTTAAATTGCCCCATCACATTATCTGGACATTGATGTGTCTACTATTATTCCCAGGTCATTTCAATGTTTTTAATTCAGTTCTATTCATTGCATACTTCTGCTGCACATTTTTCATTCTATATTTCACCTTTGATAGTTTATACAGGTCTTTGATTTGCAGTGTGTCGGCCCAATTGATTAACTAATCTAGATAGTTCGCTGCATCCTCTCTCTGCTGCTTATTGCGCTGTCAACACATTTGGTTTCCAAATACGTTCAGACAGAGTGAATATTGCCACTGATTGATGCCAGTAATCAGTAACCGTTCCTGAGTAATATCCATGGACAAAGATTACAGAGATGTCGCAAAGCTCAGACTTAAGGCTACACAAAAACAGCTAAAACTGCCTCCAATTTAGAAAAAAAACACTATTGCTCAAATGGGAAAATCTATCTAATAAATCAATAGGGCTTTAGTGAAAAATGTAGTTGAAACAAATGGTTAGTGACGGCTATCAGACTCTATAAAAGTATTCTTCTTCTTCTTTCATGTGGTAGTAGCAAAGCAAATCAAATGTTAATATCTAAGTCAGATATCCAGGCCAAAGCTTCCGGTGTAACAGCATGGATATCTTGTAGGCTGCCTGCAAATTTCCTCTGAGGGCAGTGCTCCAGGGTCTGATTAGGAGATCCACAGTCGCATGATGGGGATGCTTTAATCTTCCACCTATGGAGAAGGTGGCAGCACCTACCATGACCAGTTCTGAGGCGGTTGGTGGTTGTCCACTGTTTGCGAGGAAGGTTTGATTCTTCATGTCGTACTGTGGGGTCCTCGCTAAGGAATCCATTCCATATGTCGCAGTTCTTCCAATAGAAGTATTTAAGTGAGGAATTAATTTTTAACACACTGTGGTAATTTTCTGGGTGTATGGGCTGGCATTGGGGAACCTGGTCAGATCCCAGGACATATCAGAAAATCAGAGGCAGCACACGAGGTGCTTGTGATGGGCAGGGTTCCATGCTGCGTTCCTGCTGCAAATTGCCCCAACCTACACTGACGAGGAGCGAAACTGCTGCAGGGTCTCGGACTGACGCCATTTTTCTTTTTCTTTAGGTGTGTTCTTGCCACGGATATGGTACGTCACAATGAGATTCTGAACCAATTCAGATCTATTCTGTCAGTGTTTGACTTTAACAACAAAGACCATAAGGAAGTTGTGAGTACCAAGTTTTTTTAGCCACACCCTTCATGTGCCCTAAATTAAAGAGACATTGCAGCTGATAATTCAATGGCAGGTGCTCATTGCCTGTAGTCTCGGGTGGAAGTCTGAGGTCCATCTAGTGCCTGCTGCCCTACTATGATGCAATGTGGACAACCAACAACCACATAACTGGCAGCTTGTGTAAGGCTCTTTAAGGTTCCTCATTTAATTTAAATTAAGAGGCCTCATCGTAATGCAAATGAATAGAAACGCAACAGTGATGGAGCCAAATGAGTGATGTTGAGTCAGTAAATATTTAGTGATACAAATTTCTCCATTGTATCCAGGCCTTCATAGATATGTAGGAACTTAGAGATTTTAGCACAATGTAAGCATCGCTCAGGGAGCTGATTTTATACAATACAAGTTTCCTACTCTCACAGCAGAAGGGGTTACGAGCCTACACATGAGATGTATGCAAAGCTCATTAGTCCCTGAAAATATTTAAATCAAGCGGCTATTCCATAATGCAGCTGGAGCACACACATTTGGAATTGGCACTGAAGGAGAGGCCTCAATAAAACATACTTGTCATCCATGCCCAGTGACCCCTGCCCCTTGTATAACCTTTGGCCCCAGTGTCTGGTGCCTCCATGTCCAGTATGCTGCTCCCCCAACCCTGGACATATTGTTTCTTCACTGGCTGCTGACGCCCTAAAATCTGACCCTGGAAGTTTTATTACAAGTGGCACTCGGAATGCCAAAATTATTCATATGAGTTGTCCTTATGTTATCCAGCAAGGTCAACTTATTTGTGCACAGTCACACACTGTGCCTGAACTGTAGACTGTAATGTGTGCAACCACTTGAGGTAAAACACAACAAGGACTGCAGCAGTTCAAGAAGGCAGCTCACCACCACATTCTCAAGGGCAATTAGGGATGGGCAATAAATGCCGGCCTTGCTAGCAATGCCCACATCCTGGAATGAATAAAAAAAAACATTCTACATTCCGATAATTCCTTGCATGAAAAAGTTTCTTCTATTCTCCCCCTTCAGGCATCCAGAACTTATCTTGAAATTATGTTCAGAAAGAAAGGAAGTCCTTGGAGACTGACCTCAGAAGCAGCAGATAGGTGTGATGTTCCCAGAGCTTCCTTATATTCAGGGAGTACCCATGAGATTTGGGCCTCTTGATTCCAAAACCATGGGCCGCTTTCTCTGCAGCTTCGTCACCCATTGCTCCATTCTCCAGCTCCCTTATGCTCGGTCAGTCACCCAATAACACAACTTCATTGACATTATCTACTCCTGCTCCTGGGTGTGAAAATATCTGAGCAAATTATATGTTGACCTTTATTACAAGAGGATTTGAGTATGAGAGTAAAGATGTCTTACTGCAATTATATCGGGCCCTGGTGAGACCACACCTGGAGTATTGTGTACAGTTTTATTCTCCTTACCTAAGGAAAGTTATACTTGCCATAGAGGGAGTGCAACAAAGGTTCACCAGACTGATTCCTGGGATGGAGGGATTGTCTTATGGGATGAGATTGAGTAGACTAGGCCTATATTCTCTAGAGTTTAGAAGAATGACAGGTGATCTCATTGAAACATACAAAATTCTTACAGGGCTTGACAGGGTAGATGCAGTGAGGATGTTTACCCAGGCTGGGGAGTCTAGAACCAGGGGTCACAGTCTCAGAATAAGGGGTCGGCCATATGAGAAGAAATTTCTTCACTCAGAGGGTGGTGAATCCTTGGAATTCTCTATCCCAGAGTGCCGTGGATGCTCAGTCATTGAGTACATTCAAGACAGAGATCACTAGATTTTTGAATATTAAGGGAATCAAGAGATATGGGGATCATGCAGGAAAGTGGAGTTGAAGTAGAAGATCTGCCATGATTTTATTGACTGGCGGAGCAGGCTCGAGGGGCCGAATGGCCTACTCCTGCTCCTAATTCTTATGTTCTTATGAGCTGGTGAGAGATAAAGCAGGTGACAAGGGGGAGGCATCCAGTGGATTGGATCAGAAGAACATGGGGCTGTCCCTTGCTTCAAGCACCTTTGTATGGCTTGATCTTCAACATTCACCTCCTCTTCATTATCATCTTCATTGCAATCAACATTGTCATAGTTCACGAGGAAGAAATATCTACTTTTCATCCTCATAATCATTCCCTCGGCTTCCTCATTCTCTGCTCCAATTGCTGTGATGCATCTGCAGGAGAGGAGGGATAAGCTAAGAATAGAAACATAGAAATGAGGTCCTTCGAGCCTGCACCGCCATTCAATAAGATCATGGCTGATCATTCAACCTCAGTACCCCTTTGAGTGAGCATGACCCCTTGAGATGAAGAAGACAGTGAAGGGTTAGGAAGCTCCTGGCTGTCTGCTGCTTCATAGGGATACTATGCTACTGTTTTGTTCTGAAATCTGCACTGATCTCGCCTTCTCCCACAGCTAGAGGGGAGTGCCACCCCAGCAACATTATTTCCTGTTCTATATAGCAGATACAGGGTCAGCTCTATATTGCCTTGTGTGCCCCCTCTGGTTTCCAACCTTTCATGGGCATCATGCCCAGGTTTATCCTGTAACAAGATTAAGGGAATGAAGTTCAGATGAGTATTTGAGGGATATCTCCCAGTAATCATGAGATAGATGATAAAAAATATAAGAACATTTTAAGTATGGAAAAACTCCAGAAGACTGAGTACTGTGAGCTAAAACTGATGTGACCTTAGTCTTTTTAATATAACAGACTGCCTAAGCAGCATGGCAGACAATCTTTTATACTCCCTTGCATGAGGTGTGCAGGTGACCATTGGGCCTCCAACAGTTGCGCCCTCTGGTGGCAAGACTTACACAGTTACAATGTTTACATACATAACAGAAGAAATAGGAGCAGGAGGAGGCCATAAGGCCCCTCGAACCTACTCTGCCATTCAGTTAGATCATGGCTGATCATCGACCTCAACTCTACTTTCCCGCCCCATCTCCATATCCCTTGATTCCCCATGACTCCAAAAATCTAATTATCTCAGCCTTGAATCTAGTCAGAGACTCAGCATCCACAGCCCTCTGGGCAGAGAATTCCAAATTTCACAACCCTCAGAATGAAGAAATTCCTCCTCAATTCTGTCTTAAATGGCCAACCTCTTATCCTGAGACTGTGCCCCCTAGTACTAGACGCTCAAGCCAGGGGAAACAACCTCTCAGCATCTACCCTTCCAATCCCCTTCAGAATCTTGTATGTTTCAATGATATCACCTCTTATTCTTCTAAACACCAGAGAGTATAGGCCCATTCTACACAATCTCTCATCATAAGACAGCCCTCTCATCCCAGGAATCAATCTAGTGAACCTTCGTTGCACCATCTCCAAGGCAAGAATATCCTTCCTCCTGTATGGCTCAGAGACAGTAGACACCTCCAATCGCTGGAGAAATACCACCAACGAAATACCGCAAGATCCTCCAAATCACCTGGGAGGATAGACGCATCAACATCAGTGTTCTCGATCAGGCCAACATCCCCAGCATCGAAGCACTGACCACACTCGACCAGCTCCATTGGGCGGGCCACATTGTCTGCATGCCTGACACAAGACTCCCAAAGCAAGCACTCTACTCGGAACTCCTACATGGCAAGCGAGCCCCAGGTGGGCAGAGCAAACGTTTCAAGGACACCCTCAAAGCCTCCTTGATAAAATGCAACATCCCCACCGACACCTGGGAATCCCTGGCCAAAGACTGCCCGAAGTGGAGGAACAGCATCCGGGAGGGCGCTGAGCACCTCGAGTCTTGTCACTGAGAGCATGCAGAAAACAAGCGCAGACAACGGAAGGAATGTGCGGCAAACTAGACTCTCCACCCACTCTTTCCTTCAATGACTGTCTGTTCCACCTGTGACAGAGACTGTAATTCCCGTATTGGACTGTACAGCCACCTGAGGACTCACTTTTGGAGTGGAAGTAAGTCTTCCTCGATTTCGAGGGACTGCCTATGATGATGATATCCTTCCTTAGATAAGGAAACCAAAACTGTGCACAGTTCTCAGGGTGTGGTCTCACCAAGGCCCCAGATGATGTCATAGATCTGCTGGTAGCATCTGCTGTTGAAGTGGAGGAAATTGCAACATGCATTTGGGGAGGTCGAACAAGGCAAGTGAATACACATTAAATGGTACGACACTGAAAAGTGAAGAGGAACAAGTGCAGAAGACCTTGGAGTGCAGGTCCACAGATCACTGAAGATAGCAGGGTAGGTAGATAAGATGGTTAAGAAGGCATATGGAATATTTGCCTTTATTAGTCGAGGCATGGAATAAAAGAGCAAGGAGGTTATGCTTGAATTGTATAAAACACTAGTTAGGCCACAGCCAGAGTACTGCGTGCAGTTCTGGTCACCATATTATAGGAAAGATGTGATTGCACTGGAAAGGGTGCAGAGGAGATTTACAAGAATGTTTTCTGGACTGGAGAATTTTGGCTATGAGGAAAGATTGGAGATGCTGGGTCTGTTTTCTTTGGAACAGAGGAGGTTGAGGGGAGACCTGATTGAGATGTATAAAATTATGAGGGGCCAAGATAAAGTGGATAGGAAGGACCTATTTCCCTTGGCAGAGGGGTTAACAACCAGGGGCCATAGATTTAAAGTAATTGGGGGAGGTTTAGAGGAGATATGAGGGGAAGCTTCTTCACCCAGAGGGTGATGGGGCCTGGAACTCACTGCCTGAAAGGATGGTAGAGGCAGAAAGCCTCACCACATTTAAAAAATACTTGGATATGCACTTGAAGTGCTGTAACCTGCACTTCTTTGGACCAAGAGCTGGAAAGTGGGATGAGACTGGATAGCTCTTAGTCGGCTGGCATGGACACGATGGGCCGAAATGGCTTCCTTCCATGCTGCAAATTTCTATGATTCTATGATTCTATAAGTAATTCCTGTTGGGGGAGTTGACAACACATTTTGTTAGGTATAGAATAGACTGGTGAATGATACTTAAAGGGATGACGGTGGATAGGCAATGGCAGACATTTAAAGATCACATGATGAACTTCAACAATTGTACATCCCTGTCTGGGGTAAAAATAAAACGGGGAAGGTGGCTCAATTGTGGCTAACAAGGGAAATTAAGGATAGTGTTAAATCCAAGGAAGAGGCATATAAATTGGCCAGAAAAAGCAGCAAACCTGAGTACTTGGAAAAATTTAGAATTCAGCAGAGGAGGACAAAGGGTTTAATTAGGAGGGGGAAAATAAAGTATGAGAGGAAGCTTGTTGGGAACATAAAAAATGAGTGCAAAAACTTCTATAGATATGTGAAGAGAAAAAGATTAATGAAGACAAATGTAGGTCCCTTGCAGTCAGATTCAGGTGAATTTATAATGGGGAACAAAGAAATGTCAGACTAATTGAATAAATAATTTGGTTCTGTCTTCACGAAGAAAAAAAAAATAACCTTCTGGAAATACTAGAGGACCGAGGATCTAGCGAGAAGGAGGAACCGAAGGAAATCCTTATTTGTCAGGAAATTGTGTTAGGGAAATTGTTGGGATTGAAGGCCAATAAATCCCCAGGGGCCGATAGTCTGCATCCCAGGGTACTTAAGGAAGTGGCCCTAGAAATAGTGGATGCATTGGTGATCATTTTCCAACAGCCTATCGACTCTGGATCAGTTCTTATAGACTGGAGGGTAGCTAATGTAACACCACTTTTTAAAAAAGAAGGGAGAAAGAAAATGGGGAATTATAGACCGGTTAGCCTGACATCGGTAGTGGGGAAAATGTTGGAATCAATTATTAAAGATGAAATAACAGCGCATTTGGAAAGCAGTGACAGGATCGGACCAAGTCAGCATGGATTTATGAAAGGGAAATCATGCTTGACAAATCTTCTGGAATGTTTTGAGGATGAAACTAGTAGAGTGGACAAGGGAGAACCAGTGGATATGGTATATTTGGACTTTCAAAAGGCTTTTGACAAGGACCCACACAAGAGATTGGTGTGCAAAATTAAAGCACATGGTATTGGGGGTAATGTATTGACGTGGATAGAGAACTGGTTGGCAGACAGGAAGCAGAGAGTCGGGATAAACGGGTCCTTTTCAGAATGGCAGGCAGCGACTAGTGGGGTGCTGCAGGGCTCAGTGCTGGAACCCCAGCTATTTACAATATACATCAATAATTTATATGAAGGAATTGAGTGTAATATCTCCAAGTTTGCAGATGACACTAAACTGGGTGGCGGTGTGAGCTGCGAGGAGGATGCTAAGAGGCTGCAGAGTGACTTGGACAGGTTAGGTGAATATGAAAATGCATGGCAGATGCAGTATAATGTGGATAACTGTGAGTTTATCCACTTTGGTGGCAAAAACATGAAGGTAGAATATTATCTGAATGGCGACAGATTAGGAAAAGGGGAGGTGCAACGAGACCTGGGTGTCATGGTACATCAGTCATTGAAAGTTGGCATGCAGGTACAGCAGGCGGTGAAGAAGGCATATAGCATGTTGGCCTTCATAGCGAGAGGATTTGAGTATAGGAGCAGGGAGGTCTTACTGCAGTTGTACAGGGCCTTGGTGAGACCTCACCTGGAATATTGTGTTCAGTTTTGGTCTCCTAATCTGAGGAAGGACGTTCTTGCTATTGAGGGAGTGCAGCGAAGGTTCACCAGACTGATTCCCGGGACTGACATATGAGGAGAGACTGGATCGACTGGGCCTGTATTCACTAGAGGATGAGAGGGGATCTTATAGAAACATAAATAATTCTGACGGGATTGGACAGGTTAGATGCAGGAAGGATGTTCCCGATGTTGGGGAAGTCCAGAACCAGGGGACACAGTCTAAGGATAAGGGGTAAGTCATTTAGGACTGAGATGAGGAGAAGCCTCTTCACTCAGAGAATTGTGAACCTGTGGAATTCTCTACTGCAGAGAGTTGTTGATTCCAGTTTGTTAGATATATTCAGGAAGGAGTTAGATATGGCCCTTATGTTTAAAGGGATCAAGGGATATGGAGAAAAAGCAGGATAGGGGTACTAAGGGAATGATCAGCCATGATCTTATTGAATGGTGGTGCAGGCTCGAAAGGCCGAATGGCCTACTCCTGCATCTATTTTCTATGTTACTATGTTTCTGCTATAGCTATGTACCACACAACCAAGGTTTGCAAAAGCTTCACTGCTTACCTGCTGCACCCTGTCGTGCTGTTGAAGTCTTCGACCATTCCTGTGTATTTAATACTGTCCCTGAAATTTCCAACTACTCTTTTTCCTCACCTCCAGTGAAGTACTCTTCTGTTATATGCAAGTTGCGTTCAGCCAATGCCAGCGGGTATGCAATTGATCTGACTCCCGCTTAATATGGCGCAGTTGGTGCTCAAGCCGACCGACGGGTAGATGTCTTGCCCTTGCAGTGTGCCATCGGGGCAACTGTCCCATGGGATCTTAGGGCCAATGAATTGAATTAGCATGGATTTAAAATGCATTTTCTAGGAGTCAGTTCACTTATGCTGTGCTTTGAATCATAGAATCATAGAAATTTACAATGCGGAAGGAGGCCATTTCGGTACATCGTGTCTGCGCTGGCCGACAAAGAGCTATGCAGGCCAACATCCCCAGCATTGAAGCACCGACCACACTTGACCAGCTCCGCTGGGCAGGCCACATTGTCCACATGCCAGATACGAGACTCCCAAAGCAAGCGCTCTACTCAGAACACCTTCATGGCAAACGAGCCAAAGGTGAACAGAGGAAACGTTACAAGGACCCTCTCAAAGCCTCCATGATAAAATGCAACATCCTCACTGACACCTGGGAGTCCCTGGCCAAAGACCACCCTAAATGGAGGAAGTGCATCCGGGAGGGCGCTGAGTGCCTCGAGTCTCATCGCTGAGTGCATGCAGAAAACAAGGGCAGGCAGCGGAAAGAACATGCGGCAAACCTGTCCCACCGTCCCTTACCCTCAACGACTGTCTGTCCCACCTGTGGTAGGGACTGTGGTCTGGTATTGGACTGTTCAGCCAACTAAGGACTCATTCTAAGAGTGGAAGCAAGTCTTCCTCGATTCCGAGGGACTGCCTATGATGATGATGATTCCGCCTTATCCCACTTTCCAGCTCTTGGTCTGTAGTCTTGAATGGTGGCATATTATCTGAATGGTGGCAGATTAGGAAAAGGGGAGGTGCAACGAGACCTGGGTGTCATGGTTCATCAGTCATTGAAAGTTGGCATACAGGTACAGCAGGCAGTAAAGAAGGCAAATTGTATGTTGGCCTTCATAGCTAGGGGATTTGAGTATAGGAGCAGGGAGGTCTTACTGCAGTTGTACTGGGTCTTGGTGAGGCCTCACCTGAAATATTGTGTTCAGTTTTGGTCTCCTAATCTGAGGAAAGACGTTCTTGCTATTGAGGGAGTGCAGCAAAGATTCACCAGACTGATTCCCGGGATGGCTGGATTGACATATGAGGAGAGACTGGATCAACTGGGCCTTTATACATTGGCGTTTAGAAGGATGAGAGGGGATCTCATAGAAATATACAAGATTCTGACGGGATGGGACAGGTTAGATGCGGGTAGATTGTTCCCGATGTTGGAGAAGTCCAGAACCAGGGGACACAGTCTTAGGATAAGGGGTCGGCCATTTAGGACTGAGATGAAGAGAAACTTCTTCACTCAGAGAGTTGTTAACCTGTGGAATTCCCTGCCGCAGAGAGTTGTTGAAGCCAGTTCATTGGATATATTCAAGAGGGAGTTAGATATGGCCCTAACGGCTCAGGGGATCAGGGGTATGGAGAGAAAGCAGGAAAGGGGTGCTGAGGTGAATGATCAGCCATGATCTTATCGAATGGTGATGCAGGCTGGAAGGGCCGAATGGCCTACTCCTGCATCTATTTTCTATGTTACTATGTTTCTATGTCTTGTATTTGAGCCATTTGTGGGGAGCAAAGCTTTTAACTTCTGATTTAGCTTGAGCCTTGTTAAAATGTTCCATTTATGCATCATAGTCCAAGTTAAATTCTTTATTTTTTAAACATTTGTTCCCAAGCTATGGATGATGTTGACAAGGCTGCATTCATTGCTTATCTCCAGTTGCCCCAAGTCAGTACTGACCTTATCCATCTCTCTCATCATTTTAAAGACCTGGATCATGCACCCTCTCTACTTGTTTTGCTCTAAAGAAAATCAGTTACATAGAAACATAGAAACATAGAAACATAGAAAATAGGTGCAGGAGTAGTCCATTCGGCCCTTCGAGCCTGCACCACCATTCAATGAGTTCATGGCTGAACATGCAACTTCAGTACCCCATTCCTGCTTTCTCACCATACCCCTTGATTCCCCTAGTAGTAAGGACTTCATCTAACTCCTTTTTGAATATATTTAGTGAATTGGCCTCAACAACTTTCTGTGGTAGAGAATTCCACAGGTTCACCACTCTCTGGGTGAAGAAATTCCTCCTCATCTCGGTCCTAAATGGCTTCCCCCTTATCCTTAGACTGTGTCCCCTGGTTCTGGACTTCCCCAACATTGGGAACATTCTTCCTGCATCTAACCTGTCTAACCCCGTCAGAATTTTAAACGTTTCTATGAGGTCCCCTCTCATTCTTCTGAACTCCAGTGAATACAAGCCCAGTTGATCCAGTCTTTCTTGATAGGTCAGTCCCGCCATCCCGGGAATCAGTCTGGTGAACCTTCGCTGTACTCCCTCAATAGCAAGAATGTCCTTCCTCAGGTTAGGAGACCAAAACTGTACACAATACTTCAGGTGTGGCCTCACCAAGGCCCTGTACAACTGTAGCAACACCTCCCTGCCCCTGTACTCAAATCCCCTCGCTATGAAGGCCAACATGCCATTTGCTTTCTTTACCGCCTGCTGTACCTGCATGCCAACCTTCAATGACTGATGTACCATGACACCCAGGTCTCTTTGCACCTCCCCTTTTCCTAATCGGTCACCATTCAGATAATAGTCTGTCTCTCTGTTTTTACCACCAAAGTGGATAACCTCACATTTATCCACATTATACTTCATCTGCCATGCATTTGCCCACTCACCTAACCTATCCAAGTCGCTCTGCAGCCTCATAGCATCCTCCTTGCAGCTCACACTGCCACCCAACTTAGTGTCATCCGCAAATTTGGAGATACTACATTTAATCCCCTCGTCTAAATCATTAATGTACAGTGTAAACAGCTGGGGCCCCAGCACAGAACCTTGCGGTACCCCACTAGTCACTGCCTGCCATTCTGAAAAGTACCCATTTATTCCTACTCTTTGCTTCCTGTCTGACAACCAGTTCTCAATCCATGTCAGCACACTACCCCCAATCCCATGTGCTTTAACTTTGCACATTAATCTCTTGTGTGGGACCTTGTCGAAAGCCTTCTGGAAGTCCAAATATACCACATCAACTGGTTCTCCCTTGTCCACTCTACTGGAAACATCCTCAAAAAATTCCAGAAGATTTGTCAAGCATGATTTCCCTTTCACAAATCCATGCTGATTTGGACCTATCATATTACCTCTTTCCAAATGCGCTGCTATGACATCCTTAATAATTGATTCCATCATTTTACCCACTACCGATGTCAGGCTGACCGGACTATAATTCCCTGTTTTCTCTCTCCCTCCTTTTTTAAAAAGTGGGGTTACATTGGCTACCCTCCACTCCATAGGAACTGATCCAGAGTCAATGGAATGTTGGAAAATGACTGTCAATGCATCCACTATTTCCAAGGCCACCTCCTTAAGTACTCTGGGATGCAGTCCATCAGGCCCTGGGGATTTATCGGCCTTCAATCCCATCAATTTCCCCAACACAATTTCTCGACTAATAAGTTAAGTTACAAGAGCCTCTCTTCATAACTTAGAGCCACAAATCTTGAAGTTATTCGAGTTGCTCCAGTGCATCAATGTCCATTTGAAGATAGGGCACTCAAGCATTCATGAGCTATTCTAAAATGAACTTCACAAATGAGCTTTACAACGTCACAATCATATGTTTCAGTTCCTATTATAAAAATTGATCAGCCTTCTTGGCAACATCTTCACATTTGCATTAACTTTAATTTATCAGCTTTAATCCATCTACCATTCCCCAAATAGCTGATGAGTTCTTACATATTTACTGAATAAAATATTGCCGTAGAAAAGGTAATGTGCTGCAAAAAAGACTAATTAATGTCTGTTTTCTTTTCACATACTTTCTCAACTTCTGAATTATGCATGTGTGTGGCAGATAGAAAGAGACAAAGGAGGTAGTTTAGACTGTGGGTGATATCGGGCGGTATTGATTCAGCCATCTGTTATACATCTCTCCCGATTTTCGTGTCTATTGACTTTAATGGAAATGAAAATCAGGAGTGGCTGAATTGATATTACCCGTTTCACACTATCAAAGTTAAAATGACCCCCAAACATGGGGGCGATTTTAACTCTAATTGCTCAGCAGAAATCTGGTGGGTGGGCAGTTAAAATCGCCCTGGTTCTTACCTGTCCGAAGGCCGCCATGATTGCAACATCTGCAATTTTACCCTGCTCTCCTGAGTAAGGATATATGCCCAGAGCCAACAGAGTCCTTCTTTACATATGCATGCTGCAGCCCGATGACATAATTGAGACCCGACCTTAATTTTAACTCAGGCCTGAGTGGGGAATCCACTTGGAGTTAAAATTAGGGCTATTTTTGAATTGGTGAATGGGGGGAGAAGAAGAGGAAAGAATGAAAGACAGAGACTCACTCTTCGTGACCTAGGGAAACTAAGAGAGAGAGAAGAGTTGGAGATGCAGAGGAAGATACAACTGACTTAAAGAAAGAAAAAGACTTGGATTTATATCACGCCTTTCACAACCACCGGACGTCTCAAATCGCTTTACAGCCAATGAAGTACTTTTGGAATGTAGTCACTGTTAGAATGCAGGGGTAGCTGTATATTTCTAGTTATTTCACAGATAATTTATATGATAGAGACAAAGGGGGTAGTTTAGATAGGGGTGATTCCAAGATGCAAGGACCCCAGATTGTAGAATCGAGGTTATAATATTGTACCAGACTCACCTCTTTCTTTAATGGTCTTTTCCATCTCTTCAGTCCGGACAAGCACTATTTCTCTGCACAGTGTTTTGGGACATGGATGTTGTCAGCTCCTATATCAAACTTGTAGTCTTTTCTGTTTCGTATAACCAATAAAGGCCAATTTATTATAAATTACTATAAAGAAAAGAAATTGAAACTGTTGCACACATGCAAAATTAAAATGATGGCTTCTTTGTTGGTTTGAATGTTTCAGGTTTTTAAGACAACAGACTATGAATGACATACAGAATTATATATGCGTAAAATGCTAATTTGCTTATACCTGTAATATATTTCTAAACAAAAAATGTTTTGCATGTATATATGAAGAATTCATTTTTAAGAGTCTCACAACTGTGACTGAATATCCCCAGTAGATGAAATATCCTCTAGATTGCCACCTAGACATTTTAGACAAAACCAATTCTGACTCCTTCATTACTGTTTCTTTACAGCTTACGATGATTATAATAAAAGTCAGCGACATTTCCAATGAAGCACGGCCCATGGATGTAGCTGAACCATGGCTGGATTGCTTACTGCAGGAGTTTTTCAACCAGGTACACTGAACTATTAAACACAATGGAACCTTTTTGATAAGAAATGTTAATACTGATATATTTCAATGGAAATGGATTGACAGAATGGATATTGAGATTTCCAGGACACCATTTTGGAAGGTTTTGTAGGATATTCAGGATACTCTTTCCCAAAGATTAATGGCTATTAGTAATTCCATAAGGTCTGTTTTCCCGCTATTCAGTTGCAAGAAATATCCTGATTCCACAGCTAGTGAAAGAGCAGAAGACATCTCCAAGGATTTTGCCTTCCTCAGGGGAGCAGGAACAGATTGCTCAATCCCCTCAAATACCTTCACAGGTGAAAGAAGGTCAGTAAAGCAAGGATGTTGAGGCTCTAGGCCTAAAGAAGCAGTCTATTCTGGATCCATCCCAAGACGTGAGCATTCACCATCCTAAGAGGCTGATTGTCATAGAGCAGCCGTCCATAGCTCAGACTCCAGGCCCTGGAGTGGCACTTAGAAGAATTGTTAGGATAGGAATGAGGAAAAATCTAAATGTCACAAGAGTCATGCTCACCGATGAGTTTATTTGACTTCTCAATTATAAAGTTCCAGTGCCCTTATGCAAGTGTTGTCAGAAATATTGTCGGAAACTCCATGATGATGTTTATCATTTTTCTGTTTAAAAAAAATAGTTCCTGAGATGTGGGCGTCGCTGGCAAGACCAGCATTTATTGCCCATCCCTAATTGAGAAGATGGTGGTGAGCTGCCTTCTTGAACCGTTGCAGTCCTTATGGTGAAGGATCTCCCACAATGCTGCTAGGGAGGGAGTTCCAGGATTTTGACCCAGCGACGATTAAGGAACAGCGATATAATTCCAAGTCAGGATGCTGTGTGACTTCTGTTGAAAATATAACATTGCACTGGAACCAAAAAAAGATTTGGGACACTTGTGGGACTTCCAATTTTAATAATGAATAGAGTGGTTCTGAAGAGTTATATATTTAAATGATGTGGAGCATCCTGGTTACTACAGGTGCTGTATATAGCTACAATATAATCAACATTCCTGAAAGTCTCTTTGATGAGTTGGTCTCACAGCACTACCTAGCCCCTATGCATAAAGCTTTCTTAATATTGTAGATATTACAGAAATATTGAAGTGTTTTTAAACCCTTTGCTTGAATATAATTCAGCAACTTTTAGTGGTATAACCCCCCAACCCCGCCCCGCTTGAATTCACCTTAATTGGAGTGGAAATGTCGATTTCTTTATTTATGGAAAAAGATCACCATGTTAGATGTCCCTTGCTGTGTTTAGGTCACTAGTTATATGCAGTATCTTTGGTAATATCTTGAAGCATTTAGTAGCATGGGTGGATGATGCAATGACTGTTCATCCTAGCCTTTCCCTTGGAAGAGAGGTGCTGAAATACAACGGGATGTGAATTTATCTCAACAGGTTTGGTCCATTCTGGTCACTTCTTAATTCCAATATTGCAATAAAAAAATCTAGTTTGGAAACTGATATCCAGCAATGGTGAAACAATTGTGCAAACAGATAAGTTGAAAACTAAGGCCAGTTTGAGTAACTGGTCATTTTGGATAGGAGATGTTCAGGTAAATAGTTTCTCACTGTATACCATATTATTAATGAGCTCTGGAGAGCAGAATGACTGACGATTTTGTGACTTTGGAGGATAGAAGTTTACTACTAAATTTAATCGATAAATATCTAGCCAATTAGAATCTAACCCAGCCTAGTGGGAATGGCGCAGGTTCGGATTAGACGCAGTTTTTACACCTCATGCGATTTTACTCTCCATTGCCATGTATCCGAGCCAATCCTGTCCTATTCCCACAGGGCGGGTTGGGTTGAAATCAGGTCATTCTGTCTTTATTATTAGCATGTGATTGCCAAGAAAATCAGAACTGGATAAGAGTTCCCACTGGGTCTACCAACGCCCACCACACGCAAATGGTAGCAGAGGCACGTGGTCGAAATCCATGGTGAATTTCCCTCTGGTCTGAACATGTTACCGCCACTTCTCAGAACCAGAATGGTAAAGCTAGTACGAGCCCCGAGTAAGTGATGGACTTACCGATATACACCTTGGTCTCTGCCGAGGTCTAAAAGGTTGCAGCTTCTTTTATCAGGTTTCTTTTAGAGAGATACAAACCCAAATCAATTTATTATCGTGAGGATGTGTAGTGCTCACTAGCAATTCTGGATTCTGATCATATGCATATGTTCAATTTTTATCTTTTAAGAGTGACATGGAGAAACTAGAAGGACTACCAGTGTCTCCATTCATGGACAGGGACAAGGTAACAAAGCCATCATCCCAGACAGGTTTCATCCGCTTCGTGCTGCTCCCATTGTTTATTGAACTCGCAAACCTTTTCCCCAATTTGGAGGTGAGTCATTAATCTTTCACAGCATGAATTGTGATGTCATGTGACTTGTCCAAAGGCCCTTTCTTTTAGCGACAGTGGACTGCATACTCCTATTTTGTGTTATACATAGAGGCAAAAGGATAAAAAGAAAGCATTGCATTCATATAGCGCCATTCATGACTTCACAACATCCCAAAGCGCTCGACAGCCAATGAAATACTTTCACGGTGTAGTCACTGTTGTAATGTAGAAAACGCGGCAGCCAATTTGCGCATAGCAAGCTTCCACAAACAGCAAGGTGATAATGACCAGATAATCCATTTTTTAGTGATGTTGATTGAGTGATAAATGTTGGCTTTGACACCGGGCATAACTCCCCTACTCTTCTTCATCTTAGTGCCATGGGATCTTTTTCGTCCACCTGAGAGAGTAGAGGGGCATTGGTTTAACATCTCATCCAGAAGATGGCAACTCCAACAGTGCAGCATTCCCTCAGCACTGCACTGGAGTATCAGCTTAGATTTATGTGCTCAAGTGGGACTTGAACCACAACAGTTAAAAGTTCACGTGGTTGGGGGTAATATATTAGCATGGGTAGAGGTTTGGCTAACTAACAGAAAACAGAGAGTCGGGATAAATGGTTCATTCTCTGGTTGGCAACCAGTAACTAGTGAGGTGCCGCAGGGATCAGTGCTGGGACCCCAACTATTTATAATCTATATAAACGTCTTGGAAGAAGGGACTGAGTGTAACGTAGCCAAGTTTGCTGACAATACAAAGATGGGAGGAAAAGCAATGTGTGAGGAGGACACAAAAAATCTGCAAAAGGACATAGACAAGCTAAATGAGTGGGCAAAAATTTGGCAGATGGAGTATAATGTTGGAAAGTGTGAGGTCATGCATTTTGGCAGAAAAAATCAAAGAGCAAGTTATTCTTTAAATGGAGAAAGATTGCAAAGTGCCGCAGTACAGTGAGACCTGGGGGTACTTGTGCATGAAACACAAAAGGATAGTATGCAGGTACAGTAAGTGATCAGGAAGGCCAATGGTATCTTGGCCTTTATTGCAAAGGGGATGGAGTATAAAAGCAGGGAAGTCTTGCTACAGCTATATAAGGTGAGGCCACACCTGGAATACTGCGTGCAGTTTTGGTTTCCATATTTACGAAAGGATATACTTTCTTTGGAGACAGTTCAGAGAAGGTTCACTAGGTTGATTCCGGGCATGAGAGGATTGACTTATAAGGAAAGGTTGAGTAGGTTGGGCCTCTACTCATTGGAATTCAGAAGACCGCGAGGTGATCTTATCGAAACGTATAAGATTATGAGGGAGCTTGACAAGGTGAATGCAGAGATGATGTTTCCACTGATGGGAGAGACTAGAATTAGAGGGCATGATCTTAGAATAAGAGGCTGCCCATTTAAAACAGAGATGAAGAGAAATTTCTTCTCTCAGAGGGTTGTAAATCTGTGGAATTCGCTGCCTCAGAGAGCTGTGGAAGCTGGAACATTGAATAAATTTAAGGCAGAAATAGACAGCTTCTTAAATGATAAGGGAATAAGGGGTTATGGGGAACGGGCAGGGAAGTGGAACTGAGTCCATGATCAGATCAGTCATGATGTTATTGATTGGCGGAGCAGGCTTGCGAGGCCGTATGGCCTACTCCTGCTCCTATTTCTTATGTTCTTATGTCCTGATTTAGAGGCGAGGGTGCTACCCACTTACCCATAGCTGACACCGAAGGGGCTGGATGCGATGGCTGTGAAATTGCAATGGTAGAGGAAGGTTCCACAGGGGTCATAACTGTAGCACATACAGTGGAAATCCAGCTTATGCTTTAAGTATTGAGTTACCAGCAAAACCTCGAATGATAAATTGGAATATAATTATATATTTAGATGGTTTGATATCCAGTATTTGGTGCTTCCCTCTGAGATTGCATTCTCCTCTTCAATCGCATCCAAAAGGGGGTGGAATCACGATGAAAAATGGAAAATGTGGGTGGTGTGGCTTACAGCTGCATCACCGCACCACTTGCATTTCCCTTTCCTTGCTCCCACTGGGTCTACAATGGCTGCTCTTTCCACGCGAACCATATGCAAATGGTAGCAGGGGCACGAGGTCTAGAACCATGGTGAATTTCCCTCCTGTCTGACCACCTGACCGCCACCTCTCTGAACCGCTATGGTGAAGATAGTAGTAGCCCCCAGTAAGTGATGGTCGCAGCCCTGAGGCGCTTGGTGGTGGGAGAGGATACTGTAGCAGCCTTTCTCCCTCCATTCTTGCCCCCCAGTGACTTACTTACATAGGCCTTGGTCTCTGCCGAGGCCTAGAAATTTGCAACTCCTGTTGTCTTTAGGGTGCTTATACTCCTTTAAATTGATTCCCACCTCTTGTGGCACTGTAGCCCTGGTCCAACTGGTGTTTCTGTTGGAGGTGATAGCAGGTTCCCTCTCTGGAAGCTCGCCATGCATTGGAAATGACCTCTGACGGGGGCAATGGGATGGGGTTGGAGCAGAGTCGGGGTGGAAGCCCCACCACACCCTGCCACTATGCCATTCTTGAAAGGAAAATCCAGCCCCTGGTGTTACCGGGTTATGCTTGTGAACCGCTGGGGTGTGTGGGCCTTTACGCAGGCGTATGCCCGCAGGCCCAGGACCGCAAGACTCTGAAGCTCTGGAGGCAGCAGGTATATTCGGAGTTTTATAACGGTTTGAAGGCGTACTTGGGCGGCAAACCTCCGGCCGCAATTTCCAGGCCATTGAATTTTGTTAGAACATATGAACATAAAGAAGTAGGGGCAGGAGTAGACCATACGGCCCTTCAAGCTTGCTCCGTCATTCAATAAGATCATGATTGATCTGATCATGGCCTCAACTCCACTTTCCTGCCTGTTCCCCATAACCCTTGACACCCCTGTAGTTCAAGATTGGACATCTCTTGATTGGCACTGATCAAGAACGGATGATGATCTGTGGGAATCCTGTGTGGGTTGCACCAGAGTAGCTATTACCAGCTGAGCAAGCCCGAAATAACAGATCTCCACGGAGAGAAGAAATATGATTTAAATTACAATTACCTCCACTGTGATATAATAAAAATGCCAATATTACCCCCTGGAGGAAAGTACTTTATATTGAAAGCACTTTTCTCAATACTTTATTTCTTCTTTAGTAAAATAACATAAAAGGAAATCCTGAGGCATTTTGACATTGTTGGATATGCGCAGAATTGTTGGTTTTTCCAGTACAGTCCACTGCCTATAATTCAAATGTCTTTTTTTGTGCTATAAAATTTCAATTATCCAATACTTTGAAAGAAGCAATGTAAATAACACAGCAAAGTGTTAAAAAATGAGCAGATATCTGGAATTGAGAGACTTTGAATTAAGAGTGAGTGCACTGACCAGATGTTTTTCATAGAATCATAGAAATTTACAGCACAGAAGGAAGCCATTTCGTCCCATCGTGTCCGCGCTGGCCGACCAAGAGCTATCCAGCCTAATCTCACTTTCATAGAAACATAGAAAATAGGTGCAGGAGTCGACCATTCGGCTCTTCAAGCCTTGCGCCACCATTCAATAAGATCATGGCTGATCTTTCACCTCAGTACCCCTTTCCTGCTTTCTTTCCATACCCCTTGATCCCTTTAGCCGTAAGGGCCATATCTAACTCCCTCTTGAAAATATCCAATGAACTGGCATCAACAACTCTCTGCGGTAGGGAATTCCACAGGTTAACAACGCTCTGAGTGAAAAAGTTTCTCCTCATCTCGGTCCTAAATGGCTTACCTCTTATCCTTAGATTGTGACCCCTGGTTCTGGACTTCCCCAACATCAGGAACATTCTTCCTGCATCTAACCTGTCCAGTCCCGTCAGAATCTTATATGTTTCTATGAGATCCCTTCTCATCCTTCTAAACTCCAGTGAATACAGGCCCAGTCGATCCGTCTCTCCTCATATGTAAGTCCTGCCATCCCGGGAATCAGTCTGGTGAACCTTCGCTGCACTCCCTCAATAGCAAGAATGTCCTTCCTCAGATTAGGAGACCAAAACTGAACACAATATTCCAGGTGAGGCCTCACCAAGGCCCTGTACAATTGCAGTAAGACTTCCCTGCTCCGGCACTCAAATCCCCTAGCTATGAAGGCCAACATACCATTTCCAGCTCTTGGTCCGTAGCACTGTAGGTTATGACACTTTAAGTGAACATCTAAGTATTTTTTTAAATGTGGTGAGAGTTCCTACCCCTACCAACCTTTCTGGCAGTGAGTTCCAGACTCTCACCACCTTCTGGGTGAAGACATTTCCCCTCATATGTCCTCTATAGCTCCATCCAATTACTTTAAATCTATGCCCCTGGTTGTTGACCTTTTTGCCAAGGGAAACAGGTCCTTCCTATCCACTCTATCAGAGGCCCCTCATAATTTTATACAATCAGGTCTCCCCTCAGCCTCCTCTGTTCCAAAGAAAACAGACCCAGCATCTCCAATCTTTCTTCATAGCCAAAATTCTCCAGTCCAGGAAACATTCTTGTAAATCTCCTCTGCACCCTTTCCAGTGCAATCACATCTTCTGCGCCCTTTCCAGTGCAATCACATCTTTCCTGTAATGTGGTGACCAGAACTGCACACAGTACTCCAGCTGCGGCCTAACCAGTGTTTTATACAGTTCAAGCATAACCTCCTTGCTCTTGTATTCCATGCCTCAACTAACAAAGGCAAATATTCCATATGCCTTCTTAACCATCTTATCTACCTGGCCTGCTACATTCAGGGATCTGTGGACCTGCACTCCGAGGTCCCTTTGTTCCTCTACATTTTTCAGTGTCGTACCATTTAATGTGTATTCCCTTGTCTTGTTAGACCTCCCCAAATGCATTTCCTCACATTTATCCAGATTGAATTCCTTTTGCCACCGTTCTGCCCACCTTACCAATACATTGATATCTTCCTGCAGTCCTCAGCTTTCTTCTTCATTATCAACCACACAGCCTATTTTAGTGTCATCTTCAAACTTCTTAATCATACCCCCAACATTCAAGTCCAAGTCATTGATATATACCACAAAAAGCAAGGTACCCAGCACTGAGCCCTGCGGAACCCCACAGGTACAGCCTTCCAGTCACAAAATGCCTTCCACTGCTCTGACACTGATTTACCATCAAGTAGCCATTTCCAGTCCACTTTGGCCAAATCCCATCTCCACTCAGCAAAATTAGCTTTACCCCAATTGAGAACTTTTTTTCCTGGTCCACCTTTGCCCTTTTCCATAACTACCCTAAATCTTACAGAATTATGATCACCAGCACCAAAATGCTCTCTCACTGAAACCCCCTTCCATCTGCCCCTCTTCATTCCCCAAAACCAAGTCCAGAACCGTCCTCTCCCTTGTTGGGCTTATTACATACTGGCTTCTCCTCAAAGCGCTGATAACTACTATGTGCTCATTTTTTAATTAACAATATTCAGTGACTCAATGAACGCAATCGTACTGTGCACAGCAATGTTACTGCAGAGACAAAGGATTGTTTTTTATTGACAATTAAAAACATTTAAAAACTATCTTATAAGGTGAAGTTAACTCAACCTGCTTAGAATGACTTTGAAATACCTCATATTAAATATCAGCAGTTTTAAAGCCGATATTTGTTTCTGTAGCAGCACATCATTGACCCTGTGCGAAAGGCTTTGGACTACTACACGGAGATGGAACGAGCCTTGGAAAGGGAGAAACTGAACCGCGGCGGGAACTCGCTGAGTGACAAGATGGTGAAACCTCCGGAGGAGCAAATGGAAAGCCAAAAGGGCGCAGATCAAACCGAGCCAGAGAAACCCACGAACAGGACTCAGCTGAAAGCCAGCTGCCCCGGCACCTCAACGGAAGCGAAAGCTTCTCGGAAAATTGAAAAGAAATAAGTAAGAAGAGAGGATTTTGGACCGGGAACAGTCTCCATTAGAAAACAATGACAGAGATCTTTATTGTCGCATAAATAATATATTGCAGCGAGGAGAAAATATCAGAACTGTAAGAAATTGCATCTGTCTCCCTTTGGCTTTGGCTGTCTGTGAGAATAGGTCCCAATAACAACCTGGCTGGTTACCAAGTGGTCTCATGCACTGTAGTATTAGAGGTGGTGGAAATCAGAGACCACTGTGGTGAGGCAATGATGTATTTTTTGTTCTTGTAGGTTGGCAACAGAGTTTTATTGATCAATGTAAGATTGGATCAGTATTTTTTGATCCATTTGGGTAAAATACAATGATCAGTGCTCACAATAGCTCTTTCAGAATGATTCCAAATAGTTACAGCTACAGAAGTGTGTATGTACTTTTATTGGTCATTTAAACAATACATAATAAGCAGAGCTGTGCAGTTTTCAAGATTCCATATTTCAACTGCTCGATGTCTCAGTAGGTAAGCAAGAGGGTCCCAGAATTCTGATTTTGGGGGTGGTGGGCGGTGGGGGGGTCCAAAAATGGTATAGTTCCAGTAAAGGGAACAAGAATGTAGGGTCAAATAAGGCAGAGTTACACCTGTTGTAAAATACATGTTAAATGCACGTAGAGTTGGCAGCTGGTAGAAGATGCAGTTGCCTTCCTCCCGGCACTCACCCCTGCCCTTGCGCTCGCCGCTCCCCCCCACCAGCAAAGTGCTGCATGAACTTCTGCTTTCATCGTCTGCTAATTCTCACCAGATTTTTCTCTTGGATTTTTAAATCATTTACCTGATGGTTGTAATGTAGGCACCTGTGAGTATGTTCACAGGTTTGTAGAGTTGTTGCCTCCCAGTATTCATCGGGGACTTGGCCTGGAGGGTGGTGCACGGAGCAGTGCCGTGCAACAAATTTTTAAGCCGGTTCACGGACTCCCAGGCCGCCTGCAATTTCTGCGGTCTGGAAGAGTCCGTGTTCCATGTTTTTATGGAGTGTGCGAGGTTGCAGCCCTTGTTTCATTATTTAAAGGGGCTGCTCCTCAATTTCTGGCTGCACTTCAGTCCCACACTCCTGATCTTTGGGCACCCTGTGCGGAGGGGAGCGGGTAGGTCCGAGGGCCTCCTCGTAGGACTGCTCCTGGGCACGGCCAAGGGTGCCATCAGTCGGTCCAGGCAGCGGGCGGTCGAGGGGGTCGTTCAGCCTGACTGCCTGCCTCTCTTCCACACCTACATCCGGGCCAGGGTGTTCTTAGAGATGGAGCACGCGGAGTCCACCGGTATGCTCGCGGCCTTCCGCGAGAGGTGGGCGCCGGAGGGACTGGAGTGCATTGTCACCCCCGGCAACCAAATTTTAATTTGATTTTATGTTTTAAAGTTTAATTTGTTTTAATTGCTGGGGTTTTTAGTGTCCCCCTCCCCTTTTATAGGGGGCACTTGTAAAATTTATGATTTTATTGCCCCAAAAAAATCACAAAAAAACCCCCCCAAAAAAGTAAAAAAAACCAAAAAAAAACCCCAAAAAAGGGCAGTTGAAAAATGTTTGGAGTGTCCCCCAGATTGGGGGGCACTTGATCTAATGTTTATTTTGTCCCCCCAAAAAGAGTTGTAGAGTTGTTGCATTGTGAGTGGCTTAGCCCGTCACACGATGTTCACAAGACTCAATAAAACCCCGGTCAGTTGGGTCTAATTCATCCACGATGAGGTATGCAGTTGTGAGCCTAGTGGATGAACTGGTAATGTGCAGTTTGATTGTTAAACCTTTGTTAATAAACCAATCAATTCTTAATAGCAATGTGTTGCTATGAATTCGTAAGCAAAGAACCCATGAAGCAAATACATTACAATGGTTTACATATTAAAGTTCCTTTTAGGAAGAATCTTACGAACAAGCTAAATTTAGTCTGTTACTGTTGGGGCAAAGACGCTGTGGTTACCGCCTGAGGAAAAATGAATTCTCTTCCAGTGCTTACTGTTTTTCTTGCTTTTTTGGGAATCATCACCGAGAATAGTGATTGAAAACTTCTGCCCACCCATAGTGCAACTTAAAACGTGTTAAAACTATGTGCAGCCACTTGAATGTCGTTCTTTCAGTCCTGTTTCTAATCCATAAGTCCACACCAATGGCAGGGTAATGAGGGCTGTCCCAGGAACTCCAACCTTTACACCAGAATTGCATCAGACTTAGCTTAAGCTTGTAGAAAAGAGTGGCGAGGTTCCTGCATTACTTTTCAAACCAGGAAGTGGCTGAATTCACAGGCTTTGAATGTCGACAAGCTTTATCTCAAAAGAAAAGCAAAATACTGCGGATGCTGGAAACTGAAATGAAAACAGAAAATGCTGGAAATCTCAGCAGGTCAGGCAGCATCTGTGGAGAGGAAGCAGAGTTAACGTTTTCGGTTGATGACCCTTCGTCAGAACTGGAGAGTTTTCGAAAAGAACTGATTCTCAACAAGCACTGAAAGGGGGAGGGGAGGAAAGAAGAAAAGGGAAGATCTATGATAGGTTGGTAGACAAGAGAGATTGGAGAGTCAAAAGGAATGATGGGCCGAATTCAAATGGTAATGCCAGGAGTTAGAAAAACATTAGTCGAGATAGGGTGTGAATGGTGGGATTATGACCAATTGCCATTAGAGACAAGGAGAAAAAAAGAAAGAAACAGGCTCTGAGGGGTGTGTGGTGGTGGGTGGGGGGGAGGGGGCGGGGGTGGAAGGGAGCCAAAGATTGGCAGCGGTTACGCTATAAAATTTTTGAACTCGATGTTGAGTCCAGAAGGCTGTAAAGTGCCTAAATGAAAGATGAGGTGCTGATCCTCGAGCTTGTGTTGTGGGTCGTTGGAACAGTGTAGGAGACCGAGGACGGAGAGGTCAGAGTGGGAATGGAGCGGAGAATTAAAGTGACAGGCGACCGGAAGCTCAGGATCACACTTACGCACTGAACAGAGGTGCTCCGCAAAGCGGTCACTCAATCTACGCTTGGTCTCCCCAATGTAGAGGAGACCTCATCGTGAGATCGAATACAGTATACTAAATCAAAAGAAGTAAAAGTAAATCTCAAAACATGGGCTTCGACTGAGACAATTAGAAAAACTTTTCTTAGTTGTGCAACAATGACAGGATCCTGTCAGCTGCCTTTTGTCAGATCTATGTGTGGGAGCGAAAGCCCGTATTTCCTGAATACCCCGCTTTTGGCGCAGTCTGAGCTGACACATGCTGGGTTGAAAGTTTAAGCAGCTTTTCTGATGAGCATGGATTGTAAATTGAAGTTTAGATTCAAGCAGAGGATGGCTCCACAGGAAAGAAGATACTAGTAGGTGTGAGTCATTCAGCCATTCAAATGTGTCAGTTTGTTCACCTGTGTGTTATAGTAATAAAATTCTTGGCAAGAGTCAATTGTGGCAATGAACCAATTTCAGGACGTTGGGTAGCTGATTGCTTACTTTAGGACCGTTTGTTAGTATTTGCTTTGAAGTAACATGATTTATTGATAGTATGTATGGAATATTGAGTAGAATGACTAAGAAAGCAATAAATAAAGGAAAGATAGATTACGAAAGTAAACTTGCGCAAAACATAAAAACAGATAGTAAAAGCTTTTACCGATATATAAAACGGAAAAGAGTGACGAAAGTAAATGTTGGTCCCTTCGAAGATGAGAAGGGGGATTTAATAATGGGAAATGTGGAAATGGCTGAGACCGTAAACAATTATTTTGCTTCGGTCTTCACAGTGGAAGACACAAAAACCATGCCAAAAATTGCTGGTCACAGGAATGTGGGAAGGGAGGACCTTGAGACAATCACTATCACTAGGGGGGTAGTGCTGGACAGGCTAATGGGACTCAAGGTAGACAAGTCCCCTGGTCCGGATGAAATGCATCCCAGGGTATTAAAAGAGATGGCGAAGTTATAGCAGATGCATTCATTACAATCTACCAAAATTCTCTAGACTCTGGGAGGTACCAGCGGATTGGAAAGCAGCTAATGTAACGCCTCTGTTTAAAAAAGGGGGCAGACAAAAGGCAGGTAAATATAGGCCGGTTAGTTTAACATCTGTAGTGGGGAAAATGCTTGAAGCTATCATGAAGGAAGAAATAGCGGGACATCTAGATAGGAATAGTACAATCAAGCAGACGCAACATGGATTCATGAAGGGGAAATCATGTTTAACTAATTTACTGGAATTCTTTGAGGATATAACGAGCATGGTAGATAGAGGTGTACCGATGGATGTGATGTATTTAGATTTCCAAAAGGCATTCGATAAGGTGCCACACAAAAGGTTACTGCAGAAGATAAAGGTACGCGGAGTCAGAGGAAATGTATTAGCATGGATAGAGAATTGGCTGGCTAACAGAAAGCAGAGATTTGGGATAAATGGGTCCTTTTCGGGTTGGAAATCAGTGGTTAGTGGTGTGCCACAGGGATCGTTGTACTGTTTACAATATACATAGATGACCTGGAAGAGGGGACAGAGTGTAGTATAACAAAATTTGCAGATGACACAAAGATTAGTGGGGAAGCAGGTTGTGTAGAGGACACAGAGAGGATGCAAAGAGATTTAGATAGGTTAAGCGAATGGGCTAAGGTTTGGCAGATGGAATACAATGTCAGTAAATGTGAGGTCATCCACCTTGGAAAAAAAAACAGTAAAAGGGAATATTATTTGAATGGGGAGAAATTACAACATGCTGCGGTGCAGAGGGACCTGGGGTCCTTGTGTATGAATCCCAAAAAGTTAGTTTGCAGGTGCAGCAGGTAATCAGGAAGGCGAATGGAATGTTGGCCTTCATTGCGAGAGGGATGGAGTACAAAAGCAGGGAAGTCTTGCTGCAACTGTATAAGGTATTGGTAAGGCCGCACCTGGAGTACTGCGTGCAGTTTTGGTCGCCTTACTTAAGGAAGGATATACTAGCTTTGGAAGGGGTACAGAGACGATTCACTAGGCTGATTCCAGAAATGAGGGGGTTACCTTATGATGATAGATTGAGTAGACTGGGTCTTTACTCGTTGGAGTTCAGAAGGATGAGGGGTGATCTTATAGAAACATTTAAAATCATGAAAGGGATAGACAAGATAGAGGCAGAGAGATTGTTTCCACTGGTAGGGGAGACTAGAACTAGGGGGCACAGCCTCAAAATACGGAGAAGCCAATTTAAAACCGAGTTGAGAAAGAATTTCTTCTCCCAGAGGGTTGTGAATCTGTGGAATTCTCTGCCCAAGGAAGCAGCTGAGGCTAGCTCATTGAATGTATTCAAATCACAGATAGATAGATTTTTAACCAATAAGGGAATTAAGGGTTACGGGGAGCGGGCGGGTAAGTGGAGCTGAGTCCACAGCCAGATCAGCCAAGATCTTGTTGAATGGCGGAACAGGCTCGAGGGGCTAGATGGCCTACTCCTGTTCCTAATTCTTATGTTCTTATGTAACACCTGATTTTGTATAAGATTTGTGAGCGAACACTCTTTTAACAGAGACACACTGGAAAATGGAATGTGTGAGTCTCGAGAGCAGCAGAGACACTAGAATTGGCGTCTCACAAGCAGGGAGCATGCACTGATTTTGTGAAATGTATGTCTCTGTAACTTTCATCTTGTATTTTGTGTAGTATGAAATTTTGACTAAAGACCTGATCCTGCCATTACTACAACTGGGTGTGTGTGTAACCTGATGTTTAAAGCAATGAAATGAAAAAAAGCAAGAAAGCAGTCCAACTCCATGCCGGCAAATCTATTTCTTCCCACACTTCTGTGAAGGCTCACAAGCAAAGAAGGTGTATTAGAGGTGGGCCGACCAATTTGCAACCATTCCCAGCAGATGTCAGCTTTGGGGCAGGAAGAGAGAAAACCGGGGAAACAGCAACATATTTCTACAAAGCTATTGATGTGATAAAATGTGCCAAGGCGCTTGTTTAAGTCCTCTTTAAGTGTTTTTTGCATTGCAGAGCAGAAATACTTCTTCAGGCTGATTCCACACTCCCAGCAGGGGACTTAAGGCAGGAAATCGCGAGTGCACAATCTCTGATGTAGTTCCTGCAAGCACTGCTCCCTACAGGGACCATAGACTGGTTACAGCACAGAGGAGGCCATTCGGCCTTTCGAGTCCGTGCCAGCTCTCTGCAAGAGCACTTCAGCTAGTCCCATTCCCCTACCCTTTTACTGCAGTCCTGCAAATATTTTTTCTTCAGGTACTTAACCAATTCCCTTTTCAAGGTTGCGTGATTCATATTTAAAACTACACAGCTCTGCACTTTATTTTTATATTCATTCACGTGATGTAGGTGTCGCTGGCAAGGCCAGCATTTATTGCCCATCCCTAATTGCCCTTGAGGAGATGGTGGTGGAGAATCACCCTCCTAAACCACTGCAGTCCGTGTGGTGAAGGTACTCCCACAGTACTGTTAGGGAGGGAGTTCCAGGATTTTGACCCAGCGACAATGAAGGAACGGCGACGTATTTCCAAGTCAGGATGGTGTGTGACTTGGAGGTGAGTTTGGAGGTGGTGGTGTTCCCATCTGCCTGCTGCCCTTGTACTTCTAAGGTGGTAGAGGTCGCAGGTTTGGGAGGTGCTGCCGAAGATACCTTGGCAAGTTGCTGCAGTGCATCTTGTAGATGGTACACACTGCAGCCACAGTGCGCCATTGGTGGAGGGAGTGAATGTTTAAGCTGATGGAAAGAAACAGCAAACAGGGAAGAGCTTCAGGTAATCGAACAAAACATTTTGAAATTATGAAGAAAAAAAAATCTAATTAAAAGGGCCTCACCAGAGAAGCTCAAACAAATTCAAAATTAGAAAGGGAGAACAAGTGAAGATGGGATTTGAAACTAATTAAATATCTTGTCAAATATGCCGTGGTCACAGATTGCATAGTTCCAGCTATGAGTGACTGAGTAAGTAACCCCTTGTAGGCTTCAGTAGAACTATGCATTAAAGCTATGATCACTTCCCGAGAGAGGGCACTGCTGTCCTCTGAAGAGTCAGTGAGCCAAATAGGGAGAAACCCAGTAGGTCAGCTGGTGGAGCAAGGCCAAAGCTGGGCTGATTCACGATGATTCAGGTGACCTGATCCTGCAACAGTGCACCAGATTTGCTCAGTGCGCTGTGGGTTGGTTTTGCCCATAACTTTTATTTCAACTCCGATTTATTTCTTCTGCCACAGCTGTCAATCTGCGGACTAACCCCGTGGTTGGGATTCCAAAGCTGTCTCAAAAGGTCGTAGCTTTAATTTTAATCCAGCTCGCCCCCAGAGTGTGGGGTTAAAATCGGGATAAGGAACCTCCTGCATCGTTCCTGAACTGATCGCAACACACGCAATTTTAGCTGGTGATTTACTCTCTTCGGATCACCTGCCCTCACCAGATAAACAGGGAGCTGATTACAGAGGCAAAGCCGCGGTCTGATGATGTCATTGGGATGCTCGCACGATTTTATCTCTGTTAATCACATGACTCTCCAGTCAAAGCTATGGCAGGCGGAACCATGGCCAAAAGAGGCGCGGATGTCTTTTTAAAATTTCTTTCAAGGTTCCTTGTAGGCCAGGAAGAGCAGGAGTGCATCGCTTGAACCAAACAGAGACCTTGGCCTCCTCTGCCTTAAGCTACACCACTTCGCCGATTGCCATTGTTCCCAGCCCCCTCTCGCTCACTTACCTCATTGGGGACTGCTTCCCTGAATTCCTGGCGGTGGCCTGCGAGGATTCCCGCTCCCGCCTGCCACCCTCTACGTCATCCTCGCTGGCTTTGGGCGCGGGTGTCCATAAGGGAACAGTTATATAAGGCCAGGAATTCAAATTGTCTAGGCCTCATTGTCTCGGGCGGGGGGAGGGGAGGAACAAATCGTCGACCGCTTTGGCCCCCGCACCCCCCGATTTGCAATCTACGTTAGAATCGAGGCTCAAGGAGCAGCTTTGGTAGCTAAAATAGGTATTTGTTGATCCGCAAATGGAACAAATCAAATTCAAACAATTTTCTAATCCTTAGGGCTTGATTTTTGTTTGAATTATGCCTCTTTTAGCGCCCCAAGGGTCACAAAATGGTTTAAATTCATTCCTGGGATGTGGGCGTCACTGGCAAGGCCAGCATTTATTGCCCATCCCTAATTGCCCTTGAGAAGGTGGTGGTGAGCCGCCTTCTTGAACAACCATGAAGTATTCCAACAGTGCAGTTATACTTCTTCATAGCGTTCTCATTGTTTGAAGGTTAGAGGTAAACCTATAATTTGGTATAAATCTGCGAGTGTAATTTTAGTGCCAGAATCAAATTACATTTTCTCAGAGAAATAAAAAAAATTACGGCGTTAATTGGAGAGTCAGTTCCCTTCCTTGATTTCCCTATTGGTCAACTGATAGAATCTTTCCTCCCCCCTCTCCCATAGAATATCCTCACTACGAACCAACTCTGAATTACTGCTGCAACCTGATATGGTGCAACGTTGTTCTCATAGAATCATACAAATTGACTGCACAGAAGGAGGCCATTTAGCCCACCGTACCTGTGCCGGGATGTTATATATCACATAATGGAAGGACACAGATTCAACCTTGTTGATCTTCTGCAATCTTTGAAGCTTTCCCACAGGCAGAAAAACTGGAGGGCAAATCACCTCAGGCAGGCCACAACATCTTGGTGGTTTTGAAGTGCGTTTGCATATGTTTGACTCTGCATTTGTGGAAGTTGGTCCTTGTATATGTGTTTATAGAATCTGATATTAAATGATTTGTGATATTGAGTGATTCGAGCCTCAGTTATGACTGAAAGAACAACTTGACCAATATGTAGCTTCAAGCCAGGAACACTTTTTCTTTCAAACCTCCTGCCTTCATGTTCCACCTAATCACTAATAACAGTAACAATCAGAATATACAGAATAATTAATACCAGGGAATTATGAAGGAATCCTCTCTTTCTTACATGGATGCTTTTGTGCCCTTTGGGGATCTGACATTTACACAGGAAAAGATTTCGGTCAATCATTACTGAGTGAAAGGTTACATGCCATAAAAATAATTCCCTGCACCGTTCCTGTCACATTTCCCAGAGACCACAGATTCAAAAGTTTTCACAATTTATATGGAAATGGAGGCTTTTATGTTCAGTTGTTTGTCTTCTGCAGGAGACTTACAAGAATGATTCCAGGGATGAGGGACTTCAGTTACGTGGATAAACTGGAGAAGCTGGGGTTGTTCTCCTTAGAGCAGAGGTGTTCAAAATCATGAATGGTCTAGACAGAGTAGATAGAGAGAAACTGTTCCCATTGGTCGAGAACCAGAGGACACAGATTTAAGATGATTGGCAGAAGAACCAAAGGCAACATGAGAAAAAACGTCTTTATGCAGCGAGTCTTTGGGATCTGGAATTCACTGCCTGAAAGGGTGGCGGAGGCAGACTCAATTGTGGCTTTCAGAAGGGAATTAGATAAGTACCTGAAGGAAAAAACAATGGTAGGGCGACAGGGAAAGGGCCGGGGAGTGGGACTAGCTGAAGTGCTCTTGCAGAGAGCCGACACGGGCTCGATCTGTGCTGTAACCATTCAGGGCTAGACTTTCCTCTTCATTTTCGACGATTATCTCGGCGGTACTGCTCTTTTTCGGCGGAAAACCACCCGGCGAAAATTTCCACTTTATTTTTTAAAGAGTTCCGCTGACATTTTCAAAATATTGCTGGGGAGCGGACTGCCCACGTGCACCACCGAGAAACAGCCACTGCCCAAGTTTTGGCTCAGCGGTGACCTGTTGGTAAGATCGAAAAAAACGGCCACTTTTACGACGATTAAGTTAAAAAGGATCTTGAGAATGTTTTCTGAATTTTTATTTTTTGTTTCATTGAAAAAATATTTTTTGAGTTTTCCGCCCTCCCTAGGCCCAACCGCAGCCTCAGTCTACGTTTGAGTACTTACCGCCCATTCTGGTTAAGAACCGCCCAATTTGCCCAGGATCGCACTTAATCGCCGAAAATCTACGTGGAAGATCCATTTTTTTGCCGGGCAATATTTTTTCCCTTTTTTATGCAATTTTTCGCCAATGTTATTTGAAGAATCTTAGCGGTCTTTTTGGGCGGCAATCTGGCGGTGGTGGACGTTAGGGAAAGTCGAGCCCTATGATTAACATTAAGGACTGTAGACAGTCTGCTGGAAAAGGATAAGTTTACTCGGCTGAGTGGCTTTAACATACTCCCAGCTCCGTGGTGTTCCTATGTTCTCAAAACCACCTTTCACATGCTCACCTCTGGCAATGCACACCTTTTTTTTTCCATTTCTGTTTTCCTTACCGCCACTCTATCTCTAATGTTACCTGTTTCAACTGATAGAGAAGTGCACGGGCCCTGTGTGGCTGACTGATGAAAGGCTGGGTATGGAGTGGGATAAATTGGCCCACAGCAGTTCTCTTGTCCTTGAGATGGAATGCCTGAGATCCATGCAGTGCTCTCTCCATCACAACCAATGCCATTGAGTTGATGTCCAAGACTTGAACTTACAGGATTGCAGTTGAGAGTCAAAAGGGGGCCGGCTACTTAATTTTCATTCTGGAATGTTTATTTTCTGTTGCTCAAACACAGGCTACCAGATTATTGGGCCCAACTTTGGCCACGACTTGCATCAATTTTTTTGGAGTAAGTTGTTTTTTCTAGCGTAAGTTAAAAAATGCCATTTTCCCCCAAAGTTTGCTCCAGAGTAAGTCAGTTAGGTATGATTTTTTTTAGGTCAGTTTTTTTTTTCAAAAGGGGGCGTTCCCAGACACTTACACCAGTTTTGGCCATTTATGCCACTTTGGCCAGCAAAAGCTTACTTCAAATCGACTTAGGTCAGCGTATGTGGTCAGCTCTGAAAAACCTTGCGGGCAGTGAAGAAAAAGCAGCGCACAATTGGCAGACATTAGGGCAGGGATAGGGGAGGGAAGGGAACTGGAGAGGACCTCAACAACCAAGCACCAAACTGTCCAAGGAAAAGCTCAAACAATTAAAATACAAATAAAAATGAAGTAAATCCTACTGGAGAATGCATGCTTTGTATATCAGCATCTCTCTCTCTCTTTCTTGCTACCCTCCCTCCCCCGCGATGTCACAGAGGGAGAGAGAGAGATGCTGGTATACAAAACACTCTTTCTCCCCCCCCGCCAAAACACTCTCCCCGCGCCCCCCATAACTCTCCTCCCCTCCCCAATATACTCTTTCTCCCCCCCCCACCCAAAACTCTCCTCCTCCCTCCCCCAATCGAAACTCTCAAGCACAACCAATAAATAAAAAATAAAACCGAAGTCCTTCCTCGGCCCGGGAACTCAGCCAGCCGGCCGGCCGGTGCGGGAGGCCACTCAGCCGGGGATAGAGTGCGGCGAGATCGGGGCGTCCCTTCGGTTGGGGATAGAGGCTGTGAGCATCGGGTCCTGC
This sequence comes from Pristiophorus japonicus, assembly GCF_044704955.1. NCBI lineage: Eukaryota > Metazoa > Chordata > Chondrichthyes > Pristiophoridae > Pristiophorus > Pristiophorus japonicus. Next base: position 41,739,927 of record NC_091979.1, read on the forward strand.
TCACAGCCCGCAGGACATGCTGAGAGGGCAGGAGCATGAGCGCAGACTTCACTGCGCATGCGCGCAGGTGCCGGCACTGTTTTCGCCGCTGGCCTGTTGCTCCGCGCCCCACTTCAGACTGCACGCCACGCCGGAACTCCGGGGACTCCGAAGAGTGGCCAGGATGGGGCCCCTTTTTTCAGGCGCCCTTTCCAGCGCGCAAAGTTGCCGCACTTAAGGTAAGTGCGCCGAAAAAAGGGTTGGACCCATAGTTGTAAGAGTAAATAATTTAAATTAGAAAAACAAAATCGACTGGTGGGACTGCTGATTTACTTTCCCACATTACAACAGTGACTACACTCCAAAAATACTTCATTGGCTGTAAAGCGCTTTGGTGGTTGTGAAAGGCGCTATATAAATGCAAGTCTTTGAATGATGCAACTGTAAAAACATGCTCAGATACAGTTCTCCACATCAACAGTCCTGTGGTTGCTACTGCTTGGGCTATTGGGCATCATACCAACCCTTCAGCCTTTCTGTGTGCTGATATGACAGTGCATCAATGCCATCAATAGGTGGAGCTGCTGTATAATACAGCAACATGGTTTTTAGGTAAGTTTCCTGCTGAAGTAACACTCCACAAAGAACATGCACCTCACATCTGCAATATTGAAACACAAATAGGGTGGAATACCCCTTACTGATTGAAGTTTTCACTTAAGCTTCCTTTCGGGAATGATTTGGCCAGTCTTGCAGGGACTTCTGAGACAGGGATAGACAATTGACCAATCATGAAAGGGTGGGCAGCTAATTCCTTCACTGCACCTCTCAGTGGTGCTTGAAAGCATTGATGCCGTTGATGGTGTCCATGGCGATCTGGATCGTAATCTACTCTGCTGACCAAGGCAACCAGTGTTTTGTAGAGGAGAGGGAGAGAATAATGAATACTTTCTGAACGACAGAAATTTACAAGGTCTGTAGTTGGATTCTACTGTAAAAGGGAGAAATTGCATTGTTCAATATCAGTATTGATACGTTCGTATGAAATTCCTAATGTTATTTTAACAAAATGTTAACTCATTTAAAATAATTCATCAGCAATAATGTACTCTTAATTCTGCACTGTTGATCACTGGGAGTATTGCCCACACCATCTGTTTTGAATCTTTTTATCTGTTACCTTTACAAACGCACCTATTCAAGTTGAATAATAAATTTGTGAATTTGTTCAGGGAGCACAGCATTGTGCATCATTGTATATTGTAGAAAACATAGCTAGTGTCCTTTCGAATTGTGTGAGACAAGAGCCACTTGATCAGAGACCTAATAAATTAAATTCTAATGTGCTGCAAATAATTTATTCCTGAAATCATTACATTTTCACAATTAATAATTTAAAGAGAAAATGAAAATGGAAATGAACAGGTTTGTCTAATAATGATGTGCTGCTATCGTATCTTCTTTATGTTATGGTGGTTATTGTAATGCATTAATTATTTCTCAAATTTAAAAAAATGACGTAAATTAGAAAGAGTATGTTCACTTCATTCTCTTTGTTCACAGCTCGCCTCGAACATGCTTCTCTTTTCAGGCCTGTGCTGATATGTAGAAAGTGTTGCTGCCATCTAGTGATCCCTTGCAAACATTGCAGGATATTTGAGTTATTTTGACATAATACGCTACAGTTGCAGCACCCCGAATCCGGAGCCCTCAGGACCGAGGCCGTTCTGGATTTTGCGTTTTGCCGGATTTTGGAACGTCTTTCTGACGTCACGAATCCGGAAACACCCGAGCCCAGGTTCGGGTATTTCCGGATTTCGGAATGTCAGCAGGGGGGTGTTCGCCGGGCGATGAGATCGTTGGCCAGAGCCCCGCCGCCGGGGAAGAGTTCGGGCGGGCTCCGCCATCGGGGAGGTGGTTGGGTGGGGCCCGCCGAAGAGCTGGGCGGGCGGCCCCATCGCGGAGGAGGTGTTCGGGTGGGTCAGCGAAGAGGCCTCGAGGTAAGGGCAGTGACGGCGAGGCGAGGCGAGGCCCGAGGTCGGGCAGCGGTGAGGCGAGGGACGGTGAGGCTAGGCCCGAGGTCGGGTAGCGACGGGACCTTGAGGCCGGCAGGGTCGCGGGTCCAGATTCCGGAACATTTTACGGATTCCGGATGACCCTGCCACCAATCGGTCCAGAGTCCGGATTCCGGATTCCGGAACTCCGGATTTTGGATGCTCAACCTGAATTAGCAAATGCAATTGTACTGCCTTACTTAGTAAATTCGTCACTACTGGGTAAAGTAGCAACCTTGTGCAATAGCCATTTCTATTATATACTTAGAGGAATCGCACTATCAGTAAATATGGAAGCGTTAAAACATTTTGTTTTCTATGTAATAAATTGCACAAATTCCAGTCACTGACTAACAAGTCTAGTTCCCTAGCTGCTGAGACAAATTTTATTCAACCCACTGGCGACAATAATATAAGGATTTAAATGTTTTTAAATACTTGTGTCTCCAGCACACAATAAAACAATCCTAACTTGGCTAAAGGCAAGGTGAGATATTATAAGGAATAAAAGGAAAGTATTGAAGAATTTAGTTAAACTAAAGGAGGACAAAGTGCCAGACCTGACAAGGTACATCCAAGAATCCTGAGAAAAATGAGGGAAGAAATAGAAATCATAGGTCTTAGAAATCATATTTCCGGGCTCTATTGCGAGTGTAGGGGGTCGGGGGGTAGGGCGAAATTGCCCTCTGCCCCAAATGGGGTGCACCGACCTTTATTTAAGATTTTTCTCCGTCCCAATCCATGGGGCAGAGAATCTGGCGATTTTCAGGTCTTTGTTGAGTTTAACGGTCGGAGCGATGTTGAGGTTGTCAGCGGGGCGGATGTGTGGGCGGGTCGGAACGGCCGTCGCCATGAGTCGCCAGCGCCATGCTGATGACATCAACGCTGACACGTCACAACCTCCCTCCCTTTCAGTTAAAGGGGAGAGCCGCTGAGAACTCTGCAGCCACTTTAGTGGCAGACACTGGGCCACCAGGGAGTGTTTCGGCCAGGCCAGCGGCCCGGTACCCAAGAGGGGGTGCTGGGCTACTTGTTGGCGGCCTGACCGAACCCGTGGCCACTATTGTCGGGCCGGCCCGGCAGTCGACCGCCAATTAAAATAAAATGCCGGCCACGGCAGTGCGCCCTCCCCTTTAAGGGCGGACACGCCGCCCAGCCGCAAGAAGTTTCTGCCGGGGAAAGCTGACGGGGGCACCAAGTGCCGGCCAATCTGCTCCTGCGGAGCAATTTCCTGCGGGGCAATTTCCCAAGTGGGGCGGAAAGGGATTCGCCGCCGGTCGGTAAGGGGTCGGCGTGTGCCTGATGGGGCAGGAAGATGGTCGCGGCGGTCCCTTACACCGCTCCAAAAATAAAGGAGGGCAAGTTTCAAAATGTCAGCCCCTCCGCACTGACCAAACGGTGAATCTTTGCTGACCTGTTGCCACCTCTTTGAGGTGGTAACTGCTCTTATAGAAAGGGACAATTTCGGCCCCTGGATATGTGCCAGAGGGCTGGAGAGTGACCGATGTAATACCCATTTTTAAAAGTGGAGACAAATAGTTACAGGGCAGTTAGTTTAAAACTGCTGTCAGCCAAATCAGGGCAGGAAGTGAGTGAGTAAGTCCTGTGCTCCATTTTCACTGCCTCCCGTGCCTGGAATAACACATTTAGTGAGTTGGTCTTACCGCAGGTAAAAGTTACACAGACAGATAGGGAATGGATGATCAACAGGAAGAGCAGTGTAAGGAAGGTAGTGCAGAGGTTCCCTGTGGTCATCCCCCTCCAAAACAGATACACACTGGGTATTGTTTGGGGGATAACTCATCAGGGGAGGGCAGCAGCAGCCAAGTTCATGGCACTGTGGGTGGCTCTGCTGCACAGGAGGGCAGGAAAAAGAGTGGGAGAGCTATAGTGGTAGGGGATTCTATTGTAAGGGGAATAGAGAGACGTTTCTACGGCCGCAATCAAGACTTCAGGATGGTATGTTGTCTCCCTGGTGCAAGGGTCAAGGATGTCCCAGAGTGGTTGCAGGACATTTTGAAGGGGGAAGGTGAACAGCCAGTTGTCGTGGTGCATATAGGTACCAATGCTTAGGTAAAATACGTGATGAGGTCCTACAAGATGAATTTAGGGAGCTAGGAGTTAAATTTAAAAGTAGGACATCAAAGGTAGTAATCTCAGGATTGCTACCAGTGCCACGTGCTAGTCAGTGTAGGAATCGCAGGATAGCTCAGATGAATACGTGGCTTGAGGAGTGGTGCAGAAGGGAGGGATTCAAATTCCTGGGACATTGGAACCAGTTCTGGGGGAGGTGGGACCAGTACAAGCGGATGGTCTGCACCTGAGCAGGACCGGAACCAATGTCCTAGGGGGAGTGTTTACTAGTGCTGTTGGGGAGGGGTTAAACTAATATGGCAGGGGGATGGGAACCTATGCAGGGAGACAGAAGGAAGTAGAATGGGGGCAGAAGCAAAAGATAGAAAGAAGAAAAGTAAAAGTGGAGGGCAGAGAAACCCAAGGCAAAAATCAAAAAGGACCACATTGCAGCAAAATTCTAAAGGGGCAAAGTGTGTTAAAAAGACAAGCATGAAGGCTCTGTGCCTCAATGAGAGAAGTATTCGTAATAAGGTGGACGAATTAACTGCACAGGCAGCAATTAATGAATACGATATAATTGGCATCACGGAGACATGGCTCCAGGGTGACCAAGGCTGGGAACTCAACATCCAAGGGTATTCAACATTCAGGAAGCATAGACAGAAAGGAAAAGAAGGTGGAGTAGCGTTGCTGGTTAAAGAGGAAATTAACACAACAGTAAGGAAGGACATTAGCTTGGATGATGTGGAATCTGTATGGGTGGAGCTGCGGAAAACCAAAGGGCAGAAAAAGGTAGTGGGAGTTGTGTACAGACCACCAAACAGTAGTAGTGAGGTTGGGGACAGCATCAAAAAAGAAATTAGGGATGCATGCAATAAAGGTACAGCAGTCATCATGGGCAATTTTAATCTACATATAGATTGGGCTAAACAAACTGGTAGCAATACGGTGGAGGAGGATTTCCTGGAGTGTATTAGGGATGATTTTCTGGACCAATATGTCGAGGAACCAAGTAGAGGGCTGGCCATCCTAGACTGGGTGATGTGTAATGAGAAAGGACGAATTAGCAATCTTGTTGTGCGAGGCCCCTTGGGGGAGAGTGACCATAATATGGTAGAATTCTTTGTTAAGATGGAGAGTGACAAAGTTAATTCAGAGACTAGGGTCCTGAACTTAAGGAAAGTTAATTTAAAGGGTTGACAGTGGATAGGCAATGGCAAACATTTAAAGATCACATGGATGAACTTTAACAATTGTACATCCCTGTCTGGAGTAAAAATAAAACGGGGAAGGTGGCTCAACCGTGGCTAACAAGAGAAATTAAGGATAGTGTTAAATCCAAGGAAGAGGCATATACATTGGCCAGAAAAAGCAGCAAACCTGAGGACTGGGAGAAATTTAGAATTCAGCAGAGGAGGACAAAGGGTTTAATTAGAAGGGGGAAAATAGAGTATGAGAGGAAGTTTGCCGGGAACATAAAAACTGACTGCAAAAGCTTCTATAGATATGTGAAGAGAAAAAGATTAGTGAAGTCAAACATAGGTCCCTTGCAGTCAGATTCAGGTGAATTTATAATGGGGAACAAAGAAATGGCAGAGCAGTTGAACAAATACTTTGGTTTTGTCTTCATGAAGGAAGACACAAATAACCTTCCGGAAAGTAGAAGGGGACCGAGTGTCTAGTGAGAAGGAGGAACTGAAGGATATCCTTATTAGGTGGGAAATTGTGTTAGGGAAATTGATCGGATTGAAGGCCGATAAATCCCCGGGGCCTGATAATCTGCAACCCAGAGTACTTAAGGAAGTGGCGCTAGAAATAGTGCATGCATTGGTGATCATTTTCCAACAGTCCATCAACTCTGGATCAGTTCCTATGGACTGGAGGGTAGCTAATGTAACACCATTTTTTAAAAAAGGAGAGAGAAAACGGGTAATTATAGACTTGTTAGCCTAACAGCAGTAGGGGGAAAAATGTTGGAATCAATTATTAAGGATAAAATAACAGTGCATTTGGAAAGCAGTGACAGGATCGGTCCAAGTCAACATGGATTTATGAAAGGGAAATCATGCTTGACAAATCTTCTGGAATTTTTTGAGGCTGTAGCTAGTAGAGTGAACAAGCGAGAACCAGTGGATGTGGTGTATTTGGACTTTCAAAAGGCTTTTGACAAGGTCCAACACAAGAGATTGGTGTGCAAAATTAAAGCACGTGATATTGGCGATAATGTACTGACGTGGATGGAGAACTGGTTGGCAGACAGGAAGCAGAGGGTCTGGATAAACGGGTCCTTTTCAGAATGGCAGGCAGTGACTAGTGGGGTGACGCAGGGCTCAGTGCTGGGACCCCAGCTATTTACAATATACATTAATGATTTGGATGAAGGAATTGAATGCAACATCTCCAAGTTTGCAGATGACACTAAGCTGGTTGGCGGTATGAGCTGCGAGGAGGACGCTAAGAAGCTGCAGAGTGAATTGGACAGGTTAGGCGAGTGGGAAAATGCATGGCAGATGCAATATAATGTGGATAAATGTGAGGTTATCCACTTTGGTGGCAAAAACACGAAGGCAGAATACTAGCTGAATGGCGGCAGATTAGGAAAAGGGGAGATGCAACGAGACCTGGGTGTCATGGTACATCAGTCATTGAAAGTTGGCATGCAAGTACAGCAGGTGGTGAAGAAGGCAAATGATATGTTGGCCTTCATAGTTAGTGGTTTTGACTATAGTAGCAGGGAGGTCTTACTGCAGTTGTACAGGTGAGACCTTGGTGAGACCTCACCTGGAATATTGTGTTCAGTTTTGGTCTCCTAATCTGAGGAAGGACATTCTTGCTATTGAGGGAGTGTAGCGAAGGTTCACCAGACTGAATCTCGTGATGGCTGGACTGACATATGAGGAGAGACTGGATCGACTGGGCCTTTATTCACTGGAGTTTAGAAGGATGAGAGGGGATCTCATAGAAACATATAAAATTCTGACGGGACTGGATAGGTTTGATGCAGGAAGAGTGTTCCCGATGTTGGGGAAGTCCAGAACCAGGGGACACAGTCTAAGGATAAGGGGTAAGCCATTTAAGACTGAGATGAGGAGAAACTTCTTCACTCAGAGAGTTGTTAACCTGTGGAATTCTCTACCGCATAGAGTTGTTGATGCCAGTTCATTGGATATATTCAAGAGGGAGTTAGATATGGCCCTTACGGCTAAAGGGATCAAGAGGTCTGGAGAGAAAGCAGGAAAGGGGTACTGAGGTGAATGATCAGCCATGAACTCATTGAATGGCGGTGCAGGCTAGAAGGGCCGAATAGCCTACTCCTGCATCTATTTTCTATGTTTCTATGTTTCTATGTTACAATCAACTCCACAAGAACTGTAACCATTATTTTCCATTGAATGCGTACATTAGAGATAAAAAGAGGTTATAGTTATTATCCTTTCTATGTGTTTGCCCCTTTTACTATGTTGGACATTCCAATATTTATCATGAAAAGTAAAGTTCACATTAAAGTGATTTCTCGGCTGTAATCCCCCTTCAGAAGACAGCTGAAAATTGCTCCAGTTTCCCTTTTATAGTTTCCTGACATTATCTGAAGCCCTCGATGAAATGAATGCCTCATAAACAATTCTGGGCTATCCCTTATTCTCAATCCACATTTATGATTTGGGTGACCTCGTAACTCACTCAGACCCCACGACACGTTTGAATTCTGTAAATGATTCTGATCAGTGATAATCTCCAGCATCTCTGTGGTGTATGAAATGATACAATGGACTCCTTACTGTGAGCCAGTGACTTGGTGCAACTTGGTCAGTCTTTAATGGCTTCCAGAAGTGAAGATACAAAGGTGAAGTTCAGGTTATATACCGGGCACAGCATGAGTGTATCTATGACCCTAGGACCTCCGATGGTAGTGCCCCCTGGTAGTGGGCAGACCTTATGTACATACATTACATCATTCCCCCCCAGTTCTTGGCACAAGTCCATATTATAAGTTGAAATGTTCCGGAGCCCTTTGCTCCCTGATTGACTGTCTCAGTACAATCCCAGTGCTTTCTGAGTCTCTCACAGCGTTGGGCTGGGCTTTGACCACAGTGGGTTCTTCTGATGGCTGGATGTGAGTTGGGTGGTCATCTAAGCTTGCGGTATCTTCTTCCAACTGTTCCGGTTCGTCAGTGTATCTTAGCTTGATTTGATCAATGTGTTTCTTGCACATTTGCCCATTCTTGAGCTTAACCATATACACCCGGTTACCCTCCTTATCCGTAATGTTGCCCGGGAGCCACTTGGGTCCTTGACCATGGTTAAGTACACACACTGGGTAATTTACAGATATGTCGCGTGACACTGTGGCGTGGTCGTGATACCACTGCTGGCGTTGACGTCCGGTTTCAACATGATCGTTAAGATCAGGATGGACTCGAGAGAGAGAGCCTGGTTTTGAGGCCTCTCTTCATTAATAATTCCGCAGGCATGACCTCGGTGAGCGCGTGTGGCCTTGTCCTGTAACTGAACAGTATACGTGACAGGCGTGTCTGCAAGGAACCGTGAGTTACGCGTTTCAGGCTCTGCTTGATGGTTTGAACTGCCCGCTTTGCTTGACCATTGGACATGTGTTTGAATGGGGCTGACCTCACTTGTTTTATGCCATTGCGTTTCATGAACTCTTGAAACTCCAGGCTCGTGCAACACGGTCCATTGTCGCTGACAACAATGTCTGGCAGACCATGGGTGGCAAACATAGCTCTCAGGTTCTCAATAGTGGCAGTGGAAGTGCTGGATGACATGGTCACACATTCTATCCATTTGGAGTATGCATCCACCACCACAAAAAACATTTTACTGAGGAAGGGGCCCATAAAGTCGATGTGGATTCTAGACCACGATTTGGATGGCCATGACCACAGACTGAGCGGAGCTTCCTTTGGGGCATTGCTTAACTGCATGCAAGTGCTGCACTGATTCACGCATGACTCTAAGTCCGAGTCAATATCAGGCCACCAAACATGGAACCTGGTAATGGCCTTCATCATGACAATACCGGGATGCGTACTATGTAACTCCGTACAAATCTCGCCCTCCGTTTCTTGGGCATTACAACATGATTATCCTACAGTAAGCAGTCAGGCTGGATGGAAAGCTCATCTTTGCGACGGCTGTACGGTTTGGTTTCATCACCCATTTCCTTGGGGATGGTCGACCAGTCCCCGTTAAGAATACAACGTTTTACAACCGATAGGGCCGGATCCTGGCTCGTCCAGGTCTTAACTTGTTGAACAGTGACAGGCGACCCTTCACTCTCAAAGGCATCCATGACCATGAGTAGCTCCGCGGGCATTGGCGTTTCCACCTCCGGTGTGGGCAACGGTAACCGGCTCAATGCATCAACGTACTTGTCAGTGCCTGGTCTATGGTGAATGACATAATCATAGGCGGATAGTGTCAGCGCCCACCTCTGGATGCGGGACGATGCGTTGGTATTGATACTTTTATGTTCAGAGAACAACGATATAAGTTGCTTGTGATCGGTTTCCAGCTCGAAGCGAAGGCCAAACAGGTAATGGTGCATTTTATTTACCCCATAAACACATGCTAAAGTCTCTTTCTTTACCATGCCAAAGGCCCTTTCCGCCTTGGACAGGCTTCTAGACGAGTATGCAACTGGTTGTAGTTTGCCTGATTCATTGGCTTGCTGGAGAACGCAGTCGTCCCCATAGGACGACGCATCACAGGTCAAAACTAGACGCCTGCATGGGTCATACAGTACCAGTAGCTTGTGGGAACACAACAGATTTCTAGCCTTCTCAAAGGCTGTCTTGAAGTTCACCCCACACCCAGTCGTCTCCTTTCCTGAGCAGCTTGTGCTAATACTGTGCTCAATTTGGGTAAGAAGTTACTGAAGTAGTTGAGAAGATCCAGGAACAAATGCAGTTCCATCACATTCTGGGGCCTGGGTGCATTTTTGATGGCCTGTTTTTGTGTCTGTAGGCCTGATTCCGTCTGCAGCAATCTTTCGTCCAAGGAATTCGACCTCTGGTGCCATGAAAACGCACTTCGAACATTTCAGCCCGAGTCCCACTTTGTCCAGACGATGCAGAACCTCTTCCAGATTGTGCAGGTGCTTAGCAGCTAGGATGTCGTCTTGGGGACGGATTTCAATAGGCTCTCCATGTTTCTCTGAAATATGGCTGCCGCAGAACGAATGCCAAAAGGGCACCTGTTGTAAATAAACAGTCCTTTGTGCGTGTTGATACATGTAAGTTTCTTTGAGGATTCAACCAGTTCCTGTGTAATGTAGGCCGATGTTAAATCCAGTTTGGTGAACTATTTGCCCCTGGCTAGTGTTGCAAATAGGTCATCAGCTTTCGGTAGCGGGTACTGATCTTGTTTCGAAACTCGGAGTCTCCAGAAATCCTGACCGTGCCGTCGCTCTTTAACACTGGAACAATGGGGCTGGCCCATTCATTAAATTCGATCGGTGAGATGATCCCCTCGCATTGTAACCTGTCCAATTCGAGCTTGACCTTTTCTCTCATCATGTGCGGGACCGCCCTGGCTTTGTGATGGATGGGTCTTGCGTCTGGGCCTAGGTGAATCTGCACCTTGGCTCCCTTGAAGCTGCCAATTCCCGGTTCAAACAGTGAGGGAAATTTGCTCAGCACTTGAGCACACAAATCATCATCCACTGATGACAAAGCTTTGATATCATACCATTTCCATTTTAGTTTCTCAAGCCAATTCCTGCCGAATAATGATGGGCCGTTGTCCGGGATAATCCATAACGGTAGATCATGAACCGCTCCCTCGTACGACACTCTTACTGCTGCAACACCGATCACTGGTATGAGCTCTTTGGTGTAGGCACGCAACTTCGCATTTATCGGACTCAGCTTGGGTCTCTCTGCCTTGGTCTCCCACAGCTTTTCGAAAGTCCTCTGGCTCATTATCGATTGACTCACACCCGTGTCTAATTCCATGGATGCCTTTTAATTTTATCTCCATCATTATCAGTTGGCTCTTTGTTAGGAATGCACGTCGCTATACACTTCCTCCTCGGAGCTCTCAAATGCCTCGGGCTGCATTGCCAAATCCATGCTGAATTGATCATCATCCACATGGTGTGTCACAGCTCGCTTGCTCCACTGCGGACATGTCCGCTGAAGATGCCCCGTCTTCGCATACCCTTTACATACATACTGTCTGAAGCGGCACTGATGGGGTCGCTGATTGCCCCCGCAACGCCAACATGTTGAGCTCTGATTTGTGCCTGATGGCGGGCTTTGAGCGGCTCCCGTTCTTGCATACGCAGTCGAGTAAGCCCTCAATGGTGAACTTTGAGCAGCTCCCGTTCTCGCATACGCAGTCGAGTAGGCCTTACGATGTGCAGCTCTGCCGACCGTCAATACAATTTTGTACACATTACTTGCTGTGGAGTTCTGTTTTGTCGCGATATCTGCTTCGTGATTTTCTGCATGGACATGCAAGCCTGGGCGATGGTGATGACTTTGCTGAGGTCTGGCATCTCTGCAGCCAGCAGCTTACTTAAGGTCGCCTTGTGGTTGACCCCGATCACGAAAAAGTCACACAGCATGTCTTCCAACGCAGGACCAAATTTGCAAGGCCCTGCAACACGTCTCAGGTTGGCAACAAATGCCGCTACGTCCTGGCCTTCTGGATGAACGTGCGTATAGAAGCAATATCTGGATATGAGGATTCCTTCCGTGGGTTTAAGGCGTTCCTGAACTAGAACACACAGTTCTTTGTAATCCTTTTCTCTAGGAAGAGTGGGTGAAAGCAGATTCTTGATGAGTGCATAGATCGTGGGGCCACAGACGGTGAGAAGAACTGCCCTGCACTTCTCTGCATCCTCGTCTTTGTTTAGGTCGTTTGCCACAAAATACTGGTCAGGACGATCTGTGAAATCTCCCCAATCCTCTCCCTCATTGAATCTCTTGAGAATTCCAACAGTACTCGATCGTGCTGTGCTCGCCATACTTTTGCGTGGGTTCGTATTTGCCTCGTCGCCAGTTGTAGTGTATGAAATGATACAATGGACTCCATACTGTGAGCCAGTGACTAGGTGTAACCTGGTCAGTCTTTAATGGCTTCCAGAAGTGAAGATACAAAGGTGAAATTCAGGTTATATACCGGGCCCAGCACGAGTGTACCTATGATCCTAGGACCTCCGACAGTAGTGCCTGGTGTTGGGCAGACCTTATGTACCTACATTACAATCTCAATCTAGTATCACAATCTTCATTATTCAAATCTGATCAGCTGCATTCTACAGTTGTGGCCAAGTGGGCTGAGTATTCGATCACACATGTCTACATTTGATTCATCATCATCATCATCATCATCATCATCATCATCATCATAGGCAGTCCCTTGAGTCGGGGATGACTTGCTTCCACGGCAAAAAGTTCACAGGTGTTTCAATGAAGGGCCTAATATTCCAGGTCCCGAACTAAATTTTGAAGAGTGGAAGATGCCTGTACGTGGATTTTTTTAATGTGTGGTGGCCGTTGCACACCAGCCACCACACGGGCTTGACAGAGCTAGGTCTTGGTCCAGTGGCAAGGATTAACCAAGATGACTTGAGACCAGCTCTGCTGCACGGACCTAGTGCGCACATATATCGCAGAGTGGGCTGGTCCGTGTTGCCCCTGGACCCTCAGCTCTTCTGACCTTGCTTTTTGTACATTTAATTGTGCATTACTGTATGTATTCCGAAAGGGAGTAATTAATCATGCGTATCCAAGCTTATCTTTTGAAGGATTATTTGATCGTACATATCTGTACTTACCCCTAGAATGAGTATTTGATCATTCATGTCCACCCTTTTCCTTAGGACTTTCTGTTGCGATATTCATTCAAAAGCAAAATACCGCGGATGCTGGAAATCTGAAATGAAAACAGAAAATGCTGGAAATACTCAGCGGGTCAGGCAGCATCTGCGGAGGGAGGGACAGAGTTAATGGGCCTAAGTTTCCACAAGAAAAAAAACGGGCGCCCCTCCGAGCTGGGCGCCGATTTTTCACGCTTAAAACGGGGCCTAAAAAAATCCTCGATATTCTCCACCTACTCACAGGTCCTGTGGCACTCGGTGCAGCCAGCACGAGCTGTGGGGGGGCGGAGCCAGGTCCCGGCGCTGAAAACAGTGCCGGGACCTCTGCACATGCGCGCTACAGTCGGCACGCAAGTGCAGTAGCTCCAGGCGCGGAACTGTGTGGGAGGGGCCCAAAGCATGCAGCCCCTAGCCCTGGCTGAATGGCCTCACTGAGGCTGCGTGAATGAGGCTCCTCCCACGGCCAGCTCCTGCTCCCCGCCCGACCAGACCCGACACTCGCTCCCCCTGCCCCCACCCCGCCCCGACCCCCGACATCCGCTCCCCCGCCGCCCCGACCTGACACCCGCTCTCTCCCCCCCGCCCCGCCCCGACCCGACCCGAGCCCCGACACCCCCCGACCCGACCCGAGACCCGCTCTCCCCCCCTCCCCCCCGACTGACCCGACCCGACCCCCCCCACTCTCTCTCTCGCTCTCTCCCCACCTCTCCCCCTCTCTCCCCCCCCTCTCCTCCCTCCCCTCTCTCCATCCCTCCCCTCTCTCCCTCCCTCCCCTCTCTCCCTCCCCTCTCCTCTCTCCCTCCCCTCTCTCTCTCTCCCTCCCTCCCCTCTCTCTCTCTCCCTCCCTCCCTCTCTCTCCCTCCCTCCCTCTCTCTCTCTCCCCCCTCCCTCCCTCTCTCTCTCTCCCCCCTCCCTCCCTCTCTCTCTCTCCCCCCTCCCTCTCTCTCTCTCCCCCCTCCCTCTCTCTCTCTCCCCCCCTCCCCCCCTCTCTCTCTCTCCCTCCCCTCTCTCTCTCTCCCTCCCTCCCTCCCCCCCTCTCTCTCCCTCCCTTCTCTCTCTCTCCCTCCCTTCCTCCCCCCCTCTCTCCCTCCCTCCCTCCCTCCCCCCCTCTCTCTCTCTCCCTCCCCTCTCTCTCTCTTCCTCCCTCCCTCCCCCCCTCTCTCTCCCTCCCCTCTCTCTCCTTCCCTTCCTCCCCCCCCTCTCTCCCTCCCTCCCTCCCTCTCCTTCCCTTCCTCCCCCCCCTCTCTCCCTCCCTCCCTCCCTCTCCTTCCCTTCCTCCCCCCCTCTCTCCCTCCCTCCCTCCCTCCTCTCTCTCTCTCTCTCTCTCTCTTCTCTCTCTCTCTCTCGCTCTCCCCTTCCCGCTCAGCGGCACGAATGGCTGCAGCATTCTCCCTGGCTGAAGCACTTTCACACAGGTAGGAAGATGGTTTATTTAATCTTTTCTTGGCTTATAAATGTTTATTCAGGTTGGATTTATTTGTATAATATTTGTAGAAGTATAAATAAGGATTTATTGTCGAATTTAATGAGTTCCCTTCCCCACCCCCCCCCCCCCCCACCTCGTTCTGGACGCCTAATTTGTAACCTGCGCCTGATTTTTTAATGTGTAGAACAGGTTTTTTCAGTTGTACAAAAATCTTCACTGGCTCCATTCTACTTTAGTTTGGAGTACATTTTCACTGTGGAAACTTTCAAATCAGGCGTCAGTGGCCGGACACGCCCCCTTTTGAAGAAAAAATTCTGTTCTAAACTAGAACTGTTCCACCTGACTAGAACTGCAGAAAAAAAAATGTGGAGAATTGCGATTTCTAAAATAGTCCGTTCTCCACCAGTTGCTCCTAAAAATCAGGCGCGAATCATGTGGAAACTTGGGCCCAATGTTTCAGGCCGATGACCTTTTGTCAGAACTGAACAAAGTTAGAGAGGTAACAGATTTTAAGCAAGTGCAGAGCCAGGGAAAGGATGGAGAGGAGGAAAAAAACAAAAGGGAAGGTCTGTGATAGGGTGGAAGGCAACAGAGATTAAACGACAAAAGGGATGCTGGTGCAAGGCAAAAGTGGGTGGTGATGGCGTATTCATCCAGTTCTTTTTAAAGGAATCAATTGGTGTAGCCTACATGTTTAAAATAGAAATAGGCCCTTACTATCCACTATGTCCAGGCCCCTCAATATTTTGTACACCTCAATGAGGTCTCCTCTCAACCTCCTCTTTTCCAATGAGAACAAACCCAGCCTATCCAATCTGTCCTCATAACGAAGATTCTCCATTCCAGGCAGCAGCTTAATAAATCTCCTCTGCACCCGCTCTAGTGCGATCACGTCCTTCCTACAATATGGCGACCAGAACTGCACGCAGTTGTGGCCTAACCAAAGTATTATACAATTTAAGCATAACCTCCCTGCTCTTATATTCTATGCCTCAGCCAATAAAGGCAAGCATTCCGTATGCCTTCTTAACCACCTTATCCATCTGGCCTGCTACTTTCAGGAATCTGTGGACAAGCACTCCGAGATCCCTTTGTTCATCTACACTATTAAGTGGCCTATCGCTTAATGTGTATACCCTTTCCTTATTAGCCCTCCCAAAGTGCATCACCTCACAGTTCTCTGAATTAAATCCCATTTGCCACTGCTCTGCCCACCTGACCAGTAGATTGATATCCTCCTGCAGCCCATGACTTTCCTCTTCATTATCAACCACACAGCCAATTTTAATGTTGTCTGCAAACTTCTTAATCATACTCCCTATATTCAAATCCAGATCGTTGATATATATCACAAAAAGCAAGGGACCCAGTACTGAACCCTGCAGAACTCCACTGGAAACATCCTTCCAGTCACAAAAACATCCATCAACCATTACCCTTTGCTTCCTTCCTCTAAGTCAATTTTGGATCCAACTTGCCACTTTGCCCTGGATCCCATGGGCTTTAAACTCTTTTAGGATCCCATGGGCTTTAACCTTCATGACCAATCTACCATGTGGGACCTTATCAAAAGCTTTGCTAAAATCCATATACTCTACATCGTATGTACTACCCTCATTGACCCTCTTGGTTACCTTCTCAAAAAATGAAATCAGGTTAGTCAAACACGAACTTACTTTAACAAATCCGTGCTGACTGTCCCTAATTAATCCTAACTTTCCAAATGTAGATTTATCCTGTCTTTCAGGATTTTTTCCAATAATTCTCCCACCACTGAGGTTAGGTTGACAGGCCTATAATTACTCGGCCTATCCCTTTCTCCCTTCTTAAACAAGGGTACCACATTAGCCATTCTCCAATCTTCTGGCACCATGCCCAAATCCAAAGAGGACTGGAAAATGATGGTCAAGGCCTCTGCTATTTCCTCTTTTACTTCGCCCAACAGCCTGGGATGCATTTCATCCAGGCCTGGGGACTTATTTACTTTCAAAACTGCTAAACCCCTTTATACTTCCTCTCTCACTATATTTATTTAATCCAGAATATCACACTCCTCCTCGATAGCAGTATCTGCATTGCCCCTTTCCTTTGTGAAAACAGATGCAAAGTATTCGTTAAGAACCTTATCAACATCTTCCGCCTCCACACAAAGATTATCCTCAGCAGAGGAGGACTAATGGGTTAATTAGGAAGGGGAAAATAGAGTATGAGAGTAAACCTGCAGAAAACATAAAAATTGACTGCAAAGGTTTCTATAGATATGTGAACAGAAAAAGATTAGTGAAGACTAATGTAGGTCCCTTTCAGTCAGAATCAGGTGAATTCATAATGGGGAACAAGGAAATGGCAGACCAATTGAACAAATACTTTGGTTCTGTCTTCACTAAGGAAGACACAAATAACCTCCCGAAAATACTTGGGGACGAGGGTCGAGCGAGAAGGAGGAACTGAGGGAACTGAGGAAAATCCTTATTAGTCAGGAAATGGTGTTAGGGAAATTGATGGGATTGAAGGCCGATAGTCTGCATCCCAGAGTACTTAAGGAAGTGGCCCTAGAAATAATAGATGCATTGGTGGTCATTTTCCAACATTCCATGGACTCTGGATCAGTTCCTATGGATTGGAGGGTAGCTAATGTAACCCCACTTTTTAAAAAAGGAGGGAGAGAGAAAACAGGGAATTATAGACCAGTTAGCCTGACATTGGTAGTGGGGGAAATGCTGGAATCAATTATTAAAGATGTAAGAGCAGTGCTTTGGAAAGCAGTGACAGGATCGGTCCAAGTCAGCATGGATTTATGAAAGGGAAATCATGCTTGAAAAATCTTCTAGAATTTTTTGAGGATGTAACTAGTAGAGTGGATGTGGAGTATTTGGACTTTCAAAAGGCTTTTGACAAGGTCCCACACAAGAGATTAGTGTGCAAAATTAAAGCACATGGGATTGGGGATAATGTATTGATGCGGATAGAGAACTGGTTGGCAGACAGGAAGCAAAGAGTGGGAATAAACGGGTCCTTTTCAGAATGGCAGGCAGTGACTAGTGGGGTATCGCAAGGTTCAGTGAGTGAAGATATCTTAGTGTTAGTTGCATGTTTTATAATACGACTGGAACATATTTTCTTTTATATTCTTTATGAACAGTATTGACAGCAGAACCCTTAAATAGACTTCTATTGAAGTCTCCTGGACAGAATCTTATCCATTTATCATCACTTTCTGCTTTGTACTGCCAAACTAATATTCAATCTAGCTAGTTAAATTGCCATTAATTCCATGTATCTTGATCGTGTTTAGAAATCTCACATGTAGAATATTATTAAGTACATTGTGAAAATTCAAGTAATGATATCCGCACTGGACAACCCTTCGTACCTCCTCAATGATATTCAGCCGATTTGTGAGGAATGATCCATTGCTTCTAAACGTCATCTATTTTTCAGTCAACAATTACGGCCATCCTATTACTCCACATTTCGTCACATACAGTTTTAGAAGATAAAACCTGAAACTTATATAGCACCTTGTTGTCTCTCTCAGAAATATTTTAAAACCACTTAAAGCCACAGTTATAATGCCGGTGGATACAACAGCCAACTTGCACACAGCAAGGTCCCATAAACAGCAATGAGATGAATGACCAATTAATATGTTTCTTGTTAGCATTAGTTCAGGAAGGACGCTGAGAGAACTCCCTGATTTTCCCTGAATAGTGCAATCGGGGGTATTTAACATTTGCCTGAACTATCGGAATAGGCTCAGTTTATCTTTTCATCCGAAGGATCCACCTTGATCATCACCACACTCAACAACAATAACGTGTATTTATATAGCACCTTTAACATAGTGAAGTGTCCCAAGGTGCTTTCCAGGAGTATTATGAGATTAAAAAATAATAATTTTTGAAATCGAGCCGCATTAGTAGAAATTAGTGCAGATGACCAAAAGTTCGGTCAAAGAGGCAGGTTTAAAGGAGTGTCTTTAAGGAGGAAAGAGAGGTAGAGAGGCAGAGAGGTTTAGGGAGGGAATTCCAGAGCTTGGAGCCTAGGCAACAGAAGGCACGGCCACCAATGGCTGAGCGATTATAATCAGGGATGCTCAAGAGGGCAGAATTAGAGGAACGCCAATATCTCGGGGGTTTGTGGGGCTGGAGGAGATTACAGAGATAGGGAGAGACGAGGTCATGGAGGGATTTGAAAACAAAGATGAGAATTTTGAAATTGAGGCGTTGCTTAACCGAAAGCCAATGTAGGTCAGTGAGCACAGGGGTGCTGGGTGAGTGGGACTTGGTGCGAGTTAGGACACGGGCAGCCGAGTTTTGGATCACCTCCAATTTACGTAGTGTCGAATGTGGGAGGCCAGCCAGGAGTGTGCTGGAATAGTCAAGTCTAGAGGTACCAAAGGCATGGATGAGGGCTTCAGCAGTGGATGAGCTGAGGGAAGGGCGGTGACGGGCGATGTTACAGAGATGGAAATAGGCGGTCTCAGTTATGCTGTGGATATGTGGTCAAAAGCTCATTTCAGGGTCAAATATGACACCAAGGTTGTGAACAGTCTGGTTCTGCCTCAGACAGATGTTGGGGAGAGGGATGGAGTCGGTGGCTAGGGAACGGAGATTGTGGTCAGTCCATCAGCACTGACTGTAGTGTCACCATAAATTATGTGCTCAGCTCCGAGACTGGAGTTTGAACCCACAACTCTTCTGAGTCAGAAAACAGAGTGCTACCAACTATGCCGAGGTAACATTTGAACTTAGACTCACTGATCCAAATTTCCTAATTCATGTTTCATTTCTTTTTTGAATATCAGGATTAAATTATATGTCGCCCAGTTCCCAGGTCAGCTATATATTTATGAAGCTCCACAAATATTTTCCTTAAGAATTCTGGGATGCATTTAACATTGTCCAATTATATCGACACATTTATAACACTTCAAGTTCTTTACAATACTTTTTTGATTATATCTACATAAAGTTACTTATATAAAAGTCTTATGTACAGCTCGCACTTCCTGTACACATTACCCTTGTGTGATGATTTTTGAGTAATACTATGTCAATATTTATCATTAGAAAATCTTATATAATCGTTTGTTATTGGCTTCCAGAAATTGCTCCTCTCCTCACAGATCTGCTGCTCTACAGGAGAGAGGGGTCAGCACAGGGTTGCACCTTGCCAGAGGCAATATACCCAACACAGGGTATACAGGCTGAGGATGAGCTTCCTGGACATGACTGAACACCAGTTCCTCATGAGGCTCAGGCGATTGTGTTAGGTCGGGGCAGACATTTGTAGTTTGCTGGAAGAAGACCTGCTGCCCAGAGGACCTGGTGAATGTGCCTTACCAGTGGCTGTCAAAGTCACCACCGCCCTCAAATTCTTCCCCTCAGGCTCCTTGCAGGGATCTGCAGCAGACATTTGCAGGATCTTGCAGTCGGCCACCCACAGATGCATCACCCAAGTGACCGATGCCATGTTTCACAAGTCAGGCACTTATGTACATTTTGCCACTGAGGAAGCCTGTGTGACTGAGCGGATGCATGGCTTTGAGGCTCGGGCTGGCTTCCTACAGGTGCAGGATGTCATCGACAGCCCATCAAGGCACCCCCAGATCACCCAGAAATGTTAGTGAACTGGAAGGGCTTCCACTCCCTCAATGTACAGCTCATGTGCAACCACATAACGATGATCATGCATGTGTGCACCAGACTCCCAGGGAGCTGGCATGATTCTTTCGTCCTGCTCCAGTCCACCCTCCCTCAGCTCTTCGCACCTCCAAACAGACTTACCGGCTGGCTGTTTGGAGACAAGGGCTATCATTGAAGATGTGGCTGATGACACCCCTGAGGGAGGGTGATGACAAGATTTTTGTATAGAGCAAACAATCAGAATGCTGAAGATGCGCTTCAGATGCCTGCAATGATCTGGAAGAGCCCTTCAGTATGCACCAGCCAGGGTCTCCAGAATGATTGTTGAATGCTGCGCGCTGCAAAACATAGCGCAGCAACAAGGATTGGAGCTGCAGGAGGAGCAAGGCACAGAGCGCACAATGAGTACGAGGAGGAGGAGCAGGTGGAACACGAGGAGGAGGAGGTACTTGAATCGGAGAAAGCACCAGCAACGGGGCACATTGTTGCCCGGGAGGCTCGGGATGACCTCATAATGGTACGATTTAGTTAAATTGCACCAGTGCACCCATATGGCACTCAAATGCTGAACCAACTTCCTCCCCCCACCGCCCCCCCCCCCAACCCCCACCCCCCAACCCCCCCGCACCCTCCCCAATACCACCAACAACACGAAGCAATCCTAATATCTAGGCTGACACCCCAGTGCAGTACTGAGGGAGTGCTGCACTGTCGGAGGTGCCGTCTTTCAGATGAGACGTTAAACCGAGGCCCCGTCTGCTCTCTCAAGTGGACCCATTTCGAAGAAGAGCATGGGAGTTATCCCCGGTGTTCTGGCCAATATTTATCCCTCAATCAACATCACCAAAAACAGGTTATCTGGTCGTTATCATGCTGTTTGTGGGAGATTGCTATGTGCAAATTGGCTGCTGCGTTTCCTACATTATAACAGTGACCACGTTTCAAAAAGTACAATTCACAAGAACCCCCTCAGTGTTTGGGCTCATTCGAGAGGAAATTTAATTTGGGACTATCTACCAGAAAGTTTGAAATCCTAAAATGCGTATGGAAGAAACTATGAACTTTAGTCGAATTTTGGATTTTAAAAGACAAATTCAAGGCTGTGGGTGGACCTAAAGAACTAACAGGAGACAACTTGATTATTAGAATTGTCTGGGTGTTGGGACTAAGTTAACTTGTCTGGAGGAATGTGTATTCGAGAATCCTTCTCCACAAGAGACATTAACATTACAACAAATAACCCAGAGATAGCCAACCATCAACCTGAATCTGGAAAACCATTTCAGCATATACATCACAAAGAGGCCCAATCCAGCCTTCATGCGAAAAACTAGCACAAAAGGACATTGCGATTACCAAGCTAATATTTCCATCAGGAAACAGTTTTTTGAACATCAACCCACCCAAACCATATCAACTTTTAACGAGCCCGCCAAAATATTACAAAGAGTCAAGCCCGCCAAATTTGAACAAAGAATTCTGAATTGATTTGGTGCCAAGATTAGAACCACTCAAACTGTATAACTGCCCCCCTGTTTGAATAGAGGGTATGACATAAATTTACCATATAACCGAGACCACGCTTGTGCCATCAAGAAGGGAGAGAAACCAACGCGACAGTTGTAAACTAACTTCTCCAGCCTCGAAGTCCTGAAGTCCTGAAGGAAGGAAGAACATCACCATCGCAGCAGCAACCGATCACAACCAAGGTGGTATCAACTGAAAACCACCGCGATCGATCAAACTCGAAACAAAACTCCAACGGGAAAAAACCGAAGAATCAAAAAGTTTCCACTCTACAATCGAATCCTGACCTACCAACGGGTAAAACATTACCTAAAAGACTGTAGAAACCTATTTCTACTCAAAGAAAATGGGTACTCACCCCACAGATCCAAAACACGCCTTACTGCATCAGCGGACTCAACCCAACTGCAGATTGCGCAGCAAAAAGTCTTCTCCGACGTTCAGGGTACGGCAAGCAGACCCTACCGCATCCAGTGAACCCTGAAACCGTGATCTACTGCTAACTGTCAAAGGGATTGGTAAGCATAGTTCCTGCCTGCCCTGGAGTCCAACCTAGCTAGGATTAGGGATTGGGAGGTGGGAGGTGGGAGGTGTAATTCTACTGTAACCCCCTTTGAATATGTAATGTATTGTTCTCTATTAGAGTCATTATAAGCTATTGTAACCCCTTCTGAGTGTGTAAGGTATTGTTCTTTAATAAGTTTGAACAAGTTTTGACATTGTACTTTCTTATTAGAGTAATTATAAGTTTGTATTTTCGTGACTGTAATAAAATCAAAATTCTTTTGCATCAGACCAGTGTCTTGTGCACTTTGTCACATCCCCCAAATAAATCCAGATCTAGAACCCAAGGGAGTGGGAGCGATTCGAACCACTCAAGTTGGTCAGAGGTGAATCTGACCCCCTCATAGCGACCACCCCTTACAAAATGGCGACCGCGGCAGGACTCTGGTACAAGGGGTGTGATGCAGAGAGTGCTGGTTTGGGGCAAAGGACCAAGATGGAAGAGAGGATTTCCTCCTATGTGTATAAGAAGGTCAATGTAACTAAAGAATGGGTGCTTAGTATATTGCGCGCTGCGTGTTCAGCTGACACTGCAGCCCAGTGGACAGCAAGCAAAGATCACAAAGAAGCAGTAGAGAAGGTAATTTGGTTGGTCTGTCTACAGCGACAGGTCCAACTCCTACATAAAACCAATGAGACACTACAGGCAGAGTTATGGGAATGCGCAGAGAACTATCAGAAAAGGATTATGTCAGAAGAAAGATTATGGGGGAAACTCCATAAGCTAAAACAGGAAAGGACCCAGATAATGGAAAGGTTTAAAAACAGTCAGGACTATTTTCAATGTCAGGTTACCGAGGCCAAAAGTAATGAAAAGTCACTGAGGGCGGAAAGCACTCGCCTCACCCTACTAGTAAAAGAGCTCCAGGAAAGATTAAAAGATGTGCAAGCAGCGCATACAATAGCTAGCACTAATGGGTTGAATCGGGAGACCACGGTCCCTGCCAACAACAAATTAAATGTTTAAACCTTGCTCTGTCCAAGGCAAAAGGCATGGTTTGCCTAATAAGCCCGGGTAAGCCCCAGGTAAACCTGGAAGAGAAGGAGGAAACTGCCCGGCCACCATCTGTGGCACCGGTGACCACACCGGTTCAGCAGCAGGACGGGCAAATCAGTTGCGGGGCGGACAGGGATAGTGAACCACCACCACCTGTAGCACCGAGTTTCAGCTCAGCTTGGCTGCAGGGAAGAGAGGGAGGTGAGCCAGAACAGGGAGAGCTAGAACCAGGGCCAATGTGCCCAGTCCGGCACAGACGTTTGGCCCGTCCACCCTTGGCGGGGGTCCAGGGCCCCTGGAAAGTCAGTTTGTGGTTCCCCACACTCCCCACCAGCTTCAGGCTATGATAAGCCACCTGGGAAAGCTAACTCCAAAGGGAGACCCCTCAGTTCACTTTGTGGAGGTGGAACAGGCAGGGGATATTAATAGGTGCGATGATGCAGAAATGGCAAAGATGCTTCTCCTATCCCTAGACAGCAAACTGTACCAGTCCCTCTCTACTCAGAGCAAAAGAGGACGGAAAACACTTGCTGCCGACCAGAAAGACATTTTAGAAGCTATGGGCTGCAATGACGGAAATCCCTTCTCCAGAGTGGAGAAAACGGTACAGCTCGCAGAGGAAACCCCACAGGCTTCCGCAGACCGACTGTGGCCTGTGTACCAAAGCCTGTAGGGACATAGACAGAGATAACTTAAGCCCGGACGAGTTAGCACACTGGATCCGAAGCCTAGTAGTTAACAGTTTACCCTGAATAAGAACCAAAGCTGATGCCTGGTTCGACCCAAGAGATCCCCAAGCCACCGAACAGGGAGTGCTTAAGCAACTGACCCTAGCCTACAGAAACGGCAGAGGGACAGAAGAGCACTCACAAAAGGGAAAGGTTCACTAAATCCGACCGAGCCAAGATAAGAGGGAATGGCGCCACGAGGGGGGCAACCCCTCCGATACAAAACATACCTGCTTCGGGTGCGGAAAGAGTGGGCACTGGAGAAAGAATTGTAGAAATCCAGGGAAGAGTAGCGCTGGAAAGAATTCTACAGCCCTTGCCTAAAAGACCAAGACAGATAAGCCAGTCCCTCCCCACTCATTCGATACTTTTCTAACTGCACTCCGAGCCATTTTAGATGGCCCTAGGAAGGTAGCCACTGCCACCGGTACCGAGATCCCATCTGCCCCCTCCCAACCAAAACCGTGACTAGGACATTAGCTTGGATGAGGTGGAATCGGTATGGGTGGAGCTACGGAATACCAAAGGGCAGAAAATTCTAGTGCGAGTTGTGTACAAATCACCAAATCAAACAAGAAATTAGGGATGCATGCAATAAAGGTACAGCAGTTATCATGGGTAACTTTAATCTACATATTGATTGGGCTAACCAAACTGGTAGCAATATGGTGGAGGAGGATTTCCTGGAGTTTATTAGGGATGGTTTTCTAGACCAATATGTCGAGGAACCAACTAGAGGGCTGGCCATCCTAGACTGGGTGATGTGTAATGAGAAAGGACTAATTAGCAATCTTGTTGTGCGAGGCCCCTTCGGGAAGAGTGACCATAACATGGTAGAATTCTTTATTAAGATGGAGAATGACACAGTTAACTCAGAAACTAAGGTCCTGAACTTAAGGAAAGGTAACTTTGATGGTTTGAGGCGTGAATTGGCTAGAATAGACTGGCAAATGATACTTAAAGGGTTGACGGTGGATAGGCAATGGCAAACATTTAAAGATCACATGGATGACCTTCAGCAATTGTACATCCCTGTCTGGAGTAAAAGTAAAACAGGGAAGGTGGCTCAACCGTGGCTAACAAGGGAAATTACAGATAGTGTTAAATCCAAGGAAGAGTCATATAAATTGGGCAGAAAAAGCAGCAAACCTGAGGATTGAAATAAATTTAGAATTCAGCAGAGGAGGACAAAGGGTTTAATTAAGATGGGGAAAATAGAGTATGAGAGGAAGCTTGCCGGGAACATAAAAACTGACTGCAAAAGCTTCTATAGATATGTGAAGAGAAAGATTAGTGAAGTCAAACGTCGATCCCTTGCAGTCAGATTCAGGTGAATTTATAATGGGGAACAAAGAAATGGCAGACCAATTGAACAAATACTTTGGTTCTGTCTTCACGAAGGAATACACAAATAACCTTCTGGAAGTACTAGGGGACCGAGGGTCGAGTGAGAAGGAGGAACTGAAGATATCCTTATTAGGTGGGAAATTGTGTTAAGGAAATTGATGGGATTGAAGGCCGATAAATCCCCGGGGCCTGATAGTCTGCATCCCAGAGTACTTAAGAAAGTGGCCATAGAAATAGTGGATGCATTGGAGATCATTTTCCAACAGTCTATTAATTCTGGATCAGTTCCTATGGACTGGAGGGTAGCGAATGTAACACCATTTTTTAAAAAGGGAGGGAGAGAGAAAGCGGGTGATTATAGACCGGTTAGCCTGACATCAGTAATGGGGAAAATGTTGGAATCAATTATTAGGAATGAAATAGCAGCGCATTTGGAAAGCAGTGACACGATCGGTCCAAGTCAGCATGGATTTTTGAAGGGCAAATCATGCTTGACAAATCTTCTGGAATTTTTTGAGGATGTAACTCGTAGAGTAGACAAGGGAGAACCAGTGGATGTAATGTATTTGGACTTTCAAAAGGCTTTTGAAAAGGTCCCACACAAGAGATTGGTGTACAAAATCAAAGCACATGGTATTGGGGGTAATATACCGACATGGATAGAGAACTGGTTGGCAGACAGGAAGCAGAGAGTCGGGATAAACGGGTCCTTTTCAGAATGGCAGGCAGTGACTATTGGGGTGCCGTAGGGCTCAGTGCTGGGACCCCAGCTCTTTACAATACACATCAATGATTTAGATGAAGGAATTGAGTGTAATATCTCCAAGTTTGCAGATGACACTAAACTCGGTGGCGGTGTGAGCTGTGAGGGGGACGCTAAGAGGCTGCAGGGTGACTTGGACAGGTTAGGTGAGTGGACAAATGCATGGCAGATGCAGTATAATGTGGATAAACGTGGGGTTATCCACTTTGGGGGCAAAAATGCGAAGACAGAATATTATCTGAATGGAGGCAGATTTGGAAAAGGGGAGGTGCAACGAGATGTGGGTGTCATGGTACATCAGTCATTGAAGGTTGGCATACAGGTACAGCAGGCGGTAAAGGCGGCAAATGGTATGTTGGCCTTCATAGCTACGGGATTTGAGTATAGGAGCAGGGAGGTCTTACTGCAGTTGAACAGGGCCTTGGTGAGGCCTCACCTGGAATATTGTGTTTAGTTTTGGTCTCCTAATCTGAGGAAGGATGTTCTTGCTATTGAGGGAGTGCAGTGAAGGTTCACCAGACTGATTCCAGGGATGGCTGGACTGACATATGAGGAGAGACTGGATCAACTGGGCTTTTATACATTGGAGTTTAGAAGGATGAGAAGGGATCTTATAGAAACATATAAGATTCTGACGGGACTGGACAGGTTAGATGCGGGAAAAATGTTCCTGATGTTGGGGAAGTCCAGAACCAGGGGACACAGTCTTCGGATAAGGGGTAGGCCATTTAGGACTGAGATGAGGAGAAACTTCTTCACTCAGAGAGTTGTTAACCTGTGGAATTCCCTGCCGCTGAGAGTTGTTGATGCCAGTTCATTGGATATATTCAAGAGGGAGTTAGATATGGCCCTACGGCTAAAGGGATCAAGGGGTATGGAGAGAAAGCAGGAAAGGGGTACTGAGGGAATGATCAACCATGATCTTATTGAATGGTGGTTTAGGCTCGAAGGGCTGAATGGCCTACTCCTGCACCTATTTTCTATGTTTCTAAGTTTCTATATTTCTGTCCACCTGTGTGCCCTCGAGTATGATTCGTGGGGGTGACCGACCGTTCAGATGGAAGTGGAAAAGGTGAAAGGTACTTACCTGCTGGACACCGGTGCCTCAAGCACCCTTGTCTATGCAGCTATCCCCGCCGCCTCACCTCTGTCCAAGGGGGTCCCCTACAGCTTGGTGGGTTTCACAGGCACTGAACAGACTGGCTCATTCTCTGTTCCGCTCTTCTTTCATTTAGGCACACTCCACACCAAATGGACTTATGTCCTGATGAAATGGGAGCAGGAAGGGAAAGGAATCCTGGGGGCTGACTTCATCTGAGGCCACGGGATCCTGGTGGATTTAAGAAACCACTGTCTTTGGGGGTCAGTCTGTACGGGACAGGAGAGTGAGGTGATGGTTATCCCGGGAAAACAGCGAAAAGGGATGGTGTGCACCATGAAACCAAAGGAGGGTTACGACCTTGAATCACTGGTCAGTAACACCCCGATAGAATACCAAGAATATGTGAGGAAAAACCTTGCAGCTTTTGCCACTCACAAACTCGACTGCGGGAGAATAAACGGGGTCGAGGTTAGCATAGATGGGGCCCCCCAAGACCCAACCACAGAAACAGTACAACTTCCCCAGGGAGGCGGAGGCAGACATGGAAACAGCCTTGGGTTCTTGAGTTAAATAGGGGTTATTGAGACCAATAGCTACCCATGTGAACTCTCCATTGTGGCCAATTAAGAAAGTGACCAACTCCTGGAGAGCCACAGTGGACTATCGAGTGCTCAACCGTAACATCCCCGCCTGTGCACCCACCGTTGCTGCTGTCGCCGACCTCATTGGAAGTATCCCAGCCTCCGCGACCACCTTCACGGTGCTGGATATTTCCAACGGGTTCTGGTCCATACCTTTAAGAAGGGAAGATCAGTACAAGTTTGCTTTTACCTTTAAAGGACAGCAATATACTTGGAACTGTCTCCCTCAGGGCTTCCACAACAGCCCCAGTATTTTCCATCAGTGTATGGCCAACTGTTTAAAGAGCTTCAGCAGACCCCAGCAGCTTGTACAGTCTGTGGATGACCTGCTCCTGTTCAGCGATGAGGGGGAGGAGCATGGCCCACTGCTGGCTGAACTGCTGGAGCTGCTGAAAGAAGAAGGATTTAAAGTAAACCCCAAGAAGGCACAGATCGGCCTGAAGGAAGTAAAATTCCTGGGATTGGCTGTGCGCTCTGGGGAAAGAGCCATTGACAAAGCTAGAAGGGAAGCAGTGCAGAAGTGACCAGCCCCCAACACAGTAACAGGAGTAAGATCCTTTCTAGGGCTAACTGGGTACTGCAGAGATTTCACTGAGGATTATGCAGCCACAGCAGCCTCTCTGCTCCGACTTCTACACAAGGGAGTGGAGTGGGAATGAGACAAAGGTTGCGAGGCAGCATTTACCCAACTCAAGAAAGATCTACAGACCGCGCCAGCTCTAGGGGCCATCGATGGGGGTAAAACGTTTTTCCTGGAGGTAGCAGCCAGTGGGGACAGCCTTAGTGCAGTACTGCTTAAAGAGCGGCACGGCCGGCTGAGACCAGTGGTCTACTCCTCCAGGATACTCACAGACATGGAGAAGGGATACTCCAACTGTGAGCGGCACCTCCCAACTACTCACTGGGCTGTGCAATGATCACTGATCTTCACGGGGGGGGTCCCCTATCACACTCCTTACCCACCATACGCCTACCCAAATGCTCCTGGATGGGAGAATCAAGGACAGGACAGTGAGCAGTGCCCGCATTGCTCGCTGGACCCTGTTCCTCTCTCACATGGACCTAACGGTAAAGGGTCCCTGCAAGCCAAGACTCGCAGCCAACATGATTTATCCAGGGACAGCCCCCCAGTATTCCGTAGAAGGGGTATGGGAAATTAACTTAGGCTTTCTGGCTGGGTTACACCCCACAGGCCGAGAGAGCTATGTGGACGGTTCAAACACAGTATCTGCGGGTGAACGACTCACAGGCTACGGAGTTTATGACCCAGAGGCAGGCATTGCCCTGGCGATTAAGCTCCCCAGCACTATGAGCGCCCAGCACGCTGAACTGTCTGCAGTGGTGTATGTAGTCACACACCCCGAAGAATTCCCTACCCCTTACACGATTTGCTCGGACAGTATGTGTCATGTATTCAACTGTTATTGTAACCCATGTATAAGCTGACCTAAGTTGTACACCTTGAGAACACTGATCACAGGGGGCGAACTTGTGGGAGACACTCCTAACCTGGACTTTCCGG
The DNA here is from genome assembly GCF_044704955.1 of Pristiophorus japonicus. Taxonomy (NCBI): domain Eukaryota; kingdom Metazoa; phylum Chordata; class Chondrichthyes; family Pristiophoridae; genus Pristiophorus; species Pristiophorus japonicus. The sequence continues at coordinate 41,769,146 of NC_091979.1, forward strand.
TATAAAACCCACCGTCTGTCTCTTGAGGTCTTGGTAATAAAGGTAACTGGTCACAGAGTGACCTTCTCTCAAGTATGGGCCTCGTGTGCATTTATACTGTATAGTAAGAACATATTATTGTGACGTGAAACTGGGATTTAAACCATGCGAGCATGGCCACTAGCAGCACAGAAGAGAGGTACTGTGTTGGTGTTGATTGGGACGACTTTATTGAGAGACAACAGCAAAGTTTTGTCACTAAGGAATGGTTGAGTCAGGATTCGGCTGATAAACGCAGGGCTCATCTCCTGACGGTTTGTGGATCCAGAACCTACTCCCAGATGAAGGACCTTCTAGCGCCAGAGAAGCCGGCGGACAAGACGTTCGAAGAACTCAGTAAGTTGATCGGGAATACCTTAAACCGGCGAGCAGCATGCACATGGCGAGACACCGATTTTACGGCGGTGAGAAGGGCAAAGCGTTCCAGACTTCGTGGCAGATCTCTGGCGATTGACGAGCCTATGTAAGTTCCCAGATGCATGCAGAGCGGAGATGCTGCAAGACTTTTTTATTGAGAGCATTGGGCACGCTGGGGTTTTCAGGAAACTGATTGAGACGAAAGACTTGACCTTGGAAGCGGCGGCTCTGATAGCCCAGACAATTATCTCAGGGGAGGAAGAGACCAGAATGATTTATGGCAAAAATCTTGGCTCAAATGCGGCAAACGACCAGGGAGTCAACATTGTTAACGCGGCACACAGTTCTCCAGGCAGACAAGGGCAATCGGACATGCCCCAGCATACACTCTGTAATGTCTGTCAGCTTGTAATGTTTGTAGCTCCACACTGTGGATGTGGACGCATTGTGTACTGCAAGTGCTGGGTTAATAATAAACAAACTAGGCAGATTTCCGGGGACTTCAGAGAGAGCTGCCTGCCATGTTAGGAAGCTGTGTGTGCTATGTTCTGTGAATATATCACATTTGGCGTTGAGGATGGGATTTTTCAGATGATTTAAAGTTTAAATTTTGTTGGTGAAGGATTCAACCAGCTGACAGAGAGACTTTGGAAGTTTCTGTCTTTGGAAAAAGCTACAAAAATCCGAGGTAAAATACAGCAGCTACAAAAATCCAAGGTAAAATACAGAACACGGTGTGAGCAGCTAGAGATTAAAATGGAAGGTGTATAGGGACATTTGGGTGAATATAGACATGACCGTGAACATTTTAAAGCGTATGTGGATTGGCTAGCAATGTATTTCACTGCAAATAACATAATCGAAGTTCCAGACAATGCAGTCCAGAACAGGACTGTGTTGGAATGTAAGAAAGCGATCTTTTTATCGGAGGCGGGTCTGACATTATACGAAACCCATGAAAATCTGCTTGTGCCTGACGAACCAAAGGATACAATACTTAGAGATTTTAAAGAAGCTGGAGCAGCACTATAACCCCAAACCGTTAGAAATTGCTGAAAGCTATCGTTTCGGGATTCGGCATCAAAAGGCTGATGTAAGTATCAGTGATTACATCGTTGCATTAAAGAAGCTATCGATGCACTGTAATTTTGGAAACTTGCAAAACCGAGCATTACGGGATCGTTTTGTTTGTGGGGTGAAAAATGATGCGATCAAAAGGAAGTTATTGACGATGGATGACTTGACTTTTGAGATTGCTTGTCAGACAGCGAGGTTGATGAGCATGGCCGAACAATATTCCCGAGAATTAAATAATGAATACGGTCGTCAGTCAACTGAGATAAATCACCTGCAGGTTCAAAGTAAAAGACGGGCATGGCCGAAAGTCTCAGAAACTGTAAATTCTAACAGAGCGTCGAAGTCGTGCTATAGGTGTCTGGGAAACACATTGCTCAAAGTTGTCCATACGTGAAGGCAGAGTGTTTCTTCTGCAGAAAGACTGGGCATCTTGCGAAGGCATGCCGACTGAAGGGTAAATCAGCTTTCAAAGCTATGAGTCCAGCGTTCAAAGCTATGAGTAGAAATCCCAAGAGACTACATAGCATGGAAGAACAACAACAGGACGAGGAGATGTTAGAGTTACACATCATCAGGAGCATGAGGTTAACGGACAGCGATTCGGAAAGCATCAAAATCCGCATAGATGTTGCGTGATTCAAGATACCAATGGAAATCGACATGGGTGCATCCATGAGTGTAATACCGGAGTCACTATACCGTGACAAATTGCATGATTTTCAACAGGAGAAATCCGATAGGGCTGCGAGGCTACTCGGGAGAGAAAATTCCTGTGGTAGGTCGTATCACCGTACCAGTGAAATATAAATATCAATTTCAGAACTTGCCTCTAATAGTAGTGAAAGGAGACAAGCCTGCGTAACTAGGAAGAAATTGGTTGAGCTCACTGAAGCTGAATTGGAGTAAGATTTTCTGTGTGGAAGCGAGATTTTCATCAACGGATGAGGTTATCAAGCAGTATCCAAAGGTGTTCTGCGAAATGGGCAGTCCGATCCAAGGTTTCATGGTGAGCGTCAGGGTACAGAAGGACGCTAGATCGGTTTACTACAAGCCATGTTCCGTACCATATGCACTCAAGGAGAAAGTTGAGCAAGAACTCAAAAGACTAGAGACTGAGAACATCATTTGTAAGATAGATCGATGTAATTGGGCTACACCCATTGTTGTTGTACCTAAGTCCGATGGTAAGTTAAGATTGTGTGGTGATTATAAAGTAACCATAAACCAGGTTCTAGAGGGTAATGTCCCCAATGCATTGCCGAATATAGAAGATTTGTTCACAACACTGACAGGTGGTCAGATCTTCTCAAAACTGGACCTTACGAATGCCTACTTACAGCTTGAACTAGATGAGGAGTCCAAGTCATGTTTGACTATAAATACTCATCTAGGCCTATATCAATTTAATAGGCTACCGTTTGGAGTGTCTTCCGCCCCTGCCATATTCCAAGGGGTGATGAACCAGATTTTGCAAGGTATTGAAGGGATAGTATGTTATTTGGATGACATACTAATTTCAGCACCAAATAGGCAAATTCATAATAACATATTGAATGAAGTCCTCAAATGGCTAGAGAAGCACAGAGTGTGAGTGTCTGCTCATAAGTGTGAGTTATTTAAAAACACAGTGGAGTACACGGGGTACAGAGTAGACAAAGATGGTTTACATCCAACCATGGAAAAATTGGATGCGATCAGAAATGCACCCACTCCCAGGAATGTCACTGAACTTCGTTCATTTTTGGGTCTTTTGAATTATTATGGGAAGTTCCTCCCAAATTTGGCTACAGTATTATATCCACTGAATGAACTTTTGAAAAAACAGGTCCATTGGAAGTGGTCAAAAGAATGTGATACAGCATTCAAGGAGTGTAAAAGCAAATTGGTAGAGAGCACTATGTTAGTTCACTATGACATATCTAAGGAGATTAAACTAGCATGTGATGCCTCTCTGTATGAAGTTGGGGCAGTAATCTCTCATGTATTAAGTAGTGGGGAGGAGAGACCAATTGCTTTTGCTTCACGCACTCTCAGTGCCAGTGAGAGTAATTATGCGCAAATTGAAAGGGAAGCTTTGGCATTAATTTTTGGGGTCAAGAAGTTTCACAAATACTTGTATAGTCGTAAGTTTACCATCGTTACTGACCATAAGCCCCTAACAGCAATCCTCCATCCAAAGTCCCCAGTTCCAACATTAGCTGCAGCCCGAATGCAGAGATGGGCTTTGATTTTGTCAGTATATACATATGATATTGAATACAGACGATCAGCTGATCACAGTAATGCTGATGCAATGTCTAGATTGCCTTCCCCATCACAAGTTACACCCAATAGGGAAGAAGTATTTTATTTTTCATACATTGATGAACTGCCAGTCACAGCTGAAGAGATTGGTAGAGCAACCAAACGTGACCCAGTGATGTCAAAGGTGTATGAGTATATTGCAAATGGATGGCCAAACCAGGTAACAGACAAAGATACACATCCATTCTTCATTCGTAGGAATGAATTATCAGTCAATAAAGATTGTATCATGTGGGATGCAAATAAATTCAGGTCCAAATTATTAGGAGGCCTCCATGACCAGCACCTGGGAATGTGCTTGACCACAAGTTTTGCACGCAGTTATTTATGGTGGCCAGGTCTTGACAAAGTTAGAGCGTACATCGTGAGTCAGTGTATGACATGTCAATCGGTAAGCAAGCAACGACCACCAGGACCGTTACAGCCATGGAAATGGCCTCCCAGGGTGTGGCAAAGGATACATATTGATTTTGCTGAGTTAGAAGGACAACAAATGTTCATTGTGATTGATAGCCATTCGAAGTGGGTTGAGGTGTTTCCAATGTGGAAAATAACAACAAGTAAAACATTGGACATTTAACGAAAATTATTTTCTGCATTTGGACTCCCTGAAGAAATTTATTCGGATAATGGACCACAATTTCATTCAGAAGAATTTGCACAATTCACGAGCAAAAATGGTGTGAAACATACCAAGGTTCCACCATAACATCCTGCTTCGAATGGTGCAGCAGAGCGCACTGTACAAATTGTAAAATGTGCCCTCATAAAACAAATGTTAGATCCAAATCCAAGGAAACGACAGTTGTCATTGGATCACAAATTGGCTAATTTTTTGATTATATATCGACATACTCCTCATACAACTACTGGTAGAATACCAGCAGAATTGTTTCTCAAACGACAGCCACGAACCAGATTCTCATTGTTAAAGCCAAATTTTGCACAGTCCGTAGAAGAGACACAATTAAGACAGAAAGAGAATCAGGATAGAGGTAGAGTAAATAGAGAAATGTGAAATTAAACCAGAAGGTAAGAGTGAAGAACCATCACCAGAAATGGTTAAAGTGGTTACCAGGAAGAGTGGTGAAGATATGTGGTCTTCACACATATTTGGTAAAGATGTTTGATTATGGACAGGTTAGGTTTGTTCATATTGATCATATTTTACCTACAGACATGGAAGGAGTTGAAGGTGGGAATGATTCAATTATTTCTGACTCATCAGATAGTTTTGATACACCAGTAGCAAATCCTAAATCCAATGTACTGGTACAAATCCAGGAGAGAATCAGAATGAAAGTCTGAGTCCGAGTCAGGAAAACAAAGAGCCTGAAGTTAGAGAGTTCAAATGAAAATCAAGGAAATTCTGTGGAGGAAAACATTCCTCAGGATGAGCATCGAATGAGTTTAGATTTGACACCATGTTTGGAAGGTTCTGTTCGAGAGCGAAGGTATCCTCTTCGAAACAGAAAACAAGTGATAAAGTTAAATTTGTAAATATGGAAAAAAGATAAGTTTATATCCGGTGTTATGTAGAAATATGAAAGTTATGTATGATGTTTGTTATGATGGCTTCTTTATTAAGGAGGGAGAAGTGTAATGTCTGTAAACTTGTAATGTTTGTAGCTCCACACTGTGGATGTGGACGTATAGTGTACTGCAAGTGCAGGGTCAATAATAAACAGAACTAGGCAGATTTCCGGAGACTTCCGAGAGAGCTGCCTGCCATGTTAGGAAGCTGTGTATGCTGTGCTTGTGAATATATCACACAGTCGAACCCAAAGGGGGAATTCAACAGAGACAATGGCTAGCTGAACAACGATTCATGCCAACGCAATGGACAATGCGGCCAGTAATGAGGCAATCAACACCTGTTAATGGAGCGCTTATGGACAGTTACAGAGACAGTCAGAGACGATCGACTGGTAATGGACCTTTTGTTTCCAACAACGGGGTCTCCAGCTCATGCTGGAGGTGTGGAGGCAAACACCCAGCCAGAGCTTGCAGGTATCAGCAATATACCTGCAGAAACTGCAACGACAGCAGTCACTTGGCGCATATGTGCAGGAAGCCTGCAGCCAGGTTGATGTACGAGGGGGACAGGCCCGATGTAAGCCCTACAAGGCCAAATGAATACTGGGGGAAATCGCTGGAAGCTGAAGTTCAGCGAGTTCATGTGGAGCACATATATAGTTCATATACCAGGACACCGCTGATAATGATGAAAGTGCTCCTCAATGGCATCCCAGTATTAATGGAGCTAGACACGGGGGCCAGCCAGTCCCTGATGATAATCAAACAGTTCGAAAGGTTGTGGGTGTCCAAGGCCAGAAGGCAAAAATTATTGCCGATTGACGCACAACTACGGACATGTACAAAGGAGATCATTCCGGTGCTAGGCAGCACCATGGTAGTCGTGGCCCACAAAGATTCGGAGAACAGGTTGCCACTCTGGATTGTCCCGGGGGACGGTCCCGCACTACTGGGGAGGAGTTGGCTTGCTGTCATGAATTGGAAATGGGGCGATGGCAATGCAATTTCTTCTATGGAGCGAGTATCATGCTCACAGATCGTGGACAAATTTGACTCATTATTTCAACCCGGCATTGGCACTTTCATGGGGGCCAAGGTAGTGATTCACATAAACCCGGTCGCCAGGCCAGTACACCACAAGGCCAGAGCGATGCCGTACGTGATGCGGGAAAAGATAGAATGCGAATTGGATCACCTGCTGAGGGAAGGCATCATCTCGCCAGTCGAATTCAGTAACTGGGCGAGCCCGATCATGCCGGTGCTCAAGGCGGATGAGTCGGTCAGGATATGCGGCGATTACAAGGCCACCATCAATCGGGTGTCACTCCAAGACCAGTACCCGCTACCGAGAGCGGAGGACCTCTTTGCGACGCTATCCGGTGGCAAACTTTTTCAAAATTGGATCTGACCTCAGCTTACATGACCCAGGAGCTGGCGAGTGAGTCGAAGAAGCTGACCACCATCACGACACACAAGGGGTTGTTTGAATATAACAGATGTCCGTTTGGGATTCGTTCGGCCGCCACGATCTTTCAGCGAAATATGGAAAGCCTCCTCAAGTCGATTCCAAGGACGGTGGTTTTTCAAGACAACATCCTCATCACAGATCATGATACTGAAGAACACCTCCACAACCTGGAGGAGGTGCTACGCAGACTGAAAAAGGCGAAGTGCATCTTCTTAGCTCCAGAGGTAGAATTCCTGGGGATGCAGGTAGCAGCAGACGGGATCAGACCTACTGCGTCCAAAACGGAAGCGATCCAGAGAGCACCCAGATCCCGTAACACAACGGAGCTGCGTTCGTTCCTGGGACTCCTGAACTATTTTGGCAACTTTCTTCCCAAATTGAGCATGCTGTTAGAGCCACGACATGTGCTCCTACGCAAAGGTCGCGATTGGGTCTGGGGAGACAGCCAGGAAAGGGCTTTTAATAGAGCATGCAATTTGTTATGCTCCAACAAACCGTTAACGTTATATGACCCATGTAAGAAACTAGTTTCAACGTGTGATGCGTCGTCCTATGGGGTCGGGTGTGTGTTGTAGCATGTGAATGCCAATGGTCAGTTACAGCTGGTAGCTTATGCCTTTAGAAGTCTGTCCCGAGCAGAAAGGGGCTACGGGATGGTAGAAAAGGAAGCGCTAGCATGTGTATATGCAATAAAAAAAATGCACCAGTACCTGTTTGGCAGGAAATTTGAGCTGGAGACAGATCACAAACCCCTAACGTCCCTTTTGGCCGACAACAAGGCTATAAATGCAAATGCATCAGCCCGCATACAGAGGTGGGCACTTACGTTAGCCACCTATGACTACACAATTCTGTACAGATCGGGCACTGAAAACTGTGCCGATGCACTCAGCAGGCTACCACTAGCCACCACTGATAGGACAACTGACCATGATGCTGAGATGGTCATGGCTGTTGAAGCTTTCAAAAGCGAAGGCTTACCTGTGACAGCCCGTCAGATTAAAGTCTGGACAAATAACGACCCGCTACTGTCTTTAGTTAAGAAATGTGTCCTGAATGGGGACTGGGCAGCCACGTACGGGGCATGCCCTGAGGAGTTTAAACCGTTTCATAGGCGCAAGGATGAACTCTCGATTCAGGCCGATTGCCTACTGTGGGGAAAGCGAGTAGTCATGCCCCAGAAGGGCAGAGAGGTGTTTATCAGAGAACTTCACAATGAGCATCCGGGCATTGTCATGATGAAGGCAACTGTCAGGTCACATGTTTGGTGGCCAGGGATAGATGCAGACCTGGAACTTTATGTTCGCAGGTGCAACACGTGTGCTCAGCTGGGCAACGCACCCAAAGAAGCCCCCCTTAGCCCTTGGTCCTGGCCCGCCCATGCATCCATGTGGGCTACGCAGGTCCTTTCATGGGAAAAAATGTTTTGGTTGTAGTAGACGCCTACTCCAAATGGATTGAGTGTGCCATTTTAAATTCAAGCACATCCTCTGCCACGGTAGAAAGTCTACGGGCAATGTTCGCCGCCCATGTTCTACCGGACGTATTGGTCAGCGACAATGGCCCGTGCTTCACAAGCACTGAATTTCAGGACTTCATGGAGGCAATGGAATCAACCATGCCAGAACGGCACCGTTCAAGCCGGCCTCAAATGGCCAGGCGGAGCGAGCAGTGCAGATAATCAAACAGGGGATGCTCAGAATCCAAGGGAGTTCCCTATAAAGCCGCTTATCACACCTCCTGTTGGCTAATAGATCCCGACCACACTCACTCACAGGGGTTCCACCCGCAGAGCTGCTAATGAAAAGGACGCTCAAAACCAGATTATCCTTTATATGCACTACTATGAAAGAAATTGTTGCAAGCAGGCGTCAGTCACAATGTGACTACCATGACAGGAATGCGAGGGTGCAATGTATTGATGTCAATGACCCTGTTTTTGTCCTTAATTATGCTGCAGGGCCCAAATGGCTTGTAGGCACTGTGATTGCCAAAGAGGGGAATAGGATTTTGGTAGTTCAACTTACCAATGGACAAATCTGCCGCAAACACGCAGATCAAACTAAAAGGAGGTTCAACAACCCCATAGAAGAAGCAGAGGAAGAACACGATATAGAGTTCACTCCACCACAGGTGACCGAACACCGGAACCAAATGGAGGAGAGCCCAGTCACTGTGGACAGTCCGGACAGGCCTGAGGCACCACAAACAGAAGACACTCAGGCCAGCGCCCAACAACTGGAGCCCCGACTCAGGCATTCTACAAGAGAGTGTAAACCACCAGAGAGACGTAACCTGTGATATCACTAAGACTTTGGGGGGGAGGTGATGTCATGTATTCAACTGTCATTGTAACCCATGTATAAGCTGACCTAAGTTGTACACCTTGAGAACACTGACCACAGGGGGCGAACTTGTGGGAGACACTCCTAGCCTGGACTTTCCGGTATAAAAGGGGAAGCTCCACCCACCGTCTGTCTCTTGCGGTCTTGGTAATCTTCTCTCATATGGTCCTCATGTGCATTTATACTGTATAGTAAGGACATATTAGTATGTCACGTGTAATTCGTATACTGAGTACCTGGCTATTTGGTCCCGCCGCGGATACACATCCGCAGACGGGAGACCCCTGGCAATTAAGCCCCTACTGTAAAAGATCATGAAAGCCGTGGGGAGGAAGGGAATATTTACATACATCAGGTGAAGGCACATTCCACCACTGAATCCCGTAGTGAGGGAAACCAGCAGGCTGACATGTTAGCCAAGCAAGGGGCCCGCACGGGCAAGCTCTGGGATCCATACAACCCAGGAACCATCGCAGCAGTCAGGGGCAGGATAGGGACAGCAGGGAAGGCAGGGATAGCTTTGCCCCGGACCTTAAAACAGTTCAGACCCAAGACCCCGTCCTAAAAATTGCCCTGAACACGCTAGCTAAAGGGGAAAAGTTAGAGGGCCCGTACGGCACCGCAGCACTTGCCATTAAAGAAGGCATGCTGTTCAGCGGGGAGCAATGAGTAGTACCGCAACAACACCGGAGAGAATTCCTCCCGCTGGCCCATGAGGGTCCAGGAGCAGGACACCCCGGACCTGAGACCACTTGGCAATGAGTGGAACAGGCAGGGTGGTGACCAGGACTCGGAAGACGTCCGCGAGTTCTGTGCTAGTTATCTGGTGTGCGCGGCCAACAACCCCGAAAAGAAAGGTGTCTATGGGACATATCAGGAGGGTAGAAGGACCCTGGAAGTCGATCCAAATCGATTGCATCAGGCCCCTACCCATTGCCCAGGGAGGTTACAAGTACTGCCTAGTATTGGTGGATGTATTCACCAAATGGGTGGAAGCCTTCCCATGTCGAACAGCCACTGCCCTGGGAACAGCCAGGATCCTGGTCAGAGAAGTGTTCTCCCGATGGGGACTACCCCAATATATGGAGTCCGACCAAGGGAGTCACTTCACCGGGCAGGCGATGCAGGACACCCTTAAGGTGCTCGGCATCAAAGGGAAATGGCATGTCGCCCATAACCCGCAGTCAAACGGGCCTGTGGAGCGTTTAAACTGCACTCTCAAAGAAAGGCTGTGCAAAGAGTCAGGGGACTCGCCCAAGGGGTTGGTAAAGGTCCTACCACTGGTCCTCATGGGGATCCGGGCCAGCCAGTCAAAGAGCACAGGGTACTCACCGTATGAGCTCATGACCGGCAGAGCCATGCGAACCCCCACCCATAGAAACATAGAAACATAGAAACATAGAAAATAGGTGCAGGAGTAGGCCATTCGGCCCTTCTAGCCTGCACCGCCATTCAATGAGTTCATGGCTGAACATGCAACTTCAGTACCCCATTCCTGCTTTCTCACCATACCCCTTGATTCCCCTAGTAGTAAGGACTTCATCTAACTCCTTTTTGAATATATTTAGTGAATTGGCCTCAACAACTTTCTGTGGTAGAGAATTCCACAGGTTCACCACTCTCTGGGTGAAGAAATTCCTCCTCATCTCGGTCCTAAATGGCTTCCCCCTTATCCTTAGACTGTGTTCCCTGGTTCTGGACTTCCCCAACATTGGGAACATTCTTCCTGAGTACCATGTGTTAACCCCGGTACTCACGGAAGGTCAGCTTAGGGAAGCGAACCGGGACAGCTTTGTCAGGAATCTGTTTGAACACCTTAAACAGATTCACTGGCAGACTGCTAACAACATGGGAAAACAGCATCGGAGCAACTGACTGCTGTTAGAGCCCCGCAAACACCATGAGTGGGAGATAGGGGACCAGGTTATGGTAAGGAACTACGCTAGAGTAGGGTCTTTGAGGCACTGTACATGGGACCATACCACAGTGTCAACAAGGCAAGCCCCATGGTCTATGCCATAAAATTGCCCCGCTGTACAAAGTGGTTCCACATAAATCAGTGCAAGCTTTTCAACCCAGGGGCTGCAGCTAAATGTAAGGGACAGCCAAAAACTGTAAATCGTACCAAAGACAGGGACCCCCAGCCAACAGTCCCCGACTGTGGAAATCCCACAGGGGACGTGGCAGACCCACAGACTGCACTGTGTTACTGGAGGAGCTGTCCCCCCAATCATTTGGGACTCGGAAGCACCCCCAGCAGCCAGAGCCTTAAGAAGGACTCCCCGCACACCACTGTCAAAGACACCGTGATCACCAGCGCTCCAATTTAAATGGTTCAGCCCCGGGAAAGGGACCAGCCGCAAAAGGGCATCTAAGGTCAGAGACCAGCCCGTGAGCAGGGACACCCAGCTAGTAGCCTCGGGCAATGAGGGACCCTCAGAAGAGATAGTGGTGGACCAGCCACCAAGTGAGAGTCTCCAGCCCGTAGCCCTCAACCAGGCAGAACCTCCAGGGGAAGAAACGAACCAGGCAGCCACCCCCAAAGGAACGGTGTGCTGCAGCACCGGAGGGGACATTCCCCCGATAGTGTGGGACTCAAACCCACGTCCGGTCAGGACACTCCGGGTCCAGCGGTGCAGGCCGAACCCACGTCCGGTCAGGACACTCCGGGTCCAGCGGTGCAGGCCGATCTATTACTGACCTCGCTGGACACCCAGCGGAAGGAGAAGAAAGAAAGAAGGCAGGAATTAACCTGGCCACCCGAAGACTGGTGGCAGATGTACATATAGAGTACGATATGAATTTAAGAATGTTTAGTAGTAATTTAGAGATGTGTGAAATTATCTGTGAAATGATAAGTATGTATATATTTGTTTCTGGGGTAAGGAAAAGAATCTACCTGTGCAGCTGTTAAAAGAAGCACAGGCCGGGTAATACATGGGAGTCAGAAATATCTACCGGTATAGCTATTAAGGAAACACCGGTGAGATCACAAACAAAACACTGTGAGATAAAGTTAAAGGCATACAATCAGTCCACAAGGAACTGAATAAGACAGCCAGTCAATTAAAGACTATACTATGTCTGGAAGGGAAGAGAGCCCAATTTGGAACCTGGTCATCTTTGTCAAGCCAGAGAGCTTTCTCAGGGCTAGACAATCTGTTTTATGTGCCCCTACAGGAAAGAGAGCAGCATGAGAAGGATCCTGTTCCTGCTCGCCCTGATGAGGATGAGCAGCGGCGACCGAGGAGACGTGGAAGAATCCCTCATTTACGGGTGTTCAGGAGGAAGAGCACCGATTGTAACCGCCGGGGGTGGCACCCCAGGCGTGGAAGAACTCGCCGTTTACGCCCACGAGGGAAGATGGCCAGAGTGGCTGGGATCTAATTCTACCCGCTACTCCAGCCAGGAAGGTTTTACCTACGGGGAGGCCTCATTTCCATGCCCCCGGATACGGATCATCGCTGGCCGAGTCAGTGTTACAGAGGGAAAACGTGTATGTTTGACTTGCAAAGAAACATTCCCCTGGGAAGATGGTGGTGGCTCAGAAAACTCAGCAAGGCTGCATGGGACCAGGAATCGGACTGGGAAAGACTCGGTAATGATACGTACCGCACCATCACGGGGACACCGGGAGGAGTAAAAGTGTGTTGGGACAAATGGTGGAACACCGAACAAGGAATTTATTTTTGCATGTGGGGATCAGAGAGTATTTGTCCCGCAGGCATATCGATCGCCTTCGCCAAACAATGGCAAGATGAAGGGGAAGGGATGGGGTGGGATTCTAGCCTACACGGGTTCACAGTCCCACACTCCCCACTCCAAATTAATGCCACTGAACTAAGAGCACACATTAAGAAACCCCTACCCACAATCCCGCCAATACGCACAGTAATAGAAAGGTGTCCTACCAGAACCAAGGGACCTGGGAACAGATTAGTATTGGTACCGACCGAAAAGGTGTTAAATCAGGGGGTACATTATGCAGTTGCTTCAGTAATTTTAAACCTCACCAAGGTACACCTACCTGTGTGGTGCCCAAAGGAAACAGAGCTGTTATACCAGGCCCTATTTGAGTCATGTTCAAGAAATTTTATGAGTTAGACTTTGGAAATGTAGACAAAGCAGACCTATACACACTAAACGCTCGGGACACCATGGGCTCAGGGAGACTTAGAAGGGGAATTATAAACAACGTTTTCACGACCTACTATACAGCATCCTCTGTAATAAATAGCCTAGATGGCATAGAACTGCAAACACAGATAAACAGTTTAAAGAACCAATTGAGGAAAATCCTGAAACAAGAGAATACAGTAGTAGGTTCAGAATTACACGAGGACCAGGCTATGACTGTCCATTTAAAAGAAATTGTGGCTGAGCTGGAAAAACATGCACAGACAGTGAATGCACTCAAACGGGAGGATAGAAATGCTTCTGACCAGGCTGCACAGAACGAGGTGTGCGTATTGTATGGGGCTCGGTTGTTGGGCGAGGGCCGCAACAACCTGGAGGATTTAACAAAAGGTGTAGTCCCCTCTTGGATCAGGAACAAGCACCTTACAGCCCTCCACCCATACAGCAATTCACTAAGCCTGTGCCAACTCTGCCTAGCTTCTGAAGCCTACCCTGTCCCAGTAGACTGTGGGAAATCTAACCACACCATTATAGGAGTATTATTAAGGATGTCAGTCCTGGGTGGGACAGCCCGACCTGCACCGGTATACTGGGTGAAGAACATTGGAGTTATTCAGGGAGGTGCACACATTCGTTTCGCAGTGGTCCCACCCTATGTCATAAAGTGGGAGCATGCTATGAGGGGTACTGACCTCTCTGGGTGCCGGAGCCGGGGTGCACACGTAATACTGTGTCCCCAGTACTTGAGTGCCCATTCAAAGTCACAGTGTGGGTTTAAAGCTGCTGGTGCATAGCCTATTAACTGCACCATGGAAGTAATGACACAAGACCATGTTCCTCCACAGGTAACATACATAGGGGGTGGGACATATTGTGTCACCACCAGTGCGCCCCACTACCAGCATGGACACTTCTGGTAAGTGACAGCAGTTTTTGCTTCACTGAACTGAGGTATCAGTTCAAGTGGCCCAGGAACGGATTGTCCCCATTCCTGAACCCTCCACTGTCCACCTCACTGTGAAGGAAAACATTACAAACCTGCAGGATTATGTTGTACATTTTGGCTATGCAATTCCCCCTCTACCCAAACATCTTACCGCTCTGTTAAAAGCTGTAATTATCTCATAAAAACACTTCTACACTCTAGAACAGAAAACAATTGGGATAGGGAAAAAGATTCTCGAGATCACCATTCCACCTTGGTGGGACCTTTTCAGAAATATAGAAGTCCCAGTCTGGATCCGAATCGCTTCCCATACTTTAGTTATCTGCCAACTCGCAATTATTCTTTACTTATGGTGTCTCACTTGCCGAGTGAAACGCAGAGGCCATCAGGTCAGGTACCAAAGGGTGCTATATGCTCCTTGGCCGAACTTGGGAACCGCGCAGGGAGGGGTGACACCATACTACCATGTTTAATTTGTGTTTCATCTTACCTGCTGTAAACCGCAAATAGCGAGTGTTGTAAGAGTGTCACTTAAAATGTTTTGACTATGTACCTTTATTTTACTGAACTTAAAATGTGTTTAACTATGAACCTTTATGTTACTTGAGAATGTGTTTTAACTATGTGCTTTCATTTTATTTTACTTAAAGTTGCGTTTGACTGTATACCGTTACTTTACTGAGAAAACTGAGTAAAGAAGGGGCACCCCCTCTATGTTATAACATAATTGTAAGAATTGTATTTGCCTGTATATTGCATTGCATTTCAATGTGGGATGCACATTAATATTTAGCTAGTATAACTGCAGGGAAGGTTGCTTACCTTGATTGATACAAGAGTGTGGAGTATCAACAGGAGGGACTGAAAGGATGCAAAATTCACAAGAATCCCCCCCCCCCCAGTGCTTGGGCTCATTCGAAAGGAAATTTAATTTGGCACTACCCACCATAAAGTTTGAAATCCTAAAATGCTTATGGAAGAAACTACGAACTTTAATCGAATTTTGGATTTTAAAAGACAAATTCAAGGCTGTGGGCGGGCCTAAAGAACTAACAGGAGACAACTTGATTATTAGAATTGTCTGGGTGTTGGGACTAAGTTAATTTGTCTGGAGGAATGGGTATTCGAGAATCCTTCTCCACAAGAGACATTAACATTACAACAAATAACCCAGAGGTAGCCAACCATCAACCTGAATCTGGAAAACCATTTCAGCATATACATCACAAAGAGGCCCAATCCAGCCTGCATGCGAAAAACTAAGCACAAAAGGACATTGCGATTACCAAGCTAATATTTCCATCAGGAAACAGTTTTTGAACATCAACCCACCCAAAACATAGCAATTTTTAACGAGCCCGCCAAAATATTACAAAGAAGAGTCAAGCCCGCCAAATTTAAACAATGAATTCTGAACTGATTTGGCACCAAGATTAGAACCACTCAAACCATATAACTGGCCCCCTGTTTCAACAGAGGGTATGACATACTTTGCCATATAACCGAGACCACGCTTGTGTCATCAAGAAGGGAGAGAAACCAACGCGACAGTTGTAAACTAACTTCTCCAACCTCGAAGTCCTGAAGTCCTGAAGGAAGGGAGAACATCACCATCGTGGCAGCAACCGATCACAACCAATGTGGTATCAACTGAAAACCACCGCGATCGATCAAACCCGAAACAAAACTCCAACTGGAAAAAAACCAAAGAATCAAAAAGTTTCCACTCTACAATCGAATCCTGACCTACCAACGGGTAAAACATTACCTGAAAGACTATGAGGCCTACCCTGAGTCCAGTCAATGCCAAGTTGCGTACGTACACTTAAGAACTCATAACGGTGATTGGCAGTGCAGTAATCAAGGCGTTGTATGATGGTACGGTTCACGATTTACCATTATGGATTATTCCAGGAAATGGTCCAACACTGTTCGGCAGGAACTGGTTAGAAAAAATCAAATGGAACTGGACGAGATTAAAGCGTTGTCGTATAAGTGCTGAGCAAGTTCCCCTCACTGTTTGAACCAGGCATCGGCAGTCGAAATCGAACTGGACAGACTCCAGCATGAAGGGTCGAATTTAACAAATGGGCCAGCCCCATTGTTCCATGTTGAAAAGTGATGGCACTGTCAGGATTTGTGGAGGCTACAAGGTCACAATCAACCGAGTTTCAAAACAGGATCAATACCCATTACCGAAGGCTGATGACCTGTTTGCAACACTAGCCGGGGGGAATTCGTTCACAAAACTGGATCTGACGTCGGCCTACATGACACAGGAGCTGGTCGACACATCAAAGAAACTTATGTGCATCAACACTCATAAAAGACTGTTTATCTACAACAGGTGCCCTTTTGGAATTCGCTCGGCTACAGCCATATTTCAGAGGAACCTGGAGAGTCTACTGAAGTCCGTCCCCAGAACCGTCCTGTTCCAAGATGACATACTGGTCACAAGTCATGACTCTGCCGAACATCTGAACAATCTGGAAGAGGTTCTACATCGTCTGGACAAAGTGGGACTCAGACTGAAACGCTCGAAATGTGTCTTCATGACACCTGAAGTTGAATTCCTGGGGAGAAAAATTGCTACTGACGGTATCAGGCCAACAGACTCGAAAACCAAGGCCATAAAAAATGCACCCAAGCCTCAGAATGTGATGGAGCTGCATTCGTTCCTTGGTCTACTCAACTACTTTGGTAATTTCTTACCTAGATTGAGCAACTGCACATGCTGCTAAGAAAAGGCGACAACTGGGTTTGGGGTGCATCTCAAGATAGAGCTTTTGAGAAAGCTACTAATCTGCTTTGCTCTAACAAGCTGCTTGTACATTATGATCCTTGTAAGCGTCTAGTATTGGCCTGTGATGCTTCGTCATATGGAGTTGGTTGCTGGCTCCAACAAGCTAATGAGTCGGACAAATTACAACCTGTTGTATATGCTTCAAAAAGGTTGTCAAAGGCGGAAAGAGCCTACAGCATGGTAGAGAAAGAAGCCTGTGTGTATGGGTTTAAAAAGATGCATAAGTATCTGTTTGGTCTTCGGTTTGAACTGGAAACAGATCACAAGCCACTCATTTCATTGTTTTCGGAAAACAAAGGTATCAATACCAATGCATCGTCCCGCATCCAGAGTTGGGCGCTGACATTATCTGCCTATGATTATGTCATTCGCCAAAACCTGGCACTGAGTATTGTGCCAATGCACTGAGCTGTCTGCTGTTGCCCACACCGGTGGAAACGCCACAACCGGCAGAGCTACTGTTAGTCATGGATGCTTTTGAAAGTGAAGGAAGCCGTGTCACGGCCCAACAAGTTAAGACTGGATCAGCCAGGACCCGATATTATCGGTTGTGAAACATTGTATCCTTAGTGGTGATTGGTCTGTCATACCCAAGAAAATGTGTGAGGAGACCAAACCTTACATCCATCGCAAAGACAAACTATCCATTCAATCAGATTGTATACTGTGGGGTAATTGTGTTGTTATGCCCAAGAAAGGCAGAGAGAAATTTGTGCATGATCAACATAGCATGCATCCCGGTATTGTCATGATGAAAGCCATTGACAGGTCTCATGTATGGTGGCCTGGAATTGACTCTGATCTGGAATCATGTGTGTATCAGTGCAACACTTGCATGCAGCTTAGTAAAGCACCAGCAGAATCACCGCTGAGTCTGTAGTCATGGCCATCTAAACCATGGTCCAGGATCCACATCGACTTTGCAGGTACCTTCCTGGGAAAGATGTTCTTAGTTGTGGTGGATGCTTATTCCAAGTGGATAGAGTGTACAATCATGTCATCCAGCACATCCACAGCTACCATTGAGAGCCATCGTGTCATGTTTGCTATGCATGGTCTGCCTGACATCGTTGTAAGCGACAACGGATCTTACTTCACCAGTATGGAGTTTCAAGATTTCATGAAACTCAATGGTATCAAACATGTGAGGTCAGCACCATTCAAACCGCATCCAATGGACAAGCAGAGCGTGTGGTCCAAACCATCAAGCAGAGTATGAAACGTGTAACTCAAGGTTCACTGCAAACTCGCTTGTCACGCATATTGCTTAGTTACAGGACAAGACCCCACACACTTACCGGGGTTCCCCCTGCTGAACTATTGATGAAGAAAGGTCTCAAGACCAGGCTCTCTCTTGTCCACCCTGACTTGAATAATAGTGTCGAATACAGACGTCAAAGTCAGCAAGGGTATCATGATCATGCTACTGTGTCATGCAACATTTCTATCAATGATCCTGTGTATGTACTGAATTATGGTCAAGGTCCCAAATGGATCGCTGGTACTGTTATGGCCAAGGAGGGTAACAGACTGTTTATTGTTAAGCTCAAGAATGGGCAGACATGCAGGAAATATGTCGATCAGTTAAAGCTGCGGCACACAGATGAACCGGAACAGTCTGAGGAAGACACAATCAGTGACCAACCAATCTGTCCTCAGTCATCAGAGGACTCTGCTGTCATCAATGAATCTGGACTTTCAATCCCTGACATGGTCATTGCCACTCCCATCAGATCGGCTACCCAGCCCCCAGTCATACCAGACTCAGAATGCTCGCCCAAGGCTGGAGTTGAACTGAGACTTTCAACTCAGGAGTGGAAAGCCCCGGACCATCTCAATTTGTAAAAAGACCGTTACTAATATCTTAAAGGGGGATATTGTCATGTATGTATGCTTGGGTTTACGAGCCACCAGGTGGCGCCACTGTCAGAGGTCATTGGGCTGTGCGCAGGTGTGTGCTATAAAAAGGCCAGCCATCTTGTAATATAATCATTTTGGGCCCTAATAAAGTAGAGCCAGGTTTGTACCTGTTCGATTACAATATTCAGTCTTTTGAGTTATTGCATACACAACAGCCTCAAGGAACGATTTTGTAAGCTGAATGCTCTCCCCACTCATTCCAATGAGCTCTACCACCCCCCGTAGAGCCTGCATTTCAGGAGAGCGCTGTTCATGTCTCCTCCTCCTCCTCCTCCGTACAGACGGGCCTGCTGCTGCCCTGGGTGTGCTTTCCTGCAACGCACTGGGACCCGCGACCTCATAGGATGGACAACCCAGAAATGTCCTCTCGCACATAGAGCCATTGAAAATGCTTGGTACATCCATGGCCTACACCTCCTCGAATTGCAATACCACTGTCTAATCATCCTCCTCCTACCCCCCACCCCCCTCATGAAAAATATTGTCGGCCTCCTGCTCCTCCTCATTCTCCTCCTCGTCCTCCTCCTGATCTTGTTCAGTATGGCCGAGGTCGTTGGGCTCATCCACTTCTGCTTCTGGCAAGTTGGCGGGGTCTTCCCCTCCATTATTGGATGTCTGTGAAGCATCTGCAAAATATAACAGAACAGACGATTGGTTAGCAGCAGGGGAGGGGGCAGGGTGACATGAGATGGCTCACATAGCGCAGGCTCATTTGAAGGACCACAACGAATGATAGTACACTGCATAAACCGAAGCATAGCCGACGGAGTGTACATCGCATAAACCGAAGCGTAGCCCAGTTGTGCCAACCCAGACTGGATTTTGCAGGACTTACCCTCTCTCTGCAAACTGGACCCAGCATTCGCATGGGTGGTCGATCTTTGGGACCCATCAATAATACCTGCAATTCTGCTTTCCAAGGCTGTTAGTGGGTGCAGTGTTGACCAGTTTTCGTCCGCTCATGGTTGTTGTCGGACACCTTCTTTTGAAAAGATGGCAATAGTAATTTTTTTTAAGAGAGAGGCCTTCTGCTGTCGTGGCACACACAGATAGTCACATTTACAATTGAAGTAATTGTAGTGCATAAATAAAAACATTACTTACTCTAACTGCTTGGCAATGGTCCTGCCACTTCTTCTGGCACTGCTGGACAGTCCTCCTGATGGACCCCACTGAGACAACCTGTTCAGCAATGCATTGCTAAGCTTGAGCTATTGCTGCTGGTTTAAATTTACCAGGACCCTTCTTGCCAATCTGGCACCATCCTCTCTCCACAGCGCCTACCAGGGCCTCATTGGCATCTGGGTTAAATTTCCGGGCCCTTTTCCTTTCCGAATCAGACTCCATTTTTCGTTTTGCAGCTCCTGTGTGGAAGTACTCACAAATCTCCTGAAAGTTACAATGGTCTTTAAAAATGGCTGATCCAGACCAGGAAGTGTACTGCACATGCGCGGGCACACCCGTCACATGGAAAATGGGCGATTTTTTTTCTTTTTTTGCATATGTGCAGAACGGGCATTATTTTTAACGCAAAAATTTTTTGCTCCATCCTTAAAAGCAGTGGTATTTTAATGTTACATCAAAATTTAAAAACCTTTTACTGAAAGTTAGGCCTTTTTTTTGGCGCTATTTTGGCATTAAAAAATTGGCCATTATTGACAAATAGCACCGTAAAACAGTGCTATTCTTAAATGTGGAATTTCTAGCCCTAAATTCTTATCTGCAATATTGATATTGAATGGTGAAAAAAAAGTTGCACTTAAGACTTTGCCTTTCCAATTGTTATCTTCCAAGACACATTGCTTGAGGGGGAAGATAAACAACTTGCGTCCAAACACAATTGTTACATTTGTTTTTCTTCTGTAAAACAACGAGCCTGGACATAATTTTTTCCAAACAGGCATCAGTTATAAACAAAAAGACCTTTGTGCGTGTTGATGCAGGTGAGGGCCTTCGATGATTCCTCCAGTTCCTGCGTCATGTAGGCTGAAGTCAGATCCAGCTTCGTGAACGCCTTTCCTCCCGCTAGCGTTGCAAAGAGGTCGTCGGCTTTTGGAAGGGGGTATTGGTCCTGCAGGGAGAAACGATTGATAGTTACTTCGTAATCGCCACAGATTCTGACGGTGCCGTCTCCCTTGAGGACTGGAACAATAGGACTGCCCACTCGCTGAACTTGATCGGTGAGTTGATGCCCTCTTTTTTTGGCCGATCGAGCTAAATTTTTGCCCTTTCTCTCATCATGTAGGGTACTGCTCTCGCCTTGTGATGGATGGGTCGTGCCCCCGGAATTAGGTGGATCTGCACTTTTGCTCCTTGGAATTTCCCGATGCCTGGTTCGAACAGCGAAGGAAATTTGTTTAAGACCTGTGCACATGAAATGTCGTCAGCGGGCGATAGCGCTCGGATGTCGTCCCAGTTCCAGCTTATCTTTCCCAGCCAGCTCCTGCTGAGCAGCGTGGGACCATCGCCCAGTACCACCCAGATTGGTAGCTTGTGCACCGTTCCATCGTAGGAGACCTTTATGGTCGCACTGCCGATTATAGAAATCAGTTCTTTCGTGTAAGTTCTTAGTTTCGTGCGAATTGGAGTTAAGACTGGCCTTGAGGCCTTGTTGCACCACAAACTTTCGAAAGTCTTTTTGCCCATGATGGACTGGCTCGTGCCTGTGTCCAGCTCCATTGACACCGGGAGTCCTGCCATGACTTAACCCTGAGATACACTTCAATTGGCAACAACAATGCTAAAATGTTACTTACTGATATAGAAAAGAAAAAGAAAAACTACTTACCAATCACCAGCCAATCACTTGCCCCCTTGGCTGTGACATCACGTTTCAATTTCTTTCTACTTCTTTTTTGCTTTCTCTCCCTGCAGCTGCTGCACCGATAGGCTTCTCGACGACTCCCCGGACAGCCCGACTGCTGAGCCTTTATAGGCCGCTGCCTCTCGACGCTGCTTCCGCCTCTCGCTGACTCCCCAGAGTGCCTCTCAAAAAGTAGTAATCTCAGGATTGCTACCAGTGCCACGTGCTAGTCAGAGTGGGAATCACAGGATAGCTCAGATGAATACGTGGCTTCAGGAGTGGTGCAGAAGGGAGGGATTCAAATTTCTGGGGCATTGGAACCAGTTCTGGGGGAGGTGGGACCAGTACAAACCGGATGGTCTGCACCTGGGCAGGACTGGAATCAATGTCCTAGGGGCAGTGTTTGCTAGTGCTGTTTGGAAGGAGTTAAACTAATATGGCAGGGGGATGGGAACCTATGCAGGGAGACAGAGGGAAATAAAATGGAGTCAGAAGCAAAAGGTAGAAAGGAGGGTAGTAAAAGTGGAGTGGAGAGAAACCCAAGGCAAAAAACAAAAAGGACCACATTACAGCAAAATTCTACAGGGGCAAAGTGTGTTAAAAAGACAAGCCAGAAGGCTCTGTGCCTCAATGCGAGGTGTATTTGGAATAAGATGGATGAATTAACTGCGCAGATAGCAGTTATCGGATACGATGTGATTGGCATCCGGAGACATGGCTCCAGGGTGACCAAGGTTGGGAACTCAACATCCAAGGGTATTCAGCATTTAGGAAGGATAGACAGAAAGGAAAAGGAGGCAGGGTGGCGTTGCTGGTTAAAGAGGAAATCAATGCAATTGTACAGAAGGACATTAGCCTGGATGATGTGGAATCGGTATGGGTGGAGCTGCGGAATTCCAAAGGGTAGAAAACGGTAGTGGGAGTTGTATACAGACCACCAAATAGTAGTAGTGAGGTTGGGAACAGCATCAAACAAGAAATAAAGGATGTGTGCAATAAAGGTACAGCAGTTATCATGGGCGACTTTAATCTACATATTGATTGAGCTAACCTAACTGGTAGCAATGCAGTGGAGGAGGATTTCCTGGAGTGTATTAGGGATGGTTTTCTAGACCAATATGTCGAGGAACCAACCAGGGAGCTGGCATCCTCGACTGGGTGATGTGTAATGAGAAGGGACAAATTAGCAATCTTTTTGTGTGAGGCCCCTTGGGGAAGAGTGACCATAATATGGTAGAATTCCTTATTAAGATGGAGAGTGACAAAGTTAATTCGGAAACTAGGGTCCTGAACTTAAGGAAAGGTAACTTCTTCGGTATGAGGCATGAATTGGCTAGAATAGACTGACTAAGGATACTTAAAGGGTTGACGGTGGAAAAGCAATGGCAAACATTTAAAGATCACATGGATGAACTTCAGCAATTTTATATCCCTGTCTGGAGTAAAAATAAAACTGGGAAGGTGGCTCATTCATGGCTAACAAGGGAAATTAAGGATATTGTTAAAGCCAAGGAAGAGGCATATAAATTGGCTAGAAAAAGCAACAAACCTGAGGACTGGGAGAAATTTAGAATTTAACAGAGGAGGACTAAGGATTTAATTAAGAGGGAGAAAATAGAGTACGAGAGGAAGCTTGCAGGGGACATAAAAACTGACTGCAAAAGCTTCTATAAATATGTGAAGAGAAAAAGATTAGTAAAGACAAATGTAGGTCCCTTGCAGTCGGATTCTGGTGAATTTATAATGGGGAACAAAGAAATGGCAGACCAATTGAACAAATACTTCAGTTCTGTCTTCACAAAAGAAGATACAAATAACCTTCCAAATGTACTAGGGGACCGAGGGTCTAGTGAGAAGGAGGAACTGAAGGGTATCCTCATTAGGCAGGAAATTGTGTTCGGGAAATGGATGGGAGTGAAGGCCGATAACTCCCCAGGGTCTGATAGTGTGCATTCCAGAGTACTTAAGGAAGTGGCCCTAGAAATAGTGGATGCATTGGTGATCATTTTTCAACAGTCTAACGACTCTGGATCAGTTCCTATGGACTGGAGGGTAGCTAAAGTAACACCACTTTTTAAAAAAGGAGGGAGAGAGAAAACAGGGAATTATAGACCGGTTAGCCTGACATCAATATTGGGGAAAATGTTGGAATCAATCATTAAGGCTGAAATAGCAGCGCATTTGGAAAGCAGTAACAGGATCGGACCAAGTCAGCATGGATTTATGAAAGGGACATCATGCTTGACAAATCTTCTGGAATTTTTTGAGGATGTAACTAGCAGAGTGGACAAGGGAGAACCAGTGGATGTGGTGATATTTGGACTTTCAAAAGGCTTTTGACAAGGTCCCGCACAAGAGTTTAGTGGGCAAAATCAAAGCGCATGGTACTGGGGGCAATGTACTGGTGTGGATTGAGAACTGGTTGGCAGGCAGGAAGCATAGAGTCTGGATAAACGGGTCTTTTTCAGAATGGCAGGCAGTGACTAGTGGAGTGCCACAGGGCTCAGTGCTGGGACCTCAGCTCTTTACAATTTACATTAACGATTTAGATGAAGGAATAGAGTGTAATATCTCCAAGTTTGCAAATGACACTAAACTGGGTGGCGGTGTGAACTGTGAGGAGGATGCTAAGAGGCTGCAGGGTGACTTGGACAGGTTAGGTGAGTGGGTAAATGCATGGCAGATGTAGTATAATGTGAATAAATGTGGGTTTATCCATTTTGGGGGCAAAAACATGAAGGCAGAATATTATCTGAATGGCGGCAGATTAGGAAAAGGGGAAGTGCAACGAGACCTAGGTGTCATGGTTTATCAGTCACTGAAAGTGGGCACGCAGGTCCAGCAGGCGGTAAAGAAGACAAATGGTATGTTGGCCTTCATAGCTAGGTCTTCATGCAGTTGTACAGGGCCTTAGTGAGGCCTCACCTGGAATATTGTGTTCAGTTTTGGTCTCCTAGTCTGAGGAAGGACGTTCTTGCTATTGAGGGAGTGCAGAGAAGGTTCACCAGACTGATTCCAGGGATGGCTGGGCTGTCATATGAGGAGAGACTGGATCAACTGGGCCTTTATTCACTGGAGTTTAGAAGGATGAGAGGGGATCTCATAGAAGCACATAAGATTCTGACGGGACTGGACAGGTTAGATGTGGGAAGAATGTTCCCAATGTTGGGGGAAGTCCAGAACCAGGGGACATAGTCTTAGGATAAGGGGTAGGCCATTTAGGACTGAGATGAGTAGAAACTTCTTCACTCAGAGAGTTGTTAATCTATGGAATTCCCTGCCGCAGAGAGTTATTGATGCCAGTTCATTGGATATATTCATGAGGGAGTTATATATGGCCCTTACGGTTAAGGGGATCAAGGGGTTTGGAGAGAAGGAGGGAAAGGGATACTGAAGGAATGATCAGCCATGATCTTATTGAATGGCGGTGCAGGCTCAAAGGGCCGAATGGCCTACTCATGCACCTATTTTCTTTGTTTCTATGAAGCACTCTTAAATACCTGTACTCCCAAGGGATTATGAGATCCCTTGGGACTCCAGGGAATGAGCCCTCTGGTGGTTGTACAGAGTATATACAAGTCCAGATACATAACAGTAATCATCATATTGTATTGGACATTCAAGTTGCTCCAGGGCTCCTGAATGAGATGACATGGTAATATAATGGGAATTTTTCTAAAATTATTTTCCTGGGTGATTATGAATGAATTTCAGGAACTCAAATAAGGTTTAGGACAAGATGTGTGTTTGCATCCATGAGTAACATAAATGCAGTTATAAAGTCAATGAAGTGTCGGTGAGAATCATTAATTGATAGTTTTCTTTTGGAGATGTTTATGCCTTTGCCTATACTGAACAATAAATAACATGTATATGATAGCCTGAACACTACCCTAAACACTGGGATCATGCAGGGAGAGATGAGAAAGACCTCTGATCTTTTGATAAGATAATTTAAAAGTCCAGCAATGGCTTGTATCTGATTTCAAGTGTGGTATGATATTGGGGTACCAGTGTGTGTGCAGATATGATAGGTTGCACATGAGAAAACTAGCATGTGGAAATGCATGGTGAAGATACACTGAAGAATGGGTCTCAGACCTGCTCAGTTACTTGACAACAGCACGACATGAAATGGTTAATGTGGCTCAAGAGAGTGAGACAAATTTTATTCAAGGCACTGATATACATACTCCATATCGAAACGGAATTTTTAATGAAGCATCATCATCATCAAAGGCAGTCCCTCGGAATCGAGAAAGATTTGCTTCCACTCTTAGCATGAGTTCTTAGATGGCTGTACATTCCAATACGAGAACCACAGTCTCTGTCACAGGTGGGTCAGATAGTCGTTGAGGGAAAGGGTGGGCAGGGAACATGGTTTGCCGCATGATCCTTCTGCTGCCTGCGCTTGATTTCTGCATGCTCTTGACGACAATACTCGAGGAGCTCAGCGCCCTCCCGAATGCACTTCCTCCAAATTTGTCAAACATGACTTCCCCTTCATAAATCCACGCTGACTCTGCCTGACTGAATTATGTTTTTCCAAATGTCCTGCGACTACTTCTTTAATAATGGACTCCAACATTTTCCCAACCAGAGATGTTAGGCTAACTGGTTTATAGTTTCTTGCTTTTTGTCTGCCTCCTTTTTTAAATAGGGGCATTACATTTGCAGTTTTCCAATCTGCTGGGACCTCCCCAGAATCCAAGGAATTTTGGTAAATTACAACCAATGCATCCACACTCCCTGCCGCTACTTCTCTTAAGACCCTAGGATGCAAGCAATCAGGTCCAGGGGATTTATCCGCCTTTAGTCCCATTATCTTACTGAGTACCACCTCCTTAGTGATTGTGATTGTGTTAAGTTCCTCCCTCCCTTATGACCCTTGATTATCCACTGTTGGAATATTGTTAGTGGCCTCTACCATAAAGACTGATATAAAATATTTTTTCAGAGTTTCTGCCATCTCCATGTTCCCCATTATTAATTCCCTGGTCTCGTTCTCTAAGGGACGTTATTCCCCAATCTATTGCTTCAATGGCCACTCACCCTCTGCCTCAGATGAACAGATGGGGTCCAGGAGCAGCGTGAAATCCGCGGGCGAGCCGTTACATTAAAAGGTGAGTAAAATATAATTTTTAAGGGCTTCTAAACAAGCCAATAATTGGCTCAATTGCCTCCGCCACCGCTGCGTATCGGATCTGCTCAGCGTAGGCATACCTGACGTTTGGGAAAGGTATGTGGCGGTGGGTTGACTGCGGGGTCCCGACCCGGTCATTTTTTGTCAATTTCCCAGCTGACCCGCCCCCAGTCCCGCCCACTGAGAGCTGGCGAAATCGCACCACAGAAACTGGTAAAGTCACCCTCGGTATGCAGTTAAGACTGATCAATAAAGTCTGTTCCGTATACCACTACGAGGTCTTGTGCTTACTTGAAATGTGTTGTTATGAACTAAAAGTGAAAGGAAGTTGTTTAACAGAGGCTCCCCATCCCGCCTGCTCCACTGCCCCTCCACCCCCTAACCACCTCAATCCTTTACAAGGTCACTGATGGAAATGGAAGTGGTGACTCCAAATATTGGAGTTCCTGTACCCTGGGCCTTTTTAGGGACTTGGCATATGGTTGGCGCTTGTGCACCTACTAACCTCAGGCATATCGGTTGACCCACTGATTGTTGTAGAGTCCACTCGGAGGATAAGGTTGGCATTGTGGCATGGACCTTGAAAGTTTTGTCTAAGAAGTTTTTTTTAAACTTGAAAATTTTGAAGTATTCCATTTGTAAGTGAATCGCAAGGGCAACTTCAGTTTTCTGTAGGCAGGAGGGTCCTGGTACCCCCCGGCTGAGGAGTCTTCTGCAAGTCTTTCCAGCCTCTCCAGTGGTGGGTATTCTCAGCTTATGAAATTTGATCTCAAAGGTACTAGTAAAAATTCCAGAATACCATCTAACAAACAACAAAGTTTGGCAACATAAATCTGTAGATTTGATGTTATCCCTTATCATTATAAACAGCTAATCCCCCCACTCACCATGAGCAATGCCATGGGAGGTCTACTAATCGGTTATCAATTCTCGAGTCTGTTTCAGTGGGAAATTTGCCCATAGTCTTCATCATAATGTGATGAACCTGAAGTTTCTGATTCCCGTATTATTTCTATCTAATTTATCCTGCAAAAGGTTCTATCTGAACTTTTACATTCTGCCTACATTAGTCGCAGCAAAGAAAATGCATTTTGATCCCTCTTGCAATCAGCAACCTGCCTTGCCATCATCCTATTACTAATTCTAATATTCATTTCAGTTATTCTTAACTGACATTTATATAATTCCCAGTCCTCACTCTTTCTTGATTGCTTGTAACTTCCAAAATACATTTTCTTAGCCTTTAGGCTATTTTTGACCTCCTTATTTAGCCACTGGGGTCTTGCTCTTGAATTTTTTTTTCTGTACGGTATAGTAATCTTTTCAATATGCATATGAAGCCTCTGGTTGGGGATGTAAATAGTAATAATCATAATCGTAGCCCAGTGGTTTACAAACCTTTCTGTGAGGGTGATACCCCGCAAATATGAACACATTTCCGGATGTTACTATTCAGGTAGCTTTCCATAGAAACACAGGAACATAAAGAACATTCAGCCCCTCGAGCCTGTTCCTCCATTTAATCAGAACATGGATGATCTGTACCCTCGTCCATGTATCTGCCTTTGTTCCACATCCCTTGATACCCCAAGCTAACAAAAATCGATCGACATCAGTTTTGAAAGTTTTAATTGACCATCAACCACAGTCTTTTGGGAAGAGAGTTCCAGAGTTTCACTATTCGTTGTGTGAAGAAATGCTTCCTGATTTTGCTCCTTCATGGCCTAGCTCTAATTTTAAGATTATGCCCTCTTGTTCTGGATTCTACCAACCCAGGAAACCATTTCTCTGTATCTACTCTATCAAACCCCTTTATTGTTTTAAACACCTTGCTAAAATCATCCCTCAACCTCAGGGAATACAAAGCAAGCTTATGCAACCTGTCTTCATAATTGAGCTTTGGTGCCTAGTACTTCAGATGGGGTCTGACCAAGGCTTTGTACAACTGAAGCATCACTTCCTCATGTTTGAATAACAATCAGAGCCCTTGAGATTAAGATCAACATTCCATTAGCCTTTTAAATTACTTTTTGTAGCTGTGCATTAGCTTTTCGTGATTTGTGTACATGGACAGCAAAATCGCTTTGCTTATCCAAAGATCCTAGTTTTCTTCATTAAAAAAAAAATCAGATTTGTCTTCCTCAGATCCAAAGTAATTGACCTCACACTTCTCAGATTGATATCCATCTGCTATAGTTTTGCCCACTCACTTAGTTTGATTATCTTTCTTGCTCCCATTCATATAACTTACTGTGCCTCATAACTTAGTGTTATCTACACCCTTAGATATACAATTTTGAAGTTCTGGAGATTTGTCTATCTTAAGCTACATTATTTTCTCCATCACCATTTTTCACGTATATTTTCAATACTCTGTATTCATCCTTACCATTCAAATTAATTTCCATCGGTAAACCCATGCCTCCTGTGAATCAAAACTTCACCTTATGTGCAGAATATGTGCAGAAAGTTGTGGATTCAAGCCTCGCTATGACTTTGAGCACATAATCGTGGGTGATTCTTCATTGCTGTACTGAAAGTGCATTGTATTCTTGGAGTTGCCATCTTTTGGATAATGATATTATCCTGCCCGCCTTCTCAGTTGGATAGAAGGATTGCAATGACAGCATGATCAGCATTCCTTCCTCAATCATTACCACTAGAAAATAAATGATCTAGATATTCATTCATTTGTTGTCTGTTGGACCTTCTTGTGCACAAATTGGCTGCCATGCTTGTCTACACAACAATAGCAACTGTACTTCAAAACTACCACATTGGCTATGAAGTGCGTTGGGACTTCCCGAGGGTGTAATAAGGCACTTGATCAATACAAATTCTTTCCCTCTTTATTTTATGCACTGGAAATAGTGTGGGGTTCTACTGCATACTCCCGATCGCTCTAAAACTACCAATTCCATTCTGTTGTAAGTAGTATTTTATACAGATGTAAGAATAAATCAGCAGATTAGATGGCAAAACATTACTTAGCTTTCACAAAAGATTTAACTTTTAATTCAACATAACAAATCACTGAGATTCTTTGCCTTTTTTCCAGAGTTCTTTAACCAAGGTCATATATCCTGCATGGGCTTTTTGGCAACATGGAGTTCCAGCTCACCACTGTAACGCTAAGCTAAATGTTGAATCACGTGAACTTTAGATGAAGAAGGATGAGAGGAGGTTGAAGTGGAGCATAAACGGCGGCGTGGACTGGCTGGGCCTAATGACCTGTTCCTGTGCCGTATATCCGTTGTAATCCTATGTAACTAAAATAATTGCCAGCAGCTGTCTCTAAGTAAAACAACCTCGCATTCAGAATTGGAAATATGACACAATACAGGAGATGGCTGTTGAGGCACAGATCCCATGTTAATACGTAGTGACACCTAGTGACTAGATTACTCAGGAACGGCCGACAGTATGCACCATCATTCAAATCTGACCTTCCGTCATCTGATTATTAGATCAAACAATCTAGTTTGTGTTCCCTTAAACAGCTTGAACCTGTTTTCAGCTGATGATCTCTTGAGGACAGGCAGTTTCCATTTTTAACCCTAGCTGCCCTCTAAATAAATTTAACAAAGGAAAAACCAAACAAACGAAAAACTTCACGTGATAGGTGGAGTTTCTATGGTTTGAAACAGGGCAAATGTTTGATCTATCACACTGGATACTCCTGTAGGGGATGCCCTGTCCTAATTTCCAAAAGATGATGTCAGCCACCCAAAAGATAACTGTGCTAACAATGCAGAAAATATTTCCATTGGTTTACAGTGACAAGAACAATATGCTGGTAAGTTGAAAAGAGGGGAAAAATTCAGACGTTTGATGAGATGCACAGAAAATATGATAACTTCACAAAACCCCTTCCAGACCCCCAAGAGCTCAGGGTTTTCAGTATCTATGCCATACATTGAGCAATGAGACAGAGCTCTAATGACCTGTCGCTCCAATTGCATTGACCTGCCAACCATCTTGATGCTCATCAAACATTTGTTCCCATCCAGTTTTCTCTGCCAATTTTTGCCTACATCTCTGCAGGTGCTCTCTAATACCTTATTAAAAGGGCCATTATCATCATCATCATAGGCAGTCCCTCGGAATCGAGGAAGACTTGCTTCCACTCCTAAAGTGAGTCCTTTGGTGGCTGAACAGTCCAATGTGAAAGCCACAGACCCTGTCACAGGTGGAACAGACATTTGTCGGGGGAAGGGTGGGGTTGGACTGATTTGTTGCACGCTCCTTCCGCTGTCTGCGCCTGACCTCTTCATGCTCTTTGCGTTGAGACTTGAAGACCTCAACGCCCTCCCGGATGCACTTTCTCCACCTAGGGCGGTCTTCGGCCAGGGACTCCCAGGTGTCAGTGATGCTGTTGCACTTTACCAGGGAGGCTTTGAGGGTGTCCTTGTAACGTTTCCGCTGTCCACCTTTGGCTCATTTGCCATGAAGGAGCTCCGCATAGAGCAATTGCTTAGGGAGTCTCGTGTCTGGCATGCGAACTATGTGGCCTGCCCAGCAAAGCTGATCGAGTGTGGTCAGTGCTTCAATGCTGGGGATGTTAGCCTGGGTGAGGACACTAATGTTGGTGCACCTGTCCTCCCAGGGGATTTGCAGGATCTTGCGGAGACATCGTTGGTGATATATCTCGAGCGACTTGAGGTGACTTCTGCACATCGTCCATGCCTCTGATCCATACAGGAGGGCGGGTATTACTACAGCCCTGTAGACCATGAGCTTAGTGGTAAATTTGAGGGCCTGGTCTTCAAACACTCTTTTCCTCAGGCGGCCAAAGGCTGCACTGGAGCACTGGAGGCGATGTTGAATCTCCGCATCAATGTCTGCCTTTGTTGATAAAAGGCTCCCGAGGTATGGGAAGAGCCCATACATATGTGAACTTCAACAATACGTGTTTGGGGGATATTTGATTGTGGGGTGCCATAACAGTCGAGACCTGTCATCACCTGACATCCACAGATGTACTCTTCCAGCAGGGGTCAGAAGCAAGAACTCTAGCTGATATTCTTGTGCCTAAACTAAAACACTAACGTCAATTGTAGTGCTTCTCCCACCGCCTTAACGAGGTCTGTTTAGGACATCCCACGATCAAACCTGGGACATAGAATTACATAGAATTGACAGCACACAAACAGGCCATTCAGCCCAACTGGCCTGTGCCAGTGTTTGTGCTCCACATGAGCTTCCTTCCACACGCCTTCATCCAAACCATTCCACATCATCGCTTTGTCACTCACTGAAAAAAACATGCCGATACTCTCCACTTGCCTGGATGAGTGCAGCTCCAACAACATTCAAGAAGCTCAACACCATCCAGGAAAAGCAACCCACTTGATTGGCACCCCATCCACCACCTTAAACTTCACACCCTGCTCTACCGCCGCATCGTGGCTGCAGTGTGCACCATCTACAAGATGCATTGCAGCAAATCGCCAAGGATTCTTCAACAGCAGCTCCCAAACCCACAACCTCCATCATCTAGATAGAACAGGACATCGCCATCATAGGCAATCCCTCAAAATCGAGGAAGACTTGCTTCCACTAAAAATATTCCGACAGTGGATAGTCTAGGGGTTATGGGGGGGGGGGGAGGGGAGGAACTTTTGGCTAAGATCATGCGTAACTGACCTGACCAGCCACCATGACCTCCGGGTGGTTTCTCCCTGGTCAGGAAGGTATATGCTTGCTTTTTTGGAAACAGGAGGTGGGTGGGGTGGCTTGACCCATCCACCTCCACGGAGGTGTGTGGGGTGGCTTGACCCATCCACCTCCATGGCACGAACCTGGTATTTTTTTTAAATTTTTTTTTAATATAAATTCGTAGCCAATCGTTCCAATTCTTTGTCAAATCACAAACGCCAGAGGTCACCTTGCACATGCCAAGGATCACTCTGCGCCAATGCTCTTAGCCAAAAGGCCTAGAGCCACTGCACCGTTCCTGGAAGTACTGCAATACCAGGTTCGTGCCATGGAGGTGGATGGGTCAAGCCACCCCACACACCTCCGTGGAGGTGGATGGGTCAAGCCACCCCACCCACCTCCACGAAACCTGGTATTGCAGTACTTCCAGGAACGGTGCAGTGGCTCTAGGCCTTTTGGCTAAGAGCATTGGCGCAGAGTGATCCTTGGCATGTGCAAGGTGACCTCTGGCGTTTGTGATTTGACAAAGAATTGGAACGATTGGCTACGAATTAAAAAAAAAATGCTGGCTTTGCCAGCGACACCCACATCTCATAAATGAATTAAAACATTTATTATAGAAGCCTATAATATGCATAACTTTGGTTGGAAAGAACTAGTGTTAATGTTTTTAAGTTGATGACAGTAGTTTGTAGGGTATAATCCACATCATGATAGTTGCGGTGGTGGAGGATAAACCACTTACAATGTGGCCAACATTGTAATTAACCTTGCACTACCTAGAACAGTCGCTACTTTATTTCCCATGAGCTGGCACTTCACTACTTATTTCCTCTACACACTTCAATGTAAAAACGCCTCTGCTTGTGGTATCATTAAAAATATTGTTGTGTCACATATAATTTCACAATTTCACTTGTGACGGTGATTCAATTGCATGCAGCCCCAAACCGTGCGTTTGATGCAGTCATATTGTAAAGCAGGAGATTGGGACCACTTGTGCCTTTCAAAATTAAAGAATACCCATGTGCCCTCCCTTCGCCTGTCTCTTGTGGGTCTCTGAAGGTGAAGAGCCCCGATTCTGAAAACCACCTTAAGATACCGGGGCACATCTGTGTCGAGGTGAGGCCAGTTGTAGATGGTCATTTGTCAGAAGCCACGCTTCAGTGACCCCTCCTCCTCCCAAATGATACATTTCTCTTTTGGTAACTCCCGACACCAGAGCGACCAGCTCCTCGCTGGTAGCGGCAGCTCACTCGTGCAGTGAGAGGCGCAGCAGCAGTTTGGATGTAGGTGCCCGATGCTGGAGGAGCAAGGAGAGCAGCTGCTGGACTGTTTGGCGGCAGGAGGGACCGAGGAGGGCGAGAGGCTGCCGCTGGGGACCCGAGATTGCCAGCAGATCCCGATGGACATGTAAGGGGGGCCGCGGGGTTGGGGCCACAGGGGACAGCCAGTCACCAAGCCAATGGCTGGTCGCTTTGCACATCACTGACACCCGCTTCTGCCGCCTGACCATCACCCGCTCCCGAGCTAATGATCTATTTTAAGATGTCCGGAGTCGGACCTTTATTTTCCAAAGAAATATCTGCCGATGGATTGCAAGCGCCCATCTTTCAGGTAAGCAGATGCCTTGAACTATTAGTTTAATGGGGGCAAATGTTGTCTATATCCATTCTCATTAACACCAACTTGTGATTCATTTTGCATTATCATCATAGATCAAATGAGATTTTGTACTGCTACTAGTGAAATATTGAAACATGAGAACACCCATGAAAAGTTGGGGTGCAGTAAATGATGCATCGTTTTGAACTATTGCATTGCTGCACACTAAGAAATGCAAATGTGTGCAGTTATTTCCCCTTTTTGTCTAGGTTTAGTATAGATTTCCACGTTTCCCAGTCTGATTGTAAGAAAAGTTTTGCAATTGTGATTTGTATCTCTCACCCTCCATCACATTTCACGCTTTATGTTAAATATCCGTTAAAACCGGGCGTGTTTTCTGTCGCGATTTTGCGCGTGTACCAGGATCGAACAGTTGAATGTAACAGCGACTCATTTCACCCCCTACCTCCCCTCTATCCGGGAAGCTGACCAGGGTGAACAGGAGGAGGAGCAGGTTAAAGCGTTCCGATGGAAGCACTTCGTCCGACACAACTTCGACCAGTTTCATTCTCCGACAGGTAGGGCTCTGAACACCGGCTGCAGGCTGATTCTCCAGACACCCATTTCATTATCGGTGGAAATTACTCATTAAAAGCTCATTACAGCGATTCCTGAACTTTGGTCCCATTAATTAAAAGTACTGATGCCGTGACAATGTAAATGGGATTCGGTAGCCTAGTTAATCCTGCAGATCATTTACATATGGCACAATTTACATTTTTTGCTAAGGAGTTATATTGTCTTTTCCATCACACTAATTTTTTTCCATTACAGCATTTTATTTAAATCCAAAGAAGCTATTATAATATAAATTGGGTCTAATTAGCATAATCCATTAGTGTCATCGTTAATGGTATAATGATTATAACCTTGCAGAAGGACTTGGGTTTTTGAAATGTGACTTTCTTGTCTGATCGAGCAAAAGTTGTACTCCAAAAGGTTGGGGGGAGCGATTTGTTTCGACTCCCCTTGATTGGCTGGATATCATTACTAAACTCAAAAGGCACAAAACTGGAAGGATGGATGTCATTACAGGAGCGTGGATTGGGTTTAAAATGAGTAGTATGGAAAAGTTGCACCGTAAAGGAATGAGATATATGATAGCTTTATCCTGCAACCTTAATGTTCCAGGACAAGAATATTCCTGTTGTCCCATATTAAAATCAACCATGTGTGTAAATGTAAATTTTTTCTCGAACATATGGCTTGTCTTCTGTGTATAACTGCTGCGTCCCTTGTGATTCTACGCTGTTGGACAGATTGAGAAAATGATACCTCAGTGCTGAGCATAAAAATGAAGAGGATTACAATACACAGCAATTATTGTGTGAAACCTACTATCTGCCTAACATCTAGACCTAGTTTTAAATCCCCCCACAAAATCACAAATACATTCTTTAAAATTACGTTCATAATTTTGCTACATCTAGTGCACTGAGCAGATCGTCTCCTGTAATGATTACTTAAAATGATCATCAATTTTTTTAATGAACCTGTACTTATATAACAGCTTACCACATCTCTCAGATACGTCTCCAAGTTCTTGACGTTAAATGTTCTGCAGTCACTGTTATGTAAGTGAGATGCAGTAGCCATTTTGCACATTTGCACATTTTGATCTACAAACAGCAATGAGTTTAAAAAATGTATTCCCTCACAGGATGTGGCGTCACTGGCAAGGCTGTGTTTGTTACCCATGACCTAATTGCCCTTGAAAAGATGATGGTGACAACTGAGTGGCTTGCTAGGCCATTTCAAAAGACATTTACATTGCTGTGGGTCTGGAGTGAGATATAGGCCAGACTCGGTAAGGATGGTAGATTTCCTTCCCTAAAAGGACATTAGAAAGAAAGACTTGCATTTATATAGTGCCTTTCATGACCACCGGATGTCTCAAAGCGCTTTACAGCCAATGACATACTTTTGGAGTGTGGTCACTGTTGTAATGTGGGAAACGTGACAGCCAATTTGCGCACAGCAAACTCCCACAAACAACAATGTGATAATGACCAGTAATGTGCAACACATCACATCGGTAGAATCTCCAAAACTTAATTCGGTGGTGACTTACTTTACACACTGTGATATGTGTGCACACTAGGTCCGTGCAGCAGAGCTGGTCTCCAGTCGTCTTGGTTAATCCTTGCTACTGGACCAAGACCTAGCTCTGTCAAGCCCGTGTGGTGGCTGGTGTGCAACGGCCATCACACGTTAAAAAAATCCACGCACAGGCATCTTCCATCCTTCAGGATGTAGTTCGGGATCTGGAATATTAGGTCCTTCATTGAAACACCTGTGAACTTTTTGACGTGGAAGCAAGTCATCCTCGCTTCGAGGGACTGCCTATGATGATGATGAATGACCAGATAATCTGGTTTTTTATGTTGATTGAGGGATAAATATTGGCCAGGACACCACAGATAACTCCCCTGCTCTTCTTCAAAATAGTGTCATGGGATCTTTTACGTCCATCTATAGTGAACCAGATCATTTTTTATGACAATCTGGCTGTTTCATGGTCACCATTACTGATACTAGTTTTTTATTACAGATTTATTTAATTAACTGAATTTAAATTCCCCAGCTGCCATGGTGAAATTTGAACTCATGTTACCAGCAAGCGCTCTACCCGGAACTCCTTCACGGCAAACGAGCCAAAGGTGGGTAGAGGGAATGTTACAAGGACACCCTCAAAGCCTCCCTGATAAAGTGCAACATCCCCACTGACCACCAGGGAGTCCCTGGCCAAAGACCACACTAAGTGGAGGAAGTGCATCTAGGAGGGCGCTGAGCACCTCGAGTCTCATCGCCAAGAGCATGCAGAAATCAAGCGAAGGCAGTGGAAAGAGCGTGTGGCAAACCAGTCCCACCCACCTCTTCCCTCAACGACTATCTGCCCCACCTGTGACAGAGTCTGTGGTTCTCGTATTGGACTGTTCAGCCACCTGAGAACTCATTTTAAGAGTGGAAGCAAGTCCTCCTTGATTCCGAGTGACTGCCTATAATGATGGAGTCCATGCCTCTGGATTATTAATCCAATAACATAACCATCATGCTACCATAACCTAAATGACCAGCTAATCTATTTTGGTGGTGTTGGTTGAGGAAGGAATGTTGGTTAGGACTTTGGGAGAATTTCCTGCTCTTTTTGAAATAGCAACATGGGATCTTTAACAT
This sequence comes from Pristiophorus japonicus, assembly GCF_044704955.1. Classification (NCBI taxonomy): domain Eukaryota; kingdom Metazoa; phylum Chordata; class Chondrichthyes; family Pristiophoridae; genus Pristiophorus; species Pristiophorus japonicus. The sequence continues at coordinate 41,806,524 of NC_091979.1, forward strand.
CCATCCGAGGGTCTTTGTTTAACAATACATTCAAAGGACAGGCGCTCCAGCAATGCAACACATTCCAGTTGTCAGCCTGGATTATGCGCTCAGATCCTGGACTGAGACTTGAACCCACAACCTTCTGACTGAGTGTTTTGAGTAGTTCTGACTGAGTGTTTTGAGTAGTACTGACAGGCAAACTGACACATACATATATTTTACGTACATAAATACATTGAAAAATTGCTTCATTCTCTATATGCCATTGGTAGCTGAGAAAACACCTTGGAAAATGGAGGCAAACCAATGGCGTGGATGAGGGGATGTTTGGAATCTACTGCATTACACGACCATCACAGGCTTGCCCTTACTCAGAACATGCAGCTGTCTTCCTATTGTCAATCTTTCATTGATGGTTCCACCAACTCAATCTTTTTTTTCTTGAAACGTCACTGTATACACCAATTACAGTAAGATACATCTGTACATCCATCATATCCTCAACATACATTACTCCAGAAATAATTGTGAGATTATCGCTAGGCTATTGTTGAATATAGACTGAATTTTAATAAGATAACTACCATGTTACTTAAAAACTAAAGCCAACAGACAGAAAAGCAAACATAAACTAAACCTCAAATTAAACTTTCCAATACATCAAATGCACCCATTCTGTTTTCATTATTTGTTAGAGTGAACCTGGATTTTTTGTCATAACAGAAATTGGAGGATGAATTAAGAATCCTATGATTTTACTTCCCATATATTCAAGAATATTTAATATCTGAAGTACATAATTCCATTTTTTGTGTACCACTTTGATGGCAAATGTTTAATGTGTTAAATCTTTTACCCAAGTAAATTCATTCAATAAACTCCTGTACACTTAACAGAGGGGAGCCAACATATAATGGCTGTTCACTTGAATACTCGCAGCCATGACTCCCAATGGTATTATGGTTCTGATACCCCTACCCCTGTTGGCATCCTGGAAGCAAATCCCCAACTCCATATTTCTGAAATGTTTCTCTAGATAATCAAGGTTTCACTGTACCTTGTCATTTTTAATTAATAGGGCCGTAGCAGATATAGAGCTAAACCAAAAGTACTAATCCGCTGTCAAACATTATTTAAAATTAAACAATTAAGTATGTTATATACAAGGAACTCTGGAATAACTGCAAGTATCCTCTGCTTTTGTAGAAATCCTTAATTGAACATCTCCTCCACAGAAATAAGGACATGGAACAAAAATAGGCAAAAGAAATACTTTACATCACCTTTACCCATGAGTTGTGTACATTTTTAGTAGGCTTTAAGCTCATCAAAAACACAACTTGTCATGAAATTTACAACTAAATCTTAGCCCTTTGGTCATTTCCCAGCTGGAATCTATTCAATCACCTTCCAAAGGCAGATCGTCAACCTTACAGGATGGATATCCAGCCCATCACAATCTTCTTGTTATAATAACTAGTATGAAACATCCCAAGGTGCTTCACAGGAGTATTATGAGATTAAAAAATTTGACACCGAGTGGTATAAGGAGAAATTAGGGCAGGTGACCAAAAGCTTGGTCAAAGAGGTAGGCTTTAAGGAGCATCTTGAAGGAGGAAGGAGAGGTTTAGGCAGGAAATTCCAGACCCTAGGGCCTGGGCAACAGAAGGTGCGGCCATCAATGGCTGAGCGATTATAATCAGGGATGTTGAAGAGGGCAGAATTAGAGGAGCGCAGACATTTCGGGGGGGGGGGGGGTTATGGGGCTGGAAGAGATTACAGAGATAGGGAGGGGCAAGGCCATGGAGGGATTTGAAAACAAGGATGAGAATTTTGAAATCGAAGCATTGCTTAACTGGGAGCCAAAGTAGGTCAGCGAGCAGAGGGGTGAAGGGTAAGCGGGACTTGGTGCGAGTTAGGACACAGGCAGCCGAGATTTGGATTACCTCTAGTGTTGTATCATAAGTGGCAATATGGAAGAGGCAACTGCTCCCCAGTTAAATGACTTATTTTGCTTCAGTTAGGGTGAATCTGTGGGTAAAGATCCTTAAACCTGTTGCCATTTACCTGGGCGCAAAATTCAAATTGAGTTTGAGCATGAAAGGTTCAGCTGGGGCATAGTGGAGCCTTGTGGGAAAGGCTCAGAGACACCATTTAAAAATAGCGTGGGGGAATCTGAGCAAATGGAGTGAAGAAACAGTGTTATCGTGGCTAACAGGAAGGAGCGGCAGAGTCTGCGCAATAAAAGGCAAATGCTCAATTATTTATTCGCACTTTAATATTTAACTATAAAGTCAATGAAGTGGCTAGTTAACTTAAAAAAAAATGAATTAATAGATAAGAGGGAAACGCAAAAGCCTAACTATTGACAAGTATAAGTAAGCCTATTACGTTTATTTAATATAACTAAATAGATGTTATAGGCTAAATATGTTAAACTGAGGAATAGAAGTAACTAATATAAATCAAAGTAAATCCTTTTGATAATCATAATTTAGCATTAAAGGCGAATCAGCACTTGAGATTTAAAAAAGTGCTGTTTAGTCAATAAATAAATATAGATAATGGCAGCACATGCAGTGAGTCGGGACTGCAGAATGTGGGAATTTGTGGACAGTGAGACTTTCCTGGATGACCATCATCATTATAGGCGGTCCCTCAAACGAGGATGACTTGCTTCCACATGAGTTCACAGATGCTTCAACGAAGGACTCGATGTTCCAGTCCTGAACTCCAATTGAGGGGGTGGAAGATGCTTGTGCGTGGATTTTTTTAATGTGTGGTGCCTGTTGCACATCAGCCACTACACGGGCTTTATAGAGCTAGGCCTTTATCCAATGGCAAGGGTTAACCAGGACAACTGGAGACCTGCTCTGCTACACGGATCTAGTGTGCACACATATCGCAGTGTGGGCTGGCCCGTGCTGCCCCTGGGCTCTCGGCTCTTCTGGGCCCCATACCCTCATTTGCTGCACCTCCGGCACAATCTCTTGCTGATCCTCCACCACAAACATTCGCCACACCTCTGCCAGGATCTCTCAGTGCTCCTCCGCCACAAAACACTGCTTAATACTGAGGATCTGATGATTCCGCAGTGTCTTGCCAAGTGCAAGGTTCTGTGCAACATCCGGGGCTGTCAGTACTTCTGTATAATCAGTGTGGGAGACACTCGGTGGGTCCCGACTTGCGGCTGGCTCCATCCCGCTCTGTAAAATTAATTTCCCGAGATTGGGCTTGTAAAACCCGCCCAACGGGTTTCCTGGATGACCACACCTGTGGGAAATGTCGAGACACTGACAAATAAGGGAGGTGTAGCAATGTCTGGATAGTTTACTCCAGAACACATTCACGGCACACTGAAAGATACAGGTACAGGAAGAGGAGTGTATGACTGACAGTCAGCAGGATAGCGGGAAGCTAGTGGAGGCAGGGTAGGAGAAATTGTGGCATTTGGTCCTGTCCAACAGGTGCAATGTACTTGCTACCTGTGGAGATCAGGAAGAAGGCTGCGAGGAGGATAGCCAGTAGGCAGTTTCTGGTGGTAGGACTAAAATAGAAAGGTCGTAGCTATTGGGAATTTGACAATAACAACAACTTGTATTTATATAGCGCCTTTAATGTAGTGAAACGTCCCAAGGTGCTTCACAGGAGTATTATAAGACAAAAAATTTGACACCGAGCCACATAAGGAGAAATTAGGGCAGGAGACAAAAAAAAGAGGTATGTTTTAAGGAGACTGTGACAGGGAATTCAAGAGCTTCGGGCCAAGGCAATAGAAGGCACGGTCACCAATGGTTGAGCGATTATAATCAGGGATGCTCAAGAGGGCAGAATTGGGAGAACGGAGACATCTCGGTGGGGGCGCGGTGGGGCGGGGGCTGGAGCTGGAGGAGATTAGAGATAATTAGAGGGATAGAGGCTGTTCTCAACAGTTGCAATTGAGAGTCCAGGAGGGTGTGTTGACTACCCGGTGCCAAGGTGAGGGATATTGTGAAGTGGCTGGAAAGTAACTTGAAAGGGAGCTGGGAAGAACCAGTTGTTGTGATACATGTCGTAATGAATGGCATAGGACAGAACAGGGAAGAGATCCTGCTGAGGGTGCTAAATTTAAAAAGCAGGACCTTGAGGGTTGTACTCTGTGGGTTACTGCCCAAGCCCTGTGTTAATTAGCATAGGGATAAACAGATCTGTAAATAAATACATCGCTGAAAGACTGGTGTCATGTAACACTGGCATCAGTACTGGAGCAGGAAGGAGCTATACCACTGGAACACACTACACCTGAGCCGGGCTGGGACCAAGGCCCTAGCAGAAAACATAAATAGAACTGTAGAAAGGATTTTAAACCAGTAAAGGGCATGGGTATGGAAATAATAATAACCCAAAGATAAGAAAAAGAGCGGTAAACAGCAGATTGCAAAATGAGATATAGATACTCCGGGAACAGAAAAGGTTATAGGAAGTAGTAATAAAAGATCTGTTAAACATAAAGTAGGAGTGATGTAAATAAAACGGGCTAGATTTTCGATTTTCAGCGAAAACGGTAGTTTTACGCCAAAATCACCATTTTCGCTGCGCTGCCTTTTATGGGCGCATCGGTAAAGTCGGCGTTGCAGGAGGATTCACGACGCAAACCGCGAGTTTCGGCAACTTTAGTCCGGGGCCTGTAGCACTGCGAGAGAGGCCTTGGGAGGGGGGAAAACAAAAAATAAAATTGCAAAAAATATTCAAAAAACCCTTATCTACTAAATCGCTGAAAAACAATTAAAAAATAAAAACTTTAACTTCCCTTTTTGCAGGTCTCCATACTTACCGCTGCTGGCAGGGCTGCACGGACAGGTTTGACCTTGTCAGTATTGTGGTCCCGAGAGAGCTGACGGGAACGCAATCTGCGGCATTGAATGTCGTTTCACATCGGCGCACCTCTCCCTGGTGGTGCGTGGAAGCACTGCCGCGAAGAGGTCACCTCGGATCCCGCCGACTGGGTTTTCGCTGCGGAGGGTCAAATCGCAGTTGCAAAGTCGCCAAAAATCGAGGCCAACATATTCAATTGCCTGTACATCATGTTCAGAGCATCAGCAGCCAAAAGTGTGATCGGTCAAAGTGTGTAAGATATACACTATCAGGACATGTGGACAGGGTGGGAACAGTTATCCAGAAAGAGTTTTGTACACAAATTCTTGAAACGTAAGAAATATTCCAGGCTAAAGGACCTTTAGAAAGAACAGGGAAATTGGGAAAGGAGAAGGAGCAGTGGCAATATTGACAAAAGACACTGGCCCAGATTTTTGCCTTCAGCTGGCTGTTCACTACACTGACAGGACTCACAGAGTTTTAGTGGGCTTTTGTGCGGAGACTTGCAGTCATTGCGGCCATAATTTTCACATTGCAGAGTGCAGGTTCGCGAGCGGGTCTGAAGTTAAAAGCGCTGAAATTGACAACGCATCAGATCCCGCCTTCATCCCGCTGACTTCCGCATTTAACTCGAGCGCGTTTCCCAGCAGGCCAGAGACCCACTCGGGAGAGGCAGGAGAGCTCATTGAATAACTTAAATGCTTGTTGACAGACCCCGAAGAAGCTGTTTAATGTGAGATTTCAGCTTTTACTGCTTGTGCACGGGATTCACGGACTTCCTGAAGCTCGCCTGTGAAGGCAAGGCGAGAGTTCAGTGGTCATTCTGCGAGTTCATTAACTGACAGCTGGAAAAAGCACATAAGTACATACACCATATGTCATGTATCTCACACTACTGTACATAACTGTATCTTACCATGCTATACATAACTGTAACTAGAGATGACCTGTAACCACAAGCTTACCTTACCACCAGGGGTGCACTTGCAGGAGACACTGGATACCTGACCCAGAAAGGTATATAAGGACAGGTCTCAGGCAAGTGTGGCATTCGAGAGCTATGTAATAAAGGTGCAGGTCCTGAGTGACCTTGACTTCAGTATGTGCCTCGTGTGAATCTGTACTGCAGGGACAGGACTTTACAGTGGCGACGAGTTACGGGATTACAGAATCCACAGAATGGCAACCAACGGCACAGATGAAAAATACAATGCTGGAGATAATTGGGAGGACTTTATAGAAAGGCTCCAGCAACGCTTTGTAACCAAAGACTGGTGAGGCGACAATAAGGCAGACAAGAGAAGAGCCCATCTCTTGACCAGCTGTGGCTCGAAAATATACGCCTTAATGAAGGACCTGCTGGCACCCGAGAAACCAGCAAGCAAGTTGTTTGAAGAGTTGAGCACACTGATAAGAGACCACCTGAAGCCAGCGAGCAGCCTACATATGGCCAGACACAGGTTCTACAACTACAGACGCTGTGTGGGCCAGAGCATACCCGACTTCGTGGCGGAACTTAGGAGGTTGGTTAGCTTATGTGAGTTCTCTGATGAACTAAGGAGAGAACTACTGAGAGACTTTTTTATTGAAGGAATAGGCCATGCAGGCATATTCCGAAATCTCATACTGACAAAGAACCTGACCTTAGAGGCAGCAGCACTGGTTGCACAGACATTCCTGGCAGGAGAAGAAGAGATGAGGTTGATCTACACTGCGGGTACGACAACCAACGAAACATCGGAACAAGGGGTTCACAGCGTGAAACAAGCCGCTACCCCCACACACAGACAAAGGCAGGAGAGCAGGCCCTCAACAGCAGGCTGTGGCGCCAGAAGCCATCAAGGGCCACATGAATGGCCATTCACACCTCATCAACCCACAATGCGAGCAATCAACTACAAACTGAGAGAAGCTCAAAAGAGATCAGCCAGACGCAGCTCATCCTTTGGGAACAATGGAAGCGGTCTGTGCTGGAGATGTGGGGGAAGGCACTCATCAAGGGGGTGCCGATTTCAGCATGCTGTTTGCAGAAACTGCTACTATACAGGGCATCTGGCCCGCATGTGCAAAAAAATGGCAGCTCGGCTGGTATACGAATCGCAAGGGTCGGAAAGCAGACCAGAAGACAGTGGGGACAGTACCCGGGACACCGATGTACAGCGAGTCAACACGATCAATGGCCACTGCTCCTACAACAAGATGCCTCCAATAATGATGAGGGTCCTACTCAACGGGATACCCGTCAACGTGGAGCTGAACACGGGAGCGAGCCAATCTCTCATGAGCGCTCAACAATTTGAACAGCTGTGGCTGCACAAAAGAGACAGACCAAAACTTACAAGAGTCGACACCAAACTAAGGACCTATACCAAAGAAATCATCCCAGTCCTCGGCAGCGCCATGCTCTCAGTCACACACAAAGGGACAGTGAACCGACTTCCCCTGTGGATTGTCCCCGGAGATCTCCCAGCACTGCTGGGGAGAAACTGGAAATGGGATGATGTTCATGCCATGTCGTCAGAGGAACGGACCTCCTGCTCAACAGACCTAAGTCGATTTGAACATCTCTTTCAGCCAGGTGTGGGCACCTTCAAAGGGGCTAAAGTCAAAATCTACATCACACAGGATGCTAGACCGGTCCATCACAAGGCTAGAGCTGTGCCCTATGTGATGAGGGAAAAGATTGAACATGAACATGGGCTTCTGCGGGAAGGCATTATCTCACCTGTGGAATTTAGTGACTGGGCAAGTCCCATCGTCCCAGTCATGAAGCCTGATGGATCCGTACGAATCTGTGGGGACTACAAATCTACCATAAACAGAGTCTCCCTACAGGACCAGTACCCGCTGCCCAGAGCGGAGGACTTATTTGCCACATTGGCTGGAGGAAAACTTTTCTCAAAACTAGATCTCACATCTGCGTATATGACGCAAGAATTGACCGACGAGTCCAAGCTACTCACCACCATCAACACACATCAAGGCCTTTTCATGTACAATCGATGCCATTCGGCATCAGGTCGGCAGCTGCCATATTCCAGCACAACATGGAGAGTCTGCTCAAGTCCATCCCGAGGATGGTTGTATTTCAAGACGACATACTTATCATGGGCAGGGATAACGACACCCATCTCCGTAATTTGGAGGAAGTACTAAAGCGGTTGGATTGGGTAGGCCTAAGAGTTAAGAAATCCAAGTGCCTGTTTCTCGCGCCCGAGGTTGAATTTTTGGGCAGAAGGATTGCCGCTGATGGAATCCGCCCAACAGAGTCCAAAACCGAAGCAATTCGCCTGGCACCCAGGCTCCGGAATGTCTCAGAACTGCGCGCCTTTCTCGGGCTACTCAATTACTTTGGGAACTTTATGCAGAATTAAGCACGCTGCTGGAGCCTCTCCATGTGCTACTCAGAAAGGGGTGCGATTGGTTTTGGGAGGACGCCCAAGAACGCGCCTTCAATAAGGCACGCAACCTTCTGTGTTCCAACAGTGTTTTGGCTTTCTTTGATCCAGGTAAAAAGCTAGTTCTTACATGTGATGCATCAGCGTACGGGGTCGGGTGCGTTTTACAACATGTCAATAGTGCGGGTAAATTACAACCCATAGCTCATGCCTCCAGGTCACTTTCGCGGGCGGAGCGCGGGTACGGAATGGTGCAGAAGGAGGCGCTCGCGTGTGTGTCAAAAAGATGCACCAATACCTTTTCGGGGCCAAGTTCGCGTTAGAAACCGACCACAAGCCCCTCACATCCCTCCTATCCGAGAGCAAGGCAATAAATGCCAACACCTCGGCGCGCATTCAACGGTGGGCACTCATGCTGGCGTCTTACGATTACACCATAAGGCACAGACAACTGTGCCGACGCGCTTAGCAGGCTGCCCCTGGTGACCACGGAAGGGTCTGACGAACAGGACTGTGAGATAGTCATGGCAATTAATGCCTTTGAATCTACAGGTTCGCCCATGACGGCTTGCCAAATCAGAGCCTGGATGACCAGCGACCCCACGTTATCCCTAGTAAAAAGATGTGTCTTAACTGGTGCCTGGGCAGAGGCTCGCGATGTCTGCCCTGAGGAGATCAAACCTTTCCATAGGTGCATGCATGAGCTGTCACTACAAGCAGACTGCCTGATGTGGGGCAGCCGAGTAGTTATGCCTCTGTGAGGCAGAGAGGCATTTGTCCAGGAGCTCCACCGCGAGAACCCGGGGATCGTTCTCATGAAGGCCATAGCCAGATCCCACGTCTGGTGGCCTGGCATTGACGCGAACTTGGAGCTCTGCATCCGATGGTGCACCATTTGTGCCCAACTCAGTAATGCCCCCAGGGAGGCCCCCCTGAGCCCCTGGCCCTGGCCCACCGGGTGCACGTAGACTATGCGGGCCCATTCATGGGCAAAATGTTCCTCGTAGTTGTAGATGCATTTTCTAAGTGGATCGAATGCATCATTTTAAACTCACCAGTGTGGCGAGCCTTGGAACCATGTTCGCAACGCACGGCATTCCTGACATATTGGTCAGTGATAATGGTCCGTGTTTCACCAGCGCAGAATTCCAAGATTTTATAAGTGACCACGGCATAAATCGCGTTAAGATGGCACCGTTCAAGCCGGCCACCAACGGCCAGGCGGAACGAGCAGTGCAGATCATTAAACAAGGCATGCTCAAAATCCAAGGTCCCACGCTGCAGGGCCGCCTGTCGCGACTGCTGCTGGCATACAGATCTCGTTCGCATTCATTGACTGGAGTTCCCCCCGCGCAACTATTAATGAAACGGACCTTAAAGACAAGGCTCTCATTAATTCTCCCAGACATGCATGAAATCGTTGAGGCAAAGTGCCGTAAGCTAACCGAGTACCATGACCGAAATTCGAGGGGGAGGTGGAATAAGATAGGGGACAAAGTGTTTGTGCTAAACTATGGCAGGGGTCCCAAATGGCTTGCAGGGACAGTAACAGGAAAGGAAGGAAACAGGCTACTGGTGGTACAAATGGACAATGGCCAAACCTGCCAGAGGCATGTAGACCAAGGCAAAAGTAGATTTACCAACAACACTGCTGAACCAGAGACAGACTACAATGTGGAACTCGCAACACACCTGGTGGACAGACAGAGGGAACAACCTGAGGAAAGGGCAATCCCAACAGACAGCCCAGGCGAGACACCAACAATCATACTGAATGAAACAGAAAGCCCAGGCGAGATACCAGCAATCACACCGCAAGAAAAACAGGCACCAAGGCAAACAACTGAACCACAACTAAGATGTTCCACGCGAGAGCATAGACCACCTGAGAGACTGTACCTATAAAGACAATAAGACCTTGGGGGAGGGTGATGTCATGTATCTCACACTACTGTACCTTACCATGCTATACATGACTGTAACTAGAGATGACCTGTAACCACAAGCTTACCTTACCACCAGGGGTGCACTTGCAGGAGACGCTGGATACCTGTCCCAGAAAGGTATATAAGGACAGGTCTCAGGCAAGTGTGGCATTCGAGAGCTGTGCAATAAAGGTGCAGGTCCTGAGTGACCTTGACTTCAGTATGTGCCTCATGTGAATCTGTACTGCAGGGACAGGACTTTACACCATACACCTACTTCCTTGCCTAAGGGAAAGGCTCTTACTAACACCATTTTGTGCAGACATTTTGCTTTCAGAGGTTTGCAGGTGATTTCTGCAACCTCGGAAGCCACTCTCACTGCACTGGAGGATTGTGCCTCTGATCTCCACTTTACCTGCCAGCTGTCAGATCAGCACGGGTGCCGCTTATGCTGTCTCGCCTTGGACCACGGACTCGGACCAAGATGAGGCTCAGCACCAACAGCAACAGCAGCAGGAATAGCTATAACACTGGCAGCCTTTTCAACGACCTGATGCTTCACTGGAGAGAGGGGGTCTGCACAGGGCTGCACCTACACAGAGGCGATACCCCCAACACAGGGTATATAGGCAGAGGATGAGCTTCCTGGACAAGACTGAGCAGCAGTGCTTCAAGAGGCTCTAGCTATCAAAGACCTGGGTGATATGGTACATCAGTCATTGAAGTTTGGTATGCAGATACAGCAGGCGGTGAAGAAGGCAAATGGCATGTTGGCCTTCATAGCTAGGGGATTTGAGTATAGGAGCAGGGAGGTCTTACTGCAGTTGTACAGAGCCTTGGTGAGGCAACACCTGGAGTATTGTGTTCAGTTTTGGTCCCCTAATCTGAGGAAGGAAGTTCTTGCTATTGAGGGAGCACAGCGAAGGTTCACCAGATTGATTCCTGGGATGGCAGAACTGTCATATGAGGAGAGACTGGATCAACTGGGCTTGTATCCACTGGAGTTAAGAAGAAAGAGAGGAGATCTCATAGAAACATATAAAATTCTGACGGGATTGGACAGGTTAGAGGCAGAAAGAATGTTCTCATTGCTGGGGAGTTCCAGAACCAGGGGTCACAGTCTAAGAATAAGGGATAAGCCATTTAGGACCGAGATGAGGAGAAACTTCTTCACTCAGAGAGTGGTTAACCTGTGGAATTATCTACCGCAGAAAGTTGTTGAGGCCAGTTCGTTAGATATAATCAAAAGGGAGTTAGATATGGCCCTTACGGCCAAAGGGATCAAGGGGAATGGAGAGAAAGCAGGAAAGGGGTACTGAGGTTGAATGTCAGCATGATCTTATTGAATGGCGGTGCAGGCTCGAAGTGCCGAATGGCCTGCTCCTGCAACTAATTTCTATGTTTCTATGAACCAGTTCGTGGCAGGCATTGGTAGTTTGCTAGAAGAAGACCTGCTATCCAGAGGACCTGGTGAACTTGCCTTACCAGTGGCTGTCAAAGTCACCACCACCCTCAACCTCTTTGCCTCAGGCTCCTAGGGATCTGCAGCAGACATATGCAAGATCTCGCAGTCAGCCGCACACAAATGCATCACCCAGGTGACTGATGTCATGTTTCACAAGTCAGGCACTTACGTGAACTTTGGCACTGCTGAAACCTGTGTGACTGAGCGAACGCTTGGCTTTGCGGCTCTGGCTGGCTTCCCATAGGTGCAGGGCATCATCAACTGCACACATGGCCATCAAGGCACCCCCCAAGATCACCCAGGAGTGTTTGTGAGGTGGAAGGGCTTCCACTCTCTCAATGTGCAACTCGTCTGCAACCACACAACGATCATCATGCATGTGTGTTGCAGATTCTCAGGGAGCTGTCATGACTTTTTTTGTTTGGCGCCAGTCCATCCTCCCTCAGTTCTTCATACCTCCGAACAGACAGGTTGCTTGGAGACGAGGGCTATCCACTGAAGATGCGGCTGATGACGTCCTTGAGGAGGCCAAGCAATGAGGCCGAGGAGCGCTATAATGACAGCCACATGAGGACCAGATGTATCATAGAGCAAGCAGTCGTGTTGCTGAAAATGCGCTCAGATGCCTGGAGAGATCTGTAGGAGCCCTTCGGTACGCAGCAGCCAGGGTCCAGAATGATCTTCATATGCTGTGTGCAGCACAACATGGCGCAGCAGTGAGCATTGAAGCTGCAGGAGAGCCAAGGCACAGAGTCAGAGCCTTTTAGGAGGAGGAAGAGGAGGAACTCAAGTTGGACATGGCACCAACAGAGGTGCACATTGCAGCCCGGGAGGCCCCGGGATGGCCTCCTAATGGCCCGATTTAGCTAGGTTGCAACAGTGCTTTCAACAAACTACGTTTGCAACATTTGGCTTCCAGATGCTGTACCAACAATGTGATTCAGCATCTGCATGTTCTCAGTCTCTCCCTGGTGTTCTGCGCTCTCTCCTGCAAGGAGGGAAAGAAGAGAACTTTGAGTGAGAGTGATGGAATGAGTGTAGGGAATGTATGGGCTACATCTGTAGAGAGTGACTGAGGGAGTGGTGTGACATTACCAAAATGGCCTCCTCCTGTGGTGTTACTTTCTATGATTGCATTGGGCTGAAGGTGAGTGTCAGTGGCGGATAATCAGATGGGGATGTGAGTAAGTGCAGAGACAGTGAGGGATGGGAGCACCTGTAAGGTAGGTTGGTGAGAGGAGTGATGTGTGCGAGTAGGCTTGGGAAGGCAGAGTGAGGCGGTTGGGGTTACACGCACATCAGGATATAGTGGCATTGCACTCACCTTTCCTGACCTCATGAGGTCATTAAATCTCTTCCTGCCTTGAGTCCAGGAGTGGCTGAAAACACCCCTGCTGCTCACTTGGGCGATCTCCAGCCATGCCCTCTTGGCTTTACTGGCTGGTCTCTGCCTGCCATCACCAGGGAAGAGGACATCGTTCCTTGCTCTCACTCCCTGGAGCAGAATGTCCAGGGAGGAATCTGAAAACTTGGATGCTGACTTCTGACGCTGGGACTGCATCATTGCCTCTAAATGATTGCACCCTCACAGTCAAGGTCAAACTTTTGGCTGTAACACTGACAGGCACATCTTCCAAGCATCTCTAGACCACCTCCAACAACGTTTAACTCTTATCTGTCCACTGCCCCTTTAAATACATGAGCTGAAGTCGAGTTATCTGTGATGTCTTCAGAACCGCCCCATTTAATTGGCCGGAAAACCCACATGACTCAGTCAAGTGATCTAATTAAGTTGATAAGTTAAACATACAGTGGAGAGGGTGCTGATGGGCCGTCCGTGATGGCACCCCGCTAAATGCTGTCCCCCCCCGCACCCCAAACCACTCAAAGGATAAATTCAGCCTTGGGTGTCTGATCCCATGCAGTGCACTCTACAGTGGTTCTGTGACATGTGTGAGCAGGGAAAGAAACAGCATGACCCTCAAACCAATCAGATTGAAGAATCCTCACTTAGGCACGCAGAGTCTAAACCAGGGTGTATAAATTTGATTTAAATCATGTACAAAAAGTGAAATAAAGAAGGAAAGAAAGATGGGATTAAGAGAGAGAGAGAGAAAAAAGAGAGACAGAAAGAGTCAAAGTTAAAAAGTCAAAGAGCAAGGAGAAGACAATAGAGCAGGGTAGCATTGGGGGAAATGATAACCAGAATGTGACAGGAAGGTACAGAATGTATAAAAATAAGAGTGTATCAGAAAGTGCGGTCAAAGCAGGAAAAAATGGTTAAAAAGGCAAAATTAAAAGCTCTTTATCTGAATCCACGCAGCATTCATAACAAAATAGATGAGTGATGGCACAGATAGATATAAATGGGTATGATCTGATAATCATTGCAGAGACATGGTTGCAAGGTGACCAATGCTGGGAACTGAATATTCAGGGGTATTTGACAATTCAGAAGGATAGAAAGAAAGGAAAAGGAGATGGGTTAATAAAGGAATAGTCAGAAATGATATTGTCTCAGAAGATCAAGATGTAGAATCCGTTTGGGTGGAGATAAGAAATAATAAGGGGAAGAAGTCACTGGTGGGCGTAGTCTACAGGCCCCCTGACGTAGCTACACTGTTGGATGGAGTATAAATCAAGAAATAATGCAGGCTTGTAAGAAAGGTACGGCAATAAGCATGGGCGATTTTAATCTTCATATTGATTGGACAAATCAAATTGGTCAAGGTAGCCTTGAGGAAGAGTTCATAGTGTGTATCCAGGATGGTTTCCTTGAACCAACCAGGGAGCAAGCTATCTTAGATCGAGTACAGGTGCAGCGTCGAGAGTCCGGAACCCTTGGGACTGAGGCTGTTCCGGATTCCGGGCTTTTCTGGACTTTCGATCGTCTTTCTGATGGTCATGAATCCAGAAACACCCGAGCCCAGGTTCCCGCCGAGGACAGAGGGTCGGGGCCCTGCCAAGGAGCTGTTTGGACCGGCCGGCGAGGAGGCCCCCAGGGTAAGGGCAGCGGCAGTAAGGCAAGGCCCGAGGTCGGGCAGCGGTGGGAACCCGAGGTCGGCAGGTCCGGATTCCGGATCATTTTATGGATTCCAGATGACCCTGCCACCGATCGTCCCGGATTCCAGAACATTCTGGATTCTGGAACTCCAGATTTTCGACGCTGCACCTGTACTGTGTAATGAGACAGGATTAATAAATTATCCCATAGTAAAGCATCCTCTCCGAAAGAGTGATCATAGCATGGTTGAATTTCAAATTCAGTTGGAGGGTGAGAAGGTCGGATCTCAAACTCGAATCGGTGTCCTGATTCTAAATAAAGCTGCTTACAAAGGTATGAAGGCAGGGTTGGCTAAAGTGGACTGGGAAAATAGATTAAAGTGTGGGACGATTGATGTGCAATGGCAGACATTTAAGGAGATATTTCATAACTCTCAACAAAACTATATTCCAGTGAGAAGGAAAGACTTTAAGAGAAGAGAGAACCATCCGTGGCTAACTAAGGAAGTAAAGGATGGTATCAAATTGAAAACAATGGCATACAAAGAGGCCAAGACAAGTGGGAAGCCAGAGGATTGTGAAATTTTAAAAAACCAGCATGAAACACAAAAAGTTAGTATGCCGGTACAGCAAGTAATCAGGAAGACAAATGGAATGTTGGCCTTTATTGCAAAGGGAATGGAATATAAAAGCAGTGAAGTCCTGCTACAACTGAACAGGATATTGGTGAGGCCACACCGAGAGTACTGCGTACAGTTTTGGTCACATTTAAGGAGGAATGTATTTGCATTGGAGGCAGTTCAGAGAAAGTTCACTAGGTTGATTCCTGAGATGAAAGGGTTGACTTATGAAGAAAGATTGAGCAGGTTGGGCCTATACTCATTGGAGTTTAGAAGAATGAGAGGTGATTTTATTGAAATATGTAAGATAATGAGGGGGCTCAACAAGGTAGATGCAGAGAGGATGTTTCCCTTCGTGGGGGACATAGTTTCAGAATAAGGGGTCGCCCATTTAGAACTGAGATGAGGAGAAATTTCTTCTCTCAGAGGGTCGTAAATCTGTGGATTTCTCTGCTCCAGAGGGCTATGGAGGCTGGGTCATTGAATATATTTAAGGTGGAGATCAACAGATTTTTGAGTGATCGGGAGTGAAGGGTTATGGGGAGCGGGCAGTGAAGTGGAGCTGAGTCCATGATCAGATCAGCCATGATCTTATTAAATGGTGGAGCAGATGGCCCATCCTTGCTCCTATTTCTTATGTTCTTATGTAAAAAGAAAAAAAAACAAAAGAAAATTGTCCAACATGAATTAAATTCTGAAGGAATGAGACTCCACACTTATTAAATTACATTTTCTGTTCTAGGGAGGTTCCTTGGCATGATTTATCATGCTGCTAAAATTCACTTACACCTGAATGCACCAGCCCTAACTTAAGTGCAGTGACTTCACGCCCTTACATGGCTTACAATGCCGAGAGTCTCGGTGAGGTTTTGTTATAGCGTAGCCTGTGGAGGAGCAGAGTAACTCGGACAGCAACTTCCAGATTTCCATGTTTAACTGCGCATGTATGTACTCCGGAAGTTGCTGTCTAATTTATTCCATTGTAACTGTGAACGCTGTTAGCTTCACTGATATTTTCAAAGCGAAATCCAGACCAATATTACAGCAGTGGAAAGAAAGGATGACTAGGCCATGGAAACAGTATAGGTAGAACTGAGAAACAGCAAAGAATGCAAGAACATAAGAACATAAGAAATAGGAGCCGGAGTAGGCCATACGGTCCCTCGAGCCTGCTCCGCCATTTAATACGATCATGGTTGATCTGATCATGGGCTCAGGTCCACTTCCCTGCCCGCTCCCCTGATCTCCCAGGTCTACAGACCTCCTGACAGTAGTGATGTACTGGGGGATTTATAAATAGGGAAGCATGTAGCAGACACAGCATGGTTATAATGGGAGATTTTAATTTTCACATAGGCCACGAGAAACTAACTAGGTCGAGTTGTAAAACCTAAATGAATTTCTAGAATGTATGCAGATCAGTTTTCTGGAACATTATGTTTTAGAACCAACCCGGGATAAGGCCAT
Source organism: Pristiophorus japonicus (assembly GCF_044704955.1). Taxonomy (NCBI): domain Eukaryota; kingdom Metazoa; phylum Chordata; class Chondrichthyes; family Pristiophoridae; genus Pristiophorus; species Pristiophorus japonicus. The sequence goes on from NC_091979.1 coordinate 41,823,238, forward strand.
GCTAGAATTAGTGATCTGAACCAGGATTAAAGAATGAAGTTACATTTATGTAATATATTATGGCCGGGAATCTGAGGTCAACGGTGAAGCAAAGGCATTTGCTGCTGGCCCCGAAATAAGCTTTGAACAAAGATCTTGTGATCTCCGTGTCGAGAAGTTTGGGTTTCCCGATGTTCATTTCAAATCAACGGACCTTAATGGGGATCCCCGAGTGCGAGCTGCTGTGACGTCACCAGGTTGTCTAAGCAGCCAATCAAAACATAGAATTCTCACAGGCCGCGAAATGGAAAGTGGGACAGCTCTTTAAATTCAAATTTTTAAAAAATGTTTAGAGAGAGCAAAAGAAAGATTGGGGCTGTCACATGGGGAAAAGGTAAACCTGAAATACAGATGAACAAACTTTTAATTAAAATGGATAAATTTCACACGCACAAAATTAAAATGAGATTTTCAGGGCCATAACCTTTGTTTTTCAGTCAATGCGCTGGTAGAACTCCAGTTACACCTAATCCTTTTGGGGATTACTTTCAGTGGGGAATTTAACAGCATAATTACTGCGGAAGAGCTGAAGTTTTCTTCAGTTTCCCTGATGTGAGAGCTTTCACTGATTGCCAGAACTGTTTGGGTGGGGGTAGGGGTGGGAGTGGGGTGGGGTGGGGGGGCGGTGGTGGCAGGGTTGGCAGTGCAGCCTGTGTCAGAGCAGTGAATGACTAAGTGCAACATTAAGGGTTTTTGCATGCGGCTGTGCATGCCCCAAATCCCGAAGTTGTGGTCAGTTTCAAAGGCGGAATGACAGTGAACGCTACCAGTTCGGCGTCGGCTGGACTGCAAATATAGAATAAAAACAGAAAATGCTGGGAAAATTGGCCGGACACAGTCGAGGGCCCTGTCAACCACGGCGGAGAGGAATCCTTGGTTGAGGAAATTGGAAGGCTGGTATGGAAGGTGACATCATCAGCACAGTGCAATGCAGATGCGAAACTGGGCGAATGGAATAGAACTCTTATAGGAAGTGGGGTGGGAGGAATTGGAATCATGGTAACTGTGGGAGTCAGTGAGCTTATAGTGGATACTGGTCAACAACACTTCCCCAGAAATGGAGATAGAGAGGTTGAGGAAGGGTAGAGTCAGAGATGACCATATGAAGGTGAGGGAAGGGAGGAAATTGGAAGCAAAGTGAGTGAAATTTTCCAGTTCGGGTCGAGGACAGGAAGCGGCACTGAAAGAGTCATCAATGTACCATAAAGACAGATGAGGGAGTGGCCTGAGTAGGACTGGAACGACGAATGTTCCACGTATTCCACAAAAAGGCAGGCATAGTTAGGACACATACGGGTTCCCATCGCAGCACCTTTTATTTGGAGGAAGTGAGTGGAGTCAAAGGAGAAGTTGCTCAATGTGAGAACAAGTTCAGCCAGGCAGAGGAGGGTGCTGGTGGTTGGGGAATAGTTGGGTCTCCTTTCAAGGAAGAAGCGGGGCGCCCTCAGGCCGTCCTGGTGGCGGATGGCAGTGCAGAGGGATTGGACGACCATGGTGAAAAGCAGACGGTTGAGGTCAGGAAACTGAAAACTTGCATTTGTATAATTTACATTCGTTACCAATCTAACGGCATTTATATCAGTTAATAATCTGACTGTAAGGAAACATCTTGCGAATAGTGATTTACAACGTAATTGAATTTTATATCCAGTTTGAGAAGGAGAAGTGAGAAGAATTTATGTAAGGCAAACTTCGATGGGATGAGAAATAAATTGCTCCCAATAAACTGGCCTGAGCTGTTAATGTGTAAACTAACAGGCAAACAGTGGAAAGTCTTCAAAGAAGATTTTGGAACAATCCAAAATCAGTACATATCCCTAAAAGGCAAACGTTCACTTGTGCAGTTAAACAACCGTGGTCAATAAATGAGGTAGGAGACAATATCAAGTGTCAGGAAAAGTGCAAATCTAGCAGCTTGGAAGATCTATTAAAACAACTCAGGGAAACAAATAAAGTAAAGATGTGAAAAGAGGAAGTATGAGGACAGATTGCATTAACTTGCCTTGTATTCCCTTGAGTTGAGAAGGTTGTGGGATGATCTAATTGAGGTGTTTAGAATGATAGAAAGATTTTATAGGGTAGATACAAAGAAGCTATTTCCTCTGGTGGGGGAATCTAGAACAAGGATGTACAATCTTAAAATTAGAGCTCGGCAATTTGGGCATGAAATCAGGAAGCACTTTTTCACATACAGGGCAGTGGAAATCTAGAACTCACTCTTCCTGGAGTCTTTGGATGCTTGGTCATTTGAAATTTTCAAGGCTGTGTAAGGGGTTATTCCCGGGGATCAGATTCACCTCTGACTTACTTGAGTGGTTCGAATCGCTCCCACTCCCTTGGGTTCTAGACTCTGGATTTATTTGGGGGATGTGACAAAGTGCAAAGGAAACTGGTTTGGTGCAAAAGAACTTTGATTTATTACAGTCAAGAAAATACAATGTCAAACTTATAATCACTCTAATAAAGAATAATGCATTACACATTTTAAAGGGGTCACAATAAAAATTACACCGCCCACCTCCCAGTACCTAATTCTAGCTAGGTTAGACTCCAGGATAGGCAGGAACTATGCTTACCAATCCTTTCTGGTTAGTTAGCTGTAGTTCGCAATTTCGAGGTTCGTTGAATTCTGTAGGTTCTGCTTGCCATACCCCGAACGTCGGAGAAGACTTCTTACTGCACAATCAGTTGGGTTGAGTCTGCTGATGCGGTAAGGCGGGTTTTGGATCTATGGGGTAAGTACCCAGTTTTCTTCGTTAGAAATAGGTTCAAAGTCTCTTTAGGTAATGTTTTCACCTGTTGGTAGTCAGGCCTTGGATTGTAGAGTGGAAACTTTCGATTCTTCATTTTCTTCCTGTTGGAGTTTTGTTTCGAGTTTGGTCGATCGCGGTGGTTTTTCGTTGGGACCACGTTGGCTGTGGTCGGTTGCTGCCGCGATGGTGATGTTCTTCCTTCCTTCAGGACTTCAGGACTTCGAGGCTGGAGAAGTTAGTTTACAACTGTCGCGTTGGTTTCTCTCCTTGTCTTGATGGCATACTCGCAGTATAGCACCTGGTGTAGTATGGCATACCCTCTGTTAAAACAGGGGACCAGTTATACGGTTTGAGTGGTTCTAATCTTGGCGCCAAATCAGTTCAGAATTCTTTGTTTAAATTTGGCGGGCTTGACCCTTTGTAATATTTTGGTGGGCTCGTTAAAAGTTAATATGTTTTGGGTGGGTTGATGTTCGAAAACTGTTTCCTGATAGAAATATTAGCTTGGTAATCGCAATGTCCTTTTGTGCTTAGTTTTTCGCATACAGGTTGGATTGGGTTCTTTGTGATGTATATGCTGAAATGGTTTTCCAGATTCAGGTTGCTGGTTGGCTACCTCTGGGTTATTTGTTGTAATGTTAATGTCTCTTGTGGAAAGGATTCTCAAATACCCATTTCTCCAGACAAGTTACATTAGTCCCAACACCCAGACAATAATCAAGTTGTCTCCTGTTAGTTCTTTAGGGGCTGCCCACAGCCTTGAATTTGTCTTTTAAAAGTCCACAATTCGATTAAGGTTAGTAATTTCTTTCATAAGCACTTTAGGGTTCCAAACTTTCCGGTAGATAGTCCCAAATTAAATTTCCTTTCGAATGAGCCCAAACACTGGCGGGGGGGTAGGGGGCAGGGCGGAAGGGTTCTTGTGAATTTTGCATCCTTCAGCTGAGATTGATAGATTTTTGTTAGGTAAGGGTGTCAAGGGACATGGATCAAAGGCGGCTAACTGGATTTGAGGTACAGATTAGCCATGGTCTCATCGAATGGCGGAGAAGGCTCGAGGGGCTGAATGGTCTGCTCTTGTTCCTATTTCTGAATTCAAATTGGGCGGCTCGAGTTCAAATCAAGCTGCAAAGCAACCAAGAGAGAGAGACGAGGGGCACCACCCCTGTTGGGACACTAACTTTTGAGAAATTGGAAGTTTAGCGCCAAGCGCTAATCAATCTCGCTGCCCGCTAAATTCAGTCTCAGCGCTCAAAGAATGCAGGGGAGTGCTTAATGAGGCGCAAATGGTGTAGCTGAATGGTGTCCTTCTTCTTCTTAGACAGTCCCTCGTGTCGAGGATGACTTGCTTCCACACCAAAAAGGGATGAGTTCACAGATGTTTCAATGAAGGACCTAATATTCCAGGTCCCGAACTACATCCTGAAGGGTGGAAGATTGCATGGATTTTTTTAATGTGTGGTGGCCGTTGTAGGCTCCAAGCGATAACGAATATGAGGTGTTGTGTAATCGGGAGTGAGCATTGGCAAGGCACCTTCCCACCATTAAAGGGGAGGGTCACTAGAGTCTGGACACCATCCCCCAATCATTTGGCGATTGCAGAACAGCGATATGCTGTGGGATGAAAGGCAAAGGGACTAAGCAGCCTTTATTTGGCTGCGGATACATCCTATACTCTCTGCCACTCATAACTGACCTTTGTAATGGAAAATGCTGCGACAGCTGGGGCCCATCCCTTTAAGTTGTGCTCGACCAGCCGGCTGGTTGATGCCTCCGCTCCCTGGTGCTGTCGGCACAAGGCGGTAAGGGTGAGTTGCGGGGGAGGGGTCCCTACTGAAGTTTGCTGATCCATTGAGGTCAAGATCTGCATGGCAAAAGGAGCTGAGGCGTGAACTGTTATCGCCGGCAGTACGGGGCCGTTGAATTTGCCCTGCAGTTTGGGATTCGCCCCGCTGCAGCGCCCCGTTAGCGCCCGTGCCAGATGCTAACTGGGGAAGCTAACATGCCGAATTTCTCCCACTAGGTAATTTATGAAGACAATCAGTCAGACACTAAACCACTCCTAGAGTAAACAAGTAGATAGAGTGTGCAACTGTAATAGAGGTGCTGTGACTATAAAATATCAATTTGTAACAGTGCAAAATGAACTGAAATCTACACTAAGTACAATATCGCGCCCTAATATCATTCTTTGAGTGCAGTTAAAATAATTGTACCATTAATTTAAATATAGTGTAACTGAATTCATAATGTATGTTACCCCATTAAAAGTACATGTTTCCAGTGTTTAAGAATCCTAAAGTAACAAAGTGCAGATAGTAATAGGCTAAAATGCTCTGATGAAGAGTGCACCAAACCATGGGTCACAGACAATCGAAGGGAACAAGCAAGATATGTAAACTATACACTACAGAGGTTGCAAGAGAGAAATGTATCGGACGACAACACTGTATTGTAAAAAAAAAAATAACTGTAGGAAACCAAATATTCTAAAGGGCCTCAGTGATAAAAGCTGGCTGAAAAATAAGCGATAGTAAGAGATAGATGCTCAATAGAAAGTGAGAAAATACTATCAGGGGTCACTGCAAAAAGCACACAAAAAGTCGATTTGCTGTACAGAATAGGAGAACCTAATGAATGCATAATACTGACCAATGGCTGTACTGATTGACAAATATTTAAAGTCTTGAAGAAAGCTTCCTGTGTTCCAGAGCAGGCATTGCATCACGGGATATGGGGATGAGGCATGTAAATGGAGTTGAGGTACAGATCAGCCACGATCGAATTAAATGGCGGAGCGGGCTCAAGGGGCTGAATGGTGTACTCCTGTTCCTATGTACCTACAGTCAAAACCCCTTCCAATCGTGTTCCACATCAAAAGAGAATATGAAGAGGTTCGGCCAATAGACTAAAATCCAAATAAATCATACCTTCAAAAACATTTAGAACTAAGATTACATAAATTTAGGAGGAAAACCATTTAAATTGATTAACCTCATCAATGGGTGACAAAGTCTATATGGACATAATTTAAAAACAAATGCCTAGTTTTGGTCATATGGTATGGAAAACCTATTCATAAAATGCACCTATGATCTAAAAAAGATGAAAAACATTAAACAGCCCTGTTTCCACATTCTGTAAGAGCATGTATAATAAATAATTGTAAAAAAGTTGTTTTTACATCCGGGCCTTTAGTTCTTGCAAATATCAAAACTTTCTTTTTGAGTGGCCTGTGGTACTTGATACACTGAGACTATATAAAAAAACACAATGCTGCAGGTAACACTTGCACTTTAACGTGAATAACAGGAAGAATTGAGCCCTAGACTGATGAAACTGACAAGAGGGTGTATTAATTCTCCAGCACCTTCATCTTATCTATGTCTCTGTGCCCTCAACCTTATCCAAGATGAGTCCCAGAAGTTTCATTCACAGAATGGGCTGAATGTTGACTTTGAAGAGTGTACGGGTTTGTGAGCGGGTGGACAGCTAAAAGCTCTGACAGAGACCCCTTTGGGACTGACGGGTGACCTAATTAAATTGTTTAGAGATTGTTGAGAGGCTATTATCAGCCTTATTCCCCCCCTGATGGTGCAGATTTTACTGGCTGTCCGCGGGATTCATGAGCTTGCTGAAAGCAGAGCGGCCATCGTGGGAACTGAACAAATGACAGTTTAAAAAAAAAATTACATAAATACTCACAGATCACACCTGCCTCCTTGCCCAAGGGAAAGGCTCTTGCTGACAACACACGCGCTGAGAGTTTGCTTTCAGTAGGTTGCAGATAATTTCGAAAGTCATTGTCACTACACTGGAGGATTGTGACTCTGATCTCCACTTTACCTCTGTTTTCTAATCAGATCAGCATGGGTGCCGCTTACGCTGTTTCACCTTGGAGCTCAGATGAGGACCAAGGTGAGCAACACCAGCAGGAGCAGCAGCAGTCTTCCACCCACAGTCGAGAACCAGTGAGCACAGGGTTGAACCTTGCCCAACGCGATACCCCCCAACACAGGGTATACAGACAAAGGATTAGCTTCCTGGACATTACTCAACGGCAGTGCCTCAGGAGACTCAGGTTATCGCGTCAAGTTGTGGTCGACATTTGTAACTTGCTGGGAGAAGACCTGCTGCCAAGTGGACCTGGTGGACACTCCTTGCCAGTGGCTGTCAAAGTCACCACCACCCACAAAGCTTTTCGCCTCAGGCTCCTTCTGGGGATCTGCAGCAGGATCTCATAGTCAGCCGCAAACAAATGCATCAACCAGGTGACCGATGGCATGTTTCACAAGTCAGGCACATGTGGACACTTTGCCACTGATGAAGCCAGTGTGACTAAGCAGGTACGCAGCTTTGTGGCTCTGGCTGGTTTCCTACAGGCGCAGGGCATCATCGACTGCCACCAGGGCACCCCCAGATCACCCAGGAGTATCCATGAACTGAAAGGGCTTCCACTCCCTCAACGTGCAGCTTATCTGCAACCACACAATGATCAGCATGCATGTGTGTGGCAGACTCCCAGGGAGATGTCATGACTCTTTCATCCTGGGTCAGTCCACCCTTCCTCAGATCTTTGCACCACCGACCAGACTTACCATCTGGCTACTTGGAGACCAGGGGTATCTACTGAAGACGTGGCTATTGACACCCTTGAGGAGGCCAAGCAATGAGGCCAAAGATGCTACAATCAAAGCCAGATGATAACGAGTTGTGTAGTAGAGGAAGCAATTGGAATGCTGAAAATGCACTTCAGATGCCTGGACAGATCTGCATAAGCCCTTCGATATGCACCAGCCTTCGTCTCCAGAATGATTATGGTATGCTCCACTCTGCACAGTGGATTGGAGCTGCAGGAGGAGCAAGGCGCGGAGCCTCTTCGGCTGAGGAGGAGGAGCAGGATGAACCTGAAGTGGACATGGCACATGCAGCAGCGCGCATTGCTGCCCGGGAGGCCAATGATGACCTCATAAGGGCGCAACTTGTTGTCATCTGGCTTTGATTGTAGCATCTTTGGCCTCATTGCTTGGCCTCCTCAAGGGTGTCAATGGCCTTCAGTAGATCTCCTGGTCTCCAAGTAGACAGATGGCAAGTCTGGTCGGTGGTGCAAAGATCTGAGGGAGGGTGAACTGGCCCAGGATGAAAGAGTCAAGACAGCTCCCTGGGAGTCTGCCACACACATGCATGATGATCTTTTTGTGGTTGCAGGCAAGCTGCACATTGAGGGAGTGGAAGCCCTTACAGTTCTTGAATAGTTAAGTTGCACCAGTGCACCCATATGGCTCTTGTGCTGAACCATCATCCCCCGCCCCCCTACCCAGCACCACCACCACCAAGCAGTCCTAAAATGACTAAACCATTCCTGTTCCACACACCCGTTGCTCAAGGTTAAGTAAGTGTGCCAGTGCAGCCTTCAGTCGCCTGAGGAAGAGAGTGTTCGAAGACCAGGACCTCAAATCTGGCACCAAGCTTATGGTCTACAGGACTGTAGTGATATCCGCCCTCCTATATGGCTCAGAGACGTGGACTATATACATCATCATCATCATCATCATAGGCAGTCGCTCAAATCAAGTAAGACTTGCTTCCACTCCTGAAGTGAGTTCTTTGGTGGCTGAACAGTCCAATACGAGAGCCACAGACTCTGTCACAAGTGGGACATATAGTCGTTGATGGAAGGGGTGGGTGGGACTGGTTTGCCGCATGCTCTTTCTGCTGCCTGTGCTTGATTTCTGCATGCTCTCGGCGTAGAGACTTGAGGTGCTCAGCACCCTCCCGGATGCACTTTCTCTACTTAGGGCGGTCTTGGGCCAGGGACTCCCAGGTATCAGTGGGGATGTTGCACTTTATCAGGACGGCTTTGAGGGTGTCCTTGTAACGTTTCCGCTGCGCACCTTTGGCTTGTTCACCATGAAGGAGCTCCGAGTAGAGCGCTTGCTTTGGGAGTCTCGTGTCTGGCATGCGAACTATGTGGTCTGTGCAGCGGAGCTAATCAAGTGTGGTCAGTGCTTCAATGCTGAGGATGTTAGCCTGGACAAGGACGCTGATGTTGGTGCGCCTGTCCTCCCAGGGGATTTGTAGGATCTTGCGCAGACATCGTTGGTGATAATATTGCCAGCGACTTGAGGTGTCTTTTGTACATCGTCCATGTCTCTGAGCCATATGGCAGGGCGGGTAATACTACAGCCCTGTAGACCATGAGCTTGGTGGCAGATTTGAGGGCCTGGTCTTCGAACACTCTTTTCTTCAGGCGGCCGAAGGCTGCACTGGCGCACTGGAGGCGGTGTTGAATCTCCTCATCATTGTCTGCTTTTGTTGATAAGAGGCTTCCAAGGTATAGGAAATGGTCCATGTTGTCGAGGGATGTGCCATGGATCTTGATGACTGGGGGGGCAGTGCTGTGCGGTGAGGACAGATTGGTGTAGGACCTTTGTCTTGCAGATGTTTAGCGTAAGGCCTATGCTTTCATATGCCTCAGTAAATACATCGACTATATCCTGGAGTTCAGCCTCAGAATATATGCAGACGCAGGCGTTGTCTGCGTACTGTAATTCAACGACAGAGTTTGGTGTGATCTTGGACCTGGCCTGGAGATGGCGAAGGTTGAACAGCTTCCCACTGGTTCTGTAGTTTAGTTCCACTCCAGCGGGGAGCTTGTCAACTGTGAGGTGGAGCATGGCAGCGAGGAAGATTGAGAAGAGGGTTGGAGCGATGATGAAGCACTGTTTGACCCCGGTCCAAATGTGGATTGGGTCTGTAATGGATCCATTTGTAAGAATCACGGCCTGCATGTCATCGTGGAGCAGGCGAAGGATGTTGACAAACTTTTGGCGGCATCCGAAACGGAGGAGGACACTCGATAGACCCTCGCGGTTGACAGTGTCAAAGACCTTTGTAAGGTCGAAGAAGGCCATGTATAAGGGCTGGCACTGCTCCCTGCATTTTTCCTGTAGCTGTCGCGCTGCAAAGATCATGTCCGTTGTGCCCCGTAGGGGACAAAATCCGCACTATGACTCCGGGAGGAGCTCCTCAGCCACAGAGAGAAGACGGTTGAGGAGGACTCTAGTGACGACTTTCCCACTGGCTGATAGCGGGGAGATTCCCCTGTAATTGCCGCAGTCGGACTTGTCCCCTTTTTTAAAGATGGTCATGACCACTGCATCTCTGAAATCTCCCGGCATGCTCTCCTCCCTCCAGATGAGAGTGATGAGGTCATGTATCTGCGCCAACAGTGCCTCTCCGCCATACTTTAGCGTCTCAGCAGGGAGTCCATCCGCTCCTGTAGCCTTGTTTTTTAGCTGTCTTATGGCTTTTCCTACCTCATGCAATGTAGGGGTTTCACTGAGGTGGTGGAGGGTTACATGCTGCGGGATAGAGTTGAGAACACTCGACTCAAAGGCAGAGTCTCGATTGAAGAGATCTTCAAAGTGCTCCTTCCAGCGGGCCCCACTGCCTCGGTGTCCTTGATGAGTGTTTCCCTGTTCTTGGCCAGCAGTGAAGTGAGGCCTTGGGAGTTTGGACCGTAGGTGGCCTTGACTGCAGTGAAGAATCCTCGCACATCATGGCTGTCGGCCAGTTGTTGTATCTCCTGTGTTTTCTCCATCCACCACCTGTTCTTTAGGTCCCGGATTTTTTGTTGGACCTCAGCCTTGAGCTGCCTATAATGTTGCTTTGCTGCTCCCGAGTTGGGTTGTTGTTTCAGAAATGCTCTGCGCTTGTGATCTATTAGTTCTTGGATCTCCTGATCATTCTCATCAAACCAATCCTGGTGTTTTCTGATTGAGTGACCAAGTGTCTCTTCACAGGCACTGGTTATGGAGGCCTGGAGGGCAGACCAAGCGCTGTGGGCATTCTGCGTCTCGGGGTCATCAAGGCACGCCAGGTTAGTTGTGAGGCGCTGGCTGTATAGGGCTCTCTTAGCTGGGTCTTTAAGTGACCCGGTGTTGACTTTTTTGCGGCACTGCTTCTGCTGTCCCCTGCACTTTGGGGCTATGTTAATGTCGATGATGGATCGGATTAGGCAATGGTCCGTCCAGCAGTCGCCAGCTCCTGTCATGGTGTGGGTGATGCGCACATCCTTGCTATCCTTGGCTCGGACGTAGTCAAGCAGGTGCCAGTGTTTGGAGCGAGGGTGTTGCCACGATGCCTTGTATTTGTCCCTCTGGGGGAAAAGGGTGTTGGTGATGAGAAGTTCATGTTCTAGACATTTTGTCAGGAGTAGGCTTTCCCTACCCGCTCTCTGCCAATCACGCCTCTCCAGAGGGCTGTGTCTTTGCCGACCCTGCCATTGAAGTCACCTAGTAGAATCAGTTTGTCGCCCACTGGGACGCGGGACAGGGATGTCTTGAGGTTGGAATAAAACCCTCTTTGGTCTCATCCGTTGCATTGAGTGTTGGGGCGCAGCACTGATGACTGTGGCACATTGGTTCCGGGATAGGGTGAGTCAAAGAGTCATGAGGCGTTCATTAACCCTGCAGGGGGGGTCTTTGTGGCGGTCAACCAGCTCATATTTGATGGCGAAGCCGACTCCATGAAGGCAGCATTCTTCCTCTGGTTTTCCTTTATACAGCAGACATCTCAAAGCACTGGAGAAGTACCACCAGTGCTGCCTCCGCAAGATCCTGCAAATCCACTGGGAGGATAGATGCACCAACATCAGTGTTCTTGCTCAGGCCAACATCCCCAGCATTGAAGCATTGACCATACTCGACCAGCTCCATTGGGTGGGTCACATCGTCCGCATGCCTGACACGACACTCCCTAAGCAAGTGCTCTACTCGGAGCTCCGACATGACAAGTGAGCTCCAGGTGGGCAGAAGAAACGTTTCAAGGACACCCTCAAAGCCTCCTTGATAAAATGCAACATTCCCACTGGCAGCTGAAAATCCTTGGCCCAAGACCACCCGAAGTGGAGTAAAGGCATCCGGGCGGGTGCTGAGCATCTCGTGTCTCGTCGCCGAGAGCATGCAGAAACCAAGTGCAGACAGCAGAAGGAGCATGCAGCAAACCAGACTCCCCACCCACCCTTTCCTTCAATGACTGTCTGTCTCACCTGTGACAGAGACTGTCATCCCCGCATTGGATTGTACAGTCAGCTGAGAACTTACTTTTAGAGTGGAAGCAAGTCTTCCTTGATTTCGAGGGACTGTCTATGCTGATGAATGTCTTAGCATTCACTCCAACTGACAAAGCCACTTGACAGGCAGCAGGCAAAAATAGACAAGACGGGAAAATGGTGCAAAGAAATTAATTTATGTGGCTCAAAAATTCAACAGAAAGTTAACCATCTAACATTTTATAACACACTTTTGTGCAAACCTTGCGCATCTATAATTGTTTATTTTTTCTCTTCCTGCAACTCCTGCGCTGTGTAACCCCTGTGGTTTCAGCAGAGGTAGAGGCAGGCTGCTCACTTCCTGCTCTGACTGTTTAGATACATTTGGTGGATGTCCTCTGGATTTTGGTGCCTGTGAGATCCTCGCCATAGACTGCTCCTCCTTGGACCTGTACGGGAGCAGACTTGGCCATCGCAATACGAAGCAGCAGTGGGGCTCTGACTGAGGGGGGACTATGGGGGAGAATTGGGAGCGCTTTGAGCTAAGCCCTCCCTTCCACATTCCCTCTTACCATCATCCATCTATCTCATGGGATGCCCACACTTCCCTGCTAGCAAGGAGCAGGAGAACACTTTGCTGCACATCAATGGGGTGATGAATAGCCAACTCGAGGTTTTTATCCATCCTAGATACGGCTGCAATTAGAGTCTGCATCTGTTGCTCACAGCAAGCATGCACTTGTTTGACTGCTGCATTTGATGCTCCATGCAGATGGCCACCCTTTCCATGGATTAATACCGTAGCCATGGCCTGCGACATCATGCCGGTCATACTGAAGATGGACTCATCCATTCTCCCTACAATTGAGCACATTGCATCTGAAAAAGCTGCCACAGCCTCCTGTATTTTCTGTTGCTCCTCAAGAATGTCGACGCTTTGTCAACGACCCCCGAAGTTCAGCATCTTTGTCCAGCTGAGCACTGCTTGGAGCCTCCTGCGCCCTCCGACGAGGACTTTGATAAGAACTGAAGAATTAGGAGCAGGAGTAGGCCCTCCGTCCCCTCGAGCCTGCTCTGCCATTCAATCAGATCATGGCTGATCTTCCACCTCAACTCCACTTTGCTGCTCGATCTCCATACCCCTTGATTCCTCTGGAGTCCAAAGATCTATCTATCTCCACCTTGAATATACTCAATGACTCCATATCCACAGCACTTAGAGGCAGAGAATTGCAAAGATTCACAACCCTATGCGTCAAGAAATTCCTCTGTATTTCAGTCTTAAATGGCAGGCCTCTTATCCTGAGACTATGCCCCTGGTTCTAGACTCTCCAACCAGGGGAAACAATCTCTCAGACTTTATCCAGTCAATCCCCCACCTCTCATTCTTTTAAACTCCAGAGCATATAGGCCCAATCTACTCAATCTCTCCTCCGAGGGCAATCCTCTCATTCCAGGAATCAACCTAGTGAACCTTCGTTGCCTTTAAGTTGAGTATGTTCTTCCTTCGATAAGGAGACCAAAAACTGTGCACAGTACTCTAGGTGTGGTCTGACCAAAGCTCTGTACAGTTTCAGCAAGACTTCCTTACTCTTGTACTCCAACCCCCTTGCAATAAAGGCCAACATCCCATTTGCCATCTTAATTGCTTGCTGTACCTGCAGGCTAACTCTGCATTTCTTGTACTGGAACGCCTAAATCTCTTTGAACACAAACATTAAATAGTTGCTAACCATTTAAAAAAAAAGTCTATTTTTTTATTCTTCCTATCAACATGAATAACCTCACATTTCCCCATATTATATTCCATCTGCCACCTTATTGGCAACCTAACCCTAACCCTAATCTTTACTGACTGACCCTGGGATAGAGAGAGGGAACATCAGCCAGGGCTCTGCTCCTAATTTGTTACATCTGACCAGGTTTACAGTCTGTGAGGCTCACATTTGGATTATGACCACATGGGTAAGATGCAAGGGGACAGGAAAATGCCAGGTGGGGGTGGGGGAGATCGAGAAGAAATAAAGAATGAGTAGGGGAGGAAAGAAAAATGGAAAGGAGGAGAAAATGATTGGGACAATGGGTGAGTGAGGGGAAAATGAAGGAAGGGAAGACAAGGGAAGGGAAGACTCAAGGAGATAAGTTGAGCAAAGGAGCAGAATCCGAGGGAGAGGATAGGAGTCCCCCTCTCGCTCACTATTTCCTTGAAGAATGGTTTGGACTCCAATTCTGTGTGAGGGGAACAACTCTGAACTGGGAGGCTCAGTCAAGGCCGATTTGTGCTTGGACTTCACACATTGAAGGGAAAGATTACCAAATCCGTCTGTCACTGACCCACCTGAACTGAAACGAGAGATTGGGTAGCGGGCTCTGTGTTTGAGACACTTCCCACGGGGGCACAGCAGCCTAAACTCAGCTCAGCACCAATATTTCGAAACCACTACCCGGCTTGAACTTGATAAAGGAGAGTTTTCATAGAACGATAGAAATTAAGCCACAGGAGGAGGCCATTTGGCCCCCAGTGCCTGTGCTGGTGCTGGAGTTTGGCGCAAGTGCCAGACGGTTTTGGTATTCTTGACCTTCAACGCATGATGTCCAAGCACAAATCGGCTTTAGATACATAGAAACATAGAAACATCGAAAATAGGTGCAGGAGTAGGCCATTCGGCCCTTCACCACCATTCAAAAAGATCATGGCTGATCATTCCCTCAGTACCCCTTTCCCGCTTTCTCTCCATACCCCTTGAGCCATAAAGGCCATATCTAACTCCCTCTTGAATATATCCACTGAACTGGCATCAACAACTCTCTGTGGCAGAGAATTTCACAGGTTAACAACTCTCTGAGTGAAGAAGTTTCTCCTCATCTGAGTCCTAAATGGCCTACCCCTTTTCCTAAGACTGTGTCCTCTGGTTCTGGACTTCCCCAACATCGGGAACATTCTTCCCACGTCTAACCTGTCCAGTCCCGTCAGAATCTTATATGTTTCTATGAGATCCCCTCTCATCCTTCTAAACTCCAGTGTATAAAGGCCCAGTTGATCCAGTCTCTCCTCATATGTCAGTCCAGCCATCCCTGGAATCAGTCTGGTGAACCTTCGCTGCACTCCCTCAATAGCAAGAACGTCCTCCCTCAGATTAGGAGACCAAAACTGAACACAATATTCCAGGTGAGGTCTCACCAAGACCCTGTACAATTGAAGTAAGACCTCCCTGTTCCTATACTCAAATCCCCTCGCTATGAAGGCCAACATACCATTTGCCTTCTTCACCGCCTGCTGTACCTGCATGCCAACTTCCAATGACGCGTGACATTTGGAAAAACATAATTTAATCAAGCAGAGTCAACATGGTTTTATGAAAGGGAAATCATGTTTGAAAATTTGCTCAAGTTCTTTGAGGATGTAATGAGTAAGGTGGATAAGGGGGAGCCAGTGGATGTGGTGTATTTGGATTTCTAGAAGGAGTCACATAAAAGGTTACTGCACAAGATAAAAGTTCACGGGGTTGAGGGTAATATATTAGAGGATAGAGGATTGGCTAACTAAAAAACAGTGTCGGGATAAATGGGTAATTTTCCGGTTGGCAAACAGTAACTAGTGGGGTGCCACAGGGATCAGTGCTGGCCCCTCCACTACTTACAATCTAGGTTAATGACTTGGATGAAGAGACCGAGTGTAATGTAGCCAAGTTTGCTGATGTAGAAAAGATGGGAGGGAGAGCAAAATGTGAGGAGGACACAAGGAATCTGCAAAGGGATATAGACAGGCTAAATGGGTGGGCAAAAATTTGGCAGATGGAGTATAATGTGGAAAATGTGATGTTATCCACTTTGGCAGAATAAATAGAAAAGGAAATTATAATTTAAATGGAGAAAAATTGCAAAGTGCTGCAGTACAGAGGGACCTGGGGGTCCTTGTGCATGAAACACAAAAAGTTAGTATGCAAGTACAGCAAGTAATCAGGAAGGCAAATGGAATGTTGGCCTTTATTGCAAGGGGGATGGAGTATAAAAGGAGAGAAGTTCTGCTACAATTGTACAGGGTATTGGTGAGACCACACCTAGGGTATTGCGTACAGTTTTGGTCTCTGTACTTAAGGAAGGATATACTTGCATTGGAGGCTGTTCAGAGAAGGTTCACTAGGTTGATTCCGAAGATGAGGGGATTGACTTATGAGGATAGATTCACACACACACACACACACCAGCCATGATCTTGCGGAATGGTGCAGCAGGCTTGAGGGGCTATATGGCCTACTCCTTCTCCTAATTCTTACATTCTTAAGTTTTTATGTCTCTGTCCCCTTGTTACTCATTCGCTCTTCAGTGAAAAGAACTTTTCACTATTTATCTGAGTAATGTCCCCAGGTTACTCTCACCTTTACTGGCCGCTCCTCTCTCGGCTCCACTCCCACTCACCAAATCACTGCTGCTGTTGCTGATCCCAGCTCTGGAGGAACTGCTGGGTCCCGTGCCCACTCCCATTCCTTGGTCTCCTCTCCCCCAATCCTCTCTTCCCCATCCAAACCCCAATCCCCTGAAACTCAGTCACCTGTTGCCCTCTTTTCCCAGGCCTCAATCTCCTGAACCCCAGTCCATTGTCACCCTTCTGCTCGCTCCCCCCTGCCTGGACCCCAATTTACCCCGACCCCCAGTTCCCAGTCTAATCCCCCTGCCCCGCCCCCACCACGTGAGAACAAAACTGTAGGGGGAGTACCTGTTAATATAATGTAAAGTGTTTATCCTTTTTAGGTATTCCATGTAAGGCCGTTAAAACAATAACCCGCACAGTGAAATACTACATTCTACCACAGCCCGAACCACCAACATTACAGTAGACTGGAGAAACGCTTGTCTGGAAATCTCAAACTCAGTCAGCAAGCTTCTCCACTGACGTGGGAATTGGTACATTCTTTTGACACTGGGTGCTGTCAATTATTCTTTAATTCAGTACCAGCTGAGTGCGTAGCAGCACTCAACCACTGCTGGAGTCAGAGAATGAATGACGGGTCCTCCCTGACACCTCGGAACAAGCATCATGTTTATTCTGTTTATCAGGAGAGACACTTGCTGCCTCCGCTCATGGTTTGGCATCTACTGAGAACCACTCAAAAACCTCAAACCAATCTGAAATGTCAGGCCTCCTTGGGGTGTGATATTGAAGAAGCCAGCACCAAACATCAGCCAGCGTTCACGACTCGACTTCAGCCTACTAACTATACTCGACTTTAAATACAGCTGCTGATTCTGTCCCTGCAATTGTGCAATGTAATTTGCAGATCCTTAGCTGAAGTGTAATTGGATCTCATCATAAATATTCCACAGAACAACAATGAGGGGGAAAAATTCTGGCCATTTGCGCCCAATGGCAACTTTTCACCCGGGCACAGTACCTCTACCGACTCCTGTGAGAGTTTAACGGCGGCGGTAACTGGTAGCGCCTTGCTCCTACTGGTAGCGCCCCGCGCCACTGCGCTGGTGATGATGATGTCATCACTGTGCGCAGCGACCCGTTTTCGCCCAGAAGCAAAAATTCAGCATGTGAAACTGCCATGGGCGAAAATTAAAGGGGAGGTGCGGAGGTGGCAAAACAAATGGCCGATTTACTGTTCGCGACCTTCTTGTTTGTAGATCGCGGGGTCCGTGCCTCGATCTTGCAGTCTGGTACTCCACAGGCATCCCGCTCCCTGGTGGTCCAACGATGGCCCCGTTTCACGCCCACAGAGTCGGCAGCTTGGCCCTCCCCTTTAATGGAAGAGGAGGGCTCTGTCTATGTCCCAGCGCTCCGCACTGGACCGTGTAGTACTGTGCTTTAGGAGGGGCTCTTCCCTTCATTAAAGGGAAGGGCCCAAGCTGCAAACTCTGCAGGGATGAAATGGACCTCCATGGACCACCAGGGAGCAAAGTGCCGGGCTAACCGATCGCAGCACGGACCCCGCGATCGAAGCTCCAAGGGGGAGCCGAAGAAAAACGGCATTTTTTTTTAACATGGCCACCACTTTACCTTTAAGTAACGCCCCACGAGCGGCCTGCAGCCGGGTTCATGTCCCCTGAGGCTGTCGCCAACATCGTCCAGCGCAGCCCCCCAATTTTTGGTCCGGGGCGATTACGGGACCCTGCGCACGGTGATGAGGTCGTCATTGCTGGCGCAGCGGAGTGGAGCGCTACGGGTTACCGCCGCTGCTAACTCCCGTGGAATTTAGAGGGACCATTAGTGGCAACCTTTCGAAAAGTCGTTTCCCCCCGCTCCCACCCCCTCGGCCGGGAGGCGCAAACACCCCAAATTTCTGGGCTTTCATTCTTTTCCCATTAATTCAAGGTTAAATATTCTGGTTAAATGCTCACTATTTTAAAGCACATTCTTTTCAAGTGCACAGACTTTCAGAGCTTCTAATTGGTTAGTCACTCACCAAAGTACAGATTCTTGCTTCGCCAGCCCATTGTTTCACACACACAAATAATTTACAGCTTTAACATGTATCGATTAGTATTAATTGCTGCAGAGGCCCTTACCCAAAACGATGATAAACCTGAGTGATAACGCACATATTAAGATCAGTCAATCAATCAATAAAGTGGTCTTTAAAATTATGAAAGGGTTTTGATAGGGTAGACAGAGAGAAGATGTTTTAACTTACGGGCGAGAACTAGGGGCCATAAATATAAGATGGTCACTGATAAATGCAATAAGGAATTCAGCAGAAACTTCTTTAGTAGTTAGAATGTGAAATTCGCTGCCACCATGGAGCTGTTGAGGCAAATAGCACAGATGCATTTAAGGGGTAGCTAGATAAATTCACGAGGCAGAAAGGAATAAAAGGTTATACTGATCGGGTTAGATGAAAAGGGGTGGGAAGAGGCTCATGTGAAGCATAAAGACTGGTATCATATTAGTTATGTTGCTGGACTAGTAATTCAGAGGTTTGCACTAATATGGATTCAAATCCCACCAGTACAGCTGTGGGAATTTAAATTCAGTTAATTGAATTATGGAAGGTGTCCAGCCTCAACCCACTTTCCAGCTCTGCAGGTTACAGCACCTCAAGTGCACATCCAAGTACTTTTTAAATGAGTTGAGGGTTTCTGCCTCTACCACCCTTTTAGGCAGTGAATTCAGACCCCCACATCCCTCTGCGTGAAGAAATTTCCCCTCAAATCCCTTCTAAACCTTCTACTAATCACTTTAAATTTATGCCCCCTGGTTGTTGACCCCTCGGCTAAGGGAAATAGGCCTTTCCTATCCACTATATCTAGGCCCCTCATAATTTTATACACCTCAATGAGGTCTCCCCTCAGCCTCCTCTGTTCCAAGGAAAACAAACCCAGCCTATCCAATCTGCCCTTAGCTAAGATTCTCCACTCCCAGCAACATCCTCGTAAATCTTCTCTGTACCCTCTCTAGTGCAATTACATCCTTCCTGTAATGCAGTGACCAGAACTGCACACAGTACTCTAGCTGTGGCCTAACTAGTGTTTTGTACAGTTCAACCACAACCTCCCTGCTCTTATATTCTATGTCTCGGCTAATAAAGGCAAGCATTCCGTGTGCCTTCTGAACCACCTTATCTACCTGGCCTGCTATCTTTAGGGATCTGTGGACATGCACTTCCAGGTCCCTTTGTTCCTCTACACTTCTCAGTGTCCTACCATTCAATATGTATTCCCTCTCCTTGTTAGCCCTCCCCAAATGCATTACCTCATACTTCTCCAGATGAAATTCCATTTGTCTCTGTTCTGCCCACCTGACCAGTTTATTGATATCTTCCTGCAGTCTACAGCTTTCTTCTTCATTATCAACCACACAGCCTATTTCAGTATCATCTGCAAACTTCTTAATCATACCCGCTACATTCAAATCTAGATCATAGATGTATACCACAAAAAGCAAGGGACCTAGTACTGAGCCCTACAGAAACATCCTTCCAGTCACAAAAACACCCATCAACCATTACCCTTTGCTTCCTGCCTCTGAGCCAATAAATAGATCAGGAATTACATTTTACAAAGCTAGTATCACTGATGGTGACCATGAAACTATCCCGAGGGCCTGATAGTCTGCATCCCAAAGTACTTAAGGAACTGGCCCTAGAAATTGGTAGTCATTTTCCAACATTCTATAGACTCTGGATCAGTTCCTATGGATTGGAGGGTAGCTAATGTAACCCCACTTTTTAAAAAAGGAGGGAGAGAGAAAACAGGAATTATAGACCAGTTAGCCTGACATCGGTAGTGGGGAAAATGTTGGAATCAATTATTAAAGATGTAATAACAGCACATTTGGAAAGCAGTGACAGGATCGATCCAAGTCAGCATGGATTTATGAAAGGGAAATGATGCTTGACAAATCTTCTAGAATTTTTTGAGGATGTAATTAGTAGAGTGGACAAGGGAGAACCAGTGAATGTGGTGTATTTGGACTTTCAAAAGGCTTTTGACAAGGTCCCACACAAGAGATTAGTGTACAAAATTAAAGCACATGCTATTGGAGGTAATGTATTGACATGAATAGAGAACTGGTTGGCAGAAAGGAAGCAAAGAGTAGGAATAAACAGGTCCTTTTCAAAATGGCAGGCAGTGATTGGTCAGGTACCGCAAGATTCAGTGCTGGGACCCCAGCTATTTACAATATAAATTAATGATTTAGAGAAGGAATTGAATGTAATATCTCCAAGTTTGCAGATGACACTAAGCTGGGTGGCAGTGTGAGCTGTGAGGAGGATGCTAAGAGGCTGCAGGGTGACTTGGACAGGTTAGGTGAGTGGGCAAATGCATGGCAGATGCAGTATAATGTAGATAAATGTGACGTTATCCACTTTGGTGGCAAAAACAGGAAGGCAGAATATTATCTGACCGATGACAGATTAGGAAAAGGGAAAGTGCAACGAGACCTGGGTGTCATGGTACATCAGTCATTGAAAGTTGGCATGCTGGTACAGCAGGCAGTGAAGAAGGCAAATGGCACATTGGCCTTCTTGGCGAGAGGATTTGAGTACAGGAGCAGGGAGGCCTTGCTGCAGTTGTACAGGGCCTTGGTGAGGCCATACCTTGAATATTGTGTACAGTTTTGGTCTCCTAACTGAGGAAGGACACTCTTGCTATTGAGGGAGTGCAGCGAAGGTTCACCAGACTGATTCACGGGGCAGCAGAACTGACATATGAAGAAAGACTGGATCGACTAGGCTTATATTCACTGAAATTTAGAAGAATGCGAGGGAATCTCATAGAAACATATAACATTCTGACGGGATTGGACAGGTTAGATGCAGGAAGAATGGGGCCAAGTTTCGGCCTGAGTTGCTCCTATTTTTTTGGAGCAACTGGTTTAGAATGGAGTACCTTAGAAATTGCAATTCTCAGCATTTAGTTTGCTCCAGTTCTAGTCAGTTAGAACAGTTTCACTTTGGAACAGAAGTTTTTTTTTCCAAAAGGGGGTGTGTCCGGCTACTTACGCCTGTTTTCAAAGTTTAGGCAGTGAAAACTTACTCCAAACTAACTTAGAATGAACTAAGTGAAGATTTTTGTATGCTCGAAAAAACCTTGCCTACACTTTACAAATCAGGCATAGGTTACAAATTAGGCGTAGGGAATGGGGGCGGGGGGGGGGCGCGGGTGGGGGGAAGGGAAGTAATTAAATTCTACAATCATTCAGCATTCATACTTATACAAATAAAGATCCAACCTGAATAAAAATTTATAAACAAAGCAAAGATTAAATATTCCATGTCCCTATCTGTGTGAAGCAGCAGCAACCTTTGAGCTGCTGTGCTTCAGGCAGGCCTTCCATGTTGGAGACAGGGGTGGCGTCAGTGTCTCAACGGCAGCCCAACAGCGGCAGCAAGCAGCCTTCGAGCTGCGGTGCTTCAGGCAGTCCTTCCTTCCATCAGTGGCTCGACGGCAGCCGAAGAAACAACAAGCAGCCTTTGAGCTGCGAAGGGGACTGAGGTCATTCGGCCACGCGATAGGGGCGGCGTCAGTGGCTCGACGGCAGCCGAAGATACAGCAAGCAGCCTTCGAGCTGTGAGGGGGACTGCGGCCATTTGGCCAGGGGATAGGGGCATCGTCAGTGACTGGACGGCAGGCAAAGACACAGCAATCAAACAGCCTTTGAGCTGTGAGGGGGACTGAGGACATTTGGCCAGGGACAGGGAGAGGCAGCCACATAGACACTTTTAAACTTAAATTTGCAGAATGGATGCTGCATTGTCCACACCTCGTATTATGCAATGGTTCGCCATCAATTCACTGCATAGGAGAGAATTGATTAGAGCTCGCCGCACCAGGAACGTCATAGCCCATAGGTTGATGGGCAGGAGACCTTACCCACGTCGACAATATCGAGCCAGGCGCTCGTACCTGGACATGAGCGAGGCTGATTGCGTCAAAAGGCTGCGTTTCCGCAGAGAAGTTGTCGCTGAGATCTGTGATATGCTGAGAGCAGATTTGCAGCCCAGAAGCAGAACGCCAACTGCCCTGTCTGTTGCAGTGAAAGTAACAGCTGCACTTTCTTTCTATGTCTCGGGATCGTTTCAGGCTACAACTGGAGATGTGTGTGCCATCTCTCAACGTGCAATACACGGCTGCATTTACCAGGTCACGGCTGCACTGTATGCGCGAAGGAATGACTTCATCAATTTCCCAATGACCGCACAAGCGATCCATGAGAGGGCTGTGGGCTTCTTCAGGACTGCCGGCTTCCCAAAGGTACAGGGCTGCATTGATTGTACCCACATAGCCTTGCGAGCACCTGTGGAGGATTCTGAGCAGTACCGAAATAGGAAAGGTTTCCACTCTATCAATGTACAGCTCGTGTGTGACAACAAGCAGCGCATCATGTCAGTCGATGCGAGATACCCTGGAAGCACCCACGATGCGTTCATCCTATTCGACAGCGTTATATCTGACATGCTTGAGCAGCAGCCAGAAGGGCAAAGCTGGCTACTGGGAGACAAAGGGTACGGCCTGACCACCTGGTTCATGACGCCCCTACGCGTGAAACAGACAGAAGTTGACCATCACTACAACTGGGCGCACATTGCGATGCGCAGCATCATTGAGAGGACCATTGGCACATTGAAACAGTGATTCCGATGCCTGGACCATTCTGGAGGACAGTTGCTATACTCTCCTCAGATTGTCGGTCACTTCACTGTTATGAGCTGCATGCTTCATAACTTAGCCATCATGAGGCAGCAGGAGCTGGTAGTGGAACCAGAAGACCTATGTGAGGGTCCAGTGCATGATGATAGTATTACGGAAGAGCAGATGTGGATGATGACGACGATCAGGAAAGCATGCAAGTGACTAATGCCGGAGCACGAGGTCGGAGGAGGAGGAGGGCCGTCCATCGTGCCCCTTTAACGATTGCTCGAGCCTTGTGCCAGCAGCTCATCCATGAACGCTTCAACTACTGATGCCTGAGGGCTCTGCGACCACTGTTGCGCATGAACATGTTTATTCTTTGCAGTTGTTCCTATGTTGTGTTGTGTTAATGGAACATGAAAGTTAACGTCACTGTAATAAAATATTTGTTGTATCAAATTATACTTTTTAATATGACTCTTGAAGATCACTTAAAAATTTTAAGATCACTTATAAACTTGTAAAGTTACAAAAGTTACAAAACAATCTCAATGTGAAAAATCTTACACTCTTAAGATCACTTAAACTTCAAGATCACTTTTTAGATGCAAAATTAAATAAGTTACAGAATGTGAGAGCATACTATAAGATCACTTGAAAACCCTGAGATCACTTATAAGTTGTAAAGTTACAAAACTTACAAAACAGTTTCAATGTGAAAAATCTTACACTCTGAAGAACACTTAAACTTCAAGATCACTTTTTAGGTGCAAAATTAAATAAGATACAAAATGTGAGAGCATTTACACTATAAGATCACTTAAAAACCCTAAGATCACTTATAAGTTGTAAAGTTACAAAACTTACAAAACAATTTCAATTTGAAAAATGCTACTACAGCTACATCAAGAACAAGAACAAAAGCAGCAAAGAAAGGCTGCAACCATGTCTCATCCATATCTCAGTGAATGTTCACTTCTTCATGGGGGTGTCATTTGATTGGCCGGGCTGTGTGCCCTTATTATTGCAGCAGCTACCTCAACCATGCCCTCCCTGTCGGCCTGTGCCGTCGATTGCACTCTCTCGGACATTCCCTCCCTAAGTTCCCGTGTCATTACTGCTATTTCTCCCGTCAGGACGGTCACCTCTTCACCCACTGCACTGACGCCACCGATGAGTGTTCGGGTAAGCTCATTGGTCTCCATACCCAATGCCACAACCTGAGCCGCATCTGTTGCACCTTGCATCCCAGGAGAGCGTGTCTCCAATCTCCTTCTCCTCTGCCTGGGTCTGCCTCGTGGCACCACTACACTGGGAGGCGTGGGCAAGGACGGTGGGACGCTCGGTGTTGCAAGCGGCACCACTACACAGGGAGGCGCGGGCTGGGACTGTGGGACGCTCTGTGTTCCAGACGGCAGAACTAGAGGGAGAGGCTCGGGCTGGGATGGTGGGACGCTCTGTGTTGCAGACAGCAGTAGTAGAGAGAGAGGCTCGGGCTGGGATGGTGGAGCGCTCGGTGTTCCAGACGACAGCACTCGAGTGCGAGCCGTGGGCTGGGATGGTGGGTGAATGGGTGTAAACTGCTCCATGATATCAGCAGCAGCACTGGGACCCGCAGCGTTGGAATCAAAACCATTGAAGGTGGAACCAGAACCTATGCGAGAGGGAGGCGCAGGCTGGGACGGTAGAGCACTGACTGTAGAATGCTGCATTATACCAGCAGCACCACTGGGACCCGCAACATCGGAATCAAAACCATGGAAGGTAGAACCAAAACCTATGCTAGGGGTTGAAACTCTGATGCCCCTTGATGGGGGCTCATAAACATTAATTTGGAAGCTCTCCCCTGCAGACATTTCAGTCATCGCTGCCATCATCCAGTCTGGTTCGTCCGCATCTAGTTTTACTGGTTCTT
The DNA here is from genome assembly GCF_044704955.1 of Pristiophorus japonicus. NCBI lineage: Eukaryota > Metazoa > Chordata > Chondrichthyes > Pristiophoridae > Pristiophorus > Pristiophorus japonicus. The sequence goes on from NC_091979.1 coordinate 41,848,079, forward strand.
GTTCTGTATCTTCAGGATCCTCAGGGTTGGCATCATCATCATCATCATCATCATCATCATCATGTTCTGCAAAATACATCAGAACAGTCAAATGTTTAACAGCAAGGGAGGGGGCTGGATGGGTGGCATGAGTACTCTCACACATAGCAGGCCAGGCAGCAGGTTGATTTAAAGGGCCACGGTGCATTTTCAGGAGTTACTTAGCCTCTTCCTCGCGTGCGGGCCCAGCTTGTGCCGGACAGATTGCTTTTCTCCATGTACGACTCATTATAGCAGCTACCCAGCTACCCTTTGTTCCAAGGGTATCAGCAGATGCAGATTGGGCACGCCTCCTCCTGTCCGAGTTGTCTCCCTTTCGTTGTGGGCCAATTTCTTCTGCAAAGAGTAAAATATAACTTTTTACAGAGTGTGTCAGTCTGCAAGGTGGGACATACAGATAGCCACGTTACAATTACGATGATATTAAAAATGGAAAATATTACTTACACTAACTACTTGACCAAGGTCGTGCCATTTCTTTTTACACTGGCTTCCAGATCTCCTGGTATGCACCACTGCGCAGTAATCTTCTGCAACTTGGTTCCAGCGTTTCTTCATTTCTTTAGGTGGCACTTTTATGCGACCTCTGTTGCTGGTATCTAGCTCCTGCCATCTCTGCTCAATTAAGTTGACTAATATCTCTACTTCCTCATGCAAGAAATTCTTTGTTCTTGTTGAGCGTTAATCCATTGCAAAGTTGAATTGGCACTCTTATTTCTCAAAACACACAGTCCTTAATTTGCATGCACCAATGCAGCACCTGTTCTGCAAGTTTAGCAGTGAAAAGCTGCACTCACTGATTTCAGCAGGTGATTTATTCAACAGTGCTGCTAAAAGCACTCCTTCACACACAAAAATATCACTAAAATTAAATCACAAGCCTTTCCAGGGGTCCACGAGACAAATTTTCACTTTCCTCTAGTCCCTTTAAAAATGGCCGAGTGCCAATGTTTATTTCCCACTGAGCGTGCGCGCATGCTCCAACGCGTACGCGCAGGGTTGCCGGCATGTCGTTGCCTTAATTAAATTAGGCCCGCTCCCCACTGCTTGTAGAATCGGCGGGAGTGTCTGGTTCCGCCCCCCGCTGTTCTGTGCGCGCCGCGCCAAGCTGCTGAAGACCTCCGAGGAGCCAGAGAATATCGGAGTTTTTTTTCAGCGCACTTTAATTAGCAATCTGGTCGTGCAAGGCCCCTTGGGGAAGCGTGACCATAATATGGTAGAATTCTTCATTAAAATGGAGAGTGACACAATTAATTCAGAGACTAGGGTCCTGAACTTAAAGAAAGGAAACTTCGACGGTATGAGACGTGAATTGGCTCGGATAGACTGGCGAATGATACTTAAAGGGTTGACGGTGGATAGGCAAGTGGCAGACATTTAAAGATCACATGGATGAACTACAACAATTGTATATCCCTGTGTGACGTAAAAATAAAAAAGGAAGGTGGCTCAACCGTGGCTAACAAGGGAAATTAGTGAATGTGTTAAATCCAAGGAAGAGGCATATACATTGGCCAGAAAAACAGCAAACCTGAGGACTGGGAGAAATTTAGAATTCATCAGAGGTGGACTAAGGGTTTAATTACGAGGGGGAAAATAGAGTATGAGAGTAAGCTTGCAGGGAACATAAAAACTGACTGCAAAAGCTTCTATAGATATGTGAAGAGCAAAAGATTAGTGAAAACTAATGTAGGTCCCTTGCAGTCAGAATTGGGTGAATTGGGTGAATTCATAATGGGGAACAAGGAAATGGCAGACTAATTGAAGAAATACTTTGGTTCTGTCTTCACTAAGGAAGACACGAATTACTTCCCGAAAATACTAGAGGGGGGAACTGAGGGAAATCCTTATTAGTCAGGAAATTGTGTCAGGGAAATTGATGGGATTGAAGGCCGATAAATTCCAGGGCCTGATAGTCTTCATCCCAGAGTACTTAAGGAAGTGGCCCTAGAAATAGTGGATGCATTGGTGGTCATTTTCCAATATTCCATTGACTCTGGATCATAGAAACATAGAAACATAGAAAATAGGTGCAGGAGCAGACCATTCAGCCCTTCTAGCCTGCACCGCCATTCAATGAGTTCATGGCTGAACATGAAACTTCAGTACCCCCTTCCTGCTTTCTCGCCATAACCCTTGATCCCCCGAGTAGTAAGGACTTCATCTAACTCCCTTTTGAATATATTTAGTGAATTGGCCTCAACTACTTTCTGTGGTAGAGAATTCCACAGGTTCACCACTCTCTGGGTGAAGAAGTTTCTCCTCATCTCTGTCCTAAATGGCTTACCCCTTATCCTCAGACTGTGACCCCTGGTTCTGGACTTCCCCAACATTGGGAACATTCTTCCTGCATCTAACCTGTCTAAACCCGTCAGAATTTTAAACGTTTCTATGAGGTCCCCTCTCATTCTTCTGAACTCCAGTGAATACAAGCCCAGTTGATCCAGTCTTTCTTGATAGGTCAGTCCCGCCATCCCGGGAATCAGTCTGGTGAATCTTCGCTGCACTCCCTCAATAGCAAGAATGTCCTTCCTCAAGTTAGGAGACCAAAACTGTACACAATACTCCAGGTGTGGCCTCACCAAGGCCCTGTACAACTGTATATATTTTGGTGGCAAAAACAGGAAGGCAGATTATTATCTGAATGGTGACAGATTAGTAAAAGGGGAGGTGCAATGAGACCCGGGTGTCATGGTACATCAGTCATTGAAGGTAGGCACGCAGTTATAGCAGGCAGTAAAGACAGCAAATGGCATGCTGGCCTTCATAGCGAGGGGATTTGAGTATAGGAGCAGGGAGGTCTTGCTGCAGTTGTACAGGGCTTTGGTGAGACCACACCTTGAGTATTGTGTGTAGTTTTGGTCTCCTAATCTGAGGAAGGACGTGCTTGTTATTGAGGGAGTGCAGCGAAGGTTCACCAGACTGATTCCCGGGATGGCAGGACTGACATATGAGGAAAGGCTGGATCGTCTAGGCTTATACTCATTGGAATTTAGAAGAATGAAAGCAGATCTCATAGAAACATATATAATTCTGATGGGACTGGACAGATTAGATGCAGGAAGAATGTTCCCGATGTTGGGGAAATCCAGAACCAGGGGACACAGTCTAAGGATAAGGGGTAAGCCATATAGGATCGAGATGAGGAGAAACTTTTTCACCCAGAGAGTTGTGCACATGTGGAATTCTCTGCCACAGAAAGTTGTTGAGTCCAGTTCGTTGGACATATTCAAAAAGGAGTTAGATGTGCCCTTACGGCTAAAGGGATCAGGCAGTATGGAGAGAAGGCAGGAGTGGGGTACTGAGGTCGATTGATCAGCCATGATCATATTGAATGGTGGTGCAGGCTTGAAGGGCCGAATGACCTACTCATGCACCTATTTTCTATGTTGCTATGGTTCACTAATGTCCTTTAGGGAAGGAATTCTGCCATCCTTACCTGGTCTGGCCTACATGTGACTCCAGACCCACAGCAATGTGGTTGACTATTAACTGTCCTCTGAAATGGCCTAGCAAGCCACTCAGTTGTACCAAACCGCTACAATCAAGTCAGCACTGTGCCGGGCTGCACGCTGCCCCTTTGAAGGCCCCGACTTACAAGGACCATCAGCAGGTCGGAGACTTCAAAGGAGCATACCATTTCAAAGTACAGCACGTGCTGGAGAGCGTCGGCTGTGTAGAGGGTGACTGGATTGGACGTCACCAAGGTCTAGGTCGCTGATTGGAGCCTGGGCAGGTACAGCAGGAGTGACTAGGTCGGGGCGCAGGAGCGGCGAGAGATTTTAGAGCGATGTGATCGGGGCCCAGGAGAGGCGTGAGTTCGGGGCCCAGGAGAGGCGTGAGTTCAGGGCCCAGTAGAGGCGAGTGCCCAAGGGCAGCACGGGCCAGCCCACACTGGGATATGTGTGTGCACCACGTCCAGTCGCCTTGGTTAATCCTTGCCACTGGACTAAGACCTAGCTCTGTCAAGCCCGTGTGGTGGCTGGTGTGCAACGGCCAACCCATGTTAAAAAAATCCACGCACAGGCATCTTCCACCCTTTAACATGTAGTTCGGGATCTGGAATATTAAATCCTTCATTGAAACACCTGTGAACTTATCCCTTTTTGGCGTAGAAACAATTCATCTTCGACACGAGGGACCTCCAATGATGCTGACTGTGGGAGTATCTTCAGCACATGGACTGCAGCGGTTCAAGAAGGCGGCTCACCGCCACCTTCTCGAGGGCAATTTGGGATGAGCAGTAAATGATGGCTTTGCCAGCAACGCTCACATCCCATGAACAAATAATAAAAAAGTATGGACCAATCGGCCGAATGGCCTGTTTCCATGTGACTGTGATGCTCTGGACAATTGCTTGAGAAATGGATGGTGGCACTGCAGATCATGTTAAATTGAAAAGTATACATATCAACAGAACGATTACTTCCTGTAAAAAGTTACAAGAGTGTTCCTACCGATCCCACATTAAAGCTGCTAGCGCCCACTGCTCCCACCCCTCTGATCATGACCTCGAAACCTCTCCCGTCCCGATCTCCACCTCCTACCCTATCGCTGCTACCCTACCTCCTGATCCGCCCCCCTACGCCCCCCCTGCCACCTTTAATAGATGCAACAACCCGATCTTTGATGCCTCTTCTAATGGGCGAACCCAGGCAATACTAGTTGCACCTCGGACCTATCCAGTTATGCGCAGGGATTGTACCTGGTGCCTAGTTCGTGCTGGCAGGTCAGCGCAACCAAATTTCTAGGCCTTAACTTCTTCGCTACTGGTTCCTTTCAGTCTGCTGCAGGGAATATCAGCTTCATCTGCCAGCTGCATTAATACAGGCCACTATTGCCTATTCGGGAGTGCTGAGTGAGCAGTACATCACCTGCAGCCCACACTCTCCAGGGTAGACGCAGAGTGCTGATGCCATCTGAGATGACACCACACAGGCTGGAAGCAAACTCTTCCACACTCTCTTAGTCATAACAGTGAAATCTTTTGGCCAGCCTTCCGATACCCCATATAACTGATTGTATGTATGCCAGAAGTTTTCTTCTCATGGTTGGGGCCATGAAGTCCTCATTCCAGTCCTCCGCAGCAGAGCTGGGAGAGGACCTACAGCATTGGCAAGCCATCTCCTGTGCTGTCCCTGCCACCAGCACCTGCTGTTGTTCACTGGTGCTGGGTTTTTCACCACTTGCAGATCTCTCTGGCTCACGACCTAGCCCACATGGAATGCCAGTGCTTGAGCTGGTGCCTGAGAGGGATGGAGCATGCGAAGGTGCGTGCTCAGTAGGATTGTCCTCCTTCAAGGTGCCTTACTGTGCAGGAGCCTCTTGCTGCCGAGAAGGGCCTCGAAGAAAGAGAAAAGGGACAAGAGCTGGATGGCAGATCAAAGGATGACGCTTGCAGGTTACAGTCTTGAGAATACAGCTTGAAGTTGTGAAGCTTATTACATTATTTGCTGAGCTGAATGAAGGGTTACAAGTAATATGCAGACAGCTTGCTGAGGTAAGCCTGCAGCGATACTGATGGCTCTGTCTAGGCCACCAATCTCCAGGGTGTCCTGCTCTGTTTGGGTGAGGCCGATAGTATTGGCGACTCCAGCCCCCTCCCATCTTGTTCCCGTCCATCACATTGTGGGTTGTCCTGTCCTACAGAAAGGGAGAGAGGCTGAGAGTTAGTAAGCGACTGCTGAAGGGTTCAGCGTGCGGCGGCCCTGCCCGGAAATTGGTGCAGTCCCGGCCTGCAAGACTGCAGGGAGCAGTGCATGCTGCTGCAGGAGAGCGACGGCTGACTGCAGTGTGGGCAGGTGCAGCAGGAGTGGCGAGGTCAGGGCGAAGGAGTGGCAAGAGGTGATAGAGGGATGTGATTGGGGCTCAGGAGAGGCGAGAGTTCAGGGCCCAGAAGAAGCGAGGGCCCAGGGGCAGCACGGGCCAGTCCACTCTGCGATATGTGTGCACACTAGGTCCGTACAGCAGAGCTGGTCTCCAGTCGTATTGGTTAATCCTTGCCACTGGACCAAGACCTAGCTCTGTCAAGCCCGTGTGGTGGCTGGGGTGCAACGGCCACTACACGTTAAAAAAATCCACGCACAGGCATCTTCCACCCTTCAAAATGTAGTTCAGGATCCAGAATATTAGGTCCTTCATTGAAACACCTGTGAACTTATCCCTTTTCGGCATGGAAGCACGTCATCCTCGCTTCGAAGGGCTGCCTGTGATGATGATGATGCTGAAAGGTTCAGTGGCGATATGTGAGGCATGCGCAATATGTGGGGCTTATGCATATTGCGGATGTGCTGAGAGATGGCGAAGAAGCAAGATGGAGTGAGGAAGGAATGCTGGGAGGAATTGGTTGTTCAAGTAGTGGGATGTGAGAAGAGAACGATGTCTATGTGTGGTGTGAGGAGAGCAAAGGAAGAGGTGAGTATGAAAAAGAGAGGTGTGACAGTGATTGTACGATGAAGGATTTTTGGAACAATTGGAAGGGAATTGTTAAGCGTGGTAGGGAAAGGGGTGAAACGAGTGTTGTCAGATGATGTTGAGTGAAATGAAGAGATGAGGAGCTGCACTCACCTTTGCTGCTCTTCTGAGGTCATTGAGCCTCTTTCTGTATTGCACCCGGGTCTAGAATCTCCAAGGTGACATCGGAAAAGAGGGACAGCTGTGCTGCCATCGTCTTTTCCAGTGTTCGTCCAACAAAAATCAACCTCACTTTAAGAGGTGCAACCCCGCTTGAAGTTGACTTCTGGAGTCGTGCCAGAAATTGTGCCATGTGGACGTGCTGCCCGCGTCCTGACACAATTGAGAGGACAAATGCCCAGGCTTGCTGCTGTCGACATCATGGAGGCTTGCTGCCTGCGGCCCCGCTCCCCACCACCCAGCTCAGTCGATTTGCATCCCTAGTTAAAATTGGGGCTAGTGTCTCGCTTCAAAATTTGGCCTTGGAAACTATCAGAGGGGCTTGCCTCTGTGCTTGAGGTTGTGGGTGGAGTATTAAATTGTACTTACTTCGAAGCGATATTTAAAATAAAGCAGGAAATAAGTAGAGGCAGAATTAATACAAAAATCGAGAAGGATTGCAGTAAATAGCAAAACATTAAGGTGAAGGTGAGCACACTACCCTGTAAGCTTAATAAATCAAGATTCACCAAGAGTAGATAACATTGTGTTGGCTACTATCCAAGAGGTTGTTAGCTGAGTTTACTGTCTTTCTCTGCTTTGTTGTGACATTGTACAAGTAGATGTAGCTGAAATGCTTCTGGAATTTATAAAATATTTAATGCAAGAGAATTGTTTTTTTTCTTTTCATTTAAGCGATTTTTAAATGATTTTGTTTGGGGAATGGTGATATTTTGCAGCTTGTGCTGAAAGATCCATGGACACTGATGGGTAATGCTCCCCTTGGGGTCATTTATTTGCTTATCTCACTTGTTGTCAGTGTAAAGGGGTATTTATTGGCTTTTCGAAGCTTTTGTGCTGTACCCTTCAAAGGAGTGACCGTGAACAAGTGAACTGTATTAATGGCTCTCCTAAAATTAGCTCCCTGGTAGCTCCTGCAACTGTGCTGGCCTGGTTATGTTTCCATGGTAACAAGAGTCTTATTGATTTCATATACAGTTTAAAAAAAACAGAATTGTGCTTGGAGTCGGGGAGCGGTTACAGTGAAAATTGAAATAATGCCACAGCAATGCTACAGTTACAAGTGGAAAATAATAACACTTCCTGAGCAATGAAACAAATCCTTTCTTCTGCCTCCTTGCCTTTGGCACCAATTACTCCAGCAAAAACAAAGATATCGCCTTTGAAGAAAAGAATAAGTCTGGCTTAATTCTGCAGGCATGCAAGATTGGTTTCTCTGACAGGCTGTTCAATTCTAGAGCACCATAATGTTGTCTTGCCGGAACAGGATTGAGAGATGTCTTCAGGTGCAGAAATGCAGGAAACGCTCGAGAATTTGTAGATTTCAAATTTAAAGTTGTGAAAGATGTGAGGAGGAAATGTCAAGTGGCCCACTTTGGTTGTCCGGTTGCATGGTCCAAATTAGGTTCTATTATATCATCAAGTTGAAATCCAATATTTAAAATAAATCAAGTGCAGCAATTGAAACCACTGGGTGCTAATTAGATTCAAGTTCATCCTTTTCCCTTTCTGTTGTTGTATAAAGACTTGGGGCCTGAGATTCCACCATGTTTTGGATCAGAGTTCGTGGTTATAGTGCAAGGGGCTGGAATTTGGGGTGTAACACCGGAGTTACACCTGTTCTACAATACACGTTAAAGTGCGGTAGAAATCACTGCTGCCAGAAAAGGTGCCTGCCACCAAAGTGGTGCATGTGACAGGATAACGGGAGTCAAAGCCAGCCATCCCAGAAATTCCACCATTTAGATCAGAATTACACCTCACTGAAGTTAAGAGGGGTAGAAAAGAGGTACTTCCATGTCTTGTCAAATCAGGGAATGATTAGTGCACAGACTTCGAATGCCCACTGAAGAGATTGGAAATATCTTTATTTGGCTGAGCAACTAAGAGAGACTTAACCTGTGATTCCAATAAGACTTTGGGGGGAGGTGATGTCATGTATTCAACTGTCATTGCAAGCCATGTATAAGCTGACCTAAGTTGTGCACCTTGAGAACACGGACCACAGAGGGCGAACTTGTGGGAGACACTCCTAACCTGGACTTTCCGGTATAAAAGGGGAAGCTCCATCTACAGTCTGTCTCTTGAGGTTTTGGTAATGAAGGTAACAGGTCACAGAGTGATCTTCTCTCAAGTATGGGCCTCGTGTGCATTTATACTGTATAGTAAGGTCATATTACCCCCTCCCCTGTTCCTCCCGCCCCCAAGATTGTATCAGGAAGGACCTGTTTAAGGAGCAATGGTTCATTAAAAGAACGAACTCTGAGACGGAAGTTCATCTGGACTTGTTCAAACTCGGTGCTGCATATGTAATGTGCACGTAAACTGAGAGGCCTGAAGCCAGCCCGAAACTGGGTCCCGGGCCTCATTAACTAGGTGGGCCAGTGATATGCTGCATGGTCTAACTTTGGCAGAAATAATAGAAACGCAAATTATAATTTAAATGTGGAAAAATTGCAAAGTGCTGCAGTACAGAGGGACCTGGGGTCCTTGTGCATGAAACACAAAAAGTTAGTATGCAGGCTCAGCAAGTAATCAGGAAGGCAAATGGAATGTTGGCCTTTATTGCAAGGGGGATAGAGTATAAAAGCAGAGAAGTCCTGCTACAACTGTACAGGGTATTGGTAAGGCCACACCTGGAGTACTGCGTACAGTTTTGGTCTCCGTATTTAAGGCAGGATATACTTGCATTGGAGGCTGTTCAGAGAAGGCTCACTAGGCTGATTCCAGAGATGATGGGATTGATTTATGAAGATCGGTGGAGTAGGTTGGGCCTATACACATTGGAGTTCAGAAGAATGAGAGGTGATCTTATCGAAACTTATAAGATAATGAGGGGGCTCGACAAGGTGGATGCAGAGAGGATATTTCCACAGAGGGGAAACGAAAACTAAGGGACATAGTCTCAGAATAAGAGGCAGCCCATTTAAAACTGAGATGAGGAGGAATTTCTTCTCTCAGAGTGTTGTAAATCTATGGAATTCTCTGCCCCGGAGAGCTGTGGAGGCTGGGTCATTGAATATATTTAAGGCGGAGAGAGACAAATTTTTGTGCGATAAGGGAGTAAAGGGTTATGGGGAGCGGGCAGGGAAGTGGAACTAAGTCCATGATCAGATCAGCCATGATCTTATTGAATGGTGGGGCAGGCTCGAGGGGCTAAATGGCCTACTCCTGCTCCTATTTCTTATGTTCTTATGTTACGATGGTACCTGCCAATGTACCAGCATTATGTGTGACTGTCTGCTGTCCAAGGAAACTGTGAAGCCAGTTCCACATGACCATTGCCAAGTAGTTATGACAGGGCCTGTATAGAAAGCCGGTGGCAGTCATGGCAGGATATAGCCAATCAGTCTGGGCTGGCAGCACCACGGAAAGCTTGACATATTGTGACTGGGGTGTTTCCGAAGGAGCATCCAGCAAGTAGTTAGTCAAGCATTCGCGCCATCTGGTCTGCTGTCCCATCTTTCTTTACAGATACGAGCTCCGCATGTAGTTATCCCCTGCAAGATTTGTGCATCTAGTTTTGCAGATCATCATCATAGGCAGTCCCTCGAAATCGAGAAAGACTTGCTTCCACTCTAAAAGTGAGTTTTCAGGTGACTGTACAGTCCAATACGGGAATTACAGTCTCTGTCACAGTTGGAACAGTCATTGAAGGGTTTGTAGATGTAGGTGTGAAGGGTGTTGAAAGTTGCCATGGAACACCTCTGGTGCAGCCTGGGCTGCGCTTCATCCTTCTCTTGGTCTTTTTCTTCTTTTAAACAGGGGGATCCCCATTGGTAGCAGGAAAGGTGCTGGTGGCAAAACAAGACGCAGCACAATGATTCGCACAAAAGCTCCTGAAAAAGTGGTAACAGAAGCAAAAGCAGAAAAATGGCTGAAACACATTTATCCCAACACCACTGTGTTCTCTCACTGAACGTCCATATGCTCACCATCACCCAATAGCCCCTGAGCACAAATTTCACAAGGGAGCATTAAGAATGGACAGCCTGCATACACAAACATTGGGCAGTGTCATGCAGGATGGCTCGTCGATCTCCACATTTTAGATACTAAAAAGAAATTCCCGTCTGTAATGTATTTGCTTCATGGGTTCTTTGCTTAAGAATTCATAGCAACACAATGCTATTAAGAACTAGTCAGTTTATTAACAAAGGTTTAACAATCACACTATACATTACTAGTTCATTCACTAGGCTCACAACTGCATGCCTCATCATGGATGACCTAGATCCAACTGACTGGGGTTTTATTGCGTCTTGTGAACATCACGTGACTGGCTATGCCACTCACAATGCAACAGCTCTATCACCTTGTGAGCATTCTCACAGATCATACATTACACTGTCTGTTTCAGGTGGCCGTTTCCTGTCCCTGATGTATTGCATGGGAACGTGACGTAAAATTTGTAGATCTCCACCCACTTTTCCATGTTGGTTTGTCTAATCCATGATGATAAATTGGGCAAACCTATATCGGAAAACTGGAGCTCATTGCTGTCAGCCATATGTCTCCAATCTTGCCGTATCCGACTGTGACAGTCAATCACATTTCCAGACAATGATATTGATGGGCCATGCTGGGCTCTGTCAAAATATTTGAATGGGTCCAATTATCCAAAATATTTTAGAGACAATTTTCATTGCCAACAGTCCAAAGATATATTTCATGGTGTTGTCACAATCTTGACCATTGCAAGATGTAGGAAGCTTCATTACCTGAAATGAAGCTACAATTAATAGAATTGTAGATGCTGGCCTCGAGTCTCCTTAGGTATCATCAATAATGTTTGCTATGATCTAGGTTCTCATTCCCCGGATGTACTCATTCTTGTTGACAAGAATGTCAATCAAAGGACTAGACTGCAGGCTTTATTTTCTGATCGAGCAGATAGCAGACAGGTAGGTACACAAGAAAGGAATGCTGATCGGGTGCGATGAAGTAAATCGAGTGGGAGGAATTCATGTGGAGCATAAACACCTGTTCCTCTGCTGTAAATTACATGTAATTCAGTGTAAGCGGTATAAGATTGTTTTTCATTACTTTGGAACAAAAGCTGATTCCTTTCATTGTGTTGGCATGTGACATAAGTGTGTGTCTGTCAGGAGACGCACAGACTGTGTGCGTGAAATGCATATTGTTGCCTGTCTCAATCACATCAAGGTGTTCTTTGACAAGTGTGAGCATCCAGAGTGAAATCAGTCAGAAAGAATTATTTCAGAGGAAGGCTAATCCTCGTAAAAATAAGCTTCCCGCTTTTACAATTCAGGAATTCTTCAAATGCCAAGTTATTTTGGCATAGGCCCACTTTTTTTTCTAGATTAGTTTTTTTTTAAATGATTAATGAATCCTATACACTTGAACGCTAAATCAGGCAAGCAGCACACTGATTGTGCTGATCCCATCTCACTGCAATCCCAGAAACGGTCACAAGATAGAGCAGTTGCATTGTGTTAAATAAAAATGAATCAAATTAATCAGGGCCACCCATTGAGGGTTCGTTCAAGCTACATAGCTGTAGTGTATTTGCTTCATGGTTTCTTTGCTTAAGAATTCACAGCCACACATTTTCTGTAAAGAACTAGCTGGTCGATTAGCAAAGGTTTAATAATCAAACTGACCACTACCAGTTCATCCACCAGGCTCACAACTGCGCACCTCACCATGGAGAACCTGGACTCAATTAACTGGAGTTTTATTGAGTCTTGTGAACATCACATGACTGGCTAAGCCACTCGCAGTGCAACAGCTCCACAAGCTTGTGAGCATGCTCGCAGGGGCATACATTACAATAGCGACACACTTGTAACAGCTAATCGGATCCTAACAATTACTTCACAGGTTGCCAGCAGCTTACTGTCTTTCAGATGTTTTCAAATCCCTCCATGACCTCAGCCTCCCTATCTCTGTAATCTCCTCCAGCCCTACAACCCCCGAGATATCTGCGCTCCTCCCAATCTGGCTTCTTGAGCATCCCTGATTTTAATTGCTCCACAATTGGTGGCCCTGCCTTCAGCTGCCTAGCCCTAAGCTTTGGAATTCTCTCCCTAAACTTCTCCACCTCTCTACCTCTCTACCTCTCTTTCCTCCTTAAAGATCTTTAAAACCCACCTCTATGACCCATCTGCCCTAATATCTCCTTATGTGGCTCAATGTCAAACTTTGTCTGATAACGCTCCTGTGAAGCACCTTGGGACGTTTTACTACGTTATTGACACTATATAAATGCAAGTTGTTGTTCTTGTTAAAACAAGTCCCTGTCTTCTCTCTCAGGTGGATGTAAACCATCCCATGGCACTATTATCACACTGCTGTTTGTGGTAGCTTGCTGTGTGCAATTTGACTGCGGTCTTTCCTACATTACAGCGGTGACTACACTTCAAAATTACTTCAATGGTTGTAAAGTGCTTTGGAATGTCCTGAGATCATGAAAGGCGCTATATAAATATAAGATCTTCCTTTCTTTCATGCCATTTGGGGACAGGCAGTAGATACATGAATGCAGCAGTATACTAAAACACATACAAGGTTCTATGACTTACCAGCACTTACCAATGCAATCGGTGTTTGGAGTTTTGAAATGATTATGCTGTGGGGGCAGCAGTCTTGTGACACAAATGTAGGGTTGTCATGCCTTAGACGATCACCTTTAAACAACAAACTTAAATGGCTGATCATGGAATTGTTGATGCTATAGGCTGCCATCTTTTCTGGCTGTGAGAGAGGAATGAGCTGTCAGTCGCTGCTGCACAGTCCTTCCATTGCTGACCTGTGTGTACCTTCTTCCACTGTCATCGGGGCAGGTTATCAACTCAAATGCACAGTTGTTTCCCCATTGCCGGTAACCAAATTCCTCCCTGCATTGTGAACCGCACGGATCCCAGAGCACATTGCAATACAGGTTGAGCGACCGAAATCCGGACTTTTGAAATGCTCCGAAATCCGGACATTTTTTTAACCGATTACCGCTGCGAGTTGGGAGGGGTAAACCCCGCCCCCCCCCCCCAAAATTCCAAAAAACAAAAAATAAACATTCACAAAACCCTAACCTACTAAATCGCTGAAAAAGAATTTAAAAATAAAAGCTTTAAATGAACTTTTTTGCAGGTCTTCAACACAGGTTTTTCCCGGCTGCCGAACCCTGACCTGCAGCCGACCCCGCCGAACCGCTGACCCCTGACCCAGAACCACTGACCCCTGACCCGGAACCGCCGACCCCTGCTCTGCCGCCGCCCCATCCCCCTATGCACCCCCATCCGCCCCGCCCCCCCCCTTACTTCGGCCCAGACGTTTCTGGATTCGGGATGTCAGAAAGACGTTCCGAAATCCATAAATACCTGAAATCCGGAACGGCCTCGGTCCAGAGGGTTTCCGGATTTCGGACCCTCTTCCTGTATTGCTTCAAGTAGGGGTTAAATGGGATATATGCCGAGATATCTGACAATCACAAGAATATTCAGTTATCACTCAGGTACCTTCTGCACTGTGACTCAGTGCATCAGCTCAATAATCTTTCAGCCTACTAATATAAGCCAAAAGCAGTTTAAGCTGGTCAAAATCTAATAACTGAGTAGGCTGTCCATAAGTGCTTTCAGCTCTACAGGGATCCCTATAGTTCATGGGCCACTTAGTGAAATACAGGCATATGAAAGGTTTCTTAGAAAAGACTGTCTCTGTGGGCTTCCTCGATCCAGCAAACTTCTTAATTGGCTGACAAGGCTGGAGAAAGTGTTGTAACACAAGGAGTGGATTCAGTATGGGTTGGGAGCAGGTGGGATGGATCGACAGAAATGAGACAGGAGGAGAAAAAGGAAGGAAGAAGAGCAAACAGAAAAAGGAAGCAAACACAAAGATAGAAATTAAATACCTCTGCTGTTCTCTCTTTCTTTCTTTATCTCTCTCTCTCTCTTTCTTTCTCCCTCCCTAGGTAATCTAAAATGAAGAGCTTGCAGCATGCCTTGGGTTATTTTGCAGTCACTGCCGTGATGATTTGGCTCACATTACTAATTGATGTTTCTTGCCAAGAAATTCTGAAATCGCTATTGTTTTAAGCATATTGTAATGCACTTAAATACTTTATTTTGATTAGGAAAGACCATCTGGTCAGAAAACCATTACCATACTGTAGTTGTATTTAACTAATAGAGTAATATATCGGGTGCAGAGAAAAACGGCGCTTTGCTGCAGAAATAGCCTTAATATGAATAGATGTGAATAGCCTTGTTTTCTTTGGAAAATGTCGTGTCTATTTCCTGGAAACACCGATAACAGCTATGACACAATAGATGATAAAAGAATCGTGCTGTTCACACTGCTGAAGGATGAGCTGGAGATCTGTGTGTGTGTGTATGTGTGTGTGTTTTAGAAGACTCCAATATTCCAAGGGAATTAGAATTCGGATAGGTACCTCCATTTGAAGAGCTAACACTGGCAAAGATGTAATAAGCTGAGAGCCCGATTTCTGTACTGTGGCTTCTATGGTTCTGTACTCTTTAAGACAGCAATTATTTTACTTTACTATATGAATAAACATATTAATATGTTGCAAACAATTCCTTATGTCACTGGTCCTCCCACAATCATAAAATATTACAAAAGCAAAATACTGCAGATGTTGGAAATCTGAAATAAAAACAGAAAATGCTGGAAATACTCAGCAGGTCAGGCAGCATCTGTGGAGAGAGAAACAGAGTTAATGTTTTGGGTTGATGACCTCTCGTCCTAATAGATTGCTTTCTTTATAAAGAGCCAAGCCCCGAAAATACATAGTCCAGCAATCCAGACACTTACACTGGGATTGAGCCCACCACTAACCATGTTGAACCTTCTGGGATTAGGCGAGGTTTCCAAATTAACCGGCAAACGGTGGACAACAGTGCCATCAGGAGTGCATCTAGGGCTGCACTTAAAACCAGCTAAAAAGTCTGGCGTAGATGTCTGGGCCAGAGGGAAGCTTCGCTTCCACCTCTTCCCCCATCCACACACAGAAACAAGTCATAAGCACACATGTGGTCCCACTTGTGAGGGGGCTGCCTTAACAATTGGGAAATAAAAACATTTAGGGGGAAAAATTCATAATAGTCTCAATTTTGCAGGGTGATTTGCACTGTTTTTTTGGCGCGTGACGCTTTCTTTGGTGTAAATTTTTAAATTAAAGTTTCCCCAAGGAATCTGTGCCAGTGTAACTGAGTTAGTTACGATTTTTTTAGGTTCGTTTTTTTATACGTCATCGGGGGCGTTACCTCATGTCTGCGCCAGTTTTTTTAGCATTTTTCGAAGTTTGCCCCCAAAAGTTTCTCCTAGGTCGGCGTATGTGGCCACTCCCGAAAAACCTTCTGGTGAGTTGAGAGAAAGCAGCGCACATTGAAAAATCGGCGTAGAATGACACCATTGTTTTTCATCAAAGTTCTGGAGGGAGTCAAAAACACTTTAAATATGCATAATAAAGATTAATATTTTTTACCTTACAATGGAGCAGATGGAAGTTTGATGGAATTCTGAAGTTTTCATTTTCTTTAAACTCACAAGCCACCACCGAACATCTGAAACAGGACTGGAGAGGCGGACACAGTGGCTTGGGGCTCAGTTGCAAAACAAGCCCGGGGAGGGAAGGTGCTGTTGAAGGCCATCTGAAGAAATCGCAAGACTGCACTAGGCATCAAATGAGCCCGGGGGGTTGGGGGCGGGGAGGGGAGGGTCTCCCGATCACTGTGCTTGCTCAGACCTGGTGTGGTCCATACAGACCTTGGGGAGAGAGAACAAGCCACGTATTCATCTGCACCTGGGCAGGACCGGAACCAATGTCCTAGGGGGAGTGTTTGCTAGTGCTGTTGGGGAGGGGTTAAACTAATATGGCAGGGGGATGGGAACCTATGCAGGGAGACAGAGGGAAGTAGAATGAGGGCAGAAGCAAAATATAGAAAGAAGAAAAGTAAAAGTGGAGGGCAGAGAAACCCAAGGCAAAAAGCAAAAAGGGCCACATTACAGCAAAACTCTAAAGGGGCAAAGGGTGTTTATAAGACAAGCCTGAAGGCTCTGTGCCTCAATGCGAGGAGTATTCGAAATAAGGTGGACGAATTAACTGCGCAGATAGCAGTTAACGAATATGATGTAATTGGCATCACGGAGACATGGCTCCAGGGTGACCAAGGCTGGGAAATCAACATTCAGGGGTATTCAATATTCAGGAGGGGCAGACAGAAAGGAAAAGGAGGTGGGGTGGCGTTGCTGGTTAAAGAGGAAATTAATGCAATAGTAAGGAAGGGCATTAGCTTGGATGATGTGGAATCTGTATGGGTGGAGCTACGGAATACCAAATGGCAGAAAACGCTAGTGGGAGTTGTGTACAGACCACCAAACAGTAGTAGTGAGGTTGGGGACAGCATCAAACAAGAAATTAGTGAGGCGTTCAATAAAGGTACAGCAGTTCTCCTGAGCGACTTTAATCTACATGCTGATTGGGCTAACCAAACTGGTAGCAATGCGGTGGAGAGGATTTCCTGGAGTGTATTAGGGATGGTTTCCGAGACCAATATGTCGAGGAACCAACTAGAGGGCTGGCCATCCTAGACTGGCTGATGTGTAATGAGAAAGGACTAATTAACAATCTTGTTATGTGAGGCCCCTTGGGGAAGAGTGACCATAATATGGTAGAATTCTTTATTAAGATGGAGAGTGACATAGTTAATTCAGAGACTAGGGTCCTGAACTTAAGGAAAGGTAACTTCGATGGTATGAGACGTGAATTGGCTGAAATAGACTGGTGAATGATACTTAAAGGGTTGACGGTGGATAGGCAATAACAAACATTTCAAGATCACATGGATGAACTTCAACAATTGTACATCCCTGTCTGGAGTAAAAATATATTCCAGTGAAAAAGAAGGGCGGTAAGAGAAGGGATAACCAGCCGTGGATAACCAAGGAAATAAAGGAGAGTATCAAATTAAAAACCAATGCGTAGAAGGTGGCCAAGGTTAGTGGGAAACTAGAAGATTGGGAAAATTTTAAATGACAGCAAAGAATGACTAAGAAAGCAATAAAGAAAGGAAAGATAGATTACGAAAGTAAACTTGAGCAAAACATAAAAACAGATAGTAAAAGCTTTTACCGATATATAAAATGGAAAAGAGTGACTAAAGTAAATGTTGGTCCATTAGAAACTGTGAAGGGGGATTTAATAATGGGAAATGTGGAAATGGCTGAGACCTTAAACAATTATTTTGCTTCGGTCTTCACAGTGGAAGACACAAAAACCATGCCAAAAATTGCTGGTCACGGGAATGTGGGAAGGGAGGACCTTGAGATAATCACTATCACTAGGGGAGTAGTGCTGGACAGGCTAATGGGACTCAAGGAAGACAAGTCCCCTTGTCCGGATGAAATGCATCCCAGGGTATTAAAAGTGATGGCGGAATTTATAACAGATGCATTCGTTATAATCTACCAAAATTCTCTGGACTCTGCGGAGGTACCAGCGGATTGGAAAGCAGCTAATGTAATGCCTCTGTTTAAAAAAGGGGGCAGACAAAAGGCAGGTAACTATATGCCGGTTAGTTTAACATCTGTAGTGGGGAAAATGCTTGAAGCTATCATTAAGGAAGATCATAGCGGGACATCAAGATAGGAATAGCGCAATCAAGCAGATGCAACATGCATTCATGACGGGGAAATCATGTTTTAACTAACTGACTGGAATTCTTTGAGGATATAACGAGCATGGTGGATAGAGGTGTACCGATGGATGTGGTGCATTTAGATTTCCAAAAGGCATTCGATAAGATGCCACAGAAAAGGTTACTGCAGAAGATAAAGGTATGCGGAGTTGGAGGAAATGTATTGGCATGGATCGAGAATTGGCTGGCTAACAGAAAGCAGAGATTTGGGATAAATGGGTCCTTTTTGGGTTGGAAATCAGTGGTTAGTGGTGTGCCACAGGGATTGGTGCTGGGACCACAATATATATAGATGACCTGGAAGAGGGGACAGAGTGTAGTGTAATAAAATTTGCAGATGCCACAAAGATTAGTGGGAAAGCGGGTTGTGTAGAGGACACAGAGAGGCTGCAAAGAGATTTAGATAGGTTAAGCGAATGGGCTGAGGTTTGGCAGATGGAACACAATATAGGAAAGTGTGAGGTCATCCACCTTGTGAAAAAAAACAGTAAAAGGGAATATTATTTGAATGGGGAGAAATTACAACATTTGCTGCAGTGCAGAGGGACCTGGGGGTCCTTGTGCATGAATCCCAAAAAGTTAGTTTGCAGGTGCAGCAGGTAATCAGGAAGGCAAATGAAATGTTGGCCTTCATTGCGAGAGGGATGGAGTACAAAAGCAGGGAGGTCCTGCTGCAACTGTACAGGGTATTAGTGAGGCTGCACCTGGAGTACTGCGTGCAGTTTTGGTCACCTTACTTAAGGAAGGATATAGTAGCTTTGGAGGGGGTACAGAGACGATTCACTAGGCTGATTCCGGAGATGAGGGGGTTACCTTATGATGATAGATTGAGTAGACTGGGTCTTTACTCGTTGGAGTTCAGAAGGATGTGGGGTGATCTTATAGAAACATTTGAAATAATGAAAGGGATAGACAAGATAGAGGCAGAGAGGTTGTTTCCACTGGTAGGGGAGACTAGAACTAGGGGGCACAGCCTCAAAATACGGGGGAGCCAATTTAAATCCGAGTTGAGAAGGAATTTCTTCTCCCAAAGGGTTGTGAATCTGTGGAATTCTCTGCCCAAGGAAGCAGTTAAGGCTTGCTCATTGAATGTATTCAAATCACAGATAGATAGATTTTTAACCAATAAGGTAATTAAGGGTTATGGGGAGCGGGCGGGTAAGTGGAGCTGAGTCCACGGCCAGATCAGCCATGATCTTGTTGAATAGCGGAGCAGGCAACAGGGGCTAGATGGCCTACTCCTGTTCCTAATTATTATGTTCTTATGTTCTTATGAAGGTGGCTCAACCGTGGCGAACAAGGGAAATTAAGGATAGTGTTAAATCCAAGGCATATAAATTGGCCAGAAAAAGCAGCAAACCTGAGGACTGGGAGAATTTTATAATACAGCAAAGGAGGACAAAGGGTTTAATTAGGAGGGGGAAAATAGAGTATGAGAGGAAGCTTGCTGGCAATATAAAAACTGACTGCAAAAGCTTCTATAGATATGTGAAGAGAAAAAGATTAGTGAAAACAAACGTAGGTCCCTTGCAGTCAGATCCAGGTGAATTTATAATGGGGAACAAAGAAATGGTGAACCAGTTAAACAAATACTTTGGTTCTGTCTTCACGAAGGAAGACATGAATAACCTTCCGGAAATACTAGGGGATCGAGGGTCTAGTGAGAAGGAGGAACTGAAGGAAATCCTTATTAGGCAGGAAATTGTGTTCGGGAAATTGATGGGATTAAAGGCCAATAAATCCCCGGGGCCTGATAGTCTGCATCCCAGAGTACTTAAGGAAGTAGCCCTAGAAATTGTGGATGCATTGGTGATCATTTTCCAACAGTCTAGCAAATCTGGATCGGTTCCTATGGACTGGTGGTTAGCTAATGAAGCTTAAGAAGGGAGGGAGAGAGAAAACGGGTAATTATAGACCTGTTAGCCTGACATCAGTAGTGGGGAAAATGTTGGAATCAATTATTAAAGATGAAATAGCAGCACATTTGGAAAGCTGTGATGGGATCGGTCCAAGTCAGCATGGATTTATGAAAGGGAAATCATGCTTGACGAATCTTCTGGAATTTTTTGAAGATGTAACTAGCAGAGTCGACAAGGGAGAACCAGTGGATATGGTGTATTTGGACTTTCAAAAGGCTTTTGACAAGGTTCCACACAAAAGATTGGTGTGCAAAATCAAAGCACATGGTATTGGGGGTAATGTACTGACGTGAATAGAGAACTGGTTGGCAGACAGGAAGCAGAGAGTCGAGATAAACGGGTTCTTTTCAGAATGGCAGGCAGTGACTAGTGGGGTGCCGCAGGGCTCAGTGCTGGGACCCCAGCTATTTACAATATACATTAATAATTTGAATGAGGGAATTGAGTGTAATATCTCCAAATTTGCAGATGATACTAAGCTGGAGGCGGTGTGAGCTGTGAGGAGGACGCTAAAAGGCTGCAGGGTGACTTGGATAGGTTAGGTGAGTCGGCAAATGCATGGCAGATGCAGTATAATGTGGATAAATGTGAGGTTATCCACTTTGGTGGCAAAAGCATAAAGGCAGAATATTATCTGAATGGCGGCAGATTAGGAAAATGGAGGTGCAACGAGACCTGGGTGTCATTGTACATCAGTCATTGAAAGTTGGCATGCAGGCAGAGCAGGCGGTAAAGAAGGCAAATGGTATGTTGGCCTTCATAGCTGGGGGTTGTGAGTATAGGACCAGGGAGGTCTTACTGCAGTTGTACAGGGCCTTGGTGAGGCCACACCTGGACTATTGTTTTCGTCTCCTAATCTGAGGAAGAACGTTCTTGTTGTTGAGGGAGTGCAGCGAAGGTTTACCAGACTGATTCCCTGGATGGCAGGACTGACATATGAGGTAAGACTGGATCGACTGGGCCTGTATTCACTAGAGTTTAGAAGGATGAGAGGGGATTTCATAGAAACATATAAAATTCTGACGGGACTGGGCAGGTTAGATGCAGGAAGAATGTTCCTGAGGTTGGGGAAGTCCAGAACCAGGGGACATTGTCTAAGGATAAGGGGTAGGCCATTTAGGACTGAGATGAGGAGACACTTCTTCACTCAGAGTTGTTAACCTGTGGAATTCCCTACCGCAGAGAGTTGTTGATGCCAGTTCATTAGATATATTCAAGAGGGAATTAGATATGGCTCTTACTGCTAAAGGGATCAAGGGATATGGAGAGAAAGCAGGAAAGGGGTACCGAGGTGAATAATCAGCCACGATCTTATTGAATGTATTAATCAGAGGAAATGTATTATTATGGATAGAGAATTGGCTGGCTGACAGAAAGCAGAGAGTCGGGATAAATGGATCCTTTTCAGGTTGGAAATCGGTGGTCAGTGGTGTGCCACAGGGATCGGTGCTGGGACCACAACTGTTTACAATATACATAGATGACCTGGAAGAGGGGACAGAGTGTAGTGCAACAAAATTTGCAGATGACACAAAGATTAGTGGGAAAGCAGGTTGTGTCGAGGACACAGAGAGGCTGCAAAGAGATTTAGATAGGTTAAGCGAATGGGCTAAGGTTTGGCAGATGGAATACAATGTCGGAAAATGTGAAGTCATCCACCTTGGGGAAAAAAACAGTAAAAGGGAATATTATTTGAATGGGGAGAAATTACAACATGCTGCGGTGCAGAGGGACCTGGGGGTCCTTGTGCATGAATCCCAAAAAGTTAGTTTGCAGGTGCAGCAGGTAATCAGGAAGGCGAATGGAATGTTGGCCTTCATTGCGAGAGGGATGGAGTACAAAAGCAGGGAGGTCCTGCTGCAACTGTATAGGGTATTGGTGAGGCCGCACCTGGAGTACTGCGTGCAGTTTTGGTCACCTTACTTAAGGAAGGATATACTAGCCTTGGAGAGGGTACAGAGACGATTCACTAGGCTGATTCCGGAGACGAGGGGGTTACCTTATGATGATATATTGAGTAGACTGGGTCTTTACTCATTGGAGTTCAGAAGGATGAGGGGTGATCTTATAGAAACATTTAAAATAATGAAAGGGATAGACAAGATTGAGGCAGAGAGGTTGTTTCCAATGGTCGGGGAGACTAGAACTAGGGGGCACAGCCTCAAAATACGGGGGAGCCAATTTAAAACCGAGTTGAGAAGGAATTTCTTCTCCCAGAGGGTTGTGAATCTGTGGAATTCTCTGCCCAAGGAAGCAGTTGAAGCTAGCTCATTGAATGTATTCAAATCACAGATAGATAGATTTTTAACCAATAAGGTAATTAAGGGTTATGGGGAGCAGGCGGGTAAGTGGAGCTGAGTCCACGGCCAGATCAGCCATGATTTTGTTGAATGGCGGAGCAGGCTCGAGGGGCTGGATGGCCTACTCCTGTTTCTAATTCTTATGTTCTTATTAAGTTCTTTCGGCTAAAGGGATCAAGGGCCATAGAGAGAAAGCAGGAAATGGGTACTGAGGGAATGATCAGCCATGATCTTGTTGAATGGCGGTGCAGGCTTGAAGGGCCGAATGGCATACTCTTGCGCCTATTTTTTATGTTTCGATGCAACAGAGAACCTGTCCTGTCTGCCTGCCGTTTTGAACTTCTTGCAAAGGTCCAATTTAAGCATGGGGGTAATGCTGACAATGCCATACCTTGTGCGAGCCTTCTGCATCATGGTGCTGCGGAGGAGACAATTGATTCGATGTCATCGCATGTGGAACCTCAGAGCCCGTAAGGTACTGGGCAGGAGGCCTTACCCACATCGGGTATATCAAGACAGCTGTTCGTACCTGCATCTGAGTGATGCAGACTGTGTCAAAAGGCTGCGTTTCTACAAAAAGGTTGTAACTGAGCTCTGTGAGTTGGTGAAAGCAGACCTGCAACCTAGAAACGTCAGGAGGAATGCTTTGTCACTTGAAGTGAAGGTTATAGCTGCACTTTCATTCTACGTACTATATTCCCGTAGGAATAACTACATAAAGTTGTCCATGACCGCCTAGCAATGCGTGACAAGGCTGTGTCACGCATTGCTGGCTTCCCAAAGGTACTGGGCTGCATTTATTGTACTCACATCGCCTTGCGAGCACCTTTGGAGGATTCTGAGATGTACAGGAACAGAAAAAGCTTCCATTCCATTAATGTGTAGCTCGTGTGTGACGACATGCCTTGAATCATGTCAGTGGGAACACCCACAGTGCATTCATCCATCCGCGAGAGCGCTATATCTGCCATGTTTCTGCAGCAGCCAGAAGGGCAGAGTTGGCTCCTGGGAGACAAAAGGTATGGCTTCACCACCTGGCTCATGACGCCCCTATGCGTAACCCGGACGGAAGCTGACCGGGAATACAACATGTCACACATTGCGACACGCAGCATAATATAGAGGACCATTGGCATCTTGAAACAGCGTTTCCGATGCCTGGACCATTCTGGAGGCTACTTGCAACATTCTCCTCAGATTTTCGGTCAATTCACTGTTGTTTGCTGCATGCTGCATAACTTAGCTATCATGAGGCAGCAGCAGCTGGTAGTAGAAGAGGTGAGAGTGGCCGATGATAATGTTGAGGAGGAAGATGCAGATGACGAGCAGGAGGACGAGGATGAGCAAACCATGCAACTACCTGAACCCGGAGCATGACAGCAGAGGAGGATGGGCCGTTGTGCCCCTTTAACAATTGCTCGAGCCTTGCGCCAGCAGCTCATCCACGAACGTTTTGCTGCCTGAAGACTCAGCGGCAACTATTCCACACGGACCATGTTTACTGTTTGGACCTGTTCCATACTGTTGTGTTATGTTAATGGAACAAATGATGGAAGTGATTCTTGTTTACTTCAAAAGTTGTGTTAGTAATAGAACAAATAATGGAAATGATACAGTTATCATTTAAAATATATTTTATTCAAAAGTTTAACATTTGTATTTAACTTAACTTTAATAAAAATATTCTTGTATCAAATTTTAACGTTTTCAGTTGAGATCACTTACAAACTCTAAGATCACTTATCAACTTTAAACTTGTAAATTTTCATAACTTACAAAAAACTTATAATTTGAGAACAGTTACAACAGTATCAACAATAATAACAATAACAACAGCAGCAAAGAAAGGCTGCACCCATCTCTCCTCCACCTTATTCTAAGACCGCCCGCTGTGCTTGGTCTTGGTGACTCCACCACCCCTGTCCACAGGCAGTGGCACAGTGTTTCTCGGGTTGGTACCAAGCTTATTCTTTCTAACATCTCGGGTAATGCGCACTTGTTGAGGGGTGGGGAGGATGGGGTGGGGGCGACAGGCAGCAATGTGGAGGGCCTGGCTTGTGGCTTTTCAGAGGCTGGTCGAGGGGTTGGAGTGGGAGTGGCAGTTGATTCTGTCAATGGGTGTGGGGTCTGGGCGTGTTCCCTTATTCCAGCAGCTAACTCCAGCATGCCCTCCCTCATGTTGAGCAAAAGTGTCTCAACTACCTGCAACATTCCCTCCCTCATGTTCACTCTCTCCCTCGTGTTCACTGAAAGTGTTTGAACTATCTCTGACATTCCCTCCCTGATGTTCACTGACAGTGCATCAGCTACCTGTGACATTCCCTCCCTCATATTCACTGACATGGTTCCAGCTGACTGAGATATTCCCTCACTCATAGTCCTGGACATCGTTCCCATTTCTCGCGAGAGTGTTGTTACTTCTCCCGACAGTCCCGATACTTCATCAACCGCCCCACCGATGGTGTCCAGGAGTGATCGCGTAAGGTCAATGCTCTCTGCACGCATAGCCATCATCTGAACCACATCTGTTAGATCCTGCACCTCAGGAGTGTGCGGTCGAGCTCTCCTTCTCCTCCTCACCCTGGGTGTGGCTCGCAGCATCCCAGTGGGATCCGCAGCCTCGAACGGTGGGGGCCTGGGTGTGCCTCGCTGCACCCCACCACTGGGACCTGCAACCTCGGATGGTGGAGACCTGGGTGTGCCTCGCTGCACCCCACTGGAATCCCCAGCCTCGGACGGTGGGAAACCATGGAATGTACCAACAACACTCGTACCACTCGTAAGGGAAGGGGCTGGCACCTCAATGGGCGGCACCTGCACTGTTATGTCTTTAGATGCTCGGATAATGACTCCACGAGGCAATGTATTGAACTGTAGTGACCTTAGTCCATTTTAATGTAACTCCAGAGTGAGGATCACACATGGCCTGCCTTTTATACTCAGCCTAGCACACCTGTACAGGTAACCTACAAGTCTCCCACTGCAGTGCCCTCTGGTGGCACACTTTAGTGACCATACAGCTGGTGTCCAAGTTTTCCATAGTAGTGCCCTCTGGTGGCACCTCATATGAAATAGTACAAGCAGTAAACATGTTTGGATACATGACATGCACCTCCTCCAAAGTGAGTACGACATGGGGCTTCATCCATCCCCTCCCCATCCCCCTCCCCCTCACTCCCATGCTCTTGGTCTGGAAGATAGGATTGGAAGATGTTCTCCTCTTCAAGCTTGTCATCATCTGAATCTTCTGCATTGTCAGGGTTGGCCTCAAGTTCTGCAAAATATAACAGAACAGACAAATGGTTAGCTGCAGCGGAGGGGGCGGGGTGGGTGGCATAAGTAGCCTCACACAGCGCAGGCAGCAGACTGATTTGAAGGACCAGGATGAATGACAGCACATTGCATCAACCGAAGCGTAGCTGAGGGAGACATCCCCAGGAACCGAAGCATGGCTAGCCCGCGCAGTACTTAACAGTTAGCAAAGCCAGACTGTGGAATTTGCAGGATTTATCCTCTCCCTCGAGTGTGGGCCCAGCTTGTGCACTGGTGGTTGCTTTTCTCCAGGAAGACCCATCAAAGCAGCGACCTTCTCTTCCAAGGGTGTTAGTGGGTGCAGATTTGCCGGGCCTCCTCCTGTTCGACTTCTTTCCCTCTGCAAAGATGAAAGTATAACTTTTTAGAGAGGGTGTCTTTCTGCTGGGTGGGACATATACAGCCGGTCACATTTACAATTGCAATTCCATTGAAAAATGAAAATATTACACTAACTACTTGACCAAGGTCCTGCCACTTCTTTTTGCACTGGCCTCCAGACCTCGGGGTGGTTACCACTGCATAGTAATCTTCTGCAACTTGGTTCCAGCGTTTCTGCATTTCTTTTGTTGGAGTCCAGCTCCTGCCATCTGGCCTCGATCACAGTAATTAGTGCCTCCACTGTGTTATGTCTGCAATTACCATCGAATAACTCCACGAGGCTTTGTACTGTGAGTAAGAGCTGTGTGACTTCAGCCTATTTAATACGACTGTAAAGTGAGGGGCAGCATGGCTGACCACCTTTTATATGCCCCTGCACACCTGGGCAGGTAACCCCTGGGGCCTCCAATGGCAGTGCCCTCAGGTGGTACATCGTACATAGTTACATGGTGAATACAAAGAGTTTGCATACATGACATCATTTCCCCCAAAGTCTTTGATGTGCGTTGATTACAGGTTAAGGCGACCCGGAGCCCTGGGCTCCCTGGTTGGCCGTCTGAGTGTTGCTTCTGGCCTGGGTGAGTTGGTTGGGCCACTGCTGTCTTGCAGCACGACTGGTTGGGCTGGACTGTTGGGGATGGTGGGATCATCCTCGTGGTTGGCAGGGAGGTCTGTTGTCGATTGGGCGTGTGTCGGTGGGTCGCTGAAGATGAGGTCCTCTTCCGGTGGTTCCTGGTTATCTGTGAATCGTAATTTGGTTTGGTCCAAATGTTTTCTGCACATTTGACCATTAAGCAGTTTGACAACAAACACTCTATTCCCCTCATTGGCTAATACAGTGCCGGCGACACATTTGGGGCCGTGACCGTAGTTCAGCACAAACACAGGGTCATTTACAGTGATGTCACGTGATACAGCCACGCGATCATGGTATGTGTTTTGCTGATAACACCTGGTTTCCACCTTATCAGTGAGGTCAGGGTGTACTAAGGAGAGCCTGGTTTTGAGTGCTCGTTTCATTAATACTTCTGCAGGGGGAACCCCGGTCAGTGAGTGGGGACACTTATGAAGGTTTCCCTGCCTTTCTTTGGCAAGATAACGCAGTTGCCACATAAGAAGCAATCTGAATGGATTGACATTTCATCTTTACGGCTGTGAAACGGCTTCATCTCGTCTTGCATGTCTCTAGGGACCGCTGACCAGCTCCCATTGAGGACACAACTTTTTACAAGGGATAGCAGAGGATCCTGGCTGGTCTAGGTCTTAATTTGGCGGGCCGTTATGGGTGACCCTTCGCTATCAAAGGTATCCATGGCCAGTAGCAGGTCTGTGGGCTGTGCCGTTTCCACCTCGGTGGTGGGCAACGGTAGTCGGCTGAGAGCATCGGTGCAGTTTTCAGTGCCTGGCCTGTGGTGGATCACATAGTCGTAGGCAGACAGTATTAGTGCCCATCTATGGATTCGAGATGAAGCATTGGTGTTTATACCTTTGCTTTCCGAAAAGAGTGGGATTAGGGGCTTGTGGTCCGTCTCTAACTCGAACCTGAGTCCGAACAAATATTGGTGCATCTTTGTTACACCGTAAACACAGGCTAAAGCCTCCTTTTCGACCATGCTGTAGCCTCTTTCGGCCTTTGATAGGCTTCTGGACGCATATGCAACCGGTTGGAACTTGCCCACTGCATTGGCTTGCTGCAAAACACACCCGACACCGTACGACAACACATCACATGCTAAAACTAGACGTTTACATGGGTCATATAATACCAGCAACTTATTCGGACACAGCAGGTTTCTGGCCTTCTCAAAGGCGGCCTCTTGATTTTTACCCCAAGCCTAGTCGTCTCCCTTGCATAACAGCTTGTGCAACGGTTCCAGCAAGGTGCTCAACCCTGGAAGAAAGTTACCGAAATAGTTGAGGAGTCTCAGGAACAAGCGCAGCTCCGTTACATTTCGTGGTGTGGGTGCATTCTTGATGGCCTCTGTCTCGAGTCCGTGGGTCTGATGCCGTCTGCCACAATCTTCCTCCCCAGGAATTCTACCTCTGGTGCCAGGAGGGCACATTTGGATTGTTTCAACCGGAGTCCAACTCTGTTTAGTCGACTTAAAACTTCTTCCAGGTTGTACAGGTGTTTGGAGGTGTCGTGGCCAGTGATGAGGATGTCATCCTGAAATACGACAGTGCGTGGAACCGATTTTAACAGGCTCTCCATGTTTCTTTGGAATATGGCTGCAGCTGAGCGAATCCCGAACGGGCACCTGTGGTACACGAACAGTACTTTGTGCGTGATAATGCATGTTAATTTTTTCGACAACTCAACCAGCTCCTTGGTCATGTAAGCGAGGTTAGATCCAGCTTGGTGAACGCCTTTCCCCCTGCTAATGTCGCGAAAAGGTCATCGGCTTTGGGTAGTGGGTACTGGTCCTGTAACAAGACTCGGTTGATCGTTACTTTGTAGTCGCTGCAGATTCTGACCGTGCCATCATTCTTTAGTACCGGAACAATCTGCCTGGCCCACTCATTGAACTCGACTGGCGATGAGATTCCTTCGCGTTGAAGTCTGTCGAAGTCGATCTCCACTTTCTCCCTCATCATGTAGGAGACTGCTCGAGCCTTGTGATGAACGGGCCGTGCCTTGGAGACCAAGTGGATCTGTACTTGGCATCTGTGAAGTTGCCAATGCTTGGTTCAAATAAAGATGGGAACTTGTTCAGCACTTGAGCACAGGAAGCATTGTCCACTGATGATAATACTTTGACGTCTTCCCAGTTCCACCGAATCTTCCCCATCCAGCTTCTGCCAAGCAGCATTGGCCCATCGCCTGGTACAATCCACAGTGGCAGCTCGTGTGCCTCTCCATCATAGGATACTTTTACATTCACATTGCCAATAACTGGTATCAGTTCCTTGGTGTAAGTGCGCAGCTTTATCTGAATCGGGCTCAGCGTGGGGCTTTCTGCTTTGTTGTTGCCCCACATCCTTTCAAATGCCTTCTGGCTCATAATTGACTGACTCGCCCCCGTGTCCAGCTCCATGGATACAGGAACGCCATTTAATTTGACTTTTATCACCGTTTTGAGTACTGTTGAGGGGAATGACTCATCAGGGGAGGGCAGCAGCAGCCAAGTTCATGGCACCGTGGCTGGCTCTGCTGCACAGGAGGGCAAGAAAAAGAGTGGGAGAGCAATAGTGATAGGGGATTCAATGGTGAGGGGAATAGATAGGCGTTTCTGCGGCCGCGACCGAGACTCCAGGATGGTATGTTGCCTCCCTGGTGCAAGGGTCAAGGATGTCTCGGAGCGGGTGCAGGACATTCTGAAATGGGAGGGAGAACAGCCAGTTGTCGTGGTGCACATTGGTACCAACGACATAGGTAAAAAAAGGGATGAGGTCCGATGAAACGAATTTAAGGAGCTAGGAGCTAAATTAAAAAGTAGGACCTCAAAAGTAGTAATCTCGGGATTGCTACCAGTGCCACGTGATAGTCAGAGTAGGAATCGCAGGATAGCGCAGATGAATACGTGGCTTGAGCAGTGGTGCAGCAGGGAGGGATTCAAATTCCTGGGGCATTGGGACCGGTTCTGGGGGAGGTGGGACCAGTACAAACCGGACGGTCTGCACCTGGGCAGGACCGGAACCAATGTCCTAGGGGGAGTGTTTGCTAGTGCTGTTGGGGAGGATTTAAACTAATATGGCAGGGGGATGGGAACCAATGCAGGGAGACAGAGGGAAACAAAAAGGAGGCAAAAGCAAAAGACAGAAAGGAGATGAGGAAAAGTGGAGGGCAGAGAATCCCAAGGCAAAGAACATAAAGGGCCACTGTACAGCAAAATTCTAAAAGGACAAAGGGTGTTAAAAAAACAAGCCTGAAGGCTTTGTGTCTTAATGCAAGGAGTATCCGCAATAAGGTGGATGAATTAATTGTGCAAATAGATGTTAACAAATATGATGTGATTGGGATTACGGAGACGTGGCTCCAGGATGATCAGGGCTGGGAACTCAACATCCAGGGGTATTCAACATTCAGGAAGGATAGAATAAAAGGAAAAGGAGGTGGGGTAGCATTGCTGGTTAAAGAGATTAATGCAATAGTTAGGAAAGACATTAGCTTGGATGATGTGGAATCTATATGGGTAGAGCTGCAGAACACCAAAGGGCAAAAAACGTTAGTAGGAGTTGTGTACAGACCTCCAAACAGTAATAGGGATGTTGGGAAGGGCATCAAACAGGAAATTAGGGGTGCATGCAATAAAGGTGTAGCAGTTATAATGGGTGACTTTAATATGCACATAGATTGGGCTAGCCAAACTGGAAGCAATACGGTGGAGGAGGATTTCCTGGAGTGCATAAGGGATGGTTTTCTAGACCAATATGTTGAGGAACCAACTAGGGGGGAGGCCATCTTAGACTGGGTGTTGTGTAATGAGAGAGGATTAATTAGCAATCTCATTGTGCGAGGCCCCTTGGGGAAGAGTGACCATAATATGGTGGAATTCTGCATTAGGATGGAGAATGAAACAGTAAATTCAGAGACCATGGTCCAGAACTTAAAGAAGGGTAACTTTGAAGGTATGAGGCGTGAATTGGCTAGGATAGATTGGCGAATGATACTTAGGGGGTTGACTGTGGATGGGCAATGGCAGACATTTAGAGACCGCATGGATGAATTACAACAATTGTACATTCCTGTCTGGCGTAAAAATAAAAAAGGGAAGGTGGCTCAACCGTGGCTATCTAGGGAAATCAGGGATAGTATTAAAGCCAAGGAAGTGGCATACAAATTGGCCAGAAATAGCAGCGAACCTGGGAACTGGGAGAAATTTAGAACTCAGCAGAGGAGGACAAAGGGTTTGATTAGGGCAGGGAAAATGGAGTACGAGAAGAAGCTTGCAGGGAACATTAAGGCGGATTGCAAAAGTTTCGATAGGTATGTAAAGAGAAAAAGGTTAGTAAAGACAAACGTAGGTCCCCTGCAGTCAGATCGGAAGTCATAACGGGGAACAAAGAAATGGCAGACCAATTGAACAAGTACTTTGGTTCGGTATTCACTAAGGAGGATACAAACAACCTTCCGGATATAAAAGGGGTCAGCGGGTCTAGTAAGGAGGGGGAACTGAGGGAAATCTTTATTAGTCGGGAAATTGTGTTGGGGAAATTGATGGGATTGAAGGCCGATAAATCCCCAGGGCCTGATGGACTGCATCCCAGAGTACTTAAGGAGGTGGCCTTGGAAATAGCGGATGCATTGACAGTCATTTTCCAACATTCCATTGACTCTGGATCAGTTCCTGTGGAGTGGAGGGTAGCCAATGTAACCCCACTTTTTAAAAAAGGAGGGAGAGAGAAAACAGGGAATTATAGACCGGTCAGCCTGACCTCAGTAGTGGGTAAAATGATGGAATCAATTATTAAGGATGTCATAGCAGTGCATCTGGAAAATGGTGACATGATAGGTCCAAGTCAGCATGGATTTGTGAAAGGGAAATCATGCTTGACAAATCTTCTGGAATTTTTTGAGGATGTTTCCAGTAAAGTGGACAAAGGAGAACCAGTTGATGTGGTATATTTGGACTTTCAAAAGGCTTTCGACAAGGTCCCACACAAGAGATTAATGTGCAAAGTTAAAGCACATGGGATTGGGGGTAGTGTGCTGACGTGGATTGAGAACTGGTTGTCAGACAGGAAGCAAAGAGTAGGAGTAAACGGGTACTTTTCAGAATGGCAGACAGTGACTAGTGGGGTGCCGCAAGGTTCTGTGCTGGGGCCCCAGCTGTTTACATTGTACATTAATGATTTAGACGAGGGGATTAAATGCAGTATCTCCAAATTTGCGGATGACACTAAGTTGGGTGGCAGTGTGAGCTGCGAGGAGGATGCTATTAGCTGCAGAGTGACTTGGATAGGTTAGGTGAGTGGGCAAATGCATGACAGATGAAGTATAATGTGGATAAATGTGAGGTTATCCACTTTGGTGGTAAAAACAGAGAGACAGACTACTATCTGAATGGTGACAGATTAGGAAAAGGGAAGGTGCAACGAGACCTGGGTGTCATGGTACATCAGTCATTGAAGGTTAGCATGCAGGTACAGCAGGCGGTTAAGAAAGCGAATGGGATGTTGGCCTTCATAGCGAGGGGATTTGAATACAGGGGCAGGGAGGTGTTGCTACAGTTGTACAGGGCCTTGGTGAGGCCACACCTGGAGTATTGTGTACAGTTTTGGTCTCCTAACTTGAGGAAGGAAATTCTTGCTATTGAGGGAGTGCAGCGAAGATTCACCAGACTGATTCCCGGGATGGTGGGACTGACCTATCAAGAAAGACTGGATCAACTGGGCTTGTATTCACTGGAGTTCAGAAGAATGAGAGGGGACCTCATGGAAACGTTTAAAATTCTGACGGGTTTAGACAGGTTAGATGCAGGAAGAATGTTCCCAATGTTGGGGAAGTCCAGAACCAGGGGTCACAGTCTGAGGATAAGGGGTAAGCCATTTAGGACCGAGATGAGGAGAAACTTCTTCACCCAGAGAGTGGTGAACCTGTGGAATTCTCTACCACAGAAAGTAGTTGAGGCCAATTCACTAAATATATTCAAAAGGGAGTTGGATGAAGTCCTTACTACTCCGGGGATCAAGGGTTATGGCGAGAAAGCAGGAAGGGGGTACTGAAGTTTCATGTTCAGCCATGAACTCATTGAATGGCGGTGCAGGCTAGAAGGGCTGAATGGCCTGCTCCTGCACCTATTTTCTATGTTTCTATGTTTCTATGGGAGGACCTTTTGTGGAGAAGGTGTGCACCCAGCACACTACTCCCTCGGGCTGAGTTGCCTCTCGAGCTTGTCCTGTGTGATCCACGCTGAATCGGAACTCTTCTGCCAAAATCACTGCCACATGGTGAGTCACAGTACGTTTGCACATTCGCTGGAGGTGGCCCCTTGTTCTGCAGCTTTTGCACGCATCATCTTTAAATCGACATTGATGGGCCCCATGATTACCCCCGCAACGCCAGCATTGTATTAATGACTTCGCATTTATACCCCTTGGCGGCCTAGCAGCATGTAGGCTCTGCTCTGTACAGCTCTTATTAGTTCAACAGTTCTGCCTGCAATCGGCATTATTTTATGTACAGTACTTGCCAGTGAGCTCCGATTCTGGTAGGAAGTCATCTGTATGGTGTCGCGACTTGAGGACATGAACGCCTGGCTTATGGTGATGGCCTTCTTCAGGTCAACAGTTTCGGCAGCCAGTAGCTTGCGAAGGATATCCTCGTGGTCTATTCCCATCACAAAAGTGTCTCGCACCGCATCGTTCAAAAATCCCACGAGTTCACACGGTCCCGCGAGCTGCCTTAAGTCATCAAAATACTTCTCCACATCCTGGCCCTCTGGACGGCACTGTGTGTAGAAGCGATACCTGGACGTTAAGATGCTCTCCGTTGGTTTGAGGTGTTCCCAAATCAGCGTGTGTAGCTCTGCGTATGACTTCTCCGTTGGTTTCACGGTGCAAGTAGATCCCTGATGAGGCTGTAGACCGTGGACCTGCAGCTGGTCAAAAGAATTGCCCTGCGTTTTCCTTCCAGTGCCTCGCCATCCAGGTCGTTGGCCACGAAGTGCTGGTCAAGCCGCTCGATAAAGGCTTCCCAATCTTCACCTTCTGCATACTTTTCTAAAACACCAACGGCAGCCATGACTGCGTAAAAGTTCGTGGTCTGTAACTCGCCGCCAATTGTTATGTCTGCAATTACCATCGAATAACTCCATGAGGCCTTGTACTTTGAGTAAGAGCTGTGTGACTTCAGTCCATTTAATACGACTGTAAAGTGAGGGGCAGCATGGCTGACTGCCTTTTATATGCCCGTGCACACCTGGGCAGGTAATCCCTAGGGCCTCCAACAGCAGCGCCCTCAGGTGGTACATTGTACATAGTTACATAGTGAATACAAAGAGTTTGCATACATGACGCACTTCAGCCTGAAATAAATTCTTGGTCCTTGCGCGTATTGCATCTTGTATTGTAGCTCCGATTTTTCTAATGAGAATTACAGCACTTCAACATTCTCACACACACAACTGGCTCTTTAAAAATGGCTGATTGCAGACCAGGAGCTGTACTACGCATGCGCGCCCATAGGAATCATGTCAAAAACGGACTTTTTTTTTCGCGCATGCATCATCATCATAGGCAGTCCCTCAGAATCGAGGAAGACTTGCTTCCACTCTTAATATGAGTCCTTAGGTGACTGAGCAGTCCAATATGAGAACCACAGTCCCTGTTACAGATGGGACAGATAGTCGTTGAGGGTAAGGGTGGGTGGGACTGGTTTGCCGCACACTCTTTTTGCTGCCTGCGCTTGATTTCTGCATGCTCTCGGCGATGAGACTAGAGATGCTCAGCGCTGTAAGGGGGGTGGTCCCGGGGGTCAGGTTCACCTCTGACCAACTTGAGCAGTTCGAATCGCTCCCACTCCCTTGGGTTCTCGGCTCTGGATTTATTTGGGGGATGTGATAAAGTGCAAAGGACAACTGGTTTGGTGCAAAAGAACTTTGATTTTATTAAAGACAAGAAAATACACTGTCAAACTTATGATCACTCTAATAAAGAACAATACATTACACATTCAAAGGGGGTTACAGTAAAATTACACCTCCCACCTTCCAATATCTAATACTAGCTAGGTTACACTCCAGGGACTATGCTTACCAATCCTTTCTGGTCAGTTAGCGGTAGTTCGCGATTTCGGGGTTCATTGAATTCTGTAGGTTCTGCTTGCCACACCCCGAATGTCACAGAAGACTTCTAGCTGCGCAATCTTCAATTAGGTTGAGTCCGCTGATGCGGTATGGCGCGTTTTGGATCTATGGGGTAAGTAACCAGTTTTCTTCGTTAGAAATAGGTTCAAAGTCTCTTTAGGTAATGTTTTCACCTGTTGGTAGTCAGGCCTTAGATTGTAGAGTGGAAACTTTCGATTCTTCGGTTTCTTCCTGTTGGAGTTTTGTTTCGAGTTTGGTCAATCGCAGTTTTTTGTTAGTACCACGTTGGCTGTGGTCGGTTGCTGCTGCGATGGTGATGTTCTTCCTTCCTCCAGGACTTCAGGGCTGGAGAAGTTAGTTTACAACTGTCGCGTTGGTTTCTCTCCTTGTCTTGATGGCATACTCGCAGTATAGCCCCTGGTGTAGTATGGCAAACTGTTTCATGCCTCTGTTGAAAACATTTTGAGTGGTTCTAATCTTGGCGCCAAATCAGTTCAGAATTCTTTGTTTGAATTTGGCGGGCTTGACTTCTCTTTGTAATATTTTGGCGGGCTCGTTAAAAATTAATGTGTTTTGGGTAGGTTGATGTTCGAAAACTGTTTCCTGATGGAAATATTAGCTTGGTAATCGCAATGTCCTTTTGTGCTTAGTTTTCTGCATACAGGCTGGATTGGGCCTCTTTGCGATGTATATGCTGAAATGGTTTTCCAGAATCAGGTTGATGGTTGGCTATTTCTGGGTTATTTGTTGTAATGTTAATGTCTATTGTGGAGAAGGATTCTTGAATACTCATTTCTCCAGACAAATTAACTTAGTCCCAACACCCAGATGATTCCAATAATCAAGTTGTCTCCTGTTAATTCTTTAGGCCCGCCCACAGCCTTGAATTTGTATTTTTAAAAATCTAAAATTCAATTAAAGTTCGTAGTTTCTTCCATAACCACTTTAGGATTTCAAACTTTTTGGTAGATAGTCCCAAATTAAATTTCCTTTCGAATGAGCCCAAATACTGGGGGTGTGGGGGAGGGCGGGGTTCTTGTGAATTTTGCATACTTTCAGCGCCCTCCCGGATGCACTTCCTCCACGTAGGGTGGTTTTTAGCCAGGGACTCCCAGGTGTCAGTGGGGATGTTGCACTTTATCAAGGAGGCTCTGAGGGTGACCGTGTAATGTTTCCTCTGCCCACCTTTGGCTCATTTGCCGTGAAGGAGTTCCGAGTAGAGCGCTTGCTTTGGGAGTCTTGTGTCTGGCAAGCGGACAATGTGGCCTGCCCAGCGGAGCTGATCAAGTGTGGTCAGTGCTTCGATGCTGGGGATGTTGGCCTGGTCGAGGACGCTAATGTTGGTGCGTCTGACCTCCCAGGGGATTTGTTGATCTTACGGAGACATCGTTGGTGGTATTTCTCCAGCGACTTGAGGTGAATACTGTACATAGTCCATGTCTCTGAGCCATACAGGAGGGTGCACAGAAGGTGCGGCATCGTTTTTTCGGCACAGATAGCAGGCACCACTCCTGAGGCGACAGGACAGACTGAGCAGCACCAAATTTGAAAAATACATTGGGGAAACTTGGCACAAATATTTTTGGAGTATTTCTGACCTAGAGAAACGGGCGTAACTCTGGCAATACGCCAAAAAACGGCTTTGGACAAAATTGACCCCCTAGAAAAGTTTGAGATTTAGCGGCACATGCTAATAAAGCCTCATTGCTCAAAGAAAGGATTGGAGCATGAAATCAAGTGCTAATGGCCAAGCTCAGTGACGTTACACTCAAAGCGGTAAGCAGTATCATGTGTAGTCTAATCGCAAGTCATCATCGCCACAGGCTCTTTCCAGTTCTTAAAGGGGAAGTTCATAGATGCTGCAGAACCTCATTCTAGTGTCGCACTTTGATATGTTGCGAGAATAAAAATTCACGTATTTTTAGTAGCCACAACACTCTGGAGACTAAACAACCTTTAAATGACTGAATTCAACTGTTGCGCAATGTCAAACTGACAAGGAAGCAGCGAAACAACACTAACCTGACAGCTGCAACTCATTACTCACCCTTTAAGTAGTGCCCCTGGAGCCAGCATCGACTTGTTTGATGCCTCCTCTCCCTGTCGCTGTTGGGGCGAGGCGTTAAGGCAAGGGACGACAATGAATTTTGCAGATCAGGCGCCCAGTGTGCATTCGCTCACTGACGGCACGATATGCCTGGCGCTGAACCTCCGGCGCTAACTCGTAACGGAGGCGCTACAGGGGGGCCCGGATTTGCTGTGAGTCACTGGATTCAACTCGCCATGGTGCGACTGCCTTAGCGCCCCCTCCTGGCACTAACTGGAGGCGCTAATATATTGACTATTTCCCACTTAGTCCCAGAACTTTGGGGTCCATGCCAGAGTCCTGACCTCGACCCCAAGTGGGCCCCACAATCGTTAATAATCAGGGAGGAATGTCTGGTCTGACCAGGAGTACCTCCGCTGACCATACAATGAAGGCTTGGGATGCGATAGCTCCTGACTTAGAGAGTTCTGACCTTTGGCCTCACCCTCCTCTGATGACAATGGCCTCATTTGAGTGGGCAGAGGTTCTTCTCCTACAAGGCTGTTCGACTTCTTCAGCAGAAGGCCAGGATCTGGCTTATTCGAGTCCCAGCTTAGTTTCCAGTTGTTCCGATGGACTCCCACCAAAATTAAAGTGTGGGTGTAGTCGTACATTTTCCGGGTCCCTATCTTTCCCTTTTTATGTTTTTCACTCTTTCTTCCTGTTGTCGTCACAGTTTCCATCAACTTTGCGCAAAACATATTCAAAAGTCAAACCTTCCATTTCGAATATCGATGGTCGAACTGGGGGAGGGGAAAGGTTAGGGTTGAGGTCTGAGCCTTGTTAGGATTCTGGTGGCTATAGTTTGTTCAGACTTTGATCCCCTCACAAAGGTTAGCTGGTTTACTGAGGATGTGCATTGTACAAGTAGGAGTTAACAGAATGATGCACTTGCCATATAGTACAAGATGTGCCTGAATTGTTAACCTTTATCCATGCACTGTTTCTAAAAGCAGCCAATCCATGCATTAGTTTTCAGTGGTTCCTGGGCTGCTTTATTCTTAGATCTTGTCAGGAGGGATTGAGTCATAAGCTATTACCAAGGATGCTTGCTGATTATTCTCTCTTGCTGAGCTGGCTTTTCCAAGTTATCTTTTTAACAAGCAAAATAGAAGAGACAATGTAATGGTGAAGCTGACAGAAGTAATATTTTTGATAGTGGTTAACAGCACAACATGATATCATGAATGAAGGGGAGAGCGGATTTTCAACCCAAACATAGACTTGATAAAGCTAAGTCTAAAAGGCAGGCAGCAGTAATCAAGCTGGGTTGGGAAGGAACAGTCGCCTGTGTCAACAGGGAAACCAGCCATGAGGAGAAACCGACAGGCTAGATCAGTAAACAGCATACACTGAGGCAATGTCCTGAAAGAGGAATGTGAAGATATGAAGAAAAAGAAAATAAGCAAAATAAATGGAACAGTGAATGATCACAAAGAAGGACAGGGAAGTTCTCCCTGGTGTCCTGATCAATATTTAGCCCTCAACCATCATCACTAAAACAGATGATCTGGTCACTATCACATTGCTGTTTTGTGGGACCTTGCTGTGTGCAAATTGGCTGCCGTGTTTCCGACATTATAACGCTGACTACAATTCAAAT
Source organism: Pristiophorus japonicus (assembly GCF_044704955.1). Taxonomy (NCBI): domain Eukaryota; kingdom Metazoa; phylum Chordata; class Chondrichthyes; family Pristiophoridae; genus Pristiophorus; species Pristiophorus japonicus. The sequence continues at coordinate 41,886,777 of NC_091979.1, forward strand.
GTAAAATGAAAACTAAATACTGCGTTTAATGTCTGTAAGCTTGTAATGTTTGTAGCTCCACACTGTGGTTGTGGACGTATTGTGTACTGCAAGTGCAGGATTAATAATAAACAGAGCCAGGCAGATTCCGGAGACTTCCAAGAGAGCTGCCTGCCATGTTAGGAAGCTGTGTGTGCTGTGCTCTGTGAAGATATCACATTTGGCGACTGAGATGGGATTTTTCGGATGATTTAAAGCTTAAATTTTATTGGTGAAGGATTCAGCCAGCCGACAGAGAGACTTTGGAAGTTTCTGTCTTTGGAAAAAGCTACAAAATCCGAGGTAAAATACAGCACACGGTGTGAACAGCTAGAGATTAAAATGGCAGGTGTATTGGGATATTTGGGTGAATATAGACATGACCGGGAACGTTTTAAAGCGTATGTGGATCGGCTAGAAATGTATTTCATTGCAAATAACATAATCGAAGTTCCAGACAATGCAGTCCGGAACCGGGCTGTGTTGGAACGTAAGAAAGTGATCTTCTTATCGGAGGCAGGTCCGGCATTATATGACACTCTTGTAAATCTGCTTGTGCCTGCGAGCCAAAGGACACAACGCTTAAAGAGATTTTAACAAAGCTGGAGCAGCATTATAACCCCAAACCGTTAGAAATTGCTGAAAGCTATCGTTTTGGGATTCGGAATCAAAAAGCTGATGTAATTATCAGTGATTACATTGTAGCATTAAAAAAGCTGTCGATGCACTGTAATTTTGGAAACTTTCAAAACCGAGTATTACGGGATCGTTTTGTTTGTGAGGTGAAAAATGATGCGATCAGAAGGAAGTTATTGACGATGGATGACTTGACTTTTGAGATTGCTTGTCAGACAGTGAGGTCGATGGGCATGGCCGAACAATATTCCCGAGAATTAAATAATGATTACGGTCATCAGTCAACTGAAGTAAATCACCTGCAGTTTAGATTCGACACCATGTTTGGAAGGTTCTGTTCGAGAGTGAAGGTATCCTCTTCGAAACAGAAAACAAGTGGTAAAGGTAAATTTGCAAATATGGAAAAAAAAAGTTTAGATCCTGTGTTATGTATAAACATGAAAGTTATGTATGATGTTTGTTATGATGGCTTCTTCATTAAGGAGGGAGAAGTGTAATGTATGTAAGCTTGTAATGTTTGTAGCTCCACACTGTGGTTGTGGACGTATTGTGTACTGCAAGTGCAGGATTAATAATAAACAGAACCAAGCAGATTCCGGAGACTTTGAGAGAGCTGCCTGCCATGTTAGGAAGCTGTGTGTGTTGTGCTCTGTGAAGATATCACACTGCGGATGCTGGAAATCTAAAATAAAGACAGACAATTTCGGAAACACTCGGCAGGTCATGCAGCACCTGTGGAGAGAGAAACAGAGTTTACGAAGATTTCCGGTCGATGACCCTTCGTCAGAGCTGGATAATGAGCCCAACAACTGCAACATTAGATATCGTGATAGTTACTTTTTCTCAAATGTCGGAAAGCAGTGGTGGTGAAGTAGGAACAAAAATTGGATAAAGGATAGCACAGTAGGATAGTTAATACCATTGGAAGAAATGGAAAACGCTAATGTGAGAAACTTGAAGCTTTCATTGTCAGGAAAGTGGAGGATAAAATTTAAGGTTTAAAAAAAAAGTGAGATGGATCACAAACCCGATTCAGACCTACAGTTGTGCTTATTTTTAAGAATTCAAAACAGATTTGCATTTATATAGCGCCTTTCACAACCTCCGGATTTCCTAAAGCACTTTACAGCCAATGAAGTACTTTTTGAAGTTTAGTCACTGTTGTAATGCAGGAAACCCGGCAGCCAATTTGTACACAGCAAGCTCCCACAAGCAGCAATGTGATATTGACGAGATAATCTGTTTCTTAGTGATGTTGATTAAAGGATAAATATTGGCCAGGACACCAGGGATAACACCACTGATCTTTTCAAAGTAGTGCCATGGGATCTTTTCCATCCACCTACGAGGACAGACGGGGCCTCGGTTTAACATCTCATCTGAAAGTCAGCACCTCACTCAGTACTCCACTGGAGTGTCAGTTTAGATTTTTATATATATGTGTCTGGAGTGGGTTTATGAACCTACAACCTTCTGACTCACAGGTGAGATTGCTACCAACTGAGCCACAGCTGACACTGTGTCAAGACAGGTTACAATTTGAAAACAAAATGAGTCAGGACTGATATGCCAAAATTTGGGACCCAAGTTTGAATCCAGCCAAGACAAATTAGTTGGAAATCTCCTCAGTTTGTTGGTTATAAAGGTACAATGTGAAATTAGTTTGGACAGTCATATATAATCCAGTTCCAAGTGGACAAGTGCCCACAGCACAAAGGCGTCCTGATTTGGCATTCATTGGCAATCTTACTTGGAAGGCCACAGGATGGTTGATGTGGGAAACAGGAAGAGTCATACTGTTAAAGCGGGGGCACTCTTCTGAGTGGGAGCAGAGTAAGGGAACAACAGGGATCAGCATATTCTTCACAGCTGGTGGGCTAAATACTGATGTTCTTATTCTCACCCTCCACAGATGAGGAAACCAGTTTGCTATCTTTGGGACGTATGGACTTTGTCCAGATTTGGCGGGAAATTACCAGCTCGAGCAAAAGTTTTCAATTGGAAAGCAATTACACGTGCATAAGTTTGCACATGCAGACTATGGCATCGAAATTGGCCTCCTTAGCGCCTCCGGGGGGCAATAACGAGGCGCTAACCATTTACCGACCGGACACGGTGAGATGAACAACTACTGCTAACTTCAACGGGAGATTTGCGGCGGTGGTGGGACATTGCGCCCTGATCTCCTTCGCCCAGAGATCGTGATGTCATCGCCCGGTAGCGCCCCGGACCCGAACTTCGGTTCCTCCCCCTGCAGCACCGCCAGGTGAAAATACCGGCAGTTGCCGATGGCGTTGATCAGGAGGCCGGGCGTTTCACGGGGCGAAATTTAAAGGGGAGGTGGCCGAGATAAGTGGAAACATTTTTAAACTGCTGCCTTTCAATTCTTTGGATTCCTCTTTGGCTGCGATCGATCGGCCCGGCACTCTGCTGCAGTGCATGGGGCTGATCGTGGCTGCCGTCGGGGTCTAGCTCAATGCAGAGCCTGCCTTTTAAGGGAGGGAAGGAGCCTCGGAACACGGCAGCGACGTACCAATACCGTCCCGCCTGCATCCTGTTGCACTCCAGGAAGGAAGTGGAGCACTTGATATAGCACTCTGCCTCCTTCCTGGAGCGCAAACACCAAATTTTTTTAAATTAGCGCCTGGTGCTAATTTTTTCAATTTTTAAAAGTTAGAGTCCCAAATGGGGCCCTCCCGAATTTCTCCCCCAATATATTATTTTTAAATGGATCCAGTTAGGAACATAAGAACAGGAGTAGGCCATTCAATCCATCGAGTCTGTTCTGCCATTCAATTAGATCATGGCTGATCAGTATCTTAATCCATATACCCTCCTTGGTTCCGTAACCCTTAATAGCCTTGCCTAACAATAAAAGTTATTGTAGAATCCATGCTCCACTATAACCAGGGCAGAGTCATCATCAGCATCATAGGCAGTCCCTCAGAACCGAGGAAGACTTGCTTCCACTCTTGAAATGAGTCCTTAGGTGGCTGAACAGTCCAATACGAGAGCCACAGTCCCTGTAACAGGTGGAAGAGATAGTCGTTGAGGGAAAGGGTGGGTGGGACAGGTTTGCCGCATACTCTCTCCGCTGCCCGCGCTTGATTTCTGCATACTCTCGGTGGGCAGATTCAACAGCAGAGGTGGTATCGTCACACTTCAGATCTTCAGGGAGCAGATCTACAATATAAATGGCTATCTATTTTTCGGGAACTGGCAGGAGAGAAATAAAGAGAGAGAAACAGCGAGAGAGAAAGGTTAGCTGGTCACATTTACACCAATCCAGGTTTCTAGCATAGGTCTCCTGGGAGAGGAGCGAGAAGATATGTTTCATTCAGTGAGCAGTTAAAAATGCACACAACTAAAATGCACAACCAAAAATTTTACAGTTTTGCCACATATCTTTTACAAAATGCTGGTATTTAATATGTTACATGCATTGTTCTTCAGATTTAGGTAACATTACCGCACTCTTATAATACTTATTGATATTTGATGCTGTGCTGTGTAACAAATTGAGATGCTTGATGTGCACCCACATACTCTACAATACAAGAGTGGGCAGGTTGTGAGCCAGCGTGTTGTATGACTCATTTTATAACACAGGTATAAGGCACATGATCTGTGTTAAAACAGTTGTTATGCATTCTGCAGTGAAAATAATAATTATAGAAAGAGGTATGTGATACTAACTGAATAAATGATTATTGCTGCATACCTATTAAATAATATTGCAGCAAAAATGTGTTATTCTGCTACATCCAGGACAACTTTGCAACTCCTTACCCCTTCACTCCTGGCTACTGAAGATAGTCTACACCTTTCAACAACAGCCACCCCCATTTATATAGCGCCATTGTAATAGTAAAATATCCCAAGGTTCTCTATTGTAATGTCTGTAAGCTTGTAATGTTTGTTGCCCCACACTGTGGATGGAGACGTATGGTGTACTGCAAGTGCAGGGTTAATAATAAACAGAACTAGGCAGATTTCCGGAGACTTCCGAGAGAGCTGCCTGCCATGTTAGGAAGCTGTGTCTGCTGTGCTCTGTGAAGATATCACATTTGGTGACGGAAGATGGGAATTTTTGGATGATTTAAAGCTGAAATTTTGTTGGTGAAGGATTCAGCCAGCCGACAGAAGACTCTGGAAGTTTCTGTCTTTGAAATAAGCTACAAAAATCCGAGGTAAAATACAGCACACGGTGTGAACAGCTAGAGATTAAAATGGCAGGTGTATTGGGATATTTGGGTGAATATAGACATGACCGGGAATGTTTTAAAGCATATATGGATCGGCTAGAAATGTATTTCATTGCAAATAACATAATCGAAGTTCCAGACAATGCAGTCCAGAACTGGGCTGTGTTGGAACGTAAGAAAGCGATCTTCTTATCGGAGGCAGGTCCGGCATTATATGACACTCTTGTAAATCTGCTTGTGCCTGCGAGCCAAAGGACACAACGCTTAGAGATTTTAACAAAGCTGGAGCAGCACTATAACCCCAAACCGTTAGAAATTGCTGAAAGGTACCGTTTTGGGATTCGGAATCAAAAGGCTGATGAAAGTATCAGTGATTACATAGCAGCATTAAAAAAGCTGTCGATCACTGTAATTTTGGAAACTTTCAAAACCGAGCATTACGGGATCGTTTTGTTTGTGGGGTGACAAGTGATGCGATCAGAAGGAAGTTATTGACGACGGATGACTTGACTTTTGAGATTGCTTGTCAGACAGCGAGGTCGATAGGCATGGCCGAACAATATTCCCGAGAATTAAATAATGATTACAGTCATCAGTCAACTGAGGTAAATCACCTGCAGGTTCAAAGTAAAAGATGGGCATGGCCGAAAGTCTCAGAAACTGGAAATTCTAACAGAGCATCGAAGTCGTGCTATCGGTGCTTGGGACAACACATTGCTCAAAGTTGTCCATACGTGAAGGCAGTGTGTTTCTTCTGCAGAAAGACTGGGCATCTTGCGAAGGCATGCCGACTGAAGGGTAAACCAGCTAACAAAGCTATGAGTCCAGCGTTCAAAGCTATGAGTAGAAATCCCAAGAGACTACATAGCATGGAAGAACAACAACAGGACGAGGCGATGTTAGAGTTACACATCATCAGGAGCACGAGGTTAACGGACAACGATTCGGAAAGCATCAAGATCCACATAGATGTTGCGGGATTCAAGATACCAATGGAAATTGACACTGGTGCATCCGTGAGTGTAGTACCGAAGTCACTATACCGCAACAAATTGCATGATTTCCAACTGGAGAAATCCAAGATAGAGCTGTGAGGCTACTCTGGAGAGAAAATTCCTGTGGTAGGTTGTATCACCGTACCGGTGAAATATAAAGATCAATTTCAGAACTTGCCTCTAATAGTAGTGAAAGTAGACAAGCCTGCCTTACTAGGAACAAATTGGTTGAGCTCACTGAAGCTGGATTGGAGTGAGATTTTCTGTGTGGAAGCGAGATTTTCATCAATGGATGAGGTTATCAAGAAGTATCCGAAGGCGTTCTGCGAAACGGGCAGTCCGATCCAAGGCTTCAAGGCAAGAATCAGGGTACAGAAGGACGCTAGATCGGTTTACTACAAGCCACATTCCGTACCATATGCACTCAAGGAGAAAGTTGAGCAAGAACTCAAAAGACTAGAGACTGAGAACATTATTTGTAAGATAGATCAAGGTAATTGGGCTACACCCATTGTTGTTGTAACTAAGTCCGATGGTAAGGTAAGATTGTGTGGTGATTATAAAGTAACCATAAACCAGGTTCTAGAGGGTAATGTCCCCAACATTGCCGAATATAGAAGATTTGTTCACAACACTGACAGGTGGTCAGATCTTCTCAAAACTGGACCTTACGAATGCCTACTTACAGCTTTAACTAGATGAGGAATCCAAGTCATGTTTGACTATAAATACTCATCTAGGCCTATGTCAATTTAATAGGCTACCATTTGGAGTGTCTTCCGCCCCTGCCATATTCCAAGGGGTGATGAACCAGATTTTGCAAGGTATTGAAGGGATAGTATGTTATTTGGATGACATACTAATTTCAGCATCAAATAGGCAAATTCATAATAACATATTGAATGAAGTCCTCAAACGGCTAGAGAAGCACAGAGTACGAGTGTCTGCTCGTGTGAGTTATTTAAAAATTCAGTGGAGTACTTAGGGTACAGAGTAGACAAAGATGGTTTACATCCAACCATGGAAAAAGTGGATGCGATCAAAAATGCACCCACTCCCAGGAATGTCACTGAACTTCGTTCATTTTTGTGTCTTTTGAACTATTATGGGAAGTGCCTACCATATTTGGCTACAATATTACATCCACTAAATGAACTTGAAAAAACAGGTCCATTGGAAGTGGTCAAAAGAATGCGATACAGCATTCAAGGAGTGTAAAAGCAAATTGGTAGAGAGCACCATGTTAGTTCACTATGACATATCTGAGGAGATTAAGCTAGCATGTGATGCCTCTCCATATGGAGCTGGGGCAGTAATCTCTCATGTATTAAGTAGTGGGGAGGAGAGACCAATTGCTTTTGCTTCACGCACTCTCAGTGCCAGTGAGAGTAATTATGTGCAAATTGAAAGGGAAGCTTTGGCATTAATTTTTGGGGTCGAGAAGTTTCACAAATACTTGTATGGTCATAAGTTTACCATCGTTATGGACCATAAGCCCCTAACAGCAATCCTCCATCCAAAGTCCCCAGTTCCAACATTAGCTGCAGCCCGAATGCAGAGATGGGCTTTGATTTTGTCAGCATATACATATGATATTGAATATAGACCATCAGCTGATCACAGTAATGCTGATGCAATGTCTAGATTGCCTTCCCCATCAATAGTTACACCCGATAGGGAAGAAGTGTTTTATTTTTCATACATTGGTGAACTGCCAGTCATAGCTGAAGAGATTGGTAGAGCAACCAAATGTGACCCAGTGATGTCAAAGGTGTATGAGTATATTGCAAATGAATGGCCAAACCACGTAACAGACAAAGTTACACATCCATTCTCCATTCATAGGAATGAATTATCAGTCGATAAAGATTGTATCATGTAGGGTGCAAGAGTGGTTATACCAAATAAATTCAGGTCCAAATTATTATGAGACCTCCATGACCAGCACCTGGGAATGTGCTTGACCAAGAGTTTTGCACGCAGTTACTTATGGTGGCCAGGTCTTGATAAAGATATAGAGTACATCGTGAGTCAGTGTACGACATGTCAATCAGTAAGCAAGCAGCGACCACCAGTGCCATTACAGCCTTGGACATGGCCTCCCAGGGTGTGGCAAAGGCGACATATTGATTTTGCTGAGTTAGAAGGACAACAATTGTGCCTTGTGATTGATAGCCATTCGAAGTGGGTTGAGGTGTTTCCAATGTGGAAAATAACAACAAGTAAAACATTGGACATTTTACGAAAATTCTTTTCTGCATTTGGCCTCCCTGAAGAAATTGTTTCAGATAACGGACCACAATTTCGTTCAGAAGAATTTGCACAATTCACGAGCAAAATGGTGTTCCACCATACCATCCTGCTCCGAATGGTGCAGTAGGGCGCATTGTACAAATTGTAAAACGTGCCCTCATAAAACCAATGTTAGATCCAAATCCAAGGAAACGACAGCTGTCATTGGATCACAAATTGGCTAATTTTTTGATTACATATCGAAATACTCCTCATACAATTACTGGTAGAACACCAGCAGAGTTGTTTCTGAAACAACAGCCACAAACCAGATTCTAGTTGTTAAAGCCAAATTTGGCACAGTCCGTAGAAGAGACACAATTAAGACAGAAAGAGAATCAGGATAGAGGTAGAGTAAAAGAGAGAAGTGTGAAATTAAACCAGAAGGTGAGAGTGAAGAACCATCACCATAAATGGTTAAAGTGCTTACCAGGAAGAGTGGTGAAGATATGTGGTCCTCGCACATATTTGATAAAGATGTTTGATAATGGACAGGTTAGGTTGGTTCATATTGATCATATTTTACCTACAGACGTGGAAGGAGTTGAAGGTGGGAATGATTCAATTATTTCTGACTCATCAGATAGTTTTGATACACCAGTAGCAAATCCTAAATCCAATGTACTGGAAACAAATCCAGGAGAGAATCAGAATGAAAGTCTGAGTCCGAGTCAGGAAAACAAAGAGCCTGAAGTTAGAGTGAGTTCAAATGAAAATCAAGGAAATTCTGTGGTGGAAAACATTCCTCAGGATGAGCCTTGAATGAGTGTGAAAGCGACACCGTGTTTGGAAGGTTCTGTTCAAGAGCAAAGGTATCCTCTTCGAAACAGAAAACAAGTTAAATTTGTAAATATGGAAAAAAATAAGTTTATATCCTGTGTTATGTATAAACATGAAAGTTATGTACAATGTTTGTTATGATGGCTTCTTCATTAAAGGAGGGAGAAGTGTAATATCTAAGCTTGTAATGTTTGTAGCTCCACACTGTGGATGTGGACGTATTGTGTACTGCAAGTGCAGGGTTAATAATAAACAGAACGAGGCAGATTTCCGGAGACTTCCGAGAGAGCTGCCTGCCATGTTAGGAAGCTGTGTGTGCTGTGCTCTGGGAATATATCACATCTATATAGAGGTGAAAATGTATGGCAAGCTGTAGCAGGGGAAGCATTTGCACTGCTGACTGACGACATGGTCATGGAGATCAGGTTTGAGGAGGCATTTGAAAGGAGGAAGAGAGCTAGCGAGGAGGAGGGATTTATGGAGAGTTTTCCAGAGTGTTGGAAAAGAATGGCTGAGGGCAGAAGAAGGGGATGCAAAGAAGTCCAAGTTGGAAGAATGATGAGCATGTACCAGCGTGTAAGGTTGGAAGAGGTTGCAGAGATAGCAAAGAAAGAGATATCGATTTGTAAAAGAGGACGAGGATTTCAAATTTAATGTATTGGGGGATGAGGAGTCAGTGGAGGTTAGTGAGGACAGGGATGATGGGGGATTGGGGCTGAGAGTGGGGCAGGATGCAGATAATGTAGCTATGGATGAGTCGGAGTTCATGTAGTATAGAAATCTGGAGGCCCACAAGGAGAGTAGTCTGAAAGATAAGAACGCTGTTCTCTTCACTGCAACTAATCACACATAGATGACCAGATATTGCTGATCAATGCAATCTTGCTGAAATATTCCCGCCTCTCTGGGACTGCTGAAACTCTACCTTATTTGTCCAGCTTGTCCAGTACTACTTTATTCAGAAGAGTGGGGAGTCTGCATTTGGATGATATATATTTTTTTTATTCGTTCATGGGATGTGGGCATCGCTGTCAAGGCAAGCATTTATTGCCCATCTCTAACTGCCCTTAAGAAATGTCAGTGAGGTACCATTTCAGAGGGCAGTTAAGAGTCAACCACATTGCTGTGGGTCTGGAGTCACATATAGGCCAGACCGGGTAAAGACAGCAGATTTCCTTCCCTGAAGGACATTCGTGAACCAGATGGGTTTTTACAACAATCCGGTAGTTTCATGGTCACCATTACTGACACGAGCTTTTTATTCCCGATTTATTTAATTAACTGAATTTAAATTCCCCAGCTGCCATGGTGAGATTATAAACTCATGTCTCTGAATTATTAGTGCAGACCTCTGGATTACTGGTCCAGTATATAATATGACTATGATGCTACTGTGCCCTCCATATGATATATCCTTTACCACTGCAGAAAGAATTAACCTCCCTTGCATGTCTGTACAGATCTATTAACCAGAGAAATTAATGAACAATGCCCAGACTCTCATCCATTCAGGTTAACTTTAATCACCTCACTGAAACTAAAGCATGTTGCCGGGGTAGGAAATTACTGCTACCTGCCTTTTTGAGGTGACAACTAATTTTTGTCCCCTTGTTGCTGGATGAAGCACACAGTTAGCAGTCCTCCATATATTAATTAAAATTGTAATAATAATATCTAAGGAGAGTAAAATCTATGATTCAGTTTATGATACCTTCTTCATGAGATACTACCATCCCTAATTGCCATTGAAATGCTGGAACTTCAAAAGGCACCCTTCAGATAGCATTTGATCCATGACCCCTTACTGGTGACTTCGCACCTAGATTGTTCTGAATCTAAGCCTCCATCCTTCTGTCAAGATTAGAAAAATGGCAAAGATGAAATTGCATTTTTACTCCAATGAAATCTTTTTTAATCTGAAGACTAGATTTCCTTTCACAGATTTGATGACTGGTAAACAATTTCATACAGACAATGGGGAGCTGATAATGCAATCTACCGTCATCGTGTGCTAGCATGATGTAGTGCGGAGACCTAAGGAGCATCCAGTGAGCTGTACTCACAATAACCCTACCTGTTAGTGCCTGAAGTGCCTGGAGGCTATGCACCAGTTTGTATGCTGGGCTCATTGAGCCCATGATCCTTACTCAACTTAGGGTAGGTTCCTGTAATGAGAATGGAGCACCAGAAGTCCAGCACCTCTACAAAACGTGCACCTCAAGGGAGGCCTCTTCCCTTGATTCAGGTAGTTGCTGTGTTTCTTTCTGTCGATCTGTTTGCTTGTGACTGTTTTTCTGCTGTTGGAAGACGAAGAAAGGTGGTGAAGCTTCTTCAAACCGCCTTCACAGCTTCTTGAAGCTGTATTGCTTCCGTCATTTGTGCCTTTCCCCAGCGAATGGTTTTTGTGTGCTGCCTTGAAAGCAGCTATGTGTATCTCTATGAATATATTGTTCTATTTGCAGATTTTGAAGGAAAGTGACTAAAAGAGTCTTGCCAGACTGAATGATACCGGGATAAAAGGGTTACATTATGAGGACAGGTTGCATAGACTAGTGTAATGAATGTAATGACTCAAAAGACTTGTTACTGTAAACTGCCTCAGGTGTAAACCTGATCCAACTTTATTCGCGCCCAAAGTAACCCACGTGACATGGTACCCGCGCTTATATACCACTGACCGCGTACAGCCCGATGACCTCCGACAGTGGCGCCCCCTGGTGTCTGGTGACCCCAGGCATAAATACATAACAACATCCCCTTTCAAGATCTTAATATCAGTCTTTTTACAAATGAAGACAGCCTGGGACTTTCAGCTCACGAGTTGATCGTCTCAGTTCAACTTCGGTTCTAGGCGAGCGTTCTGAGTCAGTTGTGACTGAAGGCTGAGTAACCGATCTGATGGAAGTGGTAATGACCACATCAGAGACTGGAGGTCCAGTTTCAATAATGACAGCAAAGTCCTCTGATGAATGGACATTGGTTGGTTGGTCACTGACTGCATCTTCTTCAAGCAGTTCCAGTTCATTCGTGTGCTGCAGTTTTATCTGATCAACATGTTTCCTGCATGTTTGCCCATTCTTGAGCACGACAATAAACACTCTGTTACCCTCCTTGGCTGTAACAGTACCGGCACTCCATTTTGGACCTTGACTATAGTTCAGTACATAAACCAGATTGTTGACAGAGATGTCACGTGACACAGCAGCACAATCATGATATCCTTGCTGACTTTGACGTCGGTTTTCAACACGATCATTCAAATTCGGATGAAGAGAGAGCTTGGTCTTGAGATTTCTCTTCATCAGTAGTTCAGCAGGGGAGACCCCAGTAAGCGTATGAGGTCTGGTCCTGTAACTGTAAGCAAGGCTGCAGTGAACCCTGAGTTACACGTTTCATGCTCTGCTTGATCGTTTGAACCGCACGCTCTGCTTGACCATTAGAAGCAGGTTTGAATGGGGCTGACCTGACATGTTTAATACCATCGAATTTCATGAACTCTTAAAACTCCAGACTTGTGAAGCAAGATCCGTTGTCACTCACAACAGTGTCAGGCAAACCATGAGTAGCAAACATGACACGAAGGCTTTCAATAGTAGGTGTAGACATACTGGATGACATAATAATTCACTCTATCCACTTTGAATATGCATCCACCACAACAAAAAACATCTTTCCCAGGAAAGGGCCCACAAAATCGATGTGTATCCTCAACCATGGTTTAAATGGCCACGACCAAAGACTCAGCGGAAATACCGCTGGTACTTTACTTAGCTGCATGCAAGTATTGCAATGATGCACACATGATTCCAGATCAGAGTCAATTCCAGGCCACCATATATGAGCCCTAGCAATGGCAATACCAGGATGAGTGCTATGTAGTTCAAGTACAAATTTTTCTCTACCTTTCTGAGGCATAACAACACAATTACCCCACAGTAAACCATCTGACTGAATGGACAGTTCATCTTTGCAACGGTTGTAAGGTTTGGTCTCATCACACATTTCCATAGGTATTGCAGACCAATCACCACTGAGGACACAACGTTTCACAACTGATAAAATAGGGTCATGGCTGGTCCAGATCCTAACTTGTTGAGCAGTGACAGAAGTTCCTTCACTCTCAAAAGCGTCCATTACTAACAGTAGATCTGCAGGTTGAGGCTTCTCCACATCAGGTGTGGGCAACGGCAGATGACTCAGTGCATCAGCACAATTCTCAGTGCCACATCTATGATGAATAACATAATCATAGGCAGACAATGTCAACGCCCACCTCTGGATATGGAACGATACATTGGTATTAATACCTTTGTTTTCCGAAAACAATGAAATGAGTAGCTTGTGATCCGTTTCGAGTTCAAAACGAAGACCAAACAGATACTGATGCATCTTTTTGACCCCATACACACAGGCCAAAGCTTCTTTTTCTACCATGCTGTAAGCTCTTTCCGCCTTTGACAAACTTCTCAAAGCATACGTAACAGGTTGTAGCTTGCCCGACTCATTTGCTTGTTGGAGTACACAACCAACCCCATTTGATGAAGCATCACAGGCCAATACAAGACGCTTAAGGGATCATAATGAACAAGCAACTTGTTTGAACAGTGCAGATTCTTAGCTTTCTCAAAGGCTCTATCTTGAGACACACCACAGACCCAGTTGTCGCCTTTTCTGAGTAACGCGTGCAGTGGCTCTAATAAAGTGCTCAATCTGGGTAAGAAATTACCAAAGTAGTTGAGTAGCCAAGGAATGAACGCAGCTCCGTTACATTGTGAGGCCTGGGTGCATTTTTGATGGTGTTCGAATCAGTAGACCTGATGCCATCAGCAGCAATCTTCCTCCCAAGGAATTCAACTTCAGGTGCCATGAAGGCACACTTCAAACGTTTCAACCTGAGTCCCACTTTGTCCAGATGATGTAGGACTTCTTCAAGATTGTTCAGATGTTCAGTAGTGTCGCGACCTGTGACCAGAATGTCATCTTGAAATATGACAGTTCTGGGAACGGACTTCAGTAGACTCTCCATATTCCTCTGAAAGATGGCTGCAGTCCTTTATGGGTGTTAATGCAGGTGAGTTTCTTCAAAGTGTCGACAAGCTCCTGTGTCATATAGGCTGATGTCAGATCCAGCTTAGTGAACAACTTTCCACCAGCTAGCATGGCGAATGGATCGTCAGCCTTCGGTAACGGGTACTGATCCTATTTCGAAAAGCGGTTCATCATCACCTTGTCGTCTTCACAAATACTGACAGTGCCATCATTCTTCAACACAGCAACAGTAGGACTGGCCCACTCATTAACCTCGACCGGTGGACGTTGGAGTCTGTCAAGCTCAATTTCAACCTTCTCCCTCATCATGTAGGGAACAGACCAAGCATTATGATAGACAGGCATTGCTTCAGAATCCAGGTGAATCTGCACCTTGGCTCCCGTAAAATTACCAATGCCCGGTTCAAACAAAGAAGGAAACTTCTTCAACACTTGAGCACACGAAGCGATGACACTGCTTTGATATCATTCCAATTCCACTTGATTTTCTCGAGCCAATTCCTGCCGAGCAGCGTTGGACCATTACCTGGGACGATCCATAACGGAAGATTATGAACCACACCATCATATGACACCTTGACCTCTGCACTGCCAATCACCGGTATGAGTTCCTTAGTGTAAGTACGTAATTTGGCATTGACTGGACTCAGCTTAGGCTTCACAGCCTCAGTGTCCCACAGCTTGTTGAATGTCCTTTGGCTCATTATCGACTGACTCGCATCCGTGTCCAGCTCCATTGATATAGGCATGTCATTCAACTTCACATTAACGATTATCGGCTGGCTCCTTCCCAAGAACGAATACAGACCATACACTTCCTCCTCAGGTTGTGTATCCGGGTCAGCACCGGACTGGTCATCATCAGCAATGTGATGAGTGGCAGCATACTTGCTCCGTTGTCTGAAGATGCCCCGCTTCTGTTTAAACCGACACTGATGAGGCCGATGATTGTCCCCACAACGCCAACAGGGTGAAATCGGATTCGTACCAGTTGGCGGACTTTGAGCAGCTACAGGTTTCACATAAGCAGTCGAGTAGGCCCTGCCATAAGCAGCTCTGCCAGACGATGACACAATCTTGTTTACAGTACTTGCCGTGGAGCTCCGACTCTTCGATGATACTTGCCTCAAATTATCATCAGTCGTCATGCATGCCTGGGCAGTCGCGATGGCCTTGCTCAAATCCAGCTTCTCTTCGGCCAATCACATCATGGTTGATGCCTATCACGAAGAGATCTCGCAGCATGTCTTCCAACACGTTCCCAAACTTACACAGCTCAGCAAGACGTCATAGGTCGGCAACGACACCCGACACATCCTGGCCCTCAGCACGGACATGCGTGTAGAAGCAACAGCGTGAGATGATTATCCCCTCTTTTGGCTTAAGATGGTCACGTACCAAAGAACACAAACCCCCATATTCTTTGTCCGTTGGACGTAAAGGCGAGAGAAGATTCTTCATGAGGCCATAAATTTTTGGACGACTAACGGTGAGGAAAACCGCCCTGCGCCGAACTGCATCAGCCTCTCCCTCCATTTTGTTGGCCACAAAATACTGATCGAGGCGGTCGATAAAATCTGCCCAATCCTCGCCATCCGTGAATCTCTCCGGAATTCCAATAGTGCCCATTGTATATGCGAAGGTTCTTAAGTTACCTCGCTGCCAAATGTAATGAATGTAATGACTCAAAAGACTTGTTACTGTAAACTGCCTCAGGTGTAAACCTGATCCAACTTTATTCGCGCCCAAAGTAACCCGCGTGACATGGTACCTGCGCTTATGTACCAGTGACCGCGCACATGCGCATACAGCCCGATGACCTCCGACAGTGGCGCCTCCTGGTGTCTGATGACCCCAAGCATAAATACATAACAACTAACCTTGTAATCGCTTGAGAATAGAAGATTAAGGGGTGATCGATTGAGATGTTTAAGGTAATTAGAGGATTTGACGGGTAGATGAAGAGAGACTGTTTCCTCTTGTGGCAGAGTCCAGAACAAAGGAGCCTAACCTTAAAATTAGAGCTAGGCAGTTCAAGGGCGAAATAAAAACAGAAAATGCTGGAAATCCTCAGCAGGTCAGGCAACCACTGTGGAGAGAGAAACAGAGTTAACGTTTCGGGTCAGTGACCTTTCGTCAGAAGGATGCCATCGCAGAAGTATGCACAATCCTACAGCCAGACTTGGGAACCACTTCCAGGACAGAGATGAATGTCAATGACTGTGAAGTTGCAGCTCCATTAAACTTTTATGTGGCTGGTTCATTCCAAGCAACGACAGTGGATTTCTGAGACATCTTATGACCTTTGGTCACAGTCTAAGGATAAGGGGTAAGCCATTTAGGACCGAGATGCGGAGGAACTTCTTCACCCAGAGAGTGGTGAACCTGTGGAATTCTCTGCCACAGAAAGTTGTTGAGGCCAATTCACTAAATATATTCAAAAAGGAGTTAGATGAGGTCCTTACTACTAGGGGGATCAAGGGGTATGGTGAGAAAGCAGGAATGGGGTACTGAAGTTGAATGTTCAGCCATGAACTCATTGAATGGCGGTGCAGGCTAGAAGGGCCGAATGGCCTGCTCCTGCACCTATTTTCTATGTGCATTATGCAAGTTGTGAGTGATTTGTTTGCTAGGGCCAGTGAGTTCATCATTTTCTCTTTTGAAAGCAGCCAGCAGCATGAAAGTGCACTGCACTTGTACTGTTGCACGATTCCCTCGAGTGGGGGGTATTACTGATGACACTCGGTCTTCTCACCAAACACCTAAAACAGATGGTGTGGTCATTTATTTTATTGTTGTTTGTGCGAGCATGCAGTGCGCAAATTAACCACCAAGTTTCCTGCATTACAACAGTGACGAGACTCCATTGTGTACTTCAGTGGCTGTAATGCTCTTTTGGATGTCCTGAGGTTGTGAAAGATGCTATATAAATGCAAGTTTGTTCATCCTTTCTTTCTCTTTCTCCTTCTCCTTCTCTTTCTCCCTCCCTCCCCCTCTCTTTCTCTCTCTCTCTTTCTCTCACTCTCTCTTTCTCCTTTTTGTTCCCTTCTTTCTTTCCAATCTTTTGGTATGCTCTGCAGCCATTTCTGACAACACCATTCTGAAACCCAAGAACAGGACTTGTGGTACAGTGCAGCACATGGGTCTTGGTCAAGCACAACATCGGTGTCTGAAAGCTGGGAGCTATGAATGTGGCATTACCCTGAGAGGGATTTCCATCATTTGTGCCAGACCCTTCCATCGCCACACCTGCTGGGCACTCCCTCAGCATTTGCCAGTGACTGCTTTTCAAAAATAATGGATTATTGGTAAAGTGTGTTGGATATCTTGATAATATGAAAGCTGTTACATAAATGCAAGTGCTTCCTCTTGAAACTGACTAATTGTACCTACCCACAGTGTGGTTACATTTGTGACCGTGCTTGACACTGTAGAAGGGGCGGGCCAGGAATCTGTGAGATGTGCAGTTGGGCTGATTGATGGTCAATGACACTACCTCCTTGTGTACCCAGAGAAACATAAGACGAACATATTTTTCAACAAAACAATAAAATAGCAATAAAACAGTCTTCAGAGAAACATCTAAAATTCTGATGGGACTGGACAGGTTAGATGCAGGAAGAAAATTCCTGATGTTGGGGAAGTCCAGAACCAGGGGACACAGTCTAAGGATAAGGGAGGGGTAAGCCATTTAGGACTGAGATGAGGAGAAACTTCTTCACTCAGAGAGTTGTTAACCTGTGGAATTCCCTACCGCAGAGAGTTGTTGATGCCAGTTCATTGGATATATTCAAGAGGCAGTTAGATATGACCCTTACGGCTAAAGGGATCAAGGGGTATGGAGAGAAAGCAGGAAAGGGGTGCTGAGGGAATGATCAGCCATGATCTTATTGAATGGTGGTGCAGGCTCGAAGGGCCGAATGGCCTATTCCTGCACCTATTTTCTATGTTTCTATGTTTCTATGTTTCAGAGCACTTGGCAAGACATTGTTGTGTACTCAACTGCAATGCTGCATTATATGCCTGTGTGTGAGGGACGGAATTTAGAAGAGACCAAATTGGGAGAATAGGAGGTGGTGTGGCAATATATATGTAAACTCCAATATTGAGGCACAAGTGAGAGAGGATATAAAAAAGGAAAGGGGAGACACAGAATCACCACCAACGATGTCTCCGCAAGATCCGACAAATCCCCTGGGAGGACAGACGCACCAACATTAGTGTCTTCGACCAGGCCAACATCCTCAGCATCGAAGCACTGACCACACTTGATCAGCTCCGCTGGGCAGGCCACGTTGTCCGCATGCCAGACACGAGACTCCCAAAGCAAGCGCTCTGCACGGAACTCCTTCATGGCAAACGAGCCAAAGGTGGGCAGCGGAAATGTTACAAGGACACCCTCAAAGCTTCCCTGATAAAGTGCAACATCCCCACTGACACCTGGGAGACACTGGCCAAAGACCGCCCTAAGTGGAGGAAGTGCATCCGGGAGGGCGCTGAGCACCTCGAGTCTCGTCGCCGAGAGCGTGCAGAAATCAAGCCCAGGCAGTGGAAAGAGCGTGCAGCAAACCAGTCCCACCCACCCCTTCCCTCAATGACTATCTGTCCCACCTGTGACAGAGACTGTGGTTCTCGTATTGGACTGTACCGTCACCTGAAAACTCAAGAGTGGAAGCAAGTCTTCTTCGATTCCGAGGGACTGCCTATGATGATTGGGCAGAATTAATAGCTGGCATCAGAGGTAAACTATTATTGGGGATATGAAAGAAAGAAAGACTTGCACTTTTATAGTGCCTTTCACGAGCACTTGACGTCTCAAAGTGTTTTACAGCCAATGAAGTAAGTTTGAGGTGTAGTCACTGTGGAAAAGTGGGAAACGCAGCAGCCAACTTGCGCATAGCAAACTCCCACAAACAGCAATGTGACACTTGCTCTGAACCCACCACCTTCTGACTCCGAGGCGAGTGTGCTACCCACTGAGTCACAACTGCCACTATCCGATAGACCTCCAGGGGTAAAAGCCTTGACCTGGAGCTATGGAATAAGGAAGCCTACGCATAACAGCAACAACAACTTGCATTTATATAACACCTTTAGAGTTGTAAAATGTCCCAAGTGCATAATGAGACCACAAAAAGTAAGGGATCTATAGTGGTTGGAGATTCAACTTAGCAGAAATTGACTGGGACAAAAACGTAAGACAGGGTCGGGATTTCTAGAGTTAATGTGAGTCTTATGACTCAGTTTATAAATTAGCCAACAAGGGGAAAAAACATGCTGGATTTGATTATGAGTAATAGGGATAATCAAGTCTCCAACACAAAGGTGGGTGAGGCTTTAAATACCAGTGATCATAATATGTTTAGATATGACCTTACAAGAATTGGAGAGGTTACTAAAACCCAGACAAAATTGTTCTTTTTTAAATTAATTCTGTTATGTTGTTATGCATTAATGCTTGGGGGTCACCAGACACCAGAGGGCGCCGCATTCGGAGGTCTTCGGGCTGTACACATGTGGCATGTGTGCTTGGTCACCTGTATATAAGTTGGGTGTCTTTGTCACGCTGGCACTCTTGGGCTGGAATAAAGATGGATCAGGTTGCACCTGAGTGAGTTTACATTAACCAGACTCTTGAGTCATTACAATTGGCGACGAGGTAATTTAAGAATCTCCGCATACACAATGGGCACTGTTGGAATCCTGGAGAAATTCGTGGAGGGCAAGGATTGAGCGAATTTTGTCGACCGCCTGGATCAGTATTTTGTGGCCAACGGCATGGAGGCAGAGGCCTACACAGTTACGCGCAGGGCAGTTCTCCTCACCGTTTGTGGTCTGAAAATTTACGGCCTCATGAAGAATCTTCTCTCGCCTGTACGTCCGGCGGAAAAAGGGTACGAGGAATTGTGTACGTTGGTGGGTAACCATCTGAAGCCAAAAGAGGGGATCATCGTATCACGCTACCGTTTCTACACACATGTTCGTGCTGAGGGCCACGACGTATCGAGACTTTTCGCCGACCTGCGACGTCTTGCTGAGCCGTGTAAGTTCGGGAACATGCTGGAAGACGTGCTGCGTGATATCTTCGTGATAGGCATCAACCATGATGCGATCCTCAAGAAGCTGTTGGCTGCAGAGATGCTGGATTTGAAAAAGGCCATCGCGACTGCCCAGGCTTGCATGACGACGGATGATAATTTGAGGCAGATATCATCGACGAGTCAGAATTCCACGGCAAGTATACTGTAAACAAGATGGCGTCGTATTCGGGCAGAGCTGCTTACGTGAAATCTGCCGCTGCTCAGAGCCCGCCAACTGGTTTGATCCAGATTTCACCCAGTTGGCGTTGTGGGAGCAATCATCGGCCTCATCAGTGTCGGTTTAGACAATACTCATGCAATGGATGTTCGAAAGTGGGGCATCTTCACAACGGAGCAAGCGTGGTGCGGCTCACCACATGGTTGATGAGGATTAGTTCAGTGATAGCCCAGATACGCAACCCGAGAAGGAAGCGAATGGACTGTATTCGTTCCTGAGCAAGAGCCAGCCGATAGTTGTTAATATGAAGCTGGATTGCGTGTCTGCATCAATGGAGCTGGACATGGGTGCGAGCCAGTCGATAATGTACCAAAGGTCATTCGACAAGTTGTGGTACACTAAGGCTGGAAACCGAAGCTGAGTCCAGTCAATGCCAGGTTGTGTACTTACACTAAGGAACTCATACCGGTGCTCGGCAGTGCAGAAATCGAGGTGTCATATGACGGTGTGGTTCACGAGCTACCATTATGGATCGTCCCAGGTAATGGTCCAACGCTGTTCGGCAGGAATTGGCTCGAGAAAATTAAGCTGAACTCGAATGATGTCAAGATGTTGTCCTCGGTGGATGATACTTCGTATACTCAAGTATTGAAAAAGTTTTGTTCTTTGTTTGAGCCGGACATTGGTAATTTTACGGGAGCCAAAATGCAGATTCACCTGGACTCCAATGCAAGGCCTGTCTATCACAAAGCTCGGTCTGTTCCATACATGATGAGGCAGAAGGTTGAAATTGAGCTCGACAGACTCCAGCCTGAAGGGATCATATCACCGGTCGAGTTTAACTAGTGGGCTAGTCCCATTGTTCCTGTGTAGAAGAGTGATGGCACTGTCAGGATTTGTGGAGACTATAAGGTTACGATTAACCGATTTTCGAAACAGGATCAGTATCCTTTACCGAGGGCTGATGACCTGTTCGCCATGCTAGCTGGTGGAAAATCGTTCATGAAACTGGATCTGACGTCGGCCTATATGACACAGGAGCTTGTCGACACTTCGAAGAAAGTCACCTGCATCAACACCCATAAAGCACTGTTCGTCTACAACACATGTCCTTTTGGAATTTGTTCGGCTGCAGCCAAATTTCAGAGGAATATGGAGAGTTTACTGAAGTGCGTTCCGAGAACTGTCGTGTTTCAAGATGACATTCTGGTCACATGTCGTGACACTGCTGAACATCTGAACAATCTTGAAGAAGTCCTACATTGTCTGGACAAAGTGGGACTTAGGCTGAAACGTTCAAAGTGTGTATTCATGGCACTTGAAGTCGAATTCCTCAGGAGGAAGATTGCTGCTGATGGCATCTGGCCCACTGATTCGAAAACCGAGGCCATCAAAAATGCACCCTGACCTGATAATGTGACAGAGCTGCGTTCGTTCCTTGGGCTACTCAACTACTTTGGTAATTTCTTACCCAGATTGAGCACTTTACTAGAGCCAATGCATGTGTTACAAAGAAAAGGTAACAACTGGTTCTGGGGTGCATCTCAAGATAGAGCCTTTGAGAAAGCCAAGAATCTGCTATGTTCAAACAAGTTGCTTGTTCTTTTGATCTGCTTAAGCGTCTTGTATTGACCTATGATACTTCACCATATGGGGTTGGCTGCGTACTCCAACAAGCAAATAAATCGGGCAAGCTACAACCTGTTGCGTATGCTTTGAGAAGTCTGTCTAAAGCGGAAAGAGCTTACAGTATGGTAGGGAAAGAAACTTAGGCCTGTGTATATGGGGTAAAAAAAATGCACCAGTACCTGTTTGGTCTTCGTTTTGAACTAGAAACGGATCACAAGCCACTCATTTCATTGTTTGCGGAAAACAAAGGTATTAATACCAATACATCGTCCCGCATTCCAAGTTGGGCGCTGACATTGTCTGCCTATGATTATGTCATCCGTCATAGACCTGGTACTGAGAATTGTGCCGATGCACTGAGTCATCTGCCCTTACCCACAACTGAGATGGAAATGCGTCAACCTGCAGACCTGTTAGTAATGGATGCTTTTGAGAGTGAAGGAACTCCTGTCACTGCTCAACAAGTTAGGATCTGGACCAGCCATGACCCTATTTTATCGGATGTGAAACGGTGTGTACTCAGCGGTGATTGGTCTGCCATACCTATGGAGATGCGTGAGGAGACCAAACCTTACATAGAAACATAGACATAGAAAATAGGTGCAGGAGTAGGCCATTCGGCCCTTCTAGCCTGCACCGCCATTCAATGAGTTCATGGCTGAACATTCAACTTCAGTACCCCATTCCTGCTTTCTCGCCATACCCCTTGATCCCCCTAGCAGTAAGGACCTCATCTATAGAAACTGTCGTAAGGATGAGCTGTCCATTTAATCAGCCTGTTTACTGTGGGGTGATCGTGTAATCATGCTGAAGAAAGATAGAGAAAAATTTGTACGTGAACTTCATAGCACTCATCCTGGTATTGTCATGATGAAGTCCATTGCTAGGGCTCATGTACGGCGGCCTGGAATTGACTTTGATCTGGAATCATGCGTACATCAGTGCAATACTTGCATGCAGCTAAGTAAAGTACTCGCGGAATCTCCGCTGAGATTGGTCGTGGCCATCCAAACCATGGTCGAGGATCCACATTAGTTTTGCGGGCTCGTTCCTAGGAAAGATGTTCTTTGTCTTGGTAGATGCATATTCTTAGTGGATAGAGTGTGTTATTATATCATCCAGCACGTCTACAGCTAACATTGAGAGCCTTTGTATAATGTTTGCTACTCATGGTATGCCTGACATTGTTGTAAGCGACAACGGATCTTGCTTCACAAGTCTTGAGTTCCAGGATTTTATAAAACTCAATGGCATCAGACATGCGAGATCAGTTCCATTCAAGCCTGCTTCTAATGGTCAAGCAGAGCGTGCCGTTCAAACAATCAAGCAAAGTATGAAACGTGTAACTCAGGGCTCACTGCAGAGACGGTTGTCATGTATATTGCTCAGTTACAGGTCAAGACCTCATACGCTTACTGGGGGTCCTCCTGCTGAACTACTGATGAGGAGAAATCTCAAGACCAGACTTTCTCTTGTTCATCCTGATTTGAATGATCATGTTGAAAATAGACGTCAAAGTCAGCAATGGTGTCATGATTGTGTTTCTGTGTCACATGACATCTCGGTCAACGATCCGGTTTATGTACTGAACTATGGTCAAGGTCCAAAGTGGATCTCTGGCACTGTTACAGCCAAGGAGGGTAACAGAGTGGTTATTGTCATGCAGGAAACACCTTGACCAGATTAAACTGCGGCACACTGATGAACTGAAACTGAGTGAGGAAGATGCAGTCAGTGACCAAGCAACCATTGCTCACTCATCAAAAGACTCTGCTGACATTACTGACTCTGAACCTTCAGTCTCTGATGTGGTCATGACCACTCCCATCTGATTGGCTACTCAGCCCTCAGTCTCAACGGACTCAGAACGCTCGCCCAGAGCCAAAGTTGAACTGAGACGATCAACTCGTGAGAGGAATGCCCAGACAATCTTAATTTGTAAAAGGACTGTTGTTAAGATTTTAAAAGGGGGATATTGTTATGTATTAATGCTTGCAGGTCACCAGACACCAGAGGGCGCCGCGGTCGGAGGTCATCGGGCTGTATGCATGTGGCATGTGTGTTTGGTCACCTGTATATAAGCTGGTTAACTTTGTCACGCTGGCACTCTTGGACTGGAATAAAGATGGATCAGGTTGCACCTGAGTGAGTTTACAGTAACTGGACTCTTGAGTCATTACAAATTCCATGGGCAAGGTCAGCACTTATTGCTCAGCCCTAATTGCTCTTAAGAAGGTGGTGTGGTGAGCCACCTTCTTGAACAGTTGCAGTCCGTGTGGTGAAGGTGCTCCACAGTGCTATTAGGGAGGGCGTTCCAGGATTTTGGCCCAGCAACGACGATGAAGGAACGGCGATATATTTCCAAGTCAGGATGGTGTGAAACATGGAGGGGAACTTGCAGGTGGTGGTGTTCCCTTGCACCTGCGGCCCTTGATTTATTTTTAAGAGGACCAAATTTATGTGCTTCAGATGTGTTGTCAGAGCGGGCGTTGAAGGTTTGAATATGGCTCGGAGAACGGAGGATCTACCGAGTTCCTTCAAAGTGGTGATTCTGAATGCAATGAACTGATGCAAAGCAATAGAACTAAGATTAAAAGCACTGCTTCTTGTTGGAATGGTACTACTGAGCAACTCATAAAGAAGGAAGAAAACGCATTTAAGGCCCTAAAGGAAAATGACAGAATTAAGTCAGATTCAACACCAAAAGACATGCCTGGAGACTAAAAAGGGCATCAAAATGGCAGAGGCAGTTTTTCAAATTGAGTATGGCAAGAGATGTGATGGATAATAATTTTTTTAAGTGATATTTAGAGAACAGGAAAATGGAGGGATGGAGTGGTGCCACAGAGAGTGGGGTCGGGTGAGGACAGTACAACTGATGCTACACAGGCTGCAACGGTGCGAAATAACTTCTTCGCTTTAGTCTTTACCCAGGAAGAGACCGGTAATTGATTTTATCTGGCAAGGGAGTTGGTAGGTGTTGCGGAAGTAAGCTGTAACTCTATTCACTTTACTACCAGTATGGTTGTCGAACATCTGAGCAACATTCAGGTAAATAAATCTCGGGCCAGATAAAATGCCTCCGAAGAAATAAGGGAGGAAAAAAATAGTGAAAGTGTCTGTTTTGCAAGTCAAGTACTTTTAATCTTTATCAAATTGCCGAGGTAAAAATAGAGATAGAGATGATTAAATGCATTTGAACCTAATCCATTTGATTTTCCCAGGCTTGGCCATCAGTTTTATAACCTCATGAAATTATTTTAGTAGCAGTTGCAACTGGCGTCCAGCTAGGTGTCTGGTATCAAATATCAATGCTTAAATGCAAATTATTTGATTCTTGTTGGTTTATGAAGAAGCCAATAAACTTATTAGGCTTCTTTGCAGCAGTTAATTTCAAGCACTTTGAAATTGTCTTTTGAGTGGACAATTCACTTTGAATGTGATTTTACAATGTTTTTGCCACTTAACAGTTTGAATTAAACTCAGCAAAAGTATAGGATTGCCCAACCTCCCATTTTCTACCATTCAGCCCCAGGTAACTTGAGCAATGTTTGATTAATACAGTCTGAATGTAAAATGCTCAACAGTTTTTAAAACTACTGCATGTAGTCTACTTTGCTACATACTGGGGGAGAAATTTGGTCGCGCCTCTGTTGTGGCGTTAATCGAGGTGGAGCAGTACTTTTAGCACCTTGAAAAAGTTTGTGCCTCCCACCCAGAAGTTTGTCAGAATCGGTCGAAGAGCTGACAGGGACGCTAAATCAGCCGTTGCACACCAGAGCTGGGGGGGGGAACTAACAAAAATGCCGGCGCTAAATTAATCGAGTTATTGCGCATGCGCCGAACTCCGATTCAGATCCCGGGAAAAGCCGAGTTTTAAAGGCGTGGCATAGTCATGCACCCATTACCCATTAAAGTTTGCAAAATCACTTTTTCTCAAGCTGCACTCTTATTTCTGTCTGCTGCTGAAAACCCGGAGGCTCACCACCGTGCTGTGTGTAAACGTTGCACTGACTGTGACCTCCGAGGGAAGCGCTTCCTCATCCCTTTAAGTAGCCACCAGTTAATGACTCTGCAAGCCTGTACCGACTGTTTTTCCAGATGTTGTTCTTGGCGGCCGCACCTATTTTTCCGACTAGGGCGCAAGCGTGGGCGTTGGGCCAGGAATACGTCATGATCGGAGTGATTGTCAGCAGCCAGGCACTACTGGTTTGCGCCCCGGTGAGCCTCTAAGGAATTTTCAGTCGGGGCGCTAAATGCTGTGCTCCTGGTCGGTAACGCCTCTTCTGGCTGCTAACTGAGGCATTAGACAATCGACAATCCAACCCATGGTTGTGATGATGTTACGTACTTTGTCCTGCAAGTGTGTGATCTTAGAGAAGCTAAAATGTCTTCCATTGACGAGAAGAGCTCAGTTCCAACTTGACAACCATATGTAAATACTTCAATAACAGTGGTCCTTCTTAATTATCTGCCAGGTTGTCTCAGTTATTGTCAACCGCACCTGAAAATATAATGTCATTTACTCTGAAGAATTGCACACTTCCTGCGATCATCCTGCTCTTTACGGCTAATTTAGCTCAACCCTCCTTCACTTTTATTGCTGAATTATGGAACTCAATTCCAATTAACAGAAAATGATCTTCAAATCTGAAAACCTTGAAGCAAAACTTAAAATTTCTCCCACGGCAAGTAAATTGTTGCAGTCATTAGTGTACAAGTAGCCGTTTAATTTGTGATTTAAAAAAAAAATTTTTTTTTTATTCGTTGCCAATCTTTCCAATTCTTTGTCAGATCATCTTGTCAGATTACAAACGCCAGAGGTCACCTTGCACACATTGTGATGCTCTTATTCCATGTATATTACTTTATTCTAAGTATTTGTGTTGGCTTTCCCTCTCATTGTCAAGGCTTCACTTCTTACACATTTCTGTCATAATGTCATCAGGATTTGCCTAGCCTCGTGCAAATAAGTCATTATGAATAACTGTAATTGTTTAAAATTAAAATAAAATGTACTGGCTCTTATCAACGTTATCAGACTTGATCTCAACTGAATGCCACTGTATTGGTTTTACTTCATCAAGCTTGTTCATATTGTCCATGAATCTAATTTTCTGAGAAGGACTGCCTGGCAGATAGCAATAGTGGATTCTCTCATCGTTTTTCATTTTGAAGTGTTAGCAAATGCAAAAAGTAGTTAGCTAACCAATATTCTTCTTTCCGAGTGGTTCTTCATTTCAGTTCTACTTTTCCCTTTAGAATTTATGAACGTAGCTTTATCAGCACTTCCAGGATGGGTCTGGGAACATTTCCAGACATATGACTAGATTGCATATACTAATGTGTGATCCCTGCGGTGATGTGAACCAGCCACTGCATACCAAGATCGCTGGATGTTCAAGTAGAATATTAAAATGGCTCTTTGGCTCCATTGATAAAGCAAAGTTGTGCCAGTGGGGTCAACGATGAGTCACTTTTATTCCTTTATGCTTATTTTGTAAAAATGATTCATTCACAGGATGTGGACGTCACCGGCAAGGTCAGCATTTATTGCCCATCCCTAATTGCCCTTGAGAAAGTGGTGGTGAGCTGCCTTCTTTAATACAACTGAGTGGCTTGCTAGGCTATTTCAGAGGGCAGTTAAGAGTCAACCACAGCACTCTGTGGGTCTGGAGTCACATATAGGCTAGACCAGGTAAGGACAGCAGATTTCCTTCCCTAAAGGACTTCAGTGAACCAGATAGGTTTTTATGACAATCCAGTAGTTTCATGGGGCTCAATTTTCCCCAGTATTTGTGCCGGTTTTTTTTGAGCAGGCTGCTTTTTCTGGCCTAAATTAAAAATCCCCAGTTTCCCCAATCAATTTGCACCAGCGTAACTCAGTTCGTTACGAATTTTTTAAGTCAGTTTTTTTTCCAGCCAAAGGGGGCGTAACCAGTCACCTACGCCACTTCTGCCAATTTAGGGAAGTTTGGCCAGCTGAGAGATACGCCAGTTCTGATTAGGCCAGCGTATGTGGCCTGTCCTGAAAAACCTTCTGGAGAGTTAAGGAAATCGGCACAGGTAAGGGAAACGGTGCAGCAGACGCCCGGACACACTGAAAGAATTGAAAAACACATAGCAGCAACTAACCTCCAACCCCATCCGAAGGCTGTCCGGCCTCATTCTCGATCCCCGGTTCACACACACAGGAAGGCTGTCCGGCCTCATTCTCGATCCCGGTTCACACACACAGGAAGGCTGTCCGGCCTCATTCTCGATCCCCGGTTCACACACACAGGAAGGCTGTCCGGTCTCATTCTTGGTCCTCGGTTCACACACACAGGAAGGCTGTCCGGCCTCATTCTCGATCCCCGGTTCACACACACAGGAAGGCTGTCCGGCCTCATTCTCGATCACCGGTTCACACACACAGGAAGGCTGTCCGGTCTCATTCTCGGTCCTCGGTTCACACACACAGGAAGGCTGTCCGGCCTCATTCTCGATCCCCGGTTCACACACACAGGAAGGCTGTCCGATCTCATTCTCGGTCCTCGGTTCACACACACAGGAAGGCTGTCCGGTCTCATTCTCGGTCCTCGGTTCACACACACAGGAAGGCTGTCCGGTCTCATTCTCGGTCCTCGGTTCACACACACAGGAAGGCTGTCCGGTCTCATTCTCGGTACCCGGTTCACACACACAGGAAGGCTGTCCAGTTCCATTCTCAGTCCCCAGTTCACAGTCCGGTCCCATTCGAGAGAGAGAGAGAGAGAGAGAGAGAGAGAAAGAGAGACCCGAACAGGCGGGTTGGAGGTAAGGTGGTGCTATGTGTTTTTCAATTCTTTTAATGTGTTAGAAACATAGAAACATAGAAAATAGGTGCAGGAGTAGGCCATTCAACTTCAGTACCCCATTCCTGCTTTCTCGCCATACTCCTTGATCCCCCTAGTAGTAAGGACCTCATCTAACTCCTTTTTGAATATATTTAGTGAATTGGCCTCAACAACTTTCTGTGGTAGAGAATTCCACAGGTTCACCACTCTCTGGGTGAAGAAGTTCCTCCGCATCTCGGTCCTAAATGGCTTACCCCTTATCCTTAGACTGTGACCTCTGGTTCTGGACTTCCCCAACATTGGGAACATTCTTCCTGCATCTAACCTGTCTAACCCCGTCAGAATTTTAAACGTTTCTATGAGGTCCCCTCTCATTCTTCTGAACTCCAGTGAATACAAGCCCAGTTGATCCAGTCTTTCTTGATAGGTCAGTCCCGCCATCCCGGGAATCAGTCTGGTGAACCTTCGCTGCACTCCCTCAATAGCAAGAATGTCCTTCCTCAGGTTAGGAGACCAAAACTGTACACAATACTCCAGGTGTGGCCTCACCAATGCCCTGTACAACTGTAGCAACACCTCCCTGCCCCTGTACTCAAATCCCCTTGCTATGAAGGCCAACATGCCATTTGCTTTCTTAACCGCCTGCTGCACCTGCATGCCAACCTTCAATGACTGATGTACCATGACACCCAGGTCTCTTTGCACCTCCCCTTTTCCTAATCTGTCACCATTCAGATAATAGTCTGTCTCTCTGTTTTTACCACCAAAGTGGATAACCTCACATTTATCCACATTATACTTCATCTGCCATGCATTTGCCCACTCACCTAACCTATCCAAGTCGCTCTGCAGCCTCACAGCATCCTCCTCGCAGCTCACACTGCCACCCAACTTAGTGTCATCCGCAAATTTGGAGATATTACATTTAATCCCCTCATCTAAATCATTAATGTACAGTGTAAACAGCTGGGGCCCCAGCACAGAACCTTGCGGTACCCCACTAGTCACTGCCTGCCATTCTGAAAAGTACCCATTTACTCCTACTCTTTGCTTCCTGTCTGACAACCAGTTCTCAATCCATGTCAGTACACTACCCCCAATCCCATGTGCTCTAACTTTGCACATCAATCTCTTGTGTGGGACCTTGTCGAACGCCTTCTGAAAGTCCAAATATACCACATCAACTGGTTCTCCCTTATCCACTCTACTGGAAACATCCTCAAAAAATTCCAGAAGATTTGTCAAGCATGATTTCCCTTTCACAAATCCATGCTGACTTGGACCTATCATGTCACCTCTTTCCAAATGCACTGCTATGACATCCTTAATAATTGATTCCATCATTTTACCCACTACCGATGTCAGGCTGACCGGTCTATAATTCCCTGTTTTCTCTCTCCCTCCTTTTTTAAAAAGTGGGGTTACATTGGCTACCCTCCACTCCATAGGAACTGATCCAGAGTCAATGGAATGTTGGAAAATGACTGTCAACGCATCCACTATTTCCAAGGCCACCTCCTTAAGTACTCTGGGATGCAGTCCATCAGGCCCTGGGGATTTATCGGCCTTCAATCCCATCAATTTCCCCAACACAATTTCCCGGCTAATAAGGATTTCCCTCAGTTCCTCCTCCTTACTAGACCCCCGACCCCTTTTATAACCGGAAGGTTGTTCGTGTCCTCCTTCGTGAATACCGAACCAAAGTTGCGAGGTGGCTGTATGCTTCACTTTGCAGTCTCAGCACATTGTGTCCCTGGTTACCATGGCAGCCCGATCTTTTTGGCGCAGATCAAGGCTCCACCCCCTTCGGGTTAGGCCACGCCAAAATGAAGAGATCCAACAGGGAAACTTACAACACTTTTTTTTGGGCGTACTTGGTCCCCCAAAAATCGGGGGTAACTCTTCAAGTATGCCAAAAAAATGCTTTGGGGAAAATTGAGCCCATGGTCACCATTACTGACACGAGGTTTTAAATTCCAAATGTATTTAATTATTTTGAATTTAATTTCCCCAGCTGCCATGGTGGAGATTTGAACACTTGTCCCTTGGATCATTAATCTAGGCCTCTGGATTACAAGCCCAGTAACATAACCACTATGCTATATATTTAGGGTTGAATAAGAAGCCTCAAGGATGCCATTAACCTATCATTTTATTTAATTTTCAGCAGATCAATTTTTTCAAGAAGAATATTGTTCTGCATTTCAGTTTTATGAGTACTTTTACACTGAACTCGGGCAGAATTTTGCTTCCTTGAAATAGCAAATATTTCAATTGAACCTTTCATTAAATTCTATTTATTCTTTTTTTCTCCCTTTCATCATGCGTGCTTTTAACTCTCTTAGGTAGACACATATGTTGGTACTTTTTACCCCACTTACGTGGGGCTACAGCATTCCCCTTGGTTTAACCTAATAATTATCACAAATTGACCTCCCTAATGCGTTAACCCAGTTTTTTTACTTCAGCATTATATTGGTCAGAACCCTTCCTCAATGGATTCACCCCAATTGACTTTCTATTTTGATGCTGGGACTGAGCAAAACCCGCAAAAAATCATTGAAACTTCCCTTACAGTGTTGACGTGTAATTGCTTAGACGTAATCTTCTCTCTCACATCTTTCCAGTCCATTGAATCAACCCTAAAGGAGTGTCATTTTTTCAATAATGCTGCTTTGAGATATATTTCTTTGACTTTATTTAGTTGTAACAGTAGGTACCTTCATTTGACGAAATGAATCAGTTCAGTCTCCTGGGCCATAACTGCCTTTAGGCACTTTTTGTGACATGTCCTATGACTCATTTAGTCCAAGGTATCAAATAAATACAAATTGCATTGCATGTCGTTAGCCTATGGGCTGTGGATTATTTTTGGATCTGCTATCCATTGTCACTGGAGTTTTTTTGGCATGCAAGCCAATGTAAGCAAGCAGCCCACTCAGTCTACTGAATAATAGAGAAACCTTTTTTAAAAAAGACTTGTTCCGGGATGTGGGCATTGCTGGCAAGGCTAGCATTTATTGCCCATCCCTAATTGCCCCTGAGAAGGCGGTGGTGAGCCGCCTTCTTGTACCACTGCAGTCCTTGTGGTGAAGGTACTCCCACAGTGCTGTTAGGGAGGGAGTTTCAGGATTTTTCCCACTCAATAAGATTATTATTTTGCGTTTCAGTTTTATGAGCTCATTTACACTGGACTCATGCAGAATTTTGCAGCTACACTCATCCAGGCAAGTGGAGAGTATTCCATCACACTCTTGACTTGTGCCTTGTAGATGGTCGAAAGGCTTTGGGGAGTCAGGAGGTGAGACACCGCAAAATACCCAGCCTCTGACCCGCTCTTTTTACCACAGTATTTATGTGGCTGGTGCAGTTAATTTTCTGGTCAAGGGTGACCCCATCCCCCCCCAGGATGTTGATGGTGGGAAATTTGGCGATGGTAATGCCATTGAATATCAAGGGGAGGTGGTTAGACTCTCACTTGTTGGAGATAGTCATTTCCTGCACTTGTGTGGTGCGAAAGTTATTGCCATTTATCAGCCCAAACCTGAATGTTGTCCAGGTCTTGCTGCATGCAGGCATGGACTGCTTCATTTTCTGAGGAGTTGCAAATGGAACTGAACACTGCAATCATCAACGAGCATCCTCACTTCTGACCTTATGATGGAGGGAAGGTTATTAATGAAGCAGCTGAAGATGTTTGGGCCTAGGAAAGTGTCCTGAAGAACTCCTGCAGTGATGTCCTGGGTC
Source organism: Pristiophorus japonicus (assembly GCF_044704955.1). Lineage (NCBI taxonomy): Eukaryota > Metazoa > Chordata > Chondrichthyes > Pristiophoridae > Pristiophorus > Pristiophorus japonicus. Next base: position 41,919,204 of record NC_091979.1, read on the forward strand.
TGGGATGATTGACCTCCAACAACCACAACCATCTTTCTTTGTGCTAAGTATGATTCCAGTTAGGGGAGAGTTTTCCCTATATTCCCATTGACTTCAATTTTACTAGGGCTCCTTGATGCCACACTCGGTCAAATGCTACCTTGATTTAAGGGCAGTAACTCTCACCTCACCTCAGGAATTCAGCTCTCTTGTCCATGTTTGGACCGAGGCTGTAATGAGGTCTGGCGGAAATCAAACTGAGCATCGGTGAGCAGGTTATCGGTGAGTAAGTGCTGCTTGATAGCACTGTCGATGATACCTTCCATCACTTTGCTGATGATTGAGAGCAGACTGATGGGATAGTAATTGGTCGGATTGGATTTGTACTACTATTTGTGGACAGGACATACCTGGGCAGTTTTCCATTATCAAGTAGATGCCAGTAAGGCGCGGCTAGTTCTGGAGCACAAATCTTTGGCACGACAGCCAGGATGTTGTCAGGTCTCATAGCCTTTGCCGTATCCAGTGTGTTCAGCCGCTTCTTAATATCATGGAGTGAATCGAATTAGCTGAAGACTGTCTTCTGTGATGGTGGGGATGTCAGGAGGAGGCCGATATGGATCATCCACTCGGCATTTGTGGTTGAAAATGGTTGAAAACGCTTCAGCCTTGTCTTTTCCACTTGTGTGCTGGGCTCCGAGGATGGGGATATTCATGGAGCCTCTTCTTCCCATTAGTTGCTTAATTCTCCACCACCATTTACAACTGTTTTTAGCATGCTGCTTCCACTGTTTAGCATGCAGACCAGTTAGCCGTTCGGAAAATGCTGGAGGCCATTATTAAGGAAGCAGTAGCAGGATATTTGCAAAAGCATAATTCAATCAAGCAGAGTCAACATGGTTTTATGAAAGGGCAATTATGTTTGACAAATTTGCTGGGGTTCTTTGAGGATGTAACGAGCAGGGTGGATAAGGGGGAAGCAGTGGCTGTGGTGTATTTGGATTTCCAGAAGGCATTCGATAAGGTGCCACATAAAAGGTTACTGCACAAGATAAAAGTTCACAGGGTTGGGGGTAATATATTAGCATGGATAGAGGATTGGCTAACTAACAGAAAACAGAGAGTCAGGATAAATGGGTCATATTCCGGTTGGCAAACAATAACTAGTGGGTGCCGCAGGGATTGGTGCTGGGGCCTCAACTATTTACAATCTATATTAAAGACTTGGCTGAAGGGACTGAGTGTAATGTAACAAAGTTTGCTGATGATACAAAGATGGGTGGGAAAGCAAAATGTGAGGAGGACACAAAAAATCTGCAAAGGGATATAGAAAGGCTAAGTGAGTGGGCAAAAATTTGGCAGATGGAGTATAATGTGGGAAAATGTGAGGTTATCCACTTTGGCAGAAAAACTAGAAAAGTAAATTATAATTTAAATGGAGAAAATTGCAAAGTGCTGCAGTACAGAGAGACCTGGGAGTCCTTGTGCATGAAACACAAAAAGTGAGTTTGCAGGTACAGCAAGTAATCAGGAAGGCAAATGGAATGTTGGCCTTTATTGCAAGGGGCATAGAGTATAAAAGCAGAGAAGTCCTGCTATAACTGCACAGGATATTGGTGAGGCCACACCTTGAGTACTGCGTACAGTTTTGGTCTCCGTATTTAAGGAAGGATATACTTGCATTGGAGGCTGTTCAGAGAAAGTTCACTAGGTTGATTCCGGAGATGAGGGGTTTGACTTATGAAGATAGGTTGAGTAGGTTGGGCCTATACTCATTGGAATTCAGAAGAATGAGAGGTGATCTTACCGAAACATGTAAGATAATGAGGGGGCTCATTGGCGGAAAGGTATGATTCTGTGAGCATGACTATGTCATGCTGGTGCTTAACTAGTCTGTGGGACAGCTCTCCCAATTGACAGTGACAGTCTCTTCAAGGACCTTACTTTTTTTAAGTGCTTAAACTTTGTGAACTTTATGCAGAAGCTTCAACATTAAGAACCACACTGTTTAAACTTCTCAAAAAAATTACATCAGTAAAAACTTGTTGCAATTAATTGGATTTGGTTGTTACCAAGAAATGGCTGTACCATAATCACACTGAACACTGATCCCACTTGGCTAGATAGACGCTGTTATTTCAAAATGTGTTCTCCCAAACACTTTTCATTGAAAGAACAACCAACAGTAACGTGGATTAATCTAACGTCTTTAACACAGGAAAGCTTCCCAAGGCGCTTCACAGGAGCATAATCTGGCAGAAATTGACACCGAGCCAAAGAAGGAGATGTTAGCAGAGCTATTAACAGCTTGGTCAAAGAGTTGGGTTTAAAGGAGGAGAGGTGGACAGGTATAAGGAGGGATATAAAGCGCTTGGGTCCCAGACGGCTGAAGGCACAGCCACCAATGGTCCGTGAGAAAGGAATTGGGGATATGTGAGAGGCCAAAGTTGGGGGAATGCTGAGTTTTTGGAGAGTTGTCGGGCTGGAGGAGGTTACAGAGATAGGGCGGGGTGTGGCCATGAGGAGATTTGAACATGAGCATGAGAATTATAAGGCTGGAAATTGCGTAGCGCCCCGTTTGGGGCGATAGCTTTCGAAGGAGCGCAAAAGTATCGCCAGGTGAAAATGATTTTCTGCTCCCGGGAACTTCAGTTTTAGCGCTCCAAGAGGGAAGTGGAGCATTAAATCAAGCGCTATCACTTCCCTTAGAGCGCTGAAGGGAGTGAGGGGATGATAGCGGCAGAGCGCTGAACAATGTTCCGGGCACGCTGCTGTCTTTGGAGGCTCCTTCTCTCACTTAACGAGAAAGGCCAATGATGTGTTCAATCAATCTTTAGGTGTCTCTGTGGAGCCATGGGACCTGCGCTGCATGCAGAACAGCCCCAAGCACGCTGAGAGTGGAGGGCTGAGGAATCGCAAGGTCAAAAGCAATCAGAAGGCACCAGACTGGAGAGAGTAATCTATTTGGCCATACCTGACCACCACTGCTTTTAAATATCGCTCGCCAAGCAGGCAGACGAGGTGACAACATCTCCAGCAGCTGCCGTTGTTAACGCCCGGCGATGCTGCAGGGGGTGGGAGCGAATATCACATCTGGGGCGCTAACTGGGCGCTGCATAACTGATGACGTCACGATCTACGGGGCGCAAGAAAGCGAGGTGGTAAGTGTTTGCGCCAGCGCAAAACAGCCAGGGAAGTTCACGGGCATCAGTGAATTCGCCTCGCCCGACCGGTAACCCCTTAGCACCCCGTTACCGCCTTCCTTCAGGGGCTAATGGGAGGCGCTAACCAGGCGAATTTCTCCCCCATAAATTCAAAGCATTGGTGGTCCAGACAGTTGGTTAATCAAATTCCTGGCAGTTGTTAGAAGTTAGAATGTTGTAGATTCAACTTTCACTGCAGGACTTGAGCAAATAATAAATCCCATTAGTGCAGTGCTGTAAGGGACGGTTTTCAGGGGGTCAGCTTTCCCTTCTGACCTTATATGAGCGGTTTCGAATCGCTCCCACACCCTTGGTTCTCGACTCTGGAATTATGAAGGAACTGTGACAGACTTGGACAGACAATCGGTTTCAAGGAAGGAAGCAGGTATGGCTTTATTGTGTTTAAAAAGAAGTAAAAGGCACACCTTTAATAACACACACAGAATAGTGATACCAATACACACTGAGGGGTACAACACATTGAATAAATTGTCAAAATACAGCCTGTGGGGAAAAGAATACAGTTTAAACTCTAAATGGGGTAAAGAGGAGAATGCAGATACATTTACAAAAGTTGTCTCAGCCTCCCCCTCCCAATTCCCCTAACTAAGTAAGTTATAGCTCTGGGGGTTCAGGGGCTATGCTCACCAATCCCTTTTGACAGTTGCCGGTGAATCGCAGTTTCAGAGTTTGCTGCACTTTGCCTTCTAGGCGAGCAGTACCCCGGATGGAGGAGAGGACTTTGGACTGTGTAGTCTTCAGTTGGGGTGAGTCCACTGATGCGATAAGTCGCGTTTTGGATGTATGGGGTAAGTACCCATTTTCTTTGGTTAGGAATAGTTTTAGTTAGTCCTTTTAGGTCATTTCTCACCCATTGGTCATTTAGAGGTAGATTGTAGAGTGGAAACAAATGTCGATTCTTCGGTTTTTGCTGAGTTGGTTTCGGTTGGTCGTTTCGCTGGTTGTGGTGGCCTGGGTTGTCAATTTGGTTGCTGACAACCTTTCGTTTCGTGGGCCTCTTGCTGTCAGCATGCTCGGTCGATCCTTGATGGTTTTTTGTAGTTTTTTCCACTACTCCATTTCTTCACTCCCCACTTCCTGCTGCTTTTTTTCCCTTGTAAAACTGGGAATAGATGTACCCCAAAAAGGCTTCCTTATCTCCTGCCAAATCTGGCCCAGATCTTTGTTTCAAGGGAGCTGCTCATTCGTTTTGAGCTCTCTTCTTTGTCAGAATTTGGCGGGCTCATTCAGCGGTAATTTGATTATGATGTGGTAATGTGGAATATCATCTGTTGGCATTGTTGAAGCAGTGTTTAAACTCTTGGGCCGTTTGGCTGGGCCCGTGATTTCTACAGGCCTATTTGCACATGCAACCCAATAATGGTCTCCGGTGATTAGCCTGAAAGCTCTTGATGCGTTTATGTCTTAGGGAGCGAATTTTTATGTCTCACAGTTCTTGTTAGTTATCGATTGACTCATTCTCCTAGACAAATTGAATTAGCTCCAATACCCAATTCCTGAGTGAAGTCCCACCCTCTGTTCTGGCAGTCTGTTCGAACATGTTCCTTTAGAGATCTTAAACTTGTAAAGCTCTTAAGTATCTTCCTCAGAGTTTTTCCTAGGATACCAAAATGTTCATCGAGTTCCAAATTAAATTCCCTTTCCTATGAGTCCAAACACTGGGCAGGGGGGGGGGGCGCGGGGGGGTGCGGTGGGGTGCGGTGGGGGTGTCTCCATGAATGCATCCTCTTTTATCCCCTGCAGGCCTCGTCTGCCCTTTAAACTCATTTGTGTCCCAAAGTTTTTCCTTCCATTTTAAAAGTCCAAAAAAGAATTCTTCTCCTCTGCAGGGGAAAGGTACAAGGAATCTTTGCGAAATATTGGTAAATTCTACAGTCTGAGAGATTGCTGCATTATCGGAGGTGACATCCTTCACATGAGAGCCAAGTCCCTCTCTGCTTTGATGTCGGACATTAAGATTTCACGGCATTATTTGAAGAAGAGCATCCTGGCCAAAATAGCTCTTACAAGCAACACTGCCCAAAAAATAAATAACTGTCATTTCTCTCTCTGCTGTTTTTGCGATCTTGCCATATGCTAAAATAAAAATATATTATATTGTGCCTTTGATGTCCACAGTGCTTCACTGCCAATGAGGTACTTTTGAAATGTAGTGTCTGTTGTAATGTTGAGAAATACAGCAGCTAATTTTCACACAAGCCCCCACAGATGATGATGTTGCCTGGGCTGGAGAATTTTAAATCTGAGGAAAAATTGGATAGACTGGGGTTGTTTTCTTTGGAACAGAGGAGGCTGAGGGGAGACCTTATTGAGGTGTGTAAAATTTTGAGGGGCCTAGAAAGAGTGGATAGGAAGAACTTATTCCCCTTAGCAGAGGGGTCAGTAACAAGGGAGCATAGATTTATATAAGAGGTAGGAGGTTTAGGGGGGATTTGAGGAGACATGTTTTCACCCAGAGGGTGGTGGGGATCTGGAACTCACTGCCTGAAAGGGTGGTAGAGTCAGAAACCCTGATCGCATTTAAAAAGTACTTGGATGTGCACTTGAAGTGCCGTAACCTACAAGGCTACGGACCAAGAGCTGGAAAGTGGGATTAGGCTGGATAGCTCTTTGTCGGCCGGCAGACACAATGGGCTGAATGGCCTCCTTCTGTGCTGTAAATTTCTATGATTCTATGACAAACAGCAATGAGATATATGACCAGTTAATCAGTTTTGTGGGGGTGTTCATTGAAGGCTAAATATTGGCCAGGACAACTTCCCTATTCTTCTTCAAATAGTGCCATGGGATCTTTTACATCCACTTCTGTTTAACCTATCATCTGAAAGACAACACCCATGACAGTGCAATACTCCCTCCATAGTGCACTGAAGTATCAACCTAGTTATGTACTCGAGTCTCTGGAGTGGGGCTTGAACCCACAACTATCTTCCTTAGTAGTGGGAGTGCTACCAGTATACCAGGGACTATGTTTACCTGCATAACAACAGCCACTACGCTTAGAAAAAAAATCACTGTGTGAAGTGCTTGATGTTTCAGAGAGATATAATAAGACATTAGATTAATGCAAGTCTTTCCTTTTCTTTTAGATGTTCATTATTGCTTTAAGGGCTGTGCTCATGTTTATATAAGCCGGCCAGTTTGCTGTAATGTATTTTTACACTGTAACTTATGCAGAACCTCCCTCGATGGCTGTTGGTAACTACATTGTTCAGCATGGAAGTGGAGCTGGTAGATCATACGACTACTCAGTCTGTGCTAAGTTAACTGACCTCAACCAGGGGTCAACTTCTTATTAATTCATTCTTGAGATATGGGCATCTCTGGCCAGGCCGCCTGTAATGTATGCATCTGTGAGTATGCTCACAGGTTTGTATAGCTGTTGAGTTGTGAGTGCCTTCGCCAGTCGCGTGATGTAAAACCCCAGCCAGTTGGGTTCGGGGGATCCACGATGAGGCAGGTGGTTGTGAACCTGGTGGATGAACTGGTAATGTATAGTGTGATTGTTAAACCTTTGCTAATAAACCAACTAGTTCTTAACAGCAATGTGTTGCTGTGAATTCTGAAGCACAGAACCCACAAAGCAAATTCATTACATCACCCTTTACATAAAAGCAAAATACTGAGGATGCTGGAAATCGAAAATAAAAACAGAAATTGATTAAAGGAACTAGATGAAGGAATTGAGTGTAATATCTCCAAGTTTTGTCGATGACACTAAGCTGGGTGGTGGTCTGAGCTGTGAGGAGGATGCTAAGAGACTGCAGGGTAACTTGTGCTAGGGAAGTGGGCAAATGCATGGCAGATGCAGTATAATGTTGATAAATGTGAGATTATCCACTTTGGGGGCAAAAACATGAAGGCAGAATATTATCTGAATGGCGGCAGATTAGGAAAAGGGGAGGTGCAACGAGACCTGGGTGTCATGGTACATCAGTCATTGAAAGTTGGCATGCAAGTACAGCAGGCTATGAAGAAGACAAATGGTATGTTGGCCTTCATAGCTAGGGGATTTGTGTATAGGAGCAGGGAGGTCTTACTGCAGTTGTACAGGGCCTTGGAGAGGTCTTAGCTAGAATATTGTGTTTAGTTTTGGTCTCCTAATCTGAGGAAGGATGTTCTTGCTATTGAGGTAGTGCAGCGAAGGTTTACCAGACTGATTCCCGGGATGGCAGGATTGACATATGAGGAGAGACTGGATCGACTGGGCCTGTATTCACTGGAGTTTAGAAGGATGAGAGAGGATCCCATGGAAACATATAAAATTCTGTTGGGACTGGACAGGTTAGATGCAGGAAGAATGTTCCCGATGTTGGGGAAGTCCAGAACCAGGGGACACAGTCTAAGGATAAGGGGTAAGCCATTTAGGACTGAGATGAGGAGAAATTTCTTCACAGAGAGTTGTTAACCTGTGGAATTCTCTACCGTAGAGAGTTGTTGATGCCAGTTCATCGGATATATTCAAGAGGGAGTTAGATACGGCCCTTAGGGCTGAAGGGATCAAGGGGTATGGAGAGAAAGCAGGAAAGGGGTACTGAGATGAATGATCAGCCATGATCTTATTGAATGGTGGTGCAAGCTCGAAGGGCCGAATGGCCTACTCCTGCACCTATTTTCTATGTTTCTATGTTTCTATGAAACAGTCAGCAGGTCAAACAGCATCTGTGGAGAAAAGAAAAACTTGTGTTTATATAGCGCCTTTCATGACCACCGGACGTCTCAAAACACTTTACAGCCAATGAAATACTTTTTGAGGTGTAGTCACTGTAGTAATGTAGTAAACACGGCGGCCAATTTGTGCACTGCAAGCTCCCACAAACAGCAATGTGATAATGACCAGATAATCTGTTTTAGTGATGATGATTGAGGGACAAATATTGGCCAGCGCACCGGGGATAACTCCCTTGCTCTTCTTCGAAATAGTATCATGGGATCTTTTACATCCGCCTGAGAGAGCAGACGGGGCCTGGGTTTAACGTCTCATCGGAAAGACGACATCTCCGACAGTGCAGCTCTCCCTCATCATCATCATCATAGGCAGTCCTTCGAAGCGAGGATGACTTGCTTCCACGCCAAAAAGGGATAAGTTCTCAGCTGTTTCCATGAAGTAACTAATATTCCCGATCTCAAACTACATCGTGAAGATGAGAGCACGGAACACCAGGGAGAGGCAGAGAACCGGATTTTTTTAACGTGTGGTGGCGGGAGCACACCAGCCACCACACAGGCTTGACCGAGCTAGGTCTTGGCCCAGTGCTCGGTCCTCAGTACTGCACTGGAGTGTCAGCCTGGAATTATCTGCTCAGGTCCCTGAAGTTGGACTTGAACCCACAATCTTCTGACTCAGTGGCAAGTGTGCGACCCACTGAGCCAAAGCTGACACAGCTAGAGAGAAACGGCAGGCTGAACGTTTACCTTGCCATCGGGAAGGGTGAGTGGATTGCGCTGGGAACCCGGCCATTGAAGCCGCACGGCTCGCAGTGACTTTTTAAACAAAGTTACTGTAACCGGGTTCCCCAACCAATTAACTGGAGCGGGTCTGATGATGTCGCGGATGAAGCTGCTCCAGCTGAGATAGTTGAAGGAGCAATGGACAGATGTCACTTGAAGACTGGTGGAGACACAAGAGAGGTTGTTGGGGAAGAGAGTGGATTGTGTTAATAGTACGTTGCTTGTTGGTAAAGAAAATAATATTGGTGGACAATCAAAAATGTAGGCTCGGCACCAAGTAAGCTGCCCCAAGAGGGGAGTCCTCTTCCCTGCTGCCAGGAGGAAGGGGCCAGCAGCCGAGACTGAGAGAGCATGGCTGGGGATCTCGGAAGAAGTGAGCAGGAATGTGATAGGTTGCGGATCCAGTGTCGGAAACATTTTAATGACCTCATGAGGTCAGGAAAGATGAGTGCAATGCCACAGTGCCCTACATGCTGATGTACGTGTCACCCCAACCCCCTCACTCTGCCTTCCCAAGCCTACTCCTCTCACCAACCTACCTTACAGGTGCTCCCATCCCTCACTGTCTCTGCACTTACTCACATTCCCATCTGACTATTCACCACAAACACTCACCCTCATCCTAATGCAATGCAAGAATCATAGAAAGTAATGCCACAGAAGGAGGCCACACAGCAATGTCATGCCACTGCCGCATAGTCACCCTTTGCAGATGTAACCCATACATTCCTTACACTCATTCCATGACTCTCACTCAAAGTTCTCTTGTTTTCCTCCTTGCAGGAGAAGAGAGCACGGAACACCAGGGAGAGGCAGAGAACCGGAGGTGGCCCTCCAATTACCACTCCGTTGACAGCAGCAGAGGAAGAGGCCCTGGAAATAAGTGGAGTTGGGGTGCTGTGGGCGGTGGGAGGAGAGAGGGGAACCTCCCAGCTACCTAGTGACAGAATTAAATATCACAGAGCCACATGGCATGCAACAGTCACGCCAGTGAAATAGAATTGTGTGTGTAATGGTAACCTGAAACATTTATAGCCCCGTACGTGCCTCTGGGTGGTGGGGCTAACTGGGCACAAGGGCATTTACGCTTGGGGGAGGGGACACGAGCGCTTCCAGGAATTGCTCCGGCGATTTGGGGGCGCTGTACCCGTGTCGCCGCGCCCCCTCACCGCCCCGAAGTTGGCGCAGGCAGATGTCAATGCCAGCTCACGGGTCGTGAAGTTGGCGGACATCCGCTGCCAGGGCGCCCTTAAAGGGGAACCCCGAGCCGCCATTTTATCTTGTCAGCCGACTCTTGCATCGGCCCGATATTGGTGGCCCTCGTTTTGGGCGCCGAGCTGCTGGCCCGGTTAATTGCATCCCTAATAACCTAAAGAGCCTGCAGAGTGCACAGCAGCCCTCCCCTTTAATTGAAGGGGAGAGGTATTGTAGTGCATCAGCGCTATGCGGAGACAGCGCTCCACTTCCTTTTGAGGACAGCATGACCCAATTCCACGTCGAGGGCCGGACTTCTGGGCTGGGTGATAAAAGTCCCAGCCCCGCCTCAATCGGGGCGAGGGGCAATTTCGCCCCCTCTGACTCTCATAACAGTTCCAATTCATCTCGTTCCTCTTGCGCAGGCTCATCAAACATTCCCCCAATGTCCAGCCAGAGGAGGAAGTCGACTCCTCAGAGGAGGCTATGATCTTTCAGGGTGCACCATCACACGGCCCATGCGCACCCAGCACCAGTGCAGATACGCGCACCTCGGCGGGTCCAGTAAGAGAGAAGAGTGTTGTCACCTGGTGTCTCACAGATCACAAGTGAGCAAGAACGGATGGTGGCGGCAGGGACAGTAATGGAGCTTCATTATCGGAGGGCGCAGAACGCTCCAAGCAGTGCTCAGGTGGATGTCGGTGGCCGTCGACAAAAGAGGATCATTATTGAGGAGCAACCAAAAGTACGGGAGGCTCTGGTAGCTTTTCCAGCCACGATGTGCGCGGGGAGAATGGAGGAGCCCATCTCCAACATGAGCAGTACCACGTGGCAGGCGTTGGTGATGTCGTGCTTTTCTATGGAAAGGGTGGCCACCTGCATGGAGTAGCTAATGCGCCAGTCGAATGAGAGCATGTTTGCTGTGAACAACAGATGTAGACTCTGATTGCAGCAATATCTAGGAGCGATACAAACATAGACTTGGTCGTTCGTCGCCCCACTGATGTGTAGCAAGGTGCTCTCCAGCTCCTTGTTGGCATGAAAGTGTGGGTGGGCCATGAGAGGGATGATTGTGAGAGTGGACATGGAAGTGGCAACACTGCTCAAAGTGCTCCCACTTCTCCCCTGTTGCTCCCCTCCACCCCCCCCATCTCAGTCAGAGCCCCAGATGCATCCTCGGATCCCGCTGGCTGAGTGTCCCTGCACAGGTGGATGAGGAGCGAGCAATCTTTGGCGGGGCCCTCACGGGCTCCAAAACCCAGAGGATGTCCGCCAAAAGTGTCGCAGTCGGGAAGTGAGCAGCCTGCCTCTACCTCTGCTGAGGCCACAGGGGTTGCACGTCATAGAAGTAGCAGAAAAAGAAAAAGGACACAATTGTAGATGCATAAGTGTATGCACATGGGTGTATTATAAAATGTTAGAGAAAGAAAGACTTGGATGTATATAGTGCCTTTCATTAACACCGGACGTCTCAAAGGGCTTTACAGTCAATGAAGTACTTTTTGGAGTGTAGTCACTGTTGTAATGTAGGAAACGCGGCAGCCAATTTTCGCACAAGCTCCCACAAACAGCAATGTGATAATGACCAGATAATCTGTTTTTTTTGTTATGTTGATTGAGGGATAAATATTGGTTAGGACATCGGGGATAACTCTTTGCTCTTCTTCGAAATAGTGCCATGGGATATTTTATGTCCACTTGAGAGAGCAGACGGGACCTCAGTTTAAAATCTCATCTGTTGAAGTTATGAGCCACATAACTTTATTTCTTTGCACCACTTTCCCGTCTTGTCCATTTTTGCCTGCTACCTGGGAAGTGGTCTTGTCACTTGGATTGAATGGCGAGACATTACTTATCTTCGAGCTATGCGTGCGTGCAACAGAAATGGTTTGGTCATTTTAGGGCTGCTTTGTGGGGTTGGTGAGCGGCTTGGGGGAAGCCAGTACAGCATCTGGGAGCCAGATCAGTGCGCTGGTACAAGTTAACTAAATCGGGCCATTATGAGGCCATCCCCAGCCTCCTGGGTAGCAATGTGCACCGCTGCTGGTGCCATATCTACTTCAGGTTCTTCCTTGTGTTGCTCCTCATCCTCCTCCTCTGGAGCTGCTCTGCGCCTTGCTCTTCCTGCAGCTCCAATTCTTGCTGCTGTGCTGTGTTGTGCAATGCAATGATCATTCTGGAGACCCTGGCTGGTGCGTACTGAAGGGCTCCTCCAGATCAGTTCAGGCATCTGATGTGTATCTTCAGCGTTCCGATTGATTGCTCTATTACACATCTCGTCATCATCTGGCTTTGATTGTAGTGCTCTTCGGCCTCACTTCTTGGCCTCCTCAAGGATAGTCACCACTGTCCTCAACTTCTTTGCCTCAGGCTCCTTCCAGGGATCTGCAGGATTTCATAGTCGGCCGCCCACAGATGCATCACCCAGGTGACCGATGCCATGTTTCACCAGTCAGCCAGTTATGTGCACTTTTGCCACTGATGAAGCCTATATGACTGAGCGGACATTCAGCTTTGGCTGGCTTCCCACGGGTGCAGGGCATCATCGACTGCACACGTGGCCATCAAGGCACCCCCAGAAGTGTTTGTGAACTGGAAGGGTTTCCATCCCTCAATGTGCAGCTCGTCTGCAACCACACAACGATCATCATGCGTGTGTGTGCCAGATTCCCAGGGAGCTGTCATGACTCTTTCGTCCTGCTCCAGTCCGCCCTCCCTCAGCACCTCCGACCAGACTTACCATCTGGCTACTTGGAGACAAGGGGTATCTACTGAAGACGTGGCTGATGACAACCACTGGTAAGGTGTGTCCACCAGGTCCACTTGGCAGCAGGTCTTCTTCGAGCAGACTGCAAATGTCTGCCACAACCTGACGTGATAGGCTGAGCCTCCTGAGGAACTGCTGTTAAGTCATGTCCAGGAAGCTAATCCTCTGCCTATATATCTGTGTTGCGGGTATCACCTTCTGTATGGTGCAGCCCTGTGCTGACCCCCTCTCTCCTGTGGAGCGGCAAGTCGGTGAGGAGAAGGCTGCTGGTGTTACTGCTGCTGAGACTCATCTTGGTCCAAATCTGAGCTCCAAGATGAAACAGCATAAGTGGCACCCATGCTGATCTGATAGATGTCAGATAAAGTGATCAGAGAGGCACAATCCTCCAATGTAGTCAGAATCGCTTCCAAAGTTGTAGAAATGACCGATAAGCTCCTGAAAACAAACTCTCAGCACCAATGGTGTCAGCAAGAGCCTTTCCCTTGGGCAAGGAAGCAGGTGTGAGACGCGAGTGATTGTGTGACTTTTTTTACTGTCAATTATTCTGTTCCCACAATGGCCACTCTGCTCTCACCCTGCGTTCACAGACAAGGCTCAGCAAGTCCGGGAAACCCAGGGACAGCCAGTAAAAGCTGCAGTACGAGCTTTAAAAGGCTGTTAATTGCCTCTTAATGAGCTCTCAACTACTTTAATTCGCTTACCTGCCTCTCCCGAGCGGGTCTCTGACCCGCTGATTTACGCGCCCGAGTTAAAGGCTGTTTGAAGCTGGCTTTCCGACGTGCTGTCAGTTTCAGCGCTTTTAACTGCCCACCCGCTCGTAAACCCGCACACTCCGCAAAGTAAACATTTATCCCAGCATCAACGTTTCAGGTCGAGAGCATTTAGTTGCCGCAGGAAGATGGTGTTGGACCACCTTCTTGAAAGACTGAAATATTTATAGTGGTTTGACACAAATGAGTGATTTGCGAGGCCCCTTCTGAGGGCAGTTGGTGTGACCATGTTGGTGTGTAACTGGTGTCACTTCGAGGCCAGACCGGGTAAGGGCAGCAGATTTTCTTCTCTGAAGGACATTAATGAATTATTTGAGTTTTTACAATTATCCGATTGCTTCATCGTTCCTTTTGTTTACTGAGAGCAGTATTTTTATTTCCTGATTTTTTTATACTGAAAACAAATTCTCAAACACCATGATGGACTTGAGCTTGTGTACTGCTGTACCCATGAGTGGGCAGCACAATTGACCTCAGTGCACTTGTGTCATTGCGAGAACAAAACATCAGTCCAGGTTCACTCACTATCCAGCAACTCATGAAAGAAAGCGTATGTCCATAGACTTTGGAAGGCCAGGATTGATTTTGCCTGTGATGCCCCCACAGTCAAATAGCAAAGCATTGCTCAGTGTTTAGACTCGCACATGGAGAATTGGCATAGAGGATGGCCAATGCCTGTCATGCTTTATGCCAACATCACGCACTGCCTTTAAGAGAAAAGAGAAAAGAAATGAAAAGGAATGAATTGAATTTTAACAGCCAAAAACGGGTGGGTTAGGGTCGGGACAGATGTTAAAATTTAAAATATCTGAACCCCACCTCCAACCTGCCCACTTCCAGGTTTAATGAAGGCGGGACGAGGGGCGGGCAGCTTCTGACTAAAAGGCTTTGCAGGTTTTACGCTGGGCTGCCGGGTTTCATGGGCCTCGGGAAATCCGGTAGCTCAAGTGAGGCAAGGATACCTTCGGGGAGAAGGTAAGTGCCTTTACAGCACTGCTTGTGGGCCAAGAGAAGTAGGAGTGCTCCCCCCCTGATCAGACACCCCCCGCCATACAAGGACCCTCAGGATAGGACACCCCTCGGGTTCGGGGATCGGACCCCTCCAGGGTCGGGGTTCAGACACTTCCCCCGCCACCCCGGTTTCGGATCCCTCCCCGGATTGTGGATCGGGCCTGCCTGCTCCTGCAGCCTGCTCCAGACCTCTCCCCACCTGACTGGAAGCCAAGCCTGTCAATCAGGTTGACTTCCGGGCAGGGAACCCGTCAGTGACTGAAGATGCACGCGGCGGAGTGAAAATTGCACAGCATGAGGGGAAACACGGACTTCTGGATTTCCCGTCTGAAATTCCGTCCTCCCACGCCCGCCCCTGTTAATATCCAGGCCATAGTTGGGCAGATGAAACAGACTAAGGATGAGTTGAACTGAACTAAAATCATTGGCTTGTAAAATCTGGAGCTGAATTTTGGTTAGTAGGCAACAATTTAAATAGCGGGCTTGTCAGCTGTTGCGATTTTCCTCTTTTTTTCGATTTAAACTGGTGCCAACATTAGTTTGAATGTGACCATCTGTGAAAAGAAATCGGTTCCTGGTGACTCGTACCTAAATAAACTACATTAACGGTTATTTGTATGATTAGTGTTAAATCAGTTATTAGGGACTTTTGTCATTAGACTGTCATGTATCCTACATGGTTACTGCTTGTACTATTACAAGGTGTGCCAACAGAGGGCACCGCAGTGGGAGACTTGTAGGTTACCTGTACAGGTGTGCCTGGCCTAGTATGAAAGGCAGGTCACCAGGTGTGATCCTCAATAAAGGACTAAGGTTACTACAGTTCAAGTACAACACATTGCCTCGTGGAGTCATTATCAGAGCATCGAAAGACATAACATAGACTCTTGGCTACTATTATTTTGCCATAAACTGAGAATTTTATTTTTAAAAATTCGTTCATGGGGTGTGGGTGTCGCTGGCAAGGCCGGCATTTATCGCCCATCCCTAATTGCCTTTGAGAAGGTGCTGGTGAGCCACCATCTTGAACCGCTGCAGTCCTTATGGTGAAGGTACTCCCACAGTGCTGACTCTGTTGTAGCGGTTTGGTACAACTGATTGGCTGGCTAGACCATTTCAGTGGGCAGTTAAGAGTGGGTCTGGAGTCACATATAGGCCAGCAGAATTCTTTCCCTAAAGGACATTAGTGACCCAGATGGGTTTTTACAACAAACCAGTAGTTTCATAGTCACCATTACTGATCCTAGTTTTTTAAATTTAATTCCAGATTTATTTAATTAACTGAATTGAAATCCCCAGCTACCATGGTAGGAGGTGAACTCGCTCCTCCAGACTATTTGGGCAGACCTCTGGATCACTAGCCCAGTAACATAACCACTATGCTACCACATCCCATGTTAATTAATCCAATAGGAAACTGCCTAATTTGTAAGGAAGTTGATGGTTGAACCCAAGCAAGTGTTGGTAAGGATACAATCAAGTACAAACAATATGAAACCATTTTGATGGTAAGAGTATAATGCACAAAAGCTTTCTTGTTTCTCTAACCCCTGAGCTGCCACCAGAGTTCTCTCAGAGGAAACTCAATCTGCTTCACGCTATGCATAATTTCTGATCCCAAAGAAAGAGGTCCAGATGCTCGTGCTCAATTAATGGCTCAAAGCATCAGGGAATTGTGCATCGCCTCAGAACAATTGTGTGAGGTACAGTTGCCACAGGATGAGTTTAGCATCCATTTATAGAATGCCGTCTCTGTAATCTATCTATCTCTGTAATCTCTTCCACCCCACAATCCCCCGAGATGTCTGCGCTCCTCCAATTTTGCCCTCTTGAGCATCCTTGATTATAATTGCTCAACCATTGGTTGCCGAGCCTTATGTTGCATAGGACCTGAGCTCTGGAACTCCCTGCCTAAACCTCTCCGCCTCTCTACCTCTCTTTCCTCCTTCAAAAGCTTCTTAAAACCTACCCCGTTGTCCTAATTTCTTCAACTGCGGCTCGGTGTCGAATCTTTTGTCTCCTGTGAAGCGCCTTAGGACGTTTCACAACGTTAAAGGCACTATATAAATACAAGTTGTTTTTGTTGTTGTCTGCCGTTAAAGAAGGGGGAGGGGAGTGGTCTAAGTATCGATGGGGAATTCACGCATGAAGGAATCTAGAATCAAACCGCTCATTCTATTAACAACAGGCTCTGAGGATGCACCAGACAGTGAGACGTGCCTAAATCATGGAAATCATATACTTATATAGTTACTTTGTATCCACACATCCCTTAAGGCTTGTCTGTAAGAGGCTTCAAACCTATATTTTTGATAATATCAGCATAGAAACATAGAAACATTGAAAATAGGTGAAGGAGTAGGCCATTCGGCCCTTCGAGCCTGCTCCGCCATTCAATATGATCATGGCTGATCATGCAACTTCAATACCCCATTCCTGCTTTCTCTCCATACCCACTGATCCCTTTAGCTGTAAGGGCCACATCTAATTCCCTTTTGAATATATCTAACGAAATGGCCTCAACAACTTTCGGTGGTAGAGAACCCCACAGGTTCACAATTCTCTGAGTGAAGAATTTCTCCTCATCTCGATCCTAAATGGCTTGCCCCTTATCCTTAGATTGTGACCCCTGGTTCTGGACTTCCCCAACATTGGGAACATTCTTCCTGCATCTAACCTGTCCAGTCCCGTCAGAATTTTCGATGTTTCTATGAGATCCCCTCTCATTCTTCTAAATTCCAGTGAATATAAACCTAGTCTTTCTTCATATGTCAATCCTGCCATCCCAGGAATCAGTCTGGTGAACCTTTGCTGCACTCCCTCAATAGCAAGATTAGGAGATCAAAACTGTACACAATATTCAAGATGTGGCCTCACCAAGGCCCTGTACAACTGCAGTAAGACCTCCCTGCTCCTATACTCAAATCCTCTCGCTATGAAGGCCAACATGGCATTTGCCTTCCTCACCGCCTGTTGTACCTGCATGCCAACTTTCAATGACTGATGTACCATGACACCCAGGTCTCATTGCACCTCCCCTTTTCCCAATCTGTCACCATTCAGATAATATTCTGCCTTCCTGTTTTTGCCACCAAAGTGGATAACCTCACATTTATCTACATTATACTGCATCTGCCATGCATTTGCCCACTCACCTAACCTGTCCAAGTCACCCTCTTAGCATCCTCCTCACAGCTCACACCGCCACTCAGTTTAGTGTCATCTGCAAACTGGGAGATATTACATTCAATTCCTTCATCTAAATCATGAATGTATATTGTAAATAGCTAGGGTCCCAGCACTGAACCTTGTGGTACCCCACTAGTCGCTGCCTGCCATTCTGAAAAGGACCCGTTTATTCCTATTTTTTGCTTCCTTTCTGCCAAGTTCTCTATCCACGTCAATACATCTATGTGCTTTAATTTTTCACACTAATCTCTTGTGTGGGACCTTGTCAAAAGCCTTTTGAAAGTCCAAATACACCACATCCACTGGTTCTTCCTTGTCCAATCTACTCGTTACATCCTCAAAAAAATTCTAGAAGATTTGTCAAGCATGATTTTCCTTTCATAAATCCATGCTGACTTGGACCGATCCTGTCACTGCTTTCCAATTGCGCTGCTATTACATCTTTAATAATTGATTCCAACATTTTTCCCATTGCTGATGTCAGGCTAACCGGTCTATAATTCCCTGTTTTCTCTCTCTCTCCTTTTTAAAAAAAAAAGTGGGGTTACATTAGCTACCCTCCAATCCATAGGAACTGATCCAGAGTCTATCGAATGTTGGAAAATGACCACCAATGCATCCAGCATAATTATATGTTTGCAGCCTGTCACTATGTCAATGATTACTGCATGTTATTTTTAAAATTAAATAATGTATTAAAGTGTACGTATATAAATAATCTGGACTTAGGAACTGAGGGAACATTCAAATTTGCTAATGATACTAAATTAGGGGGTAAAGTAAATTGTAAAGAATTGTAGGAGGACATCAAACGGCTAGTAGGCTGGAGTAGCTCAGTGGTAGATGGAGGTCAATAACAAAAAATGTGAAGTAGAATATTTCAAAGAAAAATAGGGAAAAAATACATCTTAAAGGTTATGATTTTAAATGGAGAAGAAGAGTAGAAGTACTTTGGACTGGAGATGCATAAGTCATGAAAGGTGGCAGTGCAAGCAAATGAGGTCATAAAAAAGGCAAATGAAATCTTTAAGATTTGTGTCGGAAAGCACAGAATAGAATAGAAAAGTAAGGAGATTAAACCTGTTCAAGACTTTAGGCCGCAACTGAAGTTTTGGACAACCTGTTATAGAAAGGACATAAAAGCATTAGAAAAGGAGCATCATCGATTCACTTGGATGTTTTTTTTTTCTTATCAGTAAGTAACGTTTGGCATAGTTGCCAAATTAAATTAATTTAAGAGTTAAGTCATGGCAGGAGAGCCCAGTCCTGTGTCATGCTCCTCCTGTGCTATGTGGGAAATCAGGGACAGTGTCCCTGACGACTATGTATGCAGGAAGTGTATCCAGCTGCAGCTCCTGACAGACCGCATTGCGGCACCGGAGCTGCGCATGGATTCACTCTGGAGCATCCGCGATGCTGAGGATGTCGTGAATAGCACATTAAGTGAGTTGGTCACACCGCAGGTAAAGCTTACAATGGCAGATAGGGATTGGGTGACCATCAAGCAGAATAGGAATAGGAAGGCAGTGCAGGAAACCCAGTGGTCATCCCCTTCCAAAACAGATACACCACCTTGGGTGCTGTTGGGGGGGATGACTCATCAGGGGAGGGCAGCAGCAGCCAAGTTCATGGCACCATGGGTGGCTCTGCTGCACAGGAGGGCAGGAAAAACAGTGGGAGAGCTATAATGGTAGGGGATTCTATTGTAAGGAGAATATATAGACGTTTCTGCGGCCGCAACCAAGACTCCAGGATGGTATGTTGCCTCCCTGGTGCAAGGGTCAAGGATGTCTCGGAGTGGCAGCAGGACATTTTGGATGGGGAGGGTGAATAGCCAGTTGTCGTGGTGCAGATAGGTACCAACGATATAGGTAAAAAGTGGGATGAGATCCTACAAGCTGAATTTAGCAAATTAGGAGTCAAATTAAAAAGCAAGACCTCAAAGGTAGTAATCTCAGGATTGCTACCAGTGCCACATGCTAGTCAGGGAAGAAATAGCAGGATAGCTAAGATGAATATGTGGTTTGAGGAGTGGTGCAGGAGGGATGGATTCAAATTCCTGGGACATTGGAACCGGTTCTGAGGGAGGTGGGACCAGTACAAACCAGACGGTCTGCACCTGGGCAGGATCGGAACCAATGCCCGAGGGGGAGTGTTTGCTAGTGCTTTTGGGGAGGTGGATGGGAACCTAGGCAGGGAGACAGAGGGAAGTAAAATGGGGACAGAAGCAAAAGATAGAAAAAAGAAAAGTAAAAGTGGAGGGCAGAGAAACCCAAGGCAAAAATCAAAAAGAGCTACATTAAAGCAAAATTCTAAAGGGATTAATTGTGTTAAAAATACAAGCCTGAAGGCTCTGTGCCTTAATGCGAGGGGTATTCATAATAAGGTGAACGAATTAACTGTGCAGGCAGCTATTAACGAATATGATATAATTGGGATTGTGGAGACATGGCTCCAGGGTGACCAAGGCTGGGAACATCCAGGGGTATTCAACATTCAGGAAGGATAGACAGAAAGGAAAAGGAGGTGGGGTAGCGTTGCTGGTTAAAGAGGAAATTAATGCAATAGTAAGGAAGGATATTAGCTTGGATGATGAGGAATCTGTATGGGTAGAGCTGCGGAATACCAAAGGGCAGAAAACGCTAGTGGGAGTTGTGTACAGACCACCAAACAGTAGTAGTGAGGTTGGGGACAGCATCAAATAAGAAATTAGGGATGCGTGCAATAAAGGTACAGCAGTTATCATGGGCGACTTTAATTTACATATAGATTGGGCTAACCAAACTGGTAGCACTACGATGGAGGAGGATTTCCTGGAGTGTATTAGGGATGGTTTTCTAGACCAATATATCGAGGAACCAACTAGAGGGCTGGCCATCCTAGACTGGGTGATGTGTAATGAGAAAGGACTAATTAGTAATCTTGTTATGTGAGGCCCCTTGGGGAAGAGTGACCATAATCTGGTAGAATTCTTTACTAAGATGGAGAGTGACACAGTTAATTCAGAGACTAGGGTCCTGAACTTAAGGAAAGGTAACTTCGATGGTATGATACGTGAATTGGCTAGAATAGACTGGCGAATGATACTTAAAGGGTTGAAGGTGTATAGGCAATGGCAGACATTTAAAGATCACATGGATGAATTTCAATAATTGTACTTCCCTGTCTGGAGTAAAAATAGAATGGGGAAGGTGGCTCAACCGTGGCTAACCAGGGAAATTAGGGATAGTGTTAAATCCAAGGAAGAGGCATATAAATTGACCAGAAAAAGCAGCAAACCTGAGGACTGGGAGAAATCTGGAATTCAGCAGAGGAGGACAAAGGGTTTAATTAGAAGGGGAAAATAGAGTATAAGAAGAAGCTTGCTGGGAACATAAAAACTGACTGCAAAAGCTTATATAGATATGTGAAGAGAAAAAGATTAGTGAAGTCAAATGTAGGTCCCTTGCAGTGAGGTGAATTTATAATGGGGAACAAAGAAATTGCAGACCAGTTGAACAAATACTTTGGTTCTGTCTTCATGAAGGAAGACACAAATAACCTTCCGGAAATACTAGGGACTGATGATCTAGGAGAACGAGGAACTGAAGGAAATCCTTATCAGTTAGGAAATTGTGTTAGGGAAATTGATGAGATTGAAGGCCGATGAATCCCCAGGGCCTGATCGTCTGCATCCCAGAGTACTTAAGGAAGTGGCCCTAGAAATTGGTGATCATTTTCTAACAGTCTAACGACTCTGGATCAGTTCCTATGAACTGGAGGGTAGCTAATGTAACACCACTGTTTAAAAAAGGAGTGAGAGAGAAAAAGGGGAATTATAGACTGGTTAGCCTGACATCGGTAGTGGGGAAAATGTTGGAATCAAATATTAAAGATGAAATAGCAGCGCATTTGGAAAGCAGTGACAGGATCGGTCCAAATCAACATGAATTTATGAAGGGGAAATCATGCTTGACAAATCTTCTGGAATTTTTTGAGGATGTAACTGGTAGAGTGGACAAGAGAGAACCAGTGGATGTGGTGTATTTGGACTTTCAAAAGGCTTTTGACAAGGTCCCACACAAGAGATTAGTGTGCAAAATCAAAGCACATGGTATTGAGGGTAATATATTGATGTGGATAGAGAATTGGTTGGCAGACAGGAAGCAAAGAGTCGAGATAAACGGGTGCTTTTCAGAATAGCAGGCAGTGACTAGTTGGGTGTCGCAGCTATTTACAATATACATCAATGATTTAGATGAAGGAATTGAGTGTAATATCTCCAAGTTTGCAGATGACACTAAGCTGGGTGGTGGTGTGAGCTGTGAGGAGGATGCTAAAAGACTGTCGGGTGACTTGCACAGGTTAGGTGAGTGGGCAAATGCATGGCAGATGCAGCATAATGTGGATAAATGTGAGGTTAAAAACAGGAAGGCAAAATGGCAACAGGTTAGGAAAAGGGGAGGTGCAACGAGACCTGGGTGTCATAGTACATCAGTCATTGAAAGTTGGCATGCAGGTACAGCAGGCGGTGAAGAAGGCAAATGGCATGTTGGCCTTCATAGCTAGGGGATTTGAGTATAGGAGCAGGGAGGTCTTTCTGCAGTTGTACAGGGCCTTGGTGAGGCCTCAACTGGAATATTGTGTGCAGTTTTGGTCTCCTAATCTGAGGAAGGACACTCTTGCTATTAAGTGAGTACAGCGAAGGTTCACCAGACTGATTCCCAGGATGGCAGGACTGACATATGAGGAGAGAATGGATCTACTGGGCCTGTATTCACTGGAGTTTCGAAGAATGAGAGGGGATCTCATAGAAACATATAAAATTCTGATGGGACTGGACAGGTTTGATGCAGGAAGAATGTTCCCGATGTTGGGGAAGTCCAGATGCAGGGGTCACAGTCGAAGGACAAGGGGTAAGCCATTTAGGACCGAGATGAGGAGAAACTTCTTTACCCAGAGAGTTATTAACCTGTGGAATTCCCTACCGCAGAGAGTTCTTGATGCCAGTTCATTGGATATATTCAAGAGGGAGTTAGATATGGCCTTTATGGCTCAAGGGATCAAGGGGTAAGTTGAGAAAACAGGAAAGGGGTACTGAGGTGAATGATCAGCCATGATTTTATTGAATGGTGGTGCAATCTCGAAGGGCCGAATGGCCTACTCCTGCACCTATTTTTCATGTTTCTATGATACCAGGCTCTCAGGATTCCATTTATAGAGAGATACTTGAGAAGTAGGCGCTTTAATACTAGTGCTGAGAAGACAAAGGGGTGTCCTGATACCAGTCCTCAAGATGGTGAAAGGTTGTAAAAAAGTAAATCGGGATCAATTGTTTCCACTGGTCGGTGAGAAGGTAAGGAAAAATGAACAAGTTTGAGTTGTTAATCAGGAAAATAATTAAAAGGAAGGTTAGAATATGTTCATCCGCCATAAACTGTTGCGCAAACAGAGTTCATAAGAACATAAGAACATAAGAAATAGGAACAGGAGTAGGCCATATGGCCCCTCGAGTCTGCTCCGCCATTCAATAAGATCATGGCTGATCTGATCATAGACTCAGCTCCACTTCCCTGCCCGCTCCCCATAACCCCTTATCCCCTTATCGTTTAAGAAACTGTCTATTTCTGTCTTAAATTTATTCATAAATTCTTTTAAAAGCAAATAAGATGGTTGCTTGAAAAAGAGGAATATTAAAAGGTGCGGGGAGTGAGCAGAAGAGTCGGAGGACTCGATGGTTAACGCGGAGAAAAACACTGGCACAGATTTAACGACCAAGTGCCCTGTTTCTGCGCTGTAACATTCTCTTGGTTTGAAATGAGATCGTGTTGCGACTGGTTTACTAACCGCTGCCGGTTAGGTTTCTTATGACTCAGAAACTTGCAAATATATCGTCGTTGGGTCAAAATCCTGGAACTCCCTCCCTGACAGCATTGTGGGAGTACCTTCACCAACTGACTGCAGTGGTTCAAAAAAACTGCTCCCCAACACCACCTCAAGGGCAATTAGGGATGGGCAATACATGCCGGCTTTGGCAGTGACGTCCTCATCCCAAGAACGGATAAAATAAAATACTAATAAGAGCTTTCACATCGCAAGCTACGACAAATCAAGCTCCGATTAATCTAAGTTAATTTAAAGAAGAAAGAAAGACTTGCATTTATATAGCACCTTTCACGACCACCGGATGTCTCAAAGTGCTTTAAAGTCAATTATGTACTTTTGGAGTGTAGTCACTGTTGTAATGTCGGAAATGCTTCAGCCAACTTGTGCACAGCAAGATCCCACAAACAGCAATGTGATAACAACCAGATAATCTGTTTTTTTAATGTTGATTGAGGGATAAATATTGACCAGGACACCGGGGATAACTTTCCTCTCTTCTTCAAAGTAGTGCCATTGGACTTTTAACGTCCACCTGAGAGAGCAGATGGGGCCTCGGTTTAACATCTCATCTGAAAGACGGCTTCCTTAGCACTGCACTGGAATGTCAGCCTAGATTTTTGTGCTCAAGTCCCTGGAGTGGGACTTGAAACCACAACCTTTTGCAGGCCTCTACATTGGTTATCGCTGTGCTTGTTTTACACCTATGAAACAGGCACAATAATGTTAGATTTAGGCCCTAAAAAGTCTCTCGTTCCCTCCTGCATTTTATGCATGTAATAAGTACAGAGGAGATTTAATAAAGGGGATAAGAGGGGCAAAGAGAGAGTATGAGAATAGATTAGCAGCTAACAAGCTTTTTATAAACGCAAGTACTAAACGGGTAGTCAAAGGTAGGGTGGGGTTAATTAGGGACCAAAAAGGAAATATTCCTGTGGAGTCATCGGATATGAGTGAATTATTAAATGAACACTTTGCATCTTCCTTCACTAGAGAAGAGGAGGTAGTAATGATATTGGACAGGATAAAAACAAAGAGGTCATACTTAAAGGTTGGCGGTACTCTAAATAGAAAAGCCACAATCTTCCAATCCTCCTTCGATATGAGGGTGGTGCTGGAGGACAGGAGGATTGCAAATGTAAAACCTCTTTTTTTAAAAAGAGGAAGGGGGATAAACCCGACAACTACAGGCCAGTCAGCCTATCATTGGTGGTGGGGAAACATTTAGAGACAATGGGCTCAATTTTCCCCAGTTATCTGAGCCGTTTTTATGGCCCGCGCCGCTTATTTTGGCCGAAATTAAAAAAATATCCAAGTTTTCCCAGAGATTGTGCGCCAGCGTAACTCAATTAGTTACGATTTTTTTAGGTTAGTTTTTTTTTGCGTCATAGGGGTGTAACCTGATATCAGCGGCAGTTTTTCACATTTATTCAAGTTTGGCCAACTTACATTTTTCCTAGGACGGCGTATGTGACCACTCCAAAAAAACCTGGGCACTTAAGAAAAACCAACGCACATTAAAAAAATCGGTGCATAAAGATGCCATTGTTTTTAGGCAAAGTTTTGGAGGGAGTGAAGAACACATAAATATGCATCATGAAGCTTAACGTTTTCAAACTTAAAATGCAGAAAATGGAAGTTTAATGCAATTCTTTAATTTTGGATTTTTTTCAAAGTGCCACGCCACCACCAAACATCTCCAAACTGGGCTCGAGGGTCGAAGCGTCGGCCGGCAGAATCGGTCCCACGCCCGGACAAAGAGGCTCGACTTCAAAAGAAGCCGGGGGTGGGGGAGTGGGGGGGAGGGTGGGGGCAGGTGCTGTGAGTGTGTGGAAGCCGAACTGAAGGGATGAGAACCTTTACACTATGTAGCAGCATCAAAAGAAGCCCGGGGGTGAGGAGAGGTGGCGGGACGGGTGGGTGAGGGTGTGTGGAAGCTGAACTGAAGGGATGAGAAACCTTACACTATGCAGTAGCATTAAAAAGAAGCCCGGGGTGGGTGGGAAGGTGGGTGTTTGCCGAGACAAGGGAGCGAGTCTGCTGGCCAACCCTCGAGCCCAGTGAGAAGACGTTCAGTCGGTGGTGATGTGATACTTTGAAAAAAAACTAAAATTAAAGAATTACATTAGACTTGGTTGCGCAAGATGTCCTCATTTGAATGCTTAGCTTCCCGTTCTAAGCAAGCCTATTGTGCATGTGCAGACCTGGGTGTGGTCCATACTAGGGTGTCGACCTTGGGGAGAGAGAGAACGAAGAAGCTTGTCCTGCTGTTTTGAGCTTCTTGCAAAGGTACAATTTAATCATGGGGGCAATACTGACAATGCCATGCCGCATGCAAACCTTCTTCATGCTGGTGCTGCGGAGGAGATGATTGATTCGATGTCATCACATGAGGAACTTCAGAGCACGTAGGATGATGGGCTGGAGGCCTTACCACGTCGGATATATTGAGACAGGTGTTCATATCTGCACCTGAGTGATGCAGATTGTCAGAAGGCTGCATTTCCACAAAGAACCGAGATCTGAGTTAGTAAGAGCAGATCTGCAACCTAGAAGTGCAGGAGGTCTGCTTTGTCAGTTGAAGTGAAGGTTACAGCTGTACTTTCATTCTATGCATCTGGATCATTCCAGGCCAAAACTTGGTATGTGTGCGCCATTTGTCAACATGCAACACATATCTTCATTTGGCAGGTGACTGCTACACTATATGCCCGGAGGAATGACTACATGTTTGACAAATTTGCTAGAATTAGAAACATAGAAACATAGAAAATAGATGCAGGATCACCATTCAATAAGATCATGGCTGATTATTCACCTCAGTACCCCTTTCCTGCTTTCTCTCCATACCCATTGATCCCTTTAGCCATAAGGGCCATATCTAATTCCCTCTTGAATACATCTAACGAACTGGCATCAACAACTCGCTGCGGTAGAGAATTCCACAGGTTGAGTGAAAAAGTTTCTCCTCATCTCAGTCCTAAATGGCTTACCCATTATCCTTAGACTGTGACCTCTGGTTCTGGACTTTCCCAACATCGGGAACATTCTTCCTGCATCTAACCTGTCCAGGCCCGTCAGAATTTTATATGTTTCTATGAGATCCCCTCTCATTCTTCTAAACTCCAGTGAATACAGGCCCAGTCAATCCAGTCTCTCCTCATATGTCAGTCCTGCCATCCCAGGAATCAGTCTGGAGAACCTTCGCTGCACTTCTTCAATAGCAAGAACGTCCTTCCTCAGATTAGGAGACCAAAACTGTACACAATATTCCAGGTGAGGCCTCACCAAGGCCCTGTACAACTGCAGTAAGACCTCCCTGCTCCAACACTCAAATCCCCTAGCTATGAAGGCCAACATGGCATTTGCCTTCTTCACCGCCTGCTGTACCTGCATGCCAACTTTCAATGACTGATGTACCATGACACCCAGGTCTCGTTGTACCTCCCCTTTTCCTAATTTGTCACCATTCAGATAATATTCTGCCTTCCTGTTTTTGCCACCAAAGTGGATAACCTCACATTTATCTACATTATACTGCATCTGCCATGCATTTGCCCACTCACCTAACCTGTCTATGTCACCCTGCAGCCTCTTAGCATCCTCCTCACAGCTCACACTGCCACCCAGCTTGGTGTCATCTACAAACTTGGAGATATTATATTCAATTCCTTCATCTAAATCATTAATATATATTGTAAATAGCTGGGATCCCAGCACTGAACCTTGCGGTACCCCACTAGTCACTGCGTGCCATTCTGAAAAGGACCCGTTTATTCCTACTCTTTGCTTCCTGTGTGCCAACCAGTTCTCTATCCACGTCAATACTATGTGCTTTAATTTTTCACACTAATCTCTTGTGTGGGACCTTGTCAAAAGCCTTTTGAAAGTCTAAATACATCACATCCACTGGTTCTCCCTTGTCCACTCTACTAGTTACATCCTCAAAAAATTCTAGAAGATTTGTCAAGCATGATTTCCCTTTCATAAATCCATGTTGACTTGGACCGATCCTGTCACTGCTTTCCAAATGTGCTACTATTTCATCATTAATAATTGATTCCAACATTTTCCACACTACCAATGTCAGGCTAACCGGTCTATAATTCCCCGTTTTCTCTCCCTCCTTTTTTAAAAAGTGGTGTTACATTAGCTACCCTCCAGTCCAAAGGAACTGATCCAGAGTCGATTTATTTGAGGATGTAACGAGCAGGGTGGATAAAGGGGAACCAGTGGATGTGGTGTATTTGGATTTCCAGAAGGCATTTGACAAGGTGCCACATAAAATGTTACTGCACAAGATAAAAGTTCACAGGGTTGGGGGTAATACATTAACATGGATAGAGGATTGGCTAATGAACAGAAAACAGAGAGTAGGGATCAATGGTTCATTCTCGGGTTGGCAATCAGTAACCAGTAGGGTGCTGCAGGGATCAGTGCTGGGACGCCAACTATTTACAATCTATATTAACGACTTGGAGGAAGGGATCAAGTGTAATGTAGCCAAGTTTGCCGACGATACAAAGAAGGGAGGAAAAGCAATGTGTGAGGAGAACACAAAAAATCTGCAAAAGGACATAGACAGGCTAATGAGTGGGCAAAAATTTGGAATATTATATTGGAAAGTGTGAGGTCGTGCAATTTGGCAGGAAAAATCAAAAAGAAAATTTTTATTTAAATGGAGAAAGATTGCAAAGTGCGGCAGTACAGCGGGATCTAGGGGTACTTGTGCATGAAACACAAAAGGTTAATACGCAGGTCAGTGATCAGGAAGGCCAATGGAATCTTGGTCTTTATTGCAAAGAGGTTGGAGTATAAAAGCAAGGAAGTCTTGCTACAGTTGTACAGGGTATTGGTGAGGCCACACCTCGAATACTGCGTGCAGTTTTGGTTTCGATATTTATGAAAGGATATGCTTGCTTTGGAGGCAGTTCAGAGAAGGTTCACAAGGTTGACTCCAAAGATGAGGGGTTGACTTATGAGGAAAGATTGAGTATGTTGGGCTTCTACTCATTGGAGTTCAGAAGAATGAGAGATGATCTTATCGAAACGTGTAAGATTGAGGGGGCTTGACAAGGTGGATGCAGAGAGGATGTTTCCACTGATAGGGAGACTAGAATTAGAGGACATAATCTTAGAATAAGGGGCCCCCCATTTAAAACTGAGATGAGGAAAAATTTCTTATCTCATATCTGTGGATCTGTGGAATTCGTTGCCTCAGAGAGCTGTGAAAGCTGGGACATTAAATAAATTTAAGACAGAAATAGACTTTTTCTTAAACGATAAGGGAATAAGGAGTTATGGAGAGTGGGCAGGGAAGTGGACCTGAGTCCATGATCATATCAGCCATGATCGTATTAAATGGCAGAGCAGGCTCGAGGGGCCGGATGGCCTACTCCTGCTCCTATTTCTTATGTTCTTATGTTTTTATAAAGTTTCCCATTTCCCAGGCAATGCATGAAATGTCTGTGGGCGTCTCCAGGATTTCTGGCTTCCCAAAGGTACAGGGCTGCATTGATTGTACCCACATCGCCTTGTGAGCACTTTTGGACGATTCCGAGATGTACAGGAACAGAAAAGGCTTCGACTCCGTTAACGTGCAGCTCGTGTGTGACGACATGCATCGCATCATGTCAGTTAATGTAAGATACCTGGGAGCACCCATGATGCGTTGATCCTACGCGAGAGCGATATATCTGATATGTTTCAGCAGCAGCCAGAAGGGCAGAGCTGGCTACTGGGAGACAAAGGGTACGGCCTCACCACCTGGCTCATGACGCCCCTACGCGTAACCCGGACGGAAGATGACCGGGAATACATGTCGCACATTGCGACGCGAAGCATCATAGAGAGGACCAGTGGCATCTTGAAACAGCGTTTCTGATACCTGGACCATTCCGGAGGCCACTTGCAATATTCCCCTGAGATTGTCGGTCAGTTCACTGTTGTGTGCTGCATGCTGCATTACTTAGCCATCATTGTGGCAACAGCAGCTGATGGTAGAAGACCCACCTGAGGTGAGAGTCGCTGATGATGATGAGGAAGGTGCAGATGACAAGGACGAGGAAGCCATGGGGGGCGAGGAGGTGGGGAAGGTGCTGTTGAATGCGATCGGAAGAAATCACAAGACTGCACTCGGCATCAAATGAGCCTGGGGGGTTGTGGGGGAGGTTCCCGATCACTGCGCTTGCTCAGACCTGGGTGTGGTCCATACAGACGTTGCGGGGAACAAATCTAAGGGAAAGAACGCAGAGAATAGTGGTGATGGTGGTTTTTGAGACTGGAGGGAAGTATACTGTGGTGTTCCCCAGAGGTCGACATTAGGACCACTGCTCTTTCTGATATATATTAATGAGCTGGACTTGGATATACAAGACATATGTTAAAGTTTGCAGATGATCGGAAACTCTCAAATGCAGTAAATAGTGAGGATAGTAACAGACTTCAGGGGGACATAAACTGACTGGTGAAATGGGGAGACAGATGGCAGTTGAAAATTAATGCAGAGAAGAGTGGTAGGAAGAATGATGAGCTAAATTAGGCAGCGGTTTTTTTTCTGGCGGCCCCCACTTCTGCCCCGCCACTGCCGAGCGGCCGTAAGTGCGTCATCAGTGTGCGCACTGCCGGGACCCCCTACCTCCGTCCATATTCAGCCCAAAAAATCAAATACCTGCCGAGCGGTGCCCCGGCCAGCTTTTTCTGTCGGTGCACCTTCTCTTCTCACTGCGGGCCCTGGCTGCGCAGCGGTCATTAAAGGCAAGGGCCCACTGCCGCGGCCGCCATTTTATTTTTTTGTGCTAGTTGAATTCCATGTCAGCCGGACTGTCATGCCCCCAGGTTCAGCCGGACTGCCAACATGCAGCCTGGCTGCTGGCCCGGCCGAAACCCTCCCTGGTGGCTCAGTGGGCTGATCCTAAATATTCGCCGATTATCTCCCCTTTAAAGCAGGGGAGCGACGTGGTGACGCAGATGCGCAATGACGTCACCATCGCTCTGCCGCTGAGTGACAGCGGCGGAGAATCCGTCCTGCCCCACTTCTGCCCCTCACCAGCACTTACCGCTGCACCTTTGCGCCCATTATGACCTGCTTCTGGTCCGCTCCGAAAAAAAGGACAAACAGATGAAAATCGATCGAGAGCCCGCTTCATCACACCCGATTTAAAAACCTTTTAAAAATGGAATGTGCGCCAGTAGGCGGGCTTGGATTTCGGCCCCAGGGTGTACTCCATAAATCTTTGAAGATGGCAGGACAAGTTGAGAAGGCTGTTAAAAAAATTATATGATAACCTTGGTTTTATTATTAGAGGAATAGCGTACAAAAACAAGGATGTCATGCTAAACCTTTATAAAACACTGATCAGGCTTCATCTGAAGTATTGTGTTCAGTTATGGGCACTGCACTTTCGGAAGGATGTCAAGGCCTTGGAAAGGGTGCAAAAAAGATTTACTAGAATGATACCAGCAATGAGAGACTTCAGTTATAAGAAGAGACTGGAGAAGCTGGGGTTGTTCACCTTAGGGCAGAGAAGGTTAAGAGGAGATTTGATAGAGGTGTTCAAAATCATGACTGTTGTTGATAGAATAAATAAGGAGAAACTGTTTCCAGTATTGAAACGTATAAGATTATGAGGGGGCTTGACAAGGTGGATGCAGAGAGGATGTTTCCACTGATGGGGGAGACTAGAACTAGAGGGCATGATCTTAGAATAAGGGGCCGCCCATTTAAAACTGAGATGAGGAGAAATTTCTTCTCTCAGAGGGTTGTCAATCTATGGAATTCGCTGCCTCAGAGAGCTGTGGAAGCTGGGACATTGAATAAATTTAAGACAGAAATAGACAGTTTCTTAAACGATAAGGGGATAAGATGTTATGGGGGGTGCGGGCGGGGAAGTGGAGCTGAGTCCATGATCAGATCAGCCATGATCTTATTGAATGGCGGAGTAGGCTCGAGAGGCCCTATGGCCTACTCCTGCTCTTATTTCTTATGTTCATATAAGGGTCAGTAACTAGAGGAAACAGATTTAAGGTGATTGGCAAAAGAACCAGTGGCGATATGAGGAGCAGGGAGGTCTTACTGCAGTTGTACAGGGCCTTGGTGAGGCTTCACATGAAATATTGTGTTCAGTTTTGGTCTCCTAATCTGAGGAAGGACGTTCTTGCTATTGAGGGAGTGCAGCGAAGGTTCACCAGACTGATTCCTGGGATGGCAGGACTGTCGTATGAGGAGAGATTGGATCGACTAGGCCTGTATTCACTAGAGTTTAGAAGACTGAGAGGGGATCTCATTGAAACGTATAAACTTCTGACTGGGTTGGATAGATTGGATGTGGGGAGGATGTTTCCCCTGGCTTGGAAGTCTAGAACAAGGGGTTACAGTCTCAGGATACGGGATAGGAAATTTAAGACCGAGATGAGGAGAAATTGTTTCACTCAGAGGGTGGTGAACCTGTGGAATTCTCTCCCACAGAAGGCTGTGGAGACCAAGTCAATGAATATATTTAAGAAGGAGATAGATAGATTCTAGATACAAAAGACATTAAGGGGTATGGGGAAAAAGCGGGAATATGGTGTTAAGATAGAGGATCAGACATGATCATATTGAATGACAGTACAGACTCGAAGGGCCGAATGGCTTACTATGGCTCCTATTTTCTATGCGTCTATTCTGTGAGTCCACAATCTGGAATGCACTGCCTGAAAGGATGGTGGAAACAGATTAAGTAGTAACCTTCAAAAGAGAATTGGATAGATAAATAGTTCATAGAGTCACAGGGCTAGATTTTCCACTGTTGTGTTTATCGCCCCAAAATGGGCGTTATTTCCGGCGTGGGTGGTAAAAAAGGTTTTCAGATTGCCGGCTTTTCGCCCATTCTCAAAGAACCTAGTCTCCATTTTTAAAAATGGGCATTACCGCAAGCGATATGAAACGGGCGATAACGTTAAATCTCACTGACCTTCTGCTGTAAAGTGCCGCCGTCCTTCGCAACATCATGGTAACGCTCGATTCCCACGATTCAGGAGGTCAAGGGTTGTCATGGCATGCGCAGAAGAGGAGACAGAGAGAGAGGGAGCTCAGAGGGACTGAAGGCATGAGTGGCTGTGGTGTGTGGAAGGTACGAGGAAGATTCACCAGCAGCAAAAAGCCTACTAAGCACCAAGAACATAGTTGGCACCGAGCTTTTGTCCAACAATTAAGATATAACATGGAAGGTATGGTGGAGGCCCTGGACCTGGTAGCTAGGAACACTGGTGGCAGAGAGCTCCCAGTGGTCCCGGAGCGTGGCACTGCACCCCAAGGTGCCACACCCCCATTGCCAACCACACATGAGAGCCAGCAGCAACATCTTGCTTCTGGCTTGGAGCACGTTCCCCACCTCGGGACCGTCCTCTTCTGTATCCGTCCAAGCAGCGATTCGATCATCATCCCCCCCCGCCCCCAATGCAACCAGGGGACTTGGAGTCATGAGGGGAAGGGGAAGGGGTAGAGGTGGGGAGGAGAAGCGGGATGGGGGGGGGGGGGAGCATTGTTCTTTTACAGAAATACTGATGATTTCAGATAAATGTTCAGTTTACATGTTTTTTATTTAACAAAACCTTGTTGCACATTGGTTCAAATAGCTGCAATGTTATACGCTGGTGATTCCTTAACATCAAAGGGTATAATGACACTTAACTTCAATCAACTTAAACTTTAACTATCACCAAGGTGATGCCCACCATTGATATATCAATTGGATACCCAGCAGTGTGTCAGCCTTGTAAATAACACCAATGTTCTTTCAGGCAAAGCGATTATTGATGAGCTCCTGACGTAAGGAGGTGAAGAAGGCAATGGCATGTTGGCCTTCATAGCGAGAATACTTGTGTATAGGAGCAAGGAGGTCTTACTGCAGTTGTACAGGGCCACTCCTTGAATATTGTGTACAGTTTTGGTCTCCAAATCTGAGGAAGGATATTCTTGCTATTGAGGGAGTGCAGCGAAGGTTCACCAGACTGATTCCCGGGATAGCAGGACTGACATATGAAGAAAGACTGGATCGACTAGGCTTATATTCACTGAAATTTAGAAGAATGAGAGGGGATCTCATTGAAACATATAAAATTCTGATGGGATTGGACGGGTTAGATGCAGAAGAATGTTCCCGATGTTGGGGAAGTCCAGAACCAGGGTTCACAGTCTAAGGATAAGGGGTAAACCATTTAGGACCGAGATGAGGAGAAACTTCTTCATTCAGAGAATTGTGAACCTGTGGAATTCTCTACCAAAGAAAGTTGTTGAGGCCAGTTCGTTAGATATATTCAAAAGGGAGTTAGAGGTGGCCCTTACAGCTAAAGGGATCAAGAGGTATGGAGAGAAAGCAGGAATGGGGTACTAAAGTTCCATGATCAGCCATGATCTTATTGAATGGCGATGCAAGCTTGAAGTGCTGAATGGCCCACTCCTGCACCTATTTGCTATGTTTCTATGTTTCTATGTTTCTTGCAGCTAGCATGCCACCACGGGCCCTTTCATGTGGTCTACAGGGGGGCGGGGGCATGGCTTCAGCATCAGCCTGATTGTCTGGGCCAATGTCAGCGTCCGCCTCCTTGTCCTCTTCTTTCTCTCTCTGGTGAGGTGGACTGTCAGACTCATCAGGCAATTCTTGTCCCATCCTGATAGCCAAGTTGTGCAGCATGGAGCATACCACCACAAATTGATCTACCTGCTCAGGGTGGTATTGGAGGTCACCTCCTGGGTGTTCCAGGCATCTAAAGTGATGCTTCAGCACTCCAATGGTTTTCTCCACGATATTGCGAGTGGCTCTGTGGCTCTCGTTGTATCGCCTCTCTGCTTTGGTGTGGACTCACACAGGGGGGTCATCAGCCAGGTGGCGAGGACATATCCTTTGTCCCCAACCATCCAGCATTGACCTTGTGGCTGATTGTTAAACAAGTCTGATACAGTGCTCTCATGCAGGATGTGAGCATCTTGCATGCTGCCCAGAAATTGAGCATTCACAGTTTAATATGCTGGTGGTCGACAACCAGCTGGAGATTCAGTGAGTGGAATCCCTTGTGGTTCCTACATCCTGAAAAGATGCCTGCATCGCGATGTGCGTACAGTCTATTGCTCCCTGCATCTTAGGGAAGTTTGCAATTCTGGAGAATCCTAGAGCTCTCTCACTCTATGCCTCCCTGGTCATAGGGAAGCTGATCAAGTCCCTCCTGCGTGCGTACAGAGCTTCAGTGACCTGTCTAGTGCAGTGATGTGTGGCATGCTGAGAACGTCCACAAATGTCACCAGCTGTGGCCTGAAAAGAACATGAGCCATAGAATGATAGTGCCGCGGTGACTTTGACATCGACAGACAGTGCAGTACTGATGGTGCTGGCAGGCTGCAGATCTCCCCTTATCAGCTGGCATACCTCAGTGATAACCTCTTTGTGGAAGCGCAGTCTCAGAAAGCAGGTGGTGTCGGGCAAGTCGAGGTAAGACTGCTTCTCCCTGTACTTGCGGGGAGTGTAACGTCTGGTCCTCCTCATCAGTCTGGCACGTCTTACATTGGGCACATAATGCTACCTTCGTCGATCTCAAGTCTGCTGCATGTAATTGGTCATCAAGATTGGGTGAGAAAAGACAGGCCCCATTGCAGTAGCTCTGTTTTCCACCGATTGGTCACAAACAATGAAAGTCCCGACAAAGATACCTATTCAATTCCAGTCGGTCACAGTATGGTCAAGATGTTTGTACAGATGTTCACATCAACTCCAATGACCTCCAGACTACATCCGAACTCCCCTGAGGTTAGTTCCGCTTTTTCTGGGTGTTTTTTTGGGTGAGCGATATTGTGGGCGATATGTGTACGAGGTGGTGAAAGTGACACTAGGCGATCTCATTGCTGCTAGTTTCGGTAAATATGCTCTTTATGACAAAAAAAAGTGCGCGGGCAGTATTATTGAATCTCGGCATTAAATCAGTGCGGAAATTAATGCCTGGCGGTATTATGGCCGTTGATTTCGCCGATTCTGATGATTCCGCCCCCAAAAAATGGGCGGGCGGTATTTTTTCCCGGCGTTAAGCACATGGGGAAAGTAATGCTCGCCGCTAAGTTTCTGAAAAATGGGCATCAGTTTCCATTTTGTGGCTAACTGGGCGATATCTGGCCATTATACATAATTTCAGCGGCAAAATGGGCGTTAAGTGGGCGTTAAGCATGCAAAAAAGGTGGAGGTTCTAGCCCGTAGAGTCATAATGGCACAGAAGGAGGCCATTCGGCCCATCGAGTCCATGCCGGCTCTCTGTAGAACAATCCAGTCAGTCCCATTTCCCCGCTCTATCCCCGTAGCCCTGCAAGTTTATTTCCCTCAAGTGCCTATCCAATTTCCTTTTGAAATCGTTTCTGCTTCCACCACCCTCATCGTTAGCGAGTTCCAGGTCATTACCACTCGGTGCGTAAAATAGTTCTTCCCCACAATTCCCCCGTAACTCTTGCCCCAAATCTTAAATCTGTGTCGCCTAGTCCTTGTACCATCAGCAAATGGGAACAGCCTTTCTCTGTCTAGCTTATCCAAACCCATTCGGCCTGTCGCGCACGTGCCCTCTCTCAGCTCGTCCCACTCCCCTGCCCTTTCCCCGTAGCCCTGCAAATCTTTTTCCTTCAGATACTTATTTGAAAGATAAAATTGAGTCTGCCTCCACCACCCTTTCGGGCTGTGTATTCCAAATCTTAACCAGTCGCTACGTAAAAATGTTTTTTCTTACGTTGCCTTTGAAGTTGAAGAGAAAAAATTTATAGAGCTATGGGGAAAGAGCAGGGGAGTGGGATTAATTGGATAGCTCTACCAAAGAACTGGCACAGGCACGATGGGCCAAATGGCCTCCTTCGATGCTGTATCATTCTATGATTCTATGCAAATTCCTGAAATTATTTTCTTGTATTTTAATAGTATTCATTAATAAATAAATGTTGTCAGTATTAGCATCTCAAGATTGTACCTGACTAATTCCAAACAAAGAGCCCCATGTGTACTGAAAAATATCAATCAATACCCCTGCTAAATTTTGATTATATTTTATTTTCTGTTTCATCAACTTCCCCTCAGAGATGTCACTCAAATGTGACATACAAAAAATAATCAGATTTCATTAAGAATAGTAATGTCGGCCCAGCAATAGGTTTACTTGATTTATCGGAGTTTTTAATCCTGATCTGTATGATTCATTTTTTAATATCTCCAATCGCAAAGTTTTGGCAATTACTTTTCACGAGTGATAGAATTCTGCAGTAATATTAAGACCCTGCTAAGTATTTCCCCCAGAATCTCCTTTTAACAATACATGGCAGGGTTACATATTCGCCTTTTTAAATTTCCAGTCGCGGTTAAGCTGCTTACAGTTGTTATCAAATATTCAAGCATATTTTAGTCAGCAGTCTTGAAAGTAAAATTAAAATTAAAACCAACAGATAGAACTTCACTTTTACTCGAAGGTGAGAAACAATTGATTTTTTTTTGCATTTTATTCAGAACTGTCCGAATTTGAACTTGATTGAAAGGAATGCAGATTCATTATTTTTACATGTTCCCCTTTGCATCCTGCAATTGCTAACTCTGACTGAGTTACAGTTCCACAGTCGCCTCCTGGTATCTCACTCAATTGGCCATTCTTCATGTTGTTCTTGGTCAATATTCACAAGTGCTCTTTCTAGCAGGGGCCAATAGGTGGCAATCTGGAACAGGCTTAAGCGAGAATGATAGGAACATAGGAACAGGAGGAGGCCATTCAGCCTCTGGAGGCTGTTCTGCCATTCAATGAGATCATGGCTGATCTATGACCTAACTCCATATACCCGCCTTTGCCCCATATCCCTTAAATCTTTCATGGCCACCGGACGACTCAAAGCGCTTTACAGCCAATGAAGTACTTTTAAAGTGTAGTCACTGTTGTAATGTGAGAAACGTGGCAGCCAATTTGCACACAGCAAGCTCCCATAAACAGCAATGTGATAATGACCAGATAATCTGTTATTTTGTTTTGTTGATTGAGGGATAAATATTGCCCAGAATACCAGGGATAACTTCCCTGCTCTTCTTCGAAATAGTGCCATAGGATCTTTTACGTCCATCTGAGAGGATGGCTGGGGCCTTGGTTTAAACTTTGGTTAACAAAAAGCTATCAATCTCAGATTTAAAATTAACAATTGATCCGGCATCAATTGCCATTTGCAGAAGAGAGTTCCAAACTTCTACCACCCTTTGTGTGTAGAAGTGTTTCCTAATTTCACTCCTGAAAGGTCTGGCTTTAATTTTTAGACTGCGCCTCCTAGTCCTAGAACCCCCAACCAGTGCAAATAGTTTCTCTCTATCTACCCTTAATATCTCGAAAATTTTGATTAGATCACCCCTTAATCTTCTAAATTCTAGCGAATACAACCCTAATTTGTCTAATCTCTTCTCATAACTTACCCCTTGAAGTCCGCATATCATTCTGGTAAACATACACTGTACTCCCTCCAAAGCGAATATATGCTTTCTAAGGTGTGTTATCCAGAACTGCTCTCAGTACTCCAGGTGTGGTCTAACCAGGGTTTTGTATAATTGTAACATAACTTCTACCCCCTTGTATTCTAATCCTCTCGATATAAAGGCCAGCATCCCATTAGCCTTTTTGATTATTTTCTGTACCCGTTCATGACATTTTAATGATCTTATATACCTGGACCCGCAAGTCTCTTTGGGTTTTCACCTTTAGAAAGTACCCTGTTCTATCCTTTTTAGGTCCAAAGAGGTTGAACTCACATTTGTCGACATTGAAATCCATTTGCCACAGTTTTGCCCATTCACTTAATCTAACAATATCACTTTGTAATTTTATGCTTTCATCCACACTGCCTATAATGCCATCTATCTTTGTGTCATCAGCAAATTTAGATATGTGACTTTCTAATCGTTAATAAATACTGTGAATAGTTGAGGCCCTAACACAGAACCCTGCGGGACTCCACGGCCAGAATTTTCCCTACCAAGTCGGGTCGGGTGCGTGCCAGCGATGTAGCGGGTTGGGACCGCGATGTACTGATCAGCCCGCTCTTCAGAGCGACTGGTGTAATGACCCCTATTAAGGCAGACACGCGCATTTCCGACCCTATT
The DNA here is from genome assembly GCF_044704955.1 of Pristiophorus japonicus. Taxonomy (NCBI): domain Eukaryota; kingdom Metazoa; phylum Chordata; class Chondrichthyes; family Pristiophoridae; genus Pristiophorus; species Pristiophorus japonicus. The sequence goes on from NC_091979.1 coordinate 41,957,782, forward strand.
AAAGGTGCGGGTTGGATGACATCATCGATGACACATTTCCAGCAGGGATATTTAAAGCAGCCTTGGCCACATTGCATTTGAAGGTTCATGTAGGAGTGTGGAGGGAGGATTGTTGTGAAGAAATACCTGCACCCGTGGGAAGCCAGCCAAAGCAGCAAAGCCAAGCGCCCGCTCAGTAACACTAGCTTCATCAGTGGTAAAATTCACATAATTGGCTGACTTGTTAAACCTGGGTGATGCATCTGCAGGCGGCCGATGGTGAGATGCCGCAAATGTCTGCTGCAGATCCCTGGAAGGAGCCTGAGGCAAAGAGGTTGAGGGCTCTGGTGACCTTGTAAGGCATGTCCATCAGGTCTTCTGGGCAGCAGGTCTTGCTCCAGCAAGCTACAAATGTCTGCCACAACCTGGTACGTTAGCCTGAGCCTCCTTTGGCACTGCTGCTCAGTCATGTTGAGGAAGCTGATCCTCTGCCTGTATACCCTGTGTTGGGGGTACCACCTCTGACATGGTGCAACCCTGCGCTGGTGACCTCTGTCCTGTGCAGCATCAGGTTCTTGAGGAGAAGGTTGGTGGCGGTGTTGTTGGTGCTGCTGGTGTGCCTGGTGCTGCTGGTGTTGGGGCTGATCGTGGTCTGATTGTGAGGACCAAAGTGGAACAGTATAAGTGGCTCCCATGCTGATGTAATATATGACAGGTCAAGTAGAGATCAAAGGAGCAATCTGTCAATGTTGTGACAGTTACTAGCAATGTTGTGAAAGTGGCTTCCGAGTTTGCAGAAAAAACTTGCAAATGCAAGACACCTCAGCAAAAGCCATTCTCTTCGGCAAGTAATGAGGTGTCATGTGGGAGTATTTATTGGGATTTTCATGCTGTGCATTACGATCTCGCACAATGGCCACTGACCTTCCGTCTCAGGTTGACAGACATGGTTCCCGAGCTGCGTGATTCCCGTGGTCAGCCAGGAAAATTTAACGGTCTGGTTAAAATACCTGTGAAGGGTCTCACAACAAGGATTTAATGATAGTAATTAGGTCGTCCACCTCTGCCGTTCGGGTTGGTGGCGCGCTGGCAAACGCGCCCGAGTTAAAGGCGCGAGGAGGTGGGATGGCATCGTGTTCTCAACGCACTCCCATTTTCTGCAACATTTACTGCCGACCTGCCTCCAAACCTGCACTCACAGCTGCAGGAAAATTCCAGCCCACGAGTCACAACCTGCCAATCTGAGTACCTACCCCATTATCCCTACTCTCTGTCTCCTGCCGCTCAGCCAATTTCCTAACCAGATCAATAATTTGCCCTCAATTCCGTGGGCTTCTACCTTAGTTAACATGTCTCTTATGTGGGACTTTATCAAATGCCTTCTGGAAGTCCATATAAGTAACATCCATAGACATTCTCGTGTCCATTACTTTAGTCACCTCTTCAAATAATTCAATCAGGTTTGCCAGCAGAGTTGACTTGGGATGTGCGAGTTTGCTGTTACATAATTTTAACTATAATTTGTACCTTGGAAAAGATTCTGTGGTAATCTGAGTGTCTTAGATAAGTGAGCCAAGAAGACTGTGATCAAATGAATCGTAAACAAAAGGTGAGAGATGTACACAGTAATTAAGCCGCAGTGAACAGTGAATAAATTAAAATAGTACAAGCGGTAAACTTTAGTCACTGGTATAGGTTATAGTTCAGAATGTTCACAGGAACAATTATGTTCAGACTAAGTTCCCAACACACATCTCAAAGGAGTGCTGTCATCAGCTACAATAGCAAGCCTGCAACAGAAAATATCCATGCTTTAAACATCAAATTCATCAGTAAAAAAGGGAGGAATATTCTTACAAAAGCAACATACTGCAGATGCTGGAATCTGAAATTAAAACAGAAAATGCTGGAAACACTCAGCAGGTCAGGCAGCATCTGTGGAGAGAGAAACAGAGTTAACGTTTCAGGACGATGACCCTTCATCAGAACTGGAAAAAGTTAGAGATGTAACAGGTTTTTAAGCAAGTGTAGGGGCAGGGAAAGGGGGGAGGGGAGGAAAGAACAAAAGGGAAGGTCTGTGATAGGGTGGAAGGCAGCAGAGACTAAGAGACAAAGGGATGATGGTGCAAGGCAAAAGGAAATGGAAATGGGACAAGTTAAGAAACAAAAGATGAGTCTAAATAGGGTGTAAATGGAGATGGCAGAATCATCAACAGCTGCTGTAGGAATGAGAAAAAAGGAGAAAAAAAATAGGGACAGAGATTATGGTTTGAAATTGTGGAACTTGATGTTGAGTCCAGAAAGCTGTAAAGTGCTGAAACGAAAGATGGGGTGCTGTTCCTCAAGCTTGCGTTGAGCTTCGTTGGAACAGTGTAAGAGGCCGAGTACGGAGAGATCAGAGTGGGAGTGGAACGGAGAATTAAAGTGACAGGAATTAAAGGAATATTCTTATTTGGGGATGCTGTATACATTGCCCACACTTTTAGAAATAACATTTGGAAAAATAAAAATACGACAGGCATTGGTTTCAGGGATTTCATTTGCTGCCCGGATTTGATTTTAATGTAATTTCTCCTTCCCACGGCACCTTCCCGTGCAAGCACAGGAGATGCAACACCTGTCCTTTTATCTCTTCCCATCCCACTATCCAGGGCCCCAGATACTCCTTCCGAGTGAAACAGCGATTTATTGTTGTACTTTCAATTTAGTATACTGTATTCTCTGCTCACGATGAGGTCTCCTCTACATTGGGGAGACCAAGCATAAATTGGGTGACCGCTTTGCGGAGCACCTCCGTTCAGTCTGCGAGTGTGACCCTGAGCTTCCGGTCGCCTGTCACTTTAATTCTCCACTCCAATTCTCCACTGCATTCCCACTCTGACCTCTCTGTCCTCGGTCTCCGACACTGTCCCAACGAAGCTCAACGCAAGCTCGAGGAACAGCACCTCTTCTTTTGTTTAGGCACTTTGCAGCCTTCTGGACTCGACATCGAGTTCAACAATTTCAGAGCGTAACCTCTGACCATCTTTGCCCGTCCCCCCACACCTTGTTTCTTTTTTTTTCTCCTCGTCTCTAATGGCAGTTGGTCATTATCCCACCATTCACCCCCTATCTTGACTAATGGTTTTCTAACTCCTGGCATTACCATTTGAATTTGGCCCATCATCCCTTTTGTCTCTCCAATCTCTCTTGTCTACCAACCTATCACAGACCTTCCCTTTTGTTCTTTACTCCCCTCCCCCTTTCAGTGCTTGTTAAGAATCTGCTCTTTCCGAACACTCTCCAGTTCTGACGAAAGGTCATCGACCCAAAATGTTAACTCTGCTTCCTCTCCACAGATGCTGCCCGACCCGCTGAGATTTCCAGCATTTTCTGTTTTTATTCCAGATTCCAGCATCCGCAGTATTTTGCTTTTGTTTGATTTTAATGTTGTAGTTTATTTTTAGTTGACAAAATAAAAAAAGAACAAGGACCACAGGACAGGAAATGCAAGGTGAACAAGAAGGCAAGGTAATTCGGGGAGTAATAATTAAGTACAGGTAATGCCAATGTTTAATTTGATAAACCTGAAGATTGTATGATTGTAAGAGGAGGAAATGACTGAGGAGTTTTGAGGCCTTGGCAAATAATGTGCAAATTCATCTTGTTTCCAACACTGGAGGAGGAAGAGCATGTTGGAAGGTGTCTTTGCAGCTTGAAAGAAACAAGAGAGGTAAGCTCAGAGGAACACTGACGATAATAGTAACAAAATAGACAAAGGCAAGAAAGGTTGTAATGGAGAGCTGTCGGAAGCTGGAGGTGAGTGAGGGATCGTCTAGCAATGACAAGCTTTTTCTTGTATTCTGTCCAGGAATGAGAGAGAAGTGCCAGAAGTAGAAACTGAGCTTCTTGGTGACAACTTTAACTAATGGAGGCGACATATGAGTTCCTTTTGAGTTCAGAGACAATAGTGAGGCCAAGAATGTTAATAAGAAAGAAAGACTTGCATTCATATAGTGCCTTTCACAACCACCGGACGTCTCAAAGCGCTTTACAACCAATGAAGTACTTTTGGAGTGTAGTCACTTTTGTAATGTGGGAAACACGGCAGCCAATTTGTGCATAAGCAAGCTCCCACAAACAGCAATGTGATAACGACCAGATAATTTGTATTTGTTATGTTGATTGAGGGATAAATATTGGCCAGGACACCGGGGATAACTCCCCTGATTTTCTTCGAAATAGTGCCATGGGATCATTTACATCCACTTGAGAGCGCAAGTGAGACCTCGGTTTAACGTCTCATCCGAAAGGCGGCACCTCCGGCAGTGCAGCACTCCCTGAGGACTGCACCGGAGTGCCAGCCTAGAATTTTGTGTTCAAGTCCCTTACCTGGCTTATATGTGACCCTAGACCCACAGCAATGTGGTTGACTCTCAACTGCCCTCTGAAATGGCCCTGGAGTGGGACTTGAACCCACAACCTTCATGACTCAGAAGCGAGAGTGCTACCCACTAAGCCACAGCTGATACCTAATAAATGAAGGGGAACTAAGGATGGATCTATTAAAGGTAAGGGGAGAGGTGGGCAAGAGCAGGGTGGGGGGAACTGTTAGTTAACTTTGCTAGTGACAGCTGTTTGCTACATGATTTAAACACCAGAACAATAAAAATGTATTCAACATAATAAAGGAGACTTGTTCTTTTGGATGGAAGTTCTTTTATTGGACATTCCTTGATGCAATCCTTCATAGGATCTCTGACTAACTGACAATCAGGGAGATAATTTCTTCCTGCTATATTTCTAAATATTTAAAGGAGCCAATCACCACCCAAACCCAGTGCCCAAATGACTGCTTGACCTCCCTTCTTGTCTTGCTGAGGAGAAGCCTTGGTCCTGTCAGCAAATAGTGGCACCCAAATAAACAGAACTGTGGAAAATCCTCAATATATGTAGCTGCAAATGCCATCAATTCCACCACGGCAGCTGGGGAATTTAAATTCATTTGAATAAATCTGGATTAAAAGCTAGTATCAGTAATGGTGACCATGAAACTGTTGGAATGTCGTAAAAACCCATCTGGTTCACTAATGTCCTTTAGGAATCTGCCGTCCTTACCTGGTCTGGCTTATATGTGACCCCAGACCCACAGCAATGTGGTTGACTCTCAACTGCCCTCTGAAATGTCCGAGCAAGCCACTCAGATGTATTCATGAAAGCGGCTCACCACCACCTTCTCTGGGGCAATTGGGAATGGACAATAAATGCTGGCCTTGCCAACAATGCACACATTCCGTGAATGAATTTAAAAAAATGAATCTGTAAGGTAACATGTCATCTGTAATGTACCATGGCCTGAGAAAGTGTGTAACTTTTATATAACTCACATGGCAGACTGGTCACGAAAGTAAAAGCACTTGGAATTCAGGGCAAAGTGGCAAGTTGGATTCAAAATTGGCTGAGGCAGGAAGTAAAGGGTAATGGTTGATTGGTGTGTTTGTGACTAGAAGGCGGTTTCCAGTGGGGTTCCGCAGGGCTCAGTACTAGATCCCTTGCTTTTTGTGGTATATATCAATGATTCAGACTTGAATATAGAGGGTATGATTAAAAAGTTTGCAGATGATACTAAAATAGGCCGTGTGGTTGATAATGAAGAAGAATCAATTATTAACAAATTGGAGGAAGGGACCGAGTGTAACGTAGCCAAGTTTGCTGATGATACAAAGATGTGAGGAAAAGCAATGTGTGAGGGGAACACAAAAAATCTGCAAAAGGATATAGACAGGCTAAGCGAGTGGGCAAAAATTTGGCAGATGGAGTATAATGTTGGAAAGTGTGAGGTCATGCACTTTGGCAGAAAAAAATCAAGAGCAAGTTATTATTTAAATGGAGAAAGATTGCAAAGTGCCGCAGTACAGCGGGACCTGGGGGTACTTGTGCATGAAGCACAAAAGGATAGTATGCAGGTACAGCAAGTGATCAGGAAGGCCAATGGAATCTGGCCTTTATTGCAAAGGGGATGGAGTATAAAAGCAGGGAAGTCTTGCTACACTTGTACAGGATATTGGTGAGGCCATACCTGCAATACTGCGTGCAGTTTTGGTTTCCATATTTACGAAAGGATATACTTGCTTTGGAGGAAGTTCAGAGAAGGTTCACAAGGTTGATTCCAGAAATGAGGGGATTGACTTATGAGGAAAGGTTGAGTAGGTTGGGCCTCTACTCATTGAAATTCAGAAAAATTAGAGGGATCTTATTGAAACTTATAAGATAATGAGGGTGCTTGACAAGGTGGATGCAGAGAGGACCTTTCCACTGATGGGGGAGACTAGAACTAGAGGGCATGATCTTAGAATAAGGGGCCGCCCATTTAAAAACAGAAATTTCTCCTCTCAGAGGGTTGTGGTTCTGTGGAATCTGCTGCCTCAGAGAGCTTTGGAAGTTGGGACATTGAATAAATTTAAGACAGAAATAGACAGTTTCTTAAACAATAAGGGGTTATGGAGAGTGGGCAGGGAAGTGGACCTGAGTCCATGATCGTATCAGCCATGATCGTATTAAATGGCGGAGCAGGCTCGAGGGGCCATATGGCCTACTCCTGCTCCTATTTCTTATGTTCTTATGTAAGAAAGCTGTAGCCTGCAGGAAGCTATCAATGAACTGGTCAGGTGGGCAGAACAGTGTCAAATGGAATTCAATCCGAAGAAGTGTGAGGTAATGCATTTGGGGAGGGCTAACAAGGCAAGTGATTACACATTGAATGGTAAGACACTGAGACACTGAGAAGTGTAGAGGAACAAAAGGACCTTGGAGTGCATGTCCACAGATCCTTGAAGGTATTGGCCAGGTAGTTTAAGAAGGCATACGGAATACTTGCCTTTATTAGCTGAGGCATAGAATACAAGAACAGGGAGGTTATGCTTGAACTGTAAAACACTAGTTAGGCCACAGCTAGAGTACTGCATGCAGTGCTGGTCACAACATTACAGGAAAGATGCGATTGCATTAGAGAGGATACAGAGGAGATTTACGAGGATGTTGCCTGGACTGGAGAATTTAGCTATGAAGAAAGATTGCATAGGCTGGGGTTGTTTTCTTTGGAACAGAGGAGGCTGAGGGAAGACCTTATTGAGATGTGTAAAATTATGAGGGGCTGAGATCGAGTGGATAGGACAGACCTATTTCCTTTAGCAGAGGGCTCAACAACCAGGGGGAATAGATTTAAAATAATGGTGGAAGGTTTAGAGGGGTCTGGAACTCACTGCCTGAAAGGATGGTAGAGGCAGGAACCTTCACCACATTTACAAAGTACTTGATGTGCACTTGAAGTGCCATAACCTACAGGGCTACGGACCAAGAGCTGGAAGGTGGGATTAGGCTGGATAGCTCTTTGTCGGCTGTAAATTTCTGTGATTCTATGATAAGAATGGAACCAAGCTAAGACGGTCCCATTGAGTTGGGCAACAGTGGAGAGTCGCGGAGTAGGATGGTGTGAGTGACGGAGTCAAAGACTGCAGAGATGTTGAGGAGGATGAGGAGAGGCAGTGACTGTGGTCACAGCCACAGAGGATGTAATTTGTGAATTTGATTAGCAGGGGTAGAAACCTGATTGTAGAGATTTAAACATGGAGTTGAAGAAAGAATGGGCATGGATTTGGAAGGCGACAATACATTGACAGACTTTGGAGAGGAAAGGGAGTTTGGAGATAGGGTGGTAAGTTTCAAGGACAGAAGTTTCAAGGGTGGGTTTTTTGAGGGGGAGGAGGCGAGGGAAATGATGACGGGTGGTTTTGTAAGGGCGGGAGAGAGTACCTGAGGAGAGGGAGCCATACACAGCTAGCATGCGGGCTAGGAAGGTTTGATGGTCTTAAGTATAAAAATATAAAGGTAAGCACCCGAATGTTGCCATTAAATGATTTGAAAGCAGAAAGTTCTGCAACTGTGCCACAAATCCATCAGCATCAGAAAGGGAGAAAATAATTAAATGTATCAGGTGGAGACCCTGCCATCGAGCTTTTTTAATGAGTCACAATACCTGAGATGTATGAAGTACAGAAGAACAATAGCGTTCAATGTAAGTTTGAAGGCCAAACCTGTTGCCACATGCTGCAGTCTGATTTGCTGTGTAGTTTTTGGTTTCTCTGCTTCCTGCCTGTCTGCTGTGAATTGTGACTTCCACTTTGATCTGTCAGCTGACATTGTCATGAATGCAACCTTCATACAACTGTAACCTTCATGTAACTGTAACCTTCATGCAACCACACTGTACACTGTATATATGTCCTGGAAATGCACACCTTGACCACAGGGGGTGAACTTGTGGGAGAGACTCCTCACCTGGGCACTCAGGTATTTAAAGGGAGGACCCATGCAGGGTCATCACTTCTTGGTCCTGGGAATAAAGAAAGGTCATGCAGTGACCGTGTCTGCAGTTCATGCCTCGTGTGATTCAGTAGCAAGGTGCAGGGACACCACAGACATCATGATGCTTTGATTTTTATATTGGTTTTGGTGATGCCAAAGTTCTTTTTTCAGAATCGCAGCAGCTTCAATACACTGCTTGTGTAAATTGATTTCCTTGTGTAAACTACTGTGTACTTTTAAATTGGAAATACTGCATGAACTTTTTGAAAAATATTGCTATTAATAGATCTGTGATGAGTTGAAAATCAATAGGCTTTTAAGGGTGGTCACATGGATGAAATATAACTGAGACATGCTGTGCTCTTGTGCAGGGTGAAAATTGAATTACTTCAGTGAAATCTCACTGGGTCCATGAATTCCTATGGGCAGCAGCATCATGAATGTCCTTGTGAAGATTTCCCCTATTTGGTATTTCTTGCAAAACTGTAAGGATGCACTAAAAGGTGTTGCTACAAAGTGCTATTAGGATCCTCTCATGGCCATGTACCCTTTCTGTCATCCTTGATTAGCTGTATTACACATAGAATCAAAGAACCCACGGAAGACGGCCATTCGGCCCGTTGAACCAATGCCGGCTCTCAGCAAGAACACCTGAGCTAATCCCACTCCCCCACCCTTTCCACGCAGCCCTGCAAATCTTTTTCTTTCAGGTACTTACCCAACTCCCTTTTGAAAGCCTTGATTGAGTCTGCCTCCACCATCTGCTCAGGCAGTGCATTCCAGATCCTAACCACCCGCTGTATAAAAAACGAATTTTCTTATGTTGCTTTTGATTCTTTTGCCAATCACCTTAAAGCTGTGTCCTCTGGTTCTTGATCCTTCCGCCAATGGGAACAGTTTCTCTCCATTTACTTAGAACATAAGAACATAAGAATTAGGAACAGGAGTAGGCTATCTAGCCTCTTGAGCCTGCTCTGCCATTCAAAAAGATCATGGCTGATCTGGCCGTGGACTCAGCTCCACTTACCCACCCGCTCCCCATAACCCTTAATTCCCTTATTGGTTAAAAATCTATCGATCCGTGATTTGAATACATTCAATGAGCTAGCCTCAACTCCTTCCCTGGGCAGAGAATTCCACAGATTCACAACCCTCTGGGAGAAGAAATTCCTTCTCAACTCGGTTTTAAATTGGCTCCCCCGTATTTTGAGGCTGTGCCCCCCAGTTCTAGTCTCCCCGACCAGTGGAAACAACCTCTCTGCCTCTATCTTGTCTATCCCTTTCATTATTTTAAATGTTTCAATAAGATCACCCCTCATCCTTCTGAACTCCAACGAGTAAAGACCCAGTCTACTCAATCTATCATCATAAGGTAACCCTCTCATCTCCGGAATCAGCCTAGTGAACCGTCTCTGAAACCCCTCCAAGGCTAGTATATCCTTCCTTAAGTAAGGTGACCAAAACTGCTTGTAGTACTCCAGGTGTGGCCTCATCAATACCCTGTACAGTTGCAGCAGGATCTCCCTACTTTTGTACTCCATCCCTCTCGCAATGAAGGCCAACATTCCATTCGCCTTCCTGATTACCTGCTGCACCTGCAAACTAACTTTTTGGGATTCGTGCACAAGGACCCCCAGGTCCTTCTGCACCGCAGCATGTTGTAATTTCTCCCCATTCAAATAATATTCCCTTTTACTGTTTTTTTTTCCAAGGTGGATGACCTCACATTTTCCGACATTGTATTCCATTTGCCAAACCTTAGCCCATTCGCTTAACTTATCTAAATCTCTTTGCAGCCTCTCTGTCTCCTCTACACAACCCGCTTTCCCACTAATCTTTGTGTCATCTGCAAATTTTGTTGCACTAAACTCTGTCCCCTCTTCCAGGTCATCTATGTATATTCTGTCCAGATCCCTCATGATTTTGAATATCTCTACCAAATCCTCTCACAACCTTATCTGCTCGAAGGAGAACAACCCCAGCTTCTCTAGTCTATCCACGTAACTAAAGTCCCTCATCCCTGGAATCATTCTTGTGAATTTGTTCTGCACCCTCTCTAAGGCCTTCAAAACTTTCCTCAAGTGCAGTGCCCAGAATTGGACACAATACTGCAGTTGAGGGCGAACCAATATTTTATACAGGTTTATCATAATTTCCATGCGCTATGGGATAGAAATTTACCTCCACCCGAAATGGGGCGCTCCTTCCATTTTTTGTCATTTTCCTCAGCCGCATTGGTCGATATTCGCCACTTGGACGTTTTTTTTCTCTCACGGCGGATGTCATGGCAACTGAGGGGCGGAAGTGCTCTTGCAGCGGCTCGGCCGTCCCGATCCCTCATCAGCACGTTGCTAACGACGTGTCACAGCGTCTCTCCCTTCAGTTGAAGAGGAGAGCCGCTGCGAGCTCTGCATATTTTTAAGTTAAGTCCACTGGGCCAGCAGGGAGGGTTTCGGTTGGGCCAGCAGCCTTGCACCCAAGAGCGGGTGCCAGGCTGCCTGTTGGTGGCCCGATCTTGCAGTCGACCGACAATAAAAGATAGAATGGCGTCGCTGGCAGCGCCACCTTCCCTTTAAGGGCGGCCGCGTCGCCGACCAACAAGGACCAACCAGGAATGCACCGACACAAAAAGCGGTCGGGGGCACCGGCTAGCGGCAGCGCCGCTCCCGCGGGGCAATTCCGCAAAAGGGATGTCTCTTGCGGGGCAATTTCGGAAAGGGGTCAGTAAGGGGTTGGCGCCTGCACACCGTTCCACCCCGATGAAGGGCAATTTGCAAAATGGCGGCCGCTCCACGGAAAGTCGGCGGCTATTCCACACTGCCCCGTGGCCGCGGCTTTCAGGCGGCCAGAGGCCTTATCGGGAGGGGCAATTTTGGCCCCTATAACTCTATTCATGAAGCCCAGGATAACAACACTTAAATCAGTCCTTAGAAGGTTGTAGTAACAAGGATACGATGTAATGTGGTAACAAAGACTATTTTCTTAATTTTATAACTGTGTTTTCAATTCCTGTTACCCATGCATTACCAGAATTTCCATTTAGCCATTCCCCCCACCCCACCTCCATTCATCCATAACTCAACAATTTACACATATTTAATTGGATTTTAAGAGTTCTTATCAGGCACCAAACTGTATGATTGATATGAGTGTGCAGATGTATGGTTCCAGAAATGCCAATTTATATGTTTGTTCAATTGTCCAAGGTTCCTTTTCGACAAGTGATAAGGTGCCACTTGGACTTGTTCCTCAATCAATAAGGACATTCAACTAAACCGTTAACAATTCTTGGAATACTAATGCTGAAGGATCTATCTATGAAGCCAAGTTCTTAAACTCATGCTTTATTCACAACTGATGTTCCCAGGGACACAGAGTTTACTTCAAGTTCAAAAAGAACCTGATACCACATAGATAATGGCCCGGATTTTTGCGGTAAAAATATATATATTTAGGTCAGTTGTATTCTTCATTTATACACCTCTTTCTTCTGTATATCAGAAAATAGTACATTCAACAACAACAATAACTTGCATTTATATAGGACCTTTAAAGCAGTAAAACTTCCCAAGGTGCTTCACAGGAGTGTTATCAAACAAAATTTGACACCAAACCACAAAGAGATATTAGGACAGACAAAGAGATAGATTTTAAAGGGCACCTTAAAGGACGAGAGCGAGATACAAAGGCAGAGAGGTTTAGGGAAGAAATTCCAGAGCTTAGGGCCTAGGCAGCTGAAGGCGTAGCTGCCAATGGTGAGCGATTAAAATAATAGAATCATAGAAATTTACAGCACAGAAGGAAGCCATTTCAGCCTATCTTGTCTGTCGGCCCAAAAATAGCTATCCAGCCTAATCCTATTTTCCATCTTTTGGTCCGTAGCCCTGCAGGTTCTGGTACTTCAAGTGCATATCCAAGTACTTTTTAAATGTGGTGAGGGTTTCTGCCTCTACCACCTTTTTAGGTAGTGAGTTCCAGACCCCCACCACCCTCTGGGTGAAAAGAGTTCTCCTCATCCGCGCTAATCTTTCAACCAATTACTTTAAATCTATGCCCCCTGATTATTGACCTCTCTGTTCAGGTCCTTCCTATCCAATCGAGGCCTCTCATAATTTTATACACCTCAATTAAGCCTCCCCTCAGCCTCCTCTATTCCAAAGAAAACAACCCCAGCCTATCCAATCTTTCCTGATAGCTAAAATTCTCCAGTCCTGCCAACATCCTCACAAATCACCTCTGTACCCTCTCTAGTGCAATCACATCTTTCCTGTAATGTGGTGACCAGAACTGTCTGGAGTACTCAAGCTGTGGCATAACTAATGTTTTATAGAGTTCAAGCATAACCTCCCTGCTCCTGTATTCTGTGCCTCGGCTTTTAAAGGAAAGTATCCCATATGTCTTCTTAACCACCTTATCTACCTGTCCTGCTACCTTTAAGGATCTGTGGACTTGCACTCCAAGGTCTCTCTGTTCCTTTACTCTTCTCAGTCTGTACTGGTTCTGTCACAGTGTAGTGTACGATGAGCGATAACTCTGATTCTCCAGCTAGCTTCAACACCACACCAAGAAATATGGCTAAAGATCAAAGCTTTAGATTCCAAATCCTTTAATAAATGTAGTGTGTACTGCAAACAGAAACAAAAGCAGACTCTAGAATTGTTATAGTACAACCAAGGAACAATCGAATAGAACAGCAACAAAGAGAAATTACTTATCTCTTATTGTACAGCAAAGATAAAATACAATAATTCCAGAACGATTGGATAAGGAGAGATTACTTACATAACTGTGGTTCTGGAGGGGTCACATAAACTGAGGTCTAATTTATAACTATCAATAGTTAAAGATTTTCACAACAAAATGGAGAGCTGGCTGCATGTGGCTTGCTGGCTTCAATATCTCTCTGCCTCTGTCCCAAATCGGAAAGCATCACCCAGTGGCGGGAAACGGTAAGACACGATATGCTGTCTCCAAGCTGACAAGAAGCATCTCAGTCTATCACGGTATCCTAACATTTATTGTGTATTCCCTTACCTTGGTCGCCTTCCTGAAATGCATTACATCACACTTCTCTGGATTGAATTCCATTCGCCATTTTTCTGCCCACTTTACCAGTCCATTGATATCTTCCTGCAGTCTACAGCTTTCTTTTTAACTATCAACCAGATTTCCAATTTTTGTATCATCTGCAAACTTATTAATCATGTCCCCTACATTGAAGTTTAAACATTGATATAGACCACAAAAAAAGGGACCAAGTACAGAGCCTTGCGGATCCCCACTGGAAACAGCCTTCCACTCACAAAAACACCCATGAACCATTACCCTTTGCTTCCTGCCACTGAGCCAATTTGAGCCAACTTGTCACTTTCCCTTAGATCCCATGCGCTTTCACTTTTTTGACCAGTTTGCCATGTGACACCTCTATGTAGACTACATCAAAACGTTACCCTCCTTGTTACTCCTCAAAAAATTCAATCAAGTTAGTTTTCCCTTAACAAATCCATGCTGACTGTCCTTGATTACTCCATGCCTTTCTAAATGACGATTAATATTGTTGCTCAGAATTTTTTCCAATAATTTGCCCACCACCATCGGCTGACTGGCCTATAAATTACTCGTTCTATTTCTTTCTCCCTCTTTAAACAACGATACAATGTTACAGTCCTCCAGTGTTCAGGCATCATACCTGTAGCCAGAGCTGATTGGAAAATGAGGTCAGAGCCTCTGCTATTTCCTCCCTTACTTCTCTTAACAGCCTGAGATATATTTCATTTGGGCCTTGTGATTTATCTACTTTCAAAACCCCTTGCTAAACCCCTTAATATTTCCTCTCTTACTATGTTTATCTCATCTAATATTTCACACTCCTCCTTAACTACAATGTCTGCAGCGTCCCTCTCTTTTGTGATGAGAGGCGCAAAGTATTAAAAACCATACCCATACACTGGTTACCTTTTTGTCTCTAATAGGCCCGACTTTTTCTTTAGTTATCCTATTGCTCTTTATGTATTTCCAAAATATTTTGGGGTTTTCCTTGAAATTACTTGCCAATATTTTTTCATGTCCTCTCTTTGCTTTCCTAATTTCCTTTTTAATTTCACCCCCGTACTTTTTATACTCCTCTCGGTTTTCTGCAGCTTTTAGCTATCGGTATCTGGCATAAGCTTCCCCTTTTTGCATTATCCTACTCAGTATATCCCTTGACATCTGGGGGCTCTAGATTTAGGAATCCTTTTTCTTTGTGGGAACATATTTGCTCTGAATCCTCACTATCTCCTTGAATGCCTCTCACTGTTATTGATACGTCCTCACTATACAGTATAAATGCACACGAGGCCCATGCTTGAGAGAAGGTCAGTCGATGACCTGTCCTTTATTCCTCAGCACTCAAGTGATGGAAGTGGGTGGAACTTCCCCTTTTATCTCTGAAGTTCCAGGTTAGGAGTGTCTCCCACAAGTTCACCAGCTAGTGGTCATTGTTCTCACAGTGTACAACTTAGGTCAGATTATACATGGGTTACAATGCTGGTTGAATACATGACATCACCTCCCCCCCCAAAGTCTTATTGAGATCACAGGTTGAGTCTCTCTGGTGGTTTACACTCTCTTGTAGAGCGCCTGAGTTGGGGCTCCGGTTGTTGGGCGCTGGCTTGAGTGTCTGCTGTTTGCGGTGCCTCAGGCCACTCAGGGAGTGACTGGGCTCTCCTCCCTTTGGTTCCTATGTTCGGTCACCTGTGGAGGAGTGAACTCTATATTGTGTTCGTCCTCTGCTTCTTCTATGGGGTTGCTGAACCTCCTTTTTGTTTGATCCATATGTTTGCGGCAGATTTGTCCATTGGTAAGTTTAACTACCAGAATCCTATTTCCCTCTTTGGCAACCACAGTGCCTGCGAGCCATTTAGGCCCTGCAGCATAGTTGAGGACAAAAACAGAGTCATTTACATCAATACATCGCGCCCTCGCATTCCTGTCATGGTAGTCATATTGTGACTGGCGCCTGCTCTCGACAATTTCTTTCATGGTGGATAAGGGATAACCGGGTTTTGAGCATCCTTTTTATTAGCAGCTCTGCGGGTGGAACCCCTGTGAGCGAATGTGGTCGGGATCTGTAGGCCAACAGGAGACATGATAAGTGGCATTGTAGGGAACCCCCTTGGATTCTGAGCATCCCCTGTTTGATTATCTGCACTGCTCGTTCTGCCTGGCCGTTTGATGCCGGCTTGAACGGTGCCGTTCTGACATGGTTAATTCCATTGACTGCTATGAAGTCCTGGAATTCAGTGCTTGTGAAGCACGGGCCATTGTCGCTGACCAAGATGTCCGGTAGACCGTGGGCGGAGAACATTGCCCGTAGACTTTCTACCGTGCCAGAGGATGTGCTTGAATTTAAAATGTCACATTCGATCCATTTGGAGTAGGCGTCTACTGCAACCAAAAACATTTTTCCCATGAAAGGACCTGCATAGTCCACATGGATGACTGACCAAGGCTTGGCGGGCCATGGCCAGGGGCTAAGGGTGGCTTCACTGGGCGCATTGCCCAGCTGGGCACACGTGTTGCACCTGCGAACACAAAGTTCCAGATCTGCGTCTATCCCTGGCCACCAAATGTGTGACCTGGCAATTGCCTTCATCGTGACAATGCCCGGGTGCTCATTGTGGAGTTCTCTGATGAACACCTCTCTGCCCATCTGGGGCATGACTACGCGGTTTCCCCACAGTAGGCAATCGGCCTGAATCGAGAGTTCATCCCTGCGCCTGTGAAATGGTTTAAATTCCTCAGGGCATGCCCTGTACGTGGCTGCCCAGTCCCCATTCAGGACACATTTCTTGACTAGAGACAATAGCAGGTCTCTATTTGTCCAGACTTTAATCTGACGGGTTGTCACGGGTGAGCCTTCGCTTTCGAAAGCTTCAACAGCCATGGCCATCTCAGCAGCATGCTCGGTAGCCCCCTCAGTGGTGGCTAGTGGGAGCCTGCTGAGTGCATTGGTGCAGTTTTCGGTGCCCGATCTGTGCCAAATTGTGTAGTCATAGGCGGCTAACGTGAGTGCCCACCTCTGTATGCGGGCCGATGCGTTTGCATTTCTGGCCTTGTTGTCGGCCAAAAGGGACGTTGGGGGTTTGTGATCTGTCTCCAGCTCAAATTTCCTGCCAAACAGGTACTGGTGCATTTTCTTTACCGCATATACACATATGAGCGCCTCCTTTTCTACCATCCCGTAGCCCCTTTCTGCCTGGGACAGACTTCTGGAGGCATAAGCTACCGGCTGTAACTGAACCTTGGCATTGACATGCTGCAACACACACCCGACACCATAGGACGACGTATCGCACGTTAACACAAGTTTCTTACATGGGTCATATAGCGTTAACAGATTGTTGGAACATAACAAATTGCGTCCTCTATTAAAAGCCCTTTCCTGGCTGTCCCCCCAGACCCATTCGCGACCTTTGCGTAGGAACACGTGTAGCGGCTCTAGCAGCGTGCTCAATTTGGGAAGAAAGTTACCAAAATAGTTCAGGAGCCCCAGAAATGAACGCAGCTCCATCGTGTTACGGGGTCTGGGTGCTCTCTGGATCGCTTCCGTTTTGGATGCAGTAGGACTGATCCCTTCTGCTGTTACCCTCATCCCCAGGAATTCTACCTCTGGAGCTAGGAAGACGCACTTCGCCTTTTTCAGTCGCAGCCCTACCCGGTCCAGTCTGCGTAGCACCTCCTCCAGGTTGTGGAGGTGTTCTTCAGTATCGTAACCCATGATGAGGATGTCGTCCTGAAAAACCATCGTCCCTGGAATCGACTTGAGGAGGCTTTCCATATTTCGTTGGAAGATCGCGGCGGCCGAGCGAATCCCGAACGGACATCTGTTGTACTCAAACAACCCTTTGTGTGTCGTGATGGTGGTCAGCTTCTTCGACTCACTCGCCAGCTCCTGGGTCATGTAAGCTGAGGTCAGGTCCAATTTTTTAAAAAGTTTGCCACCGGATAGCGTCGCAAAGAGGTCCTCCACTCTCGGTAGCTGGTACTGGTCTTGGAGTGACACCCGATTGATGGTGGCCTTGTAATCTCCACATATCCTGACCGACCCATCCGCCTTGAGCACCGGCACAATCGGGCTCGCCCAGTCACTGAATTCGACTGGCGAGATGATGCCTTCCCTCAACAGGCGGTCCAATTCGCCTTCTATCTTTTCCCGCATCATGTACGGCACCGCTCTGGCCTTGTGGTGTACTGGTCTGGCGTCCGGGTTTATGTGAATCATTACCTTGGCCCCCATGAAAGTGCCAATGCTGGGTTGAAATAATGAGTCAAATTTGTCTTGGAACTGTGAGCATGATACTCGCTCCTCAGAGGAAATTGCATTGACATCGCCCCATTTCCAGTTCATGACAGCAAACCAACTCCTCCTCAGTAGTGCGGGACCATCCCCCGGGACAACCCAGAGTGGCAACCTGTTCTCCGAATCTTTGTGGGTCACGACTACCGTGGCGCTGCCTAGCACCGGAATAATCTCCTTTGTGTATGTCCATAGCTGTGCGTCAATCGGAAATAACTTTGGCCTCCTGGCCTTGGACGCCCACAACTTTTTGAACTGTTTTGATATCCATCAGGGACTGGCTGGCCCCTGTGTCTAGCTCCATTGATACTGGGATGCCATTGAGGAGCACTTTCATCATTATCGGTGGCGTCCTGGTATATGAACTGAACACGTGCTCCACATGAGCTTCAGCTTCCAGCGATTTCCCCCACCGTTCATTTCTGCAATTTCTGCAGGTATTTTGCTCATCTCTGCAAACTCCGGCTGAGTGTGTGCCTCCACGCCTCCAACATGAGTTGCTGCTTGAAACAAAAAGGTCCCTTGCCAGTCGATCGTCCCTGACTGCCCCTATTATTGTCCTTGAGTGCGCCATTAACAGGTGTTGATGGCCCCATTTCTGGCCGCATTGTCCCTTGCAATGGCATGAATCGCCGTTCAGCTTGCCATTGTCTCTGTCGAACTCCCCCTCTGGGTTCGACTACATGTTGGGGCATGCCCGATTGCCTTTGTCTGCCTGGATAACTGTGTGCTGCTTTAACAATGTTGAATCTCTGTCCCAACTATTCCTTAACACAGTACCTCTCGTCTGTTCTGCTCGTGCCCATGCTCGCTTGGTTTAAATCCCAGTTTCTCGTCGCCATTGATACGTCCTCACTATACAGTATAAATGCACACGAGGCCCATGCTTGAGAGAAGGTCAGTCTATGACCTGTCCTTTATTCCTTAGCATTCAAGTGATGGAAGTGGGTGGAGCTTCCCCTTTTATACCTGAAGGTCCAGGTTAGAAGTGTCTCCCACAAGTTCACCAGCTAGTGGTCATTGTTCTCACAGTGTACAACTTAGGTCAGATTATACATGGGTTACAATGCTGGTTGAATACATGACAGTTATGACACTGAATTACCTTCAAGTCGCTGTTTCCAGTCCACTTTGGCTAAATCACATCTCAGCTTAGTAAAACTGGACTTTCCCCAATTGAGAACTTTTACTCCTGGTCTATCTTTGTCCTTTTCCATAACTACACTAAATCTAACTGAATTATGATCACTCACACCACAATGCTGTCCCGCTGACACCCCTTCCACCTGCCCAGCTTCATTCCCTAAAACAAGTCCAGATCCGCTCTCTCTCTTGTTAGGCTTGCTACGTACTGGCTAAGAATGTTCTCCTGAATGCATTTTAAGAATTCCGTGTCCTCTATATCTTTTACACTGATTCTATCCCAGTTAATATGAAGGTAGTTGAAATCCTCTATTACTGCATTATTGTTTTTGCACTTCTCAGAAATTTGCCTCACCACATTTAAAAGATGGTTGGATGGGCACTTAAAGTGTCGTAACCTGCAGGGTTACAGACCTAGAGCTAGTAATTGGGATTAGACTGGATAACCTTATGTTGGCCGATGCAGATATGATGGTAAGTACTGCAGAGAATCGAATACGGCCAGGGTGATCACCTGGACTAGTTTTGATCACCTGGATGGGTTGGAGAGGAATTTTCCCAGATTTATTTTTTCCCAAGTTGTACTGGGTTTTTATCTGGTTTTTGCCTCTCCCAGGAGATCACATGGCTCTGGTTGGGATGGAGTGTAGAATGTTTCAGTGCAAGGGGTGTCGCAGTTGTGTGGGGCTGGGTGCTCTTTACCTGTCCGCCATTGTTCATTGTACATAGGTTTATATGTAACGTTCAGGATTGCTGACCGAGGGCTGTGCGGCTCTTTGTCGGCCGGCGCGGACACGATGGGCCGAAATGGCCTCCTTCTGCGCTGTAAATTTCTATGTTTCTATATTTGCTCGTCTATCTCCCTCTGGCTATTGGGAGTTTACAGTACACTCAGCAGTGTGATTGCTGCTTTTTTGGAGGGCCATCTGCTGTAAATTGTTTTTGGGTCACACTTTAATTCAATGCCTTTTTTTAATGCACACCATGTCTGGATCGGGAGTGGCGATCAATGAAACGTTGTTATTTTCCAAAACCCAAGCGCAGTTCCACAGAGAACTTATTTGTAGACAACTTGAAGCCTTTAACGCGAATGTCTCCCAATTACTTGCTTTAGATCTCCCAACTGTTGACTATGATTCCTTAGTAGTTGTAGGACATTTCTGTCATATTTTCAAAACCTCGCACCTGTTTTTGCTGATGTGAAGAAATAAAGATGCATTTATTTCGCAAGTGTCATATATCTCAGAAATATCTTAAAATGCTTCATGTACATTCAACTGCTTTGACTTGTTTTTTCGGCACATGTGTCAGCTATTTAGCACAAAGCAAGTTCCCAGAAACAGCATTGAGTTAAATGACCAATGAATCTGTTTCTGATGGGGTTGGTTCGTGGATGAAATGTTGGCCAGAATACCTGAAGAACCCATACTCTTCTTTGAATTGGACCATGGTATATTGAGCATCCACCTCGGTTTAATGTCACGTACAAAGAATGGCACTTCAATGCTGCCCATCTACTTGGGTATTCAGGTTCATACAATCATAGACTGGTTACAACACAGAAGGAGGCCATTCAGCCCATTGAGCCTGTGCCGGCTCTCTGCAAGAGCACCTCAGCTAGTTCCACTCCCCGCCCTTTCCCCGTAGCCCTGCAAATGTTTTTCTTTCAGCTGCTTCTCCAACTCCCTTTTGAAAGCAGTGATTGAGTCTGCCTTCACCACCCTTTCAGGCAGTGCATGCCAGATCCGAACCATTCGCTGTGTAAAAAGTTTTTCCTCATGCCGCCATTGATTCTTTTGCCAATCACCTTAAATCTGTGTCCTCTGGTTTTCAAACCTCCTGCCAATGGGGATAGTTTCTCTCTATCTACTCTGTCCAGACCCCTCATGATTTCAACACCTCTATCAAATCTCCTCTCAACCTTCTCTGTTCGAGCGTTATGTTAGCGTAACGTAAGGTTCTTGAACATTGAAGTCAGCTGTCTCCAGTGAGTTCGGGAGTGAGTGCTCAATATACCATGGTACAATTCAAAGAAGAGTTTGGGTTCTTCAGGTATTCTGGCCAACATTCCGTGAGTTCGGGAGAGAGTTTGAGAGTCCGTGAGTTCGGGAGAGAGTTCGGAGAGAGTTTGAGAGTTCAGGAGAGAGTCTGTGAGTCTAGAAGAGAGTCCGGGAGAGAGAGTCCGAGAGTTGCCAGAAAATTGTGGGTTAATTGCTGCAAGATTAAGGGAGCGCTGCACAGTTGGAGGTCGGCAAGGTACGGGAGGCCCGGAGGTCGGCGAGCAGCGGGAGGCTAAGAGGTCGGCAAGCAGTGGGAGGCCTGGAGGTCAGCGAGCGGCAGGAGATAAACCCCGCCTGATTGATAAGTATCTTTCTCTTTTATAACAGATAAGTCTAATTAGAGGGATGGCAGGGCAGCTCAGTCCTGTGGAGTGCATGTCCTGCGGCATGTGGGAAGTCCTGGATGCTTTGCGCAGCCGAGACAACCATGTGTGCAGGAGGTGTCTCCAGCTTCAACTACTCGAGCTCCGCATTTCGGAGCTTGAGCAGTGGCTGGAGTCAATACGGTGCATCCGCGAGACTGAGAGCTAAGTGGATAGCATGATGTGGGAGGTGATCATTCCGCAGCTTAAATGCATGCAGGCAGAAGGGAAGTGGGTGAACACCAGACGGATGAAGAATGCTAGGCAGGTAGTGCAGGAGTCCCCCCCGCCCTGAGTCCATCTCGCTTTCTAATTCTCTTCTGAGCACTGGTGAGGACATTGGTGCCTCTGGGAAGTACAGCCAGAGCCAATTCCAAGGCACCACGGGTGGCTCAGCTGCACAGGGAGAGGGACAAAGAATAAAGGAGCTGTAGTGGTAGGGGATTCAATAGTTAGGGGAATAGAGAGGCAGTTCTGTGTCTGTAGACGTGACTCCAGGAAGGTATGGTGCCTCAAAGATGTCACAGAGCGGATGCAGGGCATTCTGGGGGGAGAGGGTGAATAGTCAGAGGCCGTGGACCATATCGGGACCAATGACATAGGTAGAAAGAGGGATGAGGTCCTGCAGGCAGAATTTAGGGAGTTAGGAGAAAAATTGAAGGGTAGGACTTCAAAGGTAGTAAGTAATCTCCGGGTTACTACCAGTGCCACGTGCTAATGAGTACAAGAATTGAAGGATAGAGAAGATGAACACGTGGCTGGTGTGTTGGTGCAGGAAGGAGTGCTTTAAATCCTGAAGCATTGGGACCGCTTCTGGGGGAGATGGGATCTGTACAAACCGGATGGGCTGCACCTTAACAGCGCTGGGATCAATATCCTCATGGGGAGATTTGCTAGTGCTATTGGGGAGAGTTTAAACTAGCTTGACAGAGGCATGGGAACCCGAGAACAAATTCAATAGGGAAGGAAGTAAAGCTAAAATTGGAAAGCAAGAATGCTGAAAGTGAACCTATAAGACAGAGGAAACAAGGGTTAGTAAGTAGTAATCAAGGAGGTCTTCCTGTGCTAAATGGTATATTCATTTCAGCACAAGTGAAAACAGCTGTCATCCAATTTTTTTTGTTATAATGCTGGGACAGGATCCAGCAAAATGTTTTTAACCGATTTCTGTAATTTGTCTCGCACAGTACATTACAGGTGAAGCCTGACCATCCATCCTTGTCTGGTAACCTAGGGATCGTGAATCTCTTGTGTAAGGGGATAGTGCAGGAAAGTGGAGTTGAGGTAGAAGATCAGCCATGATCTTATTGAATGGCGGAGCAGGCTCGAGGGGCTGAATGGCCTACTCCTGCTCCAAATTCTTATGTTCTTATGTTCAATGCAAGGTGTATAGCGAATAAGGCGGATGAGCTGAGAGCACAGGTCGACACTTGGGAGTATAGCATTATAGCCATTACAGAGACATGGCAGAAAGAGGGGCAGGTTTGGCAGCTCAATATTCCTGGTTATAGGATTCTTGGACAGGACAGAGAGGGGGGTAAAAGGGGGGGGGGGGAGGTTGTGGTATTGATTAAAGATACTATTAAAGCTGTGAGGAGGGATGATAAGTGAGAGGAATAATCAAATTAGGCCATATGGGTCAAACTGAAAAATAAAAAAGGGGCGATCATACTGCTGGGTGTGTATTAAAGACCATCAAACAGTGGGAGGGAGATAGAAGAGCAAATATGTCGGCAAAATTTCTGTGAAGTCCAAAAACCATAGGGCAGTAATAGTAAGGGTTTTCAACAATCCTAATATTGATTGGGACAAATATAGTGTGAAGGGTATAGAGAGTGCAGAATCTCTAAAATGATTTCAAGAGAACTTTTTTAGTCAGTATGTAACAAGCCCAACATGGGAGGGGGCAGTTCTGGATTTAGTTTTGGGGAATGAAGCTGGGCAGGTGGAAGGGGTATCAGTGGGAGAGCACTTGGGTGCCAGTGACCATAATTCAGTCAGAATCAAGTTGGTTATGGATTAGGATAAGGATAGACGAGGAATAAAATTCCCAAATTGGGGAAAAGCTAACTTTGCCAAGTTGAAGTGTGATTTGGCCACAATGGACTGGAAATAGTTACTTGAAGATAAATCAGTGTCGGAACAGTGGGAGGCATTCAGGAAGGAGGGCTCAGGCCAAGCATGTGCCCTTAAAGATTCTAGAGCCCCCTGGATGTCTAGGGACTTACAGGGGAGGATAAAGAAAAAAAGGGAAGCTTATGTCATATACTGACGGCTAAATACTGTAGAATCTCTGGAGGAATATAGAAAGTTCAGAGGTAAAATTAAAAGGGATATTAAGAATGTTAAGAGAGAACATGAAAAATTCTTGGCAAGTAAAATCAAGGAAAACCCAAAGATGTACTATAAATATATTAAGAGCAAGAGGATAACTAAAGAAAGGGTAGTGCCTATTAGAGACCATGAGGGTAATCTGTGTGTGGAAGCAGAAGATGTGGGTATGGTTAACGAATACTTTGCATCTGTTTTCACAAAGGAAAGGGGCAATGCAGATACTGCTGTCGAGGAGGAGTGTGAAATTCTGGATGAAATAAACATAGTGAGAGAGGAGGTATTCAGGGGTTTAGCAGCTTTGAAAGTGGATAAGTCCCCAGGCCCAGATGAAATACATCCCAGACTGTTGAGCAAAGCAAAATAGGAAATAGCAGAGGCCTTGACCGTCATTTTCCAGTCCTCTTTGGATTCAGGCATGGTGCCGAAGGACTGGAGGACTGCTAATGTGGTACCCTTGTCTAAGAAGGGAGAAAGCGATAGGCCGAGTAATTACAGGCTGGTCAGCCTAACCTCAGTGGTGGGAAAATTATTGGAAAAAATTCTGAAAGACAGGATAAACCTACATTTAGAAAGGCAAGGATTAATCAGGCACAGTCAGCATGGATTTGTTAAGGGAAGATCGTGTTGACTAACCTGATTGAATTTTTTGAGGAGGTAACCAGGAGGGTCGATGAGGGTAGTGCGTATGATGTAGTGTATCTGGATTTTAGCAAAGCTTTTGATAAGTTCCCACATGGTAGATTGGTCATGAAGGTAAAGGCCCGGGATCCAGGGCAAAGTGGCAAATTGGATCCAAAATTGGCTTAGAGTTAGGAAGCAAAGGGTAATGGTTGATTGATGTTTTTGTGACTGGAAGGATGGTTCCAGTGGGGTTCCACAGGGCTCATAAGAACATAAGAACATAAGAATTAGGAACAGGAGTAGGCCATCTAGCCCCTCGAGCCTGCTCAGCCATTCAACAAGATCATGGCTGATCTGGCCGTGGACTCAGTTCCACTTACCCGCCCGCTCCCCATAACCCTTAATTCCCTTATTGGTTAAAAATCTATCTATCTGTGACTTGAATACATTCAATGAGCTAGCCTCAACTGCTTCCTTGGGCAGAGAATTCCACAGATTCACAACCCTCTGGGAGAAGAAATTCCTTCTCAACTCAGTTTTAAATTGGCTCCCCCGTATTTTGAGGCTGTGCCCCCTAGTTCTAGTCTCCCCGGCCAGTGGAAACAACCTCTCTGCCTCTATCTTGTCTATCCCTTTCATTATTTTAAATGTTTCTATAAGATCACCCCTCATCCTTCTGAATTCCAACGAGTAAAGACCCAGTCTACTCAATCTATCATCATAAGGTAACCCCCTCATCTCCGGAATCAGCCTAGTGAATCGTCTCTGTACCCCCTCCAAAGCTAGTATATCCTTCCTTAAGTAAGGTGACCAAAACTGCATGCAATACTGCAGGTGCGGCATCACCAATACCCTGTATAGTTGCAGCAGGACCTTCCTGCTTTTGTACTCCATCCCTCTCGCAATGAAGGCCAACATTCCATTCGCCTTCCTGATTACCTGCTGCACCTGCAAACTAACTTTTTGGGATTCATGCACAAGGACTCCAAAAGAGTTTCATGCACAAGGACCCCCAGGTCCCTCTGCACCGCAGCATGTTGTAATTTCTCCCCATTCAAATAATATTCCCTTTTACTGTTTTTTTTTTCCAAGGTGGATGACCTCACATTTTCCAACATTGTATTCCATTTGCCAAACCTTAGCCCATTCGCTTAACCTATCTAAATCTCTTTGCAGCCTCTCTGTGTCCTCTACACAACCCGCTTTCCCACTAATCTTTGTGTCTTTCACCTCACCTCCTGTGCAGACACAGCAAATACACAAGAAAATCTGTCTTGCAAGCCAGAAATTCCTGGTGACGGTGCTCCTTTAAAAAAAGAATAAATCCCAGTTAATATTCTGTGAAGCAACACTGGCATAATAGGCTGTGCAGCTACATAACATTATAATATACTGTTGTTCTAAGCGAGGGTAGCTCAATTAGGAAGTGTGCAATACAGAGACTGAGGTTCAGAAACATGGACTGTATTTGCACGCTACAGACCCACGCAAAAAACATGCGAGAACCTTAAAGAGATAGTGATGTGTTAATTATTTTACTAAACAGGGCCTGTGTGCCTCGAATGAAGTGGTGCTTTCTCTTTAAAGAGCTGCACAATGATGCAAATAAGCCTATGCTAAGTGTGAAATTAGCTGAAATAATAGTAATGCTTACATGCTTCAGTTGGCCTACCAATAGGAATATCCAACAGGCGTGTTCTGCATGTAATTTCCATGCAAACATAAAGGCAGATTAATTGTATATCTCCTGGTGATGATGTCAAAATAAGGATAAGAAATTGAATATTTGCGACTGGCTGAACACGGATGTCCCTGTACAAATAGCTAAAAATAACTTGCTTATCTAATGCAGAAGGAATTTATCAAATCTCTTTAGGAGGTGAAGAAGCTTTTTCCCCCCTTACCATCGGCTCCTCATCTACAGACTAGAGGAACAAAGGCTGTTCTCAGCTGACTGGAGTCTAGCTCAGCCAATCAGAGCATCCCCTTCTGGCCGTGTCATCAGGACCTGATGAGGAGAGGATGCTTTTTATTCTGTAGTTGAAAGGCAGAGAAATGCCAGGTCTGAGCAACCTCTGGGGATAGCCTGCTCTCCATGATGTGAATGAACAGCCTCTCTCTCTCTTTGATTCTTGACTGGGCTACGCATCTCTGTAACAGACATCAGCAGGCACCGGGATCCTGGGCCTCCTGGCTTTCCATTTGCAGCCAGACTGACATCTTTATATTCTGTGGTGTTTATCAGCAGTGCTGGTTTATCAGAGCTCCATGTACGACAATCTGTACCTGCATGGATTCGATGACTCGGAGGCGGTGAGTATATGTTGTGCGAGTGAAGTGGTGAGAGGGAGGGGATTAGAAAAGTCTAGCGAGCAGCACACAGAACATTTAAAAAAAACAAACACTGGTTGCTATTTCTCTCACTGGCAGATATTCCTTTTAATTCAGTGACACCTGTAATAATCCTCCATTAAAGCTTGCATTGCCAGGCAATGATACTGTAGATATATGTGGAGACTGGTGGCTTGCCTGTGCTGTAGTCACCAGCAAACCTTGTCTCTCGCTCTCTCAGCAGCAATAACAGAAAGCAACAGCAATGGATAGTGTCTTCGCTCTGTCAAGCTTTAACAACCTCAACCCGACAACTGCTAGCATAGTGTTTGGAGTGAGAGAAAAATAACAGAATAATTAACTTGCGTGCCCATTGAAGTATTTGAAGTGCTCATTTATTTTTACCAGTTCAAAATCCAAAGTTAAAATCCATACTGTCCCCTGGAGGAGTGTGTGTGTGTGTTTTTCTCAATGGACGACGGAGCACTGCGCTCCAGCAGAATATTGCTTCCAGCACAAGTATGGAGGATGCTTAGCGAACATAATTTTCACACAGCTGGATCCTAGTATGCTTTAACCATTTTTTATGGTAAACTGTGGCATTTGAATGAGAGTAGGATGAATAGCAACATGGTACTCATGATAAAGCTGTATTTTTAGTGATAGATCACATTTGCTGTTGGCTACTTCTGAGATACAGTTGACATGAAAGGCCAGGATCGAAATAGCTCTATAGTGTTAGGGACAGTGTTTATGGTGCCTCCTTTATGTTGATAAATCTTTTGCTCAAGTGAATTGTGTGCCATTACTTTTCTTTTCTCGACAGAGTGCAGCTTTCTTTTCCCTGGTTTTAAATTGGTTAATTATTTGGATCCACAATGTACCTTTCACATCTTTCAGCCTTTGCTAAAAGCAATGCGCAATCGAGGTTAAAAGTAGTTTACATATAAGCTCATAATGGCTGCTTTTGACAGCAGTTACTCCTCTCCGTGAACACTATTTTTAGGAGCTGTGCAAATAGCATTGCTTCAGTGAGAATATTTTACATCAGTTCTCTAACGGGGAGCGACCCTGAGAGACTAAGTAATATCAGAAGTTGCCGTATGCTCCGAGTGTTATAATGAGGACAATGCTACACAACTAACTTCTGTTATAGATATCATTGTTGGATATCTTTGTAACCCATTTAGTAGCCCATCCTTTGATCGCCACTTGCTCCTAAATCTGAATGCTACAGGTGAGCAATGAGCAACATTTGCTTTTTCA
Organism: Pristiophorus japonicus; assembly: GCF_044704955.1. NCBI lineage: Eukaryota > Metazoa > Chordata > Chondrichthyes > Pristiophoridae > Pristiophorus > Pristiophorus japonicus. The sequence goes on from NC_091979.1 coordinate 41,985,561, forward strand.
ATGTTTCTTTTGTGCCACACGTAGTTCTATTTTGAAGTAAACTATTGGATGAGGACGAGATCTCACCTCGGGTTTCCTGGACCATCCAACGTACTACTTCGCTCGTAAATGTGCCTAAAATTAATTTTTACTGAACTTTGGTAAATTTGAGGTAGAAAAGTTCAAAATAAATGTAAATGTTAGCTCTTAGTTCAGTGAGCATTTGTGTCTGGTGATGAGGGTGAAGGGATGGTTGCTTATAACGGCAACAGCCTATACTGTTACCTGCAGTGGTTGCATTATATAATGTGACTGCAAACTGCAAGCCAACCACAGCCTTTTGATATTATTCTCGGGAAGCTGAAACTGTGCAAAGATAAAACTATTTAAAAAAGGCTGACAGATTGACATGAAACTGTTGTATTGGATAAGGAAGACTTGCATTCATATAGCACCTTTCATGACCTCAGGATGTCCCAAAGCACTTTACAGCTAATTAACTTTATGAGCTGTAGTCACTGTTGTATTGTCGGAAACGTGGCAACAAGTGGATGTACAGCAAGGTCCCACGAACAGCAATGAGATACTGACCAGATAGTCAATTTTAGGTGTTGGTTGAGGGATAAAAGTTGATCAGGACACCAGGAGAACTCTCCTTCTTTTCTTTGAATAATGCTATGGAATTTTTTACAACCGCCTGAGAGAGCAGATGGGGCCTCGGTTTAACGTCTCAGCCGAAAGACGGCACCTCCGACAGTGCAGCATTCCCTCAGCACTGCACTGAGGTCTCTGGACAAACAAGTTTATCAACCTAACAACAATCTCTGCACTTCAAAAATAATGCATGTGAAATGCTTTGAGAATTTTGGATTTGTTAGAGTTATTTGGAGAAATTATTTTAGTTAAAGAGTAGTTTGCCAGAAGGAGTTATTGAGGCAGAAAGGCTATGCTTGAACTGTATAAAACACTAGTTAGGTCACAGCTAGAGTACTGCGTGCAGTTCTGGGCACCATATTACAGGAATGATTTGATTGCCCTCGAGAGGGTACAGAGAAGATTTACAAAGGTGTTGCCTGGACTGGAGAATTTTAGCTATGAGGAAAGATTGGATAGGCTGGGGTTGTTTTTTTTGAAACAGCGGAAGCTGAGGGGTGACCTAACTGATATGTATAAAATTATGAGGGGCGAAGATAGAGTGGATAGGAAGGACCTATTTCCCTTAGCAGAGGGGTCAATAACCAAGGGGCATAGATTTAAATTAATTGGTAGGAGGTTTAGAGGGGATTTGAGGAGAATTTATTTCACTCAGAGGGTGGTGGGCGTCTGGAACTCACTGCCTGGTAGGGAAAGAAAGCCTCACCACATTTAAAAAGTACTTGGATGTGCACCTGAAGTGCCATAACTTACAAGGTTACAGACCAAGAGCTGGAAAGTGGGATTAGGCTGGATAGCTCTTTGTCAGCCGGCACGGACACGATGAGCCGAATGGCCTCCTTCTGTGCTGTAAATTTCTATGATAACCATTGCATCGTTTAAGAGAGAATTGGATCAATATTAGAAAAGATACAATACGGATCCATGGGGAGAAAGCAAGGCAGAGGTTTTAGTCCTGAATTGCTCTAGCAAAGAGACACAATGGTCTTACTCTGCACTGTCGACTTTTATGGTTTAATATCTCTCTATACATTGGTTTATTCACAATGCAAATAATTTTTGTAGCTAAACTAAAACTCCCGATAGCATCCTTTTTAAATGTGTGGTATAAATTCACAGAATCTTACAGCACAGAAGGAGGCCATTCGGCCCATCTTGCCTACGCCGGCTCTTTGAAGGAGCTATCCAATTAGTTCTACTCCTCCGCTCTTGCCCTACAACCTTGCAGTGTTTTCCTTTTCAAGTATATATCTAATTCCCTTTTCTATAGCGACAATAGAATTTGCTTCCATCGCCCTTTCAAGTAGTGCATTTCAGATCATAATAATTAGCTGCAAAATAAATTGTCCTCACCTCCCCTCTGACAATCACCTTCATTCTGTGTCCTCTAGTTACCGAACCCTCCTACCAGTGGAAACAGTTGCTCCTTATTCACTTTATCAAAACCCCTCATGATTTCGAACACTATTAAGTCTCCCCTTAAATCTAGGCTGACACGCCAATGCAGTACTGAGGGAGCATTGTACTGTCGGAGGTGCTGACTTTTGGATGAGTCGTTAAACCGAGGCCCCGTCAGCTCTTTCAGGTGGACGTAAATGATCCCATGGCACTATTTCGAAGAGCAGGGGAGTTATCCCCAGTGTCCTGGCCAATATTTACCTCTCAATCAACATAACAAAAAAGCAGATTATCTGGTCTGTATCATATCGCTGTTTGTGGGAGCTTGCTTGTGTGCAAATTGGCTACCGCGTTTCCTACATTACAACAGTGACTACACTCTAAAAGTACTTCATTGGCTGTGAAGCACTTTGAGACATCCAGTGGTCATGAAAGGCGCTATATAAATGCAAATCTTTCTTTCTTTCTCAACCTAAGAAGAACAACCCAGCTTCTTTAGTCTCTCGACATAACTGAAGTCTCTCATCCCTGGTATAATTCTGGTAAATCTCCTCTGCACCCTCTCCAAGGCCTTGACATCCTTTCTGAAGTTTGGTGCTCAGAATTGAACACAGTACACCAGCTGAGACCTAACCAGTGATTAATAAATGTTTAGCATAAATTTCTCATTTTGGATATATAAAGAAGAACTAGTGTTGAAAAATAAGGCACTGATAAATCAGATGACGGAATCCATGGGTGTTATGGCCTGATCATACTCAATCGTGTATTTGGTGGGAAATAACCACTTTCTGTATTATGTTCTGATTCTCTGTATCTAATATTACAGTCATTGAGGTATTTCTTTAAATAAAACAAATGTACCAACAATGAAAAAAGTCAGAAAAGTATGAAAAATATTAACTATAAGCAGTAGCCATTGATAGGACGGGAAGGAAACAAATTACCCATTAAGCTTGGGCTATTTTTTTACCATGGTAATTCTAATTTTTCAAGCCTAATTGCCGTGCTTTCTCCATGTTGCTACATTGCTACACCACATTGCTTCTAAGCACATCATTACGTCTCATTTCAAGTATGGAACAAAACAGGCTCAATACAGTTTTCACTTTATGTTATCCTAATCTTCTTCTTCTTTCGTATGATCGTAGCAAAAGTAAATCAAATGTCAATATTTAAGTTGGATATCCAGGCCAAAGCTTCCGGTGTAACAGTGTGGATATCTTGCAGGCTGCCTGCAAATTTCCTCCGAGGGCAGTGCTCAGTGATGTGTTCCAGGGTCTGATTAGGAACTTCTAATGACTTACCAAAGTGTCATTCTCTGTAGCAGACAGGTTACATTCTGTTTGAACCCAAATAGATACCAGTTTGGGCTTCAAACTGAAGTGCACAACATTTTGGAGCCAAGTGTGTATATTCTTTGATGGTAATATCTTGAAATAATTTATTTAATGTCATAAAGCTACATGTAATTGGTTATTAACACGTTAACAATTCCAAGGCCTGACTGACTAAACACTTAATTTGCAAGGGAGAGACTGGAACAAATCCCCTGGGTGCATTGAATTCTACTGAAGGTATTTTTTGTTACCTGGAGGCCAGTTCAGCAATTGTCTGTTTTGATTGCTGGAGGTAACAGGAATTGATTCCAGTTTCCCATTTTAGCACCACTTAATTCACCATTGTGATATTTATCTGATCTACCCAGAGAGTGGTTAGAATGTGGAACTTGCTACCCCATGGAGTAGTTGAGGTGTAGAGCATAGATGCATTTAAGGGGAAGCTGGATAAGGAGATGAGGGAGAAACAAATAGAGGGGCATGCAAATATGGTTAGAAAAGTAAGGTGGGAGGAGGTTCGTGTGGGGCGTAAACTCCGACACAGACCAGTTGGGCTGAAAGGCCTGTTTCTGTGCTGTAAATTCGATGTAATTTTATGTAATCTTGGACTACCTACCTCACAGTCTCATTGAGAATTAGTGGCAGTTGTGGTGAATGAGAAGACAGGTTCCTGCGGTGGGCTTGTCTAATGTATAGGTTTCAAACTGGGGTCCTCAAGATCATCAGACAACTCTTTATTCCATAATTTTCAGTATTGATATATTTGCATGTTATTTTTGTTGCTGCATACTAGTAAATATCACCCTGTGTGGTGACAGCATTATTTTCTTTTGGGCATCTCCTTTCAAAAGTTACTATAGTCACCTGGAATATGCCACTATTTGTGGAGGGGTCCCCTACAGAGAAAGTTGAAAACCAGTGGTCTACTGGAGATCGAGATTGAGAAATCCCACATTCATTCCACTTTTGACCTAATAGTCATCCGACAGAAATGTTACCTTGGGTGACCAGACTAAGTTTGAACCCAGGTGCCAGGTATACAAGGATGTTGTTCAATAAAAGCTTTACAGTTAAAGAAAGAACAACTGGCATTTATATAGCGCCTTTTGTGATCTCAGGACCTTCCAAAATACTTCACAGGCAATTAAGTCCTTTTGAAGTGAATGACCGACTGTAATGTAGAAAAATGCAGCGCCCAAGTTGTGAGCACCAAGGTCCCACAAACAATATGAGATAAATGATCTGTCTTAGTGATGTTGGTTAAGGGATAAATGTTGGCCAGGATAATTTCCCTGCTCCTCCAAAAGTGCAATGGGCTGATTTATGCCCATCTGAGAGGGCAGTCAGGGCGTCATTTTAACATTGCATCCGAAAGACAGCACCTCTGACAGTGCAGCACTCCCTCATTATTGCACTGGAGTGTCAGCCTAGATTATGCACTCAAGTCTCTTGGCGTGGGGCTTGAAATCATAATCTGCTGATTCAGGGGCGAGTGCTACCCACTGAGCCAAAGCTGATACACAATAAATGGAAAAAAACCATGCATATGTCAGCACTGATGGGACATTACTGCAGAATGGTTTTTAGATGGCTAGCCGCACAGTGAACCGCTCAAACTTGAATTTTATTGAGTCCTCTAATGGACTCAGCCTGTGCTATCCAGCTATTTCAATTAATTCTACTCTGTTTTCCAAGAATATTCTGAAGATTCTCATCTCCCTTTGTATTTTGTGACAATTAATCCGTGTAAAGGTCAGAGAAAGGGAGCAGCGCAGTGAAACACATTAGCGAGTCACTTACAAGAAAAATTACATTAAGGCCATCTTTTTCGGATGGCCTTTAACAATAGGACTCTGAGGCTCTCGTCCTGCAGCCACCAGTAACAATTTGGAGCCAGTGCCATTCCCTAAGGGAGGCGAGGTTGCTAACTGTCAACCATCTACGCAGAAAAGCCCATGTTCACAGGTCCGAAACACACTAAAAAAAGTCATATTTATTTCCAAAAAGCATTCGATAAGGTGCCCATAAAAAGATTGTTACACAAGATAAAGGCTCATAGGGTTGGGGATAATAGATTCGTATGGATGGAGGATTGGTTAACTGACAGAAAACAGAGAATAGGGATAGATGGATAATTTTCTGATTGGCAGGCTGTAACTAGTAGGGTGCTGCAAGGATTAGTGCTTGGGCCTCAGCTATTTACAATCTGTATTAATTAGGGTATATAGGGTGTAATATGCGGAAATGTGAGGTTATTCACTTTGGTAGGAAGAATAGAAAATCAGAATTTTTTTTAAATGGTGAGAAACTATTAAATGTTGGTGTTCAGAGAGATTTAGGTGTCCTCACACAGGAAACACAGACTTAGCCTGCAGGTACAGCAAGCAATTAGGAAGGCAAATTACATGTTGGCTTTTATTGCAAGGGGGTTGGAGTACAAGAGTAAGGAAGGAAGTCTTGCTACAATTGCACAACACTTTGGTGAAACCATACTTGGAGTTCTGTGCACAGTTTTTGTTTCCTTATCTGAGGATGAATATACTTGCCTAAAAGATGGTGCAATGAAGGTTTACTAGATTGATTTCTGGGATGAGAAGGTTGTACTATGAGGAGAGATTGAGTAGGTTGGGCCTATACTCTCTGGAGTTGAGAAGAATGAGAGGTGATATCATTGAAACATATAAGAATCAGAGGGGGATTGACAGGGTAGATGCTGAGAGGTTGTTTCCCCTGGCTGGAGTGTCTAGAACTAGGGGGCACAGTCTCAGGATAAGGGGTCGGCCATTTAAGACTGAGATGAGGAGGAATTTCTTCATGCAGAGGGTTGTGAATCTTTGGAATTCTTTACCGTAAAGGATGTGGATGCTTAATTGTTGAGTAGATTCAAGGCGGAGATGGATAGATTTTTGGATACTAATGGAATCAAGGGATATGGGAATCGAGCCAGGAAAGTGGAGTTAAGGTTGAAGATCAGCCATGGTCTTATTGAATGGCAAAGCAGGCTCGAGGCCGTTTGGTCTACTGCTGCTCCTAATTCTCATATTCTTATCGAGGTTAGTTGCTTCAGCATCTGAAAAAGCATCTAAACCAATTGGAGGCTTTCCTCCAAGTATCTCTGTAAATGTTTCAGTATTCCACATAGTCGATCACTACCACTTAGCAGTACTTGGGATACCTGTGCAGGCGTTCATATTAAATTGTTTTTGCTTTACTTGCACACTTTATCTGCTCGCTCATGATGTTAATGTATTGACATCTCTGGATCAATGGGCTCAATTTTCCCCAGTGATCCGCGCCGTTTTTTTTGAGCAGGCTGCTTTTTTTGGCCTAAGTTTCCCTGATCAATTTGCACCAGTGTAACTCAGTTATGATTTTTTTTAGGCAAGTTTTTTTCAGCCAAAGGGGGCATAACCTGCCACCCACACCAATTCTGGCCATTTAGGGAAGTTTGGCCAACTGAGAGTTACACCAGTTCTTCTTAGGCCAGCGTATGTGGCCTCTGCAGAAAAACCTTCTGGAGAGTGAAGGAAATCGGTGCAGGTAAGGAAATCGGCGCAGGTATGTGCAGCAGATGCCCGGACAGCAGGAGAGGTAAGAGAGAGGGGGTGGAAGCCTTTCGGGTATAGTTAGGTGCGGGGACTGGGAGGGAGGAAGCAACTCGGTCTGGGATAGGGACTGGGAGCAGACCAGGAGGCCACTCGGCCAGGGCTAGGGGCTGGGGAGCGGAATGGCAAGCCACTCTGGGCTAGGGGTGGGCAGGGGAAGCAGGCCGGCAAGCCACTCGGGGCTAGGGGCGGGCGGGGGAGCAGACCGGGAGGCCCTTTGGGGCTAGGGGCAGGGGAGCGGATTGGGAGGGCCTTTGGCCTGGGATAGGGGCAGGGATCGGCACCGGCATCGCGAGGGGGGGGAGACACTTTAATAATTGGAGGTAAGTTGCTGCAATGTATTTTAATGTGTTTTTAAATTGCTGCAGTGTATTTTAATGTGTTGCGAGCTGGCTGTATGTTTCACTTTGCAGCCTCAGCCCGCATTGTGTCCCTGGTTACCGTGACAACCCGATCTTTTTGGCGCAGATCAAGACTCCACCCCTAAAACTAAAGGACAGGATAGGCGTACCTGGGCCCCCAAAAAATGGGCAAAACTCTTCAAGTACGCCAAAAAAAAGCTTTGGGGAAAATTGAGCCTCAGGAGTGGAGAATGAGCTCTTAATCGCCATTAATCTGGTCATCAGTTGATGACAGGATTGATTTTGGCCGTGATGCCTTCCACCACACTCTCTCACCCTGCTACTCCTGCTTGCCATCTTTCCTGACTCGGTGAAGTGCCTTGGAACAATAACTGCAGTAAAGGTGTCCGAGAAGTCCAAATATTGCTAGCCAAATGGCCTGTTCATGCTCACTGTTTAGCCTCAGACATTGGGAATGGCTCAGGAAGATGGGAAGGAAAACAATTGAGGAAAAGGAGTGAGGAAGGCAAACAAAAAAATCAGTCCGGTAGATTTGGCAGTCGCCGCCATTACAATTGATTTTGTTTTATCCAGTTGTTCTGCTCAAAATTGCAAAAACTCACCTGCAAGGTTATTTGCATCAAGACTGAGATTCGAACTAGTGCTTTCTGATTTGGAGTGCAATGCTTTAAGGGCTAATTTGCATTGTAGTGAAAATATGTTTGCATTGCATTACACGGCACAAGTACATAACTAAATCGGCTTGCTCTGCTCTCTTTGCCCCACATGCTGTGGCTCTTCTCTTTTATAGTGTGCCATGAAAGACAGAACACAGTCAGAATTGATGTATTGCCAGGAATTGCTGAATCAACTTTAATCCCTTACATGGATGACACACATGTTGTGACAACCCCTTCCATGCCACAGTCAGAGTGGTGACACATCTTTGAAAAAAAATTACCTTTTGAAACCCAATTTCGACACAGCTGACACCAGTGAATCAGATATGACAAAAATACTATTTTGAACCTTAGTTTCCTTATTTTCCAGATTTTTATTATTAATTGTGAGGAGGATGTGGCGTTGGGATTTGAGATGCACGACCAATTCCTCCTGGGAGTCCTACTGCAATTCCATTGCATCTATTTGAAAGTCTCTTATTAATATTTATCAATGCTTATTTGGCAGCGAGAAGCAGCATTTTCTGCATTGCTCTATGCAATGCACTTAACAGTGCCTCAAGGCTCTTTGAGACACAGGGAATTGGCACCCACGCTGGCAAGTAATAATAGAATCAGCCCTGCGTCTGACATCCAGCATGCAAGCTGATGTACTGTTATAGCAAGCCCTTTCTGTTTTAGTATAATGGATTTGAACCCTATCATCAGGCGACTTCTTGCTCTGAGCATTGTACAAGAGGGCTTGTGTAAACAGTGTTTTGTTAAAACCATCAACATGGGCATCTGTTGAGAGCAAGAATAATCCACGATTCGAATGGTATTTAGCTGTTCACAGTGTATTTCTGTGCCACTCTCCTGTTAGACATTTTGCATTGTGCCACTACGGAGGTGGCGATGATGGGGAAATATTTATAGAATGTTAAGTGTGGGCAATATTTTAAACTCTTCTGAGTCGCACATTAGCTTGGACATCATCCCATTATTAATATTATGTCGGAGATGGAGAAATGTCACTGTGCCACAATGCACTGTCAAAACTTAAAAAATAAAATGTTTTCACTTATGGATGTGATGGCTGTTTAAATTTTAAAAGAAAATCAGGCTCCCAGCCAGGGAGGAAACAGCTTTTAAACTCCCACTGCCATGGCGATGCCATTTCTTTCTCCGTATAAAATCCAGGACATTAACACAAAATCCAGAGAAAAATTCATTCAGTCTGACTTATTAATGTTGCTCAGATGCTATGTTTGGTGCCACTCAAAAAATATCAATTTACCTTGCAGTGGCATTAATGCCAATGTAAATACAACAAGTATAATTCAACCCAAAAGATTTTGCACGTGGTAAAAAAAATTGCTGCTGTCTCTTCGATCTGCAAAATTATATTTGCTCTCACCTCTGCAATCCTGACAGCTTGTGAATCCTCGGTATTTGGGTTTATTGTGTCAGCTCTAATAGCCCCCTCACTGTGCTGGAGTGCAAAAGTTTGATTTAAAAATAAATGTTAATACTACCACTTCAATATGCAAATCCTGGGATCATGTGGCTTCTGACATTCTGATGTGCTTGTTCAGAAATGGCTGCCCACAGTGCTGGTTAGTCTGGCTTTAGTCTGCAGGGTATTCTGCATGTGTATATATATTTTCTAAATCTTAGGTGGTCCCTCGTATCGAGGATGACTACTAAATAAGTAACAAAGGTCAGCTGACCTGGGCCAGTCTCCAGCATCTCTCTCTGCATCTCATTGCCCCAGTCTTGCTTTCAGACACATACATCACACTCACCATCAGCCCTCTCTCTATTGGATAGCGATAGAGATTCCATCATAAAATGACAAAAACTAAGTAATGTTTACATGGCTTATTACTCTTCCTAGGGTAACATTTTCTTTTATTCGAATTTAAAATACTTCAGTTACTTCTGGGAAATGCTTTCTGTTTTTTTATAACTTTAGAAAATGTTGCAGACTGGGTACTTCTTTCCTTCCAGATCACTCTGTGTCCACTTTACTCACTTCCTGATATCCCTTCTGACTTGCTCCATTCTCCAATATCTCCTACTGCTAACTCTGAGATCCACCTTTACAGCTCGGTCTCCTGAAATAATCCTGTTATATTATTCTCGGATGTTCCTTCTGTCCTCACTGCACATTGAATGTTCCCTAATCCCCTGATTATACATCTCTGAAATTTGCAGGTAAATTGCTCCTATTAAAAATATCACACCTGTTAGATTGCAAAGAGAATTACAAGGGCACAGAACATACTCTGGGTGGGGGACTTCAATGTCCATCACCAAGAGTGACACGGTAGCACCACTACTGACCGAGCTGGCCGATTCCTGAAGGACATAGCTGCCAGATTGGGCCTGCGTCAGGTGGTGAGAGAATCAACATGAGGTTACTGCCCCATTAGTCTACTCACCATCATTAGCAAAATGATGGAAGGTGTTGTCGAAAGTGCTATCAAGCAGCACCAACTCACCAATAACCTGCTCAGTTTGTGTTCCGCCAGGACCACTTGGCTCCAGAGCTCATTACAGCCTAGGTCCAAACATGGACACAAGAGCTGAATTCCAGAGGTGAGATGAGAGGGACTGCCCTTGACATCATGGCAGCATTTTACCAAAACTGAAGCCAATGGGAATCAGTGAGAAAACCCTCCACTGGCTGGAGTCATACCTAGCATAACGGGAGATGGTTGTGATTGTTGGAGACCAGTCATCACAGCCCCAGGACATCGCTGTAGGAGTTCCTCAGGGCAGTGCCCTAGGCCCAACCATCTTCAGCTGTTTCATCAGTGACTTTCCCTTCATCATAAGGTCAGAAGTGGGGATGTTCGCTGATGATTGCACAATGTTCAGTTCCATTCGCATCTCCTTAGATAATGAAGCAGTCCGTGCCCAAATGCTCAGATCTGGAAGTTGCAATATTACTTTAGAAAATCATGGCAATAATACTTCATGGTTGGGCATAGCCATGCTTGTAGGATAACGTACAGAAGAAATATATGCTTGAGAAACAATTTGATTCATAGTCAGTCCAGTGGCAGCAGTTTGATTTGACAAAGCCAGGATTGGTCCCAAATTGATTGAAAGTTTCAGCAACCATTATTAGTTGGATCATTAATAGAAGTAGTGATGGCAGTAGACTCGATAAAGCTGAGCTGGGCTATGGTGCGTATTCTATGCAGGTGATGTTGTAGTTGATTAAAAATAGATACAATTATATAACCTGTTTCTGGCTGTGGGTTTTCTGTGCTTGGTTCTACTTAAGATAAACCAAAGCCAGTTTTCAACTACAAATTTTATATCTGCGAATTACACCAAAAGTTGCATTTTGCATAAGAAATAGAAGCAGGAGTAGGCCATTTGACCCCTCGAGCCTGCTCCGCCATTTAATAAGATCATAGCTGATCTGATGATGGGCTCAGCTCCACTTCCCTGCCCGCTCCTCATAACCCTTCACTCTCTATCGCTCAAAAATCTGTCTGTCTCCACCTTAAGTATATTCAATGACCCAGCCTCCACAGCTCTCTAGGGCAGAGAATTCCACAGATTTACAACCCTCAGAGAAGAAATTCCTCCTCATCTCAGTTTTAAATGGGCGACCCCTTATTACTTTTGAGTACTTTGTGAACAGAATACAAGTTCTAGGGAATATAGATAATGCAAAGTACAGACCCTCATCCTACATTTTCAAGGAGAGCTGCTCCTGCCCCTCGATGCAATGTACATTTGTTAAAGAGCTCTTGATTAACCTTTGCCGATACTAGTACGTCCATTCACCACCAATGCCTCAGCTGGGCATGAGAATAATCGATACCCATGATGGAGTTACAAGGGTCTCAGATAACATTTATGAGCTTTATCTGAATGCAGATATAGATTATTGGTTTGAACTCACCCTGCTGTCTGTCATTTGCTGTTGTTTGCATTGAGCTGCTTTCGCGTGTATTTTTGATTCTGTTTATGAAGCGGTGTTTACGCCACTGTCACTTCACCACTCACGCAATATCTTGCCGTGAGATGAAATAAAAAGTATTAAGGCTGGTGCTGTTCATACAAGAGTGATATGATTGCAGGATTATATTTGGCAGATAATTCATATTTACTTTTCATAAAATCATACAACATAGAAGGAGGCCATTCGGCCCATTGTGCCTGCACCAGATCTTTGAACAAACTATCCAATTAGTCCAACTCCCATGTTCTTTCCCCATAGCCCTGCAATATTTTCCCCCTTCAAGTAGTTATCCAATTCCCTTTTGAATGTTACTATTGGATCTACTTCCACCACCCTTTCCGGCAGTGCATTCCACATCCTCATAACTCTCTGTGTAAAATAAATTCTCCTGTTCTCCGCTCTGTTGCTTTTGTCAATACCTTAAATCTGTGTCCTCTGATTACCGATCCTGCTGCCTGTTTTTCTGATTTACTCAAAAGCCCTCATCATTTTGAACACCTCGATTGAATTTCCCCTTAAAGTTCTCTGCTCCAATGAGAACAATCCCACCTTCTCTAGTCTCTCGACATAACTGAAGTCCCTCATCGCTAATACCATTCTAGTAAATGGAGGACAGGCGCACCAACGTCAGTGTTCTCGATCAGGTCAACATCCCCAGCATCGAAGCACTGACCACACTCGACCAGCTCCGTTGGGTGGACCACATTGTCTGCATGCCCGACACATCTGTGGTTGGGAAAATGTTGGAGTCCATTATTAAAAAAGCAGTAGCCATCATCATCATCATCATAGGCAGTCCCTCGGAATCGAGGAAGACTTGCTTCCACTCCTGAAGTGAGTTCTCTGGTGACTGAACAGTCCAATACGAGAGCCACAGACTCTGTCACAGGTGAGACAGATATTCGCCGAGGGAAGGGGTGTGTGGGATTGGTTTACCGCACACTCCTTCCGCTGCCTGCGCTTGACCTCGTCACGCTCTCGCCGTTGAGATTCGAAGAGTTCCAGATGCACGTTCTCCACCGAGGACGGTCTTCGGCCAAGGACTCCCAGGTGTCAGTGGTTATGTTGCACTTAATCGGGGCGGCTTTGAGAGTGTCCTTGTAAAGTTCCACTGCCCACCTTTGGCTCGTTTGCCGTGAAGGTGCTCTGCATAGAGCATTTGCTTAGGGAGTCTCGTGCCTGGCATGTGAACTATGTGGCCTGCCCAGCGAAGCCCCGATAGAGTGTGGTCGGTGCTTCAATGCTGGGGATGTTAGCCTGGACGAGGACACTGATGTTATTGTGCGTGTCCTCCCAGGGGATTTACAGGATCTTGCAGAGACATCGTTGGTGATATATCTCCAGCGACTTGAGGTGTCTTCTGTACACCGTCCATGTCTCTGATCCATACAGGGGGGTGGGTATTACTATAGCCTGTAGTATTAGCAGGACATTTGGAAAAGCAAAATTCGGTCAGGCAGAGTCAGCATGGATTTATGAAGGGGAAGTCATGTTTGACAAATTTGCTGGAATTCTTTGAGGATATAACGAACAGGGAGGATAAAGGGGAACCAGTAAATGTGGTGTATTTGGACTTCCAGAAGGTATTTAACAAGGTGCCACATAAAAGGTTACTGCACAAGATAAAAGTTCATGGGGTTGGTGGTAATATATTAGCATGGATAGAGGATTGGCTAACTAACAAAGAATAGAGAGTCGGAATAAATGGTTCATTCTCTGGTTGACAACCAGTAACTAGTGGGGTGCCGCAGGGATCAGTGCTGGGACCCCAACTATTTACAATCTATATTAATGACTTGGAAGAAGGGACTGAGTGTAACGTAGCCAAATTTGCTGATGATACAAAGATGGGAGGAAAAGCAATGTGTGAGGAGGACACAAAAAATCTGCAAAAGGACATAGACAGGCTAAGTGAGTGGGCAAAAATTTGGCAGATGGAGTATAATGTTGGAAAGTTTGAGGTCATGCACTTTGGCAGAAAAAAAATCGAAGAACAGGTTATTATTTAAATGGAGAAAGATTGCAAAGTGCCGCAGTACAGCGGGACCTGGGGGTACTTGTGCATAGAAACATAGAAACATAGAAAATAGGTGCAGGAGCAGGCCATTCAGCCCTTCTAGCCTGCACCGCCATTCAATGAGTTCATGGCTGAACATGAAACTTCAGTACCCCCTTCCTGCTTTCTCGCCATAACCCTTGATCCCCCAGATTGGACTAATAGAAACATAGAAAATAGGTGCATGAAACACAAAAGGATAGTATGCAGGTACAGCAAATGATCAGGAAGGCCAATGGTATCTTGGCCTTTATTTCAAAGGGGATGGAGTATAAAAGCAGGGAAGTCTTACTACAGCTATATAGGGTATTGGTGAGGCCACACCTGGAATACTGCGTGCAGTTTTGGTTTCCATATATACAAAAGCATATACTTGCTTTACGGCCGTGAGAGAAGGTTCACTCGGTTGATTTCGGGGATGACTTATGAGGATAGGTTGAGAAGGTTAGGCCTCTACTCATTGCAATACAGAAGAATGAGAGGTGATCTTATCGAAATGTATAAGATTATGAGGGGGCTTGACAAGGTGGATGCAGAGAGGATGTTTCCACTGATGGGGGAGACTAGAACTAGAGGGCATGATCTTAGAATAAGAGGCCGCCCATTTAAAACAGATGAGGAGAAATTTCTTCTCTCAGAGGGTTGTCAATCTGTGGAATTCGCTGCCTCAGAGAGCTGTGGAAGCTGGGACATTGAATAAATTTAAGACAGAAATAGACTGTTTCTTAAATGATAAGGGGATAAGATGTTATGGGGAGCGTGGAGCTGAGTCCATGATCAGATCAGCCATGATCTTATTGAATGATGGAGCAGGCTCGAGGGGCCGTATTTCCTGTTCCCAACTCTTATGCTCTTTTGCTACTCGGAACTCCTAGACGGCAAGCAATCCCCAGGTGGGCAGAGGAAACGTTTCAAGGACACCATCAAAGTCTCCTTGAGAAAGTGTAACATCCCCACAGGCACCTGGGAATCCCTGGCCAAAGATCGCCCTAAGTGGAGGAAGAGCATCCGGGAGGGCGCTGAGCACCTCGAGTCTCGTCATCGAGAGCATGCAGAAAACAAGTGCAGGCAGCGGAAGGAGCGGTGGCAAACCAGATTCCTCACCCACCCTTTCCTTCAACCAATGTCTATCCCACCTGTGACAGAGACTGTAATTCCCGCATTGGACTGTTCAGTCACCTGAGAACTCACTTTTAGAGTTGAAGCAACTCTTCCTCGATTTCGAGGGACTGCCTATGATGATGATGAAATTTCCTCTGCGCTCTTTACAAGGCCTTCACATCCTTCCTAAAGTGTAATATCCAGAATTGGAGATGATACTCTTGCTGAGGCCGATCCAGTGATCAACAAAAGTTTAGTATAACTTCCTTGCTTTTGTACTCTGTGCCTCTATTTATAAAGCCAAGGATCGCATTTGCTTTTTTAACAGCCTTATCTACTTAACTTAACACCTTCAAAGTTTTGTGTACATAAACCCCCAGGCCCCTCTGTTCCTGTACCCACTTAAAAAAAGAAAGACTTGCAATTATATAGCGCCTTTCACGACCACCGGACGTCTCAAAGCGCTTTGCAGCCAATTAAGTACTTTTTGACTACAGTCACTGTGGGAAACGCGGCAGCCAATTTGCACACAGCAAGCTCCCACAAACCTCAATATGATAATGACAACATAACTGTAATTGTTATGTTGATTATCTCCTCATTCTTCCTTTCAATACCAAGTCACTTCACACTTCTCTGTATTACATTTTATCCACCATGTGTCTTTTCGTTTCACCAGTCTGTCTATGTCCTACTGAAGTCTGCCATTATCCTCCTCATTGTTTACTTTATTTCCAAGTTCCGTGTCATCTGCAAACTTTGAAATTATGCCCTGTATACCCAAGTCCAGGCTATTAATAGATATCAAAAAGAGCAGTGGTCCTAATACTGACCCGTGGGGGACACCACTGTATACTTCCCTCCAGTCTGAACAACAACCGTTCGCACTACTCTCTGCTTCCTGTCCCTTAACCAATTTTGTGTCCTTGATGCAACAGCTCCTTTAATCCCATGGGCTTCGATATTTATAAAACATGTCTATTGTATGGTACTTTATCAAACGTCTCATCAATCATCTCCATTACTTCAGCAAAAACCTCAATCAAGTTTGTGAGACACGCTTTGCCTTTAACAAATTCATGCTGCCTGTCATTTATTAATCCATGTATTTCCAAGTGCCAAATAATTTTGTCCCGGATTATGGACTGGATTTTTGGTTTTGCTGTTTTCGGGACAAATCGGAGGCAGGGCGGGAAAGTTACCGGCCGGGGAACATCTACCCTCTGGGGAGACGTTTTTGCCGTCTGGGCCCTGCGCCAGAGGCGCAGCACAAAGGGTGGCGTTGTACAACTTTTGCGGCGCAAAACTGGGAACCTCGTCAACTGAAGTGCGGGGCCGGGAGCGTTCCGAGAGAGACCTTGGGAGGGGGATTTCCCCCACCCTGCAAAAAAAAAAGCACAAAACTTTCCAAAAACATTGCCCACACAACCACAATAGAAATTGCTAAAAAAAAGAATAAACACTCAAACGTACTTTTTCTGCACTTTATCTCCCTCACCGCCGCCGGCATGGCTGGATCGCTCTGTTTTACCTGGCGGCCATCGCGGGGCGCGCTTCGGGGCGTACGGGTCGGGTGCGGGTCAAAACTCATGACGGTGTCGCAACGAGAGGTGTTACACACCCAACGTGGCTCTTCCCGACGCTGCTTCTAAGCACCGCCACAAAACCCGACCCGAAGCTCCCGACCGGACGCAGAAGACCTTGACGCCCCATTTCTCGTCGCTCTGGGGTAAGACCCAGAGCGCAAAGGACCTGAAAATCCAGCCAATTGTCTCTAAAAGTTTCCCCACAGCCAATGTTCGGCTGACTGGCCGATAATTAACGGGTTTATTCCTCTCCTCTTTTTTGAACAGGGGTGTAACATTTGCAGTCCTCTCGTCTTCTGGCACCGCTCCCATATCCAATGAGGATCGACCTTTTTTTTTTGGCAGAGATGTTTTCCAATTGTCAGCGTCCATCCTCGTCTATGGTATCGGACTCCTTTTAACTCCAAAATAAATGAGCTGGCGTCACCTCTGTGTTGCACGCTGATTGACAGCGAGACGGAGTGATCATTATGAATGTTGGCCATTGTCACTCAGAAGTGAGGGGAAATGGTCCAGAATTGAATGTAATATCTCCAAGTTTGCAGATGACACTAAGCTGGGTGGCGGTGTGAACTGTGAGGAGGATGCTAAGAGGCTGCAGGGTGACTTGGACAGGTTAGGTGAGTGGGCAAATGCATGGCAGATGCAGTATAATGTAGATAAATGTGAGGTTATCCACTTTGGTGGCAAAAACAGGGAGGCAGAATATTATCTGAATGCTGACAGATTAGGAAAAGGGGAGGTGCAACGAGACCTGGGTGTCATGGTATATCAGTCATTGAAAGTTGGCATGCAGGTACAGCAGGCGGTGAAGAAGGCAAATGGCATGTTGGCCTTCATAGCGAGAGGATTGAGTATAGGAGCAGGGAGGTCTTACTGCACTTGTACAGGGCCTTGGTGAGACCACATCTTGAATATTGGGTACAGTTTTGGTCTCCAAATCTGAGGAAGGATATTCTTGCTATTGAGGGAGTGCAGCGAAGGTTCACCAGACTGATTCCTGGAATGGCAGGACTGACATATGAAGAAAGACTGGGTCAACTAGGCTTATATTCACTGGAATTTAGAAGAATGAGAGGGGACCTCATAGAAACATATAAAATTCTGATGGGATTGGACAGGTTAGATGCAGGAAGAATGTTCCCAATGTTGGGGAAGTCCAGAACCAGGGTTCACAGTCTAAGGATAAGGGGTAAGCCATTTAGGACTAAGATGAGGAGAAACTTCTTCACCCAGAGAGTGGTGAACCTGTGGAATTCTCGACCACAGAAAGTTGTTGAGGCCAGTTCGTTAGATATATTCAAAAGGGAATTAGATGTGGCCCTTACGGCCAAATGGATCAAGGGGTATGGAGAGAAAGCAGGAATGGAGTACTGAAGATGCATGATCAGCTACGATCATATTGAATGGTGGTGCAGGTTCGAAGGGCCGAATGGCCTACTCCTGCACCAATTTTCTACGTTTCTATGTTTCTAGTAGACCCATTTCAGCACCATTAACCCATATCTTATTTAACAACACAGCTTAAGTTTTTCAAGAGTGGCCAGGGAAGGAACTTAATGTTCCCTAAAGTAAGTGATCAACAGTTAAGAACATAAGAACATAAGAATTAGAAACAGGAGTAGGCCATCGAGCCCCTCGAGCCTGCTCCGCCATTCAATAAGATCATGGCTGATCTGGTCGTGGACTCAGCTCCACTTACCCGCCCTCTCCCCGTAACCCTTAATTCCCTTATTGGTTAAAAATCTATCTATCTTTGACTTGAAAACATTCAATGAGCTAGCCTCAACTTCTTCCTTGGGCAGAGAATTCCACAGATTCACAACCCTCTGGGAGAAGAAATTCTTTCTCAACTCGGTTTTAAATTGGCTTCTCCGTATTTTGAGGCTGTGCCCCCTAGTTCTAGTCTCCCCTACCAGTGGAAACAACCTCTCTGCCTCTATCTTGTCTATCCCTTTCATGATTTTAAATGTTTCTATAAGATCACCCCTCATCCTTCTGAATTCCAACGAGTAAAGACCCAGTCTACTCAATCTATCATCATAAGGTAACCCCCTCATTTCTGGAATCAGCCTAGTGAATCGTCTCTGTACCCCTTCCAAAGCTAGTATATCCTTCCTTAAGTAAGGCGACCAAAACTGCACGCAGTACTCCAGGTGCGGCCTTACCAATACCTTATACAGTTGCAGCAAGACTTCCCTGCTTTTGTACTCCATCCCTCTCGCAATGAAGGCCAACATTCCATTCGCCTTCCTGATTACCTGCTGCACCTGCAAATTAACCTTTTGGGATTCATGCACAAGGACCCCCAGGTCCCTCTGCACCACAGCATGTTGTAATTTCTCCCCATTCAAATAATATTCCCTTTTACTGTGTTTTTTCCCAAGGTGGATGACCTCACACTTTCTGACATTGTATTCCATCTGCCAAACCTTAGCCCATTCGCTTAATCTATCCAAATCTCCTTGCAGCCTCTCTGAGTCCTCTACACAACCCGCTTTCCCACTAATCTTAGTGTCATCTGCAAATTTTGTTGCACTACACTCTGTCCCCTCTTCCAGGTCATCTATGTATATTGTAAACAGTTGTGGTCCCAGCACTGATCCCTGTGACACACCACTAACCACTGATTTCCAACCGGAAAAGGACCCATTTATCCCGACTCTCTGCTTTCTGTTCGCCAGCCAATTCTCTATCCATGCTAATACATTTCCTCTGACTCCGCGTACCTTTATCTTCTGCAGTAACCTTTTGTGTGGCACCTTAACGAATGCCTTTTGGAAATCTAAATACACCACATCCATCGGTACACCTCTATCCACCATGCTCGTTATATCCTCAAAAAAATTCCAGTAAGTTCGTTAAACATGATTTCCCTTTCATGAATCCATGCTGCGTCTGCTTGATTGCACTATTCCTATCTAGATGTCCCGCTATTTCTTCCTTAATGATAGTTTCAAGCATTTTCCCCACTACAGATGTTAAACTAACCGGCCTATAGTTACTATAGGTAGTATGGGAAGTAACTCCATGATAGAATAATCATCATGAATTCTGATGGGCTTTTTCTTACACTGGAATTTCTTACGTTCTATTGCTGCAGGTACTGGTCTATTCCACCCAAATATCTTTGTTGTTAATGGAATTGTGGAAACTGTATGTACAAAAGGAAATGTGGAGCGTAGTTCTCTGAGAAATAAATCACAGAGTGATACTCAACATTAGAAGTGGTTCTCCTAAAACTGCCAATCTGGTTTGAATTACCAAATTTTAGTGTCAACCAAACCATATGAATAAACTGTGCTGCAAAGATCAGTATAATGTGGATAAATGTGAGGTTGTCCACTTTGGTGGCAGAAACAGGAAGGCAGAATATTATCTGAATGGCGGCAGATTAGGAAAAGGGGAGGTACAGCGAGACCTGGGTGTCATGGTTCATAAGTCATTGAAAGTTGGCATGCAGGTACAGCAGGCGGTGAAAAAGGCAAATGGCATGTTGGCCTTCATAGCGAGGAGATTTGAGTATAGGAGCAGGGAGGTCTTACTGCAATTGTACAGGGCCTTGGTGAGGCCTCACCTGGAATATTGTGTTCCGTTTTGGTCTCCTAATCTGAGGAAGGATGTTCTTGCTATTGAGGGAGTGCAGCGAAGGTTCATCAGATTGATTCCAGGGATGGCTGGACTGACATATGAGAAGAGACTGGATCAACTCGGCCTTTATAGACTGCAGTTTAGAAGGATGAGAGGGGTTCTCCTAGAAACGTATAAGATTCTGACGGGACTGGACAGGTTAGATGCGGGAAGAATGTTCCCAGTGTTGGGTAAGTCCAGAACACAGTCTTAGAATAAAGTGTAGGCCATTTAGAACTGAGATGAGGAGAAACTTCTTCATTAAGAGAGTTGTTAATCTGTGGAATTCCCTGCCGCAGAGAGTTGTTGATGCCAGCTCATTGGATATATTCAAGAGGGAGTTAGATATGGCCCTTACAGCTAAAGGGATCAAGGGGTATGGAGAGAAAGCAGGAAAGGGGTACTGAAGTGAATGATCAGCCAAGATCTTATTGAATGGCGGTGCAGGCTCGAAGGGCCGAATGGCCTACTCCTGCACCTATTTTTCTATGTTTACTGTATCACGACATCAGTGGAACTGCAGGATAGTGAAGGAAGGGTGAAGACCTCTAATGGGTTCTTGGGCAATAAGAAGTTCGGTTGCCAGATTTGCGGGATAGGTTTGAATTACCAAATTTTAGTGTCAACCAAACCATATGAATAAACTGTGCTGCAAAGATGCATTCAACTTCAGAATATTCCAAATGGCTGGCCATCTTGGTAATTTTACAGTAATGACAGAATAGAATTGTGGAAGAATAGATCATGACTCACTTATCTGTGTAGGGTCCATGGTTGCAAAACTACCAGTAACAGAGAGTTTAGTAAGTCAAAGTTATGGACTTTTAATAAGACGCGTAAAGCACCATATAAGGTTTTGGTGCTCAATGAAAATGTTCTTATCCATTTCCTAATATTATACTTTTCCTAATTTAGGGGGTGAAATTGGGTTACTCCCCGTTTGGGGGCGGCAACCGAGGGGGATCAGGAATTTCTCGGCCTGGCACGGAAGTCCCACCCCTCACATAAAGTGGAGCGCAATGTGATGTGGAGATGCTACTCTGGCAGGTTCAGCAGCGTTGCCTGGCTTGCGCTGACGCGTTTCAACGCCCCTCGTCTTCCGTTAAAGGGGAGGGATGCTGCAAACTCTGCACGGCTATTTCAAGGCCTCCACTGGGCCACCAGTGCTGCGTGGTGCCGTGGCTGCAGCCCGGCAGCGAGATGGAGTGCCAGGCTGCACAATGGTGGCCCGGACCACGGGACAGCAAAGCAGCGCACCTCCTCTTTAACTTCCGTCCCACGAGCGGAGTTCGGCCTGGTTCGCGACCAGCGAGGCTGGTGCTGACATCGCCCACGGCAGCCTCGTGGGGCGTTGGCCAATTTCTGCCACGGGGCGGAAAGGGGTCAGGGTGGGGTGAAAAGGGGGCTGCCACACATATCATCGCTGGAGACGTGCCGACCGGGGCGTCAACACTTGGGTGTCCCACTCGCTCCCCGGAGACGCTAACGAGAGGCGCAGAACAGGGGAATTTCGGCCCCTTGGTGTACGATTTGCCGTTTACAATGTAAGTGGCATGAAAAGTTATAATTTTGTTTATATATTTACCAAAGGCTACCTTTACATTCTTAGAATGCAACATAAACATAACTGTTGTGTTCCTAACACAGATGTGGCTGCATTCAGGGAGGTAAAAGTAACAGTGACCTCAGTCTTTAATAAGACATTCCAGAGTGAGGAACAGGCCTTAGGGGCCGGCTATATACAGTGCTCCCAAGGGATGCTGGGATCCCATGGGACTTCAGGGGATGCGCTCCCTCGTGGCGGAACATGGGAGTGCATGCTTTACAGATGCACAACATCACTCCCCCCCGCCGAAGTCAAAGTGAAAACTATTTACAAGATGAGGCGGTCGGGAGCCTTTCTTTCCCTGGTGGACTGCCTCGGTACAAATGTCTGTTCTGGTGTGTTGGCTGTGCCCTTGCTGGGCTGGTGTGTTGTTGGCCCTGTAGGGCTGCTGGGTGAGCCTGGCCTTGCTGGGCTGTTGGGTGTGATGGGTTCAATTTCCTGGTCTGCGGTGGTGTTGTTGATCCTTTGGGTGTGTGTTGTGGGCTCGATAAAGGTGGTGTCTGCTGTGTGTTGTTCGGGGCAGTCTGTGAACTGCAGCCTCGTTTGTCCAGGTGCTTTCTGCAAATTTGTCCATTGTCTACTTTGACTACAAACAAACTACTCCCTTCTTTACCTATCACCGTGCCCACGATCCACTTGGGGCCATGTCCATAGTTTAGCACATACTCAGGGTCATTCAGATCAATTTCCTGTGACACAGTGGCGCGACCATCATTTATATTTTGTTTCTGCTGCCTGCTCTCAACCTGATCATGCAGGTTGGGGTGAACCAGCGAGAGTCTGGTTTTAAGTGTCCTTTTCATGAGTAGCTCAGCCGAGAGCACCCCTGTGAGTGAGTGGGGTCTCGTGCGGTAGCTGAGCAGTACTTGGGACAGGTGGGTTTGGAGTGAGCCTTCTGTGACTCGTTTAAGGCTCTGTTTGATGGTTTGTACTGCCCGCTCTGCCTGCCCATTGGAGGCTGGTTTAAACGGGGCCGAGGTAACATGTTTGATCCCATTGCGGGTCATGAATTGTTTAAATTCGGCACTGGTGAAACATGGCCCGTTGTCACTGACCAGTATGTCAGGCAGGCCGTGTGTGGCAAAGATGGCCCTCAGGCTTTCAATGGTGGCGGTGGCGGTGCTTCCCGACATTATTTCACATTCAAGCCATTTTGAAAAAGCATCCACCACCACCAGGAACATTTTACCGAGAAACGGGCCCGCATAGTCGACATGGATCGTCGACCATGGTCTGGAGAGCCAGGACCACAAACCTAGTGGTGCCACTCTGGGTACATTGCTCAACTGAGCACATACGTTGCATTGCCGTACACAGGACTCTAAGTCAGAGTCGATACCGGGCCACCACACATGGGATCTGGCTATCGCTTTCATCATTACTATACCCGGGTGTGTGCTGTGGAGATCCGAGATGAACATCTCCCTGCCCTTTTTTGGTAGCACTACGCGGTTACCCCACAACAGGCAGTCTGCCTGAATGGACAGCTCGTCCTTTCGCCGCTGGAACGGCTAGATTAGCTCTTGCATATCAACGGGGATGCTGGTCCAGCTCCCATGCAGGACACAGTTTTTTACTAGGGACAGCAGAGGATCTTGGCTGGTCCAAGTCCGAATCTGGCGGGCCGTGACAGGTGATTTATCATTTTCAAACGCTTCCATGATCATCAACAAGTTTGCAGGCTGCGTCATTTCCACCCCCATGGTGAGCAATGGTAGCCGACTGAGAGTTTCCGCACAGTTCTCGGTGCCTGGCCTATGACGGATGGTTATAGTTATACACTGATAGCGCGAGTGCTCACCTTTGTATGCGGGCTGAGGCATTAGTATTTATCCCCTTGTTTTCAGCCAACAGGGATATGAGGGGCTTGTGATCAGTTTCCAGCTCAAATTTGAGGCCAAACAGGTACTGATGCATTTTCTTTACCCCGAACAGACACGCTAATGCCTCTTTCTCAATCATGCTGTAGGCCCTCTCGGCCTTAGACAAGCTCCTGGAGGCATAGACGACAGGTTGCAACTTCCCCGCAACGTTAGCTTGTTGTAATACACACCCGACTCCGTATGACGACGCATAACATGCTAACACAAGTCTTTTACACGGGTTATACAATACAAGCAGCTTGTTGGACCATAAAATGTTTCTGGCTTTCTCAAAAGCAATTACTTGTTTTTTTCCCCATACCCAATTCTCACCTTTACGCAATAACACATGTAGGGGCTCTATTGCTTTACCCCGGTAGGAAGTTACCAAAATAGTTGAGGAGTCCCAGGAACGACCGCAGCTCCGTGACGTTCTGTGGCCTGGGCGCGTTCCTGTTAGCCTCTGTTTTGGCGTCTCTGGGCCGAATGCCGTCCGCCACGATCTTTCTCCCCAAAAATTCCACTTCTGTTGCCATGAAGACGCATTTCGACCTCTTCAGCCTCAGCTCTACGCGATCCAGTCGCTGGAGGACCTCCTCCAAGTTTTGTAGGTGCTCGACAGCATCCCGACCCATGACCAATGTGTCATCCTGAAAAACCACCGTGTGTGGTACCAACTTGAGTAGGCTCTCCATGTTTCTCTGGAAGATCGCTGCAACTGACCAAATTCCAAACGGGCATCTGTTGTAGATGAACAGTCCCTTATGCGTGTTGATGCAGGTGAGGCCCTTCGAAGACTCCTCCAGCTCCTGCATCATGTAGGCCGAAGTCAGGTCGAGCTTGGTGAACGTCTTGCCTCCTGCCAGCGTCGCAAATAGGTTGTCTGCCTTTGGTAGCGGGTATTGGTCCTGTAGCGAGAAACAATTAATAGTTACTTTATAATCGCCGCAAATCCTGACCGTGCCATCACTTTTGAGTACTGGAACAATCGGGCTGGCCCACTTGCTGAATTCCACTGGGGAGATGATGCCCTCGTGTTTCAGTCTGTCTCGCTCGATTTCCACTCTCTCCCTCATCGTGTGAGGTACCGCTCGTGCCTTGTGGTGAATGGGTCATGCCTCTGGGACCAAGTGGATCTGCACCTTCGCCCCGGAAAAGTTTCCAATGCCTGGCTCAAAAAGGGAAGGAAATTTGTTAAGAACCTGGGTACATGAGGCCTCATCGATATGTGATAGCGCTCGGATGTTATCCCAGTTCCAGCGGATTTTGCCCAGCCAGCTCCTTCCAAGCAGTGTGGGGCCATCGCCTGGAACAATCCAGAGTGGCAGTTCGTGCACCGTGCCCTCG
Source organism: Pristiophorus japonicus (assembly GCF_044704955.1). Taxonomy (NCBI): domain Eukaryota; kingdom Metazoa; phylum Chordata; class Chondrichthyes; family Pristiophoridae; genus Pristiophorus; species Pristiophorus japonicus. Next base: position 42,010,710 of record NC_091979.1, read on the forward strand.
TAGGTGAGCTTGACCATGGTACTGCCCAGGACAGTGATAAGCTCTTTGGTGTACGTTCTCAGTTTCGTGTGGATGGGGCTCAGGGCTGGTCTGAGTGCCTTGTTGCACCACAGTCTCTCAAACATCTTTTTACTCATGATGGATTGGCTAGCACCAGTGTCCAGTTCCATGGCTATGGGTAAGCCATTCAATTTCACATTTAGCGTTATAGGTGGACATTTCGTCAAAAATGTGTGCACCCCATGTACTTCAGCATCTGTCTCCTCTCTCTGAGGCTCGAAATTGCTTTGATCTACCCATGGACTGATCTTCCTCTGCCACGTGGTGGTTAGCAGGTTTTTGCAGAGCTTACAGCTCGTCTGCAAGCTCGTTGGTGGTGCCCCATTGTTCCACAGCTCTCGCAAACATACCCTTTGAAGTAGCATGAATAGGCAGAATGGAAGCCTCCACACCGCCAACAAGGACTCTGAGTCATTTGGGTCACCTGAGGCCTGCTGACAGTTGCATACTCACGGTTTCTGCCCTGTACATTTCTGCTTGCAAACACAGTTCCAGTTAATTTATGAACATTGCTAGCACTTGTGTGCTGAGAGATTTGTTTGGTGTTATCACTGGTGGGCATAAACGCCTGTGCTATCGCAAAGGCCTTACTGAGGGTCGGTGTCTCTACAGTCACAAGTTTTAGTAGGATGGTCTCGTGGCCAATGACCAGTGCAAAAAGTCTCTGAGCATTTGCTCCAGGTAGCCATCAAACTCACATTGTCCTGCAAGTCGCCTTAGCTCGGCGACGTAGCTCGCCACTTCCTGACCTTCAGCTCGCTGGCACGTGTAGAACCGATACCTCGCCATCAGCATCCTCTCCCTCAGGTTAAGATGCTCCTGAACCAGTGTACACAGCTCCTCATACGACTTATTTGTGGGTTTCACCGGAGCCAGAAGATTCTTCATGAGGCTGTAGGTCGGTGCCCCGCAGACCGTGAGGAGGACCGCTCTCCTTTTTGCAGCACTTCCTTCTCCGTCCAGCTCGTTGGTTACAAAGTACTGGTCTAGCCGTTCGACATAGGCTTCCCAGTCCTCACCCTCCGAGAACTTCTCCAGGATGTTCACAATTTGCTGCATCTTTGCGTTGGATTCGTATATTTGTCGCCAGTTGTTATGTTCCTAACACAGATGAGACTGCACACAGGGAGGTTAAAGTAACAGTAACCTCAGTCTTTATTAAGACACTCCAGAGTGAGGAACAGGCCTTAGGGGCCGGCTTATATACAGTGCTCCCAAGGGATGCTGGGATCCCTTGGGACTTCAGGGGATGCGCTCCTTGGTGGCGGAACATAGGAGTGCATGCTTTACAGATTCACAACAATAACAGTCAATTACTTTTGGCTCAGCGTGGAGCACTCTTGCTTCTGAGTCAGAAGGTTGTGGGTTCAAGCCTCATCCCAGAGATTTGAGCACAAAATCTAGACTCACACTTCAGTACAGTACTGAGGGAGTGCCATTCGTCAAATGAGATGTTAGACCAATGTTCCGTCTGCCCTCCAAGGTGGATGTAAAAGATCCCACTGCACCTTTTGAAGAAGAGCAGGGGAAGTCTGCAGGTATTATGACTGATATTTGTCGCTCATCCAACATCAGTAAAGTAGTTTAATTGGTCATTTATCTCATTGCTGTTGGTGGGATCCTGTCGTGCACAAATTTCCCTACTTTACATCAGTGATAGCATTACAATTGTCTATGAAGCACTTTGTGATCTCCTGAGCTCATGAAAGGCACTATATAAATGCCTTTCTTCAGTAATCTTTTTAAAAACTGCAATCAAGCATTTTCAAAACAATATAATGTTTGCAAGACCGCAGAACAGGTGGTTTTTGCAGTATTGAGTTCTAAATATTTTTTTTTTAAATGTTGAACATGGAGGGTTAATATTTCCATTTTGAGGTATGCTTCCAAAATGGATACAGAAATAATGCAACATTAATATAAACTGTGTCATCGTACATAATTGGGATATATGTCTTTCTGGCTGAATAAACAATTGTTGCAACAAAGAAAGCCTCAGTTAACAAATCAATTTAGCCCGGCCTAGTAAGTCAAATAACTAATTGTAAACCAGTATCTGGAGAACATTAGTCAGATACTGTGTCCCTCGTTTTTGCTTCTTTCAGGCAGTGAATGGGAAACCTTAGCGAAGACAGACCTCAATATCTGACTTCATCACAAGCGGGAGAAAACTCCTAATCGGATCTGTCAGTGCAAATGAAGACTGAAATCAAAATACTATCACTTTCAGTGCTGGAATGACAGGAGAAGTATGAGCTGTCAGCAGCTTTTTGTTCTATTTGTAAAGTCACAAATACCTTTGGGTTTTCAAGTGACTGGGACTTTTTTTTTTGTTCCTGGGATACAGGTGTCGCTAGCAAGGCCAACGTTTATTGTCTGTCCCTAATTGCCTTTGAGAAGATGGTAGTGAGCCGCCGCCTTGAACCGCTGCAGTCTGTGTGGTGAAGGTACTCCCACAGTACTGTTAGGGCGGGAGTTCCAGGATTTTGAGCCAGCGACGATGAAGGAACGACGATATGTTTCCTAGTTCGTATGGTGTGTGAATTGGAGGGGAACTTGGAGGTGTTCCCATGCACCTGCTGCCCTTGTCCATCTAGGTGGTCAAGGTCGCGGGTTTGGGAGGTGCTGTCAAAGAATTGCTGATTGGAAGTGTTAATACCTTAACCCCAATTCTACTCATTCATAGCTCTATAAGATTGCAGCATAGTGGCAAAATAGTTGATGGAGAGTTCTTTATTACAACTGGATTTCAGAGTTTAAAAACAATACATATATTTTTAGAGCAGTGCGGAGTTGCAGTGTACGAGATTCACAGTAAGCTAATACAGATTGCGAGTAATTTAAGCTAGCAATCTGATGTCAGCACATGTAACTGCCAGGTATCTCCCAGTGTGTGAGTAGATCCATGTACTGCACAATTTCGAGAATTGTGACTCAAACACAATGTTATCTGTCTTAGATTGAAAGTATAAATGCAGCTTGGGTGTGGTCACTGCCAGCTGTGGTAGATGGATCCTTTGAAGGTTTGCCATACTAGGCCAGAAATTGCTGGAAGAATAATGGCGCGTTCAGGGCCCCCGCCATTGTTAGTGCGTTTAAAAAAAGACCCCGAGCAATTTGTGGCGTGGAAGTGATAGGTCCATGAGTTCAATTTGCAACAAATTTCTGGATGCTTTTAAAATTGGAACCTCCACGTTGACATTCATTGCGTGTCAAGAAATTGCTGGAGTTGCGCCATTTTATGTGTTTTATGGAGAGACATAGACAGCCATTCTATATACAGGCCGATCTATTGGATGTAGCTCTGATTCTCATTTCCATTCTCAAACCTCCAAGGGATACTACAACAGCCTGGCAAACCGCACTCCGCCCTGGAAATCTGCAGTTTTCTCACTGCATCCTGAGAGATATTTATGTTTCTCGGAAAGACGTGAAGCAGTGTGAACTCCCTTATGATCCCCTGGCCCTGAGTGCAGCACTCAGCCAATCAAGCTTGAAGCTCAATATAAGCTCGAGGAACAGCACCTCATGTTTTGTTTCGGCACATTATAGCCTTCTGGACTCAACATCGAGTTCAGCAATTTCAAACGATAACCTCTGCCCACATTTTTCTTCTGTTTTTCTCTTTCCCGCAGCAGCTGCTAATGATTCTGCCATCTCCATTTACACCCTATCTAGACTCATCTTTTGTTTCTTAACTTGTCCCATTACCATCTCCTTTTGCCTTGCACCATGTCTTTTAATTTCTTCTATCTTCCATCCTGTCACAGACCTTCCCTTTTGTTCTTTCCTCCTCCCCCCCTTTCCCTCCCCCTACACTTGCTTAAAAACCTGTTGCGTCTCTAACTTTTTACAGATGACGAAGGGTCATCGACCTGAAACATTAACTCTGTTTCTCTCTCCACAGCTGCTGCCTGACCTGCTGAGTATTTCCAACGTTTTCTGTTTTTATTCCTTCAATTAATGCCGGGCTGCTGATAGTCAATTTTTTCCAGATGTTTTAAACACCTGAATATTGCAAGCAGACTAATCACAACATAGATACAGAGCAGGAAAGATAAGACTGAGGAGGGATGGGCACCTGATAGAGGTCTTTAAGATTATGAAAGTGTTTGATCGGGTAAACATAGAGGTGTTTTGACTTGTGGGGGTGACCATAACTAGAATATAGTCAGTAATAAATCCAATAGGGAATTCAGGAGAAACTACTTTACCCAGAGAGTGGTTAGAATGTTGAACTCACTGCCACAAGGAGTAGTGAGATGAATAGCATTGATGCATTTAAGAGGAAACCAGATAAACACATGAGGGAGAAAGGAATAGAAGATTATGCTGATGAAGAGGCTTGTGTGGAGCATAAACACCGGCGTGGACCAGTTGGGCCAAATGGCCTGTTTCTCTGCTGTGTGTTCTATGGTAATTCTATGAAAGCCATTCAGCCCATCTTAGCTCATCTGCCCAGAAAGCTCCAACCTCCCCTACCCCATCAGAGCATCCCAGCATGTCTTCTGACTCCACTACCATAACTAGAAGTCCATGTCATGGACTTTGTGTACAGTAGAACTTCCTGGTATCTGTAAATATTTTGTTCAGTTCTGTACCTGTATGTTCGTGTCGAGCTATCACTGTGCTGCTGTCTGGTATGCATTGTTGTGCTTCTTTCTCTACATGGGCATTACTTTACAGTGTGTGACACGAGAATGCTGATTTAAGATGTTGGTCTCAGTTTATCTCCATTGTTTTGATTACTTGAGAGCTGAGGATTGCTAAGCAGTAAATTTGGTTGAACTCCAAGGATCTGCAATGTGGGAGATATGATTGAAACCATGAGGCAGTTCATGCTGGACCACTTAATGTTAATGTGTGATATTTTGCTTTGACAAATGAATGATACATGTGCAATGAATGGTGCAAACAAGCATATTTCCTATGTTCAATATTTGAATGTGCCGCTTAACAGTATCAATTACAAAGGGAAACCTGGGGCTAATTCAGATGCTGAGTGAAATTAGGCAAACATGAACTGTCTGAAGCCAGAATGGAAGCTGTATGATAAAGCCCCAGCACACCACTAAAAATGACTGATTCTTACTCACATTCCTTGCCATTATATTCTTTACCATCAGCCGTGTCAGATGGGAGCACTCTCGCCTCTGAGTCAGAGATTGTGGATTCAATTACCACTCCAGAGACCTAAACACATAATCCAGGCTGATACTTCAGTGTCGTGCTGAGGGAGTGCTGCACAGTCAGATGAGACGTTAAACCGAGGCCCCGTCTGCTCTCTCAGGTAGACGTAAAAGATCCCATGGCGCTATATCAAAGAAGAGCAGGGGTGTTCTCCCCGCTATTCTGGCCAATATTTATCTCTCAACCAATACCGCTAAAACAGATTTCCTGGACATTATCACATTGCACTTTGTTGGGACCTGGCTGTGTGCAAATTGGCTGGCGCGTTTCCGATATTATAAGAGTGACTACACTCCAAAAGTACTTAATTGGGGCTGTAAAGCGCTTGGGACAGCCTGAGGCTGTGAAAGGTGCTATATCAATGCGTCTTTCCTTTCTTTTTTACCATTCTCCTCATGAAGGGCCCGAAATTGCCCTTGGGGCAGATAATTTCAATTATGTGATGACTTACTGCCCGAATCAATGAGGCAGAGAAGAGATCGAAATTGCTCTCTTTTCTTTAAAAAAAAATCATCGGGGCGGTTTTGGGGTGGCAGAGGGGTGGAAGTGAGTTGGGAGCAGGGCGGAAGGCAGACGGTGTCGTCAGCACCACGCTGAGCACGTCAGGGCGATGCTGATGACTTCATCGCAATGTGGACGTGCCTCATCGCTTAAAGGGGAGGGCCACTGCGAGGCCTACGTCGTCCGACGGTCTGGCAGAACCGGTGGCCGCCATTGTCGGGCCAACTGCAGAGTCGGCCAACAATTAAACTAAAATGGCGGCCGTGGCGGTGCGCCCTCCCCTTTAAGGGCGGACGTGCCGCTCAGCCACTGGCAGCTTCCCGCTGGGGGAAGCTGTCGGGTGCACCGACCGGCGATGACTCCGCTCCCGTGGGGCAATTTCCCTCGCGGGGCGGAAAGGTGTCACCGCCGGGCGGTAAGGGGTTGGAGCTCCGAGCAGGGCAGAATATCGGGGTGTGACGGAAACCCGTTTCCCCTGCCCCCGGCCCGGGGGCAATTCCACATGAGTCGGACCATCCGCCTGCCCCCGATCACAAAGGACTTACCGCCGGTAACGAGCCTGAAGGAAGGGAACAATTCTGGCCCCGAAAGATTCACACCATCACAATTAGGCTACTTGCTATTCTTTCCATCAAAGGGACACACCAATTCATTTCGGCCAATTGCCACTCTTTCAGGCTATAAGGGCCACCACAGATGATTCATCATAAGGTTGGCTCTTCTCCATTTCCTCTCGGCCCATCACTGTAAATCATGGATCAGCTAGACCAGGAAGCAACCCACGAGCATCAGCGTTTTATAATATTTCGTACTAGTCTACCAGGGATCGGGCGGATGTACACTATTGTAAAGCTGCCAATTTGTGCATTATTGGACTATTAGCAATTTTGAAAAAGTGTATCACAATCGATTGGATAGACAAAGCATCAGCCTGAGGTCATCTACCACACTCTGCACTAAATGATCACGGGTTTGGCCTGCTGACCTCCCAACAGACTTCTTTGAGTTCAGGCAGGACAATCAATATCACAAGTTTTTTAAAAAGACCTTCCCCTGCATAAGAACATAAGAAATAGGAGTAGGTGTAGGCCACTTGGCCCCTCGAGTCTGCTCCGCCATTCATTAAGATCATGGCTGATCTGATTGTTGCCTCAACGCCACTTTCCTGCCTGTTCCCCATACCCTTGACTCCCCTGTTGTTAAAAAATCTCTGCCTTGAATATATTCAATGACTCAGCTACTACAGCTCTCTGAGGTAGAGAATTCCAAAGATTCACGACCCTCCCGGTAGACTAGATGGTGCTTGCTGTAAGATACAAAGGAACCCCTTAAGTCTAGAGAGAGACTAACAGTGAGATAATGTACAGTACAGCTGGCAGTTCTGAGAGACAGAGAGAGAGGAAAAGAATAGTGGTTGAACTGCTAAAAACTAACACAGTTGAAGATTTCCCCCCTGGAGAAAAAAAGTAGTCAGAGAGAGGTAGCAATGGATTGCTCAAATTGCTGGAGAAATGCCACCAATGATGGCTCCACAAGATCCTGCAAATCCCCTGAGAGGATAGACGTTGAGCGGGCTACATTGTCCACATGCCTGACACAAGGGTCCCAAAGCAAGCACTCTACTCAGAACTCCTACACGGCAAGCGAGCCCCAGGTGGGCAGAGGAAACATTTCAAAGACACCCTCAAAGCCTCCTTGATAAACTGACACCTGGGAGTCCCTGGCCAAAGACCGCCCTAAGTGAAGGAAGAGCATCTGGGAGGGCGCTGAGCACCTCGAGTCTCAACGCCGAGAGCATGCAGAAACCAAGCGCAGGCAGCAGAAGGAGCGTGCGGCAAACCAGTCCCTTTCCCTCAACGACTATCTGTCCCACCTGCGATAGAAACTGTAATTCCCGTACTGGACTGTTCAGTCACCTGAGAACTCACTGTTAGAGTGGAAGCAAGTCTTCCTCGATTTCGAGGGACTGCCTATGAATGGATTGCTACAAGGCGGTATTGCCATGGAGGGGTTTCCCTCCCCCTCCCAATGTTTTAATTGTCCTGAAGCTGCCGACTCTTACTGCAATATGGTTCCACAGGCATCAGCAGTCCTCTGATACCTCACCCAACTCTCCCTTCATTGTGCGAGCTTAGGCAGTTGAGGCTGATGTTGTATTCACCTGATGTCACACACGTACTTTTCAACGGAGATGTTTTTTCTACCAGGATCGTAGATGCCAAATGTAGTACCTTAACTACTTCCCAGGAAAGACCAGCACGCTCAATGCAGATTGTGCGTCAAAACCAGGACCTTCTGCTTTGTGTGGCTTAGAGAGACATTGCATAGGACAATTATTCACGAAGCCATCAGTAGAGCTGTCACTAAAGAGTTCTGATGAGACAGAATAACAATAGCCCCGAGAGATGCAAAAATAGACAACAGTTGGAAGGTAACAGTATTGAGGTTTCCTGAACAAATGAAAGACATGAACTGAACAGTTGGTTTGTTACTAAGGTGTAACATAATTGAGGGATTCTATAGCAAGGAGAGACAACAGTTGCATTGCTGCACGGTGGAAACACAACGGGGGTGTTCCAATAATGTCATGAAGCACAAACAAATATATCCAACAGATTGCAAGGGTCATGTGAAATGGAACCAGCTGTAATACAATCTAACCCGACTTATTTGACATGACAAATAGGTTGAATGCTATTTTGTGTAAAATATATTAATAAATAAAAACATTGTTACTCTATTATATACAGTGCTGTAAATAGTCATGACTGCCGTCAGCAGAATATCATGTGAGAGCAGCAATGGCTTAGACTGCAGAGACATTGCATGTAGTGGCAAAATGAAGAGATGTATTTTTTAGGATTTGTTCATAGAAATATTGAAACATAGAAAATAGGTGCAGGAGTAGGCCATTCGGCCCTTCGAACCTGCACCGCCATTTGATGAGTTCATGGCTCAACATGCAACTTCAGTACCCCATTCCTGCTTTCTCGCCATACCCCTTGATCCCCCGAGTAGTAAGGACTACATCTAACTCCTTTTTGAATATATTTAGTGAATTGGCCTCAACAACTCTCTGTGGTAGAGAATTCCACAGATTCACCACTCTCTGGGTGAAGAAGTTTCTCCTCATCTCGGTCCTAAATGGCTTACCCCTTATCCTTAGACTGTGACCCCTGGTTCTGGACTTCCCCAACATTGGGAACATTCTTCCTGCATCTAACCTGTCTAAACCCGTCAGAATTTTAAACGTTTCTATGAGATCCCCTCTCATTCTTCTGAATTCCAGTGAATACAAGTCCAGTTGATCCAGTCTTTCTTGATATGTCAGTCCCACCATCCCGGGAATCAGTCTGGTGAACCTTCGCTGCACTCCCTCAATAGCAAGAAAGTCCTTCCACAAGTTAGGAGACCAAAACTGTACACAATACTCTAGGTGTGGCCTCAGCAAGGCCCTGTACAACTGTAGTAACACCTCCCTGCCCCTGTACTCAAATCCCCTCGCTATGAAGGCCAACATGCCATTTGCTTTCTTAACCGCCTGCTGTACCTGCATGCCAACCTTCAATGACTGATGTACCATGACACCCAGGTCTCGTTGCACCTCCCCTTTTCCTAATCGGTCAACATTGAGATAATAGTCTGTCTCTCTGTTTTTACCATCAAAGTGGATAACCTCACATTTATCCACATTATACTTCATCATCTGCCATGCATTTGCCCACTCACCTAACCTATCCAAGTCACTCTACAGCCTCATAGCATCCTCCTCGCAGCTCACACTGCCACCCAACTTAGTGTCATCCGCAAATTTGGAGATACTACATTTAATACCCTCGTCTAAATCATTAATGCACAATGTAAACAGCTGGGGCCCCAGCACAGAACCTTGCGGTACCCCACTAGTCACTGCCTGCCATTCTGAAAAGTACCCATTTAATCCTACTTTTTGCTTCCTGTCTGCCAACCAGTTCTCAATCCACGTCCGCACACTACCCCCAATCCCATGTGCTTTAACTTTGCACATTAATCTCTTGTGTGGGACCTTGTCGAAAGCCTTCTGAAAGTCAAAATACACCACATCAACTGGTTCTCCCTTGTCCACTCTACTGGAAACATCCTCAAAAAATGACAGAAAATTTGTCACCTCTTTCACAAATCCATGCTGACTTGGACCTATCATGTCACCTCTTTCCAAATGCGCTGCTATGACATTCTTAATAATTGATTCCATCATTTTACCCACTACCGATGTCAGGCTGACCGGTCTATAATTCCGTTTTCTCTCTCCCTCCTTTTTTAAAAAGTGGCGTTCCATTAGCTACCTTCCAGACCATAGGAACTGATCCAGAGTCGATAGGCTGTTGGAAACTGATCACCAATGCATCCATTATTTCTAGGGCCACTGGGATGCAGACTATCAGGCCCTGGGGATTTATCGGCCTTCAATCTCATCAATTTCCCTAACACAATTTCCTGACTAATAAGGATGTCCTTCAGTTCCTCCTTCTCGCTAGACCCTCGGTCCCCTAGTATTTCCAGAAGGTTATTTGTATCTTCCTTCGTGAAGACAGAACCAAAGTATTTGTTCAATTGGTCTGCCATTTCTTTGTTCCCCATTATAAATTTTCACCTGATTCTGACTGCAAGGGACCTACGTTTGTCTTCACTAATCTTTTTCTCTTCACATATCTATCGGAGCTTTTGCAGTCAGTTTTTATGTTCTCTGCAAGCTTCCGCTCATACTCTATTTCCCCCCTCCTAATTAAATCCTAATTAAACCCTTTGTCCTCCTCTGCTGAATTCTAAATTTCTCCCAGTCCTCAGGTTTGCTGCTTTTTCTGGCCAATTTATATTCCTCTTCCTTGGATTTAGCCACGGTTGAGCTACCTTCGCCGTTTTATTTTCACTCCAGAGACGGATGTACAATTGTTGAAATTCATCCATGTGCTTTTTAAATGTTTGCCATTGCCTATCCACTGTCAACTTTTTAAGTATCATTCGCCAGTCCATTCTAGCCAATTCACGTCTCATACCATCGAAGTTACCTTTCCTTACGTTCAGGACCCGAGTCTCTGAATTAACTATGTCACTCTCCATCTTAATAAAGAATTCTACCATATTATGGTCACTCTTCCCCAAGGGGCCTTGCACAACAAGATTGCTAATTAGTCCTTTCTCATTACACATCACCCAGTCTAGGATGGCCAGCTCTCTAGTTGGTTCCTCGACATATTGGTCTCGAAACCATCCCTAATACACTCCAGGAAATCCTACCAGTTTGGTTAGCCCAATTTATATGTAGATTAAAGTCGCCCATGCTAACTGCTGTACCTTTATTGCACGCATCCCTAATTTCATGTTTGATTCTGTCCCCAACCTCACTACTACTGTTTGGTGGTCTGTACACAACTCCCACTAGCATCTTCTGCCCTTTGGTATTCTGTAGCTCCACCCAAACCAATTCCACATCATCCAACCTAATGTCCTTCCTCACTGTTGTGTTAATTTCCTCTTTAACCAGCAACGCTACCTCGCCTCCTTTTCCTTTCTGTCTGTCCTTCCTGAATGTTGAATACCCCTGGATGTTGAGGTCCCAGCCTTGATCACCTTGGAACCATGTCTCCGTAATCCCAATTATATCATATTCGTTGATAGGAAGTGGTCGATGTGGGTTAAACCACAATTAATGCCCATCCCGAGTTACTCTGAGAATGTAATTCTCGGTCTTCTCCTTGAATCTCTACCATCCTTGTGGTGATGGTGCTCCCACAATGGTGTTAATGAAGGAATTCCACCATTTGAACACAACTTCAATGAAGTAACTGCGATATATTCCCAAGTTAGAATAGCATTTGAATTGGAGGTGATGGTGTTCCTGTCATATCGTTGCTTTTGCCCTTCTCAATGGTGGGTGGCGGGAGGCTGGGAGTTGCTGTTTAAGGAAGTTCAGTGAGTTTTACTGCAGAGTATCCTCTCGTTCATACATGCTTGCAACCACAGTGGAGGGGTGGATATTGAGTTCGACTGCAGGGTGCCAATCAAGTGAACTGCTTTGTCGTAAATGGCGTCCAGTCTCTTGAGCACTTCTGCGGCTGCACCCATCCAGATCTGTGGAGAGTGTTCCATCACACTCCTGATTTGAGCCTTGTGCACGATGCAGTGGCTTTGTGGGATCAGGGGGTGAGTTACTCATCATAAAGTACCCACCCTGAGCCTGCTTTTCATCATCATCATCATAGGCGGTCCCTCGAGCGAGGATGACTTGCTTTCACAAGAGTTCACAGATGTTTCAATGAAGGACCCGATGTTCCAGTCCTGAACTCCAATTGAGGGGGTGGAAGATGCCTGTGCATGGATTTTTTTAACGTGTGGTGACTGTTGCACATCAGCCACCACACGGGCTTGACAGAGCTAGGCCTTTATCCAGTGGCAAGGGTTGAACCAGGATGACTGGAGACCTGCTCTGCTGCATGGACTTAGTGCGCACACATATTGCAGTGTGTGCAGGCCTGTGCAGCCCCTGGGCCCTCGGCTCTTCTGGGCCCCATACCCTCATTCGCCGCACCTTCGCCCACGATGTTCCAGGGCCCGGCGCTCCAGCTCTATTTATAGCCCCGACCTGCGGTGATGTTCTCACACAGGTCGGGGCGGCCCACGATATTTTTATAGTCACAATGTTGATATGTCTGCTCCAATTAAGCTTCTGGTAACCTTGACGATGTTGATGGTGGGGACTTTTGAGGGGAGGGGATTTGGTCAAATCGGAAATCTGTCTCAGCGGCAGGGCCGGTGGGAGGGCGGGGGAGGCGGGGAGGGGAGAGCAGGGCAGGGAAGCTGAGGTGGGAAGTCTGCCTTGGGTGTGGGGGCTCGTGAGGAAGAAATCTGTTTCAGTGTGAAGGAGTGTTATGAGCTCAGAATGCTGTTTCAGTGGGGATATGGAGCTGAGGTTGCAAATCTGCAACAGTGAGAGATGGATTGCTTAGGACATTGGTATGAGAGCAGGGGTGTAGGCCAGGAATCAACGTCTACAGGGGACAAGTTAAGGCAGAAAATGTTAGCAGATTCTTTAAGGAGAAAGAGGTGGATGTGTAAAGAAATGACAACCAATTCAATTGCAAATGAGAATTCTAACCTTCTGTACATGTTCTCCCTCGTACTTGCCAACACCAAGGCTAGCTCACTTCACTGGGGGGGGAAATAGTGTTTGCAATTGAACTTTGAATTTTTTTTTTGAAAGCTAAAAATTAAAGGTAAATATCATCTGAAGGAAAATCAAGATGGCGCTCGAGCTGACACAGACAGCTCAGAAACTATCTCCATAGTCACCTCATTGTGCAATAAGTGACACATTTACATAAGCAAAAATGGTTTTAAGTGTGTGTGTGTAGGAATTTATAAGGGGAGAAAAAATGAGACAAACAGTATGACAAAACCATGACAACATGAAGGATCCACCTTTAGTGCAGACAGGAAGTGCATGCAGATACAAGGTTTTTACAAAGCTAAACAGAGATAGATGCAGAGAATCCCAATTATTTAACAGTTTATGGTCAACATTATAATTTTAAAATAATTTTTACTGTGATATTCGTGGCTATTAGTGCACTTTTTACAGTGCCTGAGTTAAATCACTGATAAAGTTCTAAATCCATCAAATAAATATAACATTGTTCAGTTGAACCCTGCATAAAATGATATAATAAAAAATCTCATAAATGTAAAGGATCCTGTTAATTCACTATCGGCTCCATTGTATTTTATATTGATGTAAAACACTAAATGAACAACATGGGAATGTTTAAAATTTCCATTTGATAAAACCAATAAATGGAGCAATGCACAGGGCATTGCAGAATTAGAAGCCAATCTACCCTATAGATGGAAGGAACCACCTGGTGCATTTGTTTCTATGATGACGTGTGATTTTTGTCTCTTGTGACACTTGCACCATGTACATGAAACTGTGTTGTGATTGCACTGCTAGATTTAGTGCACAGAAATTGATAGATATTTGGACACTCAGGGAATTAAGAGATATGGGGATAGTGCAGGAAGGTGGAGTTAAGGTCAAAGATTAGCCATGGTCTTAATGAATGGCACAGCAGAGTCGAAGGGCCTACTCCTGCTCCTATTTTCTTATGTTCTTATTTCTTATGTCCTTAAGTGAGTTTGATATATTTTTTACCTCTGAATCTGTGATCTTGCCTGTTACATCGGATCATTCCGTTAAACAGGACCACTGGGGTGTTACCTTCATTAACACTATTACTCAATTCATTAAAAAAAAGATCAGTTAGTATTGTAAAGAGGAAAATGCACAGTAACATTTCAAATGGAACTTTTCAGTCAAAGCTGTAGTAAAGAATTATACCCAAAACCATAATCTGTTTTCCCATTTAAGATGTTCGCTCACCTGCTGTGTATTTCCAGCATTTCTTTTTTAAATTGTTTTAAATTTTGCTGGTTTTCATTTTACTCTCTATCTGGTCATTATCACATTGCAATTTGTGGGAGCTTGCTGTGCGCAAATTAGCATTTCTTACATTACAACAGTGACTACACTTCAAAAGTATTTCATTGGCTGTAAAGCATTTTGGGATGTCCTGAGTCGTGAAAGAGTTACATAAATGCAAGTCATCCCTTTAAGTTTATGGAAACTCGATGGAATCAATTATTTTTTTTATTATTCGTTGGGATGTTAGTAACCAGAGGACACAGATTCATCATCATCATCAGAGGCATCCCTCCAAATCGAGGAAGACTTGCTTCCACTCTAAAAGTGAGTTCTCAGGTGACTGAACAGTCCAATACAGAAATTACAGTCTCTGTCACAAGTGGGACAGACAGTGGGTTGAAGGAAAGGGTGGGTGGGACTGGTTTGTCGCACGTTCCTTCCGCTGCCTGTGCTTGGTTTCTGCATGCTCTCGGCGATGAGACTTGAGGTGCTCAGCACCCTCCCAGATGCTCTTCCTCCACTTAGAGCGGACTTGGATTCCCAGTTTCTGGTGTGAATGTTGCACTTTATCAAGGAGGCTTTGAGGTGTCCTTGAAATGTTTCCTTTGCTCACCTGGGGCTCACTTGCCATGTAGGAGTTCCTAACCGAGCACTTGCTTTAGGAGTCTTGTGTCGGGCATGCGGACAATGTGGCCCGCCCAACCGAGCTGGTTGCGTGTGGTCAGTGCTCCGATGCTGGGGAAGTTGACCTGAGCGAGAACACTGACGTTGGTGCGTCTATCCTCCCAGTGGATTTGCAGGATCTTGCGGAGGCAGCGCTGCTGGTATTTCTCCAGCGTTTGAGGTGTCTACTGTATATAGTCCATGTCTCTGAGCCATATAGGAGGGTGAGTATCACTACTGCCCTGTAGACTATAAGTTTGGTGCCAGATTGGAAGGTCTGGTCTTCAAACACTCCCTTCCTCAGATGACCGAAGGTTGCGCTGGGACACTGGAGGCGGTGTTGGACCTCGTTGTCGATGTCTGCCCTTGCTGATAGTAGGGTCCCGCGGTGTGGAAAATGGTCCACGTTGTCCAAGGCCGCGCCGTGGATTTTGAATCAATTATTTTTTTATTATTCGTTGGGATGTCGGTAACCAGAGGATACAGATTTAAGGCAATTGGCAAAAGGACCAGCAGCGTCATGATAGAGGCATTTTTTTATACAGCGAGTTGTTGTGATCGGGAATGCACTGCCTGAAAGGACGGTAGAAGCAGATTTCAATAGTAACTTTCAAAAGGGAATTGGATATGTATTTGAAGGGAAAAAAGTTACAGGGCTATGCGGAAAGAGCAGGGATGTGTAATTAGTTGGATAACTCTACCAAAGAGCCGGCACAGACACGATGGGCTGAATGGCCATCTGTGCTGTATCATTCTATGATTCTCTGTGGCCATCATAGCAAGGCTGGCATTTTTTACCCATCCCAACTTGTCCTGAGTGGCTACAATGGAATCTCTACCACATTGTGAAACATAGGTAAACATTCGATCTTAGTGGCCAAAGGAATTCTGAAATATTATGCGTCACTTTTTAAAATTTTCATACGACTGTTCAAGTCCCACTCCTGGAACTTGAACACAAAAATCCAGTCTGATACTCCAGTGCAGTGCTGCCGGAGCACTGCACTGTCGAAGGTGTTGTCGTCTTTCGGATGAGACATTAAACCGAGGCCCCGTCTGCTTTCCTAGGTGGACGTAAAAGGTCCCAAGGCACTATTTCGAAGAAGAGCAAGGGAGTTATCCCCAGTGTCCTGGCCAATATTAATCCCTCAATCAGCATCACTAAAACTGATTATCTGGTCATTATCACATTGCTGTTTGTGGGAGTTTGCTGTGTGCAAATTGGCTGCTGCGCTTTCTACTTTACAACAGTGACTATATTCCAAAAGTAATTCATTGGCTGTAAAGACATCCAGTGGTCGTGAAAGGCACTATATAAATGCAGATCTTTCATTTTTTTATGGTATTTTTGAGGTGCATTGTGTAAAGCTTCACAGTGTTGAAGCAAAAACTCTAAATCCAAATTTTAATCCTTAAAAATAGCAATGTCTTTTAAAGTAATGAAATAGTGACATCAATTTAACAATGGCAAGTTGGTGTGATTGTGTCAGCATTCATGACAACAGTTTTTGAAAGTGTGGTAATAGTTGGTAGGTCGGTGTGGCCTACAATGTTGCAGAGGCCCGCGATCCAGCTCTTTATATTCTCGCCCTGTGGTGGTGTCCTCGCGGTGGTGCGGTCGGATTGATCCCACAGCAATATGATAATAAGCATCTAATCTGTATTCGTGATTTTGGTTGAGGGATAAATATTGACCAGAACACTGGGGACGACTCCCCTGCTCCTCCTCAAATAGTGCCATAGGATCCCCTATGTCAGTAGTATAAAGAGCTGGAGCGACAGGCCCCTGCAACATCGTGGGACACCCGGACTGCGAGAGGACACCACCACAAGTTGGGAGTATAAAGAACTGGAGCATGCCATGACAGCTTCTAGCGCGAGTCGTTCCAAGTGTGCGATGACTTTGAGGTGGGCGACTGGGTGACGTCATCAAGGCTCAGGTCGCCGGTTAGAGCGTGGGCTGGAACATCGGTGGGGCCTAGGCACAGCGGAGGAGCGGGAAGATCGTAGCAGAAGTGCGGCAAATGAGGGTGCGGGACCCAGAAGAGCCGAGGGCCCAGGGGCAGCACGGACCTGCCCACACTGCGATTTGTGTGCGCACTAGATCCGTGCAGCCGAGCAGGTCTCCAGTCGTCCTGCCACTGGATAAAGACCTAGCTCTGTCAAGCCCATGTGGTGGCTGATGTGCAATGGTCACCACATGTTAAAAAAGTCCACACGCAGGCATCTTCCACCCCCTGAGTTCAGGATATCAGGTCCTTCATTGCAATATCTGCGAACTCATCCATTTTTGGTGTAGAAGCAAGTCATAAGAACATAAGAACATAAGAATTAGGAACAGGAGTAGGCCATCTGGCCCCTCGAGCCTGCTCCGCCATTCAATAAGATCATGGCTGAGGACTCAGCTCCACTTACCCGCCCTCTTCCCATAACCCTTAATTCCCTTATTGGTTAAAAATCTATCGATCTATGACTTGAATACATTCAATGAGCTAGCCTCAACTGCTTCCTTGGGCAGAGAATTCCACAGATTCACAACCCTCTGGGAGAAGAAATTCCTTCTCAACTCGGTTTTAAATTGGCTCCCCCGTATTTTGAGGCTGTGCCCTTTAGTTCTAGTCTCCCCTACCAGTGGAAACAACCTCTCTGCCTCTATCTTGTCTCCTCGTTCGAGGGACCACCTATGTTGATGATGATGAATAGTTGGTAGCACAACTATTATGTGAAGGCATGGGAATTGGTACAGAGGGTGTGTGGGTTGAATTAAGAATGATACTGGAATCATGGCTTGCAACATGAAAGTGGGTGAAGCAAAGAGATAATGGTGTTGAAATTCATCTTGGGTGATAGCGCAATATAGCATTGTCCGCCTGCTATGCACCTTGCCCAATGCTCAGTTCTGTTCTAGTTCATGGAACCGATTGACAAGCGGGACGTATAAAGGTTGGCCGAATGCGATACCACCTGTTCTGTGCTACCGGCCAAGACAAATGTCAACCCCAGTGGCTAGAATTGGAGCACTGCAATGTGCTTTTTATAATATATTATAATTAGACATGGTTTAAAAGTATTTATCTGGGGGTAGGGTTGCTTGTTATTCTTAGAAGTCAGGAGAGGGGCAAAAATTGTGAGGAAAAGGGACAATCAAACTCTGAGAAAAAGGTTGAGTTAATTTCATTTCAGCAGCAACCGATGAGGGTGTGCTGTAACAAGTCCGAAAGATATACCACACTCGGCACCTCTATATTCCAGCACCAATCAACAACACATTCTTCAGGCTCTGGTTTGAAAAGCTGTTAAAACCAAACTATTAAATGTACGAAAAGCAACAAATATAAACTACTGCAGGTGCTGGAAAACTGAAACATAAACTGCAAATCAGCAGGTCAGTCATTGTCTGTGGAGAGAAAGGATGAGTTCATTGCCATGAAATCCTGGCCTTGCCGGGTCCATACGGAATATATACAGATCCGGCGATACCTCACAAAAGCCGGTCATTGGGACGCGATGCGCACGCGCCAAAAACCAGCTATCTTGACAGATCTTCCACATACCCGGGAGAAGGACATCCGCATGGAAGAGATTGGGCTATTTTCCCATCTCTTGCCCAGCGAATGTCTTTCAAACTCTTGTGCCTGGTAAAAGCAGATACATAGCCTATTTTTAGCAGTGTAAGAGTTTTAAAACATATAAAAATAAAACTTAAAAACACATTTTTATGTTAAAAACCCTGTCCACTAAGGTAAGTTTATTTTAAATCCTATTAAAACACTTTTTTTTTTAAATCCCCCAAAATAAATATTTTTTCTAAAACATTTAATTAACTTTAATTTCAATTAATTTTAAAATTGTGAGGTGTTTTTTTATTTATTCTGTTGTGTTTGGGTGTTTTAGGGGCTAATCTCATTGATAGTAATGAGAACTTGGAGGTACAGAGTTCCCATTATTATCAATGAGAATACTGCACCGTGATTGGTTGTCCAGGCCCATGTGACTCCAGCTTCTATGTCCGAACCTCGAAGACGGGGGCGCGCTCTGATGCGCGGGAAAAGAAGGCCTCCCACCGCAATCTAAGGCACCTCTGGGACCACCAGGTACTTTAGTAAAAACATTTTGGGTCGGAGGTATTCGTCCGAAGGAAGCCTCCGACCAGAATTTCAGGGCCAATATTTCAGGTGTAAACTCTTCATCAGAACTTAGCTCCTCTGTTCTGTCCACAGAAGCTGACTGGTTGAGTGTTTCCAGTGTTTTTTTTAGCTTTTGCATTGAACATAGTTTTAAAGATAGACATTAATAGTAGAGATTGCTAATATGCAACAGATTCCCACTAAAACGTGGGAGATGAGCTTGGTAAGACAAGATGAAAAAGGAAAGGTTCTGAGGTTGTGGTATAGATGCACCAAAACATAGGGTTTTTAAAAATTCATTTGTGGGCATCACTGGCAAGGCCAGCATTTATTGCCCAATCCCTAATTACTCGAAGGTGGTGATGAGCAGCCTTCTTGAACCGCTGCAGTCTGTGTGGTGAAGCTTCTCCCACAGTGCTGTTAGGGAGGAGTTCCAGGATTTCGACGCAGCGACGATGAAAAAACGGTAATATAGTTCCAAGTCATGGATGGTGTTCCCATGCATCTGCTGTCCTTGTCCTTCTAGCTGGTAGAGGTTGCGTGTTTGGGAGATGCTGTCGAAGAACTAAGAGGGCTGATTGATCTTTTCTAGTTCCAACTTAACTTTTCATCAATGTCCTGAAGCAAAAGTATATTTTTTGGGCTGCTCAAGTTGAGAGGATACCAATGCTTGGGAATGTGTTTTTCTTTACTTCGAGGTGCTAATGTCAGCTTTAAATGCTTCCATATCATGCATACCATGGGCCTGATGCAGATTATAGCTCCCTGATCTCTTCCTTCCTAATGCATCTCAATCTCACCTTACTACACCAGTCCAGTGTGAAATTTTTCATTTCCCCTCGTGTTCTTGATGCCTCCAGTGTGGTTTATGTTAACCATAATGATAGCCAAAAATTTACTGTTAACTAAAATCATTTCAGAACTGAAACTAAATAACTAATCTTATAAATAAAAACATAATAACTGAAAGTAATGTTTTGGTGCAACTAAAACCTCACTATGTGCTTTTGTAAGATTGCCATTAGAACATAAGAACATAAGAAATAGGAGCAGGAGTAGGCCATTTGGCCCCTCGAGCCTGATCCGCCATTCAAGAAGATCGTGGCTGATCTGATCCTGACCTCAACTCCATTTCTCTGCCTGCTCCCCATCCATTTATATTGAACTGTGGATAGTTTTGTTATGTGGATTCATCTCCCTTCGACAATGAGTTGAGACAACACACGCTCATTTGATGAAGGAGTTGTCTACCATCACACCAATGCACATACTTTTTCTTTAACATGTGTCATTACCACCGTAATATGTATTTGAGCAAACAATCCCATAAAACAAGTATCTATTGTGCCATATTTGAAAATGTACATGAACTTTGTAAAATTATTTACATTTAAATTGCTGAACTCCAATTCTACTCTGCCACAATTGTATTTGCTTACAGGCTGCAAAGTTGGTTCTCAAAGTTTTAAGAGCTGTGGAAGATTTATAAAAAAATAATATTTTCCCACTGCTTTACTACAACACTTCTGCCATTCTTCTGGGTGCAAAGCAAAACCGAAATTGCAGGGTCAAATTAGCATGTTTGTGATCGAATTAATTGTAACAGCTACAATGACTTGCATTTATATAGCACTTTTAACATTGTAAAACCTCCCAAGTTGCTTCACAGGAGTGTAATCAGATAAAACACAATTGACACCAAGCCAAAGAAGGGAACATTAGGACTGGTGATCAAAAGCTTGGTCAAAAAGGGAGAGAGTAATAGAAGTGTGGAGAGGTTTAGGGAGGGAATTCCGGAGCTTAGGGCTGAGGCAGATGAAGGCACGTCCACGAAGGAAGTCGGGGAGGCACAAGAGGTCAGAATTGGAGGCAGCGAGAGTTGTAGGGCTAGAGGAGGTTACAGAGAAAGAGAAGGGTGATGCCATGAAGGAATTTGAAGACAAGGATGAGAATTTTAAATTCAAGGCCTTGGTGTATTGGGAGCCAATGTAGGTCAGCGAACACAGGGACTTAGGGCACAGAATTTTCACCTGGAAGAGATGTAAGGATATAAATTTGCCCCTGTATAAGGGCAGCAGGAGGATCAGATTTAAAAGTGGGGGAAAAAACTGGGCAGCCTGATGGATAGCAATTCCCATTTTAATGGTGAAAAAGAGCTTTTTATCCGTTGTTATAAATTACACTTGACAATTGGCTGCCAGTGAGCAGCAGTCAGTGCTGTCAAATACCTACATTTGAAGCTCTGCTATCATCCAACTTCAGAGAACTGCACGTGGGCAGTGAATGTACAGTCTCCACATCCATCACTGTGAAAATATAACCATGATTACATGGTTCCATGCGGCATAACAGTGGCTCAAGGTAGGGTGCATGTACAGAGAGTTTACGTCTCAGTTCTCTTATTTTGATTCAGTAGATTCAGTAGATCAAAGCAAATTGTCCTGAAATTAGGAGTGATTCATTCATCCCAACAAAGCTACATCGAAGCGCTGTGACTGGCAGAACGAGCATAGATTTGGAGTGTGATGAAAGCTAATCTGAACTCGTTTCAGAGCAGTGACGGATGTTCTATATGCTCAGTGCATCTCATTTTATTTTATTGATCGCAGCTATTTTGTGTGTGTTTCCACTTGCTGTATGCGTGTCAAGTTGGGGCTAAATTTCCTTAGCTATTCCGGCAGACTTGGGTTTTTTTATTCGTTCACGGGATGTGGGTGTCGCTGGCAAGGCCAGCTTTTATTGCCCATCCCTAATTGCCCTTGACAAGGTGGTGGTGAGCCGCCTTCTTGAACCGCTGCAGTCCTTGTGGTGAAGGTACTGCCACAATGCTGTTAGGGAGGGAGTCCCAGGATTCTGACCCAGCGACGATGAAGGAATGGCGATATACTTCCAAGTCAGGATGATGTGTGACTTGGAGGGGAACGTGGAGGTGGTAGTGTTCCCATGTGCCTGCTGCCCTTGTCCTTCTAGGTGGTAGAGGTTGTGGGTTTGGGAGATGCTGGGAAGAAGCCTTGGCGAGTTGCTGCAGTGCATCCTGTAGATGGTACACACTGCAGCCACGGTGCGCCGGTGGTGGAGGGAGTGAATGTTTAAGGTGGTAGATGGGGTGCCAATTAAGCGGGCTGTTTTGTCCTGGATGGTGTTGAGCTTCTTGAGTGTTGTGGGAGCTGCACTCATCCAAACAAGTGGAGAGTATTTCATCACACTCCTGACTTGTGCCTTGTAGATGGTGGAAAGGCTTTGGCGAGGTGGGAGGTAAGACACTCGCTGCTGGATACCCAGCCTCTGACCTGCTCTTGTAGCCACAGTATTTATGTGGCTGGTCTAGTTAAGTTTCTGTGCCGTAACACCACCGTAACAGGCCGGTACTGGGATACGCTTATGCTGGGCTTTCCCATTACACAAGAGCTTGTGCTCATCCTTTTTCTTTGACGTGGAGAGGACAGGGCCAGGAGCTGCGATTCCCCAAGCTGGGAGTTCCCACTTCCTTGGCGCACATAATTGGAGGCCAGTATGCCAATGAGATGAGGCAAACCAACTTCCAGAAAGGAGCAAATGGGCCCCACTGGGGGAGTCAAGGCCAGGGAAGTGGCTTAGAACCCCGAACATAATGAAAAGTCCTTTAGATTGTTTTTTGTTGCATCTGCTCCCTGGGTATTGAGGCTGAAAGCCATGAACAATTTTCCTTCGGGGTGGTCAGGTACCCCTCCTCCGAATGGTAGGTAGGCATCAGAATTTATGATAACATGGAAGCTGGAGGACACTTGATTATGTACCTTAAGTGGTGCCAGGCCCAGCTACATAAGGTCCCGTCCCACTAACCCTGGATAGTCCAGTGGGATCAGTGTTAAAGTGGACAGGGGTGAGGAAGTGATTTCAAGGGGGGGATTTTAATCCTTCTCACTCAGCAGAAACCAGGCGGTTGGGCTGTTAAAATGGCTCTGACTCTTACTTGTCCGAAAGCCACCATGATTGTAGCATCTGCAATTTTAACCTGCTCTCCTGAGCAGGCAGCAAGGACACACGCCCAGAGCCAACAGGGTCCTTCTTTACATATGCATGTTGCGGCCCGATGACATCATAATGAGACCCGACTGTAATTTTAACTCAGGCCTGAGCGGGGAATCCACCTGGAGTGAAAATCGGGGCCAACGTAACTATTGGAATCGCAGCCTACGAATTATGGGGAGTCAGTTTATGGAGCCAATGTTCCTCCACTTGCACTTGGGTGTAGACAATCATCTGGCATGTGCATGGCGTAAAATTGGACAGGGAGAATCACATGAATGTAATGGAGCCCGCCCGATTTTCTGCCCATTCAATTAAACAGGTGGAAATTCGGGCAGACTCCATTCGGGCATGAATCCCTCATCATCTGATTCTCCTCTGTGTGCTGAACCCCGGCAAGACTTGGTGCCCGAGTGCAAATAGAACGAAATCTGTCCCCAATTGCTCTGATGGGGTGGAGGGAAAAGGGAAGTTATAAATCAAGAAACTTTGTTTAAAAAGGAATGTATAAAGTTGGGGAGTTTCTGATAGTCTCAGTTCTGGTACTGGCTAGGACTATTGTCATTTCAGATGTACAGTGTTGGCAGCTTTAGTGAAAGTTGCACTACAACAGGTGCAAGATATGTGCGGCAATATGAGTATTTTCAATGCAGTTCTATCATGTTTCTACTTTGTTAATAAAAGTAAAGAACCAAAAGAAATATACTTGCTATGTTTCATGTTTGAAATGTCTCAAAGTAAATTACTTATGAAACAGAAGGAATTCTTGAATTACCGATCAAATCTATTGTTGTGATAGTTGCTATTTTTTTTGGGTACAACATGTACTTGAGAAGATGTTTTAAAAAAGGTTGCCATCAGTTTTCTCCATCCCTCTCTTGTACCCTGTACATGCTTGGACTGGTATTCCTGACATTTTTCCACCAGGACAATACTCAGTTTGTATATTTTGAAGGCAGTGATTTTCAATGATATCATTGGTGGAATTAGTTTGAAGAAATGACAGAATTGACAATGTGAGGGACACGAGTTATCAAAGACCATTGAAATTAAACTATTTCCAAGCACTCAAGAGTCCATCATATTATCTAGATGTTAACTCACTTCTTCCATTGAAAATTGACCAAAATCTTTCCCTTTTCTCTGGCGGAGCACAGTGGCAACAGCAGGCACGTGTAGTTAATGTAACATAAGAATTATGTTCCATTAATTGTTGTCCTGGAGAAATTAAGTTTGCATTACAAAGTGCGATTGAAACACAAGTCTACAATCCAATGCAATTAGAAATAAAAACTAAAAGAAATACTCAATAGGTCATCTGTGGAGAGAGAAACAGAGTTACTGTTTCTGGTTGATGACCATTCCTCAGAACTGGAAGATGTTAAAGATGAACAACATTTAAACAAGTGCAAGGAAAAAGGGGCAAGGAAAGAACAAAGGGGAAAGGTCTTTGATAGGGTGGAGGGTAAGGATGATTAAATGACAAAAGGGATGGTGGTGCAAGGTAAAAGGGAGTGATGATGGGACAAGTATAGAAAGAAATAATAGGTCCAGAAGAGGTATAAATGGCTGCAGCAAAATAGCAGATCGGGAGGGTGTAATGTATTTACTTATGGGTTTTGTGTTTAAGAATTCATAGCAACACATTGCTATCAAGAACTAGTTGGTTTATTAACAAGGGTTTAACAATAACACTACACCTTACCAGTTCATCCACTAGGCTCACAACTGCATACCTCGTCGTGGATGACCTCGACCCAACTGACTGCAGTTTTGTTGAGTCTTGTGAACATTACGTGACTGGCAAAGCCACTCACAATGCAACAGCTCTACGAACCTATGAGCATTCTCTCAGGTGCATACATTACAGAGGGTAGCATGGAAAATCTGGCAAAGTGAAGAGAGTTCCCAAGGCCCGGGAATATGGCAGAAGAAAGGCAGGTTGAACCCAGGACCACCCCACCAGCCATATAGGGAATCCTCACCACAAGCACCCTTTTTTTGAAGAGGGCAACCCTCCAGTCCCTTGACACAATTTTCCTTTCCGCAGAAGTTTGTAAAACTGCAGTCATAATCTTGGCTATGTTTTCCTTAGCTTTGCTCAGCCATCAGGCAGGCTCCAGTCTCCCTTAAATTTGAATAACTTTTCTTGTGACATTTTTCTTTGACTAATAATTTCAACTAACTGTTCTGTACCCACCTCTGGTAATTCTTTAATCCCAGTATTCAGCAGCTTTTTGAAAACTGAGATAACCTGTCCATTCACTCTCTACTGCAAGCTTGCCTCCTTCATCTCTTAGTAGTTTCATAGAATCATTTTACAGCACAGAAGGAGGCCATTCGGCCCGTCGAGCCCGTGCCAGCTCTCTACAAGAGCACTTCAGCTAGTCCTACTCCCCCGCCCTTTCCCCGTGGACCTGCAATTTTTTTTCTTTTAGGTACCAATCCACATCCCTTTTGAAAGCCACAATTGATTCTGCCTCCACCACCCTTTCAGGCAGTGAATTCCAGATGCTAACCACTTGCTGCGTAAAAATGTTTTTCTTTATGTTGCTTTTGGTTCTTCAGCCAGTCACCTTAAGTCTGTGTCCTCTGATTCTCGACCCTTCTGACAATGGGAACAGTTTCTCTCGATCTACTCTGTCCAGACCCCTCATGATTTTGAACTCCTCTATCACATCTCCTCTCAAACTTCTCTGCCCTAATGAGAACAACCACAGCGTCTCCAATCTATCCACATAACCTTATCTTGAATATCCTCCTACTAGTAATGTTCAAAGAGCTGGCACAGGCACGATGGGCCAAATGGCCTCCTTCCGTACAGTCTGATTTGATGATTCTATGAAAAATATTTGTTATTGCCCTTTATATATTTTGGCCATTTTTTTCATGCTTCCTCTTCGCTTGTTTAATCTCCACTTTTGTAGCTCTCCTTTCTGATTTGTATTTAATTTAGTTTATCCTTTTATAATCTGGCCTATTTTTGTCAGTTCAAAATTTGATGTAATCTTCCTATTCACCCCTGGAACCTAGCCTTCAATACTATCCCTTTTTTCTTTGATTTGTTTCCTTTCATTTCTTGCTATTCCTTAGCTCAGTGCAAAGAGATTCTGTTTGGATCACGTTTTTATTTAAATCCTTAGCCTGTGATATGATATAATATTATTTCTCCTTCCCCTATTGCCTTGAAAGTTTTATACACAGGAAAATTCTGACCCAGTTGCATGATGTTTCTTTTATTAAATGTTATGTTATGTTTATGTTGGGAATCTACTCCATATATCCACCACATTGTTGTGGGCGGGGCGGGGGGGGTGGTGGGGGGGGCGGATTCGTAACATAAGAACATAAGAATATAAGAAATAGGAGCAGGAGTAGGCCATTTGTCCCCTCGAGCCTGCTCCGCCATTTAATAAGATCATGGCTGATCCGATCATGGACTCGGGTCCACTTCCATGCCCGCTTCCCATAACCCCTTATACCCTTCTCGGTTAAGAAACTGTCTATCTCCAATTGAACAAATACTTTGGTTCTGTCTTCACTAAGGAAGACACAAATAACCTTCCGGAAATACTAGGGGACTGAGGGTCGAGCGAAAAGGAGGAACTGAAGGAAATCCTTATTAGTCAGGAAATTGTGTTAGGGTAATTGATGGAATTGAAGGTCAATAAATCCCCAGGTCCTGAAAATCTGCATCCCAGAGTACTTAAGGAAGTGGCCCTAGAAATAGTGGATGCATAGTGGTCATTTTCCAACATTCTATAGGCTCTGGATCAGTTTCTATGGATTGGAAGGTAGCTAATGTAACACCACTTTTTAAAAAAGGAGGAAGAGAGAAAACAGGGAATTATAGATCAGTTAGCCTGACATCGGTTTTGGGGAAAATGTTGGAATCAATTATTAAAGATGTAATAGCAGCGCATTTAGAAAGCAGTGACAGGATCGGTCCAAGTCAGCATGGATTTCTGAAAAGGAAATCATGCTTGACAAATCTTCTAGAATTTTTTAAGGATGTAACTAGTAGAGTGGACAAGGGAGAACCAGTGGATGTGGTGTATTTGGACTTTCAAAAGGCTTTTGACAAGGTCACACACAAGAGATTAGTGTGCAAAATTAAAGCACATGGTATTGAGAGTAATGTATTGACGTAGATGCAGAACTGGTTGGCAGACAGGAAGCAAAGAGTAGGTCCTTTTCAGAATGGCAGGCAGTGACTAGTGGGGTACTGCAAGGTTCAATGCTGCGACCCCAGCTATTTACAATATACATTAATGATTTAGACGAAGGAATTGAGTGTAATATCTCCAAGTTTGAAGATGACACTAAGCTGGGTGGTAGTGTGAGCTGTGAGGAGGATGCTAAGAGGCTGCAGGGGACTTGGACAGGTTAGGTGAGTGGGCAAATGCATGGCAGATGCAGTATAATTTAGATAAATGTGAGGTTATCCACTTTTGTGGCAAAAACAGGAAGGCAGAATATTATCTGAATGGTGACAGATTAGGAATAGGGGAGATGCAATGAGGCCTGGTTGTGGCTCCGGCTCTCCCTCCCCCCCCTGTTCAGCTCACGCCTACTCTGGCTCTTTCAAGCCGCAAACCCCCTGCTCCCGCTCCGCTGCCTGCTGCTCCCCCACCCCTCCAGCGGCAGCTCCCGCTCCGCTCCGGTTTCCCCCCGCCCCCCCCCGCCTTCAGGTCCGGTCCCCTCCCTCTTCACATCTTTAGCGGGATCTGACCGCCCGGCATCTTGTTGGGGCCGGGCCCCGCCCGAAATCTTCGGCCCAGCTTCTTCATGTCGGCCGGGCCCGTTCAGCCTCCCCCGTCTCCCTCCCTCTCCCCGCCTCCATCTCCCCTCCTCCCCCTCCCTCCCTCTCCTCTCCCCGCACTCACTCCCTCCCTCTCCCCCCTCCCTCCCACT
The DNA here is from genome assembly GCF_044704955.1 of Pristiophorus japonicus. Taxonomy (NCBI): domain Eukaryota; kingdom Metazoa; phylum Chordata; class Chondrichthyes; family Pristiophoridae; genus Pristiophorus; species Pristiophorus japonicus. The sequence goes on from NC_091979.1 coordinate 42,038,631, forward strand.
CCTCTCCTCACCCCCCCCTCTCCTCTCCCCCTCCCTCCCTCTCCTCTCCCCCCTCCCTCTCTTCTCCTCTCCCCCCCTCCCTCCCTCTCCTCTCCCCCTCTCTCCTCTCCCCCTTCCTCCCTCTCCACTCCCCCTCCCTCCCTCTCCTCTTCCCCCCTCCCTCCCTCTCCTCTTCCCCCCTCCCTCCCTCCCTCTCCTCTCCCCCTCCCTCTCCTCTCCCTCCCCCTCTCTCTCTCTCTCTCTCTCTCTCTCCCTCTCTCCCCTCCCTTTCCCTCTCCTCCCCCTCCCTCTCCCTCTCCTCTCCCCCCCTCCCTCTCCTCTCCTCTCCCCCTCCCTCCCTCTCCTCTCCCTCCCCCTCTCTCTCTCTCTCTCTCTCTCTCTCTCTCTCTCTCTCTCTCTCTCTCTCTCTCTCTCTCTCTCTCCCTCTCTCCCCTCCCTTTCCCTCTCCTCTCCCCCCCCCTCTCCCTCTCCTCTCCCCCTCCTCTCCCCCCTCCCCTCGCTGTCAGAAACACATAGACACTGACAGACAGAGCGAGAGAGACAGAGAGACACACATTGTGGGGGGGTGGGGGGGGGGGCCGTCCCAGCACGCTGTTGGAGGGCTCCCGATGCTGCAGTCGGTGAGTAGAAGCTTAATTTTTTATTTATTTATTTTAAAATATTTTTTATTCATTTTTTTTGATTGATTTATTGGTTGATTTATTGATTTATTTATCATTTATTATTGATGATGGCTCTTTATTTGTAAAAGTGATGTGTTTCATGTTTGTAAACCGCCCCCCCTCCCATCTCTCGTTCCTTATGTCTGATTTCTAAGTGTACAAAAATCTAGACTTACTCCATTCTAAGTTAGTTTGGAGTAAGTTTTCGCTGCCTGAACTTGCAAAACAGGCGTAAGTGGCCGGACACGCCCCCTTTTGGAAAAAAAAATCTGTTCTAAAATGAACCTGTTCTAACTCACTAGAACTGGAGCAAACTAAATGCCGAGAATTGCAATTTCTAAGATACTCCATTCTAAACGAATTGCTCCAATAAAATAGGAGCAACTCAGACCGAAACTTGACCTCAAAGTTTCTATGTTTCTATGTCATCATTTATTCAATGACCCAGTTTCCATAGCTCTCTGAGGCAGCAAATTCCACAGATTTACAACCCTGAGAGAAGAACTTCCTCTTCGTCTCCGTTTTAAATGGGCGGCCCCTTGTTCTAAGGTTATGCCCCCTAGTTCTAGTCTCCCCTATCATTGAAAATAACCTCTCTGCATCCACCTTGTCGAGCCCCCTCATAATCTTTTACATTTCGATAAGATTCTTCTGAATTCCAATGAGTAGAGGCCCAACCTTTTCAACTTTTCCTCATAAGTCAACCCCTTCATCTCCGGAATCAACCTCGTGAACCTTCTCTGAATTGCCTCCTTGCTTGCGGCTTGTTAACTTTGGAGACTACGCGTATACTCTAATTCTGCAAGACAAACATATTGGCCCCTTCGCTTTTATTACCCCATTGAAACTGACCATAACATCAGGATTTAGCGCATGTGCAGCCCAACGCAGAAATCCTGACGTTGTACTCAGTCATTCACTGTTCCGACGCTGGCTGCACTGAGGCCCCTCCCCCCAATGGCCGGCAAGCAGTGTAATCAGTGAAACTGATGACAATTTTGGTTCTTCCGTGGTAGTACCACTGTTAAATTTTATAGTGGTACTACCACGGAAGAACCAAAAGTTAGACCCTTTTGGTCTTGGAGTAACTGGGGTTCTAACAGTGTATTGAGTGGAGGAAGTGCATCCGGGAGGGCGCTGAGCACCTCGAGTCCCATCGCCGTGAGCATGCAGAATCAAGCACAGGCAGCAGAAAGCGCGTGCGGCAAACCAGTCCCACCCACCCCTTCCCTTAACCACTGTCTGTCGCACCTGTGAGAGGGACTGTGGTTCTCGAATTGGACTGTACAGCCACCAAAGGACTCATTTTAAGAGTGGAAGCAAGTCTTCCTCGATTCCGAGGGACTGCCTATGATGATGATGATGATGACTGCTAAACAAAGGCTATAGCCCTGAAAAACTCATTATAATTTTATGGAATGTCAAATTTCTCCATTGTAATAAAAATTTAAATTTTTCAGAAACTTTCAAATGTTTTTTTAAAATTTGTTCATTTTTATTTCAGGTTTGCCATTTCCCCCTGTGAGAGCCCCAATCTTTGTTTTGCTTTCTATAACATTTTTTAAAAGATAGAATCTATGGCCCCAAGTTTCCACACGCGGCAAAACGGGCGCCCCTCCGAGCTGGGCGGCCGTTTTTCGCGCCGAAAACGGCGCCTGAAAAGAAACGCGCTATTCTCGAGCGCTTTGCAGCTCGATGGCTGCTTGGCGCGGCGCACAGGGGGCGGAGCCTACCCCTCGCGCCGATTTTGTAAGTAGGAGGGGGCGGGTACAATTTAAATGAGTTTTTTTCGAGCCGACAACCCCGCGCGTGCGCGTTGGAGCGTTCGCGCACGCGCAGTGTGAAGGAAACATTGGCACTCGGCCATTTTAAAAAGTGCTGCAGAAAAAGTGAAAATTTGTTTATTGAACCCTTGCAAAGGCTTGCATTTTAATTTTCTTGATATTTCTGTGTGTGAGGGTGAGGGAGTGCATTCTGTAATTAAAGATAGACTGTGATAAATGGGACACATGCACTTGTTTGAGACTATTCAAATCCTTTGTAGCTGTTCAATTTTTAACATTTTTTAATAAAACCACATTTCCCTTCCATGATCAGCACTGAGGCTTCTTGCAGCTTTCTCCCCCTGCCATCGGTCAGGCCCGACAGCAAACGGCTGCCTCAAGTAATGAGGCTTCCTGCAGCCTTCTCCCTCCCTCCCCCTGCCGTCGGTCGGTCCCGACGGCAAACCGCTGCCTGAAAGGCCTGCCTGAAGCACTTTCACACAGGTAGGAACATGGTTTATTTCATCTTTTCTTTGCTTATAAATTTTTATTCAGGTTGGATTTATTTGTATAATATTTGTATCAGTATAACTAAGGATTTATTGTAGAATTTAATGACTTCCCTTCCCCCCCCTCCCCCCCCCCACCTCGTTCCCGAAACCTAATTTGTAACCTGCGCCTGATTTTTTAATGTGTAGACAAGGTTTTTTCAAGCCTACAAAAACCTTCACTTGCTCCATTCTAAGTTAGTTTGGAGTACGTTTTTACTGTGGAAACTTTCAAATCAGGCGTCAGTGGCCGGACACGCCCCCTTTTGAAAAAAAAATTCTGTTCAAAAGTAAAACTGTTCTACCTGACTAGAACTGCAGAAAACTTCAATGTGGAGAATTCCGATTTCTAAGATACTCCGTTCTCCACCAGTTGCTCCTAAAAATCAGGAGCAAATCATGTGGAAACTTGGAGCCAAAGGAACTCCTTCACTTCTTTGTTCCTTGTCTGTGAGAATACTGCATTGTGATTGGCTACTTTGACAGCTTGTGCTGGTGCTCTAGGATTCCCAACAGACCGCGCCGGTTTCTGCTGCACGTTGGAAAAGCCGACCGTCTCACCACAGGGATGGCGGGATCTTCGTGCGGAGTGTACTTCGGGGACAGCGGTGAACGCCTTCACTTCGCCGCTGACCGCAAATTACGGGCCAATAACTGTAAGGTGCTGAAACCATTTGTTATCAAAGGCTCTGTGGAATTTAAAAATAATAGCACTATTTGTAATGATCTTTTAGAACTTCTCCCGTTTCTGAAGGTGCAGTTTTAGCATTAGAAGAACCTGCAAACTGCCGCTTTTCGAAGCCAATCCGGGCAGTCTCTTACAAAAGCCAAATACTGCGGATGCTGGAATCTGAAATAAAAACAGAAAATGCTGGAAATCTCAGCGGGTCAGGCAGCATCTGTGGAGAGAGAAACAGAGTTAACGTTACGGGCCGATGACCCTTCGTCAGAACTGGCGAATGTTTGAAATGAACAGATTCTTAAGGAGCACTGAAAGGGGGAGGGGAGGAAAGAACAAAAGGGAAGTTCTGTGATAGGGTATAAGGCAGGAGAGATTAGAGAGACAAAAGGGACGGTGGGCCGACTCGAAATGGTAATGGCAGAAGTTAGAAAAAGGTGAGTCCAGATAGGGTGTGAATGGCAGAATAAATACCAGCTGCCATGGGAAACAGAGAGAGAAAAAATACATAAGATCGGGGGAGATTGGTGTGGGGGGGAGGTTAAAAAAAAAAGGAGGAAAGTGACAAAAATATGGGCAGAGGGTAAGGTCTGAAATTGTTGAACTCGATGTTGAGTCCTGAAGGCAGTCTCTTACATGGGCCAACAAGGTGCTCCTAAGGTTATGTGTTGTATGAATATCATGGATATGCATGAGAATGAGCCATGATGAGTATGAAAAGCTGCACCCAGTTTCATGGCTTCAATTTATCTCAGTGTAACAGAGTGCATCGAGAGCAGTTTTTGAGCAGAGATTGATAACCGGATCAACGTAAAGTATTTTTCCAGGGATTGATGTACCAAATATACAAGCAGTCGACATAGTACAACTGAAACCTAATGAAAGGTAAAATGCAGGTAGTGCACTCTCTAATAGGCACTGAGGGAAGACCTATTAAGAACTGTAAGGAAAGAATTGAATTGCTAATTTCAGTTTCTTCATTGAGTTTGATCATCAATGCACAAGCTGGCCAGGAAAGCTCATTGAGAATGAGTAAATAGGTTATGTCATTTACATGTTCCGTCTGGTTGGCCAGTGTGGCAGCTGCCCCACTTAGCCCTGCATTTTAAGAATGGTATTTGAATATTAAATCAGCATCCCAGGAGCTCTGAGAGGCAACTCATAGCACTGCAGAATAATTCACCATGAAAATCCAGCTTTCAGCTGTTCATTCAACAACTAACATCATAACATCGCTTTGGCTTCATAAGGTTCATCCATAATTCTTTTAAAATTTATTTATAGCTTTTTCTATGGCAAGAAAGACGGCAGTTGGTGCAAAACTAAATTACCTCTAAATTATGCATTTAGAAATAGATTCTTGCAATATGCAATGCAAGACAGACGCACAAATCAAATGCTCCCTTATTAAAGGGGCACTAAAACCGACAAATTAAACAAATTACACTTTAAACGGTCAAATTAAAATTTGGTTGCCGGGGGTGATGATGCACTCCAGTCCCTCCGGCGCCCACCTCTTGCAGAAGTGCCGCGAGCGTACCGGTAGACACCGCATGCTCCATCTCCAGGGACACCCTGGCTCGAACATAACCGCGGAAGAGAGGCAGGTAGTTGGGCTGAACGACCCCCTCGACCACCCGCTGCCTGGAACGGTTAATGGCCACCTTGGCCAAGCCCAGGAGCAGTCGTACAAGATGGGGTCAGTTGTGAAACAGTGGGAAGGGATTGCAAAACCTCAGGCTGAACAAGTCATTAAGAATACACTAGGGTACCATCCAGCGCTCCCGCTCGCCACTTGGTTGCGAAGCACTGGAATAGCTAATTGGTTCAAATTCTGCACTGGTGGTTCAGTGTCCGGTGTGGAGTTTGGCTGCAGAGAGCACGAGGGTCCCAGATTCAGTCCTGCTCTGTGTTGAGTACGCTAACCACAGCTCGAGTTGCAGTCCGGATCCTGCAGTTGGCTTCAGCACCTACAGTGACCATAGTTTCTGGACCAAACCCAGAGACACTGGGTGGGAGCATAGCAAAGTAGCCAGGTCGGAAAATGTAGGTTGCGCAGTGCAGCGAGGCAACATTTTCTAACAGCCTATAGTTTAACAGTTGCACATATAGACTACACATGCAAAACAAATGTCCATATAATTCCTGCGGATGTGACGTCACACTATTTCAGACGCCGTTTACAAAAAATACAATAATGCTGTTCAGTCCATTGACCTGAAACGGTGATTATGTCTATCGGTATGATATGCATATAATCCAATGACTAAGGCTCTAGTCTATTCGGAAAGAGGTTTTCTTGAACCGGGGTCTCTTCCAGGGACATTTTTTGCCTGGGGCCCCAGTACTTCATCTGGAAAATGGGGACTGTATGGGCACCCTAACCTATAGGCTGTGGAAAGGACAAATGCAAGCACTGTTTCTGCAATTCTTTTCCCTTCAGTGACAACTGGAAGTACGTGGATGTATGTGGACTCCAGGTGAGATCGGGGTCCCACATGGCAAGCAACCTGTCATGCTCATTGTCTGGGCTCCATCGTGGTTAGTTCAGCAAGGTGTGTGTAGAGTGCTGGTGTGTGTGTGTGTATGTGAGTGCTGGTGTGTGTGTGTTGGTGTGTGTGTGTGTGTGTGTGTGAGTGCATGTGTGATTGTGTGTGTGTATAGAGTGCTGGTGTGTTTGTGTGTGTGTAGAGTGCTGGTGTGTGTGTGTGTGTGTATATAGAGTGCTGGTGTGTGTGTGTGTGTATATATATATATATATAGAGTACTGGTGTGTGTGTGTGTATAGAGTGCTGGTGTGTGTGTGTGTGTATGAGAGAGTGCTGGTGTGTGTGAGTACAGGTGTGTGTGTGAGTGCTGGTGTGTATGTGTGTGTGTGAGTGTGTATGTGTGTGTGTGAGTGTGCTGGTGTGTGTGTGTGTGCTGGTGTGTGTGTGTGTGCTGGTGTGTGTGTTGGGTGTGAGTGCTTGTGTGTGTGTGTTGGGTGTGAGTGCTGGTGTGTGTGTGTGTATATAGAGTGCTGGTGTGTGTGTGTGTATATAGAGTGCTTGTGTGTGTGTGTGTATATATAGAGTGTTGGTGTGTGTATGTGTGCTGGTGTGTGTGTGTGTGTGCTGTGTGTGTAGAGTGCTTGTGTGTGTGTGTGTGCTGTGTGTGCAGAGTGCTTGTGTGTGTGTGTGCTTGTGTGTGTATGTGTGCAGAGTGCGTGTGTGTGTAGAGTGCTTGTGTGTGTGTGTGTGTATAGAGTGCTGGTGTGTGTGTGTGTGTGTGTGTATATAGAGTGCTGGTGTGTGTGTGTGTGTGTGTGTATAGAGTGCTGGTGTGTGTGTGTGTGTGTGTGTGTATAGAGTGCTGGTGTGTGTGTGAGTGTGCTGGTGTGTGTGTGTGTGTTGTGCTGGTGTGTGTGTGAGTGTGCTTGTGTGTGTGTGTGTGTGTGTGTGTATATAGAGTGCTGGTGTATGCGTGTGTGTGTGTGTGTGTATAGAGTGCTTGTGTGTGTAGAGTTCTGGTGTGTGTGTGTGTGTGTGTGTAGAGTTCTGGTGTGTGTGTGTGTGTATAGAGTGCTGGTGTATGCGTGTGTGTGTGTGTGTGTATAGAGTGCTTGTGTGTGTAGAGTTCTGGTGTGTGTGTGTTTGTGTGTATAGAGTGTATGTGTGTGCTGGTGTGTGTGTGTGTGTGTATAGAGTGCTTGTGTGTAGAGTGCTGGTGTGTGTGTGTGAGTGCTTGTGTGAGTGTGTGTTTGTGTGTGTGTCAGTGTGCTGGTGTGTGTGTGTGTGAGTGCTGGGGTGCGTGGATCAACAAAGGCAGACATTGATGCGGAGATTCAACATCGCCTCCAGTACAGCCTTCAGCCATCTGAGGAAAAGAGTGTTTGAAAACCTGGCCCTCAAATCTACCACCAAGATCATGGTCTACAGGGCTGCAATAATACCCGCCCTCCTGTATGGATCAGAAACATGGACAATGTATAGAAGGCACCTCAAGTCTCTGGAGATATCTCACCAACGATGTCTGCGCAAGATCCTGCAAATCCCCAGGGAGGACAGGCGCACCAACATCAGTGTCCTCGTCCAGGCTAACATCCCCAGTATTGAATCACTGACCACACTCGATCAGCTTCGCTGGGCAGGCCACATAGTTCGCATGCCAGATACGAGACTCCCTCAGCAAATGCATTATGCGGAGCTCCTTCATGGTAAATGAGCCAAAGGTGGGCAGCGGAAACGTTACAAGGACACCCTCAAAGCCTCCCTGGTAAAGTGCGACATCACCACTGACACCTGGGAGATCCTGGCCAAAGACTGCCCGAGGTGGAGAAAGTGCATCCGGGAGGGCGTTGAGTTCTTCGAGTCTCAACACAAAGAGCGTGAAGAGGTCAAGCGCAGACAGCGGAAGGAACGCACGGCAAATCAGCCCCACCCACCACTTCCCTCGACGAATGTCTGTCCCACCTATGACAGGGTCTGTGGCTCTCGTATTGGACTGTTCAGCCACCAGAGAACTCACTTTGGAAGCAAGTCTTCCTCGATTCCGAGGGACTGCCTATGATAATGAATGTGTGTGAGAGTGCTGGTGTGTGTGAGAGTGTTTGTGTATGTAGTGTGTGTGTGTGTGGAGTGCTTTTGTGTGTGTGCGTGGAGTGTTTGTGTGTGTGTGTGTGTGTGTGTGTGTGCGTGTGCGTATAGTGTTTGTGTGTGTGTGGGGGGTGTTTGTGTGTGTGTGTGGAGTGTTCGTGTGTGGAAGTCTTTCTCTCCAAGCCGCGGAAACACAAGTGGAAGCAGAGCCATAGATTCTCACTTGTATTGCTGCTGAAATACGATTGCTGCTCTGTGGTTGGTTGCATTGTACCAGTGGGATGAGAAAATGATCTGAAAGTTCAAAGAATCAGTAATCAATCTGTGGTACATGCAGGCCAGGTGTGAAAAATCTGGTAACATGGGTGAGGAGGTCAATGAACCCAGTATCGACTACACTATGTGCTGTGCTCTGTGAATATATAACATTTGGCGGCGAGATGGGATTTTTTGGATGATTTAAAGCTTAAATTTTGTTGGTGAAGGATTCAGCCAGCCGACAGAGAGACTTTGGAAGTTTCTGTCTTTGGAAAAAAGCTATAAAATCCGAGGTTAAATACAGCACATGGTGTGAACAGCTAGAGATTAAAATGGCAGGTGTAATCGGACATTTGGGGGAATATAGACACGACCGGGAATTTTTTAAAGCGTATGTGGATCGGCTAGAAATGTATTTCATTGCAAATAACATAATCAAAGTTCCAGACAATGCAGTCCAGAACCGGGCTGTGTTGGAACATAAGAGAGCGATCTTCTTATTGGAGGCAGGTCCAGCATTATATGACACTCTGGTAAATCTGCTTGTGCCTGACGAGCCAAAGGACACAACGCTTAAAGAGATTTTAACAAAGCTGGAGCAGCACTATAATCCCAAACCATTAGAAATTGCTGAAAGCTATCGTTTTAGGATTCGGAATCAAAAGGCTGATGAAAATATCAGTGATTACATAGTCGCATTAAAAAAGCTATCGATACACTGTAATTTTGGGAACTTTCAAAACCGTGCATTACCGGGATCGTTTTGTTTGTGGGGTGAAAAATGATGCGATCAGAAGGAAATTATTGACGACGGATGACTTGACTTTTGAGATTGCTTGTCAGACAGTGAGGTCGATGGGCATGGCTGAACAATATTCCTGAGAATTAAATAATAATTACGGTCGTCAGTCAACCGAGGTAAATCACCTGCAGGTTCAAAGTAAAAGATGTTGGGGGCCCAAAGTCTCAGAAACTGGAAATTCTAACAGAGCGTCGAAGTCGTGCTTGGGTGCCTGGGACAACACATTGCTCAAAGTTGTGAAGGCAGCGTGCCGACTGAAGAGTAAACCGGTTTTTAAAGCTATGAATCCAGTGTTCAAAGCTATGAGTAGAAATCCCAAGAGACTACATAGCATGGGAGAACAACAGAACGAGGAGATGTTAGAGTTATCAGGAGCACGAGGTTAACGGACAGCGATTCGGAAAGCATCAAAATCCATATAGATGTTGTGGGATTCAAGATACCAATGGAAATTGACACGGGTGCACCCGTGAGTGTAGTACCGGAGTCACTGTACCGCGACAAATTGCGTGATTTTCAACTGGAGAAATCCAAGATAGAGCTGCGAGGCTACTCGGGAGAGAAAATTCCTGTGGTAGGTCGTATCACCGTACCAGTGAAATATAAAGATCAATTTCAGAACTTGTCTCTAATAGTAGTGAAAGGAGACAAGCCTGCCTTACTAGGAAGAAATTGGTTGAGCTCACTGAAGCTGGATTGGAGTAAAATTTTCTGTGTGGAAGCGAGATTTTCATCAACGGATGAGGTTATCAAGAAGTATCCGAAGGTGTTATGCGAAATGGGCAGTCCGATCCAAGGCTTCAAGGCGAGGGTCAGGGTACAGAAGGACACTAGATCGGTTTACTACAAGCCACGTTCGGTACCATATGCACACAAGGAGAAAGTTGAGCAAGAACTCAAAAGACTAGAGACTGAGAACATTATTTGTAAGATAGATTGATGTAATTGGGCTACACCCATTGTTGTTGTACCTAAGTCCAATGGTAAGGTAAGATTGTGTGGTGATTATAAAGTAACCATAAACCAGGTTCTAGAGGGTTATGTCCCCAATACATTGCCGAATATAGAAGATTTGTTTACAACACTGACAGGTGGTCAGATCTTCTCAAAACTGGATCTTACGAATGCCTACTTACAGCTTGAACTAGATGAGGAGTCCAAATCATGTTTGACTATAAATACTCATCTAGGCCTATATCAATTTAATAGGCTACCGTTTGGAGTATCTTCCGCCCCTGCCATATTTCAAGGGGTGATGAACCAGATTTTGTAAGGTATTGAAGGGGTAGTATGTTATTTGGATGACATACTAATTTTAGCACCAAATAGGCAAATTCATAATAACATATTGAATGAAGTCCTCAAACGGCTAGAGAAGCACAGAGTACAAGTGTCTGCTCGTAAGTGTGAGTTATTTAAAAACACAGTGGAGTACTCAGGGTACAGAGTAGACAAAGATGGTTTACATCCAACCATGGAAAAATTGGATGCGATCAGAAATGCACCCACTCCCAGGAATGTCACTGAACTTCGTTCATTTTTGGGTCTTTTGAACGATTATGGGAAGTTCCTACCAAATTTGGCTACAGTATTACATCCACTGAATGAACTTTTGCAAAAACAGGTCCATTGGAAGTGGTCAAAAGAATGCGATACAGCATTCAAGGAGTGTAAAAGCAAATTGGTAGAGAGTACCATGTTAGTTCACTTTGACATTTCTAAGGAGATTAAGCTAGCATGTGATGCCTCTCCGTATGGAGTTGGGGCAGTGATTTCTCATGTATTAAGTAGTGGGGAGGAGAGACCAATTGCTTATGCTTCACGCACTCTCAGTGCCAGTGAGAGTAATTATGCGCAAATTGAAAGGGAAGCTTTGGCATTAATTTTTGGGGTCAGGAAGTTTCACAAATACTTGTATGGTCATAAGTTTACCATCGTTACTGACCATAAGCCCCTAACAGGAATCCTCCATCCAAAGTCCCCAGTTCCAACATTAGCTGCAGCCCGAATGCAGAGATGGGCTTTGATTTTGTCAGCATATACATATGATATTGAATATAGACGATCAGCTGATCATAGTAATGCTGATGCAATGTCTAGATTGCCTTCCCCATCACAAGTTACACCCAATAGGGAAGAAGTGTTTTATTTTTCATACATTGATGAACTGCCATTCACAGCTGAAGAGATTGGTAGAGCAACCAAACGTGACCCAGTGATGTCAAAGGTGTATGAGTATATTGCAAATGGATGGCCAAACCAGGTAACAGACAAAGATACACATCCATTCTTCATTCGTAGGAATGAATTATCAGTCGATAAAGATTGTATCATGTGGGGTGCAAGAGTGGTTATACCAAATAAATTCAGATCCAAATTATTAGGAGACCTCCATGACCAGCACCTGGGAATGTGTTTGACCAAGAGTTTTGCACGCAGTTATTTATGGTGGCCAGGTCTTGATAAAGATATAGAGTACATCGTGAGTCAGTGTATGACATGTCAATCGGCAAGCAAGCAACCACCACCAGTACCATTACAGCCATGGAAATGCCTCCCAGGGGGTGGCAAAGGCTACATATTGATTTTGCTGAGTTAGAAGGGCAACAATTGTTCATTGTGATTGCTAGCCATTCGAAGTGGGTTGAGGTGTTCCTAATGTGGAAAATAACAGCAAGTAAAACATTGGACATTTTACGAAAATTATTTTCTTTATTTGGCCTCCCTGAAAAAATTGTTTCAGATAATGAACCACAATTTCATTCAGAAGAATTTGCACAATTCACGAGCAAAAATGGTGTGAAACATACCAAGGTTCCACCATACCATCCTGCTTCGAATGGTGCAGCAGAGCGCACTGTACAAATTGTAAAACGTGCCCTCATAAAACAAATGTTAGATCCAAATCCAAGGAAACGACAGTTGTCATTGGATCACAAATTGGCTAATTTTTTGATTACATATCGAAATACTCCTCATACAACTACTGGTAGAACACCAGCAGAGTTGTTTCTCAAACGACAGCCACGAACCAGATTCTCGTTGTTAAAGCCAAATTAGGCACAGTCCGTCGAAGAGATACAATTAAGACAGAAAGAGAATCATGGTAGAGGTGGAGTAAAAGAGAGAAGTGTGAAATTAAACCAGAAGTTGAGAGTGAAGCACCATCACCATAAATGGTTAAAGTGGTTACCAGGAAGAGTGGTACAGATATGTGGTCCTCGCACATATTTGGTAAAGATGTTTGATAATGGACAGGTTAGGTTTGTTCATATTGATCATATTTTACCTGCAGACATGGAAGGAGTTGAAGGTGGGAATGATTCAATTATTTCTGACTCATCAGATAGTTTTGATACACCAGTAGCAAATCCTAAATCCAATGTACTGGAAACAAATCCAGGAGAGAATCAGAATGAAAGTCTGAGTCCGAGTCAGGAAAACAAAGAGCCTGAAGTTAGAGTGAGTTCAAATGAAAATCAAGGAAATTCTGTGGAGGAAAACGTTCCTCAGGATGAGCCTCGAATGAATGTGAAATCGACACCATGTTTGGAAGGTTTTGTTTGAGAACGAGGTATCCTCTTCGAAACAGAAAACAAGTGGTAGAGTTAAATTTGTAAATATGGAAAAAAATAAGTTTATATCCTGTGTTATGTATGAACATGAAAGTTATGTATGATGTTTGTTGTAATAACTTCACCATTAAGGAGGGAGAAGTGTGATGTCTGTAAGCTTGTAATGTTTGTAGCTCCACACTGTGGATGTGGACGTATTGTGTACTGCAATTGCACAGTTAATAATTAAACAGAACCAGGCAGATTTCCGGAGGCTTCCGAGAGAGCTGCCTGCCATATTAGGAGCTGTGTGTGCTATGTTCTGTGAATATATCACGTGGAGTGTTTGTGTGTGTGTGAAGTGTTTGTATATGTGGAATGTGTGTGTGTGTGCACATAATGTTTGTGTGTGTGTGTGCACATAGTGTTTGTGTGTGTGTGTGGTTTGTGTGTGTGTGGGGTGTGTGTGTGTGTATAGTGTTTGTGTGTGGAAGTCTTTCCCTCCAAGCCGCGGAAACACAAATGGAAGCAGAGCCATAGATTCTCACTTGTATTGCTGCTGAAATACGATTGCTGCTCTATGGCTGGTTGTATTGTACCAGTGGGATGGGAAAATGATCTAAAAGTTCAAAGAATCAGTAATCAATCTGTGGTACATGCAGGCCAGGTGTGAAACATCTGGTAACAGATGGGTCACTATATACTGGGAACTGGGTGAGGAGGTCAATGAATCCAGTATCGATTACACTATTAAACCAATGTCATTTATTTCCGCTGAGCCAAAACGTTGATGTGTTCTTGGCCACAGTGTCAAGATCTCTCATTCTGGCTTTGTCAGGAATAATATTGATGATTTTTGCCCTGCCAGTATTTATCATCGGGTAAGATTGTATTGTGTAGTAGCAGGTAATTGCAGTAGTGCTTGATAAAAGGATGTCCTCCTTGGAGCGTAAAGTATTTTTATGGTAGGTTTGCTAATCTGGGCACTTCAGAATCCGATTGGGGTTCACAGAATAAAGCTTTCCAGCTCCCATTTCAGGGTGACATTGCGAGCTGTCATCAATATTCCCCCTAAGGTGCGTGGGCGGGCGGGCGCACATCTATCGGGAGGTCCCCGCAGACCACTCACAAGCTGTTGCCGCTGGACAATACCGTGCATGCGCAGCAGCTGCGCAGCAAATTTAAAGGGACAGCTCACAGGAAAAAGAAATTCGAGGGAACATTGGCTGTCGTTCCACCGGCACCAATGCAGCATGTAGGGTAGGCATGGGAATTCTGCATGAGCTGACAGGCCAAATCATTGAATCATAGAAATTTACAGCATGGAAGGAGGCCATTCGGCCCATCGTGTCCACGTCGAGCAAGAGCTATCCAGCCTAATCCCACTTTCCAGCTCTTGGTCTGTAGCCTTGTAGGTTACGGCACTTTAAGTGCACATCCAAGTATCTTTTAAATGTGGTGAGGCTTTCTGCCTCTATCACCCTTTCAGGCAGTGAGTTCCAGACCCCCACCCACCACCCTTTGAAGAAATTTCCCCTCATATCTCCTCTAAACCTCCCCCCAGTTACTTTAAATCTATATCCCCTGGTTGTTGACCCCTCTGCCAAGGGAAACAGGTCCTTCCCACACACTCTATCCAGGCGCTTCATAATTTTATACACCTCAATCAGGTCTTCACTCAGCCTCCTCTGTTGCAAAGAAAACAGACTCATCATCTCCAATCTTTCCTCATATCCAAAATTCTCCAGGCTAGATAACATTCTTGTAAATCTCCTCTGCACCCTTTCCAGTGCAATCACATCCTTCCTGTCATGTGTTGACCATAACTGCACACAGTACTCTCGCTGCAGTCCAACCAGTGTTTTATACAGTTAAAGCATAACCTCCTTGCTCTTGTATTCCAAGCCCGACTTATAAAGGCAAGTATTCCATATGCCTTGTTAACCACCTTATCTACCTGGACTGCTACCTTCAGGGATCTGTGGACCTGCACTCCAAGGTTCTTTTGTTGCTCTACACTTTTCAGTGTCGTACCATTTAATCCCTTGCCTTGTTAGCCCTCCCCAAATGCATTACCTCACACCTGTTGTGAATGGAGAAAGAGTCAGACTGAACACAGTGAGCTCAAAGTAACGTGTGAACTTAGTCTTTTATTGCAGGTCTCCAGAATGGCTCTCCAACCTGTGAAGCCTTCTTAAATACCTGTGCTCCCAAGGGATTATGGGATCCCTTGGGACTCTGGGGAATGAGCCCGCTGGTGGCTGTACAGAGTAAATACAAGTCCACATATAGAACAACATTCCCCCCAAAGTCAATAGTGGAACTATTTACAATGTGAGTCGATCTGGGGCCCTTGTTGCCCTGGTTGATCGTCTCGGTGTGAAAGGTGGTGTTGTTGAATCATTTGTTGGGCCCACGCTGGGCTGCTGTGCAGCTGGCCTTGCTGGGCTGCCTGGTGTGTTGGGCCCTGCAAGGCTGCTGTGGATGATGGGTTCTGCTTCATGGTCAACCGTGGTGTCGGTTGCCACTGGTGTGTGTGTTGGGAGATCAAAAAGGTAGGGTCCAAGGTGGGTTGCTCAGGCTAGTCCGTGAATCTGAGATTGATTTGGTCCAAGTGTTTCCGGTGAATGAGTCCATTTGAATATTTGACCCGAAACACCCTGCTCCCCTCTTTGGCCACGACAGTGCCAGGAAGCCACTTGGGACCTTGTCCATAATTTAATACAAATACAGGATCATTGACTTCAATCTCGCGTGACACATTTGCACTATCATGGTATGCACTTTATTGAAGCCGCCTGCTCTCTACCTGTTCATGTAGATCAGGGTGAACTAACGAGAGCCTTGTCTTAAGTGCTCTTTTCATGAGCAGTTCAGCAGGTGGGATCCCAGTGAGCGAGTGTGGTCTCGTGTGGTAGTTAAGCAGGACTCGGGATAGGCGTGTCTGCAGTGAGCCTTCAGTTACCCTCTTCAAGCCTTGCATGATGGTTTGCACTGCTCTCTCTGCCTGACCATTGGATACTGGTTTAAACGGGGCAGATGTGACATGTTTGATCCCGTTATGGGTCATGAATTCTTTGAACTCAGCACTGGTAAAACATGGCCCGTTGTCGCTCACCAGGACATCAGTTAAGCCTTGTGTGGCAAACATGGCCCGCAGGCTTTCAGTGGTGGCAGCAGACGTGCTAGCTGACATTATCTCACATTCAATCCACTTGGAGTATGCGTCAACAACCACAAGGAACATTTTACCCAAGATTGGGTCTGCATAGTTGACGTGTACCCTAGACCACGGTTTGGAGGGCCAGGACCGTAAACTTAGCGGCGCATCCCTGGGTACATTGCTTAACCGCGAGCATGTATTACATGTGTGAACGCAGGACTCTAAGTCCGCATCGATACCGGGCCACCACATGTGGGATCTAGCTATCGCTTTCATCATTACGATGCCTGGGTGGGGACTGTGGAGGTCATTGATGAAGGTGTCTTTGACCTTCTTGGGGACCACTACTCCATTGCCCCACAGAAGGCAGTCTGACTGTATAGACATTTCATCTTTGCGCCTCTGGAACGGCTTTATCTCTTGCTGCATTTCCACTGGGACACTGGACCAGCTCCCATGAAGCACACAGCTTTTGACTCGAGATAATAAGGGGTCCTGGCTTGTCCAGGTTTTGATCTGCCGGGCAGTGATGGGTGATTGCTCACTTTCAAATGCTTCCATAACCATGGCTAGATCTGCGGGCTGCGCCATTTCCAACCCCGTGATGGGCAGTGGCAGCCTACTGAGAGCATCAGCGAAGTTTTCTGTGCCTGGCCTGTGGCGGATGGCATAGTTGTATGCGGACAACGTGAGCGCCCATCTCTGGATGCGGGCCGATGCGTTGCTATTTATCCCTTTACTCTCGGAAAACATGGATATAAGTGGCTTATGGTCAGTTTCCAATTCGAATTTTAGCCCAAACAGGTATTGATGCATTTTCTTTACCCCATAGACACACACTAACGCGTCTTTTTCAATCATGCTGTAGGCTCGCTCAGCCTTAGACAGACTCCTGGATGCATAAGCAGCCGGTCGCAGTTTCCCGAAATCATTAGCTTGTTGCAATACACACCTGACGCCATATGACGACACATCACATGCTAGTACCAAACGCTTACATGGATCATACAACACATGCAATTTGTTTGAGCATAACAATTTTCTTGCTTTTACAAAGGCATTTTCTTGGCTTTTGCCCCAAACCCATTCACCCCCTTTTCATAGTAAGACATGCATTGGTTCTAGCAGGGTGCTGGGACCCAGTAAGAAGTTACCAAAGTAGTTCAAAAGTTCCAGAAACGACCGCAGCTCCATCACGTTCTGTGGCTCGGTGCGTTTTCGATTGCCTCCGTCTTCGCGTTGGTGGGCCTGACGCCCAGGAACTCCACTTCAGGCGCCAGGAAAATGCATTTAGAGCATTTTAACCTGAGCCCCACACGGTTGAGTCGACTAAGAACCTCCTCCAAGTGCTGCAGGTGCTCGACTGTGTTCCGACCTGTGACCAAGATGCCGTCCTGGAAGACCACAGTGTGCGGGACCGACTTTAATAAACTTTCCATGTTTCTCTGGAATATCGCCACCGCTGATCAGATTCCAAATGGGCATCTGTTAGAAACAAAAAGACCTTTGTGCGTGTTGATGCAGGTGAGGGCCTTCGATGATTCCTCCAGTTCCTGCGTCATGTAGACTGAAGTCAGATCCAGCTTCGTGAACATCTTTCCTCCCGCCAGCGTTGCAAAGAGGTCGTCAGTTTGGTAGTGGGTATTGGTCCTGCAGGGAGAAATGATTGATAGTTACTTTGTAATCACCACAGATTCTGACGGTGCCGTCTCCCTTGAGGACTGGGACAATAGGATTGGCCCACTCGCTGAACTCAATCGGTGAAATGATGCCCTCTCGTTGCAGCCGATCAAGCTCGATCTCTACCCTTTCTCTCATCATGTACAGTATTGCTCTCGCCTTGTGATTGATGGATTGCGCCCCCGGAATTAGGTGGCTCTGCACTTTTGCTCCTTGGAATTTCCCGATGCCTGGTTCGAACAGCGAAGGAAATTTGTTTAAGATCTGGGCACACGAAGTGTCGTCAGCGGACGATAGCGCTCGGACGTCGTCCCAGTTCCAGCGTATCTTTCCCAGCCAGCTCCTGCCGAACAGTGTGGGACCATTGCCCGGTACCACCTATTTGCAACGCTCCATCGTAGGAGACCTTTACGGTAGCACTGCCGATTACAGGAATCAGTTCTTTAGTGTAACTGCTTAGTCTCATGCGAACTGGAGTTAAGACTGATCTTGAGGCCTTGTTGCACCACAACCTTTCGAAAGTCTTTTTGCCCATGATGGACTGGCTCATGCCCGTGTCCAGCTCCATTGACACCGGGAGTCCATTTAGTTCAACATTCAGCATTATCGGGGGACAATTCATGGTGAATGTGTGCACCCCATATACCTCTGTCTCCTCGATCTGAGGCTGTGGTTCGTAGTGATCCTCCGTGGATCTGTCCTCCTCTGCAACCTGGTGGTTTGTAGGTTTAACAGGCTTAGCAGCTTGCCTGCACACTCGTTGGAGGTGTCCCATTGTTCCACAGCCCTTGCAAACGTATCCTTTGAATCGGCATGAATGGAAACGATGATCACCCCCGCAGCGCCAACAAGGTGTTAATGGCCTTGTATTCATCACCCTTGATGGTGGACTCTGAGACATCTGCGGACGTGTAGCTGCAGGTATGTGTGACCTGCCCTGTACGTTACGATTCAAAAACAACATCACTTTGTTCACAGTACTTGTAGCAGTACTTGTGTGCTGAGAGATTTGCTTAGTATTGTCACTGGCGGCACTGAATGCCTGGGCTATCGCTATGGCCTTACTCAAGGTTGGGGTCGTTACAGTGGAAAGCTTGTGAAGTATGGTTTTGTGGCCAATGCCAAGTACGAAAAAGTCTCTGAGCATGTGCTCCAAATGTCCTTCAAATTCGCAATGTCCTGCAAGGCATCTCAGCTCAGCGACATAACTCGCCACTTCCTGGCCTTCAGACCTTTTGTAGATGTAGAACCAGTACCTCGCCATCAGAACGCTTTCCTTCGGGTTCAAATGCACTCGGACCAGTATACACAAATCGTCGTACGATTTCTCTCTGGGTTTCGCTGGAGTGAGCAGATTCTTCATGAGGCCATACATTGGTGACAGACAGTGAGGAGGATCGCTCTACGTTTGGCAGTGCTCTCTTCCCCATCTAGCTCGTTGGCCACGAAGTATTGGTCAAGTTGCTCCATAAAATTTTTCCAATCATCTCCCTCCAAAAATTTCTCCAGGATGCTCACTGTTCTCTGCATCTTTGAGTTCGCTATCTGTATCTCGTCGCCAGTTGTGTATGGAGAAAGAGTCAGACTGAACTCAAAGTAAAGTGTGACCTTAGTCTTTTATTGCAGGTCTCCAAAGTGCCTCTCCAACCTGTGAAGCCTTCTTGAATACCTGTGCTCCCAAGGGATTATGGGATCCCTTGGGACTCCGGGGAATGAGCCCTCTAGTGGCTGTACAGAGTAAATACAAGTCCACATAGATAACAGCACCTGTAGCTAGAGAGGATTGGAAAATGATAGTCAGAGCCTCTGCTATTTCTTCTTTTGCTTCCTTGAACAGCCTGGGATACATTTCATCTGGGCTAGGAATTTATGCACTTTCAAAGCTGCTAAGCCCCTTATTAGTTCCTCTTTCACTATGTTTATCTCTAATATTTCACACTCCTCCCTCATTGCAAAGTCTGCATCGCCCCTCTCATTTGTGAAAACGGATGCAAAGTATTCATTAAGAATCCTACCCACGTCTTCCGCCTCCTCACACAGATAGACCAGGAGTGGCAGAAAATCCAATGGCAATGTAAATCTAGAAATAACTGCTGGGGATTTCAGCAGACAAATGCTTAACACATTCGTATGACAGTTTATTTTTAACAGAACCATTCAGCTGTTTATTTTAAATTGGTTAATGGCTCTGTTAAAATAACAGACTTCATCGGCTGTACTGCACAGGAATCTAATGAATAGTAGGGTTCACAGAGCACAAACCCGAACACACACTGAAGGAGGAGCTGTTGAAATCAGTGAATTGAATTGCTAATTTTCTTTTCTTTTGCATTTAGCTTATTGACCTCTGTATATAAATATCTGGAGTCTGGATTGAAAATTATTAAATAGATGTGCCTTTCACATGTGCTGTGGCTGCCCTGTCCAGCCGTCGCTGAGGAGGTGCAGGCTCCGTCGTGGAGGAGAAGTCCATCTGCCACCACTGGGGGTGTTCCGATCGCTGCGGATGGCAGGGGGTGGGGGGTGGAGGCCCGATAGCCAGGCCCAGTCGCCACAGGAAGCCCAGCCGTGTCGAGTCACCTAGTCGCTGCAGGAGGCCCAGGACAATGGGTCATCAATAAATGGTAAAGGGATTAAACACTCTGCAATTACATTATAAATAAAAGGAAACAAAATACGGCGACCTCCTCCTCAATGGCGACCGGGTCGGCTGGTCTCCCCCGATCCCTCAGCGACGACTGGAGCTCTCCTTCCCCACTGATGACCTGTCCTCCTCCTCCTCCTCCTCCTCCTCCATCACGTGGTGAATACCATGGCTGTGAACCCCCTGCCCTCCCACTCTGAACCCCAGTGGGCCACTGACCCTCCCAATGCCTGCTCCCAACCAAGCTTTGGACCACCTACCATCAAGGGCGCTACCCAGCACCGAGCCTGCATCCAATATCTCGCCCTAGGTAACTAGGCCCATACTGCAATGCCTGGTCTCCAGTCGTCTTGAACCCTCTTGCCACTGGACCAAGACCTTGCTCAGCTAAGCCCATGTGGTAGCCGGTGTGCAACGACCACCCCACGTTAAAAGAACTCACGCACAGGCATTTTCCACTCCATTTACATGGAGTTCGGGACTATTGTGTTCCTAACACAGATGAGGCTGCATACAGGGAGGTTAAAGTAACAGTGACCTCAGTCTTTAATAAGACACTCCAGAGTGAGGAACAGGCCTTAGGGGCCGGCTTATATACAGTGCTCCCAAGGGATGCTGGGATCCCTTGGGACTTCAGGGGATGAGCTCCCTGGTGGCGGAACATGGGAGTGCATGCTTTATAGATACACAACATCACTCCCCCCACCAAAGTCAAAGTGAAAACTATTTACAAGGTGAAGCGGTCGGGAGCCTTTCTTTCCCTGCGTGGACCGCCTCGGTACAAATGTCTGTTCTGGTGTGTTGGCTGTGCCCTCGCTGGGCTGGCGTGTTGTTGGCCCTGCAGGGCTACTGGGTGAGCCTGGCCTTGCTGGGCTGTTGGGTGTGATGGGTTCGATTTCCTGGTCCGGGGTAGTGTCGTTGATCCTTTGGGTGTGTGTTGTGGGCTCTCAAAAGGTGGTGTCTGCTGTGGGTTGTTCAGGGCAGTCTGTGAACCACAGCCTCTTTTTGTCCAGGTGCTTTCTGAAAATTTGTCCATTGTCTAGTTTGACTACAAACACCCTATTCCCTTCTTCAGCTATCACCGTGCGCGCGATCCACTTGGGACCATGTCCATAGTTTAGCACATTCACAGAGTCATTCAGATCAATTTCCCGTGACACAGTGGCGCGACCATCGTTTACATTTTTTTGCTGCCGCCTGCTCTCTACCTGATCATGCAGGTTGGGGTGAACTAGCGAGAGTCTGGTTTTAAGTGTCCTTTTCATGAGTAGCTCAGCCGGGGGCACCCCTGTGAGCGAGTGGGGTCTCGTGCGGTAGCTGAGCAGTACTCTGGACCGGTGGGTTTGGAGTGAGCCTTCTGTGACTCGTTTAAGGCTCTATTTGATTGTTTGTACTGCCCGCTCTGCCTGCCCATTGGAGGCTGGTTTAAACGGGGCCGAGGTGACATGTTTGATCCCATTGCAGGTTATGAATTCTTTAAATTCGGCACTGGTGAAACATGGCCCATTGTCACTGACCACTATGTCAGGCAGGCCGTGGGTGGCAAACATGGCCCTCAGGCTTTCAATGGTGGCGGTGGTGGTGCTTCCCGATATTATTTCACATTCAATCCATTTTGAAAAAGCATCCACCACCACCAGGAACATTTTACCGAGAAATGGGTCCGCATAGTCGACATGGATCCTTGACCATGGTCTGGAAGGCCAGGTCCACAAACTTAGTGGTGCCTCTCTGGGCGCGTTGCTCAACTGAGCACATACGTTGCATTACCGTACACAGGACTCTAAGTCAGAGTCGATACCGGGCCACCACACGTGGGATCTGGCTATCGCTTTCATCATTACTATACCCGGATGTGTGCTGTGGAGATCCGAGATGAACGTCTCCCTGCCCTTTTTTGGTAGCACTACGCGGTTACCCCACAACAGGCAGTCTGCCTGAATGAACAGCTCATCCTTTTGCCGCTGGAACGGCTTGATTCGCTCTTGCATTTCAATGGGGATGCTGACCCAGCTCCCATGCAATTCACAGTTTTTTACTAGGGACAGCAGAGGATCTTGGCCAGTCTAAGTCCTAATCTGGCTGGCCACTACAGGTGATTTATCATTTTCAAATGCTTCTATGATCATCAACAAGTCTGCGGGCTGCGCCACCATCAACAAGTTTGCAGGCTGCGCCATTTCCACCCCCGTGGTGGGCAATGGTAGCCGACTGAGAGCATCCGCGCAGTTCTCGGTGCCTGGCCTGTGGCGGATGGTATAGTTATACGCTGATAGCGCGAGTGCCCACCTTTGTATGCATGCTGAGGCATTAGTATTTATCCCCTTGTTTTCAGCGAACAGCGATGTGAGGGGCTTTTGATCAGTTTCCAGCTCAAATTTGAGGCCAAACATGAACTGATGCATTTTCTTTACCCCGAACCCACAAGCTAATGCCTCTTTCTCAATCATGCTGTAGGCCCTCTCGGCCTTAGACAAGCTCCTGGAAGCATAGGCGACAGGTTGCAACTTCCCCGTAACGTTAGCTTGTTGTAATACACACCCGACTCCATATGACGACGCGTCACATGCTAGCACAAGTATTTTACACGGGTTATACAACACAAGCAGCTTGTTGGACCATAAAATGTTTCTGGCTTTCTCAAAAGCAATTACTTGTTTTTTTTCCCCATACCCAGTTCTCACCTTTGCGCAATAACATAGTTGAGGGTGCTTAACCCCGGTAGGAAGTTATCAAAATAGTTGAGTTCCAGGAACGACTACAGCTCCGTGACGTTCTGTGGCATGGGTGCATTCCTGATAGCCTCTGTCTTGGCCTCTGTGGGCCGAATGCCGTCCACCGCGATCTTTCTCCCCAAAAGCTCCACTTCTTTTGCCATGAAGACGCATTTCGACCTCTTCAGCTGCAGCCCTATGCGATCCAGTCTCTGGAGGACCTCCTCCAGGTTTTGTAGGTACTCAGCGATGTCCCAACCCAAGACCAATATGTCGTCCTGAAAGACCACCGTGTGTGGTACCAACTTGAGTAGGCTCTCCATGTTTCTCTGGAAGATCACTGCAGCCGACCGAATTCCAAACGGGCATCTGTTGTAGATGAACAGTCCCTTGTGCGTGTTGATGCAGGTGAGGCCCTTCGAAGACTCCTCCAGCTCCTGCGTCAAGTAGGCCAAAGTCAGGTCGAGCTTGGTGAACGTCTTGCCTCCTGCCAGCGTCGTAAATAGGTCGTCTGCCTTAGGTAGCGGGTATTGGTCCTGTAGCGAGAAACGATTAATAGTTTCTTTATAATCGCCGCAAATCCTGACCGTGCTTTCAATTTTGAGTACTGGAAACAATCGGGCTGGCCCACTTGCTGAATTCCACTGGGGAGATAATGCCCTCGCGTTGCAGCCTGTCCAGCTCAATTTCCACTCGCTCCCTCATCATGTGAGGTACCGCTCACGCCTTGTGGTGAATGGGTCGTGCCTCTGGGACCAAGTGGATCCGCACCTTCGCCCCGGAAAAGCTTCCAATGCCTGGCTCAAAAAGGGAAGGAGATTTGTTAAGAACCTGGGTACATGAGGCCTCATCGACATGTGATGTCATCCCAGTTCCAGCGGATTTTGCCCAGCCAGTTCCTTCCAAGCAGTGTGGGGCTATCGCCCGGGACAATCCAGAGTGGCAGTTTGTGCACCGTGCCCTCATAGGTGACCTTGACCATGGCGTTGCCCAGGATACTGATAAGCTCTTTGGCGTACGTTCTCAGTTTCGTGTGGATGGGGCTCAGGGCTTGTCGGAATGCCTTGTTGCACCACAGTCTCTCAAACGTCTTTTTACTCATGATGGATTGGCTAGCGCCAGTGTCCAGTTCCATGGCTATGGATAAGCCATTCAATTTTATGTTTAGCATTATAGGTGGACATTTCATTGGAAATGTGTGCACCCCGTGTACTTCAGCATCTGCCTCCTCTCTCTGAGGCTCAAAATTGCTTTGATCCACCATGGAATGATCTTCCTCTGCCATGTGGTGGTTAGCAGGTTTTGCAGAGCTTGCAGCTCGTTTGCAAGCTCGTTGGAGGTGCCCCATTGTTCCACAGCTCTTGCAAACATATCCTTTGAAGCGGCATGAATAGGCTGAATGGAAGCCTCCATAATGCCAACAAGGTGTGAATGGCCTTGCATTCATCCTTTGTTGGGGACTCTGAGTCATCTGGGTCACCTGAGGCCTGCTGGCAGTTGCAGACTCGTGGGTTCTGCCCTGTACATTTCTGCTCACAAACACAGTTCCAGTTAATTTATGAACATTGCTAGCACTTGTGTGCTGAGAGATTTGTTTGGTGTTATCACTGGTGGACATAAATGCCTGTGCTATTGCAATGGCCTTACTGAGGGTCGGTGTCTCTACAGTCAAAAGTTTTCGTAGGATGGTCTCGTGGCCAATACCTAGTACAAAAAAAGTCTCTGAGCATTTGCTCCAGGTAGCCATCAAATTCACATTGTCCTGCAAGTCGCCTTAGCTCGGCGATGTAGCTCGCCACTTCCTGACCTTCAGATCGCTGGCACATGTAGAACCGATACCTCGCCATCAGCACGCTCTCTCTCGGGTTAAGATGCTCCCAAACCAGTGTACACAGCTCCTCATATGACTTATCTGTGGGTTTCACCGGAGCCAGAAGATTCTTCATGAGGCTGTAGGTCAGTGCCCCGCAGACTGTGAGGAGGACCGCTCTCCTTTTTGCAGCGCTTCCTTCTCCGTCCAGCTTTTTGGCTACAAAGTACTGGTCTAGCCGTTCGACATAGGCTTCCCAGTCCTCATCCTCCGAGAACTTCTCCAGGATGCCCACAGTTTGCTGCATCTTTGCATTGGATTCGTATTCTCGTCGCCAGTTATTGTGTTCCTAACACAAATGAGGCTGCACACAGGGAGATTAAAGTCACAGTGACCTCAGTCTTTAATAAGACACTCCAGAGTGAGGAACAGGCCTTAGGGGCCGGCTTATATACAGTGCTCCTAAGGATGCTGGGATCCCTTGGGACTTCAGGGGATGAGCTCCCTGGTGGCGGAACATGGGAGTGCATGCTTTACAGATACACAACAGGGACATGGAACTTAAGGACTCTCATGGACAACCTCTACAGCGACAGAGACTGTGGTTCTTGTATTGGTCTGTACAGCCACCTAAGAACTCATGTTAAGAGTGGAAGCAAGTCTTCCTTGATTCTGAGGGACTGCCTATGATGATGATGATGATGATGGCTGCCCTGTCTGCATTGTAGCATAAAGGATATTTGAATTCAATATCAGTGCCACTGACATGCTAAACACCGTGGGCTGGATTTTCCGATCCTTTGCGCTCTGGGTTTTGCAGCGTGAAAGGTGGCGGTGAGGTCTCAGAAGAACATAAGAAATAGAAGCAGGACTAGGCCATTCGGCCCCTCGAGCTTCCTCCACCATTCAGTGAGACCATGGCTGATCTGATCCTGGCCTCAACTCTACGTCCTCGCCCGCTCCCATAAACCTTGACTCCCTTATCTTTCAAAAATCTGTCTTTCTCTACTTTAAATACATTCAATGACCCAGCCTCCACAGCTCTCTGGGGTCGAGAATTCCAAAGATTCACGACCCTCTGAGAGAAGGAATTCCTCCGCATTTCTGTTTTAAATGGACAACCCCTTATTCTGAAACTATGCTCCCTCGTTCTAGATTCCCCCACGAGGGGAAACATCCTCTCTGCATCTACCCTGTTAAGCCCGCTCAGAATCTTATACATTTCAATAAGATCACCTCTCATTCTTCTAAACTCCAATGAGTATTGGCCCAACCTGCGCAACCTTTCTTCATATGACAACCTCTTCATCTCCGGAATCAACCTTGTGAACCTTTTCTGAACTGCCTCCAGTGCAAATATATCCCTCCTTAAATGCTGAGACCAAAACTTACGCAGTATACCAGGTGATGTCTTATCAATCCCCTGTAGCAGGACTTCCCTGCTTTTATACTCTATCCCCCTGGCAATAAAGGCTAACATTCCATTTGCCTTCCTGATTACTTGCTGTACCTGCAAACTCACTTTTTGTGTCTCATGCACAAGGACACCCAGGTTCCTCTGTACTGCAGCACTTTGCAATTTTTCTCTATTTAAAAAATAATTTGCTTTTCTATTCTTTCTGCCAAAGTGGATAACCTCACATTTTTCCACATTATACTCCATCTGCCAAATTTTTGCCCACTCACTGAGCCTGTCTATATCCCTTTGTAGATTCTTTGCGTCCTCCTCGCAACTTGCTTTCCCACCTATCTTTGTATCATCAGCAAATTTGGCCACATTACACTCGGGTCTCCAAAGCCTCACCGCGATCTTCCGGTCGGGCTTTGCGGTGGCACTGAGCAGGAGCGCCCGGAAGAGCTGCACTGGGCACACCTGGTTGCAACACCGGAGCGAGTTTTGAGTCTTGCCTGATCAGTCCGCCCGGAAGTGCACCCGCAATGACCACCTGGGAAATCAGAGCGGTCCAACGATCCCATCGGCGGAGAGGAAGGTAATGTTCTCCAAAAGTAAGTGCGAGTGTTTTTCTTTCAATTTTTTGTGGGATTTGTGTTGCAGTGGCGTAGGCAATGTTTTGAGAATGTTTTTGTGTTTTTTTTAGGTTCCCCCCACCTCCGCCCCCACCCCCAGGCCTCTCTCGGTGTGTTCCCGGGCTGGCTCTTTAGCTCGAGTGTGTTCCTTCCTTGCGCCAGGAGAGGTGTACAGTGCCCCATGACGCAGGGCCAGATACCCAAACTTAACAATTAAGATACAAGCTATTCCCGGCCGCTAACCTTCCCGCCCCGCCGCCATTATCGCCCTGAAAACATAAAAGGCTAAAATCCAGCCCTGTAGATTGATAGACCTCCGTGATTGCTATATTGCAAAAACAAATGACCAGGATAATTCACAAAGAGAATGGCCTCCAAAGTTTAGACCATTGTCTGTGTTGTCCATATTAGGCAAATATGTTATAAAAATTCTCTCCCCAATTGTAGTGTCCTAAGGATCAACATGAAGAAATGATCACCTACACAGAGCAAATTGATACAGTTTGGCAGAGAGAGTCTCGGTTGTTTATCAGAGGAAGCCTGGAGACTCAGTCAGAGAAATCAGCAGTTTATTTTGGGTGAGGGCGATTGTTGTTGAGGGCAGGGTGGTGGGGGGGGGCGGGGGTTTGTGGGGCGCCTAATTGTCTGGTCTTTGATGTAAGAGGAATTTTGGAGGGGCAGTCAGGGGGCCGTGGAGTGATTATTGAGACATTGTGGGTACATTTCAGCAGGAGATTCACCCCCATTGAATCTTTCAACATGCCAGCAGATCTCCTGTGGCATTGCTCAATGTAAGTTGGCAGGCAGGCTGTTTTTTGACAGGAGCTTGAAACAATGTATCATTCTGCAGCTAAGCAGCATCTAGGTAAGAACATAAGCAATAGGAGCAGGGATAGGCCATTTAGCCCTTTAAATCTGTTCTGCCATTCGATAAGATCATGGCTGATCTTCTACCTCAACTCCCTCTTCCTGCACTATACCCATATCCCTTGATTCCCATCATATCCAGAAATTATTGATCTCTGTTTTGAATATACTCAACGGCTGAGCTTCCACAGCTCTCTAGGCTAGAGAATTCCAAAGATTCACAACCCTTTGAGTGAAGAACTTTCTCCTCATCTCAGTCTTAAATGGCCGACCCCTTATTCTGAGACTGTGATCCCCCCCTAGTTGTAGAATCTTTAGCCAGGGGAAACATCCTCCCTGCATTAACCATGTCGAGCGTTTTAAGAATTTTATCTGTTTCACTGGGATCACCTCTCATTCTTCTGAACTCTAGGGAATATAGGCCTAGTCTACTCAATCTCTCCTTATAGGACAATCTCCTCATCCCAGGAATCAGTCTAGTGAGCCTTCTTTGCACTCCCTCGAAGGCAAATATATCCTTCCTTGGGTATGGAGACCAAAACTGTACTTGGTACTCCAGGTGTGGTCTCAGCAAGGCTCTATATAATTGTAGTAAGACTTCTTTACTCTTATACTCCAATCCCTTTTGTAATAAAGCCTAATGTACCATTTGCTTTCCTAACTGCTTTCTGTACCTGCATGTTAACTTTCTGTAATTTGTGTACAAGGACAACAATGTCACTCTGAATACCAACAGTTCCCAGTCTCCCACCATTTAAAACATATTCTGCTTTTCTATTTTTCCTATCAAAATGGATAACTTCACACTTCTCCACATGAAATTCCATCTGACATTTTCTTGCCCACTTAGTTAACCCCGTGAAGCCTCTTTGCGTCCTCCTCACAGCTTACTTTCCCACCTAACTTTATACCATCCGCAAACTTGGATATATTACACTTGGTCCTCTCATCGAAGTCATTGATATAGATTACAAATAGCTGGGGCCCAAGCACTGATCCTTGTGGTACCCCACTAGTTTCAGCCTGCCAACCCAAAAATGATCTGTTTATTCCTACCTCTGTTTTCTGTCCATTAACCAATCCTCAATCCTTGCTAATATATTACCCCCAATCCCATGTGCCCTAATTTTGTGTAATAACCTCTTGTGTGGCACCTTAACGAATGCTTTTTGAAAATTCAAATACACTACATCCACTGGTTCCCTCTTATCTATCCTACTAGTTACAACCTCAAAAATCTCTAACAGATTTATCAAACACGCTCTCCCTTGCATAAATCCGTGTTGACTCTGCACAATCATATTCTGATTTTCGAAGAGCCCTGTTACCACTTCCCGAATAATAGATTTGAGCATTTTCTCTCCTGTGATGTCAGGCTAACTGGCCTATTGTTCCTTGTTTTTTCTCTCCCTTCTTTTGTGAAAAGTCTCTCTCCCTCCTTTCTTGAATAGCTGTATCAAATCGACCTGACTCTTTAATGTCACAAGGTTTATATTCTATAACATACTGCAGTCAATCTGAGACTAAGTGCTGTGTCCTGAGCTCAATTAGAATGTATTTTCTGTTGCTAGGGCATTTTTTCTGTGGCTTGGACATGATTATAGCTCTTTCTACTTTTCATATTTAATTTGGAATGTTACTGATGCATCTCAAAATAAGTAGGTCACAGACTTACAGAGAATTGATGGGGCGAGTGTTAGTGTGGTTAGATATTTTGATGTGGTGTACTAGGTTTAGAAGAAGGGACTTCAACTGTAATATTAGTGATTGGTTCAAGCTGCATTGTACTGTCCAATCTATTTAATTTTTGGAGCTGCAGGTTGATGAAAAGTATTTAAGCTTTGGGAAACAGAATTTATGCCTGAGTTATTGCATATAAGTTGTAATAAGAAATATATGCAGTAAGAAATTGACTGTAGTTGCAAAAATAGCTATAAATGTATAGACTGTGTGCTTAAATGAAATGGAGATAGTCCTGAATTCATATGTTTTTATGGATTTGACTTGTTTTCGGAGTTATCAGCTCTCCTACGGGATAGCTGATGTGTAGTGAACTAGTTATGACGAGAATATGAACCATAAAATGTGGAAATTGCCCAGAGGTTGGGAAGTTTTGTATTCCATGAAATGCTCTCTTCATTTATAATCACATGTATTTCTAGAATGAGAACTAAAGTAAAACATTCTAAAAGGAAAATAACATAGGCCAGTACTGAGTACTCAATATGTATTAGCCCTTGGGTTAGTGCACTGATCTGAAGAGAAGGGTCAAAGTAATTCATGTTATATAAGCAAATAATGTTTTCCGTCTAGTGCCATTCATTACACCTCAGGACCACTGAACTAGCCCGAATAAGTCAACTGCATATCTCCACTCAGTTTATATATATATGCCTCTATGTATGTCTTTCCTATTTTTGGTCTCTCTCTCTCTCCTTCTCTCTCTTCCCCTTTGTATGTCTCTGTTCTCTCTGCATACGGCAATGTGTCCAAATCCCTGAGTCAACTTTCCTGAAGTATTTTCACTTGCGTAATAGGTGGGTTAAAATGCCTGCATGCACACCATGAACACAGTGGCTCCAATTAAAGTGGGAGTCCCACCACCATGTTCACTATCCCCGGTGCACATCTAAACATCTGTACATATGCACCGTGCAGGTGACGGTGGTACTGCTTCCATCATCGTCGTAGGCAGTCCATCGAAATCGAGAAAGACTTGCTTCCACTCTAAAAGTGAGTTCTCAGGTGGCTGTACAGTCCAATACAGAAATTTACAGTCTCTGTCACAGGTGGGACAGACAGTGGTTGAAGGAAAGCATGGGTGAGACTGGTTTGCCGCATGTTCCTTCCGCTGCCTGCGCTTGGTTTTTGCATGCTCTCGGCGACGAGACTCGAGGTGTTCAGCGCCCTCCCGGATGCTCTTCCTCCACTTAGGGCAGTCTTTGGCCAGGGACTCCCAGGTGTCGTTGGGGATGTTGCATTTTATCAAGGAGGCTTTGAGGGTATCCTTGAAATGTTTCCTCTGCCCACCTGGGGCTCGCCTGCCATGTAGGAGTTCCGAGTAGAGCACTTGCTTTGGGAATCAAGTGTCCGGCATGCGAACAATGTGGCCCACCCAATGGAGCTGGTCGAGTGTGGTCAGTGCTTCGATGCTGGGGATGTTGGCCTCATCAAGGACACCAGTGTTGGTGTGTTTGTCCTCCCAGGGGATTTGCAGGATCTTGCGGAAACATCGTTGGTGGTATTTCTCCAACGATTTGAGGTGTCTACTGTATATGGTCCACGTCCTCCATCCTCTGCCTCCATGTCACCATCCTCTGCCTGCTCCACAATGATATGCAGGCCATGATCCTGACCAATGGATCCATTACAGACCCAATCCACGCCCGGACCGGGGTCAAGCAGGGCTGCGTCATTGCCGCAATCCTCTTCTCGATCTTCCTCGCTGCAGTGCTCCACCTCAAACTCAATAAGCTCCCTGCTGGAGTGGAACTAAACTATAGAACCAGTGGGAAACTGTTCAACCAGGCCAGATCCAAGACCGTTTCATCCTCTGTCGTCGAGCTACAGTACGCGAACTAAGCTTGCGTCTGCGCACATTCAGAGACTGAACTTCAAGTCATAGTCAGAATCCTCACCGAGACGTACGAAAGCATGGGCCTCCACTTAACATCCGTAAGATAAAGGTCCTCCAAGAACCTGACCCCGCCACACAGTACTGCCCGCCCCCAGTCATGAAGATCCATGGCGCGGCCCTGGACAAAGTGGACCACTTTCCATACCTCGGGAGCCTACTATCAGCAAGGGCAGACACCGACAACGAGGGTCAGCACCGCCTCCAGTGCACCAGCGCAGCCTTCGGCCGCCTGAGGAAGAGAATGTTCGAAGATCAGGCCCTCAAATCTGGCACCAAGCTTATGGTCTACAGGGCTGTAGTGATACCCGCCCTCCTGCATGGCTCAAGACGTGGACCATATACAGTAGACACCTCAAATCGCTGCTGGTGCTTCCAATTGTAGATTAAGTCAGTGACTCCAGGGTTTGCAACAAGTTCAACAGGCTGTTGCCAAGTAATGACACACATACGACTTAATCCAAGGAGTCTGACTAAGTGCAGGTAAACTGGGCCAAATGTTTGATTTAATGCATTTCATGAAGAAAATGGTTTCTCAAGTATTGTGTTGTCTTCCACTGGATTAGCGTTTTGTCAGTTCCAGTCTAACAATGGAAACCATCAGTCTTGTGGTGTCTCTCCTGCCATCTCCTTTAAGAGAGGGGCTATACAGATTGGCCTTAAACGTTAGTATTGCATTTATGATCACACAGTGTTGAATGAGGCAGTAAAGTTTGAGTGTAACTGTTCTATGTCTGTGCATTTCTCTCTCTCTCTCTCTCTCTCTCACCCTCTCTCTCTTTCTCTTCACTCTCCCTCTCTCTCTCTTTCACTCTCCCTCTCTGAGGAACGCTGTGTAATGAGAAATAATAGACAACAATGCTGCACAAATCAACTTTGGTTTTAGATGAGCTTGTTGGTAACCAGCAAAGATGTCAATTACCATTTGAGTACTGTGTTAGCATTTTAGCAACAAAAAATAAAATAGGGTTGAAATGTCTCAGTTTCAAACTGTAAAATAATGCGAAAAATGACCTCAAAAGACAGTATTCCACATTATATATCGGTTCATACCTTGTATTGTTTTTTTCTCTCTCAACAAATGAGGGATGTTAGCACAGTGGAAAGGAATATTTTCCAGTTTGGGAACATTAGTGTCAGCATTCAGAAGTCCCAGGTCAGTTACGACACAGTTTAGATGCAGAGTTAAGTTTCCGTTACCCGACTTCAACAACCTGTGTCAATCCGAACCTCGGGGGAGTGACCCTCCTGTGTCAGTGTCATGTTTTCCATTTCCCACATTGGACACAGGATGACCTCTCTAATTGAGACTGCCATATTTGAGGTAGCATTCTGCCGTGAGCCCATGCACATTACAAACTGGGTTTAACTGCCCAACCTCATTCCACTTGCGATCCTTAAAGATTGAGGAGACTTTTTATCTTATCAGGTCGCTGGGTTGCAACCCAGTCAGGACTGCACCATCTATTCCCGCTCGGCGACACCTGCCAACAGAGATAGTTGGCTAAATGGAGCAAACCGTTATGGTTAACCTCTTTTTAAGGAACAATTTCATGATGGAATGTTTACTAAACCTACTGCCATTGGCTAAGAAAGTACATTCCCATATCTAATCTCTTTGAAGCAGAATGTCATTGTCTGTGCTGCCTGATTGGGTCTGGCAATGTGCGGAGGTGAAACCACATGAGGAAGTGCTTCAATGATTAATACCATGTGCACGGTGTGAGCTTGCTGCCAACATGCAGGAGCTGAAAGGAGGGTGTCGGATTGGTGTCAGAGTCAGCGTGGCAACATGAATGTGATGAGGATGCAACTCGTGACAATGAAGCTGGATTGCGCGGGGTTTTTTTGTGCACGTGTGCAACTCTATTCAATCCAGTCGCACGGTGTGACGCGGTTGTGGGCGACGGCCCGTAAGTGTACTGTGCATGCGCTGCGCAGATAGCCACTGCGCAGCATTTGGTCGTTGTCTGGAAACACTCCGATGTGATAAATGTTATCGGCTTAGTGGCTCAGTTACTTCGAGAGTTTGCTCAATAAAAGATAGACATGGATGTCTCAAAGCACTTTATAGCCAATGAAGTACTTTTGGAGTGTAGTCACTGTTGCAGTGTAGGAAACGCGGCAGTCAATTTGCGCACAAGCTCCCACAAACAGCAACGTGATAATAACTAGATAATCTGTTTAGTTTTGTTATGTTGATTGAGGGATAAATATTGGCCAGGATAATAAGTGGACAAAGATAGAAAAGAAAGAAAGAGTTGCATTTATATAACGCCTTTCATGAACTGAGGACGTCTCAAAGCGCTTTACAGCTAATGAAGTACTTTACAAGTGTAGTCAGTGTTCTAATGTAGGCAATGCGACAGCACAGCAAGCTCCCACAAATAGCAATGTGATAATGACCAGATAATCTCTTTTTAGTGATGTTGATTGAGGGGTAAACATTAGCCAGGACAGTGGGAGAACTGCCCCCGCGCTTCTTTGAAATAGTGCCGTGAGATCTTTTATGTCCACCTGAGAAGGCAGACGGGGTCTCATCAGAAAGGCAACACATCAGCAGTGCAGCACTCCCTCAGCACTGCACTGGAGTGCAAGTCGAGACTTTGTGGTCAAGTCTCTGCGGCGGGATTTGAACCCACAACCTTCTGATTTGGAGGCGAATGTGCTACCTGTAAAGTCCTTACTCCACAGCATGAAACCACACGAGGCACATTCTGGGGACAAGGTCACTCTGTGACCTTAACTCTTTATTCACAGGACTCCAAAGATGATGACCCTGCGTGGGACCTCCCTTTTTATACCTGTGTGATCAGGTAAGGAGTGTCTCCCACAAGTTCACCCCTTGTGGTCAAGGTGTGCATCTAGGTTGAGTGTATACAGTAATACAGTGTTATTACATTGTGGTTACATACATGACATCACCTTCCCCCCCCAAAGACTTATTGGGATCATAGGTTTAGTCTTTCAGGTGGTCTATGCTCCCTCATGGAGCGCCGCAGTTGGGGCTCTGGTTGTTGGACACTGACGTGAGTGTCTGTCACCTGTGGTGATTCCGGCCTGTCCGGGCTGACCGCAGGGACTGTGCATTCTTCTGATTGCTCTTGTTGCTCGTTCACTGGTGGTGTGGTGAGCTCCATCTCATGGTCTTCTTCAGGACCCTCCGTGTCGATGCTGAACCTTTTTTTTACTTGGTCCAGATGCTTACGGCATATCTGACCATTGTTGAGTTTTACCACGATGACCCTATTCCCCTCTTTGTCAATTACAGTGCACTCAAGCCATTTGGGCCCCATGGCGTGATTGAGGACGAATACAGGATCATTTATTTCTATACATCTCCCCTCGAATTACGGTCATGGTACTCGTTTTGTGACTTGCGCTTGCCCTCAACTATGTCAGTCAGAACTGGGTGAATGAGGGACAACCGAGTTTTGAGTGTCCGTTTCATTAGTAGCTCTGTGGGCGGGACCCCCATGAGTGAGTGCGGTCGGGATCTATAGGCCAGCAGGAGACGCGATAGGCGGCATTGTAGGGAGGGTCTTTGAATCCTAAGCATACCTTGCTGAATGATTTGGACCGCACGTTCTGCCTGGCCATTGGAGGCTGGCTTGAACGGCGCAGTCCTGACGTGGTTGATGCCATTGCCCGACATAAACTCTTGAAATTCGTAGCTTGTGAAACATGGACCATTATCACTAACCAGGATGTCCGGCAAGACATGGGTTGCAAAGATCGCACGTAGGCTTTCCACAGTGGTGGATGATGTGCATGAATTTAGAATGATGCACTCGATCCATTTTGAGTACGCATCTACCACAATAAGGAACATCTTACCCATGAAAGGGCCCGCGTAGTCAACATGAATGCATGACCATGGCCTGGTGGGCCAGGGCCACGGGCTAAGCGGGGCCTCCCTGGGGGCATTACCCAGACCTGGAACACAGTGTTCCAGGTCTGAATCAATTCCAGGCCACCAAACGTGTGACCGGGCAATGGCCTTCATCAGCACAATGCCTGGGTGCTCGCTGTGGAGTTCCCTGATGAATGCCTCCCTGCCCTTCTGGGACATAACTACCCGGCTGCCCCATAGTAGGCAGTCGGCTTGGATGGAGAGCTCATCCATCCGTCTGCGGAACGGTCAGATCTCCTCAGGGCGTGCTCCGTGTGCGGGCGCCCAATCCCCAGTCAGGACACATTTCTTAATCAGGGATAGGGGGGATCTCTGTTTGTCCAGATTTTGATCTGGCATGCTGTGATGGGGGAGCCTGCGCTGTCAAAGGCATCGACAGCCATGACCATCTCGGCGCTTTGCTCCGCTGCCCCCTCAGTGGTGGCCAGTGGAAGCCGGCTGAGCGCGTTAGCGCAATTTTCAGTGCCAGGCCGGTGCCGGATGGAGTAGTCATAAACAGCCAGCGTGAGAGCCCATTGCTGTATGCGAGCTGATGCGTTGGCATTGATAGCTTTGCTGTCTGACAACAGGGATGTTAATGTCTTGTGGTCCGTCTCTAATTCAAAATTCCTACCAAAGAGGTACTGATGCATTTTTTTTACACCATGGACACATGCAAGCGCTTCCTTCTCGACCATCCCAAATCCCCGTTCTGCTTGAGAGAGCGACCTGGAGGCATAAGCCACAGGTTGTAGTTGACCCTCAGTATTGCCCTGCTGCAATACGCACCCAACCCCATAGGACGATGCATCACATGTCAGAACCAATTTTTTACAGGGGTCATACAGGGTCAACAACTTGTTTGAACAAAGTAGGTTTCGCGCCCAATCAAAAGCCCGTTCCTGACAGTCCCCCCAAAACCAATCGCAATCCTTACGCAGGAGCATGTGTAGCAGCTCCAACAACGAGCTCAAGTTTGGCAGAAAGTTCCCAAAATAGTTCAACAGTCCCAGGAATGAACGCAACTGGGTTGCTCGTCGAATCACCTCTGTTTTGGATTTGGTGGGCTGAATCCCATCTGCAGCAACCCTCCTGCCCAGAAACTCAATCTCAGGAGCTAAGAACACACATTTAGACTTCTTGAGTCGCAGGCCTACCTGGTCCAGTCGGCGTAGCACCTCCTCCAGGTTGTGGAGGTGTTCCTTGGTGTTTCGACTCATGATGAGGATGTTTCCTGGAATACGATCGTTCCAGGAATGGATTTAAGCAGACTTTCCATATTTCGTTGAAAAATCGTGGCCGCTGATCGAATGCCAAACGGGCACCTGTTATAAACGAACAGTCCCTTGTGCGTGGTGACGGTGGTCAGTAGTTTAGATTCGTCGGCCAGTTCCTGGGTCATATAGGCTGAAGTGAGGTCCAACTTGGTGAACAGCTTGCCGCCTGCCAGCATGGCGAAGAGGTCCTCCGCTCTCGTGAGCGGGTATTGATCTTGGAGGGGCACCCGATTGATGGTGGCCTTGTAGTCGCCACAGATCCTGACAGAGCCATCTGCTTTTAGGATGGGAATGATGGGGCACGTCCAGTCGCTGAATTCAACAGGTGAGATGATGCCCTCTCTCAACAGCCGGACCAATTCGCTCTCGATCTTTTCCCGCATCACATACGGCACTGCTCTGGATTTGTGGTGCACTGGCCTGGCGTCCGGGGTGATGTGTATCACTACTTTGGTGCTTTTGAAAGTCCCGACGCCAGGTTGGAATAGTGAATCGAATTGTTGTAGGACTTGTGAGCACGAACTTTGCTCCACAGATGACATTGTGTGAACATCCCCCGATTTCCAGTTCATCTCGGCGAACCAGCTCCTCCCCAACAGTGCGGGACCAGTGCGGGACAATCCAGAGCGGCAGCCAATTCACTAACCCGCTGTGTGTGACAGCCAACATTGCACTGCCTAGCACCGGAATGATTTCTTTAGTGTAAGTCCGTAATTGTGTCTCAATACGTGCTAATTTGGATCTACTGGCTTTAAGTGGCAATAGCTTCTCAAATTGCTGAATGCCCATGAGTGACTGGCTGGCCCCAGTGTCCAGCTCCATGCGTACAGGGATACCGTTTAATAAAACCCTCATCATCATTGTTGGCGTTCTGGTGTATGAACTGTTAATATTCGCCACATGGACCCACTGAACCTCGGCGTCCATCGATTTGCCCCAAAAGTCATCCTGCCTCAAAGAACTCTCTTCTGGTCCATTCACCTCATATATTAGTCTGGTTACAGACTTCCTGCACATTCGAGCTGAGTGGCCACTGAGATTGCAGTTCCTGCAGACAAATTGTTGAAATCTGCAAGATCTAGCTGAGTGTTTTCCCCCACACCTCCAGCATGAGTTAAAGTTTCCATTGTTGGGAACAAAGTGACTATGGCCAGGCATTCTGCGCTGACTGTCCCTTTGACTGCTCTTAATTACCCTATTAGTGGGTATCAATGGCCCCATCCCGGGCCGCATTGTCCACTGTGATGGCGTGAATGTCCGTTCAGCTGCCATATCCTCTGTTGAAGTCCAACTCTGGGGTCTATTGCTGTCTGGGGCATCTCGGACTGCCCCTGCCTGCCTGCGGGGCTCTGAGTTGCATTGATGATGTTGACTCCCTGACCCATCGCTGTGTTAGAGGCAGAATTACGCGCGTATATTATTTTCGTCTCTTCCTCCCCCGCCATGAAAGTTTGAGCTAACAACGCCGCCGCTTCCAAGGTCAAATCCTTGCTCTCAATTAATTTGCAGAAAATTCCCACATGACCGATGCCCTCGATAAAGAAATCCCTTAGCATCTCCCCCCTGCAGGCGTCTGTGAACTTACAGAGGCTGGCCAAACGCCGGAGGTCCGCTACGAAGTCCGGTATGCTCTGTCCTTCACGATGTCGGTAGGTGTAGAATCTGTGTTGGGCCATATGTATGCTACTCGCCGATTTGAGGTGCTCCCCAATCAATTTGTTCAGTTCTTCCGCCGGCTTTTCCGGTGCTAGTAAGTCCTTCATGAGCGCATAAGTCTTTGGTCCGCAGCTGGTCAAAAGATGAGCCCTTCGCTTGTCAGCCGCTGCATCCCCCAGCCAGTCTTTCATTACGAAGCTTTGCTGAAGCCTCTCGACAAAATCGTCCCAGTCTTCCCCAACACAGTACCATTCCTCTGTGCTACCGGTGGCCATTCTCGTGGGCCGTGAATTCCCGTTTCTCGTCGCCAATGTAAAGTCCTTACTCCACAGTATGAAACCACACGAGGCACATTCTGGGGACCAGGTCACTCTGTGACCTTAACTCTTTATTCACAGGACTCCAAAGACGATGACCCTGCGTGGGACCTCCCTTTTTATACCTGTGTGATCAGGTAAGGAGTTTCTCCCACAAGTTCACCCCTTGTAGTAAAAGTGTGCATCTAGGTTGAGAGTATAGAGTAATACAGTGGTGTTACATTGTGGTTACATACATGACACTACCCACTGAGAGGAATAAGAGGGATTCATTGATATATTTGGACTATTATGGTGTTTATGCAAGTATCTGCCATGTGAGGTAACAATAGCTGAATTTGGATAAGTTAAATGTTGATAAAATCCAATTGAGCCCATGTATTTTTAGATATCACATTGTACTTATGAATGCTTTGTGAGTCACTCTTATTTCTTTGAATGTTCAGCTATATCCACAAATATACAGTATATTTGCCAACCGGCAAATTTCTACTCTTCCCAGTTAATGTTGACACTTCTCTTTCCCCCGCCAGTTTATGCTGGGACTCTTCTCGCCCTCCCCTCCCTCCCGCCAGTTCACAGAACCATGCTTCCTTGAGTTTGTTGCTCCCAGCTCCAGGAGATGAAAGTCTGCAGTATGTTGTGGGTAGGAAATCCTGCTCACAATGTACAGCAAAATTCGATTCCCCCCGCCAGAGCAACGGCAGTAACAACTTCATGTAACACCCGGGGGCATTGGAGGATATTTTAGAGGCTGCCCTGATAAAAACACAGCTGCAATTTTCCAGTGGCCCTGACTGTAGCTGCTGCTGCAAGAATCCTCCAAGCGTGGGAAGATTTTAATTTTTGCGTTAGATGCAGCAAAATCAATAATGCACAGTCAACTCACAAACCGGTCTTCCCCCAGGAAATCGTTTAAATCGGCTCTGACTCGGGACCAGGCTGCACATGTTCATCATCTCCGCAAGTTTTGATCTCCTGAGGTCTTTACCAAGCAGATAATGGAATCTAAGCCTGCTTTCAGTCAGGGAGAGCAGGACACCCATTTAAAACCGAGATGAGGAGGAATTTCCTCTCTGAGGGTCGTGAATCTTTGGAGTTCTCTGCCCCAGAGAGCTGTGGAGGCTGGATCATTGAATATATTTAAGGCAGAGATAGACAGATTTTTGAACGATAAGGGAGTCAAGGGTTATGGGGAGCGGGCGGGGAAGTGGAGCTGAGTCCATGATCAGAGCAGCCATGATCTTATTGAATGGCGGAGCAGGTTCGAGGGGCCAAATGGCCTACTCCTGCTCCTATTTCTTATGTTCTTAA
The DNA here is from genome assembly GCF_044704955.1 of Pristiophorus japonicus. NCBI lineage: Eukaryota > Metazoa > Chordata > Chondrichthyes > Pristiophoridae > Pristiophorus > Pristiophorus japonicus. Next base: position 42,078,467 of record NC_091979.1, read on the forward strand.
GCCCAACGAAACCCAGACATATCAGGTGGTAGACAGGGTGACCATTTCCATGAGATGTGGTTGGGGGGGGGGTGGGGGGGGCGGTAGCAGGCAAAATATCCATCCACTTCCTCCTCCTCAACCCACTATCCCAGTGGAGCCATTTTTCTGGCCCATTTTCTGGTCTCCATCTGCCAGTTATGTCAGAAATGTGCCCAGCTCCAACCCTTTGGCCAGGAACTTACCCGGAACTGTCCTCGCTCCCCGGGCATTTCCTTTGCCAGGATTATGGCACACGTCCGTTGAAGTGACGCTTGCTGAGCAGGAGCAGCTCCGAGGAATCTCCCGGCCTTTGCTTTTTCCAACAATAGGGACAGGAGATTACATTGCATGGAAAGTACGCACCATAGCCTTTCCTTCTCCTTTAATTGCTTTTCAAGATATATCGTCATAGTGGTCTGGCATTATTGGATGTCTCGTTACAGGTAATTTTCTGACTTTCTACTCCTGGCAGGGAGCCCTGTCTGCTGGGAGCACGTATCAGTAATTTTAGTGCATGATTTTCAACCATCTGAAATAATGTTTGAAGAATTGTGTGCAGCACACACTGAATTTCTGATACGTGCTCTACACAGACAAAGCTTCTTCGAGTGGTGCAGAGTTGGAAATTTAACCCTATTGAGCTTTTTCCTGCCTGTTTTAACACTTGTCCTGCAATGGGAATGGAAGTTTTTGGTTGGTCAGCGAGGTCTATACTAAAATTATTCTGCTGACTACTGTGATATATTCTTAGGACATCATCATCATAGGTGGTCCCTCGAAACGAGGATGACTTGCTTCCACGCCAAAAAAAGGACGGGTTCACAGGTGTTTCAATGAAGGACCTGAACTACATCCTGAAGGGTAGAAGATGCCTGTGCGTGGATTTTTTAACGTGTGGTGGCCGTTGCACACCAGCCACCACACTGGCTTGACAGAGGCAAGGATTATCCAAGACAACTGGAGACCAGCTCTGCTGCACAGACCTAGTGCGCACACGTATCGCAGTGTGGGCTGGTCCGTGCTGCCCCTGGATCCCTGGCCCCGAACTGACAATACAGTAGATGGCTCCATCATGGAGTTACGACATCACTAACACACAGACTTTACAAGGTGGCTCCAATACATCATGTGACTTTTATTGTATTTACATCAGCAGTTGCATTACCACAGTAGTCCACTAGGTGGAGCTGTATATTGCAACCAATTTTTGTGTTGCACGGTGGAGGTTGAGGTGAAGATGGAAGCACCCTTTGGTCTGAAAATATCAGTGTCTCTTTTCACCTGAGTTGGACTCCGGCAATTATTGAGGCAGAGGGCTCAATTTCAACTCCCCCCTCCTGCCTATTGGAAACCAGGGTGGCGGGAGGCAGATAAAATGGAGCCGGCAGACTTGTCCACTCCTTTCCTACCCCAATCTGGCTGACTGTGCAATTTTAAATTTCAAATTGCAGGCAGCGAGGATGCCCACCCTAAGCCGACAGGGTCTCTTTAAGTAGGCAGATTGGGCTCTGATGATGTTTTCAAGGCCTAATCTGCCATTTTAAACTGAGGCCTGAGTGGGGGAGTGTCACATATGTATTTTTGGGATCACTAGCCACTGCATGGCGTCACATAGAAACGTAGAAACATGGAAAATAGGTGCAGGAGTAGGCTGTTCGGCCCTTCGAGCCTGCACCACTATTCAATAAGATCATGGCTGATCATTCACCTCAGTACCCCTTTCCTGCTTTCTCTCCATAACCCTTGATTCCTTTAGCCATACAGGCCATATCTAACTCCCTCTTGAATATACCCAATGAACTGGCATCAACAACTCTCTGCGGTAGGGAATTCCGCAGGTTAACAACTCTCTGAGTGAAGAAGTTTCTCCTCATCTCAGTCCGAAATGGCCTACCCCTTATCTTTAGACTTTGTCCCCTGGTTCTGGACTTCCCCAACATCGGGTACATACTTCCTGCATCTAACCTGTCCAGTCCCGTCAGAATTTTACATGTTTCTATGATATCCCCTCTCATCCTTCTAAACTCCAGTGAATACAGGCCCAGTTGATCCAGTCTCTCCTCCTATGTCAGTCCTGCCAGCCCGGGAATCAGTCTGGTGAACCTTCGCTGCACTCCCTCAATAGCAAGAACATCCTTCCTCAGATTAGGAGACAAAAACTGAACACAATATTCCAGGTGAGGCCTCACCAAGGCCCTGCACAACTGCAGTAAGACCTCCCTGCTCCTATACTCAAATCCCCTAACTATGAAGGCCAATATACCATTTGCCTTCTTCACCGTCTGCTGTACCTGCATGCCAACTTTCAATGACTGATGTACCATGACACCCAGGTCTCGTTGCACCTCCCCTTTTCCTAGTCTGCCGCCATTCAGATAATATTCTGCCTTCGTGTTTTTGCCACCAAAGTGGATAACCTCACATTTATCTACATTATACTGCATCTGCCATGCATTTGCCCACTCACCTAACCTGTCCAAGTCACCCTGCAGCCTCTTAGCATCCACCTATCAGCTCACACCGCCACCCAGTTTAGTGTCATCTGCAAACTTGGAGATATTACACTCAATTCCTTCATCTAAATCATTAATGTATATTATAAATAGCTGGGGTCCCAACACTGAGCCCTGCAGCACCCCACTAGTCACTGCCTGCCATTCTGAAAAGGACCCGTTTACCCGACTCTCTGCTTCTTGTCTGCCAACCAGTTCTCGATCCACGTCAGTACATTACCCCTAATACCATGTGCTTTAATATTGCACACCAATCTCTTGTGTGGGAGACCTTGTCAAAAGCCTTTTGAAAGTCCAAATATACCACATCCACTGGTTCTCCCTTGTCCACTCTACCAGTTGCATCCTCCAAAAATTCCAGAAGATTTGTCAAGCATGATTTCACTTTCATAAATCCATGCTGACTTGGACCGATCCTATCACTGCTTTCCAAATGCGTTGCTATTTCACCTTTAATAATTGATTCCAACATATTCCCCACTACTGATATCAGGCTAACCGATCTATAATTACCTGTTTTCTCTCTCCCTCCTTTCTTAAAAAGTGGTGTTACATTGGCTACCCTCCAGTCCATAGGAATTGATCCAGAGTTGATAGACTGTTGGAAAATGATCACCAATGCATCCATTATTTCTAGGGCCACTTCCTTAAGTACTCTGGGATGCAGACTATCAGGCCCCAGGGATTTATCGGCCTTCAATCCCATCAATTTCCCTAACACAATTTCCCGGTGAGTAAGGATTTCCTTCAGTTCCTCCTTCTCACTAGACCCTTGGTCCCCTAGTATTTCCGGAAGGTTATTTGTGTCTTCTTTCGTGAAGACAGAACCAAAGTATTTGTTTAACTGGTCCGCCATTTCTTTATTCGCCATTACAAATTCATCTGAATCTGACTGCAAGGGACCTACATTTGTCTTCACTAATCTTTTTCTCTTCACATATCTATAGAAGCTTTTGCAGTCAGTTTTTATGTTCCCAGCAAGCTTCCTCTCGTACTCTATTTCCCCCCTCCTAATTAAACCCTTTGTCCTCCTCTGCTGTATTACAAAATTCTCCCAGTCTTCAGGTTTGCTGCTTTTTCTGGCCAATTTATATGCTTCTTCCTTGAATTTAATACTATCCTTAATTTCCCTTGTTAGACACGGTTGAGCCACCTTCCCCGTTTTATTTTTACTCCAATTGTACAATTGTTGAAGTTCATCCATGTGATCTTTAAATGTTTGCCATTGCCTATTCACCATCAACCCTTTAAGTATCATTCGCCAGTCTATTCTAGCCAGTTCATGTCTCATACCATCGAAGCTACCATTCCTTAAGTTCAGGACCCTAGTCTCTGAATTAACTGTGTCACTCTCCATCTTAGTAAAGAATTCTACCATATTATGGTCACTCTTCCCCAAGGGACCTCGCACAACAAGATTGCTAATTAGTCCATTCTCATTACACATCACCCGGTCTTGGATGGCCAGCCCTCTAATTGGTTCCTCGATATATTGGTCTAGAAAACCATTCCTAATACACTCCAGGAAATCCTCCTCCACCGCATTGCTACCATTTTAGTTAGCCCAATCAATATGTAGATTAAAGTCACCCATGATAACTGCTGTACCTTTATTGCACGCATCCCTAATTTCTTGTTTGATGCTGTCCCCAATCTCACTACTACTGTTTGGTGGTCTGTACACAACTCCCACCAGCGTTTTCTGCCCTTTGGTATTCCATAGCTCCACCCATACTGATTCCACATCTTCCAACCGAATGTTCTTTCTTACTATTACATTAATTTCCTCTTTAACCAGCAATGCCACCCCACCTCCTTTTCCTTTCTGTCTATCCTTCCTGAATGTTGAATACCCCTGGATGTTGAGTTCCCAGCCTTGGTCACCCTGGAGCCATGTCTCTGTGATGCCAATTACATCATATCCGTTAACAGCTATCTGCGCAGTTAATTCGTCCACCTTATTATGAATACTCCTCGCATTGAGGCACAAAGCCTTCAGGCTTGTCTTTTTAACACACTTTGCCCCTTTAGAATTTTGCTATAATGTGGCCCTTTTTGCTTTTTGCCTTGGGTTTCTCTGCCCTTCACTTCTACTTTTCTTCTTTCTATCTTTTGATTCTGCCCCATTCTACTGCCCTCTGTCTCCCTGCATGGGTTCCTATCCCCCTGCCCTATTTGGAGGCCATGCGAGCAGCCCACGTATAAAAAGCCAGCCATTTTGTATATTAGTTACTTTGGGCCTTAATAAAGCAGAGCCCAGGTCGTAGCTCTTGGATTTAAATAGTACTCAATCTAACAGTTATTGCATGCATAACAGGGAGCAATGATAGCTTCCCCGCTAGGTAAAGCCTGCCAGGAACAATGGCCAGGGCCAGAAAAGACCCAGGAAGCAAAGTTTTTAATTTTATTTTTATTTTCCTTGTGAGCCAAGATGGGAAGGAGTGTTCTTCTGGTCCCACAAGGAAATCTTGTGCCTCCCCTGCCCTGGGTTTCCTTCCCCTCCCAGAGCATTTACCTTATGCGGGGGACCATCCAACAGGATTCCCGGTGGCGGCCTGTGCCATTTGATTTTAAGGGACTCTTACCGACCGACTTCCGATAAACGACATGCTAATGAGGCCTGGCTATTAATGATGTCGCTCCTGGATGGGTACAATGACCGATTTGCCACATTCCGCCCGAGCGTTAAAATCGAGTCCAGAGAGTCAGCTTCTCGTAAAAAAGGTAGCTGTAGGTAGTGACAGCAAAAGTAGGTTGGGGGGAAGGCAACGTGAATTGACTTTGTAGACAGCGATGAAATCGTTATCATGACCACATCGTGTCAGTGCAGTATAATTACATATTACTTTGATGGCTTGTTGACAAAGGTCCTTTTCACCTGCCACTATCAAAGCAGCCACGTGTGATCAGGAGATGCGATTATAAGGCTGCATCTTCCTTTTTGGAGTTTGTATTTGCCCCAACTTTGAGGCTCGGCCCATTTTGGCACTTTATAAACAAGTTTGGAGCAATTAATTGGCTGCCTAGCATGTTTCATTTGATGGTAGGAAGTGAGAGGGGCCATTCATTTCCTGTACAGTTCTTTGAGATAGTCTTATTTTAAAATTAAATAACAAGGTGCCTGTGCCAGGTCCAGCTCCATAATGGAGGTAGCTCCTTTATGACATTACAACAGTGACGACACTTCAAAGTACTTCATTGGCTGTAAAGTGCTTTGGGACATCCTGAGGTTGTGAAAGGTGCTATATAAATGCAAGTCATTCGTCCGTTCCTTTAATCGATTTCCTTACCCTTTCACTGTATATACACGGCTTGTATAACGATGCATCGTACTTGTTCTCGATCATGGACTGAACTCGGGTAAACGGCCTTTATTATGTCCGTAATGTACCTATGAATGACTCCATGAGGCAATGTGTTGTACTCAAACTGTAGTGACTTTGGTCCTTTAATCATAACTCCAGAGTGAGGCAGCCGCATGGTGGCTCCCCTTTTATACAGCCCCTGCCACCAGGGCAGGAAACCCCGGCCTGCCCCAGTTGCACCCTCTAGTGGTGCCAGCATGTATATACACAGTGTAAACCTTATTGTTGGTACATCAGGCAAACAAGTCTCCACCTTATGCAACTATACAGTGACTACACAGAGAGTATATCTATAGTCTGCATACATAACAGCCTTGATGTCCAAATGCTGAATCAAGGTGGCTGGAGCAAGTATGGGGCAATCTTTCAGCTCCCAAATGGGTCACTCACATAATTGAAAAATAGAAAGAAAGACTTGGATTTATATAGCTTTTCACGACCGCCAGACGTCTGAAAGTGCTTTACAGTCAATTAAGTACTTTTAGAGTGTAGTCACTGTTGTAATGTGGGAAATATTCAATAGAGTGAGCTATCGATGGGCTACCACTGCCGATTGAGCTGCATCCTGGCACAATATGGCGCATTCAGGTGAGAACAGATAAGAAGAGAAAATCAGTGGAACTAAATCCGTGTGGGAAAAAAAGACTGAAGTAATTTGTGACTTGTCTGTTGTTATCCCACAATCTCAAGTCTCTTGTTTGCACGCCAAAACCAGCCAGGTAGGGTTTATATAACAACATAAGAAATCGGAACAGGAGTAGGCCATATGGCTCTTCGAGCCTGCTCCACATTCAATAAGACCATGGCTGATCTGATCAGGGACTCAGCTCCACTTCCCCACCCGTTCCCCATAACCCCTTATTCTCTTATCGTTTAAGAAACTATATATTTCTGTCTTAAATTTATTCAATGTCCCAGCTTCCACAGCTCTCTGAAGTAGCTAATTCCACAGATTTACAACCCTCTGAGAGAAGAGATTTCTCCTCATCTCTGTTTTAAATGGGCGGGCCCTTATTCTAAGATTATGCCTTCTAGTTCTAGTCACCCCATCAGTGGAAACATCCTCTCTGCATCGACTTCTCAAGGCCCCTCATAATCTTATACATTTCGATAAGATCACTCTCATTCTTCTGAATTCCAATGAGTAGAGGCCCAATTTATTCAATCTTTCCTCATAAGTCAACCCTCTCATCTCCGGAATCAACCTTGTGAACTTTCTTTGAACTGCCTCCAAAGCAAGTATATCCTTTCGTAAATATGGAAACCAAAACTGCATGCAGTATTCCATGTTTTGCTACAGTTGTGCAGGGTATTGGTGAGGCAAGACTTCACTGCTTTTATACTCCATCCCCTTTGCAATAAAGGCCAAGATTCCATTGGCCTTCCTGATCACTTGCTGTACTGCGGCACTTTGCAATCTTTCTCCATTTAAATAATAACTTCTTCTGTGATTTTTTTTCTGCCAAAGTGCATGACCTCAATTTCCAAAGTTATACTCCATCTGCCAAATTTTTGCCCACTCACTTAGCCTGTCTGTGTCCTTTTGCAGATTTTTTGTGTCCTCCACACACATTGCTTTTCCTCCCATCTTTGTATCGTCAGCAAACTTGGCTACGTTACACTCAGTCCCTTCTTCCAAGTCGTTAATATAGATTGTAAATAGTTGGGGTCCCAGCACTGATCCCTGCAGCACCCCACTAGTTACTGGTTGCCAACCAGAGAATGAACCATTTATCCCGACTCTCTGTTTTCTGTTAGTTAGCTAATCCTCTATCCATGTTAATATATTACCCCCAACCCCATGAACTTTTATCTTGTGCAGTAACCTTTTATGTGGCACCTTGTCAAATGTCTTCTGGAAGTCCAAATACACCACATGCACTGGTTCCCCTTTATTCACCCTGTTCGTTACATCCTCAAAGAGCTCCAGCAAATTCCTGGGACATTGGAACCGGTTCTGGGGGAGGTGGGACCAGTACAAACTGGATGGTCTGCACCTGGGCAGGACCGGAACCAATGTCCGAGGGGGAGTGTTTGCTAGTGCTGTTGGGGAGGGGTTAAACTAATGTGGCAGGGGGTTGGGAATCTACGCAGGGAGACAAAGGGAAGTAGAATGGGGGCAGAAGCAAAAGATAGAAAGAAGAAAAGTAAAAGTGGAGGGCAGAGAAACCTAAGGCAAAAAGCAAAAAGGGCCACATTGCAGCAAAATTCTAAAGGGGCAGAGTGTGTTAAAAAGACAAGCCTGAAGGCTCTGTGCCTCAATGCGAGGAGTATTCGGAATAAGGTGGATGAATTAACTGCACAGGCAGCAATTAATGAATATGATATAATTGGCATCACAGAGACATGGCTCCAGGGTGACCAAGGCTGGGAACTCAACATCCAGGGGTATTCAACATTCAGGAAAGATAGACAGAAAGAAAAAGGAGGTGGGGTAGCGTTGCTGGTTAAAGAGGAAATTAATGCAATAGTAAGGAAGGATATTAGCTTGGATGATGTGGAATCTGTATGAGTGGAGCTGCGGAATACCAAAGGGCAGAAAACGCTAGTGGGAGTTGTGTACAGACCACCAAACAGTAGTAGTGAGATTGGGGACAGCATCAAACAAGAAATTAGGGATGCGTGCAATAAAGGTACAGCAGTTACCATGGGCGACTTTAATCTACATATAGATTGGGCTAACCAAACTAGTAGCAATACGGTGGAGGGATGGTTTTCTGGACCAATATGTCGAGGAACCAACTAGAGGGCTGGCCATCCGAGACTGGGTGATGTGTAATGAGAAAGGACTAATTAGTAATCTTGTTGTGCAAGGTCCCTTGGGGAAGAATGACCATAATATGGTAGAATTCTTTATTAAGATGGAGGGTGACACAGTTAATTCAGAGACTAGGGTCCTGAACTTAAGGAAAGGTAACTTTGATAGTATGAGATGTGAATTGACTAGAATAGACTGGCAAATGATACTTAAAGGGTTAGAAACATAGAAACATAGAAAATAGGTGCAGGAGTAGGCCATTCGGCCCTTCGAGCCTGCACCGCCACTCAATGAGTTCATGGCTGAACATGCAACCTCAGTACCCCATTCCTGCTTTCTCTCCCCTTGATCCCCCTAGTAGTAAGGACTATATCTAACTCCTTTTTGAATATATTTAGTGAATTGGCCTCAACTACTTTCTGCGGTAGAGAATTCCACAGCTTCACCACTCTCTGGGTGAAGAGGTTTCTCCTCATCTCAGTCCTAAATGGCTTACCCCTTATCCTTAGACTGTGACCCCTGGTTCTGGACTTCCCCAACATTGGGAACATTCTTCCTGCATCTAACCTGTCTAAACCCGTAAGAATTTTAAACGTTTCTATGAGAACCCCTCTCATTCTTCTGAACTCCAGTGAGTACAAGCCCAGTTGATCCAGTCTTTCTTGATATGTCAGTCCCACCACCCCGGGAATCAGTCTGGTGAACCTTCGCTGCACTCCCTCAATAGCAAGAATGTCCTTCCTCAAGTTAGGAGACCAAAACTGTACACAATACTCCAGGTGTGGCCTCACCAAGGCCCTGTACAACTGTAGCAATACCTCCCTGCCCCTGTACTCAAATCCCCTCGCTATGAAGGTCAACATGCCATTTGCTTTCTTAACCGCCTGCTGTACCTGCATGCCAACCTTCAATGACCGGTGTACCATGGCACCCAGGTCTCGTTGCACCTCCCCTTTTCCTAATCTGTCACCATTCAGATAATAGTCTGTGTCTCTGTTTTTACCACCAAAGTGGATAACCTCACATTTATCCACATTATACTTCATCTGTCATGCATTTGCTCACTCATCTAACCTATCCAAGTCACTCTGCAGCCTCATAGCATCCTCCTCGCAGTTCACACTGCCACCCAACTTAGTGTCATCCGCAAATTTGGAGATACTACATTTAATCCCCTCGTCCAAATCATTAAGGTACAATGTAAACAGCTGGGGCCCCAGCACAGAACCTTGCGGTACCCCACTAGTCACTGTCTGCCATTCTGAAAAGTACCCATTTACTCCTAATCTTTGCTTCCTGTCTGCCAACCAGTTCTCAATCCACGTCAGCATGCTACCCCCAATCCCATGTGCTTTAACTTTGCACATTAATCTCTTATGTGGGACCTTGTCGAAAGCCTTCTGAAAGTCCAAATATACCACATCAACTGGTTCTCCCTTGTCCACTTTACTGGAAACATCCTCAAAAAATTCCAGAAGATTTGTCAAGCATGATTTCCCTTTCACAAATCCATGCTGACTTGGACCTATCATGTCACCTCTTTCCAAATGCGCTGCTATGACATCATTAATAACATGAACTTCTAAAAACAATCAATCCAACACATTCATTTTTTTCTGAGTTTGCAGCTAGTTGTAGATAAGATTGGCTCAGTAGGAAATCACACATTGACCCCTACTCAGAAAGCAAATGATTGACAATGCCAAAGTGATCACAAGCTGCCTCCCCTTCAGAGGATGTTTCCTCTGGTTGGGGAGTCTAGAAGTAGGAGTCACAGTCTCAGGGGTCGGCCATTTAGGACTGAGATGAGGAGAAATTTCTTCACTCAGAGGCTGGTGAATCTTTGGAATTCTCTATCCCAGAGGACTGTCGTGTTTCAGTCTTTGAGTATATTCAAGACAGAGATCAATATATTTTGGGATATTAAGGGAATCAAGGGATATGGGGATAGTGCAGGAAAGTGGAGTCGAGGTACAAGATCAGCCATGATCTTATTGAATGGCGGAGCAGGCTCATTAGAACATAAGAAATAGGAGCAGGAGTAGGCCATTTGGCCCCTTAAGCCTGCACCGCTATTCAATAAGATCATGGCTGATCTGATCGTGGGCTCTGCTCCACTTCCTTGCCTTTACTCCCTTATCGCTCAAAAATCTGTCTATATCCTCCTTAAATATATTCAATGACCCAGCCTCCACAGCTCTCTGGGGCAGAGAATTCCACAGACTCACAATCCTCTGAGAGAAGAAATTCCTCCTCATCTCAGTTTTAAATGGCGACCCCTTATTCTGAAACTATGCCCCTTAGTTCTAGATACCCGCATGAATGGAAACATCCTCTCTGCATCTACCTTGTTGAGCCTCCTCATTATCTTATATGTTTCAATAAGATCACCTCTCATTCTTCTAAACGCCAATGACTTTGGCCCTACTAAACCTTTCTTCATAAGTCAAACCCGTCATCTCAGGAATCAACCTGGTGAACATTCTCTGAACTGCCTCCAATGCAAGCATGTCCCTCCTTAAATAAGAAGACAAAAACTGTACGCAGTACTCTAGGTGTGGCCTCACCAATACCCTGTAGAGTTGTAGCAGGACTTCTCTGCATTTATACTCCATCCCCCTTGCAATAAAGGCCAACATTCCATTTGCCTTCCTGATTACTTGCTGTACCTGCATACTAACTTTTTGTGTTTCATGCACAAGGACCCCCAGGTCTCTCTGTACTGCAGCACTTTGTAATTTTTCTCCATTTAAATAATAATTTCCTTTTTTATTTTTTCTGACAAAGTGGATAACCTCACACTTTCCCACATTATACTCCATCTGCCAAATGTTTGCCCACTCACTTAGCCTGTCTATATCCCTTTGCAGATTGTTTTTGTGTCCTCCTCACAATTTGCTTTCCCACCCATCTTTGTATCATCAGCAAACTTGGCTACATTACACTCAGTCCCTTCATGCTAATATATTACCCCCGACCCCATTATCTTGTGCAGTAACCTTTGAAGTGACACCTTATCAAATGCCTTCTGGAAACGAAAATACACCACACCCACTGGTTCCCCTTTATTCACCCTACTCATTACATCCTCAAAGAACTCCAGCCAGTCTCATCCTCTAAGGGACCAACATTTACTTTAACCACTCTCTTCCTTTTTATATACCTGTCGAAACTCTTACTATCTGTTTTTATATTTCTTGGTAGTTTACTGTCATAATCTATCTTGCCTCTCTTTATTATTTTTTCAATCGTTCTTTGCTGGTTTTTAAAAGTTTCCCAATCCTCTGTCTCCCTCTAGTCTTGGCCACTTTGTATGCCCTTGTGTTCAATTTGATACCATCCTTTATTTCCTTAGTTAGCCATGTATGTTTATCCCTGCTCTTAATGTCTTTCCTTTTCATTGGAATATATATTGTTGAGAGTTATTAAATGTCCGCCACTGCTCATCAACTGTCCTGCACTTTAATCTATTTTCCCAGTCCACTCTTCATACCTTTGTAGTCTCCTTTATTTAAGCTTAAGACACTGGTTTGAGATCCAACTTTCTCACCCTCCAACTGAATTTGAAATTCAACCATGCTATGATCACTCTTTCCGAGAAGATCCTTTAATAAGAGATCGTTTATTAATCCTATCTCATTACATAGTACCAGATCTAAGATAGCCTGCTCCCTGGTTGGTTCCACAATGTACTGTTCAAGGAAACTATCCCGATACACTCTATGAACTCTTCCTCAAGGCTACCTTTGCCAATTTGATTTGTCCAATCAATATGAAGATTAAATTGCCCATGATTATTGCCATTCCTTTTTTACAAGCCTCCGTTATTTCATCTCGAGGGGCTGAATGGTCTACTCCTCCTAATTCTTATGTTCTTATTCACATGGGATCCGCACAGTATCAAGTGTGCCTTGCTTTGAATAAGTTGAGGGAAATCTGTCAGAGCAGGTTGAAAAGGCAAGATGATACTTGAGTCACTGGCAAAAATGTACTCTGTGTGAGATGAGAATGATCAGACTGAGAGACTGTGGGCAGTTTAGTGACCGAAAATACTGCCCCGGAATACAATCCAACAGCCGCACACTGGTACATTCATCTGAAATTGTCTCTGTGTGTATCTGCCCCGATGCATTTAAAAGTATGCGAGATAAGTACATAAGGGAGTAAGGAAGAGAAGGATATGTTGATAGGGTGAAATGAAGTAAGGTGAGAGGAGGCTCATGTGGAGCATAAACGCTGGCTTGGATCAGTTGGTCCGAATGGTCTGTTTCTGTGCTGTAGATTTGATGTAATTCTATGTATCCCCAACAGCTTAGCATGGTTCACAATCTAATTGAAAAAAATATAAATCTGTTGTATGGATCTTTGACATTTTTCCATACAACAGCTCCAGTTGACACATTTGATTCACGCAAACAAACAAAAGAGACTAATACCATTTATTTAAATATTCTGTCACTGATACATCACAGCTTATTCTGGCCTCAATAACTTAAACAATAAAAAAAATAATGAATCCTTCGGTGTATTGCAGGCTTATCTGTATGGACGGTACAAATACAGCTCAGCAGTAATCAGTTCTAAACTACAAGACCCAATAAAAGAAAAGGGTCCTGTATAAAGAAGGTGCCTACCTTAAGTAATAATGTCAAAAGTAAATTCAGAGGCACTAAACTGCCCACTGTCTCAGAGTTTGATCATTCTCATCTCACACAGAGTACATTTTTGCCAGTGAGTCAAGTGTCATCTTGCCTTTTCAACCTGCTCTGACAGATTTCCCTCAGCTTATTCAAAGCAAGGCACACTCGCAGTGTAAGGTGCTACATGGACTATTCTCCTGATGCTGTGCAGATCCCATGTGAATGAAGGGGAGGTGGCTTGAGATAATTTTGGCATTGTCAATTGTTTGCTTTCTGAGGGCACAATGTGTGATCCAAATATCTCTGAGCCGAACCAAGTTCGTGTTGCTGCAACCTTTCAATGTAGCACCAGTAACCCTTCTGACTATTGCATTTATTGTGTTATTGCTAACTCCATCGATAATGACACTACCAGTACTGCCTAACAATACTGGTAGTGTTATTATTGCTGGAGTTAGCAATAAGACAACAATTTCCACTGTCGTAGCCTTTCCTTAATTCAATCTCTCTTCTAAGGGATACAAATAACCCAGATTAGACCTCCATGATGAAAGCCATGCAGTTGACTTACACCCCAAAGGCGATCCAAGCGAAAACTCCCAAACTGTCATTCACAGATGGCAAATATTTGATCTTTAACTCTTTAGTTCATAAATCAGGTTTGGGATTCCTTCCAAACTATAGAATTCCATGTAACACAAAATGTGATCAAATGTGTGATATGGTAAGATGAAAAGAAAAAATCACGAATGTTGGAAATCTAAACTAAGAACAGAAGATACTGGAAAGAAAAAAAGCTTCAGGTTTTTGACGTGAAATCCTTCACATCTGACACTTTGGCACCGATATTTACTGGGCGGGAATGGGGCTGCCCGTCGGCCGGTGGGAAACCCGGCAGCCGGCCAGATTGAAGGCTGGGCCGGGGATTGCTTGGGTTGGTCCTCGGCAATTGAGAAGATCGAGAGTCGTGGTGGGTGGGGGGGTGGTGTCTCAGAATGCGGTGGAGAGGAGGGAGGGAGAGATCGCGGGGCAGGGAGATTGCTGGGGCAGTGAGGAAAGAGAGATCGTGGGGGTTCTGAGAGATCGTGGCAGGGGGTTGAGATTGTGGGGGCGTCCGAAAGATTACAGGGCGGGGGGAGAGATCACACAGGAGAGGTTGGCCGATCACTGCGGGTACAGAGGAGAAATGTCGGAGGATTGCGGAGAGGGAGGTAGATTGCAGAAGGTTTTTGCTTGAAGTGCCGAGGAGAAGTACTCCTGCTCCTCCTGGCCCATAAACAGTTGTGCAAAAGGACGTATCTGCTGAATCTGGCAGCTCCTTCCTCCTTTCTGTTGTCGGGTTTCCAAAGCTCTGGAAAACCCGGCCCACAGCCATCAAATTAAAATTGCTGATAAAATCTGAGGCACGAAGCCTTAATTAAATGTTATATTTATTGACTCGCCTCTCAGGTGCGGGTTACTCATACATCCCCAAACGCGCCCCCGCCCCCCCCACCCCGGTTAAATTGGAAGTAACATAGAAAATAGGTGCAGGAGCAGGCCATTCGGCTTTTTGAGCCTGCACCATCATTCAATATGATCATGGCTGATCATGCAACTTCAGTACCCCGCTCCTGCCTTTTCTCCATACTCCTTTAGCTGTAAGGGCCACATCTAACTCCCTTTTGAATATATCCAACGAACTGGACTCAATAACTTTCTGTGGTAGAGAATTCCATAGGTTCACAATTCTCTGGGTGAAAAAGTTTCTCCTCATCTCGGTGCTATATGGCTGACTCCTTCAGTAGGTGTGTCCCCGTTGGATTAGGCTCAGGTTATCCATAGTTAGCAATTTAACCTAAACCCTTCGACACAGTACCATACATCCTGGGGGTGGGCGGGGTTGCTGTGTGTTAAAATGACCCATTTAATGTATGAAGTGTTATTTTCTTCCTAATGACCTATTGCTATCAAATTACGTGAAGGTGAGCTTTCTCTATGCCTGCTAGAATTGAATTTTGGCGAATATCTGCTTTGTTAAGAAATGCTACACTTGATTTCAGGAACTCTACTTCACAGAAGTTTGTGTAAGTGATACTTCAGGAATTGATGCTTGTGTCAGAATTAGGTTTAGGTGGACATAAAAGATGTCATGGCACTGTTTGAAGAAGACTAGGGAGTTCTCCTAGTGCCCTGCCTAATATTCATCCCTCAAGCAACATCACCAAAACAGATTAACTGCTCATTTTTGTGAATCGTTTGTTGGACTTTCTTTTGGGCAAATTGGCTGCTTTGGTTTGTCTTTATACCAATACTGAGTACAGTCGAAAAGTAATTAATTGGCTGTAAAATACTTTGTGTAAGAGAATAATTTGGCATTAGGGGTACCAGCGGGACAAGGGTTAAAGTGCTGGTTCCTGCACCGACCCATAAGGAGGTAAAAGGCCTTTCTTTGGCCTTGTACATTCCAGTACCAAGGCTCCAGAAGTTATTAATTCAATAATATTCCAACAGGATACGCTGTGAGAACCTAAACAGACATTGATAAGACCTTGCAAAGAGGCTCGAGGCAGACTCACGGGCATCAAGGAGAATCAACAAATTCTGACCTAATGAAGTCATTCTAGTCACGGCCTAAGGTGGTCACGAGGGCCTTGGCCTGTCAATCCAAAGTAGCACTAATAAGGTAGTCCAATTAGAGAAGTAGCACTGATAAGGTAGTCCAATTAGAGATCTAGGGAGGTCTTACCAGGGAATGGAGGGGTTTTTGAAATGTATAAAAGTTGTATGATTGTGCTGTTCGGGGAGCATCTCCACTCACAGTCAGCTGTGATGAGAGGTGTTCCTGGACGTTCGTAATAAAAGATCGTTATACCTTGCCATTCATAGAAACATAAGAAAATAGGTGCAGGAGTAGGCCATTCGGCCCTTCTAGCCTGCACTGCCATTCAATGAGTTCATGGCTGAACATGCAACTTCAGTACCCCATTCCTGCTTTCTCGCCATACCCCTTGATCCCCCTAGTAGTAAGGACTTCATCTAACTCCTTTTTGAATATATTTAGTGAATTGGCCTCAACAACTTTCTGTGGTAGAGAATTCCACTCTCTGGGTGAAGAAGTTTCTCCTCATCTCGGTCCTAAATGGCTTACCCCTTATCCTTAGACTGTGACCCCTGGTTCTGGACTTCCCCAACATTGGGAACATTCTTCCTGCATCTAACCTGTCTAAACCAGTCAGAATTTTAAACGTTTCTATGAGGTCCCCTCTCATTCTTCTGAACTCCAGTGAATACAAGCCCAGTTGATCCAGTCTTTCTTGATAGGTCAGTCCCGCCATCCCAGGAATCAGTCTGGTGAACCTTCGCTGCACTCCCTCAATAGCAAGAATGACCTTCCTCAGGTTAGGAGACCAAAACTGTTCACAATACTCCAAGTGTGGCCTCACCAAAGCCCTGTACAACTGTAGCAACACCTCCCTGCCCCTGTACTCAAATCCCCTCGCTATGAAGGCCAACATGCCATTTGCTTTCTTAACCGCCTGCTGTACCTGCATGCCAACCTTCAATGACCGGTGTACCATGGCACCCAGGTCTCGTTGCACCTCCCCTTTTCCTAATCTGTCACCATTCAGATAATAGTCTGTGTCTCTGTTTTTACCACCAAAGTGGATAACCTCACATTTATCCACATTATACTGCATCTGCCATGCATTTGCCCACTCACCTAACCTATCCAAGTCGCTCTGCAGCCTCATAGTATCCTCCTCGCAGCTCACACTGCCACCCAACTTAGTGTGATCCGCAAATTTGGAGATACTACATTTAATCCCCTCGTCTAAATCATTAATGTACAATGTAAACAGCTGGGGCCCCAGCACAGAACCTTGCGGTACCCCACTAGTCACTGCCTGCCATTCTGAAAAGTACCCATTTACTCCTACTCTTTGCTTCCTGTCTGACAACCAGTTCTCAATCCATGTCAGCACACTACCCCCAATCCCATGTGCTTTAACTTTGCACATTAATTTCTTGTGTGGGACCTTGTCGAAAGCCTTCTGAAAGTCCAAATATACCACATCAACTGGTTCTCCCTTGTCCACTCTACTGGAAACATCCTCAAAAAATTCCAGAAGATTTGTCAAGCATGATTTCCCTTTCACAAATCCATGCTGACTTGGACCTATCATGTCACCTCTTTCCAAATGCGCTGCTATGACATCCTTAATAATTGATTCCATCATTTTACCCACTACTGAGGTCAGGCTGACCGGTCTATAATTCCCTGTTTTCTCTCTCCCTCCTTTTTTAAAAAGTGGGGTTACATTGGCTACCCTCCACTCGATAGGAACTGATCCAGAGTCAATAGAATGTTGGAAAATGACTGTCAATGCATCCGCTATTTCCAAGGCCACCTCCTTAAGTACTCTGGGATGCAGTCCATCAGGCCCTGGGGATTTATCGGCCTTCAATCCCATCAATTTCCCCAACACAATTTCCCGACTAATAAGGATTTCCCTCAGTTCCTCCTCCTTACTAGACCCTCTGACCCCTTTTATATCTGGAAGGTTGTTTGTGTCCTCCTTAGTGAATACTGAACCAAAGTACTTGTTCAATTGGTCTGCCATTTCTTTGTTCCCCGTTATGACTTCCCCTGATTCTGACTGCAGGGGACCTACGTTTGTCTTTACTAACCTTTTTCGCTGCTATTTCTGGCCAATTTGTATGCCACTTCCTTGGCTTTAATACAATCCCTGATTTCCCTTGATAGCCACGGTTGAGCCACCTTCCTTTTTTTATTTTTACGCCAGACAGGAATGTACAATTGTTGTAGTTCATCCATGCGGTCTCTAAATATCTGCCATTGCCCATCCACAGTCAACCCTTTAAGTATCATTCGCCAATCTATCCTAACCAATTCACGCCTCATACCTTCAAAGTTACCCTTCTTTAAGTTCTAGACCATGGTCTCTGAATTAACTGTTTCATTCTCCATCCTAATGCAGAATTCACCATATTATGGTCACTGTTTCCCAAGGGGCCTCGCACAACAAGATTGCTAATTAATCCTCTCTCATTACACAATTTGTCTCTGTCTGCTAACTCCGGGGCTGTTACGCGGGTTGGGGTGAGCTTCGACCCTCTATATCAGGGGGCCCGCTCGTGGGAGGAGAAGCCTTCCCATTTTCCCTTAAATTTTGGGACACCTTGAGGGGTTGAAAGGCAATTTACAAGTTCCAGTTTAATGAATACTGATATACAAATGATGAGCATTTGTTCTTCCGTATGACAGCACTTGCCTTATTCACATGGTCAACGATGTTGGGCTCTTCCTTGTCTGATCTATTGTAAAATTGTAAGTTCACTGAGGGTCAAAATATCATATTGGGGGGCAGGGGGGCTCAGGGACAACTTTCAGTTGCATTTTTGTGGGATTATTACCATGATTATTACCATGACAACCACTTGTGTGGGTTTCATTTTTGCACAGAAATGCAAATGCAAAATGAATGGCACAGCTGTATCTAGTGGGGTTTATAGTGGGTTTTATATGCAGGAATGCCTTTTTAACCTGGCTGAAATAATAATGAGTCGACACCACTGTTAAATTGTTCATATTTATTCAAGTCCTATTGTTTCCAAGATAGGTTGCGAGTTAGATTAATATTCTGCAGTGCTTGGAATCAAGAGAAGTAACTGAGCACACACATGGTGGTGACCATCTTTGCCCAACAGAGGATGAGAACATTACTGACCTCATTCCACCCCCATTAGGTTTAACAAGTAGGCCTGAGTAAAACAAGAAGCTAGAAAGTGCTGGCAGAGTAATTGCTTGTGTTTCGAGCGACATTGTTGCTATTCCAAAAATCAATTAACCACATAAGTGAAAAAGAAGAGGGAAAAAAGCTGCCTTTTGTTCAGGCCTTGTTAAGATAATGAATGAAAGTATGCACGTTGCCATTGATCACTACTGGACTGCTAGGCAACCAGATGAAGATTACAATAAAATTTGATGCAAATAATTTTCTACCACACCTCCCCTCTCCCCTGTGTGTAGACTGTCAGAGATTTGTGGCTCCTTGTGTGCATGATACAAAGATGATTGCGGTATATTAATCACAGTGTTTGATCACAGTGTTCCAAAATAACTTTTCAATCGTAATTAAATGCATGATCCTTTTTTTTAACACCAATATTGCACTGCCATTGACAGTGATAAATTAAATTGCACCAAAAATAATCTCAGGAGATGATAATATAGCCTTGGCACGTTGACAGACAATGCAACACGTTTTGTCCATGTGCTGGTGGTGCACTGTTTCCAGCAGGGATACAGTCTTCACTTGCTTCTTCTGTCATTGACACAGATAGCCTCTGCAAAGTTTGCATTACTGGTATGTGACTAATTCTTTGAAAAGCGCGTTCTAAACATCATGGTGCATCCCTTGAGCTTTCTTTCTTTTTCTTGATAATACGTAAATCTCAGCAGAAGAAATGAAATAAATGAACAACTTTATAGAAATTGTAATTATTTTTTTTAAATTGAGAAGCAAGAAACAAATGCAGAGCTCATATCACAGGACGTCACCAAGATTGAAAAGAACAGGAAACAGGACATCGAGTGATGACAAGCCGTCGAAATAGTCGGAGACAGGGACAGACTGCGAGAGATAAGGAGCTCTGAAGTTTTGAGATACTGGAAAGAAAATGGCTTAGAGTAAGAGATCGTGTAGTGAGTAAGAACAAAGTGATTGCTTGATATAAAACAGATTTGGATTTTATGCCAAGCACCCACTGCTCCAATTTTGAACGATAACTTTCATTCTCAAAAGTATTCTTTGAACAAAAGCCAAATACTGCGGTTGATAGAAATCTGAGATTAAATAAAACCAGAAAATGCTGGGAACCCTCAGCAGGTCAGGCAGCATCTGTGGAGAGAGAATCAGAAAGAAAGACTTGGATTTATATAGAGCCATTCACAACCACCAGATGTCACAAAGCGCTTTGCAGCCAATGAAGTGCTTTTGGAGTTGTCGTCACTGTGGTAATGTGGGAAATAATAACATAAGAACATAAGAAATAGGAGCAGGAGTAGGCCATATGGCCCCTCGAGCCTGCTCCGCCATTTAATACGATCATGGCTGATCTGATCATGGACTCAGGTCCACTTCCCTGCCCGCTCTCCATTACCCCTTATTCCCTTATTGTTTAAGAAGCTGTCTATTTCTGTCTTAAATTTATTCAATGTCCAAGCTTCCACAACTCTCTGAGGCAGTGAATTCCACAGATTTACAACCCTCTGAGAGAAGAAATTTCTCCTCATCTCAGTTTTAAATGGGCGGGCCCTTATTCTAAGATTATACCTCCTAGTTCTAGTCTCCCCTATCAGTGGAAACATCCTCTCTGCATCCACCTCATCAAGCCCCCTCATAATCTTATACGATTCGATAAGATCACCTCTCATTCTACTGAATTCCAATGAGTAGAGGCCCAACCTACTCAACCTTTCCTCATAAGTCAACCCCCTCATCTCCAGAATCAACCTAGTGAACCTTCTCTGAACTGCCTCCAAAGCAAGTATATAATTTCGTAAATATAGAAACCAAAACTGGACGCGGTATTCCAGGTGTGGCCTCACCAATATCCTGTACAACTGGAGCAAGATTTCCCTGCTTTTATACTCCATCCCCTTTGCATTAAAGGCCAAGATTCCATTGGCCTTCCAGATCACTTGCTGTACCTGCATACTAACCTTTTGTGTTTCATGCACAAGTACCACCAGGTCCCGCTGTACTGCAGCACTTTGCAATCTCTCCATTCAAATAATAACTTGCTCTTTGATTTTTTTTCTGCCAAAGTGCATGACCTCACACTTTCCAACATTATAATCCATCTGCCAAATTTTTGCCCACTCACTTAGCCTGTCTATGTCCTTTTGCAGATTTTTTTGTGTCCTCCTCACACATTGCTTTCCTCCCATCTTTGTATCGTCAGCAAACTTGGCTACATTACATCCCTTCCTCCAAGTCGTTAATATAGATTGTAAACAGTTGGGGTCCCAGCACTAATCCCTGTGGCACTCCACTGGTTACTGATTGCCAACCCGAGAATGAACCTTTTGTCACTAATCTCTGTTTTCTGTTCGTTACCAATCCTCTATCTATGGTAATATATTACCCCCAATCCCGTGAACTTTTATCTTGTGCAGTAACCTTTTATGTGACACCTTGTCGAATGCCTTCTAGAAGTCCAAATACACCACATTCACTGGTTCCCCTTTATCCACCCTGTTCGTTACATCTTCAAAGAATTCCAGTAAATTTGTCAAGCATGACTTTCCCTTCATAAATCCATGCTGACTCTGCCTGACTGAATTATGCTTTTCCAAATGTCTTGCTACTGCTTCTTTAATAATGGATTCCAACATTTTCCCAACCACAGATGTTAAGTTAACTGGCGCATAGCAAGCTCCTACAAACAGCAAACAGAGGAAACAAGGGTTGTGCCAAATGATATATACTTCAATGCAAGGAGTATAGCGAATAAGGCAGATGAGCTGAGAGCACAGGTAGACACTTGGGAGTATGACATTATATCCATTACAGAGACATGGCTGAAAGAGGAGCAGGTTTGGCAGCTCAATATTCCTGGTTATAGGATTTTTAGACAAGACAAAGAGGGGGGTAAAAAGGGGGGGTGGGGTTCACAGTATTCATTAAAGAAACAATTACAGCTGTGAGGAGGGATGATATGTTAGAGGGATCATCAAATGAGGCCATATGGGTTGAACTGAAAAATAAAAAAGGGGCGATCACACTGCTGAGCCTGCATTATAGATGTGGAAGCAAGTCATCCCCGATTCGAGGGACTGCCTATGATGATGATTATAGACCCCCAAACAGTGGGAGGGAGATAGAAGAGCAAATATGTAGGCAAATTTCTGTGAAGTCCAAAAACCATAGCGCAGTAATAGTAGGGGATTTCAACTATCCTAATATTGATTGGGACAAATATAGTGTGAAGGGTATAGAGGGTGCAGAATTCCTAAAATGCATTCAAGAGAACTTTTTTAGTCATTATGTAACAAGCCCAACACAGGAGGGGGAAGTTCTGGATTTAGTTTTGGGGAATGAAGTTGGGCAGGTGGAAGGGGTATCAGTGGAAGAGCACTTGGGTGCCAGTGACCATAATTCAGTCAGATTCAAGGTAGTTATGGATAAGGATAAGGACAGACCAGGAATAAAATTACCAAATTGGGGAAAAGCTAACTTTGCTAAGTTGAGAAATTATTTGGCCACAGTGGACTGGAAACGGCTACTTAAAGGTAAATCAGTGTCAGAACAGTGGGAGGCATTCAAGGAGGAGATCCGGAGGGCTCAGGCCAAACATGTGGCCTTAAATAAAAAGGGTGGGAGTAACAATTCTAGAGCCCCCTGGATGTCTAGGGACTTACAGGGGAGGATAAAGGGAATCTTATGTCATATACTGATGGCTAAATACTGTAGAATCTCTTGAGGAATATAGAAAGTTCAAAGGTGAAATTAAAAAAGATATTAGGAATGCTAAGAAAGAGCATGAACGTTTCTTGGCAAGTAAAATAAAGAAAAACCCAAAGATGTTTTATAAATATATTAAGAGCAAGATGATAACTAAAGAAAAGGTAGGGCCTATTAGAGACCATGAGGGTAATCTGTGTGTGGAGGCAGAAGATGTGGGTATGGTTAATGAATACTTTGTGTCTGTTTTCACAAAGGAAAGGGGCAATGCAGATACTGCTATCGAGGATGAGTGCGAAATTCTGGATGAAATAAACATAGTGAGAGAGGAGGTATTAAGGGGTTTAGCAGCTTTGAAAATGTATAAGTCCCCAGGCCTGGATGAAATGCATCCCAGGCTGTGGAGCAAAGTGAAAGAAGAAATAGCAGAGGCCTTGACCATCTTTTTCCAGTCCTCTTTGAATTCAGGCATGGTGCCGGAGGACTGGAGGACTGCTAATGTGGTACCCTTGTTTGAAGGGAGATAGGCCGAGTAATTACAGGCCTGTCAGCCTAACCTCAGTGGTGGGAAAATGATTGGAAAAAATTCTGAAGGACAGAATAAACCTACATTTAGAAAGGCAAGGATTAATCAGGGGACAGTCAGCACGATTTGTGAAGGGAAGATTGTGTTTGACTAACCTGATTGAATTTTCGAGGAGGTAACCAGGAGGGTCGATGAGGGTAGTGCGTATGATGTAGTGTATGTGGACTTTAACAAAGCTTTTGATAAGGTCCCACATGGCAGACTGATCACAAAGGTAAAAGCCCATGGAATTCAGGGCAAAGTGGCAAGTTAGATCCAAAATTGGCTTTGAGGTAGGAAGCAAAGGGTAATGGTTGATGGATATTTTTGTGACTGGAAGAATGTTTCCAGTGGGGATCCGCAGGGCTCAGTACTGGGTCCCTTGCTTTTTGTGGTATACATCAATGATCTAGATTTGAATATGGGGGTATGATTAAGAAGTTTGCAGATGACACTAAAATTGGCTGTGTGGTTAATAATGAAGAGGAAAGTCATGGACTGCAGGAGGATATCAATCTACTGGTCAGGTGGGCAGAACAGTGGCAAATGGTATTTAATTCAGAGAAGTGTGAGATAATGCACTTGGGGAGGGCTACTAAGGAAAGAGTATACACATTAAAGGTCACCATCATCATCATGGCCACTTAGAAGTGTAGATGAACAAATGGACCTTGGAGTGCTTGTCCACAGATCCCTGAAAGTAGCAGGCCAGGTGGATAAGGTGGTTAAGAAGGCAAACGGAATACTTGCCTTTATTGGCCGAGGCATAGAATACAAGAGCAGGGAGGTTATGCTTAAATTGTATAATACACTGGTTAGGCCACAGCTGGAATACTGCGTGCAGTTCTTGTCGCCGTATTATAGGAAGAACATGATTGCACTGGAGAGGGTGCAGAAGAGATTTACGAGGATGCTGCCTGGTCTGAGCTATGAGGACAGATTGGATAGGCTGGGTTTGTTCTCCTTGGAACAGAGGAGGCTGAGAGGAGACCTCATTGAGGTGTATAACATTTTGAGGGTCTGGATACAGTGGATAGCAAGGGCCTATTTTCCTTGGTGGAGGTGTCACTTACAAGGGGGCATAGGTTTAAGGTGGTTGGTGGAAGGTTTGGAGGGGATTTGAGGGGAAGCTTCTTCACGCAGAGGGTTGTGGGATTCTGGAACTCACAGCCTGGAAAGGTGATAGAAACCCTCACCACGTTTAAAAGGTGCTTCGATGGGCACTTAAAGTGCGACCTAGAGCTGGTAAGTGGGATTAGACTGGATAACCTCTTGTTGGCTGGCGCAGATACGATGGTAAGTACTTCAGGGAATCTAATACGGCCAGAGTGGTCTCCTGGACTAGTTTTGACCGCCTGGATGGGTCGGAGAGGAATTTTCCCAGATTTTTTACCCCAATTTTATCTTTTTTTATCTTTTTTTGCCTCTCCGCATGGCTCTGGGTCGGGTGAAGTGTAAAATTTTGCGATACATGCGGTATTACAGTTGTGTGGGGCAGACTGGTTGGGCTGGGTGCTCTTTACCTGTCCGCTATTGTTCATTGTTCATAGGTTTATATGTAACCTTCAGGGTTGCTGACCGACGGTCGTGTGGCTCTTTGTCGGCCGGCGCGGACACGATGGATCGAAATGGCCTCCTTCTGCCCTGTAAATTTCTATGTTTCTATGTAAAAGAGCCTATGGAAAATTGGACTCCTCATTAAGGTGTAAATCTACATGTTTGGAGCTGAGCCATGTTTCTAGTCCCCCAGGACCTGTTCCATTCCTGCACCACCATTCCTCAGTGACCAGGAAATCCCCCATTTCCTTGAATGTTTTTCTTTAAGTTTCTTCAATATTATACTCCATCAAATACAAAGCTCAAGAATGTATCATTTATCATTGGTACAAAATATATTTGCTGAAATTTTGAATAAATGGATAAACTTGTTTGGATGCAGTGCTCAAAAAGTAGATATTAATTACTTGTTAAGGATGCTCCTTTAAAAAAGTGTTCAAAAGCTTAAAGAATATCTGCTATGGTTGCTATGTGTTAATGAGTTCATTAATAACTTGGGATGTTCCAATATTGCCAATTTCTAGTGATGAGGCTGTTTATGATGTTGAATCAGAGAGACCTTAGGAAAGTTTCACACATAGTCAACTGTAATTTTGCTTTCTGTGTATTACATTATCAATGCAACTAATGCAGAGCTGTGCGTACTATGGTTTTGCAGACCACTGTGGAAAAGGTTCACACATGTAGTGTTGCTGGACTGTGACACTGTACATTGCACAGGTCTTGGAAAAGATTTGACAGATATTACCAAATACGGACATGCTGTACAATGCTGTTCAATGCATTTGTTTCCCTGCTGTTCACAGAAGTCAGCTTATCAAGGTTCACTTCACTTACACTCTTCAGCTAAGTCAAATTCATAGATATGAATCACTCTGAATTGGTATATTTTAAATAGCTGTCTCAGTACAGAGAGAAAAAGCCAGATTGTGGCCATTAGGGCTGTTATAAAATTTAATGGTAGTGACTGAATAACCTTGAATAAATGCTTTTCATCATTGTTCATTTTTACATGTTGTATATGAGAATGATATATTTTTATTCATTCTCAGGATGTAGGCAATGGTGCTAAGGCCAGCATTTATTGCCCATCTCTAGTGCCCTAAGAAGGTAGTGGAGGGATTTATTATTGAACCGCTGCAGGCCATGTGGTGAAGGTGCCCCCACAATGCTGTTAGGTAGGGCGCACCAGGAATTTCAACCAGCAACAATGAAGGAACAGCAATATATGTTCAAATTTGGTAGGAAGAATGAGGAGAGACATTACATGATAAATGGTACAATTTTAAAGAGGGGTGCAAGAAGAGAGAGGCCTGGGGGTACTTGTGCACATATCTTTGAAGGTGTCAGAACAGGTTAATAAAGCATCCAGGGCATTGTAAATAGAGAGTACAAAAGCCAGGACGTTATACTAACTCTATGCAAAACACCAGTTCGGCCCGAGCTCGAGTATTGTGTCCAATTCTGGGCACCACACTTTAGGAAGGATGTGAAGGCTTTTGAGAGGGTACAGAAGAGATTTACTAGAATGGTTCCAGGGATGAGGGAATGCAGTTACGTGGATAGACTGGAGAAGCTGGGGTTGTTCTCCTTCGAGCAGAGAAGGCTAAGAGAAGATTTGATAGAGGAGTTTAAAATCGTGAAGAGTTTAGATAGAGTAAATAAAGAGAAACTATTTCCAAGGGCTGAAGAGTCGATAACCAGAGGGCACAGATTGAAGGTGATTGGCAAAAGGACCAGAGGAGACATGAGGTAAAACCTTTTTCTGCAACGAGTGCCAGATAGGGTGGTGGCTACAGATTCAATAGTAGCCTTCAAAAGGAAATTGGATGAATTGCTGGTCACGGGAATGTGGGAAGGGAGGACCTTGAGATAATCACTATCTCTCGGGGGGTAGTGCTGGATAGGCTAATGGGACTCAAGGTAGACGAGTCCCCTGGTCCTGATGAAATGCATCCCAGGGTATTAAAAGAGATGGCGGAAGTTATAGCAGATGCATTCGTTATAATCTACCAAAATTCTCTGGACTCTGGGGAGGTACCAGCAGATTGGAAAGCAGCTAATGTAACGCCTCTGTTTAAAAAAGGGGGGCAGACAAAAGGCAGATAACTATAGGCCGGTTAGTTTAACATCTGTAGTGGGGAAAATGCTTGAAGCTATCATTAAGGAAGAAATAGCAGGACATCTAGATAGGAATAGTGCAATCAAGCAGATGCAACATGGATTCATGAAGGGGAAATCATGTTTAACTAATTTACTGGAATTCTTTGAGGATATAACGAGCATGGTGGATAGAGGTGTACCGATGGATGTGGTGTATTTAGATTTCCAAAAGGCATTCGATAAGGTGCCACACAAAAGGTTACTGCAGAAGATAAAGGTACGTGGAGTCAGAGGAAATGTATTAGCATGGATAGAGAATTGGCTGGCTAACAGAAAGCAGAGAGTCGAGATAAATGGGTCCTTTTCGGGTTGGAAATCGGTGGTTAGTGGTGTGCCACAGGGATCGGTGCTGGGACCACAACTATTTACAATATACATAGATGACCTGGAAGAGGGACAGAGTGTAGTGTAACAAAATTTGCAGATGACACAAAGATTAGTGGGAAAGCGGGTTGTGTAGAGGACACAGAGAGGCTGCAAAGAGATTTAGATAGGTTAAGCGAATGGGCTAAGGTTTGGCAGATGGAATACAATGTCGGAAAATGTGAGGTCATCCACCTTGGGAAAAAAAAACAGTAAAAGGGAATATTATTTGAATGGGGAGAAATTACAACATGCTGTGGTGCAGAGGGACCTGGGGGTCCTTGTGCATGAAACTCTTTTGAGTTTATCTGTGAAAACATAAAACATTAAACGGTGCCACCCGACCTGGGTGACACTCCAGACATTTACAAGGCCCTTTTTTTTCCCCCTTTTTTGTGTTTTTTTTTGTGTTTTTTCTTTTTTTTTTTGGTTTTTTTTTTTGGGCACTAAAATCACAATTTTTCCCCAGTGCCCCCTATAAAAGGGAAGGGGACACTAAAAGCACCGGCAATTAAAACAAATTAACTTTAAAACGTAAAATCAAATTAAAATTTGGTTGCCGGGCGTGATGATGCACTCCAGTCCCTCCGGTGCCCACCTCTCGCGGAAGGCCGCGAGCGTACCGGTGGACACCGCGTGCTCCATCTCCAAGGACACCCTGGACCGGATGTAAGAGCGGAAGAGAGGCAGGCAGTCAGGTTGAACGACCCCCTCGACCGCCCGCTGCCTGGACCGGCTGATGGCACCCTTGGCCGTGCCCAGGAGCAGTCCTACGAGGAGGCCTTCGGACCTACCCGCTCCCCTCCGCACAGGGTGCCCAAAGATCAGGAGAGTGGGACTGAAGTGCAGCCAGAATTTCAGGAGCAGCCCCTTCAAATAGTGGAACAGGGGCTGCAACCTCGTGCATTCAATAAAAACATGGAACACGGACTCCTCCAGACCGCAGAAATTGCAGGCGGCCTGGGAGTCCGTGAACCGGCTTAAAAATTTATTGCACGGCACTGCTCCGTGCACCACCCTCCAGGCCAAGTCCCCGATGAATAGTGGGAGGACCCCTGCGTAGAGTGCCCTCCATCGGGGACCCCCGCCTCCTCCGGACGGCAAGATGGTACGCCATGGCGTGTCCGGACGGCCGGCGAGGATGGCAAAGTTGAGGGTGTGCAGGAGCAGCCCGTACAGGAAACCCCTCCGCGCGGAACTGAAAGGCACGGAGGGGATTTCCCCGAGGCGGCTCAAGTTGTGAGGCGCCGGCCCCCGAGGGAGGTTCCGGGGTTTGGCGCCGATGAGGAATTCCGTCCGGACGGGGGTCAGTTCGGACGGGATCTCCCCACGTGCTTGAGCCTCCTCGATACACCTAACGGAGTCAGGGCCCAGAGCTGTTTTTAGCGACTCGATGGCTTCGGCCGCGCGGCGGACGTTGGCAGAATTTAGGCGCCGCGCCAGCGTGACTGGCGCCATCCAGCCCGCTCCTCCGCCATCGAGCAGGTCCCTGACCCTGGTCACCTCACCAGCCACAGCCCTCTCTTCCGACCGCCACATAAAACCTCGGCCGTGGAGGTACGGATTCCCGAGCAGCGGCTCCTGCAGGACGGCCGCCACTCCAGCCGGCGGAGAGCTGCGCTTGGTGGAGACTTTGTTCCAGACCCTGATGAGTTCCCTGTAAAAGACAGGCAGCTCCCGGAGGGCGGTCCTGGCACCCCCCAAGTTCACAAACAGGAGCTGCGTGTCATAATTGAGGTCGAGCTGCTGGCGGAAGAAATACCTCGCCAGAGCACACCACCTAGGAGGGGGCTCGACGTAAAGGTATCTCTGCAGGGTCTGAAGACGGAAAGTCGCGAGCTGGGCGCTGACGCACACCAACGACTGACCGCCCTCCTCAAGCGGGAGACTCAAGACCGCGACAGAGACCCAGTGCTTCCTGTTGTTCCAGAAGAAGTCCACCAGCTTCTTCTGTATCTTGGCGACAAACGCAGGGGGAGGGGTCAAAGTGACCAGCCGGTACCACAGCATTGCGGCCACCAGCTGGTTTATGACTAGCGCTCGACCCCTGTAGGACAGCACTCGGAGCAGTCCTGTCCAGCGCCCTAGGCGAGCGGCGACCTTGGCCTCCAGCTCCTGCCAGTTCGCCGGCCAGGCTTCCTCGTCGGGGCTAAGGTAGACTCCCAGATAGAGGAGATGGGTCGTGCTCCAGGCAAAAGGCCTGAGCTCCTCCGGCAGGGAGTCCACCCGCCACTGACCCACCAGGAGTCCGGAACATTTCTCCCAGTTGATCCTGGCGGAAGACGCGGCCGAGTAAATCTCCTGGCACTCACGCATCCTCCGCAGGTCAGCGGGATCCTCTACCGCGAGGAGCACGTCATCGGCGTAAGCCGAGAGGACGACCTCCACGCCCGGCCCTTGCAGAGCCAGTCCCGTCAACCTCGTCCGCAAGAGGCGCAGGAAAGGCTCCACGCAAACGGCGTATAACTGGCCGGACATGGGGCATCCCTGGCGCACCCCTCTCCTAAAGCGAAGGGGCGCCGTCAAGGACCCGTTAACCTTAATCAGACACTCCGCGGCGGCGTACAAAAGTCGGATCCGGGCGACGAAATGCGTCCCGAACCCGAAAGCGCGCAGAGTTCCGAGCAGATAGTCGTGATCCACCCTGTCGAACGCCTTCTCTTGGTCGAGGGATAGGAAGGCGACCGACAGACCAGCCTCCTGGGAACAATGGATGAGGTCCCGGACCAGATGGATGTTGTCGTGGATTGTCCGGCCCGGGACCGTGTATGACTGGTCGGGGTGGATCATGTGGTCCAGCACGGCACCAAGGCGAGCAGACATCGCCCTGGCGAAGATTTTGTAGTCCGTGCTGAGGAGGGAGACCGGGCGCCAGTTCTTAAGGAGGCGGAGATCGCCCTTCTTAGGCAGCAGGACGATGACTGCCCTGCGCCAAGAGAGGGGCATCTCCCCGGTCGCCAGACTTTCCCCCAGGACCCGCGCGTAGTCGCTCCCCAGGACGTCCCAGAACGCCCTGTGGAACTCCACGGTCAGCCCGTCCAGCCCCGGGGATTTTCCCCTCGAGAGCCGGGCGAGGGCACCGGTCAGCTCCGCCAGGCTTAGCGGAGCTTCCAGATTTTCGGCGCCCTCCGGGCCGACCTTCGGCAGGTCCTCCCACAAAACTCTACGCGCTTCCTCGCTGGACGGATCCGGAGAGAACAGAGCCCCGTAATATTCACGGACCCTGTTGTTGACGCCCTCCGGATCCGAGACGAGAGAGCCGTCGTCGGCCAGCAGCGTCAAGAGCTGCTTACGGACACTCTGCCTTTTTTCCAGCGAGTAGAAGAAGGGGGAGCCGCGGTCCAGATCCCGCAGGAACCGGATCCGCGACCTCACGAACGCGCCTCGGGACCCGACGAGCTGCAGGTCCTTCAGCGCGGCCTTCTTCGCTTCGTACACCGTCCGCAGGGCCGGGTCCTGGACGACTTGACCGAGACGGGCTTCCAGGTCGAGCACCTCTTTTTCTAGGCGCCCGACTCTGGCCGCCCGCCTCTTGGTCGACCCCCTCGCGTACTCTTGACAGAAGACGCGGACGTGAGCCTTGCCCACGTCCCACCATAGCCTCAAGGAGGGGAAGCCCCCCTGCTTCCTTCTCCAGTCGGACCAGAATCGACGGAACGAGTCCTGGAACCGCACGTCCTCCAGCAGCCGGTTGTTAAAGTGCCAGTACGCGGACCCCGTCCTCGCGCGGAGCGAAGCGAGCTCCGCCCACACCAGGTGGTGGTCCGAGCACGGCACCGGCCGCATGGAGGCCGCCGGGACGCAGGAAACGTACGCCCGAGACACGTAAAGGCGGTCGACTCTAGACCATCCAACTCCAGGCCTCACCCAAGTAAAGGCGCTGGAGTCGGGGTGGAGATTTCGCCAGACGTCCACCAAGTCGAAGGACCCGACCAGGTCCCTCAACTTCTCCATCGCCGTCATGCACTGCGGGGCACCGGAGCGGTCCCTCGCCTCGAGGGTGCAGTTAAAATCCCCCCCGAGGACAATGCAGTCGCCAACGTCGACGGAGCCAAGAAGAGCGGACACCTCTTCAAAGAAGCGCGTTTGCTGCGGGCCGGGATGAGGGGCGTACACGTTCACGAGATGGAGCGGCACGTCCCCCAGGCGAACCGTTACGTGCAGCAAGCGGCCTGGCACGGGCTCCTCGACCCCCAAGATCTCCGGCTGAAAATGCGGGCCCAGCAAGATGGCCACCCCACTAGAAATGGCGGTGAGGTGGCTCATGCGGACCTCTCCTTGCCATTCCAGGAGCCACGTGGCTTCGTCTCCCGGAACGGTGTGGGTTTCTTGCAGGAAGCACACCGCATATTTCCCCTCCCGCAGGAGCGAAAAATTGTCAAATCTACGGCGTGCCCCTCTGCCGCCGTTGATGTTGAGGCTGGCTATGGTTATCTTCATGACAAAAGCATAGTGCAACCTCTACCTTAACCTATTGTGGGGGAGGGAGCAGAGTCTTTTGTTGAACTCCGCTCCCTCCGCAGCCCAGCGAGGAGTCCCTCGAGCTCGCGCAGCTCAAGGTGCTGCTCCTTTGTCAAGGGCCCGCCCGCGGCCAAGGTTTTAACGGCGGCGCGGACGGACCCCTTGATCAGCTCCGGCTCGGACCATTTTTCCAGGGCCAGTCGGGCTTGGTCGCGGCGACCCCGGCTCTGGGCCAAAAAGTCCCGGAGTTCCTTTGCAGGAACGAGGAGGGCCTCAGCGGCGGCCGCGAGCAGATCCACCGCCTCCCTGGCGGTGGTCTCTAGGTCTTCACCCGCGTCCCCCACCGAGTCCCCGTCCTCCTCCGGGAGGTGGCCGCCAGCAGCCGGCCCATCGACCGCACAAGGTACGGCAAATGAACCGGCCGCTCCAACCGGCCCTGGCACTGCCCCGATCCCACCCCCAGGATCGTCGGCAGAGGAGTCCCCACTGGGCTCTTTTAAAAATGGTGCTGGGTCGGGAAATGACAGCGGAAGGGGTTCCCCCTCCGCCCCAGGAACCGGAGAACAAGGAGAGACCCGGCCATAGGAAATCCCCAGGCCCTCCAAGTGCTCCAGCTCCAAAGTAAGGGGCGAGGGTGGGTGTTCCTCCCCCTCCCCGCTGCCACCCCCCGGCCCAGCATCTACAGTGTCATAATTATTTGTTTCATTCTCTGCCGGGTCGAGCAAATCCCGGGGGAAGTTGGGTAATAGCTGGGCGGGCTCAGGTTCGGCCTTTTCGGCCTCGCCCGCCTCAGTCCCCGGGACGCCCGGCCCGGCGGCTACGCATTCCTCCGCGGTCCCCACGCCCCCCACGACAGGCAGATCTTCCACTCCATCCCCGGGAGGCAGAGGCTGGGCAGCCTCAACTGTCTCACCCTCCCCGGGGAAAGACTCCTCGCGCCTGCAGCGCAATTTGGGGGCGCTGGTGGGGGACGCGGGACACGCGGCGGGCACCGCCTCCTCCGCGGAGGGATGTTGTTCCCCCTCCGCGTCATTGGGGCGGTGCCTCTTTTTGTTCCTGGGGGCGCGCGGAGTCAGGGAGACCTCCATGTCTGCCGAGGCCTCCCGCTCCGCCCCCCCCTTTTCCTTTTCTTGCCCGCGCCTGGGCCCCTCTGTGGTGGTATTCAAGGGCCCGGGCACGGGCTCGGGGCACCCCGCGCTCGCCGGTGACGGGGTTGGGCTGAGCGCGGTGGTCAAATTATCCGGCGCACTGAGGGGACCCGCCTCTTGATGTTTTGTCTTCTTCCGCGCCTTCTTTCCGGTCGGACGCTCTCCCTCCCCCCCGCCGGAGGCCCTGAAAACAAAGGCCTCCGACGATGCCCGCGCACCCATGGCTCCCGGCACGCGGACGCAACTAGGGGGAGGGGTGGCGGCGGCGCCAGCCTTGGCCGCCTTCGGTGGTTTGGCGGCCTTGGAGGCGGGGCAGTTCTTGCGAACGTGCCCCACCTCCCTGCAGGCATGGCACCGCACGCCGTCCGACGTCCAGAAGACGCGGTAGGCAGTCCCCTCGTGCACCACATTAAAATGACCTTCCGTCGTCTCCTCCCGCGCCAGCCGGACAAAGAGCTGGCGGCGGAAGGAGAACACGTGGCGCAGGCTGTTCTCCCTGAGGCCGAGCGGTATGGGGTTGATCCCTGACCTTACCTCCCCCAGTTGTTGTAGGTGAGGGAGGAGGAGCTCAGCGGAAACAAAGGGCGGGACGTTTGAAACGATGACCCTCTGCGCGGTGGCCTCGAGAGGGTCCACCGGCAGGAACGTCCCGCCCACCGTGAGCCCCTTTTCAAGGGCCAGGGACACCGCCCGCTCCGACCCCAGGAAGAACACGGCCTTCCCAGACATCTTGGAGGCTGCGACAATGGCCGAGGGGCCGACTACCCCAGCCATCGCCCGCACGCACTCCTCAATGCTCATTGTGGGGTGAGTGTAGCTCTTGACCCCGTGTTTCCTGGTTATAAGTCTGAATGGTGGCAGGGCAGCGGGTGGCGCAGGAGGTGCCGTGGATGTGGACACCGCCTGCGCATACGTCCTTGCTGGCCCTGCCACCGGCGTGGATGGGGTCGCCATCACGGGGTCCCTTTAAGGGCTACACCCACCCCAAAGTCACAGGCCTTAATGGTCTTTAATGGCCTCTTATGTTAACTGAGCAGAGGAGCCCCTAAACGAGGCACCTCTCCCCTCGTTGACAATTGGGGAGAGGCCTTGCTCCCTCTGCTCAGTTGTCTTAATTGGTTTTGTTTTTTTGTTTTTTTTTTTGTAAATTTGGAAGGAAGAGGCCTCAGAGAGAGAGGGGAGAAACAGAGTAGCAGAGAAAGAGAGAGGGGGGTGGGAAGGGGGGGGGGGGACTGCGAGGGCAGGTCTCCCCTCGCAGCTGTGGGTGGGTGCACTCCCCAGATGGCAAAACACAAAAGTCTTTGGGGTGGTCTTCAGGTGGGGGGAGAAGATGTCTTCACCTGGGGTAGCTGGAGCCACCAGGCACTCCTAACGATCTTTAATTGGGTGTTTAAGAAAAACAACAATCTTCAGCCTGGTAGCTCCAGCTATCCCAGGCTAGGCAAATGTGGGGGGTGGGGGGGGGTTCCAATTGTGGGGGGGGGCCTAGTTGTAAGCAAGGCCCCCACACACACTACCACACACACACACACCCCCCGCGATGTTCCGGCCCTCAGTGGTCTTCTTTCCTCCCCCCACCGAAACAACAAAGTCTTTTTGGGAAATGCACCCACACCCACCTGTAGAATGTAGAGTCTCCCTCCTTCCACACTGGATGTTGGTTGTTGTGGTTTTTCCCCCTCTCTCCAACTCCTTGCAGGATGGTAAAGATGTTGCAAAGTTCTCTGCTTTCTCCTCCTCTCCCTCTGGTTAAAGTTGTAGTGAAGCCCCTTCCTTCCTTCTATTCCTGGGCTGGTCTCAGGGCTCTCCAGGCAGGAGCTCAAGTTGCTTGCTGCTTCCCTCACTGCTCACAGCTCCCACTGAGCAGGACACGCCTCTACTGCTCCACAATTGGTCCTTGTGCTTGAAACTCTTTTGAGTTTATCTGCGAAAACATAAAACATTAAAGAGTGCCACCCGACCTGGGTGACACTCCAGACATTTACAAGGCCCTTTTTTTCCCCCCTTTTTTTGTTTTTTTTTGTGTTTTTCTTTTTTTGGTTTTTTTTTGGGCACTAAAATCACAATTTTTCCCCAGTGCCCCCTATAAAAGGGAAGGGGACACTAAAAGCACCGGCAATTAAAACAAATTAACTTTAAAACGTAAAATCAAATTAAAATTTGGTTGCCGGGCGTGATGATGCACTCCTCCTTGTGCTTGAAACTCTTTTGAGTTTATCTGTGAAAACATAAAACATTAAACGGTGCCACCCGACCTGGGTGACACTCCAGACATTTACAAGGCCCATTTTTTTTTTCCCCCTTTTTTGTGTTTTTTTTTGTGTTTTTTCTTTTTTTTTTTTTTTGTTTTTTTTTGGGCACTAAAATCACAATTTTTCCCCAGTGCCCCCTATAAAAGGGAAGGGGACACTAAAAGCACCGGCAATTAAAACAAATTAACTTTAAAACGTAAAATCAAATTAAAATTTGGTTGCCGGGCGTGATGATGCACTCCAGTCCCTCCGGTGCCCACCTCTCGCGGAAGGCCGCGAGCGTACCGGTGGACACCGCGTGCTCCATCTCCAAGGACACCCTGGACCGGATGTAAGAGCGGAAGAGAGGCAGGCAGTCAGGTTGAACGACCCCCTCGACCGCCCGCTGCCTGGACCGGCTGATGGCACCCTTGGCCGTGCCCAGGAGCAGTCCTACGAGGAGGCCCTCGGACCTACCCGCTCCCCTCCGCACAGGGTGCCCAAAGATCAGGAGAGTGGGACTGAAGTGCAGCCAGAATTTCAGGAGCAGCCCCTTCAAATAGTGGAACAGGGGCTGCAACCTCGTGCATTCAATAAAAACATGGAACACGGACTCCTCCAGACCGCAGAAATTGCAGGCGGCCTGGGAGTCCGTGAACCGGCTTAAAAATTTGTTGCACGGCACTGCTCCGTGCACCACCCTCCAGGCCAAGTCCCCGATGAATAGTGGGAGGACCCCTGCGTAGAGTGCCCTCCATCGGGGACCCCCGCCTCCTCCGGACGGCAAGATGGTACGCCATGGCGTGTCCGGACGGCCGGCGAGGATGGCAAAGTTGAGGGTGTGCAGGAGCAGCCCGTACAGGAAACCCCTCCGCGCGGAACTGAAAGGCACGGAGGGGATTTCCCCGAGGCGGCTCAAGTTGTGAGGCGCCGGCCCCCGAGGGAGGTTCCGGGGTTTGGCGCCGATGAGGAATTCCGTCCGGACGGGGGTCAGTTCGGACGGGATCTCCCCACGTGCTTGAGCCTCCTCGATACACCTAACGGAGTCAGGGCCCAGAGCTGTTTTTAGCGACTCGATGGCATCGGCCGCGCGGCGGACGTTGGCAGAATTTAGGCGCCGCGCCAGCGTGACTGGCGCCATCCAGCCCGCTCCTCCGCCATCGAGCAGGTCCCTGACCCTGGTCACCTCACCAGCCACAGCCCTCTCTTCCGACCGCCACATGAAGCCTCGGCCGTGGAGGTACGGATTCCCGAGCAGCGGTTCCTGCAGGACGGCCGCCACTCCAGCCGGCGGAGAGCTGCGCTTGGTGGAGACTTTGTTCCAGACCCTGATGAGTTCCCTGTAAAAGACAGGCAGCTCCCGGAGGGCGGTCCTGGCACCCCCCAAGTTCACAAACAGGAGCTGCGTGTCATAATTGAGGTCGAGCTGCTGGCGGAAGAAATACCTCGCC
Organism: Pristiophorus japonicus; assembly: GCF_044704955.1. NCBI lineage: Eukaryota > Metazoa > Chordata > Chondrichthyes > Pristiophoridae > Pristiophorus > Pristiophorus japonicus. The sequence continues at coordinate 42,115,176 of NC_091979.1, forward strand.
AGAGCACACCACCTAGGAGGGGGCTCGACGTAAAGGTATCTCTGCAGGGTCTGAAGACGGAAAGTCGCGAGCTGGGCGCTGACGCACACCAACGACTGACCGCCCTCCTCAAGCGGGAGACTCAAGACCGCGACAGAGACCCAGTGCTTCCTGTTGTTCCAGAAGAAGTCCACCAGCTTCTTCTGTATCTTGGCGACAAACGCAGGGGGAGGGGTCAAAGTGACCAGCCGGTACCACAGCATTGCGGCCACCAGCTGGTTTATGACTAGCGCTCGACCCCTGTAGGACAGCACTCGGAGCAGTCCTGTCCAGCGCCCTAGGCGAGCGGCGACCTTGGCCTCCAGCTCCTGCCAGTTCGCCGGCCAGGCTTCCTCGTCGGGGCTAAGGTAGACTCCCAGATAGAGGAGATGGGTCGTGCTCCAGGCAAAAGGCCTGAGCTCCTCCGGCAGGGAGTCCACCCGCCACTGACCCACCAGGAGTCCGGAACATTTCTCCCAGTTGATCCTGGCGGAGGACGCGGCCGAGTAAATCTCCTGGCACTCACGCATCCTCCGCAGGTCAGCGGGATCCTCTACCGCGAGGAGCACGTCATCGGCGTAAGCCGAGAGGACGACCTCCACGCCCGGCCCTTGCAGAGCCAGTCCCGTCAACCTCGTCCGCAAGAGGCGCAGGAAAGGCTCCACGCAAACGGCGTATAACTGGCCGGACATGGGGCATCCCTGGCGCACCCCTCTCCTAAAGCGAAGGGGCGCCGTCAAGGACCCGTTAACCTTAATCAGACACTCCGCGGCGGCGTACAAAAGTCGGATCCGGGCGACGAAATGCGTCCCGAACCCGAAAGCGCGCAGAGTTCCGAGCAGATAGTCGTGATCCACCCTGTCGAACGCCTTCTCTTGGTCGAGGGATAGGAAGGCGACCGACAGACCAGCCTCCTGGGAGCAATGGATGAGGTCCCGGACCAGATGGATGTTGTCGTGGATTGTCCGGCCCGGGACCGTGTATGACTGGTCGGGGTGGATCATGTGGTCCAGCACGGCACCAAGGCGAGCAGACATCGCCCTGGCGAAGATTTTGTAGTCCGTGCTGAGGAGGGAGACCGGGCGCCAGTTCTTAAGGAGGCGGAGATCGCCCTTCTTAGGCAGCAGGACGATGACTGCCCTGCGCCAAGAGAGGGGCATCTCCCCGGTCGCCAGACTTTCCCCCAGGACCCGCGCGTAGTCGCCCCCCAGGACGTCCCAGAACGCCCTGTGGAACTCCACGGTCAGCCCGTCCAGCCCCGGGGATTTTCCCCTCGAGAGCCGGGCGAGGGCACCGGTCAGCTCCGCCAGGCTTAGCGGAGCTTCCAGATTTTCGGCGCCCTCCGGGCCGACCTTCGGCAGGTCCTCCCACAAAACTCTACGCGCTTCCTCGCTGGACGGATCCGGAGAGAACAGAGCCCCGTAATATTCACGGACCCTGTTGTTGACGCCCTCCGGATCCGAGACGAGAGAGCCGTCGTCGGCCAGCAGCGTCAAGAGCTGCTTACGGACACTCTGCCTTTTTTCCAGCGAGTAGAAGAAGGGGGAGCCGCGGTCCAGATCCCGCAGGAACCGGATCCGCGACCTCACGAACGCGCCTCGGGACCCGACGAGCTGCAGGTCCTTCAGCGCGGCCTTCTTCGCTTCGTACACCGTCCGCAGGGCCGGGTCCTGGACGACTTGACCGAGACGGGCTTCCAGGTCGAGCACCTCTTTTTCTAGGCGCCCGACTCTGGCCGCCCGCCTCTTGGTCGACCCCCTCGCGTACTCTTGACAGAAGACGCGGACGTGAGCCTTGCCCACGTCCCACCATAGCCTCAAGGAGGGGAAGCCCCCCTGCTTCCTTCTCCAGTCGGACCAGAATCGACGGAACGAGTCCTGGAACCGCACGTCCTCCAGCAGCCGGTTGTTAAAGTGCCAGTACGCGGACCCCGTCCTCGCGCGGAGCGAAGCGAGCTCCGCCCACACCAGGTGGTGGTCCGAACACGGCACCGGCCGCATGGAGGCCGCCGGGACGCAGGAAACGTACGCCCGAGACACGTAAAGGCGGTCGACTCTAGACCATCCAACTCCAGGCCTCACCCAAGTAAAGGCGCTGGAGTCGGGGTGGAGATTTCGCCAGACGTCCACCAAGTCGAAGGACCCGACCAGGTCCCTCAACTTCTCCATCGCCGTCATGCACTGCGGGGCACCGGAGCGGTCCCTCGCCTCGAGGGTGCAGTTAAAATCCCCCCCGAGGACAATGCAGTCGCCGACGTCGACGGAGCCAAGAAGAGCGGACACCTCTTCAAAGAAGCGCGTCTGCTGCGGGCCGGGATGAGGGGCGTACACGTTCACGAGATGGAGCGGCACGTCCCCCAGGCGAACCGTTACGTGCAGCAAGCGGCCTGGCACGGGCTCCTCGACCCCCAAGATCTCCGGCTGAAAATGCGGGCCCAGCAAGATGGCCACCCCACTAGAAATGGCGGTGAGGTGGCTCATGCGGACCTCTCCTTGCCATTCCAGGAGCCACGTGGCTTCGTCTCCCGGAACGGTGTGGGTTTCTTGCAGGAAGCACACCGCATATTTCCCCTCCCGCAGGAGCGAAAAATTGTCAAATCTACGGCGTGCCCCTCTGCCGCCGTTGATGTTGAGGCTGGCTATGGTTATCTTCATGGCAAAAGCATAGTGCAACCTCTACCTTAACCTATTGTGGGGGAGGGAGCGGAGTCTTTTGTTGAACTCCGCTCCCTCCGCAGCCCAGCGAGGAGTCCCTCGAGCTCGCGCAGCTCAAGGTGCTGCTCCTTTGTCAAGGGCCCGCCCGCGGCCAAGGTTTTAACGGCGGCGCGGACGGACCCCTTGATCAGCTCCGGCTCGGACCATTTATCCAGGGCCAGTCGGGCTTGGTCGCGGCGACCCCGGCTCTGGGCCAAAAAGTCCCGGAGTTCCTTTGCAGGAACGAGGAGGGCCTCAGCGGCGGCCACGAGCAGATCCACCGCCTCACTGGCGGTGGTCTCTAGGTCTTCACCCGCGTCCCCCACCGAGTCCCCGTCCTCCTCCGGGAGGTGGCCGCCAGCAGCCGGCCCATCGACCGCACAAGGTACGGCAAATGAACCGGCCGCTCCAACCGGCCCTGGCACTGCCCCGATCCCACCCCCAGGATCGTCGGCAGAGGAGTCCCCACTGGGCTCTTTTAAAAATGGTGCTGGGTCGGGAAATGACAGCGGAAGGGGTTCCCCCTCCGCCCCAGGAACCGGAGAACAAGGAGAGACCCGGCCATAGAAAATCCCCAGGCCCTCCAAGCGCTCCAGCTCCAAAGTAAGGGGCGAGGGTGGGTGTTCCTCCCCCTCCCCGCTGCCACCCCCCGGCCCAGCATCTACAGTTTCATTAAAATCAACAAATTGTTTTTCTGCCGGGTCGACCGACTCCCGGGGGAAGTTGGGTAATAGCTGGGCGGGCTCAGGTTCGGCCTTTTCGGCCTCGCCCGCCTCAGTCCCCGGGACGCCCGGCCCGGCGGCTACGCATTCCTCCGCGGTCCCCACGCCCCCCACGACAGGCAGATCTTCCACTCCATCCCCGGGAGGCAGAGGCTGGGCAGCCTCAACTGTCTCACCCTCCCCGGGGAAAGACTCCTCGCGCCTGCAGCGCAATTTGGGGGCGCTGGTGGGGGACGCGGGACACGCGGCGGGCACCGACTCCTCCGCGGAGGGATGTTGTTCCCCCTCCGCCTCATTGGGGCGGTGCCTCTTTTTGTTCCTGGGGGCGCGCGGAGTCAGGGAGACCTCCATGTCTGCCGAGGCCTCCCGCTCCGCCCCCCCCTTTTCCTTTTCTTGCCCGCGCCCGGGCCCCTCTGTGGTGTTGTTCAAGGGCTCGGGCACGGGCTCGGGGCACCCCGCGCTCGCCGGTGACGGGGTTGGGCTGAGCGCGGTGGTCAAATTATCCGGCGCACTGAGGGGACCCGCCTCTTGATGTTTTGTCTTCTTCCGCGCCTTCTTTCCGGTCGGACGCTCTCCCTCCCCCCCGCCGGAGGCCCTGAAAACAAAGGCCTCCGACGATGCCCGCGCACCCATGGCTCCCGGCACGCGGACGCAACTAGGGGGAGGGGTGGCGGCGGCGCCAGCCTTGGCCGCCTTCGGTGGTTTGGCGGCCTTGGAGGCGGGGCAGTTCTTGCGAACGTGCCCCACCTCCCTGCAGGCATGGCACCGCACGCCGTCCGACGTCCAGAAGACGCGGTAGGCAGTCCCCTCGTGCACCACATTAAAATGACCTTCCGTCGTCTCCTCCCGCGCCAGCCGGACAAAGAGCTGGCGGCGGAAGGAGAACACGTGGCGCAGGCTGTTCTCCCTGAGGCCGAGCGGTATGGGGTTGATCCCTGACCTTACCTCCCCCAGTTGGTGTAGGTGAGGGAGGAGGAGCTCAGCGGAAACAAAGGGCGGGACGTTTGACACGATGACCCTCTGCGCGGTGGCCTCGAGAGGGTCCACCGGCAGGAACGTCCCGCCCACCGTGAGCCCCTTTTCAAGGGCCAGGGACACCGCCCGCTCCGACCCCAGGAAGAACACGGCCTTCCCAGACATCTTGGAGGCTGCGACAATGGCCGAGGGGCCGACTACCCCAGCCATCGCCCGCACGCACTCCTCAATGCTCATTGTGGGGTGAGTGTAGCTCTTGACCCCGTGTTTCCTGGTTATAAGTCTGAATGGTGGCAGGGCAGCGGGTGGCGCAGGAGGTGCCGTGGATGTGGACACCGCCTGCGCATACGTCCTTGCTGGCCCTGCCACCGGCGTGGATGGGGTCGCCATCACGGGGTCCCTTTAAGGGCTACACCCACCCCAAAGTCACAGGCCTTAATGGTCTTTAATGGCCTCTTATGTTAACTGAGCAGAGGAGCCCCTAAACGAGGCACCTCTCCCCTCGTTGACAATTGGGGAGAGGCCTTGCTCCCTCTGCTCAGTTGTCTTAATTGGTTTTGTTTTTTTGTTTTTTTTTGTAAATTTGGAAGGAAGAGGCCTCAGAGAGAGAGGGGAGAAACAGAGTAGCAGAGAAAGAGAGAGGGGGGTGGGAAGGGGGGGGGGGGACTGCGAGGGCAGGTCTCCCCTCGCAGCTGTGGGTGGGTGCACTCCCCAGATGGCAAAACACAAAAGTCTTTGGGGTGGTCTTCAGGTGGGGGGAGAAGATGTCTTCACCTGGGGTAGCTGGAGCCACCAGGCACTCCTAACGATCTTTAATTGGGTGTTTAAGAAAAACAACAATCTTCAGCCTGGTAGCTCCAGCTATCCCAGGCTAGGCAAATGTGGGGGGTGGGGGGGGGTTCCAATTGTGGGGGGGGGCCTAGTTGTAAGCAAGGCCCCCACACACACTACCACACACACACACACCCCCCGCGATGTTCCGGCCCTCAGTGGTCTTCTTTCCTCCCCCCACCGAAACAACAAAGTCTTTTTGGGAAATGCACCCACACCCACCTGTAGAATGTAGAGTCTCCCTCCTTCCACACTGGATGTTGGTTGTTGTGGTTTTTCCCCCTCTCTCCAACTCCTTGCAGGATGGTAAAGATGTTGCAAAGTTCTCTGCTTTCTCCTCCTCTCCCTCTGGTTAAAGTTGTAGTGAAGCCCCTTCCTTCCTTCTATTCCTGGGCTGGTCTCAGGGCTCTCCAGGCAGGAGCTCAAGTTGCTTGCTGCTTCCCTCACTGCTCACAGCTCCCACTGAGCAGGACACGCCTCTACTGCTCCACAATTGGTCCTTGTGCTTGAAACTCTTTTAGAGTCTACCTGTGAAAACATAAAACAATAACGGTGCCACCCAACCTGGGTGACACTCCAGACATTTACAAGGCCCTTTTTTTCCCCCCCTTTTTTTGTTTTTTTTTGTGTTTTTCTTTTTTTGGTTTTTTTTTTGGGCACTAAAATCACAATTTTTCCCCAGTGCCCCCTATAAAAGGGAAGGGGACACTAAAAGCACCGGCAATTAAAACAAATTAACTTTAAAACGTAAAATCAAATTAAAATTTGGTTGCCGGGCGTGATGATGCACTCCAGTCCCTCCGGTGCCCACCTCTCGCGGAAGGCCGCGAGCGTACCGGTGGACACCGCGTGCTCCATCTCCAAGGACACCCTGGACCGGATGTAAGAGCGGAAGAGAGGCAGGCAGTCAGGTTGAACGACCCCCTCGACCGCCCGCTGCCTGGACCGGCTGATGGCACCCTTGGCCGTGCCCAGGAGCAGTCCTACGAGGAGGCCCTCGGACCTACCCGCTCCCCTCCGCACAGGGTGCCCAAAGATCAGGAGAGTGGGACTGAAGTGCAGCCAGAATTTCAGGAGCAGCCCCTTCAAATAGTGGAACAGGGGCTGCAACCTTGTGCATTCAATAAAAACATGGAACACGGACTCCTCCAGACCGCAGAAATTGCAGGCGGCCTGGGAGTCCGTGAACCGGCTTAAAAATTTGTTGCACGGCACTGCTCCGTGCACCACCCTCCAGGCCAAGTCCCCGATGAATAGTGGGAGGACCCCTGCGTAGAGTGCCCTCCATCGGGGACCCCCGCCTCCTCCGGACGGCAAGATGGTGCGCCATGGCGTGTCCGGACGGCTGGCGAGGATGGCAAAGTTGAGGGTGTGCAGGAGCAGCCCGTACAGGAAACCCCTCCGCGCGGAACTGAAAGGCACGGAGGGGATTTCCCCGAGGCGGCTCAAGTTGTGAGGCGCCGGCCCCCGAGGGAGGTTCCGGGGTTTGGCGCCGATGAGGAATTCCGTCCGGACGGGGGTCAGTTCGGACGGGATCTCCCCACGTGCTTGAGCCTCCTCGATACACCTAACGGAGTCAGGGCCCAGAGCTGTTTTTAGCGACTCGATGGCATCGGCCGCGCGGCGGACGTTGGCAGAATTTAGGCGCCGCGCCAGCGTGACTGGCGCCATCCAGCCCGCTCCTCCGCCATCGAGCAGGTCCCTGACCCTGGTCACCTCACCAGCCACAGCCCTCTCTTCCGACCGCCACATGAAGCCTCGGCCGTGGAGGTACGGATTCCCGAGCAGCGGTTCCTGCAGGACGGCCGCCACTCCAGCCGGCGGAGAGCTGCGCTTGGTGGAGACTTTGTTCCAGACCCTGATGAGTTCCCTGTAAAAGACAGGCAGCTCCCGGAGGGCGGTCCTGGCACCCCCCAAGTTCACAAACAGGAGCTGCGTGTCATAATTGAGGTCGAGCTGCTGGCGGAAGAAATACCTCGCCAGAGCACACCACCTAGGAGGGGGCTCGACGTAAAGGTATCTCTGCAGGGTCTGAAGACGGAAAGTCGCGAGCTGGGCGCTGACGCACACCAACGACTGACCGCCCTCCTCAAGCGGGAGACTCAGGACCGCGACAGAGACCCAGTGCTTCCTGTTGTTCCAGAAGAAGTCCACCAGCTTCTTCTGTATCTTGGCGACAAACGCAGGGGGAGGGGTCAAAGTGACCAGCCGGTACCACAGCATTGCGGCCACCAGCTGGTTTATGACTAGCGCTCGACCCCTGTAGGACAGCACTCGGAGCAGTCCTGTCCAGCGCCCTAGGCGAGCGGCGACCTTGGCCTCCAGCTCCTGCCAGTTCGCCGGCCAGGCTTCCTCGTCGGGGCTAAGGTAGACTCCCAGATAGAGGAGATGGGTCGTGCTCCAGGCAAAAGGCCTGAGCTCCTCCGGCAGGGAGTCCACCCGCCACTGACCCACCAGGAGTCCGGAACATTTCTCCCAGTTGATCCTGGCGGAGGACGCGGCCGAGTAAATCTCCTGGCACTCACGCATCCTCCGCAGGTCAGCGGGATCCTCTACCGCGAGGAGCACGTCATCGGCGTAAGCCGAGAGGACGACCTCCACGCCCGGCCCTTGCAGAGCCAGTCCCGTCAACCTCGTCCGCAAGAGGCGCAGGAAAGGCTCCACGCAAACGGCGTATAACTGGCCGGACATGGGGCATCCCTGGCGCACCCCTCTCCTAAAGCGAAGGGGCGCCGTCAAGGACCCGTTAACCTTAATCAGACACTCCGCGGCGGCGTACAAAAGTCGGATCCGGGCGACGAAATGCGTCCCGAACCCGAAAGCGCGCAGAGTTCCGAGCAGATAGTCGTGATCCACCCTGTCGAACGCCTTCTCTTGGTCGAGGGATAGGAAGGCGACCGACAGACCAGCCTCCTGGGAGCAATGGATGAGGTCCCGGACCAGATGGATGTTGTCGTGGATTGTCCGGCCCGGGACCGTGTATGACTGGTCGGGGTGGATCATGTGGTCCAGCACGGCACCAAGGCGAGCAGACATCGCCCTGGCGAAGATTTTGTAGTCCGTGCTGAGAAGGGAGACCGGGCGCCAGTTCTTAAGGAGGCGGAGATCGCCCTTCTTAGGCAGCAGGACGATGACTGCCCTGCGCCAAGAGAGGGGCATCTCCCCGGTCGCCAGACTTTCCCCCAGGACCCGCGCGTAGTCGCTCCCCAGGACGTCCCAGAACGCCCTGTGGAACTCCACGGTCAGCCCGTCCAGCCCCGGGGATTTTCCCCTCGAGAGCCGGGCGAGGGCACCGGTCAGCTCCGCCAGGCTTAGCGGAGCTTCCAGATTTTCGGCGCCCTCCGGGCCGACCTTCGGCAGGTCCTCCCACAAAACTCTACGCGCTTCCTCGCTGGACGGATCCGGAGAGAACAGAGCCCCGTAATATTCACGGACCCTGTTGTTGACGCCCTCCGGATCCGAGACGAGAGAGCCGTCGTCGGCCAGCAGCGTCAAGAGCTGCTTACGGACACTCTGCCTTTTTTCCAGCGAGTAGAAGAAGGGGGAGCCGCGGTCCAGATCCCGCAGGAACCGGATCCGCGACCTCACGAACGCGCCTCGGGACCCGACGAGCTGCAGGTCCTTCAGCGCGGCCTTCTTCGCTTCGTACACCGTCCGCAGGGCCGGGTCCTGGACGACTTGACCGAGACGGGCTTCCAGGTCGAGCACCTCTTTTTCTAGGCGCCCGACTCTGGCCGCCCGCCTCTTGGTCGACCCCCTCGCGTACTCTTGACAGAAGACGCGGACGTGAGCCTTGCCCACGTCCCACCATAGCCTCAAGGAGGGGAAGCCCCCCTGCTTCCTTCTCCAGTCGGACCAGAATCGACGGAACGAGTCCTGGAACCGCACGTCCTCCAGCAGCCGGTTGTTAAAGTGCCAGTACGCGGACCCCGTCCTCGCGCGGAGCGAAGCGAGCTCCGCCCACACCAGGTGGTGGTCCGAACACGGCACCGGCCGCATGGAGGCCGCCGGGACGCAGGAAACGTACGCCCGAGACACGTAAAGGCGGTCGACTCTAGACCATCCAACTCCAGGCCTCACCCAAGTAAAGGCGCTGGAGTCGGGGTGGAGATTTCGCCAGACGTCCACCAAGTCGAAGGACCCGACCAGGTCCCTCAACTTCTCCATCGCCGTCATGCACTGCGGGGCACCGGAGCGGTCCCTCGCCTCGAGGGTGCAGTTAAAATCCCCCCCGAGGACAATGCAGTCGCCGACGTCGACGGAGCCAAGAAGAGCGGACACCTCTTCAAAGAAGCGCGTCTGCTGCGGGCCGGGATGAGGGGCGTACACGTTCACGAGATGGAGCGGCACGTCCCCCAGGCGAACCGTTACGTGCAGCAAGCGGCCTGGCACGGGCTCCTCGACCCCCAAGATCTCCGGCTGAAAATGCGGGCCCAGCAAGATGGCCACCCCACTTGAAATGGCGGTGAGGTGGCTCATGCGGACCTCTCCTTGCCATTCCAGGAGCCACGTGGCTTCGTCTCCCGGAACGGTGTGGGTTTCTTGCAGGAAGCACACCGCATATTTCCCCTCCCGCAGGAGCGAAAAATTGTCAAATCTACGGCGTGCCCCTCTGCCGCCGTTGATGTTGAGGCTGGCTATGGTTATCTTCATGGCAAAAGCATAGTGCAACCTCTACCTTAACCTATTGTGGGGGAGGGAGCGAAGTCTTTTGTTGAACTCCGCTCCCTCCGCAGCCCAGCGAGGAGTCCCTCGAGCTCGCGCAGCTCAAGGTGCTGCTCCTTTGTCAAGGGCCCGCCCGCGGCCAAGGTTTTAACGGCGGCGCGGACGGACCCCTTGATCAGCTCCGGCTCGGACCATTTTTCCAGGGCCAGTCGGGCTTGGTCGCGGCGACCCCGGCTCTGGGCCAAAAAGTCCCGGAGTTCCTTTGCAGGAACGAGGAGGGCCTCAGCGGCGGCCGCGAGCAGATCCACCGCCTCACTGGCGGTGGTCTCTAGGTCTTCACCCGCGTCCCCCACCGAGTCCCCGTCCTCCTCCGGGAGGTGGCCGCCAGCAGCCGGCCCATCGACCGCACAAGGTACGGCAAATGAACCGGCCGCTCCAACCGGCCCTGGCACTGCCCCGATCCCACCCCCAGGATCGTCGGCAGAGGAGTCCCCACTGGGCTCTTTTAAAAATGGTGCCGGGTCGGGAAATGACAGCGGAAGGGGTTCCCCCTCCGCCCCAGGAACCGGAGAACAAGGAGAGACCCGGCCATAGGAAATCCCCAGGCCCTCCAAGTGCTCCAGCTCCAAAGTAAGGGGCGAGGGTGGGTGTTCCTCCCCCTCCCCGCTGCCACCCCCCGGCCCAGCATCTACAGTATCATTAAAATCAATTGTTTCATTCTCTGCCGGGTCGAGCAAATCCCGGGGTAAGTTGTGTATTGGCTGGGCGGGCTCAGGTTCGGCCTTTTCGGCCCCGCCCGCCTCGGTCCCCGGGACGCTCGACCCGGCGGCTACGCATTCTTCCACTGGCCCCACGCCCCCCACGACAGGCAGATCTTCCACTCCATCCCCGGGAGGCAGAGGCTGGGCAGCCTCAACTGTCTCACCCTCCCCGGGGAAAGACTCCTCGCGCCTGCAGCGCAATTTGGGGGCGCTGGTGGGGGACGCGGGACACGCGGCGGGCACCGACTCCTCCGCGGAGGGATGTTGTTCCCCCTCCGCGTCATTGGGGCGGTGCCTCTTTTTGTTCCTGGGGGCGCGCGGAGTCAGGGAGACCTCCATGTCTGCCGAGGCCTCCCGCTCCGCCCCCCCCTTTTCCTTTTCTTGCCCGCGCCCGGGCCCCTCTGTGGTGTTGTTCAAGGGCTCGGGCACGGGCTCGGGGCACCCCGCGCTCGCCGGTGACGGGGTTGGGCTGAGCGCGGTGGTCAAATTATCCGGCGCACTGAGGGGACCCGCCTCTTGATGTTTTGTCTTCTTCCGCGCCTTCTTTCCGGTCGGACGCTCTCCCTCCCCCCCGACGGAGGCCCTGAAAACAAAGGCCTCCGACGATGCCCGCGCACCTACGGCTCCCGGCACGCGGACGCAACTAGGGGGAGGGGTGGCGGCGGCACCAGCCTTGGCCGCCTTCGGTGGTTTGGCGGCCTTGGAGGCGGGGCAGTTCTTACGAACATGCCCCACCTCCCTGCAGGCATGGCACCGCACGCCGTCCGACGTCCAGAAGACGCGGTAGGCAGTCCCCTCGTGCACCACATTAAAATTCCCCTCCGTCGTGTCCTCCCGCGCCAGCCGGACAAAGAGCTGGCGGCGGAAGGAGAACACGTGGCGCAGGCTGTTCTCCCTGAGGCCGAGCGGTATGGGGTTGATCCCCGACCTTACCTCCCCCAGTTGGTGTAGGTGAGGGAGGAGGAGCTCAGCGGGAACAAAGGGCGGGACGTTTGAAATGATGACCCTCTGCGCGGTGGCCTCGAGAGGGTCCACCGGCAGGAACGTCCCGCCCACCGTGAGCCCCTTTTCAAGGGCCAGGGACACCGCCCGCTCCGACCCCAGGAAGAACACGGCCTTCCCAGACATCTTGGAGGCTGCGACAATGGCCGAGGGGCCGACTACCCCAGCCATCGCCCGCACGCACTCCTCGATGGTCATTGTGGGGTGAGTGTAGCTCTTGACCCCGTGTTTTTTGGTAATGAGTCTGAAAGGTGGCAGGGCAGCGGGTGGCGCAGGAGGGGCCGTGGAAGCGGTTGCCACCTGCGCATACGTCCTTGCTGGCCCTGCCACCGGCGTGGATGGGGTCGCCATCACGGGGTCCCTTTAAGGGCTACACCCACCCCAAAGTCACAGGCCTTAATGGTCTTTTAATGGCCTCGTATGTTAACTGAGCAGAGGAGCCCTTAACGAGGCACCTCTCCCCTCGTTGACAATTGGGGAGAGGCCTTGCTCCCTCTGCTCAGTTGTCTTAATTGGTTTTTTTTTGCAAATTTGGAAGGAAGAGGCCTCAGAGAGAGAGGGGAGAAACAGAGTAGCAGAGAAAGAGAGAGGGGGGTGGGAAGGGGGGGGGGGGACTGCGAGGGCAGGTCTCCCCTCGCAGCTGTGGGTGGGTGCACTCCCCAGATGGCAAAACACAAAAGTCTTTGGGGTGGTCTTCAGGTGGGGGGAGAAGATGTCTTCACCTGGGGTAGCTGGAGCCACCAGGCACTCCTAACGATCTTTAATTGGGTGATTTAAGAAAAACAACAATCTTCAGCCTGGTAGCTCCAGCTATCCCAGGCTAGGCAAATGTGGGGGGTGGGGGGGGTTCCAATTGTGGGGGGGGCCTAGTTGTAAGCACGGCCCCCACGCACACTACCACACACACACACACCCCCCGCGATGTTCCGGCCCTCAGTGGTCTTCTTTCCTCCCCCCACCGAAACAACAAAGTCTTTTTGGGGAAATGCACCCACACCCACCTGTAGAATGTAGAGTCTTCCTCCTTCCACACTGGATGGTTGTTGTGGTTTTTCCCCCTCTCTCCAACTCCTTGCAGAAATGGTAAAGATGTTTAAAGTTTTCTGCTTTTTCCACCTCTCCCTCTGGATGAAAGTTGTGGTGAAGCCCCTTCCTTCCTTCTGTTCCTGGGCTGGTCTCAGGGCTCTCCAAGCAGGAGCTCAAGTTGCTAGCTGCTTCCTTCACTGCTCACAGCTCCAACTGAGCAGGACACGCCTCCACTGCTCCACAATTGGTCCTTGTGCTTGAAACTCTTTTGAGTCTACCTGCGAAAACATAAACATTAAACTGTGCCACCCGACCTGGGTGACACTCCAGACATTTACAAGGCCCATTTTTTTCCCCCCTTTTTTGTGTTTTTTTTTTTGTTTTTGTTTTTTCTTTTTTTTGTTGTTTTTTTTTGGGCACTAAAATCACAATTTTTCCCCAGTGCCCCCTATAAAAGGGAAGGGGACACTAAAAGCACCGGCAATTAAAACAAATTAACTTAAAAACGTAAAATCAAATTAAAATTTGGTTGCCGGGCGTGATGATGCACTCCAGTCCCTCCGGTGCCCACCTCTCGCGGAAGGCCGCGAGCGTACCGGTGGACACCGCGTGCTCCATCTCCAAGGACACCCTGGACCGGATGTAAGAGCGGAAGAGAGGCAGGCAGTCAGGTTGAACGACCCCCTCGACCGCCCGCTGCCTGGACCGGCTGATGGCACCCTTGGCCGTGCCCAGGAGCAGTCCTACGAGGAGGCCTTCGGACCTACCCGCTCCCCTCCGCACAGGGTGCCCAAAGATCAGGAGAGTGGGACTGAAGTGCAGCCAGAATTTCAGGAGCAGCCCCTTCAAATAATGGAACAGGGGCTGCAACCTTGTGCACTCAATAAAAACATGGAACACGGACTCCTCCAGACCGCAGAAATTGCAGGCGGCCTGGGAGTCCGTGAACCGGCTTAAAAATTTGTTGCACGGCACTGCTCCGTGCACCACCCTCCAGGCCAAGTCCCCGATGAATAGTGGGAGGACCCCTGCGTAGAGTGCCCTCCATCGGGGACCCCCGCCTCCTCCGGACGGCAAGATGGTACGCCATGGCGTGTCCGGACGGCCGGCGAGGATGGCAAAGTTGAGGGTGTGCAGGAGCAGCCCGTACAGGAAACCCCTCCGCGCGGAACTGAAAGGCACGGAGGGGATTTCCCCGAGGCGGCTCAAGTTGTGAGGCGCCGGCCCCCGAGGGAGGTTCCGGGGTTTGGCGCCGATGAGGAATTCCGTCCGGACGGGGGTCAGTTCGGACGGGATCTCCCCACGTGCTTGAGCCTCCTCGATGCACCTAACGGAGTCAGGGCCCAGAGCTGTTTTTAGCGACTCGATGGCATCGGCCGCGCGGCGGACGTTGGCAGAATTTAGGCGCCGCGCCAGCGTGACTGGCGCCATCCAGCCCGCTCCTCCGCCATCGAGCAGGTCCCTGACCCTGGTCACCTCACCAGCCACAGCCCTCTCTTCCGACCGCCACATGAAGCCTCGGCCGTGGAGGTACGGATTCCCGAGCAGCGGCTCCTGCAGGACGGCCGCCACTCCAGCCGGCGGAGAGCTGCGCTTGGTGGAGACTTTGTTCCAGACCCTGATGAGTTCCCTGTAAAAGACAGGCAGCTCCCGGAGGGCGGTCCTGGCACCCCCCAAATTCACAAACAGGAGCTGCGTGTCATAATTGAGGTCGAGCTGCTGGCGGAAGAAATACCTCGCCAGAGCACACCACCTAGGAGGGGGCTCGACGTAAAGGTATCTCTGCAGGGTCTGAAGACGGAAAGTCGCGAGCTGGGCGCTGACGCACACCAACGACTGACCGCCCTCCTCAAGCGGGAGACTCAAGACCGCGACAGAGACCCAGTGCTTCCTGTTGTTCCAGAAGAAGTCCACCAGCTTCTTCTGTATCTTGGCGACAAACGCAGGGGGAGGGGTCAAAGTGACCAGCCGGTACCACAGCATTGCGGCCACCAGCTGGTTTATGACTAGCGCTCGACCCCTGTAGGACAGCACTCGGAGCAGTCCTGTCCAGCGCCCTAGGCGAGCGGCGACCTTGGCCTCCAGCTCCTGCCAGTTCGCCGGCCAGGCTTCCTCGTCGGGGCTAAGGTAGACTCCCAGATAGAGGAGATGGGTCGTGCTCCAGGCAAAAGGCCTGAGCTCCTCCGGCAGGGAGTCCACCCGCCACTGACCCACCAGGAGTCCGGAACATTTCTCCCAGTTGATCCTGGCGGAGGACGCGGCCGAGTAAATCTCCTGGCACTCACGCATCCTCCGCAGGTCAGCGGGATCCTCTACCGCGAGGAGCACGTCATCGGCGTAAGCCGAGAGGACGACCTCCACGCCCGGCCCTTGCAGAGCCAGTCCCGTCAACCTCGTCCGCAAGAGGCGCAGGAAAGGCTCCACGCAAACGGCGTATAACTGGCCGGACATGGGGCATCCCTGGCGCACCCCTCTCCTAAAGCGAAGGGGCGCCGTCAAGGACCCGTTAACCTTAATCAGACACTCCGCGGCGGCGTACAAAAGTCGGATCCGGGCGACGAAATGCGTCCCGAACCCGAAAGCGCGCAGAGTTCCGAGCAGATAGTCGTGATCCACCCTGTCGAACGCCTTCTCTTGGTCGAGGGATAGGAAGGCGACCGACAGACCAGCCTCCTGGGAACAATGGATGAGGTCCCGGACCAGATGGATGTTGTCGTGGATTGTCCGGCCCGGGACCGTGTATGACTGGTCGGGGTGGATCATGTGGTCCAGCACGGCACCAAGGCGAGCAGACATCGCCCTGGCGAAGATTTTGTAGTCCGTGCTGAGGAGGGAGACCGGGCGCCAGTTCTTAAGGAGGCGGAGATCGCCCTTCTTAGGCAGCAGGACGATGACTGCCCTGCGCCAAGAGAGGGGCATCTCCCCGGTCGCCAGACTTTCCCCCAGGACCCGCGCGTAGTCGCTCCCCAGGACGTCCCAGAACGCCCTGTGGAACTCCACGGTCAGCCCGTCCAGCCCCGGGGATTTTCCCCTCGAGAGCCGGGCGAGGGCACCGGTCAGCTCCGCCAGGCTTAGCGGAGCATCCAGATTTTCGGCGCCCTCCGGGCCGACCTTCGGCAGGTCCTCCCACAAAACTCTACGCGCTTCCTCGCTGGACGGATCCGGAGAGAACAGAGCCCCGTAATATTCACGGACCCTGTTGTTGACGCCCTCCGGATCCGAGACGAGAGAGCCGTCGTCGGCCAGCAGCGTCAAGAGCTGCTTACGGACACTCTGCCTTTTTTCCAGCGAGTAGAAGAAGGGGGAGCCGCGGTCCAGATCCCGCAGGAACCGGATCCGCGACCTCACGAACGCGCCTCGGGACCCGACGAGCTGCAGGTCCTTCAGCGCGGCCTTCTTCGCTTCGTACACCGTCCGCAGGGCCGGGTCCTGGACGACTTGACCGAGACGGGCTTCCAGGTCGAGCACCTCTTTTTCTAGGCGCCCGACTCTGGCCGCCCGCCTCTTGGTCGACCCCCTCGCGTACTCTTGACAGAAGACGCGGACGTGAGCCTTGCCCACGTCCCACCATAGCCTCAAGGAGGGGAAGCCCCCCTGCTTCCTTCTCCAGTCGGACCAGAATCGACGGAACGAGTCCTGGAACCGCACGTCCTCCAGCAGCCGGTTGTTAAAGTGCCAGTACGCGGACCCCGTCCTCGCGCGGAGCGAAGCGAGCTCCGCCCACACCAGGTGGTGGTCCGAACACGGCACCGGCCGCATGGAGGCCGCCGGGACGCAGGAAACGTACGCCCGAGACACGTAAAGGCGGTCGACTCTAGACCATCCAACTCCAGGCCTCACCCAAGTAAAGGCGCTGGAGTCGGGGTGGAGATTTCGCCAGACGTCCACCAAGTCGAAGGACCCGACCAGGTCCCTCAACTTCTCCATCGCCGTCATGCACTGCGGGGCACCGGAGCGGTCCCTCGCCTCGAGGGTGCAGTTAAAATCCCCCCCGAGGACAATGCAGTCGCCGACGTCGACGGAGCCAAGAAGAGCGGACACCTCTTCAAAGAAGCGCGTCTGCTGCGGGCCGGGATGAGGGGCGTACACGTTCACGAGATGGAGCGGCACGTCCCCCAGGCGAACCGTTACGTGCAGCAAGCGGCCTGGCACGGGCTCCTCGACCCCCAAGATCTCCGGCTGAAAATGCGGGCCCAGCAAGATGGCCACCCCACTTGAAATGGCGGTGAGGTGGCTCATGCGGACCTCTCCTTGCCATTCCAGGAGCCACGTGGCTTCGTCTCCCGGAACGGTGTGGGTTTCTTGCAGGAAGCACACCGCATATTTCCCCTCCCGCAGGAGCGAAAAATTGTCAAATCTACGGCGTGCCCCTCTGCCGCCGTTGATGTTGAGGCTGGCTATGGTTATCTTCATGGCAAAAGCATAGTGCAACCTCTACCTTAACCTATTGTGGGGGAGGGAGCGAAGTCTTTTGTTGAACTCCGCTCCCTCCGCAGCCCAGCGAGGAGTCCCTCGAGCTCGCGCAGCTCAAGGTGCTGCTCCTTTCTGGAGAAAAGATCCCGGCCTGTTCAATATTTCCTGATGTGTCTAATCTTTCAGTTCTGATATCATTGTAGTAAATCAATTTTGTACCTTCTCCGGTCCTCTCTATCCTTTTTATAATATGGAAACCAGAAATGTTCACAGTACTCCAAGTGTGATCTAACCAAGATTCTATACAAGTTTACCATATCTTCTCTGCTTTTCAGTTATATCCCTCTAGAAATGAACCTGAGTACTTTGCTTTTTTCATGGCCTTATTAACCTGCATCGCTACTTTTAGTGATTTTGTCTATCTGAACTCCAGATCCCTATGTTCCTCTACCCCATTTAGACATCTATTTTCCAAGGAGTATGTGGCCTCCTTATTCTTCCTACCAAATTGCAGTTCATTAGTCACTTACACGCGCATTCTGCAAGTTTATTAATGTCTTCCTTTATTTTGTCATAATCTTCTTCAGTATTAACTACACCCCCAATTTGGTGTCTTCGCAAATTTTGAGATTGTACTTACAATTCCAGATTCCAAATCGTTCATGTAAATGGTGTACAACAGTAGTCCCAGCCGATTCTCATGGAACACGATGTGCGCCCATTTGCCAATCTGAGTTACTACAATTAACCACTACTCTCTGTTTTCTGTTTTGTGGCCAGTTTGCTATCCATTCTGCTTCTTGTCCCCTGGCTCCATATGTTCTGCCCTTGGATTTGAGTCTAGTATGCAGTGCCTTATCAAAGGCTTTTTGGAAATCCAAATATATTGGGGTTGAAATTGCCCCTTTTTGCGATGCCTGTTCGTGCCTCTGAGGGGCACAAAACACTTTTCGCCTGGGGGAGGGAGGGGGACAGGTGGTGCTACCAGCTCTTGTGAAATTGCGGGGGAGTTAGCGGGTGCGCTATCACAATAGCACGGGCTGCCATCGTCGTGTGCAGCGAGTCCTTAGCGGCGCGCGCCAACGCCTTTACGCCTCACGATGGATATTGCCCTGCGCCTGGCGAGGCTGCCGCGAGCATTGTCAGCGTTAGCCTCGCGGGTCGCGAACCGGGCCGACATCCGCTCGTGAGGCGGAAGTTAAAGTGGAGAGTGCTCCACACCGCCATCGTACCTTTTTGGCCGACTCATCGGTCGGCCCGACGACTTCCTCTGTTGCGTGGGCTGGGTCGCCATCGTACAGTCCAGCACTCTGTTTTGGGTGCCGGGTCACGGCCTCGGCACCGCGTCGCCCTGGTGGCCTAGTGGAGGTCATCAGAGGGCCGGCAGAGTGCGCAGCGGCCCTCCCCTTTAAACGAAGGGGAAGGGCGTTGAACCGCGTAGTGCTGCCAATCGCGCCCCAGCATCGCCCCAGAACCCGCCCCATCAGGAAGTTAGTGAAAGGGGGAGGGGGATGCTTTCAGCTCCCTCGAAATTCCGCAGGAGTTAGTGGGGGCGTTTCCACGGTAGTGCCGTGGCCGCCGCACAACCGCCAATGACATCATCGCCCTTAGCGCCGTGTGCCGACCCTTTCTACCCCACGGCTGGCTCTACGGAAATTATAGCCCTATTTATTTAGGGCTATAATTTCTTTCTCTTTAATTTTGCCTTTATTTCTTTATTCATCCATGGTGTGTCATTACTGGCTAGTTTGCTCTTGCTTTTTAGTGGGATATATTTCCCATGGACTCTATTGATTGTAAATGTTTCCCACTGTTGTTCTATTTCTTTGTCAGTAAATTTTTCCTGTTCATTTTCTCTAGTTTTATTCTCCTCCCCTTAAAATCATTTTTTTCTCCCAATTTATGACTGTGGTTTAATAATTTCCTTTTTAATGTATAAAATGGGGAAGTTTGCTGAACCGAAGATAATTCCTGCTTTTTGTTTTATTCTCTGGTGCTCACAATCACGGTCTATCTGTCGGGATGTATTGTGCTGTGTGTCTGGGATCAAAGCCAAAATACTATCAACAAAAAAAAGAGTGTTTGTCATGTGCACAGTCTGCTTTCCCTCCATGTGGGCAGACTGACTAACTGCTTTGGGAACTTTCATTTGGGAGAAAATAAAGTTTTATTTTAGGGGAACAAGATCATCAATTTAGAAAATATTCGTGCAAAGATTTCTTTTTACTGTTTAGCATTGATTTTTGGGGTTCGGGATAAGTGGCGGAAATGCAGGGTTACAGCTTTCCAGCAAATGTGGAAGGCTCCTTTTCTCTGAGCATCCTGCGTGCATATGTTTGTGGTGCAGTTATTTTCCGCAGGTAATGTCTGTTTCTAAAGCTCCATCTGTGCAGTCCTGATTTATGATGTTGTGGACTGGATCCTGTATAGCATTGGCTTTTAAACCGGGAACCCTGAACCTCAGAAGTTTGTGGACTTTTGTTGCTGTATATTAATAAAATATGTTTTTGGCAAAGATGGCATTGTATGCCGTTGTGGAGTCGACACTGTCTTTTGGAAGCTAGGACAGGAGTCTCTTAGAATGTATACAAGTACGTGTATCAATATTTTTTGGAGATACTTTGAACAGTATCATAACAAAATCACTGTTCTTTTGGTTAACAGTCTATTCTAAACTTTGCAGCATTTTTGCTGAATTCCAAATACTCATTCCCCTTAATGCAGCTGTGCACACAAAGGTGTTACAGATGGTTAATAAATAACAACCAAACAGATCTAGTTGACAGAGGTGAAATTTGTTCCAGTCAACCCCGTTAGTAAATCTATTGACCAGTCTTCGAGTTAGTGCCGAATTTGGAAATGTCTTGACATTAAGTGTACATGTAAAGCAGCCCCTAACTTTGTTGGGGGGAAAAAAAGTCCAAATATTTGGATGTCTTAACATATACCTGTTGTCATTTACACAGATTATTGTAATATAACAGAAACAAAAAATATTTTATTCCATCAATTCAGTTGCCTGCTTTTACTCCTATGCCAACTTAAGCCTACTTGTATCGAATTAAGATATTGTTTTAGGTACTGTATGTCTACTTTGTTCAGCCATGTTGCACATTTGAAGTTGGTACACCACAATTGTTTGTGCTCAACTGACAGTGATGTGTATCAGTAAAGCATGCACTCCCATGTTCCGCCACCAGGGAGCTCATCCCCTGAAGTCCCAAGGGATCCCAGCATCCCTTGGGAGCACTGTATATAAGCCGGCCCCTAAGGCCTGTTCCTCACTCTGGAGTGTCTTATTAAAGACTGAGGTCACTGTTACTTTAACCTCCATGTGTGCAGCCTCATCTGTGTTAGGAACACAATAACTGGCGACGAGAATACGAATCCAACGCAAAGATGCAGCAAACTGTGGGCATCCTGGAGAAGTTCTCGGAGGGTGAGGACTGGGAAGCCTATGTCGAACGGCTAGACCAGTACTTTGTAGCCAACGAGCTGGACGGAGAAGGAAGCGCTGCAAAAAGAAGCACCGACCTACAGCCTCATGAAGAATCTTCTGGCTCCAGTGAAACCCACAGATAAGTTGAATGAGGAGCTGTGTACACTGGTTCGGGAGCATTTTAAACCGAGGGAGAGCGTGCTGATGGCGAGGTATCGGTTCTACACGTGCCAGCGATCTGAAGGTCAGGAAGTGGTGAGCTACGTCGCCGAGCTAAGGCGACTTGCAGGACAATGTGAGTTTGATGGCTACCTGGAGCAAATGCTCAGAGACTTTTTTGTACTGGGCATTGGCCACGAGACCATCCTACGAAAACTTTTGACTGTAGAGACACCGACCCTCAGTAAGGCCATTGCAATAGCACAGACGTTTATGTCCACCAGTGATAACACCAAACAAATCACTCAGCACACAAGTGCTCGCAATGTTCATAAATTAACTGGAACTGTGTTTGCAAGCAGAAATTAACAGGGCAGAACCCACGAGTCAGCAACTGCCAGCAGGCCTCAGGTGACCCAGATGACTCAGAGTCCCCAACAAAGGATGAATGCAAGGCAATTCACACCTTGTTGGCGTTGTGGAGGCTTCCATTCAGCCTATTCATGCCGCTTCAAAGGGTATGTTTGCAAGAGCTGTGGAACAATGAGGCACCTCCAACGAGCTTGCAAATGAGCTGCAAGCTCTGAAAAACCTGCGAACCACAATGTGGCAGAGGAAGATCGGTCCATGGTGGATCAAAGCAACTTCGAGCCTCAGAGAGAGGAGGCAGATGCTGAAGTACACGGGGTGCATACATTTTCGACGAAATGTCCACCTATAATGCTAAACATAAAATTGAATGGCTTAACCGTAACCATGGAACTGGACACTGGCGCTAGCTAATCCATCATGAGTAAAAAGATGTTTGAGAGACTGTGGTGCAACAAGGCATTCAGACCAGCCCTGAGCCCCATCCACATGAAACTGAGAATGTACACCAAAGAGCTTATCACTGTCCTGGGCAGCACCATGGTCAAGGTCACCTACGAGGGCACGGTGCACAGAACTGCCACTCTGGATTGTCCCGGGCGATGGCCCCACAATGCTTGGAAGGAGCTGGCTGGGCAAAATCCGCTGGAACTAGGATGACATCTGAGCGCTGTCACATGTCGATGAGGCCTCATGAACCCAGGTTCTTTACAAATTTCCTTCTCTTTTTTTGAGCCAGGCATTGGAAACTTTTCCAGGGTGAAGGTGCGGATCCACTTGGTCCCAGAGGCACGACCCATTCACCACAAGGCGCGAGCGGTACCTCATGATGATGGCGAGTGGAAATCGAGCTGGACAGGCTGCAACGCGAGAGCATCATCTCCCCAGTGGAATTCAGCGAGTGGGCCAGCCCGATTGTTCCAGTACTCAAAAGTGATGGCACGGTCAGGATTTGCGGCGATTATAAAGTAACTATTAATTGTTTCTCGCTACAGGACCAATACCTGCTACCTAAGGCGGATGACCTATTTGCGACGCTGGCAGAAGGCAAGACGTTCACCAAGCTCGACCTGACTTCGGCCTACATGACGCAGGAGCTGGAGGAGTCTTCGAAGGGCCTCACCTGCATCAACACGCACAAGGGACTGTTCATCTACAACAGATGCCCGTTTGGATTTCGGTCGGCTGCAGCAATCTTCCAGAGAAACATGGAGAGCCTACTCAAGTCGGTACCACACATGGTGGTCTTTCAGGACGACATATTGGTCAAGGGTCGGGACACCGCCGAGCACCTACAAAACCTGGAGGAGGTACTCCAGCGACTGGATCGCGTAGGGCTGCGGCTGAAGAGGTTGAAATGCGTCATCATGGCAATAGAAGTGAAGTTTTTTGGGGAGAAAGATCACGGCGGACGGCATTCGGCCCAGAGACGCCAAGACAGAGGCTATCAGGAACACGCCCAGGCCACAGAACGTCACGGAGCTGCGGTCATTCCTGGGACGACTCAACTATTTTGGTAACTTCCTACCGGGGTTAAGCACCCTTTTAGAGGTGCAAAGGTGAGAACTGGGTATGGGGAAAAAAAACAAGTAATTGCTTTTGAGAAAGCCAGAAACATTTTATGCTCTAACAAGCTGCTTGTACTGTATAACCCGTGAAAAAGACGTGCTAGCATGTGACGCGTCGTCGTACGGAGTCGGGTGTGTATTACAACAAGCTAACGTTGCGGGGAAGTTGCAACCTGTCGCCTATGCTTCCAGGAGCTTGTCTAAGGCTGAGAGGGCCTACAGCATGATGGAGAAAAAGGCATTAGCGTGTATGTTCGGGGTAAAGAAAATATATCAGTACCTGTTTGGCCTCAAATTTGAGCTGGAAACCGATCACCAGCCCCTCACATCCCTGTTCGCTGAAAACAAGGGGATAAATACTAATGCCTCAGCCCACATACAAAGGTGGGCACTCGCGCTATTAGCGTATAACTATACCATCCGCCACAGGCCAGGCACCGAGAACTGTGCGGATGCTCTCAGTCGGCTACCATTGCCCACCACGGGGGTGGAAATGGCGCAGCCTGCAAACTTGTTGATGGTGGCGCAGCCTGCAGACTTGTTGATGGTCATGGAAGCGTTTGAAAATGGTAAATCGCCTGTCACGGCCCGCCAGATTAGGACTTAGACCAGCCAAGATCCTCTGCTGTCCTTAGTAAAAAAAACTGTGTACTGCATTGGAGCTGGGCCAGCATCCCCATTGAAATGCAAGAGCTAATCTAGCCATTCCAGTGGCAAAAGGACGAGCTGTCCATTCAGGCAGACTGCCTGTTGTGCGGTAACCGCGTAGTGCTACCAAAATAGGGCAGGGAGACGTTCATCCCGGATCTCCACAGCACACACCCGGGTATAGTAATGATGAAAGCGATAGCCAGATCCCACGTGTGGTGGTACGGTATCGACTCTGACTTAGAGTCTTGTGTATGGCAATGCAGCGTGTGTGCTCACTTGAGCAATGCGCCCAGAGAGGCACCACTAAGTTTGTGGTCCTGGCCCTCCAGACCATGGTCGAGGATCCATGTCGACTGTGCGGGCCCATTTCTCGGTAAAATGTTCCTGGTGGTGGTGGATGCTTTTTCAAAATGGATTGAATGTGAAATAATGTCGGGAAGCAACGTCACCGCCACCATTGAAAGCCTGAGGGCCATGTTTGCCACCCACGGCCTGCCTGACATACTGGTCCGTGACAACGGGCCATGTTTCACCAATGCTGAATTTAAAGAATTCATGACCTGCAATGGGATCAAAAATGTCACCTTGGCCCCATTTAAACCAGCCTCCAATGGTCAGGCAGAGCGGGCAGTACAAACAATCAAACAGAGCCTTAAACGAGTCACAGAAGGCTCACTCCAAAACCACCTGTCCCGAGTACTGCTCAGCTACCGCACGAGACCCCACTCGCTCACAGGGGTGCTCCCGGCTGAGCTACTCATGAAAAGGACACTTAAAACCAGACTCTCGCTGGTTCACCCCAACCTGCATGATCAGGTAGAGAGCAGGTGGCAGCAACAAAATGTAAATGATGGTCGCGCCACTGTGTCACGGGAACTTGATCTGAATGACCCTGTGTATGTGCTAAACTATGGACATGGTCCCAAGTGGAACGCGGGCACGGTGATAGCTAAAGAAGCGAATAGCGTGTTTGTAGTCCAACAAGACAATGGACAAATTTTCAGAAAGCACCTGGACCAAACGAGGCTGTGGTTCACAGACTGCCCTGAACAACCCACAGCAGACACCACCTTTTTTGAGTCCACAACACTCACCCAAAGGATCAATGACACCACGTCGGACCAGGAAATCGAACCTATCACGCCCAACAGCCCAGCAAGGCCAGGCTCACCTAGCAGCCCTGCAGGGGCAACAACATGCCAGCCCAGCGAGGGCACAGCCAACACACCAGAACAGACATTTGTACCGAATCGGTCCACCCAGGGAAAGAAAGGCTCCCGACCGCCTCACCTTGTAAATAGTTTTCACTTTGACTTTGGCGGGGGAGTGATGTTGTGTATTTGTAAAGCATGCACTCTCATGTTCCGCCACCAGGGAGCTCATCCCCTGAAGTCCCAAGGGATCCCAGCATCCCTTAGGAGCACTGTATATAAGCCGGCCCATAAGGCCTGTTCTTCACTTTGGAGTGTCTTATTAAAGACTGAGGTCACTGTTACTTTAACCTCCCTGTGCATAGCCTCATCTGTGTTAGGAGCACAATAGACAGCAAACGTATCGTGCAGTCCTGCTGATTTTCACAGAAATTGGAAGTACCTCTTCTGGCCGACCTCACACCTTTCACCCTTCATAAACTTGAACCCATCCAAAACTCTGCTGCCCCTATCCTAACTCACACCAAGTCCTGTTCACCCATCACCCCTGTGCTTGCTGACCTACATTGGCTCCCGGCCTGGCAACGCCTCGATTTTAAAATTCTCATCCTTGCTTTCAAATCCCTCCATGGCCTTGCCCCTCCCTATCTCTGTAATCTCCTCCAGTCCCACAATTCCCCGAGACCTCTGCGTTCCTCCATTTCTGGTCGGTTGCGCATCCCTGATTTTAATTAAAGCAGAAAGTGCGGGAAACACTCAGCAGGGCAGGCTGTATCTCTGGAGAGTGAAACTGAGTCAATGTTTCAGGTCGATGATCTTTGGTGGTTGTGCCTTCAGCTGCCTAGGCCCTGAGCTCTGGAATTCCCTCCCTAAACCTCTCTGCCTCTCGACCTCTCTAAGACGTTGCTTAAAACCTACCTCCACCTGCCCTAATCTATCCTGAAATAGCTCGGTGTCAAATTTTGTTGATAACACTCCAGTGAAGCGCCTCGAGACATTTTATTATGTTAAAGGCGCTATAGAAATGCAGGTTGTTGTTGTATGCTGTTGGTCGTGAGACAAGCTGTTCGAGATGGTCGCGCATCACTGGCGCTGTACGTCACAGCCAGTGCCGAGCTGTCTTTCCAAACCTTACATTTAAACTTCAAAAACACCTCTGGTGGCCCATTGCACAGCACTTATGTTTCTAAGGATAGGAAAGAGCTGAGTGTCCTGACAGTTCTCGTCTATTATTAGAAAGTTCATGGGCTGTCAGTGATTGGTAATCAGACTTCAGTGGGTGTTTGAGTGCGTGAGTGTGGCGTTCTGTTTTCCTTCACTCAAGGATAGTGAAAAAATGGATAGTATTACTACAGCTGCTTATTCACGTCGCGCTCAGAAATGATCTGAATATTTCACTACTTGTGGCAATGAGTGTTCAACTACTTAAACGAGTCAATGGCATGTAATGAAAATAGGGCCAGGTTCTTTTTTATTTTGGCAAATTTGAGATTTTTTATATTAGCACTAATCAGGAATGTAAGAAAGAATGACTTGCCCTTATATAGCACCTTTCATGACCCTAGGACATCCCAGAGCGCTTTACAGACAAAGAAGTGCTATTGAAGTCACCGCTGTAATGTAGGAAATGTTGGACTGCAATAAAACAGAAGCTTAGAAAAGCAAAGGAAATGTTTTGTGTTTAACTCTCAGCATTCAAATTGCTACTTGCAGCAGAAAGATGTTTTCCATTAAAAGGTTATCTGCCCCTGTTTAAAATACAATGCTGCCAATTGAATTCTGTTGTGCTATTTAGTGATCAATTTATAAAATAAATCCTGATAGCCCTGTTTATCAAATCATGAGACAATATCATGTCTGGTTAAATCATATGATTCAGTCAAGGCAACTTGTCAATCTTCCCTGCTGTCATGACAACCCTGCTTGTCAGAAAACCGAGATCGGTAGGTGGGACATGATTAGAAATCACAACATGTCTATATATTTATGCAGAATAGCACACTCTGGAAGGAGCATGTTTGAGGGCAGTCAGAGGCGATGTAAGTCAACTGGTCAGGCTTTGTTCTTGTAGCTAATGACATCAGCTTTGCTCCTCAATATGGTTTCAACTTGTCGCACACTGCAAACAGCACGGTAACGTGTAGAAATCTTAAACCAATGGAAAATCTTAACTCGAGTTAGTGCCAGTGCTTACATCATATCTGTTCATCTTCATGCATCAATTATGCAGCACCTTGACTCCCCATGTCGACTCTGACAATTCATCATGGAGTAAAATTGCCCCATGAACTATGTCGTATATGCTATAAGCTGTAACAGAAATGTGAATGTGATCTCAAGGCAGTAACCTAATCTCCGGATACAAATAATGTATAAACCAATTCTGGTCAACTTTAAGACTACTGCCTTGCTTTTAGGTTTTAGGTTTTTAGCGTACGTCACGTGATTTAACTGAATGTAATTTTTCAATAGCTTTTGTGGTGTTTACTGGATGAATTAGTGCTGCTCATGCAAAGCATGATTAATGGCATGCGAGAGGTTGAATGCATGTTCTACTGAGAAGGCTGAAAATATGAATCCATAATTAATAACTTGACTTAACTGTAAGAAAAGGTGACAATTTCTCATATCAAAACATTGTTTATATTCTACATGATAAAATACACATTGAACCATAGGAAGTTTATAATTGCACTGACATCTGATTCTGGGTATGTTAGCAGTGTTAGGGACAAGCCTCTACTTTTATTATTTTAACATAAAGCTGACATCATCTGGGAACAAATGCCGATCCTAAGTGAGTCCATAATGGACCGTGAAGAATCCATTGAACGTGCTGATTCAATATTCTGCAGCCTCGAACAGGTAGCCAAGTACCCAGTTATGCTATTAATGTTTCATACTAAGTGGCTTTTTAGCAGGAGTGTTGACTGTTCCTGAGTGAAATGCCCAATGAGCAGAGCAGTGCGAGAGAGCCTGATGTCTGAAACTGGACAAGCTTTGAGTCACTTTTGAATGGAAACAGTACATTTTCCTTGAATTTGAATGAACAGACATTTCTCTTTTGACAGCCCTTCCCTTTAGATTCATATTAGCATTTTCCGTACAATAGGTCAGTCACCACCAGTTGTGAGTGCATGCTGAAAAAGGTTGTGTGTTTTTCCCCAAGACTAGGCTCAGTGCTTTTTCTTTAATCAGTAGGAGACTTAACAGGACTGAATTGAGAAAAGTCCGTTTTTCATATGCTAAGGGTGAATATCTCTCACCTGTTTGGTGCCTGGCCAGAGCTGAAAATGTTCTCAGCTCTTGGCTAAAGGACGTAAAGCAGAGAATAGTGGTGAACGGTTGTTTTTAAGACTGGAAGGAAGTATACAGTAATGCTCCCCAAGGGTCGGTATTAGGACCACTGCTTTTTTTATATATAAAAATGACCTGGACTTCGACAGCCTGTGTCCTAACTCACACCAAGTCCCGCCCGCTGACCTACGTTGGCTCCCGGTTAAGCAACAACTCAATTTCAAAATTCTCATCCTTGTTTACAAATACCTCCATGGCCTCGCCCCTCCCTATCTCTGTAATCTTCTTCAGCCTCACAACCCCCCGAGATGTCTGCGCTCCTCAAATTCTGCCTTCTTGAGCATCCCTGATTATAATCGCTCAACCATCGGTGGCCGTGCCTTCAGCTGCCTGGGGACTAAGCTCTGAAACTTCCTCTCTAAACCTCTCCACCTCTCTACCTCTCTTTCCTCCTTCAGATCAGCCATGATCTTATTAAATGGCGGAGCAGGCTCGAGGGGCCAAATGGCCTACTCCTGCTCCTATTTCTTATGTTCTTATGTTCCTGTTCCTTAAGACATTCCTTAAAACTTACCTCTTTGACCAAGCTTTTGGTTATCTGCTGTAATTTCTTCTTCTTATGTGGCTCGGTGTCAAATTTATTTGTTTTGTCTTATAACACTGCCTTGGGACGTTTTACTACGTTAAAGGCGCTATATAAATACAAGTTGTTGTTATTGGACTTGGGTTTGCAGGGCACAATTTCAAAGTTTGCAGGTGACACAAATTCGGAAATGTAGTAAGCAATGAGGAGGATATTAACAGACTGAGCAGAAATGTGAAGTGATACATTTTGGTGGGAAGAATTTAAACTAAATTATAATTTTAAAGAGTGTACAGGATCATCGAGACCTGGGGTGTATGCACACAAATCTTTGAAAGTGGCAGGACAAGATGGGAATGCGGTTAAAAAAGCATACGGGATCCTTGGCTTAATTATTAGAGGTTCAGGGTGGGATTATCCTGTCCTTTGTGCTGCGGGTTTTGCCCCGGAGCGGCGTGAAAGGCGGCGGTGAGGTTTCCAGCGCCCCACCGTGATCCTCCGGTCGGGTTTTGTGGCGGCACTGAGCAGCACCGCCGGGGTGAGCTGCGCCGGGTGTGTGCAACGCCGCTGGTTGCAACACCGGCGCGAGTTGTGAGTTTTGCCCGATCGGTCCGCCCGGAAGTGCACCCGCAATGACCATCTGGGAATTCAGAGCGGTCCCATGATGCCGGTGGCGGAGATGAAGGTAAAGTACGACTAAAGTAAGTGCAAATGAATTTTGTTTTAAATGTCTATACGATTCGTGTTGCGGTAGCGTGGGCAATGTTTTAGGAATGTTTTTGACTTTTCTTTTAGGTTCCTCCTCCCCAGACGTCTCTTGGGGCGCTCACGGCCCGCTCTTAAGCTCGGGAGTTTCCTGTCCTTGTGCCAAGAGAGGTGTACAACGCCTCCCTTAGCGTTGCGCCCCCTGATGCAGGGCCCAGATACCCAACCCTGAATACTAAAGCTCAAACTATTCCTGGCCGCTAACTTTCCTGCCCTGCCGCCATTATCGCCCTGAAAACAGAAAAGCCAAAAATCCAGCCCTCGGAGTACAAAAGCAAGGAAGTTGCTCCTGTTCCTATGTTCCTATTCGATCAATTGTTAATTTTAAATCTGTGATTGATAGATTTTTGTTAACCAAACGTATTAAGGGATATGGGCCAAAGGAGTTCAATCGCAGATCAGCCATGATCTCATTGAATGGCGCTACAGGCTCAAGAGGCTAAAAGGCCTACTCATGTTCGTGTGTTATGCTAACCCTTAATAAAACACTGGTTAGGCCTCAGTTGGAGTATTGTGTTCAATTCTGGGCACCACACTTTAGGAAGGATGTCAAGGCCATAGAGAAAAGAATTACTAGAATGGTACCAGAGATGATGGACTTCGGTCACGTGGAGATACTGGACAAGCTGGGGTTGTTCTCCTTAGAGCAGAGAAGGTTAAGAGGAGATTTGATGAGGTGTCAAAATCATGAATGGTTTTGGTAGAGTAAATGAAGGAGAAACTGTTTCCTCTAGCAGATGGGTCAGTAACCAGAGGGCACAGATTTAAGATAATTGGCAAAAAACAACAGAGAATTTAAAAAAAAAATGCAGTGAGTTGTTGAGATCTTAATACACTGTCTGAGAGGGTGGTGGAAGCAGATTTAATAGTAACTTTCAAAAGTGAATTGGATAATTACTTGAAGGCAATAAAGTTGCAGTGGTATGGGGAAAGAGCAGGAGTGTGGGATTAGTTGGAAAACCTACCAAAGAACCAGCACAAGCATGATGGGCCGTATGGCCTTGTCTTGTGCTATATCATTCTACGATTATATGAAAACTCATCCTACTAAGATATAGATTGTGGGGAAGCAGAGGTGCCGATGTAATGATCTTGGCTATTGCTTGATGATAGCAATGGATGAGATGCACTCAAACAGTGGAGTTTCCCATTCCTGGGCCTTCCACCTGCCTATGGTGCGAGAGCGAAAGAGAGAGTAATCCTCTCCTACATAACACTGTAAGTTAGCGTTTAGCAAGCTCTTCCTCATCCCTTATTGAGACTTCAGTACCAATCTGCTTAAGATTTCACAATTTCTCCATACTGTTATATATTTAACCATTTGTAACCTGCATGACACCTGACCACCAGAGGGCCTACCTGTTGGAGTCCCAAGGGATCCCAGCATCCCTTGGGAGCACAGTATAAGCAGGCCACCCACGAGGTACTTGCACTCTGGAATCTTATTAAAGGAGCTAAGGTCACACTTGCTCATTACACACAGTACTCAGCCTCACCCTTTATTACGAGTGTAACACATACAATGTTTCATAGCCAGATCTCACAGCTGACATTGACTTCATTAACTTGCTTCAAGAATGTATGGTTACATTGCAGATGGGAGGCAATTGTGTTTCTGAAGTTGTATGGAAAGGTTGTCTTGTGCAATGATTTGAAAGGGACTTGCTCTAATTTTGACATCACTAACCACAATGGTCTGAGAGAATACAGAGAAAAACTATTTCCTCTGGTGGAGGTGTCCAAAACAAGGGGGCACAACCTTAAAATTAGAGCTCGGCCATTCAGGGGTGAAGTCGGGAAGTACTTGATCACACAAAGTGTAGTGGGAATCTGGAACTCTCTCCTCCAAAAAGCTGTTGAGGCTGGGGATCAATTGAAAATTGCAAAACTGAGGTTGATAGATTTAGTTCGGCAGGGGTATTTAGGGTTACAGAACCAAGGTGGGTAAATGGAGTTAATATTCAGATCAGCCATATACACATTATTTTGAGTGAAGATTAGATTGCTAAACAGTGTTATTGTGCATAATATGGGATTTGCTTTTCTCCCCAGTTTACTTGCTCCAACTCGGGTGGTTTATTGCTATCCGTGAGGGAATTCATTATGGAAAAATTCACCTATTTACGCAGTTAGTGCCGCTTGTAACATTCATATGATGAATGCATTATTTGAATTGGTTCAGCAATCAATTTAGAAAACAACAAGACACAAGGAGCACCCATTCAAACAGGGGTGGGTTTCCAGTTTATACCCTGTTCTTAGAGATTAAATTAAGTAATCCAAAACTTTCCTATTCTTGAAAATAGAAAATATACTTTTCAAAGAAACCCTCCATGCTTTTGTTACCTCCAGACTCGGCTATTCCAAAGCACTTTTGGCCGGCCTCCCACCTGCCACCCTCCAATAACTTGAGCTCATCGAAAACACAGCTGCTTGTATCCTAACTCGCACCACGTCTAGTTCACACATCACTCCTGTGCTCGCTGAACTACATTGGCAACGCCACGATTTTAAAATTTTCATCCAATTGTTCAAATACCTCCATGGCCTCGCCCCTCCCTATCTCTGTAACTTCCTCCAGCCCTATTACCCTCCGAAAAAACCTCGGCACTGGCTTCGGACACAAAAAAAGCACACCCAGTCTGGTCGAACCCTGCAAAGTTAATCCTCACTAACATCTGGGGACTTGTGCCAAAATTGTAGGAACTATCCCACAGACTAGTCAAGCAACAGCCTGACATAGTCATACTCACAGAATTATACCAATGTCCCAGATTCCTCTATCACTATCCCTGGGTATGTTCTGTCCTATCAGCAAGACAGACCCACCAGAGGTGGCGGTGCAGTGGTATACAGTTGGGAGGGAGTGGCCGTGGGAGTCCTGAACATTCACTCTGGACCCCGTGAAGTCTCATGGCTTCAGGTCAAACATGCGCAAGGAAACCTGCTGATTAGCACCTACCGCGCCCCCCTCCCCTTCAGCTGATGATTCAGTACTCCTCCATGTTGAACACCGCTTGGAAAAAGCACTGAGGGTAGCAAGGGCACAGAATGTACTCTGGGTGGGGGACTTCAATGTCCATCACCAAGATTAGCTCAGTAGCACCACTACTGACCGAGCTGATCGAGTCCTGAAGGAAATAGCTGCCAGACTGGGCCTGTGGCAGGTTGTGAGGGAACCAACACAAGGGAAAAACCTACTTGACCTCGTCCTCACCAATCTACCTGTCGCAGATGCATCTGTCCATGACAGTGTTAGTAGCAGTGACCACCGCACAGTCCTTGTGGATACTGTTATGTATGTAAACCTGTAATTACCATGTCTAACTACCAGAAGGCTTATCTCCTGGAGTCTCCCTTGGGAGCACCTGTACATAAGGAGGCCTCACAGGCTGGAGAGGCACTTTGAGATCTGTAATAAAGGACTACGGTCACACTTACTTTGAGCTTGCAGTATCGAGTCTGACTTCTTATCCAAGACATAACAACTGGCAACGAGATACAGATGACGAACCCCAATGCAACAATGCAGAGAACTGTGGGCATTCTGGAGAAATTTTCGGAGGGAGATGATTGGGAAACATTCGTGGAGAGACTTGACAAATACTTTGTGGCCAACAAGCTGGAAGGAGAAGGGAACACTGCCAAACGAAGAGCGATCCTCCTCACCGTTTGCGGGGCACCAACATATGGCCTCATGAAAAACCTGCTTGCTCCAACAAAACCCACAGACAAGTCATACGATGAGTTGTGCACACTGGTCCGGGAGCATCTAAACCCGAAGGGAAGCATTCTGATGGCGAGGTATCGGTTCTACACCTGCAAGAGATCTGAAGGCCAGGAAGTGGCGAGCTATGTCGCCGAGCTATGGCGCCTTGCAGGACATTGCGAATTTGAAGGACACTTGGAGCATATGCTCAGGGACTTCTTTGTACTTCGCATTGGCCATGAAGTAATACTTCGCAAACTTTTGACTGTAGAGACCCCAACCTTGAGTAAAGCCATAGCGATAGCCCAGGCGTTTATCTCCACCAGTGCCAATACTAAACAAATCTCTCAGCACACTAGTGCTGCTGCAAGCACTGTGAACAAAGTAATGTTGTTTTCAAATCGAAATGTACATGGCAGGACTGACACGCCTGTAGCTGCACGTCCGCAGATGACTCAGAGTCCGCCATCAAGAGTGGTGAGTACAAGGCAATTAACACCTTGTTTGCACTGCGGGGGTTCAGGCCGCTTCAAAAGATACGTTTGCAAGGGCTGTGGAACAATGGGACACCTCCAACGTATGTGCAGGCAAGCTTCAAACCCTGCTAATCCTGCAAACCACCATGTTGCAGAGGAGGACAGATCCACGGTTGATCATGACGAACCAGAGCCTCAGACTGAGGAGGCAGAGGTATATGGGGTGCATACATTTACCAGAAAGTGTCACCCGGTAATGCTGAAGGTTGAACCAAATGGACTTCCGGTGTCCATGGAGCTGGACATGGGTGCAATCCAGTTCATAATGAGTAAAAAGACTTTCGATAAGTTGTGGTGCAACAAGGCTTCAAGGCCAGTCCTGACTCCCATTCATACCAAACTTAGAACGTACACAAAGGAACTGATTCCCGTAATTGGCAGTGCTATCGTAAAGGTCTCCTACGATGGAGCGGTGCATGAGTTACCACTCTGGTTGGTACCGGGCGATGGTCCCATGCTGTTCGGCAGGAGCTGGCTGGGAAAGATACGCTGGAACTGGGACAACGCCCGCGCGCTTTCGTCAGTCGATGACACCTCATGTGCCCAGGTCCTAAGCAAGTTCCCCTCACTGTTCGAACCAGGCGTCAGGAAGTTCCAAGGAGCAAAAGTGCAATCCATTTGATTCCGGGGGCGCGGCCCATCCATCACAAGGCGAGAGTGGTACCTTACATGATGAGAAAGAGGGTGGAGATCGAGCTGGACAGGCTGCAACGAGAGGGCATCATTTCGCCGATAGAATTCAACGAATGGGCCAGTCCAATTGTACCAGTCCTCAAGGGAGACGGCACCGTCAGAATCTGTGGTGATTACAAAGTCACTATCAGTCGTTTCTCACTGCAGAATCAATACCCGCTACCAAAGGCAGATGACCTATTTGCGATGCTGGCAGGAGGGAAAACGTTCACGAAGCTGGATTTGACCTCGGCCTACATGATGCAGGAGCTGGAGGAATCTTCGAAAGGCCTCACCTGCATCAACACACACAAAGGTCTTTTCGTTTACAATAGATGCCCGTTTGGGATTCGATCGGCCGTGGCGATATTCCAGAGGAACATGGAAAGAGGAACATGCTGGAGTCGGTCCCGCGCACCGTAGTCTTCCAGGACGACATCTTGGTTACAGGTCGGGACACCGTCGGGCACCTGCAGAACCCGGAGGAGATTCTTCGTCGGCTTAATCGTGTGGGGCTCAGGCTAAAATGCTCGAAGTGCATTTTCCTGGCCCTGAAGTAAAGTTCCTGGGGAGAAAAATCACAATGGATGGTATCAGGCCCGCCGATTTGAAGGCGGAGGCAATTAAAAACGCACCAAGACCACAGAACGTGACAGAGCTGCTGTCGTTTCTCGGACTCCTGAACTATTTTGGAAACTTCTTACCAGGTCTTAAACATTGTTAGAACCCCTGCACTCTTTACTGCGTAAAGGAGATGAATGGGTATGGGGTAAAAGCCAAGAAAATGCCTTTGAGAAAGCTACGAAGCTGTTCTGTTCAAACAAATTGCTTGTGTTGTTCGATCCATGGAAACGTTTGATACTAGCATGTGATGCATCGTCGTACGGGGTCGGGTGTGTATTGCAACAAGTTAATGAATTTGGGAAATTGCAACCAGTTGCTTATGCATCCAGAAGTCTATCTAAGGCCAAGAGGGCCTACAGTATGATCGAAAAAGAAGCGTTAGCGTGTGCTTACCGGGTAAAGAAAATGCATCAATATCCCTTAGAAGATGAGAAGGGGGATTTAATAATGGGAAATGTGGAAATGGCTGAGACCTTAAACAATTATTTTGCTTCAGTCTTCAAAGTGGAAGACACAAAAACCATGCCAAAAATTGCTGGTCACGGGAATGTGGGAAGGGGGACCTTGAGACATTCACTATCACTAGGGAGGTAGTGCTGGTCAGGCTAATGGATCTCAAGGTAGACAAGTCCCCTGGTCCTGATGAAATGCATCCCAGGGTATTAAAAGAGATGGCGGAAGTTATTGCAGATGCATTCGTTATAATCTACCAAAATTCTCTAGACTCTGGGAGGTACCAGCGGATTGGAAAGCAGCTAATGTAACGCCTCTGTTTAAAAAAGGGGCCAGACAAAAGACAGATAACTATAGGCCGGTTAGTTTAACATCTGTAGTGGGGAAAATGCTTGAAGCTATCATTAAGGAAGAAATAGCGGGACATCTAGATAGGAATAGTGCAATCAAGCAGACGCAACATGGATTCATGAAGGGGAAATCATGTTTAACTAATTTACTGGAATTCTTTGAGGATATAACGAGCATGGTGGATAGAGGTGTACCGATGGATGTGGTGTATTTAGATTTCCAAAAGGCATTCGATAAGGTGCCACACAAAAGGTTACTGCAGAAGATAAAGGTACGCGAAGTCAGAGGAAATGTATTAGCATGGATCGAGAATTGGCTGGCTAACGGAAAGCAGAGAGTCGAGATAAATGGGTCCTTTTCGGGTTGGATATCGGTGGTTAGTGGTGTGCCACAGGGATCGGTGCTGGGACCACAACTGTTTACAATATACATAGATGACCTGGAAGAGGGGACAGAGTGTAGTGTAACAAAATTTACAGATGACACAAAGATTAGTGGGAAAGCAGATTGTGTAGAGGACACAGAGAGGCTGCAAAGAGATTTAGATAGGTTAAGCGAATGGACTAAGGTTTGGCAGATGGAATACAATGTCGGAAAATGTGAGGTCATCCACCTTGGAAAAAAAAACAGTAAAAGAGAATATTATTTGAATGAGGAGAAATTACAACATGCTGCGGTGCAGAGGGACCAGGGGGTCCTTGTGCATGAATCCCAAAAAGTTAGTTTGCAGGTGCAGCAGGTAATCCGTAAGGCAAACGGAATGTTGGCCTTCATTCCGAGAGGGATGGAGTACAAAAGCAGGGAGGTCCTGCTGCAACTGTACAGGGTATTGGTGAGGCCGCACCTGGAGTACTGCGTGCAGTTTTGGTCACCTTACTTAAGGAAGGATATACTGGCTTTGGAGGGGGTACAGAGACGATTCACTAGGCTGATTCCGGAGATGAAAGGGTTACCTTATGATGATAGATTGAGTAGACTGGGTCTTTACTCGTTGGAGTTCAGAAGGATGAGGGGTGATCTTATAGAAACATTTAAAATAATGAAAGGGATAGACAAGATAGAGGCAGAGAGGTTGTTTCCACTGGTCGGGGAGACTAGAACTAGGGGACACAGCCTCAAAATACAGGGGAGCCAATTTAAAACCGAGTTGAGAAGGATTTTCTTCTCCCAGAGGGTTGTGAATCTGTGGAATTCTCTGCCCGGGGAAGCAGTTGAGGCTAGCTCATTGAATGTGTTCAAATCACCGATAGATAGATTTTTAACCAATAAGGGAATTAAGGGTTATGGGGAGCGGGCGGGTAAGTGGAGCTGAGTCCACGGCCAGATCAGCCATGATCTTATTGAATGGCGGAGCAGGCTCGAGGGGCTAGATGGCCTACTCCTGTTCCTAATTCTTATGTTCTTATGTTATCTGCTCAGGCTCAAATTTGAATTGGAAACCAAACATAAGCATCTTATATCCCTCTTTTCTGAAAATAAGGGGATAAATACAAATGCATCGGCCTGCATCAAGAGATGGGCGCTCACGTCCGCATACAACTATGCCATCCGCCACAGGCCAGGCATAAAAAACTGTGCCGATGCTCTCAGTAGGCTACCATTGCCCATCACCGGGGTGGAGATGGCACAGCCCGCAGATTTAGTTATGGTAATGGAAGCATTCAAGAGTGAGCAACCACCTGTTACCGCCTGACAGATTAGAACCTGGACGAGCCAGGACCCCTTACTGTCCTTAGTAAAAACCTGTTTGCTCCACGAGAGTTGGTCTAGTGCCCCGTTAGAGATGCAGGAAGAAATAAAGCCGTACCAGCGGCGCAAAAATGAAATGTCTATACAGGCAGACTGCCTCCTATGGAATAATCAGATAGATGTGCCAAAAAAAGGCAGAGACACTTTCATTAGTGTTCTCCACAGTACCCACCCAGGTATTGTAATGATGAAAGCGAGAGCCAGATCCCACGTGTGGTGGCCCGGTATTGATGCAGACTGAGAGTCCTGCGTGCACAAATATAATACATGTTCACAGTTAAGCAATGCACCCAGGGAGGCACCACTAAGTTTATGGTATTGGCCCTCCAAACCGTGGTCTAGGGTTCATGTCGACTATGCAGGCCCATTCTTGTGAAAAATGTTTTAGCGGTTGTAGATGCGTACTCCAAGTGGATTGAATGTGTGATAATGTCGGCAAGCATGTCCGCTGCCACCATTGAAAGCCTACGGGCCATGTTTGCCACGCACGGCCTGCCTGATGTCCGTGTAAGTGTCAATGGGCCATGCATTACCAGTGCCGAATTCAAGGAATTCATGACCTGCAATGGGGTCAAACGTGTCATGTCTGCCCTGTTTAAGCCAGCGTCCAACAGTCAGGCAGAACGAGCAGTTCAAACAATCAAGCAGCGCTTGAAAAGGGTAACTGAAGGCTCACTGTGGACTCGCTTATCCCGAGTCCTGATTAGTTACCGCACAATACCCCACTCGCTCACCGGGGTACCTCTCGCTGAACTGCTCATGAAAAGGGCACTTAAGACAAGGCTGTTGTTAGTCCACCCTGATCTACACGAACAGATAGAGAGCAGGCGGCTTCAACAGAATACCTATCATGATCGCGCAAATGTGTCATGCGAAATTGAAGTAAATGATCCTGTATTTGTGTTGAACTATGGACAAGTTCCCAAGTGGATTGCTGGCACTGTTTTGGCCAAAGAGGGGAGTAGGGTGTTTGTGGTCAAACTCACAAATGGACTCACTTGCAGGAAACACTTGGACCAAACCAAACTCAGACTTATGGACCATCCAGAACGACCCACAATAGACTCTACCTTTTTCGATCCTCCAACACACAAGTGGCAACCGACCCAGCGGTTGACCACGAAACAAAACCCATCACCCGCAGCAGCCCAGCAAGCCTCACCACCCCCACCAATCCAGCAAGGCCAGCTGCGCAGCAGCCCAGAGAAGGCTCAACAAACGACTCATCGACACCAGCATTTGCACCGAGACGATCAACCAGGGAAAGGAAGGCCCCAGATCGACTCACATTGTAAACAGTTACACTGTTGATTTTGAGGACTTTGAGGGGGAGTATTGTTATGTATGTAAACCTGTAATTACCGTCTAACCACCAGAAGGCTTATCCCCTGGAGTCCCATCCCACAATCCCTTGGGAGCACCTGTATATAAGGAGGCCTCACAGGCTGGAGAGGCACTCTGAGATCTGTAATAAAGGATTACGGTCACATTTAATTTGAGCTTGCAGTATCTAGTCTGATTCCTTATCCAAGACATAACAGATACAAAGTCCCGTCCTCACACTGAGGATAACCTCCATTGTGTTGTGTGGCACTCATCATAGGCGGTCTCTCGAAACAAGGATGACTTGCTTCCACGCCAGAAAAGGATGAGTTCACAGGTGTTTCGAATGAAGAACCCGAACTACATCCTCAAGGGTGGAAGATGCC
This sequence comes from Pristiophorus japonicus, assembly GCF_044704955.1. Classification (NCBI taxonomy): domain Eukaryota; kingdom Metazoa; phylum Chordata; class Chondrichthyes; family Pristiophoridae; genus Pristiophorus; species Pristiophorus japonicus. The sequence goes on from NC_091979.1 coordinate 42,154,067, forward strand.
TGTGTGTGGATTTTTTTAACGTGTGGTGGCCGTTGCACACCAGCCACCACACGGGCTTGACAGAGCTAGGTCTTGGTCCAGAGGCAAGGATTACCCAAGACGACTGGAGACCAGCTCTGCTGCATGGACCTAGTGCGCACACACATCGCAGTGTGGGCTGGCCTGTGCTGCCCCTGGCCCCGAACTCACGCCTCGCCTGGGCCCTGATCACATCCCTCCACAATCTCTCGCCACTCCTTTGCCCCGACCTTGCCGTTCCTGCTGTATCTGCCCACACTCCAATCACCGACCTGGACCTTGATGACATCACTCTTTGCTGCCGTCGTCCTCCTGCACCAGCTCGCGCTGCTCCCTGGAGTGGTTTGCCTCCACGCTGGTGCCAGGGCCGCTCACCTCCACTCCTTTTATGGCTCCGACCTGCCGCTGGTGTCCTTGCGCTCCACCACCGTGCTAAATGGGATTGATTCAGAATAAATCTAGCAGCTCAAAACCGGGCATCCATAAGGCTCTGTGGGCCATCAACAGCAGCAGAATTGTATTCCACCACAATCTGAATCATCTTGACCCGGCATATCGCTCACTCTACCATTACCATCAAGCTATGCAACAAACCCTGGTTCAATGAGGAGTGTAGAAGAGCATGCCAGGAGCAGCACCAGCACTGAAGTATGAAGTGCCAAACTGGTGAAGCTGCAACACTGGATGACATTCATGTTAAACAGCGGAAACAGCATTCTATTTACAGAGCTAAGCGATCCCACAACCAACAGATCAGATCAAAGCTCTGCTACTCACGGAACAAACTTGCTGATACTCTCCACTTGCCTGGATGAGTGCAGCTCCGACAAAGCAGCCCGCTTGATTGGCACCCCATCCACCACCTTAAACATTCACTCCATCCATCACCGGCGCACTGTGACTGTAGAGTGTACCATCTACAAGATGCCCTGCAGCAACTCACCAAGGCTTCCTTGACAGCATCTTCCAAACTTGTGACCTCTAACATCTAGAGGGACAAGGGCAGCTAACTCATGGGAACACTATTACCTGCAAGCTCCTCTCCAAGACGCACACCATCCTGACTTGGAAATATATCACTGTTCCTTCATCGTCGCTAGGTCAAAATCCTGGAATTCCCTCCCTATCAGCACTGTGGGAGTACCTTCACACACGGACTGCAGCGGTTCAAGAAGGCAGCTCACCACCACCTTCTCAAGGGCAGTTAGGGATGGGCAATTAGTGCTGGCCTTGCGACACCCACATCCCAGGAACAAATAAAAATAAAAACCTTCTGTTCCTCCAATCCTGGCCTCTTGTACGTCCCTGATTTCCTTCACCCCACCATTGGTAGCCATGTTTTTAGCTGCTTCGGCCCTAAGCTCTGGAACTCGCTCCCTCAACCTTGCTGCCTTTCAACCTCTCTCTCCTCATTTAAGACGCTGCTTAAAACCTACTTCACCTAACATCTCTTTGTGTGGCTTGGTGTCAAATTTGTCTGATAATGCTCCTGTGAAGTGTGCCTTGGGACGTTTTATTATGTTAAAAGCTGTGTATGAAGCAAATTGAAATTGTTGCAAATTACTTTGTGCTAAAGCTTTCTTTTACACAGACTCAGTTTGAAGTATTTTATACCCCAAATTGCTGTATAATGGATTGTGAAAATTCAGTTACACTCTTAAAGGAATACCATCTTTATGGGAAAAATGTCTAATTTTTTTTTGTTTGGAGACCCAACAAAGCATTGTTTTGTTTAGGATGACATAACTAGAACATAAGCAACAGATAATGGATTTTGACCTGATTTACATCATCATGTCTTGTTTAAAAAAATTGTTTGCCAAATGCTTTTTCAGAAAATGGTGCACGCTAACTGGAATACGTTGTAAATAAATCATGGCTGACCAGTATATTTATTAAATACATTCTCTTAACTCTGATAAGTATCTCAATAGGTAATAGTCCTGTGGCTTCTGGGACTCAACTACTAAACTAAGATTTGGGGAAATGTGGGTCGGTAGGTTAGAGATTAACATCAAAATGTCTAATAATCTCACGTTTAATGTTTTCAACATCTCTGATTATTAACCTTCTCCCATCACCTCATTCCTCCCTCTATCCTATTGGGATCTTGAGCATCATATAAAGTGGAATTTTCTCATATTCAATGTTCCTTTAAAATATTGGATGCACGTTGTAGACAGAACGTTCGTGGGCCTAGAATTTGGCCTCCTTCGCGCCTCCCGTTATCGCCGCCAGGGGGCGATAATGCGGTGTTTGCCGGGTTCCGACTGGGCACAGCGATAACATTGACTCCCTCCATATTTGGCAGAAGGTTTGTGGCAGCGTTGCGGCATTGCGCCCCGATCTCCTTCGCCCGGAGATCGTGACATCGTTGGCGTGCGTATCGCCCCGGACCCGAACTTGCGTTCCGCCCCCTGCAGCATCGCCGGGCTAAAACACTGGCAGCTGCAGGAGGTGTCCATCGGGAGGCTTGACGCTTTGGCGGGAGGGGGGGGGGGCGATACTTCATCATCATCATAGGCACTTAAAGGCGAGGTGGTGGCAGCAAGTACATTTTGGCTAGTTTTGTTTGCCCGCGATCGATCAGCCCGGCACTCTGCTTCAGTGCATTGGGCTGATCGGGCGGGATCACAGCTGACAGCTGGGAGAAGGTAAGTTTTTTCTTTACAGAGCCTACAGCGATGGCCCTTCCCTTTAAGGGAGGGAAGGAGCCTTTCAACATGGCACACTGCACGGCCCAGTGTAGCCCCGCCCACTGCCGATTGCTCCAGGAAGGAAGTAGAACGCCTGATTTAACGCTCCACTTCCTTCCTGGAATGCTATCCTCAAATTGTTTTGAAGTAGAAAGTAGAAAAGTAGAAAAAGATAGGCGCTCCCGAATTTCTCCCCTCGGTCTTTTAAAAAAGCACAATGTAAATTGTGGGATTAAAATATAAACTCAGGCTATCTTGCTATAAAATGACTGATTTAAAAAAAAATCATGCCATAGAATCACTTTCCTTGTGAGGTGCTTGAGTTCGGAGTTAATTTTTTATCGTCTGATTTTTATTGCAGGGTTCAGCAGATTCTTACACTAGCAGGCCATCCGATTCTGATGTTTCCCTGGAGGAGGATCGTGACGGGGTTCGTCGCGAATCAGAGCAACAAGCAGCAGTACAACTTGAAAGAGCCAAAGTAAGGGGAATACTGATTCTGGCAGAGGCCAACCTGCTTTAGATAAAGCAAGGGACAAGAACAAAAAGGGCTCCAGCATGATTTTTTATTAAAAATAATTTTGCTAAGTGTTATCCTTAGACTTGTGGAATTGGAACCTTTAAAATGTAACAGAAATAGAAGCTCACGTTTGAGATCAAAATTTTAAAAAGTTGACTTCCAATGTGTTTTGTGCTTCCCTGGTAGTTAAACAGGTAAATGCAACTTCTGGACCATCACTCAGATCAGGATAGTTGATGCTAGTTTTGTGCTGAGTCAGTAGTTCTCAAACTGTGGCTGTGGTGGAGACATTACGAACATAGAAAATTGTCAGGCAGGAAAAGACCAGCTGGTCCATCAAGCTTGTCCCACCCCATGATGGCCATGGCATCATGGCTAAACACTTGTTTTCGAGGAAACTCACCATACTCATTATTTTTTCTCTCTCTTAATCCCATCTTTCTTTCCCTCTCTTTATTTTGCTTTCCGCACATGATTTGACATGGAATTAACGATTCTAACTTGCTCTTCCTGGTTCAGACTCTGTGTGCCTCATTAAGAATTCTTCAATTTGATTGGTTAGGAGATACACAGTTTCACACAGCTCTCACCTGTAGGGGGCGCTGCACCAAAACAGATTTCCAATCACCGCAAGTTCCAATGCAAAAGCCCATAGAAAGGCTGTGGGCAAGTGCCAGTGTAATGAACAGCTGACGCCATTCCATCACTGCTGACCACAAAACACCGGCCATTGTGTCTGAATTCATAGTCAGTGCTCAACCTGATGTCAGAGCAAAGCAGAGTCGGGCTGGGCCTTAATACCCAATATATACTACACATAATTAGTGTTACTGCAAAACCTCAACTGCTTTGAACTGACTCTAAATTTGAGACCATGGGTTATCTTTACCCTGTAGGATGAGTAGTGTAAATGTACCCTAATGCTCACTCAGTGTTTTATTTTCCAGACCAAACCGGTTGCATTTGCCGTAAGAACAAATGTTACTTACTGTGGCGCTCTGGATGAAGATGTACCAGTCCCAGGAACTGCCATCTCTTTTGATGCCAAAGACTTTCTACATATTAAGGAAGTAAGCTTCATTAACACAAAATGCATTCTGCCATCCATGGGTAGCTAAGCAGCATTATTCCCAACCACCGACAATTTTTATGATCAGAGATCAGTGAAAATGCCGTACATTCTTAGACTAGTTGGGGTTAGGATCAATAACTGAATGATGAAAACGAGTGGGGTTGTACTGCTGTTAGTGCTGAAACCCAGTCTGGATGAACACACTTCAGAGTGGTATGAAGCCAGTTGCTCTCACTCTGGAGTGTGTGAAATAGAAAGGAGCTGAGGCAAACAAAAACAATGACATCCTTGCTCCACCATGTATTATACCAGACTGGTACCAACAGGTGAGGAAATAGGTTGTGTGACAATGAACCAGATCTGGGTGGAAGTGAAAAAGTTTATTTTAAATCCCATGACTAAATGACATAATCAAGCTTTGTGAATTGAATTTCTAGACTGCTGACTACAAAGTTACAGCATACAGTTTAAACATGCTTCTTCATTATGAATATAATTTCCATAGTTTCAATACTTCAAAGTTTAAATGCCAACCAGTGAGTTTAAATCAATTTTCAGCACAAATTGTGTGCCGTATTCTCTCTTCTTCGCCTCATATTGCTGGCATTGCATGACGGTTGCAGCACGCCACTTGAGGAATAATTTCAATTACTGACACACACGACTTTGGTTTTATTTGTGGGTACAGACTGTCCTCAGTCTTTGCACTGTTCATTTTATCAGTTAAGAGCTGTATACAACTGACAAACATAAGTTATTGCTGCTCCCCAAATACACCATTTAGGAACATGCTCATAATGAGGATGATTCAAGAATGATCAGAGGTTCTTAATAGGCGCCTGAGTCTATTTTTTGGGAGAAGGGGTGGGCAGGAGGTTCCTGCACTGCAGTACTAGAGGGGGACTGACTTTTTATTCCTATTGTGTTATATCAGTTCATTTCCGCCAATGGCAACTTCGGCCAAACCCATAAAAGACCGTCACCTCGACATTCCACCTCAACAGCCATCAAGCAAGTCAAGCTTTGAAAGTCTCCTTTTGCGATGCAGAGGTAAACCATGCCAAGAAACCCTCCTATTTAGGAGTCGCGCTTGATCGCACCCTGTCATACAGACAACATCTCCAGAACCTTGGGAAGAAACTAAAGAGTAGGATCAGCTTGATCCAGAAACTGGCCGGATCCACATGGGGAGCAGATGATTAAACCTCTCCGTACAGCAGCACTCGCCCTGGTGTACTCTGCAGCCGAGTAATGCTCTCCAGCACGGCTATCAAGCCCGCATGTCAAATCCGTTGATGTCCAGCTGAATTCTACTTTGAGAATTACCACCATTACGCTTTTATCGACACCAACACCTTAGCTGCCCGTGCTTGTAAACATCGCATCACCACACCTACGCCGTGAATATACAGTCTCCAGAGAATACAACTGCTACGCCAACAAAGACATGCCGATCCAGGCCGACTTGACAACCTAGCACCAATCTGTCTCAAATCCAGAAGGCCATTTTGGACCATCGCTGAAGGCCTTCACTGAGCTCCCCTCAGCCTTGATGACCGATGAAATGCTTGGAAGAACTGCGACATAAAGGAAAGGATTCCTTATAGAGGACCCCACAATTCAACCTGAAGGATCAAAGCTTCCTCGCAAACAGTGGACAACCATGAACCGCCTCAGAACTGGTCATGGTAGATGCTGCCACCTTCTCCACAGATGAAAGATTAAAGCTTCTTCATCGTGCGACTGTGGAGCTCCTAATCAGATCCTGGAGCACATTATTGAGCACTGCCGCAGCTTGCAAGATATCCACACTGTTACACCGGAAGCTTTGGCCTGGATATCTGACTTAGATCATTGACATTTGATTTGCTTTACTACTACCACATGAAAGAAGAAGAAAAAGAAGAACAAAAAACGAAGATTTCTTTTGGATTCATTTTGGAAATATATTCAAACAAATTTAGTTATATTTACTTAATGGGAAAAATAGCTTTTCAAGCAAGATGATCCATGTGGTGTGATGCAATAACTCAAACTAATTGGATTTGTTACTCATAAGGTGCTAAAAATGGCTTTAATTTTTTCAGCTTGCTAAAGTTGCAAATTCACTTGCCACTGGCTAGTGCTAAACGGGATTTTATAATCCATAGTGACGTGATTCACTTTCGTATCAGGACCTACATCACAAGTTTAAAGCGGATCAATTTTTAACTGAAATAATAAGGTGCGTTGCTTCTATTCTGCTTTCACATTGTGTGTTGGAGCATCCTTGGTGTTCCAGAGAGTAGAGTCACTGAAGAACAAACGTAATTGAAGCGATATTATAATTCAGTTTTACTTTAACATAGTCAGTATGGTTGCTGTTGTGAAGTTGACATCTCCCAAATTTCTGTCTGTTTCAACAGAAGTACAACAATGACTGGTGGATAGGGCGACTGGTGAAAGAGGGCTGTGAAATTGGATTCATCCCAAGCCCCCTCAAACTCGAGAACATCCGAATACAACGGGAGCAGAAATCTCGACAGGGACGTTTTTACAGTGGGTAAGGACCTGGACTTTGGATCAGGATTAATGTGCAACAGACTGATTTAAGAACAAATGGAAGGGCGGGAGGGGAAGGAGGGGGAAACGATTTCCTCTTGTGTGTTATTTGCAGTGAAATCACAAAAACATTTTGCTACAAGTAACACATAGCTTTGCTGTGAAAGATCTAGCTCGCACCATCCTGTTTGTTAACTCGGGAAGGGCGTACTAACACCGCTGCTTCTTCCTGTCGGGAATTCTGGTCGAATGATAGTTGTAGCGCCATCTTGTGGTATGCAGCAGAGCTTTACAGCCTTACAGCGGATAGAAAATGTCGCTGAGATGTTGTTGCGTGTGACACTACTTTACAAACAATTAAGGAGTAAATGTCCTTGTGGGGTTCTCATGTATGTGGCGCAAGAGCTGGAATTTTTTTTTTTTTTTTTTTGAAATTCGTAGCCAATCGTTCCAATTCTTTGTCAAATCACAAACGCCAGAGGTCACCTTGCACATGCCAAGGATCACTCTGCGCCAATGCTCTTAGCCAAAAGGCCTAGAGCCACTGCACCGTTCCTGGAAGTACTGCAATACCAGGTTCGTGCCATGGAGGTGGATGGGTCAGGTTTCCAAAAAAGCAAGCATATACCTTCCTGATCCAGGGAGAACCACCCGGAGGTCATGGTGGCTACTCCCCTGTCAGGTCAGTTACGCATGATCTTAGCCAAAAGGCCGAGAAGCGCGCAAGAGCTGGAAACAATTCCCTAAATGGAAATGGTGGGTACTCTGCCTTTGCTCCAAGTTTTCGAGTAGGCCCCTTTGGGCTGGAACCTCCATCTGCCCCAAGCATGTCACGGCGGTCAATGGGGGCGTGGCAGGGGGGTGGGAATTATGCGGGCTGGCAATTTTTGCGGCCTTGGCCTGGGTAACTGCGGGCAGCTGGTAACCTGTGAGGAATGAGGCACACTGGCCTAGCCAGTGGCCTACCCGAGGTTCCAGATCTTGCAATTCAACAGCATAGCATTCGCTGCACCCAGTCCCTCCATATTGTTTACAGTGTGGCTTTTATATTACCAGCAAAGAAAATAACTTCCAACGAAGGGTCATCGACCCGAAACATTAACTCTGCTTCCTTTCCACAGATGCTGCCTGACCTGCTGAGTATTTCCAGCATTTTCTGTTTTTATCTCAGATTCCAGCATTCATGGTATTTTGCCTTTGTAAGAAAATGACTTTACTGTATTTGGCCCTGCTGGTTTTACCTTCCATTATTTAAGGGCTCCCGTCGAATTAGTCTCGTAATTTGCATAAGTGAATAATGCAATGCAGCAATTTCACTAAAGGGTTCAGTTACTCTATGTAGGGAATAATAGCCAGAATTTCCAACAGGAAGAAGCAACGGTGTCAGTACGCCCTTCCCGGGTTAACAAACAGGATGGTGCGAGCTAGATCTATTACAGCAAAGCTATGTGCTACTTGTAGCAAAATGTTTTTGTGATTTCACTGCAAATAACACATATGTGGAAATCGTTCCCCCTCCTCCCCCCCTTCCATTTCTTTTTAAATTCGATTTTACAAGATAGCCATCCCACAAGAAGTTCAGATAATACTGGAAATTTGACAGGGCACAGCTTAGGCATGTTTCTAAAACTCACTTGAACTTTGAGGTGAGGTGACAAACTGCAAGTCACTCTTATGTATCTAATAGCTTTATAGAGAACATGCAGGATGATGTATTATGCCTCGGCTCTATCGTGTTGCTGCTCATGGTCCACAAGGGTGCTTGACGTGGTTGTTGTATCCCGATGTTGCTCTGAATGAGACGCTGGTTTCCTTAAAAACAGAAAATATTGGAAAATATTCCCCATCTGTGGGGTCTGCATTATTTGTAGCCTATTTACAAAATGACTTGCACTATGGTGTGGTCATTAGGACACTTACAGTGCAAGGAACTGATTCACAATTCATACCTGTGCTTTTAGCCTTTGGTGTTGACTTACTTTTGTGCATTGGTACAAGCCTCTGAATATCCTCCCTGATGGTGGTTGTTGAGAAGACGATGCTCACCTGAAGGCAGTGTGATATTACTATCTGAAGATCCTCCCTTCTCTCTAGGGCTAACAAGGAAAGAGAATACACATTAAATGGTTGGAACTGAGAAGTGTAGAGGAACAAAGGGACCTTGGAGTGCATGTCTTCAGGAGATCCCTGAAAGTAGCAGGTCAGGTGGTTAAGGTGGTTAAGAAGGCATACGGAATGCTTGCCTTTATTGGCTGAGGCATAGAATACAAGAGCAGGGGGTTTATACTTGAACTGTATAAAACACTGGTTAGGCCACAGCTGGAGTACTGCGTGCAGTTCTGGTCACTGCATTACAGGAAGCACTAGAGAGGGTACAGAGGAGATTTACGAGGATATTGCTGGGAGTGGAGCATCTTAGCTGAGGACAGATTGGATAGGCGAGGCTTGTTCTCCTTGGAACAGAAGAGGCTGAGGGGAGACTTCATTGAGGTGAATAAAATTATGAGGGGCCTGGATATAGTGGATAGAAAGGGCCTATTTCCCTTCGCAAAGGGGTCAACAACCAGGGGGCATAAATTTAAAGTAATTGGTGGAAGGTTTAGAGGGGATTTGAGGGGTAATTTCTTCACCCAGAGAGTAGTGGGGGTTTGGAACTTACTGCCTGAAAGGGTGGTAGAGACAGAAACCCTCACCACATTTAAAAAGTACTTGGATGTACACCTGAAGTGCCATAACCTGCTGGGCTACGGACCTAGAGCTGGAAAGTGGGATTAGGCTGGATAGCTCTTGGTTGGCCAGCGCGGACAGGCTGGGCTGAAATGGCCTCCTTCCGTGCTGTAAACTTCCATGATTCTATAACCCCATCTGCAACTACCTGACTGTCAATTGAGCTTTTCTTGTGCTTGGTTGTGATGTAGTAGCCCCAGAACAGCACTATCTGTAACTGTTTGAGCATAGGCCAGGATTACAATTAGGTGGCTTTTAAACCACTTCAGAAATATGAAAGTGGCATTATCAGAATTGTCAGAATTATCGCTACAGGTACTAGCAAAGCAGTGGCAATCATATCCGCTTAAAACACATGGGGCTAGATTTTCAGTTCTGGTCATTTCGGGGCGGTAAAGTTTGCACCCGGGAACAGTTTGCACCTCAGTCAGCAAAATTCATCAGCTGAGCCCTGAGTGTGGAGTGGAGCGCTAAGAGAGGCGTTACACACCTCTCTCGGGGTGCTAGGCCAGCTGAGCAAGTGAATATCCCGAGCTAAATTACCGGCCTCAGAGTGCACTAAGAGAGGGTGAGGAACCTGAAAGAAACCCACCAAAAACATTCCCAATACATAACTTACGCCACCTCAACAAAAACCAATCGCACATACCTGAGGTCGACATTACTTACCTGACTGCAGCCGCTACAGCTTGGAATGGCAGCTTCCACAGTCGTTCCCAGCAGGGTGCTCCACAGAGTGCTACGGGTCGGACGGCAGCGGAAAATTGAGCCGGTGTCGTAACCAGAGGTTCGCCGCTTCTGGACGGTAATGCTACGTGCTCCTTCCAAACCGGCATCGAATGTCCTGGTGGGGCGCTGGAAGCTGGTCAATCGCCCAAAGTGTTTACCGCCGCCATTGCCGCCCCTGCGGGGTGTTAACCGGGGCAGCAGCAGACCAAAAATCCAGTCCATGAGATTTCACATGGAAATACGTTAAATGGTGTAAAACTGGCATAAAATGGACCAATTTGGGGGTGCAATTGGCCCCCTCCTGCTGTCCTTGCATAGGGTTCATTCCCTCTGCCCATTTTGCACTTTAAAAATGACCTTAAAAGATTTCGAAATCACATGTCTCTTCATACAAGTGAATGATTTGTTTAGTTTACTTTTATATTGTCTTGAAAATTTAAATGTTGTCACCTTGACTTCTCTTTTCTGAAGAAAACAAATCCGACTTTATTTGTGGAATAATCTTTATTGCTTGTTAGTGCCTTTTCAAACAGGATGATATTTTTTCTATGATTGCAGGGTTGAAGGTACTCTCAGTAATGCTGTTGTACAGATACTTAGCACATAAGTTAGGAAGACAATATCTAGATGCACAATAACATAATCTGCCTGGTGAAACAAATGAGATCTCTTGTTTTACGAACTGGTTATCGTGATCCTTGCATGTGCAGTTCTCCATATTTCCGAAAGGCAGACTGTTTAACACTTTGGTAAAACGAGGTCAGATAAGGATCTAAAAGCTACTTTATTTTACAGACAGTAAGCGAACTTACTGATGAACAGTTATAACAGATTTCATCTCAATTTAATTCATTTCCATCACTCCTCATCATAAATAAAACATCGCAATGTTCTAGTCAGTGGGCTAAATATCACTCACCTCCTGTCAGACCTATCTCTGAAATGGACTAAGGCCTGCTCCAGGTCTAGTTGGCTTTTTTCTCTCAGCAGAATTTACCAATGGCCTCAACATATATCTCGTGTTCTTTTTTGGCTTCCTGGGACAGGAGGTTTGACCAGTTTGACCCCTGACTCCTTTCCTGTCTGGGAGATGGCCATTAGAGTTTCCACTTAAGCCTGCTAGTGCCCTTCGCAGATGGGCTGGGGCGGGGGGGAAGGTTCCCTTGAAGCTAGCTCCTGCAAAGATCAGAAAGAAGATACATTCTAACCTCCAAGGTGTGATTGTTTGCTGTGGTGCTTTAAAAATAAATCTCCAATATCTGAGGCAATCTGAATCGATATTCCATTTGACTTCAGATCCATATCCCCAGCATGTCACAGTCCTGCACCGCTAATGCTTGGAAACAAACTTTAACTTAAAAGCACCTTTTAATATAACTTGCATAAAGCTTCCTCACATCCTCCTCCATTTTATGGTAAAATGGTCAGAAGACAATAGTGGGGCTAAGGGTTCTATGTAGTCATGTGTATGGCGAGCTGGGGAGGGCTAGCAAGTTGCTTCCCTGACGAGGCTTAGTGAACCAGTTGAATTTATAGAACAAGAACATAAGAAATAGGAGCAGAAGTAGGACATTAGGCCCCTCGAGCCTGCTCCGCCATTTAATAAGATCATAGCTGATCTGATCTTGGGATCACTTCCCTGCCTGTTCCCAATGCAGCAACTTTCATAGTCATTTTGGTTTTGTTGCCAGCTCACAAATAACCATTGACTTGTCCTGGTGAGATGCTGAATCCACAGTCCCTGGGTTACTAGTCCACTACCTTCGGGACTTCCACTGGCCACTGTTCCCACTCAACTGCGGAGCCCCTGGCGAGCACGTGGTGTGCACAATGGCTGAGGCCACCCTGACCTCCTCCTTTCAATAAGTGGACCTCTGGCCATCCCAATGCCTGCACTCAGTCAGGAGCTAATACCTGGGAGAGGGAAACATTACCTCAAATCTCTCACCATCTCACCGAAGGGCGCTGCTCAGTGCCGAGCTTACGGCTCACATCCCACCATAGGCAACTAGGCCCATACAGTAGAGCCTGGTCTCCAGTCATCTTGGTCCCCCTTGCCACTGGGCCAAGATCTCGCTCTGCTAAGCCCGTGTGGTACCCGGTGTGCAACGGCCACCCCACGTTAAAAGAATTCACACACAGGCATCTTCTACCCTTCAAAATGAAGTAGGGGACCTGGAACGTCAGGACCCTCATGGACAACCCCAACAGTGACAGACCGGAACACCGCACCGCCATCATTGCCTGGGAACTCAGACGCTTCGACGTCGACATCGCCACCAAACGCGAGACTCAGCGGGCAGGGGAAGGCCACTCAAAGAACAAGGTGGAGGTTACACCACCTTCTGGAAAGGCAAACCAGAGGAAGAAAGCCGCCTCCATGGAGTTGGCTTTGTCATCAAGAATGAGTTGGTTGGCCGCCTCAGAAACTCCCCCCTGCGGAATAAACGAATGTCTCATGATTCTCCGTTTCACCCTATCCTGGATCCAGTGTGCCACAGTCATCAGTGTGTATATCCCAACACTCGACACAACAGATGAGGCCAAAGAGGAATTCTACTCCAGCCTCGAACAATCCCCGTCCCTACGGATGACAAACTGATCCTCCTCGGCGACTTTAACGCCAGAGTAAGCAAGGACGCAGACCTCTGGGGAGGTGTGATCAGCAGAGAGGGGGTAGGGAAAATCAACTCCAGTGGTACCCTGCTCCTGACAAAATGCCTAGAACATGACTTTGTCATCACCAACACCTTGTTCCATCAAAGGGACAAGTACAAGGCATTGTGGCAACACCCTCACTCCAAACACTGGCACCTGCTCGACTACGTCATTGTCCGAGCAAGGGACACAAGGAAGTGCGCATCACCCGCGCCATGACAGGAGCTGGTGACTGCTGGATGGACCATCGCCTAATCCGTTCCGTTATCAACATCAACATAGCCCCAAAGCAGCGACGGCAACAGAAGCAATGCTGCAGAAAAATCAACGCTGAGGCACTCAAAGGCCCAGTTAAGAGAGCCCTATAACAGCCATCGCCTCACTGCCAACCTGGCGACCCTCGATGACCCCGAGACGCAGAGTGCCCACAGCGCCTGGTCTTCCCTCAAGGCCACCATAACCAGCACCTGCGAAGAGATGCTCGGTCACTCAACCAGGAAACACCATGACTGGTTTGACGAGAACGACCAGAAGATCCAGGAGCTAATAAACCGCAAACGCAGGGCATTTCTGAACTTAAAGCAGCAACCCAATTTGGGAGCAGCAAAGCAGCTCGACAAACGGCTGAAGACCGAGGTCGAAAAAAAAACACGCGACCTAAAGAATAGATGGTGGGTGGAGAAAGCATAGAAGATCCAGCAGCTAGCCGACAGCCATGACTTGCGAGGATTCTTCACCGCAGTTAAGTCAACCTACGGCCCAAGCACCCAAGGCCCCACCCCACTACTGGCCAAGAACGGGGAGACACTCAGTAAGGACACCGAGGCAGTCAGGGCCCGCTGGAAGAAGCACTTCAAAGATCTCCTTAATCGAGACTCTGCCTTTGACACGAGTATCCTCGACGCCATCTCGCAGCATGCTACCCGTCACCGTCTCAGCAAAGCCTCAGCCCTGCACAACGTAGAAAAGGTCGTCCATCAGCTCAAGAACAACAAGGCATCGGGAACAGATGGAGTTCCCGCTGAGGCATTAAAGTATGGCGGAAAAGCACTATTGGCACGAATGCATAATCTCATCTCTCTTATCTGGAAGGAGGAGAGCATGCTGGCAGATCTCAGAGATGCCGTAATCGTGACCATCTTTTAAAAAAAATGGGACAAGTCCGACTGTGGCAACTATAGAGGAATCCCCCTGCTGTCGGCCACTGGGAAAGTCATCGTTAGAATCCTCCTCAACCATCTTCTCCCTGCTGAAGAGTCACAATGCGGATTCCGTCCACTACAGGGCACAACGGACATGATCTTCACCATGCGACAATGACAAGAGAAATGCAGGGAACAACACCAACCCTTGTACATGACCTTCTTTGACCTCACAAAGACCTTTGACACTGTCAACTGTGAGGGACTATGGAGCGTCTTCCTCTGATTCGGCTGCCCGCAAAAGTTTGTCACTGTCCTCCGCCTGCTCGGTGATGACATGCAAGCAATGATCCTGACCAATGGATCCATCACAGACCCAATCCATGTCCAGACCCGGGTCAAGCAGGGCTGCGTCATCACGCGAACGCTCTTCTCGATCTTCCTCATGCTCCACCTCACACTCAACAAGCTTACCGCAAGAGTGGAACTAAACTATAGAACCAATGGAAACCTCTTCAACCTTTGTCTCCTCCAGGCTAGATCCAAGGTCATCCCATCCTCCGTCATTGAACTACAGTACGCAGATGACGCTTGCGTCTGCGCACTTTCAGAGGCTGAACTCCAAGCCATCGTCAACATCTTCACCGAGGCGTACAAAAGCATGGGCCTTACACTAAACATCTGTAAGACAAAGGTCCTCCACTAACCTGACCCTGCCACACAGCACTGAACCCCAGTCATCAAAATCCATGGCGTGGCCTTGGACAACATGGACCATTTTCCATACCTTGGGAGCCTAATGTCAGCAAGGGCAGACATTGACGACGAGGTCCAACACCGCCTCCAGTGAGCCAGCGCAGCCTTTGGTCTCCTGAGAAAGAGCGTGTTTGAAGACCAGAACCTCAAATCTGGCACCAAGCTTATGGTCTACAGGACAGTCATGATACCAGCCCTCCTATATAGCTCAGACACGTGGACCATATACAGTACCACCAGCGCTGCCTCCGCAATAGATGAACCAACGTCAGTGTTCTTGATTAGGCCAGCATCCTCAGCATCGAAACACTGACCACACTCGACTAGCTCTGTTGGGTGGGCCACATCGTCCACATGGCTGACACGAGACTCCCAAAGCAAGCGCTCTACTCAGAACCCCTACACGGTATGCGAGCCCCAGGTAGGCAGAGGAAACGTTTCAAGGACACCTTCAAAACCTCCTTGATAAAGTGCAACATCCCACCGGCACTTGAGAATCCCTGGCCCAAGACCACCCTAAGTGGAGGAAGAGCATCCGGGAGGGTGCTGAGCACCTCGAGTCTTGTCACCGAAAGCATGCAGAAACCAAGCACAGACAGCGGAAAGAACATGCGGCAAACCAGTCCCACCCACCCTTTCCTTCAACCACTGTCTGTCCCACCTGTGACAGAGACTGTAATTCCTGTATTGGACTGTACAGCCACCTGAGAACTCACTTTTAGAGTGGAAACAAAACTTCCTCGATTTCGAGGGACTGCCTCTGATAATGATGAGTTCACTACCATAAGCACAACACAACTCTACCCTGACCCGAAGGGCTTCAAATGGTTTAAATTAATTTACTACCAAAAATGTAACTTTTATGGGCCGCTGTGTACCAGGTAGAGTAAAATGTGATGTTGAACTTTTTCACCAACATAAATGATGGTTGTGCCAGTCCAAAGGAGACAAGAGCTTGCCATGGGTTCAACAATTGGACTAACCATGGAAGTTCATCTGTGCTACTGCTAGTGGTAAATGCTATTATGGATCGGGTGGGGAGGAGACGAAATCCCTGTTTTAACAAAAAGTGGGAGAATATCTGCATTCTCCTCATTAAAGTCCATTATCATTGGAACACATGGCAATTTTTCATCAAAGGAAGAATTTCATCCCTTATGTCTCTGAGGTTTGGGAATGTGAATCTGCCAATCCACACGAGTGTCAGGTGCCACATTAAGTGACTCACCATCCAACTTATTCTTCTTACTGACAGAAAAAAAACAATGGTGGAGATGAAACCAGATGAAAGCAATGGGGAAAAAACACATAACTTTAGAATGAAAATGAGAAGAAAATTGTTGAACATTACATAAATATTTTACCCTCAAATATTTTTATTAATACATAAGTACTTGATATAAGACTCAGGCACTCACTGTGCACATTGGACTATTGGTTTGAAGGCAGGCCTTCAAGGCGGAGATAGTTGAGGTACAAACCAAAAATATTCCCATAAGGAGGAAAGATGGACCATCGAAAGTCAGAGCTCCCTGGATGACAAAGGAAATAGAGGTTAAAATAAAACAGAAAAGGGAGGCTTATGACAAATGCCAGGTTACAGAATACAATCGAAGCCAGGCAGAATACAGAGAGAAATAAAAACAGGAAATGCTGGAAATACTCAGCAGGTCAGGCAGCAATAAGCAGAAAGAGAAACATGGTTAATGTTTCAGGTCGATGACCTTTTGTCACAATACAGAGCGTGCAGGGCGAATTTGAAAAAGGATGTAAGAAGGGCAAAGAGAGAGTATGGGAAAAGATTAGCAGGTAACATAAAAGGGAGCACAAAAATATTGTCTGAACATATAAAAACTAAAAGGACAGTTCAAAAAATGGTGGGGCCGATTAGGGACAAAAAAAGAAAGTCTTCTTGTGGAGACAGAGAGCATGACTGAGGTACTGAATGAGTACTTTTCATCTGTCTTCACAAAAGAAGAGGATGAAGTTAATGTTGCAGTAGAGGAGGGAGAGTATTGATATTGGAAAAGATACAAATATATAGAAAGGAGGTGCTAAAAAGGTTGGCATCACTTAAAGTTAACAAGTTCCCCAGTCCGGATGGCGTGCATTCTCGGTTGCTGAGGGAAGCTCTGACCACAACTTTTCAATCATTCTTTAATATTGGAGTGCTGCCAGAGGACAGGAGGATTGCAAATGTTTCAACCCTGTTCAAAAAAGGAGAGAGAAGGATAAACCTGGTAACTACAGGCCAATCAGTGTAACCTCAGTGGTGGGAAAACTACTCGAGACCATTGTCAAGGATAACATTAATACTCACTTGGAGAAACATGGGACAGCCAGTACGGATTGGTTAAAGGTGAATCATGTCTGAGTAACCTGAGTGAATTCTTTGATAATGTAACAGAGAGGCTTGTTGAAGGTAGCGCAGTAGATTTTGTATATAAGGACTTTCAAAAGGCATTTGATAAAGAACCACTTCACAGACTTATTCAGAAAATAGAAGCACATGGTGTTAAAGGGACAGTGGTAACTTGAGCACAAAATTGGCTAAGGGATAGGAGGCAGAGAGTTGTGGTGAATGGATGTGTATCAGACTGGAGAGAAATATGTATGGCCCCCTCCCCCCCCAGGAAATCGAATAGAAAGTCTCCCACCAAGAAGAAAATGCTTGGCATTCCAGAAATATAGTTCACGTGTTCATTCTGGAAACACAAAAAAAACATATAATGTTAAGATGGAACGCACATAGAATACGGGGATCATTCCTGCACCGAGTGTTAGGAATATTGCTTTGCTTCTTATATATAAATGACCTGGACTTGGGTATAGGGAGTACAATTTCAAAGTTTGTAGATGATACAAATCTTGGCGATGTAGTAAATAGTGAACAGGATACAGGATAGTAGCAGACTTCAGGAGTGTTATGTCTTTAGATGCTCTGAATGATAATGTTGTATTTGAACTATAGTGACCTTAGTCCTTTATTGATAACTTCAGAGTGAGGATCACCCCTGGTGGCCTGCCTTTTATACTAGGCCTGGCACACCTGTACAGGCAACCTACAAGTCTCCCACTGCGGTACCCTCTGGTGGCACACCTTGTAATAGTGGTAACCATGTAGGATACATGACATGTAGAAACATAAAAAATAGGTGCAGGAGTAGGCTGTTCGGCCCTTCGAGCCTGCACACCATTCAATAAGATCATGGCTGATCATTCCCTCAGTACCCCTTTCCTGCTTTCTCTCCATACCCCTTGATCCCTTTAGCCATAAGGGCCATATCTAACTCCCTCTTAAATATATCCAATGAACTGGCATCAACAATTCTCTGCGGCAGGGAATTCCACAGGTTAACCACTCTCTGAGTGAAGAAGTTTCTCCTCATCTCAGTCCTAAATGGCCTACCCCTTATCCTAAGTCTGTGTCCCCTGGTTCTGGACTTCTCCAACATCGGGAACATTCTTCCTGCATCTAACCTGTCCAATCCCGTCAGAATCTTATATGTTTCTATGAGATCCCCTCTCATTCTTCTAAACTCCAGTGTATAAAGGCCTAGTTGATCCAGTCTCTTCTCATATGTCAGTCCTGTCATCCTGGGAATTAGTCTGGTGAACCTTCGCTGCACTCCCTCAATAGCAAAAACATCCTTCCTCAGATTAGGAGACCAAAACTGAACACAATATTCCAGTAGGACATAGACTGAGTGGTGAAATGGGCAATTTAATATGGATAAGTGTGAAGTGATGCATCTTGGAAGAAACATGAAGAGGCAGTATAATCTCATTGATACTATTTCAAGGAGGCGCTAGGGGCAAGAACAGAGGGATCTGGAGGTGCATATTCATAAATCATTGAAGGTGGCAGGGCAAGTTGATAAGGCAGTTTAGAAAGTGAATGTGATACTTAGCTTTGTAAATAAGGGCATTGAATACAAAAGCAAGGAAGTCATGCTAAATCTTTACACATCACTGGTTAGGCCTCGGCTGGAATCTTGTGTAGAGTTCTGGGCACCACACTTTAGGAAGAATGTCAAGGCCCTGGAGAGGGTACAGTGGAGGTTTACCAGGATGATACCAGGGATAACGGCATTCTGCTATGTGAAGAAATTGAAGAAGCTTGGATTGTTCTCCTTAGAGCAGAGAAGGTGCAGGGGAGACCTAATAGAGGTGTTCAAAGTCATGAGTGGCTTGGATAGAGCAAGTAGGGAGAAAGTATTTCCTCTGGTAAATGGGTTGGTAACCAATGGTCATAGATTTAAGATCATTGGTAAAAGAACTAGAGGGGAAAATAATAGAAATTTCTTCTCACAGAGGGTTGATAAGATTTGGAACGCACTACCTGAAAGGGTGGTGGAATCTGACTCCATAGAAACTTTTAACGGGCAATTATACATGTACTTGAAGAGGACTAATTTGCAGGGTTACATAAAAATTAGGAGCAGGAGTAGGCAATTCGGCCCCTTGAGCCTGCTTTGCTATTCAATGAGATCATGGCTGATCTTCTACCTCAACTCCACTTTCCAGCACTATCCCTATATCCCTTGATTCCCTTAATATCCAAACATCTTTCGATCTCTGTCTTGAATATATTCAGACTGAACCTCCACAGCCCTCTGGGGTAGAGAATTCCAAAGATTCACCACCTTCTGAGTAAAGACGTTTTTCCTCACCTAGTCCGAAATGATCGACCCCTTATTCTGAGACAGTGACTCCTGGTTCTAGACTCTTCAGCCAGAGGAAACATCCTCCCTGCATTTACCTTGTCAAGCCCTGTAAGAATTTTGTATGTTTCAATGAGATCACCTCTCATTCTTCTAAATGCTAGAGAATACAGGCCTCGTCTACTCAATCTCTCCTCATAGGACAATCCCTCCATACCAGAAATCAGTCTGGTGAACCTCTGTTGCACTGCCTCTATGGCAAGTATATCCTTCCTTAGGTAAGGAGACCAAAACTGTACACAATACTCCAGGTGTGGTCTCACCAGGGCCCTATATAATTGCAGTAAGATGTGTTTACTCTTAAACTCAAATCCTCTTGTAATAAAGGCAAACATACAATTTGCTTTCTTAATTGCTTGCTGCACCTGAATGTTAACTTTCAGTGATTCTATACAAGGACACCCAGGTCCCTCTGAACACCAACATTTCCCAATCCCTCACCATTTAAAGAATACTCTGCTTTTCTATTTTTCCTACCAAAGTAAATAACTTTACATTTCTCCACATTATATTCCATTTGCCATATTCTTACCATGTTATGGGGAAACCGTTGGGGTGCGGGAGTAAATTGGACAACTCTTTCAAAGAGCCGGCACTGGTGTGATGGATCGAATGGTCTCTTTCTGTGCTGTAAGATTTGATGATGCTGTGGCATGTTTTTCTGTTAATACATTCAGCAAGATTTCATGTCTAATTGAACTGCGATATTTTCATACTTTGGTGCATGTGTTAATGTGATTATCACACTCATCATGCCATAATTAGGTGAGGTCATGCATTTTAATTTTTACAGGCTGTAAAAGTTTGTATGTCGAAGCTGAGTCACTCTCATGAGGCAAGAGAAACAGAGCCTCTTTATGCAATAGTGACTCTTTATGCAATGCTAGCAGTTCTCTTTTTTTAACACTGTAAGAAATATCTGTATAAACTGGGCTGTATTTTGGGGAGGTGGATTTTATTAAATTGGAGGGAAGAAAAAGAAAATTGGTGAAACTGCAAAAGTAACTAGGCTATCACTGGGCTCTGATAAGAGAGTCTTTAACAAAAATACTGCATTGAAAATTATTATTTTACATATTTGTTAAACTGTAATTTTAAAGGGTGGCGCAAATTTTGCTGGGAATTTTCCATCCTCCCTTCCTCACACAAGTTAAGTACTCCCTCCATCCCCCCTGTATTTTATTGCAGTGTTGACCTGCAGCTTTGCGTGGTTCAATCCCGTGCCATAGAGTTGTCAATCTCGGTAGTGTTGCTCCAGATAAGCACCAGGGCATAGCTTGGTTCATTTCTCATCTCAATTGCAGGGAGGGACAGTTGACAGGAGAATCATATAGAGCACAAAAGCAAAATACTGCGAATGCTGGAATCTGGAATAAAAACAGAAAATGCTGGAAATGTCAGCGGGTCAGGCAGCATCTGTGGAGAGAGAAACAGAGTTAACGTTACGGGCCGATGCCCCTTCATCAGAATGTTACATCTGCTTTCTCTCCACAGATGCTGCTTGACCCGCTGAGATTTCCAGCATGAATCATATAGAGGCTGCTATTCTACACCTTCTAATGATCTGCTCAGAATCACAAACACAGAGGTGGGGGGCTGTAGATATTCTTCGCAGCTGTAGATGGTGCACGGCATCAAAATACCTTATGAAGTGAGAGTCGTCCCTCCAAAAAAGAATGGAGACAGCTTATTGCTATCTACATTGTAGAATATGGCAACTTATGTATGGGCCAAGGACATATTTTCACTCCCGAGAGTGGGTGGGCTATGAGATACATATACAGGTTGATCCTCCCTTATCTGGCACCCTCGGGATCTGGCCTATGCTGGATAAGGAATTTTGCCGGACGAGGGGTAGTCACGTTAAATTGGTTGGTACAGGTACTGAGCAAGGGGATATCGGGGCTGGCTGGCTTAGGGGTGGGAGTGCGGCAGAAAGATCATGGGGGTTGGTCAGTGGATCGCGGGGTCAGGCCAGCGATTGCGGGAGTCAGCAGGGAGGAAGGACCTCAATTTGTTCATGTTGGAGTTCTGCGCATGCGCCACCCGGTGGCCAGGAATGGTGCCGGACGAGGGGTGGTGCTGGATAAGGGAGTCCGGATAAGGGAGGTTCAACCTGTATTATGTAACCATTTTCAAACCGATATTCACTTCTGAGTATCGGTAAGGACGATGGTGCCTCTGGGGAGTGCAACCAGAGCCAATTCCAAGGCACCACTGGTGGCACAGCTGCACAGCGGGGAGGGACAAAGAATAAAAGAGCCCTAGTGATATTGGTCCCGGCGCTGTTGGGGGAACAGACAGGCGTTTTTGCGGCCGTAGACATGACTCCCGAATGGTTTTGTGCCTCCCTGGTGCCGGGGTCAAGGGTGTCACAGAGCGGATGCAGGGGCATCCTGGGGGGGGGGGGGGGGGGGGGGGGGAGGGTAAGCAGCCAGAGGTCGTGGTCCATATCGCGACCAACGACATAGGTAAAATGAGGGATGAGGTCCGACAAGAAGAATTCAGGGAGCTAGGAAGAAAATTAAAGGGTAGGACCTCAAAGGTAGTAATCTCCGGCCACGTGCTAATGAGTATAAGAATACAAGGATAGAGGAAATGAACACGTGGCTGAAAAGTTGGTGTAGGAGGGAGGGCTTTAAATTCTTGAGGCATTGGGACCCCTTCTGGGGGAGATGGGATCTGTACAAACCAGACGGATTGCACCTCAACAGCGCTGGGACCAATATCCTCACGGGGAGTTTGGCTAGTGCTGTTGGGGAGAGTTTAAACTAACTTGGCAGGGGGATGGGAACCTGAGAACAAATTCAAAAGTGAAGGAAGTAAAGCAGAAATTGGATAGCAAGAATCTAGAAAGTGAATCTATAAGACAGAGGAAACAGGGCTTAGTAAGTAGTAAGCAAGAAGGTCTTCCTGTGCTGAATGGTATATTCTTTAATGCAAGGAGTATAGCGAATAAGGTAGATAAGCTAAGAGCACAGGTAGACACTTGGGAGTATGACATTATAGCCATTACAGAAACATGGCTGAAAGAGGGGCAGGTTTGGCAGATCAATATTCCTGGCTACAGGATTTTTATACAAGATAGAGAAGGGGGTAAAAAGGGGTGAGGTCACGGTACTGATTAAAGAAACTATTACAGCGGTGAGGTGGGATGATGTGTTAGAGGGATCATCAAATGAGGCCATATGGGTCAAATTGAAAAATAAAAAAGGGGCAATCACACTGCTGGGAGTGTATTATAGACCTCCAAACAGTGGGAGGGAGATAGAGGAGCAAATATGCAGGCAAATTGCTGTGAAGTACAAAAACCATAGGGTGGTAATAGTAGGGGATTTTACCTACCCAAATATTGATTGGGACAAATTTAGTGCGAAGGGTATAGAGGGTGCAGAATTCTTGAAATGCATTCAAGGGAACTTTTTTAGTTAGTATGTAGCAAGCCCAACACAAGAGGTGGAGGTCTTTAGGATATTAGGAATGCTAAGAGAGAGCATGAGAAATTCTTGGTCAGTAAAATTAAAGAATACCCTAAGATGTTCTATAAATATATTAAGAGTAAGAGGGTAACTAAAGAAAGAGTAGGGCCTATTAGAGACCATGAGGGAAATCTTGTGTAGAGGCGGAAGGTGTTGGTAGGGTTCTTAACAAATACTTTGCATCTGTTTTCACAAAGGAGAGGGGCAATGCAGATACTGCTATCGAGGAGGAGTGTGATATTCTGGATGAAATAAATATAGTGAGAGAGGAAGTATTAAGGGGTTCAACAGCTTTGAAAGTAGATAAGTCCCCAGGCCCAGATGAAATGCATCCCAGGCTGTTGAATGAAGTAAAAGAAGAAATAGCAGAGGCCTTGACCATCATTTTCCAGTCCTCTTTGGAACTGGGCATGGTGCTGGAGGATTGGAAGACTGCTAATGTAGTACCCTTGTTTAAGAAGGGAGAAATGGATAGGCCGAGTAATTACAGGCCTGTCAGCCTAACCTTGGTGGTGGGAAAATTATTGGAAAATGTCCTGAAAGACAGGATAAATCTACATTTGGAAAGGCAAGGATTAATTAGGGACAGTCAGCATGGATTTGTTGAGGGAAGATCATGTTTGACTAACCTGATTGAATTTTTTGAGGAGGTAACCAAGAGGGTCGATGAGGGTAGTGCATAACGATGTAGTATATGTGGACTTTAGCAAGGCTTTAGATAAGGTCCCACATGATAGACTGATCATGAAGGTTAAAGTCCATGGGACACAGGGCAAAGTGGCAAGTTGGATCCAAAATTGGCTTGGAGTTAGGAAGCAAAGGGTAATGATTGCTGACCAAGGGCCATGCGACTCTATCGGCCAGTGTGGACACGATGGGATGAAATGTCCTCCTACTGCGCTGTAAATTTCTTTGTTTCTATATTTCTACTTGCATTTATGTAATGCCTTTCATGACCGCAGGGAATCCCAAAGCACTTTATGACCAGTGAAGTACGTTTAAAATGTAGTCACTGTTGTAATGTAGGAAATGCGGCAGCCAATTTGCGCACAGCAAGGTCCCACAAACAGCAATGTGATAATGACCAAATAATTTATTTTAGTGATGTTGATTGAGGGATAAATATTGGCCACGACACCAGGGAGAACTCCCCTGCTCTTCTTGGAATAGTGTCGTGCGATCTTTTACAATCCACCTGAGAGGGCAGTTGGAACCTCGGTTTAACGTCTTATCCGAAACACGACACTTCTGACAGTGCAGCACTCCCTCAATACTGCACTGGAGCGTCGGTCTAGATTGTGTGCTCAAGTCTCTGGAGTGGGTCTTGAATCCATAAACCTCTGACTCAGAGGTGAGTGTGCTGCCCACTGAGCCACGGCTTGCACCAAATAGATGGAAAATCGGGAAGACTCCATTTGTTTCTAAACATTGCGCCTAGGAACAGGAAAATCCACAGGCAAACATTATAGTTTTACATAAATGCCTTCTCCTTCTTAGGCAGTCCCTCGGAGTCGAGGATGACTTGCTTCCACACTAATATGAGTTCTCAGGTGACTGGTGAATCCAATGCAGGACCTACAGTCTCTGCCACAGGTGGGGCAGATGGTGGTTGGAGGCACGGGCGGGTGGGATGCTTGGGTTGTCGTGCGCTCCTTCTGCTGTTTGCGCTTGGCTTCCGCGTGCTCCCGGCGAAGAGACGCTAAGTGTTTGGCGCCTCCCCGGATGCTTCTCCTCCATTTTGAACGGTCTCGGGCCAGGGATTCCCAGGTGTCCGTGAGGATGTTGTACTTTTTCAAGGAGACTTTGGGTGTCCTTGAAGTGTTTCCTCTGCCCACCTGGGACTCGCTTGCCTGTGTCGGAGTTCTGAGTAGAGCGCTTGTTTTTGGAGTGTAGTATCGGGCATGTGAACGATGTGGCCGTCCAACGGAGCTGATCGAGCGTGGACAGTGCTTCGCTGCTAGGCCTGAGCGAGAAATGCTAATGCATTGCTCACGTGGGGTATTGTTATAAAAAAGAGGAAAATAATATTGAACTTTGATTTGTTGTTTCAACTCCCCCCTACTTAAAATTTATTATAAGCACAATTTGGAAATAATTTATGATTCTGCATCATTAGAATTTAGAAGGATGAAAGATGATCTCATTGAAACATATAAAATTGTTACAGGGCTTGACAGGGAAGATGTTTCCCCTGGCTGGGGAGTCAGGAACTCGGGCGGTCACAGTCTCAGAATAAGGGGATGGCCCTTTTGTTCAAGACTGATATCGCTCAATTTTTGGATATTAAGGGATTCAAGAGATATGGGGATAGTGCAGGAAAATGGAGTTGAGGTAGAAGACCAGCCATGTAAGAGCAGGCTCGATGAGCTGAATAGCCTACTCCTGCTCCGATTTATGTTATTATGCTCTTATTAAAATTACAGAAAAATAGCTATTTTAGTTCCTACCTGACAAAATAATGTGTTTTCTTTTACGTAAAAAATAATTATTTCAGTATATGTGTGTGTTGCTGGCAAGGCTGGCATTTAGTGCCCATCCCCTAGTTGCCCAGAGAAGATGATGGTGGGCTGCTTTCTTGTATCACAACCATGTGGTTTGATGCAACCAATGGCTTGCTAGGATAGTTTAGAGAGCAGGTAAGAGTCAACCACATTGGTGTGAAAGTGGAGTCACACATAGGTCAGATCGGGTAAGGACGGCAGGTTTCCTTCCCTAAAGGACATTAATGAACCAATTAGGTTTTTACAACAATCTGATAGCTTCATGGTCACTTTTACTGGATTCACCCCTTACTGGCAAACTATAGCTGCACAGCAGAGGCAGGTAAGTATCCTCACAGAATGCTTCAGTGAACTTCGATGATTGATTGCACTGCTATCAGCTTTAAGTTTTATTTTCTGAGTGGTATATCCTCAGTTGGTTAGCCACTGGCAAGCAGTCGAGGCTCAAATACTTATAAGTCTGCTTTGGGTGATTGTTTTTGTTATGTAAGATTGAAAGAAAGAAAGAAAAAGAAAGAAAGAAAGAAAGAAAGACTTGGATTTATATACAGGTACATCATCTGAAATCGGCAACCTCGGGACTGAGTCCGTGCTGGATTTTGGGTTTTGCCGGATTTCGGATAAGAAAATCAAATCTGAAATCTGGCAAGAGAAGTAGCGGCAGGGATTGTGGATGCAATGGATGTAATTTACCAAAATTCCCTGGATTCTGGGGAGGTCCCAGCAGATTGGAAAACTGCAAATGTAACGCCGCTATTTAAAAAAAGGAGGCAGACATAAAGCAGAAAACTATAGACCAGTTAGCCTAACATCTGTGGTTGGGAAAATGTTGGAGTCCATTATTAAAGAAGCAGTAGCAGGACATTTGGAAAAGCAAAATTCGGTCAGGCACAGTCAGCATGGATTTATGAAGGGGAAGTCATGTTTGACATATTTGCTGGAGTTCTTTGAGGATGTAACGAACAGGGTGGATAAAGGGGAACCGGTGAATATGGTGTATTTGGACTTCCAGAAGGCATTTGACAAGGTGCCACATAAAAGGTTACTGCACAAGATAAAATTCACGGGATTGGGGGTAATATATTAGCATGGCTAGAGGATTGGCTTACTAACAAAACAGAGAGTCGGGATAAATGGTTCATTCTCGGATTGGCAATCAGTAACTAGTGGTGTGCTGCAGGGATCAGTGCTGGGACCCCAACTATTTACACTCTATAGTAACGACTTGGAAGAAGGGACTGAGTGTAATGTAGCCAGGTTTGCTGACGATACAAAGATGGGAGGAAAAGCAATGTGTGAAGAGGACACAAAAAATCTGCAAAAGGTCATTGACAGGCTAAGTGAGTGGGCAAAAATTTGGCAGATGGAATATAATGTTGGAAAGTGTGAGGTCATGCACTTTGGCAGAAAAAAAATCAAAGAGCAGGTTATTATTTAAATGGAGAGAGATTGCAAAGTGCTACAGTACAGCAGGACCTGGGGGTACTTGTGCAAGAAACACAAAAGGTTAGTATGCAGGTACAGCAAATGAAGGCCAATGGAATCTTGGCTTTTATCGTAAAGGGGATGGAGTATAAAAGCAGGGAAGTCTTGCTACAGTTGTACAGGGTATTGGTGAGGCCACACCTGGAATACTGTGTGCAGTTTTGGTTTCCATATTTACAAAGGTATATACTTGCTTTGGAGGCAGTTCAGAGAAGGTTTACAAGGTTAATTCTGGAGATGAGGGAGTTGTTTTATGAGGAAAGGTTGAGTAGGTTGGGCCTCTACTCATTGGAATTAGAAGAATGAGAGGTGATCTTATTGAAACATGTAAGATTATGAGGGGGCTTGACAAGATGGACACAGAGAGGATGTTTCCACTGATGGGGGAGACTAGAACTAGAGGGCATGATCTTAGAATAAGAGGCCACCCATTTAAAACTGAGATGAGGAGAAATTTCTTCTCTGAGGGTTGTAGATCTGTGGAACTCACTGCCTCAGAGAGCTGTGGAAGCTGGGCCATTGATTAAATTTAAGTCAGGAATAGACAGTTTCTTAAAAGACAAGGGAATATGGGGTTGTGGGGAGCGGGCAGGAAGGTGGACCTGAGTCCATGATCGGATCAGCTAGGATCATATTGAATGGTGGAGCAGGCTCGAGGGGCCGTATGGCCTACTCCTGCTCCTATTTCTTATGTCCTAACCTCAGGTTCGAATCCGTCCCAGTTTTTGGGTCTTGCCGGCTTTCAGACCTCGCTGTTGATGTTCCTTACTGCCCTCCGCTCATCGTCGCCCGCCACTATTCCCACCACTCCTCACCGTCCGCCGATTCTTGCCGCCTGCACCCCCTCCCCCCCGGTGCTGCATTTTTTACCGGTTTCCTCGTCCCTTGCTGCCCGATGTCGCCATCTTGGCCGCCTCAAAAATGTCTGGTTTTTGGACAATTCCGGTTTTTGGAATTCTGGATTTGAAACGTTGTACTTGTACCACCTTTCACGACCACTGGATGTCTCAAAGCGCTTTACAGCCAATGAAATATTTTTGGAGTGTTTTCCAGCCAATGAAGTACTTTTGGAGTGTAGTCACTGTTGCAATGTAGGAAAGAACTGAGTAGGGACCGTGGCTCGATTTCCAGCACTTTATTTCAATGAATATCTATTTAAGATGGCCACCTATTGCCAAGTCTCGGCAGGGCATGGGACAAGAGGCCTAACTGTGGCTTGAGGTTGGCTTTGCTGCTGGTGAAAATCTATCAAAATCCATAATAGCTTCACAAATAATGCCTCCATATCATGAATGACAGAAACCAAAATGGGAAGAAATGAACTTTTGCATTAATAAACAGACTTTTAGTGAATAGCTTATCTCCTAGAAAGTTACAGTCAGGCCATTTAAAAAACTACAGACTCTCCAGTCCAATGCCAAAATTAGTGTCTGCTCTCTGTAACCTGGAAACAGAGAATACAATGTTACCACTTTCCCGCTCTCTCAATAACACATAGGCGTTCTAAAATAGAATAAAATAATCAAAATGTACACCGATAATGATATTAAGCCATAACTAATTAATGATATATCCTTCAAACCAGTCGTTATGAATTAAATACCGATTGCTAAATTCCAGAGATCTAGTGGGATTTCTAGGAAAGGGGATTTGGCAACTCCAACCTATCTCCACTGGCCAAAGGGTAGTCGTGAACTATGGGTCCTATTCAGCTTATTATTTATTGCAGCAAACTATTGCAGTAACTGTATATCCCAAAATAGAATGTATACAGTTAAAACACATTTTCTGGCTACTTCACACTCTTTTGTTAAAAGTCATGTGCTATGTTTTACTGAGAGAGTGGGTTCCAGTCAGTGACATTATGAAACCGTCCCCAAATCTGTTGCATTTTACCTATCTAGTCAAAATCATTCGGGACATATTAAGAATGAGATTTATCATAAACCCTTATAAATACAGTGTATATGTTTATTTTTTAATAGCAAGCCACATAAAAGTAGGTTACACTTTTTAACCTTGCTGCAAATGAGTGAGCCTCGATAAGTCTGTTATGTGATCCAGATATTGGCAGTCAATTCCTTTTTTTGATAATTGATTATTTTCATGATGTAACATCATCGAGAAATTGTAAGGACCTTGAATCTGCTCTGAATGTGAACTGGATAGCTAACAACAACAACAACTTGTATTTTTATAGGGCCTTTAACTAGTGAAACATCCCAAGGTGCTTCACAGGAGTATTATGAGCTTAAAAAAATTGATACCAAGCCGCAAAAGTAGAAATTAGCGCAGGTGAAAGAGGTATGTTTTAAGGAGCGTCTTGAAGAAGGAAAGAGAGATAGAGAGGTTTAGGCAGGAAATTCCAGATCTCGGGGCCTAGGCAACAGAAGGCACAGCCACCAATGGTTGAGTGATTATGATCAGGGATGCTCAGGAGGGCAAAATTAGTGGAGCGCAGAGAACGCGGGGAGTTGTGGGGCTGGAGGAGATTACAGAGATAGGGAGGGCCGAGGCCATGGAGGGATTTGAAAATAAGGATGAGAACTTTGAAATCGAGGCGTTGCTTAACCAAAAGCCAATGTAGGTCAGCGAGCACATTCTTCAATGTTACTCAGACTCCCTTAATTACTTTTTATATTTTTTTATTAGGAAGTCCAGTGGGAACTCTTCTTCCAGCCTCGGTGATATGGTATCTGGTACGTGGCGTTCTCCCTCCCCTTCTGCAGGTGAATTTGTCTTTGCTATTTAATCACACCTGGAGTATTCGACTTGCAATTTCTCAACTGTCTTTAACTTTGTGGGTATCACTGTGTGCATTGCATTATGAAGTAAGTAACACATTGAGGAGTTCAGAAACTGTCATAAACCAGAAGAGTGAATCTCGAATGGTTTATCAGTGTATTCTGAACCCTAAGAACTCTTATATGTACAAAAATAATGAGTTTGTTGCTGTTTTACCGAAATAAGGTGACTGCTCAGTATAGGGATTGCGGTTGACATCGCTGCAGGAGTTCCTCAGGGCAGTGTCCTAGGTCCAACCACCTTCAGCTGCTTCATCAATGACCTTCTCTCCATCATAGGGTCAGAAGTGTTCACTGATGTTCAGTTCCATTTGCAACTCCTCAGATAATGGAGCAGTCCATGCCCACATGCAGCAAGACTTGGACAACATTCAGACTTGGGCTGATAAACGGCAAGTAACATTAGCGCCACACAAGTGCCAGGCAATGACTATCTCCAACAAGCGAGAATCTAGCCACCGCCCCTTGACATTCAACGACATTACCATCGCCAAATCCCCTACCATCAACATCCTGGGGGTCATCATTGACCAGAAACGTACCAGCCACATAAATATTGTGGCTACAAGAGCAGGTCAGAGGCTGGGTATTCTGCAGCGAGTGTCTCATCTCCTGATTCCCGAAAGCCTTTCCACCATCAGGACTGTAATGGAATAATCTCCACTTGCCTGGATGAGTGCAGTTCCAACAACACTCAAGAAGATCGACACCATTCACAACAAAGCAGCCTGCTTGATTGACACCCCTTGCACCATCTTAAACATTCACTCCCTCCATCACTGGCATACCATGGCTGCAATGTGTACGATCTACAAGATGCACTGCAGCAACTCGCCAAGGCTTCTTCAGCAGCACCTCCCAAACCCACAACCTCTACCACCTAGAAGGACAAGGACAGCAAGTGCATGGGAACATCACCATCTCCATATTCCCCTCCAAGTTACACACCATCCTCACTTGGAAGTATATTGCCATTCCTTCATCATCGCTGAGTCAAAATCCTGGAACTCCTTCCCTTAGAGCACTGTGGAAGTACCTTCACCACAAGGACTGCAGCGGTTCAAGAAGCGGCTCAACACCACCTTCTCAAGGGCAATTTAGGGATGGGCAATAAATGCTGGCCTTGCCAGCGACACCCACATCCTAGGAATAAATTTTAAAAACAAAAGTAGATCCAGTTCAAAATGGATGCTAAGCTTGTATTCTGTGTCTTGTAGTTCTGCCATGTTGAGTTTTATAATCATTGAATTTGCTACAGAGAAATAGCACACCCTATGAAAACATTCTGAGCATCATTTCTGCAATATAATTTATGTTATAGATGTTATTTGAAATTATGCAGATTTTGACAGCTGGATTGACCTTTCATATTTAACTACTTGAGATTTGATGCAACTGAATTTGCAAATAGTAATATCCAAGACTATATCATTTGTTCTTTAAAAATGTTCTTTTTCCATTGCAGCAAAACAGAAGCAAAAAGTGGTAAGTTTGTTTTCCATCCTGTTGTTGTTTTAACAGCTATCAACATGATCGGTAGTCCTGCTTTAGTCATTGTCACGCTGTCACCAGCAGTGAGGCTGAATGATAAATAGTGAGATAGGTTGTAAACCCATTGAATAGGGAGAGCTGAAGGTGCGTTTTACAGCATCAGATTGTAAACTTGTTGAAATGGATGGAGTTTGGTCTATTTTCAACGCAGACATCACATACAGTTCCGAAAACCTTTAAGTTTCTTTTGATAGATGTTTTGCTTTCTGACCATTTCCAAAATGCTTATTAGCAAAGGCAGAGTCAGGAACATAGGAACACAGAGATTAACAGGACCGAGAAAGACCACTGCCACCCATCTGGCAGTATCGAGGAAATATCAGCCCGGATTTGAACTCTGGGTGGGAGACGGGCCGAGGCGGGCAATGAACTGACCTCGGCAACGTGAGGTCTGGCAGATTTAAATTCCCAGATCTCATCTGTATAGCCTCAGTCAGGTTCCTGTCCAAATCCGATGGGAAGCAGTATAACAGGAGCGCAATGTCGGGTGGTAGGATACTGCCATGGACAGAAGGGATGGTTCTCAGGGCTGGGGTAAGTCTCGTAGAGAGGGTTCAGGAGGGTTTCGCCATCGAAGGAGGGGAGTAGACCAGGCATGGGAGGCCTAAACTTCCTTCTGCCCCGACTCCTCATCCCACTTGGTTGGCTTGGCAGTGCCTTCCCTGCGCAGTCCTCGGGTTAAAATAGCAGTCAGATGACATCATCGGAGCCCAATCTGCATATTTAAAGAAGGATATCACTGGTTTCAGGTGTCCTTCCCACCTGTTCAGAAGAGCAGGTTAAAATCAGAACCTGCGGGAAGACAGTGTGACCTCGGTGGGTAAGGCCCAGGAGCAAATGTAACTGCCCGCCTACTTGGCCTCCGGTTAAAATCACTGCTATAATCTTAAAACAGCAATGTTGGTTTTGTGTTACATTCTGTAGCTTTACAGAAGTGTTATTTTATGACCCATCAATGCACTGTTAAAAGATCCAAAGAAAAAAGCATCATCAGCTTGGGACAGATTAAGATGAAGATAATAGTGCGACTGAGTAGTCTGACGCCAAATCTACCTGGACTAGCGCATAAGTGACTGCATTATGTGAGATTTTGGTGCAGCTAAGGTTATTCATTTAACTAACTAATGGGTTCTGTAAAAATTAGATACCAGATAAAACTGGCACAAAGTCAAGTGACAGAACCAGCAGTGACAAAATAAACATTCAGATGAACGTAGAGTTGCCCATGGGTTCGTCCAAATAGAGTATTGTGATCTGCAGTCGTGTATCTTATTTATGACAATGTTGCTTCCATATTAATAGTTGCCCACAAAAGAAATATCTGTGAATTCTGTTATATGTGGCAAGTGTGTTTGCGGCAGCAAGTGTCAGTTGGCAGAATGTCCACTGGCTTGAGGCTGAATTTGTCGGCAGAATCGCTGCTTTCATGTTTATACTGAATGTCTTCAAATGTTTCTCACTCGGCTGCATTATCAAGAAAAGAGCGTATTGCAATTTGCGGGCTTTTTAATGGAAGCAGCTCTTTGAACCATTTGACAGCAGTGAAGGGAATTGACGCAGTAGTTAGGGAACAACTCTTCCCTCCAGCGGGGGATTCCAGAACATGGGAACATAATCTTAAGATTCAAAATCGAGGCAGTTAAAAGCAAACCAAAAAGAAAAGAAAACGTCACACACAAAGGCTTGTGAAGATGTGGAATGAACTGCCCAGAAGGCCATAGCTGCAGAATCAATTGAGGGGCGAGGGATACGTGGGAAGTAAGAGATAAAGAGAAAGGGCAAGGAATTGGATTAAAAGGATCAAGAGGCTGCTTTGGAATGGAGGACTTACTCCTGTTCTGATATTTCTAGTTCCCATAAGAGGACTCTGTCTCCCTTGATCTGGAAGCTGTAATCTGCTCGTTTACAGCGGCATATCCAGGTGGCTAATTACCCAAGCTGTGTTTTGACAATTGAGTTTTTTTTCCCCAAAAAAATTAAAAGCTGGAAAATTGCAGGAGGGGTGTCCGTAATTTCCCAATGTACTTCGAATGAGCAAGGCTCCATGTTGGAAGCACACATTTGGAAAATCAGCCCTCTAGTCTCACTACTGCACTCACTTCAGAAATGGCAGGCATTGCACTTGAGATTACAATAACTAATACAGTATGTTTACAGATTAAATGCATGCATGAGTCACAAAGGTTTGGTAAATATATAACAGTGAAATTCTCAGAATGCCAGCACGTTCCTGTGTTTACCCAATCAATTCCTTTGGGATCCGGTTTCAGTCAAAGTTAACAATGTTTATATTAATTTGTCAATAAGTATGTTCAATGCAAATGACTGAATAAATAGTCACACATTATCCAGAAAAAACACATTTCTGTCTGTGTACCTCCCATTCCTGTCATATCTTTCCAGACAAATTATTTAATCAGCTCAGTGTTTGCAGGGCTATGGGGAAAGGGCAGGATAGTGGGCCAAGCTGAGAGTCGGCACGGGCTCGACGGGCCTTCTCCCGTGCTGTAATCATTCTCCGATTCTAAGTGTAACACGAGATTAATAATTGTCGCCATCAACCCTTTCGGCATTCGGAGACTCGAGCTATTGGCTTCGGATGCAACAATCGACATTTAAATCAAAAATCTTACAAAGTACAAGACACAAAACAATCAAACAAAAATGACATTTCAATTTAACCTCTTGGGTTTTCTTTTCTATTTATTGCAGTTGATTGTCAACAAAAGCATTTTGGCTTAGCAATTGGATTGTGCCAGAATCCTGCAGTCATCCCAGTGCAGCTGCGTGTGCCTAATGAGGCTGTCGGCAGGATCAGGTCAAATTGGTTCGTCGGGCTCATTAGGATATTAGTGAGCTGCGGGCACCAGTCACGGCCCCAGTGGCAGCTCGCCAGTTGTGGAGGGGTAGCAAATTCGACTGGCTCAGACATTGGAGGCCAACAATATAAGATTGTCACCAAGAAATCCAATAGGGAATTCAGAAGAAAATTCTTTACCTAAAGAGTAATGAGAATGTGGAACTTGCTACCACAGAATAGATGCATTTAAGGGGAAAGGAAGAGAGGGGTATGCTGATAGGGTTAGATGAGGAAAGATGGGAGGAGGCTCAAGTGGAGCATAAACATTGCCATGGACTGGTTGGGCCAAATGGCCTGTTTCTGTGCCGTATATCCGTTGTAAGCCTATGTAACTTGCCGAGAACCTCAGGTAAGGGCGGGGTGGGGGGGGGGGGGGGGGCGGGGGCGGCAAGTGGTTTTAATGTGGAGCCCATGACTTCACATTAAGGCAAGTAACAAAAACTTGACCTTACCTTTTGATTGGCAGTCTCTAGTGGTCCCTTTAAGGACCGCTGGTTTGGCTGCCGTGTGCTCAGAACAAATGACCACAGCATGCACGGCGCATATTGTGGCCAGTCACTGACCAATTTCACAAAAGGGACCTGAACGAACGTTCGGCCACCAATTTGTGTAAGCAATGAACCTAACAACAGTTTCAGGCAGACGTACTGGATGGCCGCAGTGTAAGTGGTTTTGCCCTTGGTGGTTTCGAATCAGCCCCCCTTACAACAGTTCTAAACACCGGGATTACAGTGGTGAACAGAAGGACACAGTTACAGCCAGATCTTTCGGTCTCAACCGTCACAATGCTTTTATTCAAGTTACAGCACCTGCACCCAGTAAAACACACACTGGTAGTATAAAACAAACACAGTATAATACACAACCCTGGCCTGTCTGAACAGGCCCCTAACGCGAAGTACCCATGTCTAAAACACCCCTGCTTAGATTCAAAATTGCACCTCTGAAATCTGTCCAACAGAGTTGTGCGTATGCTTACAATCCATGCTAAAACCTCCCCACTAAAACCCCTAAGGCTTGGTTGGGACGCACGACACCCTTTCACACTATGCAGTGGTCTTAAAGATGTGTGGGCTGGGATAAATGCTCACCAATTACCCTTCTGGCTTACTCGCTGCTTCTCCCGATGAGGCGTATCTTCTGGTTCTGGACCAATCTGTGGTATTCAAGTCCAGTCTCAAGGTCAGCTTCCCAGTCAAAGTGGCGAGGCTCTCTTTGCTCGGAGATGGTGTTTCTTCTCTCCATCCCAGACAGAGTGCTCAGTGCTTGTGCTTTGAACGAAGCAAGCAGGCATAGCAGAGGGGTGAGAGAGAGGGCGAAGGCAGCCGAAACCTGCCACTCTTACACCTGCAAAATGCTTCTTCTCACGCCAAAAGCTCAACTGTCCTTTCACCTGAAGCTGTGCAACTGAAAGAGCAAAAATCAATGTCTTCGGCCTTTTCCTTTGTTACTGGGCTGTTTCCTCGATAAGGCCCCAACCAGTCTGGGTAGTCGAAAAGGCTTCCTTTGTTTCATGAGCACCGACCAATCTACTTGATCTCTCACTGATTGCATGACATCTTCCTGCCATTTTAGCCATTGATTCCATTCCACCTGATGTGTATTCCTGTGGGACATGTTTGGACCTGTCCCACTTCAGGCTGTCTGTCCTTGTGCAGCAACAACCAGATGTGTCCAAGCAATGTCCAAAGCTTTAATTCCAAAAGTATATGCATTTGATGTTGATGTTTTCGCCAATTTCTTGCAAATTTTTACAGTAGGGCACCCCAACCAATATCGCAAGGTGCACACTTCCAGCGCAGAATAAGCGCATGCGTACCACGTGCCATATTGAGTCATAGTCAGGTGAAAAACGGGTGCTGGGCAATTAGAATTGCAGTCGTTTGTTTCACAATTGAACCTGATGATACAACTCAAGGCTGCATCTAACCGTGTGAAGGAGTGCCAACACATACAGAGCAACTATTTTCGAATGGCGCCCTCCGGTAATCTAAAGGGGATTTCCAAAATAATCACCTTTTTAAAGTAATCTTCCACGTGTCATCTCCTGAAGGAATACCCCAGTAATGACCGAAAGGGCTTCCCTGTGGATCGCTATAACCATTCAATCTACATGGTATTCAGGTTTACCCAGTCAATATATTCGATTAGGAAACTCTGCTGGATATCAGGCAATTGGTCTGTCACAATCCACCTACTTCAGAAAGTGAGTATTCTTAACAAGACCCATTCTAATGTTGTGGGGAACATAAAGAGGTAAAATAGTGTTGCACTGTAAGAGCTGCCTCCCATAGTAACATTGCTATTTCAATAAGATATGAGCTTGTTTAAACTATTAGGATTTAATGAGTATTCTCATGCATCATTACTGTTTCTAATTAATGCAGACTGAGCACATTCCTCCTTATGATGTGGTGCCGTCCATGAGGCCCGTTGTGTTGGTGGGACCATCATTGAAAGGTTATGAGGTAAGGAATACTGCTGGGTTACATTTGTCTGCAGTCTGCAGTAAAACAAATTTATTTGTTTTGTCATTAAAACACTCCTGTGAAGCGCCTTGGGATGTTTTACTAATTTAAAGGTGCAGTATAAATACTGTTGTTGTTGTTGTCTTGCTGAAAATACATTTTTTGCAGTTGATAACTTTAGCAACAAAGGCCTAGAAATTCAGGTCATTTGCGCCTCCTGTTAACGCCTTCGGGGGGCGCAAACGACTTTTTGCCCAGGTGCCCCGCTCTGCTGACGACATCACCGCCGCGCGCAGCGCCCCAAATCCTAAATTGGGTATCGCTCCCTGAAGCTGTGCCAGGCGATAATAGTTTCAGGAGATGTGAACTGGGCAGCCAACCACTCGCGGGGTGATCGTTAAAGGGGAGGTGCATTGCTTTAAAAAAAAAATTGTCTGATGTTTTGGTGTGCCGCGTGGGGGCTTTGAATGAGGGGTCCGTGCCACGATCGGTCAGCCCGGCACGTAACTTGAGTGCTGGGCTGTTGGCATGGCACCCCCAGGTAGGCCCATTTTTATAATGCAGAGTTTGCAACTTGGGCCCTTTCCTGTAATTAAGGGAAGAGGCCCTCCTATGCGTTAGGCCTATGCACTAGACCCAGTGCATAGTGCTGCGCCCCGCTCCCGACGCGTCCGCTCCACTTCCTTTCGGGGCAGTAACCCCAATACCTCTCGAGAGGCAAGCCTTCTGCGGCTGGCATCTCATGAGTGTTACCGCTCCCAAACGAGGCACAATTGAATTTTCCCCCCCAAAGCTCTTTAGGTTTTCACATACCCGTCAGCCACTACAAATTGTTGTTTGACCTTGTGGCATTTCTGTTGTGTCTGGTAGGGGTGGGACTGAAACTGGCAATCAATTTAAATTGGGTGTTAAGTCCTGACTCTAATGTACTGACTTACACGAGACACATGCTGAAGTCAAAAAAAGAGTGGGAGAGCGATAGTGATAGGGGATTCGATTGTAAGGTGGAATAGATAGGCGTTTCTGCGGCCGCAACCGAGACTCCAGGATGGTATGTTGCCTCCCTGGTGCAAGGATCAAGGATGTCTCGGAGCGGGTGCAGGACATTCTGAAAAGGGAGGGTGAACAGCCAGTTGTCGTGGTGCACATTGGTACGAACGATATAGGTAAAAAAAGGGATGAGGTCCTACGAGATGAATTTAAGGAGCTAGGAGCTAAATTAAAACGTAGGACCTCAAAAGTAGTAATCTCGGGATTGCTACCAGTGCCACGTGCTAGTGAGAGTAGGAATCGCAGGATAGCACAGATGAATACGTGGCTTGAGCAGTGGTGCAGCAGGGAGGGATTCAAATTCCTGGGGCATTGGAACAGGTTCTGGGGGAGGTGGGACCAGTACAAACCGGACGGTCTGCACCTGGGCAGGACCGGAACCATGTCCGAGGGGGGAGTGTTTGCTAGTGCTGTTGGGGAGGAGTTAAACTAATATGGCAGGGGGATGGGAACCAATGCAGGGAGACAGAGGGAAACAAAAAGGAGACAAAAGCAAAAGACAGAAAGAAGATGAGTAAAAGTGGAGGGCAGAGAAACCCAAGGCAAAAAACAAAAAGGGCCACTGAATATAAAGGGGCTGCAGGAGTGGTCAAAACTAAAAATCATGGTTTAAAAACTAGTATTAAAACACTCTACCTAAACGCACGCAGCATTCGAAATAAAGTAAATGAGTTGACGGCACAAATCATTACAAATGGATATGACTTGGTGGCCATTACAGAAACGTGGTTGCAGGGTGGCCAAGACTGGGAATTAAACATACAGGGGTATCTGACGATTCGGAAAGATAGACAAGAAGGGAAAGGAGGTGGGGTAGCTCTGTTAATAAAGGATGATATCAGGGCAGTTGTGAGAGACGATATTGGCTCTAATGAACAAAATGTTGAATCATTGTGGGTGGAGATTAGAGATAGTAAGGGGAAAAAGTCACTGGTGGACGTAGTTTATAGGCCCCCAAATAATAACTTCACGGTGGGGCGGGCAATAATCAAGGGAATAATGGAGGCATGTGAAAAAGGAACGGCAGTAATCATGGGGGATTTTAACCTACATATCGATTAGTCAAATCAAATTGCAGGGGGTAGCCTGGAGGAGGAATTCATAGAATGCATACGGGATTGTTTCTTAGAACAGTATGTTACAGAACCTACAAGGAAGCAAGCGATCTTAGATCTGGTCCTGTGTAATGAGACAGGAATAATAAACGATCTCCGAGTAAAAGATCCTCTCGGAATGAGTGATCACAGTATGGTTGAATTTGTAATACAGATTGAGGGTGAGGAAATAGTGTCTCAAACGAGCATACTATGCTTAAACAAAGGCTACAGTGGGATGAGGGCAGAGTTGGCTAAAGTAGACTGGAAACACAGACTAAACGGTGGCACAATTGAGGAACAGTGGAGGACTTTTAAGGAGCTCTTTCATAGTGCTCAACAAAAATATATTCCAGTGAAAAAGAAGGGCGGTAAGAGAAGGGATAACTAGCCGTGGATAACCAAGGAAATAAAGGAGAGTATCAAATTAAAAACCAATGTGTATAAGGTGGCCAAGGTTAGTGGGAAACTAGAAGATTGGGAAAATTTTAAACGACAGCAAAGAATGACTAAGGAAGCAATAAAGAAAGGAAAGATAGATTACGAAAGTAAACTTGCGCAAAACATAAAAACAGATAGTAAAAACTTTTACAGATATATAAAACGGAAAAGAGTGACTAAAGTAAATGTTGGTCCCTTAGAAGATGAGAAGGGGGATTTAAGAATGGGAAATGTGGAAATGGCTGAGACCTTAAACAATTATTTTGCTTCGGTCTTCACAGTGGAAAACACAAAAACCATGTCAAAAATTGCTGGTCGCAGGAATGTGGGAAGGGAGGACCTTGAGACAATCACTATCACTAGGGGGGTAGTGCTGGACAGGCTAATGGGACTCAAGGTCGAAAAGTCCCCTGGTCCTGATGAAATGCATCCCA
The DNA here is from genome assembly GCF_044704955.1 of Pristiophorus japonicus. NCBI lineage: Eukaryota > Metazoa > Chordata > Chondrichthyes > Pristiophoridae > Pristiophorus > Pristiophorus japonicus. The sequence goes on from NC_091979.1 coordinate 42,193,817, forward strand.
GGATATTAAAATAGATGGCGGAAGTTATAGCAGATGCATTCGTTATAATCTACCAAAATTCTCTGGACTCTGGGGAGGTACCAGCGGATTGGAAAGCAGCTAATGTAACGCTTCTGTTTAAAAAAAGGGGGCAGACAAAAGGCAGGTAACTATCGGCCGGTTAGTTTAACATCTGTAGTGGGGAAAATGCTTGAAACTATCATTAAGGAAGAAATAGCGGGACATCTAGATAGGAATAGTGCAATCAAGCAGACGCAGCATGGATTCATGAAGGGGAAATCATGTTTAACTAATTTACTGGAATTCTTTGAGGATATAGCGAGCATGGTGGATAGAGGTGTACCGATGGATGTGGTGTATTTAGATTTCCAAAAGGCATTCGATAAGGTGCCACACAAAAGGTTACTGCAGAAGATAAAGGTATGCGGAGTCAGAGGAAATGTATTAGCATGGATAGAGAATTGACTGGCTAACAGAAAGCAGAGAGTCGGGATCAATGGCTCCTTTTCGGGTTGGAAATCGGTGGTTAGTGGTGTGCCACAGGGATCGGTGCTGGGACCACAACTGCTTACAATATACATAGATGACCTGGAAGAGGGGACAGAGTGTAGTGTAACAAAATTTGCAGATGACACAAAGATTAGTGGGAAAGCGGGTTGTGTAGAGGACACAGAGAGGCTGCAAAGAGATTTAGATAGGTTAAGCGAATGGGCTAAGGTTTGGCAGATGGAATACAATGTCGGAAAGTGTGAGGTCATCCACCTTGGGGAAAAAAAACAGTAAAAGGGAATATTATTTGAATGGGTGCAGAGGGACCTGGGGGTCCTTGTGCATGAATCCCAAAAAGTTAGTTTGCAGGAGCAGCAAGTAATCAGGAAGGTGAATGGAATGTTGGCCTTCATTGCGAGAGGGATGGAGTACAAAAGCAGGGAGGTCCTGCTGCAACTGTATAGGGTATTGGTGAGGCCGCACCTGGAGTACTGCATGAAGTTTTGGTCACCTTACTTACCGAAGGATATACTAGCTTTGGAGGGGGTACAGAGACGATTCACTAGGCTGATTCCGGAGATGAGGGGGTTACCTTATGATGATAGATTGAGTAGACTGGGTCTTTACTCGTTGGAGTTCAGAAGGATGAGGGGTGACCTTATAGAAACATTTAAAATAATGAAATGGATCGACAAGATAGAGGCAGAGAGGTTGTTTCCACTGGTCGGGGAGACTAAAACTAGGGGGCACAGCCTCAAAATTCGGGGGAGCCAATTTAAAACCGAGTTGAGAAGGAATTTCTTCTCCCAGAGGGTTGTGAATCTGTGGAATTCTCTGCCCAAGGAAGCAGTTGAGGCTAGCTCATTGAATGTATTCAAGTCACATAGATTTTTAGATTTTTAACCAGTAAGGAAATTCAGGGTTACGGGGAGCGGGCGGGTAAGTGGAGCTGAGTCCACGGCCAGATCAACCATGATCTTGTTGAATGGCGGAGCAGGCTCAAGGAGCTAGATGGCCTCCTCCGGTTCCTAATTCTTATGTTCTTCTGTTCTTATGTGCAAGGTCACTCAGGACCTGCACCTTTAATTCCAGCTCTCCAGTGCTGCACTTGCCTGAGACCTCTCTTTATATACCCCAGTGGGACAGGTATGGAGTGTCTCCTGCAAGTGCACCCCTGGTGGTAAGGTTTGCTTATTGTTACAGGTCATATCCAGTTACAGTCATGTATAGCATGGTAAGATACAGTTATATACAGTAATGTGAGATACATGACATCACCCTCCCCCAAGGTCTTATTGCCTTTATAGATTCAGTCTCTCAGGTGGTCTGCGCTCTCGTGTGGAGCGTCTTAGTTGTGGTTCAGTTGTTTGCCTTGGTGCCTGTTTTTCGTTCGGTGTGATTGCTGGTATCTCGCCTGGGCTGTCTGTTTCGTTCGGTGTGATTGCTGGTATCTCACCTGGGCTGTCTGTTGAGACTGCCCTTTCCTCAGGTTGTTCCACCTGTCTGTCCACCAGGTGTGGTGTGAGTTCCACATTGTAGTCTGCCTCTGGTTCTTCAGTGTTATCAGTGAATCTACTTTTTACTTGGTCTACATGCCTCCGGCAGGTTTGGCCATTGTCCATTTGTACAACCATTAGCCTGTTTCCCTCTGTCTGTTACTGCCCCTGCAAGCCATTTGGGACCCCAGCAATAGTTTAGCACAAACACTTTGTCTCCTATCTCATTCCACCTCCCCCTCGAATTTCGGTCATGGTACTCAATTAGCTTTTGATGCTTAGCCTCAACAATTTCATGCATGTCTGGGAGGAATAACGAGTGCTTGGTCTTTAAGGTTTGTTTCATCAATAGTTGTGCGGGGGGAACCCTAGTCAATGAATGCGGACGAGATCTGTATGCCAGCAGCAGTCGCGACAGGCGGCTCTGCAGCGTGGGACCTTGGATTCTGAGCATGCCTTGTTTAATGATCTGCACTGCTCGCTCCGCCTGACCATTGGAGGCCGGCTTGAAAGGTGCCGTCTTAACGTGATTTATACCGTGGTCAACTGTAAAATCGTGAAATTCTGCGCTGGTGAAGCACGGACCATTATCATTGACCAATATGTCAGGAATGTCGTGCGTTGCAAACATGGTTCTAAGGCTCTCCACAGTGGTGGAGGTGGTGCTCGAGTTTAAAATGGTGCACTCGATCCATTTTGAAAATGCATCAATGACTACGAGGAACATTTTGCCCATGAATGGGCCCGCATAGTCTATATGCACCCGCGACCTTGGTTTGGCGGGCCAGGGCTAGGGGCTTAGGGGGCTCCCTGGGAGCATTACTGAGTTGGGCACAAATTGTGCACCGACGGACTCAGAGCTCCAAGTCCGCATCAATGCCAGGCCACCAGACATGAGATCTGGCTATGGCCTTCATAAGGACGATCCCCGGGTGCTCACAGTGGAGCTCCCGGACAAACGCCTCCCTTCCTCCTAAGGGCATAACTACTCGGCTGCCCCACATCAGGCAGTCTGCCTGTAGTGAGAGTTCATGCATGCGCCTATGGAAGGGTTTGACCTCCTCGGGGCAGGCATCGCAAGCCTCTGCCCAGTCACCGGTTAAAACGTATCTTTTAACTAGAGTTAACGTGGTGTCGCTGGTCATCCAGGCTCTGATTTGGCGAGCCGTCATGGGCGAACCTGTGGATTCAAAGGCATTGATTGCCATGACCATCTCACAGTCCTGTTCGTCGGACCCTTCTGTGGTCGCCAGGGGTAGCCTGCTAAGCGCGTCGGCACAGTTGTCTGCGCCTGATCGTGTAGTGGTAAGCCACCAGCATGAGTGCCCACCGTTGAATGCGCACCGAGGCGTTGGTGTTGATTGCCTTGCACTCGGATAGTAGGGACGTGAGGGGTTTGTGGTCGGTTTCTAACGCAAAATTGGCCCCGAAAAGGTATTGGTGCATCTTTTTGACATCGTACACGTACGCGAGCACCTCCTTCTCCACTATACCGTACCCGCGCTCCGCCCGCGAAAGTGACCTGGAGGCATAAGCCACGGGCTGCAATTTACCCACATCATTGACGTGATGTAAAACGCACCCGACCCCGTATGCTGACGCATCACACGAAAGGACTAACTTTTTACCTGGGTCAAAAAAGGCTAAAACACTCTTGGAACATAGAAGGTTGCGTGCCTTATTGAAGGCGCGTTCTTGGGCGTCCCCCCAAAACCAATCGCACCCCTTTCTGAGTTGCATGTGGAGAGGCTCCAGCAGCATGCTCAAGTTTTGCATAAAGTTGTCAAAGTAATTGAGTAACCTGAGAAAGGCGCGCAGTTCCAAGACATTCCGGGGCCTGGGTGCCAGGCGAATCGCTTCGGTTTTGGATTCGGTTGGGCGGATTCCATCAGCGGCAATCCTTCTGCCCAAAAATTCAACCTCAGGTGCGAGAAACAGACACTTGGATTTCTTAACTCTTAGGCCTACCCGATTCAATCGACTTAGTACTTCAAGATTGCGGATATGAGAGTCGGTGTTCCTGCCCGTGATGAGTATGTCATCTTGAAACACAACCGTCCCCAGGATGGACTTGAGCAGACTCTCCATGTTGCGCTGGAATATAGCAGCTGCCGACCTGATGCCGAATGGGCATCGATTGTACACAAAACGGCCTCAATGTGTGTTGATGGTGGTGAGTAGCTTGGACTCTTCGGTCAGTTCTTGCGTCATATACGCAGATGTGAGGTCAAGTTTCGAGAAAAGTTTTCCTCCAGCCAACGTGGCAAATAGGTCCTCCACTCTGGGCAGCGGATATTGGTCCTGTAGGGAGACTCTGTTTATGGTAGACTTGTAATCCCCACAGATTCGCACGGATTCATCAGGCTTCATGACGGGGACGATGGGGCTTGCCCAGTCGCTGAATTCCACGGGATAAATTATGCCTTCCCGCAGAAGCCGGTCCAGTTCGTTTTCAATCTTTTCCCTCATCACATAAGGCACAGCTCTAGCCTTGTGATGGACCGGTCTGGCATTCTGTGTGATGTAGATTCTAACTTTAGCCCCTTTGAAGGTGCCCACACCTGGCTGAAAGAGATGTTCAAAACGGCTTAGAACTGTTGAGCAGGAGGTCCGTTCCTCTGACGACATGGCATGAACATCATCCCATTTCCAATTAAGTTCTGCTAGCCAGCTTCTCCCCAACAGGGCTGGGAGATCCCCGGGGACAATCCACAGGGAAAGTCGGTGCACCATCCCTCTGTGTGTGACTGAGAGCATGGCGCTTCCAAGGACTGGGACGAATTCTTTAGTATAGGTCCTTCGTTTGGTGTCGATCTTTGAGTTTTGGTCTGTTGTTTTTGTGCGGCCACAGCTGTTCAAATTGTTGAACGCTCATGGGGGATTGACTGGCCCCAGTGTCCAGTTCTATGTTGACGGGTATCCCGTTGAGTAGAACCCTCATCATAATTGGAGGTGTCTTGGTGTAAGAACAGTGGACATTGATCGTGTTAACCCGTGTACCTCGGCGTCCTGTGCACTGTTCCAACCGTCTTCTGGTCCACTTTCCGACCCTTTCAATTTGTATACCAGCCGAGCTGCTGTTTTTCGGCATATGCGAGCCAGATGTCCTGTGTAGTTGCAGTTTCTGCAAACGGCATGCTGAAATCGACACACCCTGGTTGAGTGCCTTCCCCCACATCTCCAACACAGACTGTTTCCATTGTTTCCGAAGGATGAGCTGGGTCTGGCTGATCTCCCTTGAGCTTCTCTCAATCTGTTGTTGATTGCTCGCATTGTGGGTTGATGAGGTGTGATCGGCCATTCATGTGGCCCTTGATTTTGATGGCTTCTGGCGCCACTGTCTGCTGTTGAAGGCCTGCTCTCCTGCCTGTGTGTGGGGGTAGCGGTTTGTTTCACAATGTGAACCCCTTGTTCCGATGCCTCGTTGGTTGTCGTACCCGAAGTATAGATCAGCCTCGTTTCTTCTTCGCCTGCTAAGAACGTCTGTGCGAGCAGTGCTGCTTCCTCTAGAGTCAAGTTCTTAGTCTCTATAATCTTTTGGAATATGCCTGCGTGGCCTATTCCTTCAATAAAAAAGTCTCTCAGTACTTCTCTCCTTAGTTCATTGGGAACTCACATGAACTAGCCAGCCTCCGAAGTTCACCACGAAGTCGGGTATGCTTTGGCCCACACAGCGTCTGTAGTTGTCGAACTTGTGTCTGACCATGTGTAGGCTGCTCGCTGGCTTCAGGTGGTCTCTCACCAGTGTGCTGAGCTCCTCAAACGACTTGCTTGCTGGTTTCTCGGGTGCCAGCAGGTCTTTCATTAAAGCGTGTGTTTTCGAGCCACAGCTGGTCAAGAGATGGGCTCTTCTCTTGTCTGCCTTATCGTCGCCCAGCCAGTCTTTGGTCACAAAGCTTTGCTGGAGCCTTTCTATAAAGTCATCCCAATTGTCTCCAGCATTGTATTTCTCATCTGAGCTGTTGGTAGCCATTCTGTGGATTCTGTGATCCCGTATCTCGTCGCCACTGTTAAGTCCTCTAATGCACTGACTTACACGACACACATGCTGAAGTCAAGGTCACTCAGGACCTGCACCTTTAATTCCAGCTCTCCAGTGCTGCACTTGCCTGAGACCTCTCTTTATATACTCCAGTGGGACAGATATGGAGTGTCTCCTGCAAGTGCACCCCTGGTGGTAAGATATGCTTATTGTTACAGTCATGTATAGCATGGTACGATACAGTTATATACAGTAATGTGAGATACATGACACTGGGCAATTCAGACCTGTTCATGAATCTTTTACTTTCATCTAATTCAGAAATGTTGTATTTGGGTGGCTTTGAAAAACACCCCACAGTGTGTGCTCAACTTCATTGTGATATTTTGTCAATCTATGATGGTCTTACCTATTTGATGTATTGATGAACGAATATTGTCAACTAACACTGCAAAACAGTCCTTAGCCCCAAATTTCCTTGGAGTTTGAGAGTACACTTCTGCTGACCTTATCTGCAAAATATCTGAGACATCAGGCCTTGGGGCAACTAATGAACCCTTATTCCATCAGGTTATGCACTAGAAGTGTACAGGATTCCATCATATACTCCCATATATCCAAATTGGAGAAAACAAATCACTCTGACTATAGTTTGGGCTACACTACTCATTCCAATTTATTATAAGGTGAAGTTATATAAATACAAGAATAAATCAGCAGATGAGATCACAGTACATCAGGTGGCAGATTAAATTTTACTCAGGAAAGTGCAAAGCGATACATTTTGGTCGGAACATAAGAACATAGAAGAACAAAGAGAGGCAATATAAACTAAAGGGTACAATTCTGAAGGAGGTGCATGAACTGAGAGACCTGGGGGTATATGTGCATAAATCGTTGAGGGTGGTGGGGCAGGTTAAGAAAGCGGTTGAAAAAGCATACGGGATCCTGGGCTTTATAAATAGAGGCATCGAGTACAAGAGCAAGGAAGTTATGATGAACCTTTATAAAACGCTGAATCGGCCTCAACTGGAGAATTGTGTCCAAACACCCCACTTTAGGAAGAATGTGAAGGTCTTAGAGAGGGTTCAGAAAAGATTGACAAGAATGGTTCCAGGGATGAGGGAATACAGTTACGTGGATAGACTGGAGAAGATGTGCTTGTTCTCCTCAGAGCAGAGAAGGTTGAATTGAGATTTGATAGAGGTGTTCAAAATCATGAGGGGTCTAGACAACGTAGATAGAGAGAAAGTGTTCCCATCGGTGGAAGGGTCGAGAACCAGAGGAAACAAATTTAAGGTGACTGGCAGAAGAACCAAAGGTAACATGAGGGAAAAACCTTTTTCCGCAGCAAGTGGTTAGGATCTGGAATGTACTGCCTGAGAGGGTGGTGGAGGCAGATTCAAATTGTGGCTTTCAAAAGGGAGCTAGGTAAGTACCTGAGGGAAATTTTTTGCAGGACTACAGGGAAAGGGCGGGGGAGTGGGACTAGCTGAAGTGCTCTTGCAGAGAGCTGGCACAGGCTTGATGGACCGAATGGCCTCCTTCTGTGCAATAACCATTCTATGATTCTATGATTCTAACTTTCACAGGTTCGTTAATCTGTTCTCCAATATAACTTAATGTTTTCTAGATTCTTAAAATTTTTCTTATCAGAATGTTTTTAACTGAAGTTATGTACCATAGATGGCTCCAAGCACCATGGAGTTCCTGCTCATTGCTGCAAATTGAAGCTAAGTAATTGAATCATGTGAAGGCATTTAGGCTGCCACATACCTCGACCAAGTAGCTTGCTCGCACCTCTGAATAAGTCTTTTGCTCATTAAGCAAGTTGGTTGAAGAAGCCCCCAATTCTTTCTCAATAAGCAGTTAGACAAGTTCTTGATTTATATTTTCATGATCGCATGTGAACTGCTGGCTTTTGACATCTGGATGGATGTTGAACATCTGACTCTGGAGAGGAATTATAGAATAACATATCCATTGCTTTTTAAAGCAGGGATGCCCAAACTTTTGGCTTCATGGGTCACATAAGTATATACCATGGAATCTCAGGAGCCATATAGATTGCATTGTCGGATTCAGTGATTGGGAAAAACTGTGGCAGATGGAGTTCAACATGGGGAAGTGTGAGGCCAACCACTATGGATCCAAGAAAGATAGATCAGTGTATTTTGTAAATGGTGAGAAGCTAAGACTGAGTTCGAGAGATGGTTAGCCAGGGCTCAGGAACCGTCTGTGACTGTAGGGCCACACTTGGACACTCCTGCTAGGAAGGATTTATAATTTGATTATCTATTGTTCAACAGGCTACAAGGGCTTCAAATGACCTGACTTTGAATTTCAAGCTACAGAAACAGTACCTTCCTACGCGGAGGGAGTTGCTGGCTGAAATCCATTTTAGAAAACCAAGATAAAATTTCATGTAGAGAGATAAAATATAGATTTTCATTTGAATTGACATTCGACCAGTCCTTCTATCTGCCACACTCATGGTAGTTGAAGGTTTCTTGTCTATGATTATTTATGAAGTTAAGGACTTTGGTCTATAAATTGGCTCTAATACAGGTGACATGAGAAGAAATTCATTCTGATACTTTTATGTTGACAAGTAAGATCAAGAATTAATATTGTGTGTCCCACCAATGCTATTTTCTGATACTGTACCATCTGATATGGTTGTCTAGTTAATTATTTAATTTCAGTACAGTACATGAAGAAAGACTTTCAATGCTATGTTGGCCTTCATAGCGAGGGGATTTGGGTATAGGAGCAGGGAGGTCTTACTGCAGTTGTACAGGGCGTTGGTGAGGCCTCACCTGGAGTATTGTGTTCAGTTTTGGTCTCCTAATCTGAGGAAGGACGTTCTTGCTATTGAGGGAGTGCAGCGAAGGTTCACCAGACTGATTCCCGGGATGGCGGGACTGACATATCAAGAAAGACTGGAGCAACTGGGCTTGTATTTACTGGAGTTCAGAAGAATGAGAGGGGACTCATAGAAACGTTTAAAATTCTGACGGGCTTAGACAGGTTAGATGCAGGAAGAATGTTCCCAATGTTGGGGAAGTCCAGAACCAGGGGTCACAGTCTAAGGATAAGGGGTAAGCCATTTAGGACCGAGATGAGGAGAAACGTCTTCACCCAGAGAGTGGTGAACCTGTGGAATTCTCTACCACAGAAAGTTGTTGAGGCCAATTCACTAAATATATTCAAAAAGGAGTTAGATGTAGTCCTTACTACTAGGGGGATCAAACAGTATGGTGAGAAAGCAGGAATGGGGTACTGAAGTTGCATGTTCAGCCATGAACTCATTGAATGGCGGTGCAGGTTCGAGGGGCCGAATGGCCTACTCCTGCACCTATTTTCTATGTTTCTATGAGAGACTGGATCAACTGGGCCTTTATTCACTGGAGTTTAGAAGGATGAGAGGGGATTTCATAGAAACTTATAAGATTCTGACGGGACTGGACAGGTTAGATATGGGAAGAATGTTCCCGATGTTGGGGAAGTCCAGAACCAGGGGACATAGTCTTAGGATAAAGGGTAGGCCATTTAGGATTGAGATGAGGAGAAACTTCTTCACTCAGAGAGTTGTTAACCGATGGAATTCCCTGCCGCAGAGAGTTGTTGATGCCACTTCATTGGATATATTCAAGAGGGAGTTAGATATGGCCCTTATGGCTAAGGGGATCAAGGGATATGGAGAGAAAGCAGAAAAGGGATACTGAGGGAATGATCAACCATGATCTTATTGAATGGCGGTGCAGGCTCGAAGGGCCTACCCCTGCACCTATTTTCTATGTTTCTATGTTTCATTTACATAGCACCCTTCATGACCTTGGAACGTCCCAAAGTGCTTTACACCCAATTAAGTACTTTTTCAAGTGCAGTCAGTGTTGTAATGTAGGAAACACGGCAACCAATTTATACACTGCAAGTTCCTGCAAACAGTAATGTGGTCATGACCAGATAATTTGTTTTAGTGATGTTGGTTGAAGAATAAATAATGTTAAGCTTATCTACTCTTCTAAATATTGCCATGATGATCTTTTATGTCCACCTGAAAGGGCAGACGAGTCATCATTTTATGCCTCATCTGAAAGAGTGTCAGCCGAGATTATGTGCTCAAGTCGATAGAGTGGAGCTTGAACATACAATCTTCTGACTTCGAAGCAAGGGTGATACCCACTGAGCCACAGCTGACACCTATTAAAGTTAGTTCACCTGGTCCTTAATTAGTAACTGATCCAGACCATGAAACCACACAAAGAATGAAGCCAGGAATTTCCTTGAAGCTGCTCAAACTTTACTGCCGTAACTTCCCTGGGAATGCAATGGAACTCCTGCTTATGGCAAATATATATACCATCTCGTTTCCCTAACTGAGGGGTGAAATTGTTCGCTTGAGATTCCACTGTGCACTGCTTTAAAGCATCTGTGAACCCATTTAAACTAAACAGGTTAATTAATGTGTTAAAAAGAACAATTTCACACCAATGTGGTAATTTGGTCATTATAAATGTCGCTCAGAACAATTTCAACCCAATGTCTCTTGTTTTCACCTGGTCTCCCACAGCAGGAAGGAATGTCTAACACAGAATTCCATACCCTGAGATGAAACATCATACTGCAGTCACCAAGGTGACTTTTAAAAATGTTTTTGCTCACTAATTTGCTCCTTTCCCCCCTGCCCCCTCTCTCGAACGCATTAGCTCTTTATCCAGGTACTTTGTTGAAATGGCCATTGTTTACATGTGATAATGGCAGAGAATGTCAACAGACTATTTGGCCATAGACTATTTAGCCTGAGCCCACCTTTGGTCTTCACACATGTGCACTGCCTTTGCTTACTCGAACCCATTGAGGGTAACTTTGACTTAGGGCGATAGTGTAAAATGGGAGATATCGGATCAGCTGCCTGTTATACATCTATGGATCTGAAAATCGGGAAAGATGTATAACGGGCAACTGATCCAATATCTCCCGTTTTACACTACTTCCCCCAAAATTGAAATTAACCCCTAATTATTACTGCCCCCTTCTGAGATCATCTAACTCCACACAGAGGAATGGAACCTGGGCTTCTCAAGTCAGTTACTCACTGGATAAAGTCAACGAGCCATTGAGAGAGGCCCAGCAAGGTGTTTAATGAATTGAGCCTTTCCAGAACCGCGGGAATTGCTCCCAATCCTGACAGCTCAGTTGAAGTAGAACCCAGACACTAAGATCCAGCACTACTGGACCGATAGAGCGCCTTACAGCAGAACAGTACTGCAGATGGTAGCACTGTAAATGTGAAGTACACTCCCCTAACATGTTCTGCAGATTTCGTCTATTAAATAATAATCTCTAGCTAAAGTCCTTTTTAAAGCGTAGGGGACAAAACATTTCATTCGAGTGGAAAAAAAATAGGTGCTCTGCCATGCTCATAGAGCCTGTGGCTCCATCTGCTTTCAGCTTCAAACCTAACTAGGTTACAGTGCTCAGAGTACATCAGGTCACATTTACATAATTTATGTATGAAGTAGATCATTCAAATTACACGCCAATTTTTCAAATGAAACGAGACACATGTTTATCTTTACATCATTAGACATCAGCTGTAAACACCCGGTCCACGGTTAAACCTGATGGGGACAGGGAATGATCATTTGCCTATTATTGCCTAAGATTAGACTCACTCCCTGACACAGCACTCAGGCCCCAAGTATTATAATGATATCAATTCATTTTTAAGCTACCTACCTTAATTTCTATGCCTCCAGCATAACACTTAACGACAGTGACTGGTTGGCCATTATCTGCCCTGACAGGAGAACAATGTACAGCGACACAAGGACAATGGAAGTGGAACATTTTGTTCCTCTGTACTCATAATAATGCCAGGGAAGGGCAGTTGTGGCCTGCCTATCCTTCGGTTATGGTCTCAGACGCTTGCTGACTGAGTGTTACTGGAGATTGGATTAAGGGAAGATTTTCCACTTCAGTGCTCCCATCATGTGCCAGAAGCACAGATTGAGATATTGTGCTCTTCCATCTTCTGTCAGGAATGGACCTGAGGTGTACAATCTCCCAATATACATTCCAAGTTGTGCAGAGAGCACCAAAGCAGATATTCTCCCCTTTAGTGCTTTTGCTTTCCAGTGATAAAAAAATAATGAAAAGCTATATAGATGGGAGGGGATGGCTTTCCCCGCGTGTATAATGCAAGCGGAAGAGCCCCTCAGTAATCGTCCATTGCACCATGAAGTCCGCAACTCGCTATATAAGGATTCACAGATGTATATCTATGCCCCATCACTGTGGGGCAACATGCTGGGGCATCCTCAAGAGAGTTCCTCCAATAAGCGCAAAGCACTCTGTGAGTAAGATTAATCTACATGTCTGGGCTGTTTTAAAAAAAAATACAGGCAACTTAGAAACTAAAATAATTTGAACTGAGCTTAAATCCACTAATTTATGTACCAAGGTCCCAGTTTGGGCTACTTCGGGATATCAATCAGATTCACATTGCACTGGTAATTATAAGTGACAGTTTGAACAGAACTCAATTGTAAATGTGCCTGTTGGGCATGCTGACCCTTTAATGCTTTACTATGTTATTGGCATTTAACACAAATTATGGTGACCTGACCCTTTGTATTTGTTACAGCTCATTTCAAGTTGAATCTAATGTGTTTTTGGAACAGTTAATGTCACAAAACCAGACTCATTTTTGATCTCAGTCTGAGATTGCACCTTGGATTTTGAGGTACAAATTGAAGCTTTTGGCTGGTAACGGATAAGAACATAAAAACATAAAAAATAGGAACAGGAGTAGATGATACGGCCCCTTGAGCCTGCTCAATATCATCTTCGAACTCAACTCCTGCCCTACGCTCATCCCTTGATTCCCACTTCTCAATCCTGCATAATTATTTTAAAAGACCACTGCTCCTGCTGTCCTGTATTGCCCGAACAGTGATTTCTTTCATCTTCTTTAACTTTAAGAGCATAAAAAATAGAAGGAGTAGGCCCTGCAGCCCATCGAGCATTCAATAAGATCATGGCTGATCATCGACCTCAATTCCACTTTCCTGCCCGATCTCCATATCCCTTGATTTCCCTAGACTCCCAAAATCTGTCTATCTCAGCCTTGAATATATTCAGAGACTCAGCATCCACAGCCCCCTAGGGCAGAGAATTCCAAAGATTCACAACCCTCTGAGTGAAGAAATTCCTCTTAAATGGCCTACCCCTTATCCTGAGACTGTGACCCCTAGTTCTAGACTCTCCAGCCAGGGGAAACAACCTCTCAGCATCTACCCTGTCAATCTCCTTTAGAATCTTGTATGTTTCAATGAAATCACCTCTCATTCTTCGAAACTCCAGAAAGTACAGGCCCATTCTACAAAATCTCTCATCATAAGACAGCCCTCTCATCTCAGGAATCAATCTAGTGAACCTCCGTTGTACCGCCTCCAAGGCAAGTATATCCTTCCTTAGATAAGGAGACCCAAACTGTGCACAGTACTCCAGGTGTGGTCTCACCAAGGCCCTGTACACTTGTAGCAAGACTTCCTTACTCTTATACTCCAACCCCTTTGCAGTAAACAGAATGGATAAAAAAATCTGACATCAACAAAAGCTCACGGAAATCCCACTTGCACATAACCCATACACCATAGTCGTTTCATGTACAAGGTGCTTTTTAAAGTAATCTCCATTCACTGGCATGTGAGGAAACTGTTGCACAAGAGTACAACTGGTCTAATTGAAGGCTAAGAGCACTTAGAGGAGTAGTTTACCCTATCGCTCCCGACCCAGGATTCATTAATATAAATGGAGCCATTTTGTGAGTTGGTTGAAGTAGGGGCACCTAGTTCTATAAAATACTCACTAATGAATCCAACAGGGACTTCAGGAGAAATGTCTTTACCCAGAGAGTGATTAGAATGTGGAACTCGGTACCACAGGGAGTGGTAAAGGCGAATGGCATGGATGCATTTAAGGGGAACCTAGATAGACACATGAGGGAGAAAGGATTAGAGGGATATGTTGATAGAGTTAGATGAAGAAGGGTGGGAGAAGGCTCTGTGGAGCATAAACACCGGCATAAACCTGATGGACCAAATGGCATATTTTTGTGCTGTAATTGAAAGAAGAAAGAAAGGATGAAAGACTTGCATTTATATAGTGCCTTTCACGACCACCAAACATCGTAAATGTAATACTTTTGGAGTGTAGTCACTGTTGTAATGTACAAAACATGGCAACCAGTTTGCATGTAGCAAGCTCCCACAAACATCAATGTGATAATGACCAGATAACCAGTTTTTGTTATACTGATTGAGGGATAAATATTGGCCAGGACACTGGGGATAACTCCCCTGCTCCTCTTCAAAATAGTGCCGTGGGATCATTCACGTTCACCTGACATCTCATCCAAAAGCCGAATGTGCAGCACTCCCTCAGCAGTGCACTGGAGTGTCAGCCTAGATTAAATACTATGTAACACTATGTAAGTACACAAGGGGCCCTAACTGGGCGCAAACAACTTTTCACCCGGGCACGGCACCATTACCGACTCACGCAAAATTCCGTGGGAGTTTAGCGTTGGAGGTAACCAGTAACATCCCACTCCACTGTGTCGGCGATGACAATGTCATCACAGGGTGCAACGACCCGTTTTCACCCTTGAGCGAAAGTTTGGTCGCGCCCCCCTGAAGCTGCCATGGGCGATGTCCGCAACAGCTTCTGATGGCGCGTACCGTACTGTAGGCCGCTCGCGGGGCTATAATTAAAGGGGATGTAACAAAAAAATGGCTGATTTACCATTCGCGGCCTTCTTCCTCAATTGCAGGGTCCATACCGCGATCTTGCAGCCCGGCACTCCGCTTGTGTGCCAGGCTGCTGCCACGCACCCCGCTCCCTGGTGGTCCAGGGATGGCCCTGTTTCCCGCCCGGAGAGTCGGCATCATGGCCCTCCCCTTTAATGAAAGGGGAGTGCCCTGTCTATGTGACAGTGCCACGTGTCCCACCGCGTAGCCCTGCGCCCTTCGCGGAGTCCTTCAATTCCTCTCTCACCCCACAGAGCAAGTGGAGCGTGATAGTTTGCACTCCACTTGTTCTCAGGGGCGGTCTGCCGAATATATGTCGTGGGGCTGAACCTCTGCGCCTGGCACAGGAACTCCCACCTCGCAGCTATTACCGCCCCCAAATGGGTCGGCACACAATTTTGGTCCCATCGTATCTACCAAATCTGTCATGCATTTTGAACGCTCATTACTACATTTCTCAGACCTGGTGCCTCCAGAGCTAAACCTTTGGAAGAGCTGCTGCCAGTTGTGAATGTTGTGCCTCATTTCGACTTCCTTAATAGAAGAGATAAAGGCATGGTCCTGCCACCACAGAACCAGTAGTTGAACCCACAAACTGCCACAGTGGCAGAAATTCTACATATAGCCGGTTTGAAATAGATAAAATGCACCAAAAAGGTCAATTTAGCTTCATCCATAGGGAATAAAAATCATGCTGTTTATAGTTACAGACAGGAATCACTCAGAATATGTTTTACTAATTCGGCTGTTAGTTTTTTTTTTAAGACAGGTTGATCAGATCTGTACGAAATCTCGATAATTACTTTCACCTTCTGTGATTCTCTCTTTCTCCGATCAACATCCATTCTTCCCTTTCTAATCCTTCCCCATGTACAGGTAACGGACATGATGCAGAAAGCTCTCTTTGACTTCCTAAAGCACCGATTTGATGGAAGGTGAGCAAAATCCTTTCCCACATTTCTCTTCCAGTACTTCGTGACCTGTCTTCTTTGACTAAGCCAGCAAGCCGGTTTTAAAAACACATTGCACAACATCAGTGTAATGTATGCACCTGTTTAGAAACATAGAAACATAGAAAATAGGTGCAGGAGTAGGCCATTCAGCCTTTTGAGCCTGCACCACCATTCAATAAGATCATGGCTCTTTATTCACCTCAGTACCCCTTTCCTGCTTTCTCTCCAATAGATACCCTCTCATGCTTCTAAACTCCAGTGAATACAGGTCCAGTCGATCTAGTCTCTCCTCATATGTCAGTCCAGCCATCCCGGGAATCAGTCTGGTGAACCTTCGCTGCACTCCCTCAATAGCAAGAATGTCCTTCTTCAGATTATGAGACCAAAACTGAACACAATATTCCAGGTGAGGCCTCACCAAGGCCCTGTACAACTGAAGTAAGACCTCCCTGTTCCTATACTCAAACCCCCTAGCTATGAAGGCCAACATACAATTTGCCTTCTTCACCGCCTGCTGTACCTGCATGCCAACTTTCAATGACTGATGTACCATGACACTCGGGTCTCGTTGCACTCCCCTTTTCCTAATCTTCCGCCATTCAGATAATATTCTGCCTTTGGGTTTTTTCCCCCAAAGTGGATAACCTCACACTTATCCACATTGTACTGCATCTGCCATGCATTTGCCCACTCACCTAACCTGTCCAAGTCACCCTGCAGCCTCTTAGCGTCCCCCTCACAGATCACACCGCCACCCAGCTTAGTGTCAACTGCAAACTTGGAGATATTACACTCAATTCCTTCATCCAAATCAGTAAAGTAGATTATAAATAGCAGGGGTCCCAGCACTGAGCCCTGTGGCACCCCACTAGTCACTGCCTGCCATTCTGAAAAGGACCCGTTTATCCCGACTCTCTGCTTCCTGTCTGCCAAAGAGTTCTCTATCCACACCAGTACATTACCCCCAATATCATGTGCTTTAATTTTGCACACCAATCTCTTGTGTGGGACCTTGTCACAAGCCTTTTGAAAGTCCAAAGACACCACATGCACTGGTTCTCCCTTGTCCACTCTATTAGTTAGATCCTCAAAGAATCCCAGAAGATTTGTCAAGCATGATTTCCCCTTCATAAATCCATGCTGACTTGGACCGCTCCTGTCACTGCTTTTCAAATGCGCTGTTATTTCATCGTTAATAATTGATTCCAACATTTTCCCCACTACTGATGTCAGGCTAATCGGTCTATAATTACCCGTTTTCTCTCACACCACTTTTTTAAAAATGAGGGAGATATTAGCTACCCTCCAGTCCATAGGAACTGATCCAGAGTCTAAAGAATGTTGGAAAATGATCACCATTGCATCTACTATTTCTTGGGCCATTTCCTTAAGTACTCTGGGATGCAGACTATCAGGCCCCGGGGATTTATCGGCCTTCAATCCCATCAATTTCCCTCACACAATTTCCCATCTAATAAGGATATCCTTCAATTCCTCCTTCTCACTCGACCCTCGGTCTCCTAGTACTTTCGGAAAGTTATTTGTGTCTTCCTTCGTGAAGACAGAACCAACTGGTCTGCCATTTCTTTGTTCCCCATTATAAATTCACCTGAATCTGACTGCAAGTAACCTACATTTGTCTTCACTAATCTTTTTCTCTTCACATATCTATAGAAGCTTTTGCAGTCAGTTTTTATGTTCCCGGCAAGCTTCCTCTCATATTCTATTTTCCCCCTCCTAACTAAACACTTTGTCCTCCTCTGCTGAATTCAAAATTTCTCCCAGTCCTCAGGTTTGCTGCTTTTTCTGGCCCATTTATATGTCTCTTCCTTGGATTTAACACTATCCTTAATTTCTCTTGTTAGCCACGGTTGAGCCACCTTCCCCGTTTTATTTTTACTCCAGAGACGGATGTACAATTGTTGAAGTTCATCCATGTGATCTTAAAATTTTGCCATTGCCTATCCACCGTCAACCCTTTAAGTATCATTTGCCAGTCAATTTTAGCCAATTCACGTCTCATACCATCGAAGTTACCTTTCCTTAAGTTCAGGACCCTAGTCTCTGAATTAATTTTGTCACTCTCCATCTTAATAAAGAATTCTACCATATTATGGTCACTCTTCCCCAAGGGGCCTCGCACAACAAGATTGCTAATTAATCCTTTCTCATTACACATCACCCATGCCAGCCCTCTAGTTGGTTCCTCGACATATAGGTCCAGAAAACCATCCCTAATACACTTCAGGAAATCCTCCTCTACCGTATTGCTACCAGTTTGGTTAGCCCAATCTATATTTAGATTAAAGTCGCCCATGATAACTGCTGTACTTTTATTGCACGCATCCTTAATTTCTTGTTTGATGCTGTCCCCAACCTCACTACTACTGTTTGGTGGTCTGTACGCAACTCCCACTAGCGTTTTCTGCCCTTTGGTATTCCACAGCTCCACCCATACAGATTCCACATCATCCAAGCTAATGTCCTTCCTTACTATTGAATTAATTTCCTCTTTTACCAGCAACACTACCCCACCTCCTTTTCCTTTCTGTCTATCCTTCCAGAATGTTGAATACCGCTGGATGTTGAGTTCCCAGCCTTGGTCACCCTGGAGCCATGTCTCCGTGATGCCAATTATATTATATTCATTAATTGCTGCCTGTGCAGTTAATTCGTCCACCTTATTATGAATACTCCTCGCATTGAAGCAGAGAGCCTTCAGGCTTGTCTTTTTAACACACTTTGCCCCTTTAGAATTTTGCTACAATGTGGCCCTTTTTGATTTTTGCCTTGGGTTTCTCTGCCCTCCACTTTTAATTTTCTTTTTTGTATCTTTTGCTTCTGCCCCTATTTTACTTCCCTGTGTCTCCCTGCATAGGTTCCCAGCCCCCTGCCGTATTAGTTTAACTCCTCCCCAACAGCACTAGCAAACACTTCCCCTAGGACATTGGTTCCGGTCCTGCCCAGGTGCAGACCGTCCGATTTGTACTGGTCCCACCTCCCCCAGAACCGGTTCCAATGTCCCAGGAATTTGAATCCCTCCCTTCTGCACCACTCCTCAAGCCACGTATTCATCTGAGCTATCCTGCGAATCCTACTCTGACTAGCACGTGGCACTGGTAGCAATCTTGAGATTACTACCTTTGAGGTCCTACTTTTTAATTTAACTCCTAGCTCCCTAAATTCAGCTTGTGGGACCTCATCCCGTTTTTTTGTAGAGCTGTAGATACAAAAATAGTTGTGGAGCTATAGAGACTAGAGTGCATCATCACCCCTGGCAACCAAATTTTAACTTTGTTTGTCTAAAGTTTCATTTGTTTAATTTGCCGGTGTTAGTGCCGCCCCCCCACCACCCCCCGCGCCCCCACCCCTTTTAGCCAGGGAGCACTTATATATTTGTGTTTCAGTGCCCTGAAAAAAAAAACAAGGGGGCACTTGTTTGGTGTATCCCTCCCTTTAATCAGGGGGCACTTAATTTATTGTTTTACACCAAAAATAGTTGAAGAGCTACAGAAACTGGAGTGTATCATCACCCCCGGCAACCAAATTTTAATTTGATATTTTGTCTAAAGTTTAATTTGTTTGTTGTGTCGGTTTTAGTGCCTCCCTCCCCCACCCTTTTAGCCATGGGGCACTTGAATAATTTGTGTTTTAGAGCCCTCAAAAAAATACAAACAAAATAAAAAAAACAAGGGGGCACTTGAAAAGTGCTTTGGAGTGTGCCCCCACCTTTAATCAGGGTACACTTGATTTTCTGATTACAACTCAAATAGTTGTAGAGCTATAGAGCTGAGAATGGCTTAGCCAGTCATGTGATGTTCACAAGACTCAATAAAACCCCAGCCAGTTGAGTTCAGGGGATCCACAATGAGGCATGTGGTTGTGAGCCTGGTGGATGAACTGGCAATGTGTAATGTGATTGTCAAATCTTTGCTAATAAACCAATTTGTTCTTAATAGCTATGTGTTGCTATGAATTCTGAAGCAAAGAAACCATGAAGCAAATACATTACAGTCTATAAGACTTAATTTATTTCTAACTAAAGCACTTTATAGCATTAGAGAATTCCGTGCCACTGTAAAACACTTTTTTAATGTTCAATAATCTGCAAGCAAACAAAAATTGAGTGATGAAAAGAAAAACTGACCACTGGAAATCTGACATCTGACATCTGAAAGAGAATGAGAGGTTAACAGGTCAGATAGGGCCCTTCACCAGAACTCTGAGTAGAATTATTTATATGCTTTAGGCCATTGTAACTTGGTGCATTTTGTGTCAGAGAACTGACAGGTAAATTAAATACCTGTGACAAGTAATGACCACAATTAGCAAAACCCGCCTGACTGAACAAGTGTTGCTTGCTTTTCGTTATAGGATATCAATTACACGGGTGACAGCAGACATATCCCTGGCCAAGCGTTCAGTCCTAAATAATCCCAGCAAGAGGACAATAATGGAACGTTCCAACACGCGCTCCAGTATAGGTATGACTCAAACTTGTTTTTTGGTTCATTTTCAATGTTATTTCAATCTGGACATTAATTTCCATGCCGTTGCAAATTCTCTGGGCAATTACATCATGAAATATAACAAACTGCAGCAGATTTTTGCTAAATACATTTCAATTTTATGCAATTGTGTTTTTTTTTAAAAATCCCATCCCATTCCTGTTTGTCTTTTTGTGATTAAAGAATGGCAAAATTCACTACTCATGGGATAAAGTGCCCGTCAATGTAGGAATTCTGAATTTAAAGCAGAAATGTTGGTGTCTGAAAGAGAACGATAGTTAGTATTTCTGGATGGGATCGTTCATCAGAACTCAGTTCTGATTTCAGCTAAAATATTCAGCTTTCTTTTGTCTGTATGAGGTGCTGACTGCCTTGCTCTTTATTGCCAGTACTTCCTGCTGCCATTTCATTATTTAGGAGGCTGCGTATTGATCATCTGTCGAGGATAGGATTTGAACGCACTAACGGAGCGATGGGAATTAAAGTACTAATCAGTGCATAGCATAGCATTGGAGCAGCATTTTGATGTCTGTGGGAGAATGTTTCTGAGGTAGATGATGGGTTGTGGACCTCAGACACAGCTGTAGTACTGCCTTAATACAGACTAGCTTTCATAAGAAACAGCATCATAAGAAAATAAGAAATAGGAGCAGGAGTAGGCCATTTGGCCCCCGAGCCTGCTCCGCCATTTAATAACATCTTGGCTGATCTGATCTTGGACTAAGCTCCACTTCCCTGCCTGCTCCCCATAACCCTTTTTTCCCTTTCTGCTCAAAAATCTGTATCTCTGCCTTAAATATATTTAATGACCCATCCTCACAGCTCACTGGGGTACAGAATTCAATAGCTTTACAACCCGAGAGACAAGAAATTCCTCCTCATCTCAGTTTTAAATGGGCGGCCCCTTATTCTGACTATGTCCCCTAGTTTTAGTTTCCCCATGAGTGGAAATATCTTCTCTGCATCCACCTTGTCGAGCCCCCTTATTATCTTATATGTTTCGATAAGATCACCTCTCATTCTTCTGAACTTCAGTGAATACAGACCCAACCTACTCAACCTATCTTCATAAGTCAATCCCCTCATCTCCAGAATCAACCGAGTGAACCTTCTCTGAACAGCCTCCAATGCAAGTATATCCTTCCTTAAATAAGGAGACCAAAACTGTACGCAGTGCTCCAAGTGTGGTCTCACCAATACTCTGTACAGTTACAGCAGGACTTCTCTGCTTTTATACTCCATCCCCCTTACAATAAAGGCCAACATTCCATTTGGCTTCCTGATTACTTGCTGTACCTGCATACTATTTGTGTTTCATGCACAAGCACCCCCAGGTCCCTCTGTACTGCAGCACTTTGCAATTTTTCTCCATTTAAATTATAATTTGCTTTTCTATTTTTTATTATATTCCATCTGCCAAATTTTTGTCCACTCACTTAGCCTGTTTATATATCCCTTTGCAGATTTTGTGTGTCCTCCTCACAATTTGCTTTCCCATCCATCTTTGTATCATCAGCAAACTTGGCTGCATTACACTCGGTCCCTTCATCCAAGTCATTAATATAGATTGTAAATAGTTGAGGCCCCAGCACCGATCCCTGCGACACCCCACTAGTCACTGTTTGCCAACCCGGAAAATGACCCATTTATCCGAACTCTCTGTTTTCTGTTTGTTAGTCAATCCTCTGTCCATGCTAATATATGACCCCAATCCCGTGAACTTTTATCATGCAGTAACCTTTTATGTGGCACCTTATCGAATACCTTCTGGAAATCCAAATGCACCACATTCACTGGTTCCCTCTTATCCACCCTGCTCATTACATCCTCAAAGAACTCCAGCAAATTTGTCAAACATGATTGCCCTTTCATAAAACCATGCTGACTCTGCTTGATTGAATTTTGCTTTTCCAAATGTCCCGCTACTGCTTCCTTAATAATGGACTCCAGAATTTTCCCAACGACAGATGTTAGGCTAACTGGTCTATAGTTTCCTGCTTTTTGTCTGCCTCCTTTTTTAAATAGGAGCATTATATTTGCGGTTTTTCAATCCGCTGGGATCATCCCAGAACCCAGGGAATTTTGGTAGATTACAACCAATGCATCCACTATCTCTGCAGTCGCTTCTTTTAAGACCCTAGTGTTGTGTATGCATGCCTGTTTACTGTGTGATGTCTGTAACACTGTTATGCAACACTGAATGTACCCTTACACTGTACACACCTTACCTGTACACCAGAGGGTGCTGCTGCTGGAGACCTAAGGGTTACCTGCACACTGCAGGTAACCCAGTATAAAAAGGAGCTCACAGCTCGAGGAGCTGCAAATAAAGGACTGCAGGACTACACAGTTTAAGTATCATACCCTGCCTCGTGGAGTCATTACTAAAGATGCCTACATACACTACACCTAGGATGTAAGCCATCAGGTCCAGGGGACTTGTCCGCCTTTAGTTCCATTATTTTACCGAATACTACTTCTTTAGTGATAGTGATTGTATTAAGTTCCTCCCTCCCTATAGCCCCTTGATTATCCACTATTGGGATGTCGGGCAAACACATGGCAGATGCAATATAATGTAGATAAATGTGAAGTTATCCACTTTGGTCGGAAAAACATAAGGACAAAGTATTATTTAAATGGTGATGGCTTGGGAAGTGTCAATGTACAGAGGGACCTTGGTGTCCTTGTACACCAGTCATTGAAAGCAAACATGCAGGTGCAGCAAGCAGTTAGGAAGGCATATGGTATGTTGGCCTTCCTTGAATACAGGAGCAAAGATGTCTTACTACAGTTATGCAGGGTCTTGGTGAGACCGCACATGGAATATTGTGTGCAGTTTTGCTCTCCTTACCTAAGAACGGATATACTTGCCATAGAGGGAGTGCAGCGAAGGTTCACCAGACTGATTCCTGGGATGGCAGGACTGTCGTATGAGAAGAGATTGGGTCGATTAGGCCTGTATTCACTGGAGTTTAGAAGAATGAGAGAGGATCTCATTGAAACGTATAAAATTCTGACTGGGTTGGATAGACTGGATGCGGGGAGGATATTTCCCCTGGCTTGAAAGTCTAGAACAAGTGGTCACAGTCTCAGGATACAAGGTAGAAAAATTAGGACCGAGATGAGGAGAAATGTTTTCACTCAGAGGGTGGTGATTCTGTGGAATTCTCTACCACAGAAGGCTGTGGAGGCCAAGTCACTGAATATATTTAAGAGGGAGATAGATAGATTTCTAGAAACAAAAGGCATCAAGGGGTATGGGGAAAAAGTGGAATATGGTGTTGAGATAGAGGATCAGCCATGATTATATTGAATGGCGGTGCAGACTTGAAGGGCCGAATGGCCTACTACTGCTCCTATTTTCTATGTTTCTATGTTTTTAGTGTCTCCTACCATGAAGACCGATTTAAAATATTTTTTCAATGTCTCTGCCGTTTCCCAGCTCTCCATTATTAATTCCCCAGTCTCAACCTCTGAGGGACCAACATTTACTTTAGCCACTCTTTTCCTTTTAATGTACCTGTAGAAACTCTTACTATCTCTCTTTATATTTTGTGCTAGTTTACTTTCATAATCTATCTTCCCTCTCTTTATCATTTTCTTAGTCGCTTTTTGCTGGCTTTTAAAAGTTTCCCAACCCTCTGGCCTCCTACTAGTCTTGACCACATTGTATACTCTTGTTTTCAATTTGATACCATCCCTTATTTCCTTTGTTAGCCACAGATGATTATCCCTTCTCTTTCAGTCTTCTGGTACCATCTAATACAGAATTCTTTATACATAATCCAGCCATCAAAAGGTATCTGTGCTTGATGTTGACAGACAAACCACATAAACTATTGGTTATAATTGCTCCTGCTAACTTGATTTTAATTACAAAGATATGTTTTTGCCTGGATGAAAATGCTCAGCACCTGTCCCATTACGGAACTTGATTCCAGTCTCTTCACATTAATGCAGCCAACCACTGCACAGCAAAGCACAGAGCAGAATGTAGGGAAGATGTTGAAATGTTTTTTCATTCTACTTTTGAGATAGATTTTAAAATTTAATTTCGACTTATTTTCTTCACTGTGCCTGCCCTTCAGGCACGGATTGCCTACATCAAGAACAAATTGATTTTTAAAATAATAATTCATATTTATAAACCCTCAGTATATTGTCACAGATGATGAATGTTGAGCAGTATTCGATAATCCTCCCTGTAATACATGGGTATTCTGTAGCTCTACAAGTTAACTACTTGACTGCAATTATACGTGGAATTAGGAGAGGGAAATATTGGATATGATCAGACCCATACTGCACCATCCAGCCCCCAAACTACAGTCCAATGATCATCAGATATGTTCTTGAATGTCTTACTGCACTTTTAATTTTGCCAGTACACTATTGTGTGACACACTAATGTACCACTACTGAAAAGGATATAAAGAAGATGATTTTGCTGTTCCCCTCCCTCCCGAATTGCAGTCCACCCAAATGGACCTGAAACCCTGGTATTTGCCAGTTGTTGCCAAAAGCATGGTGTAAATTTCTCCTTGGCACAGGAATGACCATTGCTGTCGGTCTGATAGGCCTACAGCAGAGGTAATGGCCACAGGCATTGAGTACTTCACGCTGCAGGAGTAGCCAGGTGGCCTCCAGTATCACTGGTCTTCTTTGCTAGCCCTTAAAAGCAAACACTTTAGAAGCGGCAGGTATGCTGACATAACCCCTGCGATATTGCCATATGATTTAAATGTGCTGACTTGTTTCAGACAGGAGCTCTCCACCTACACTGACAGGATACCCCAGAAGTGCACATGATGCACACAGGGGCGGTGAACCGGCATAATCGGTAAACACTGCCTTGTTTCCAGGAAATAGGCCTACCCTAGCCACAAAGCAGAGGAAAATTGATACAAAAGTGTGTCAAGTCAGTTTAGCAGACACGTTATATGTATATCATTACCAAAATATAATACAATGGCCCAGAAGTTGCGATTGAAGGCTTCCCACGGGCGGATGCCTCCGACCGCAATAATTTCTCCGAAAGTATCTGGTGGTCCCGGAGGATCGGCGACTTGTGGTCCTGGAGCTCTACGCAAAGGCCAGTGTAGGGGCCCACGTATCCCAGGATGGTACGGGTTTCGTACGGATCTCTGGGATCACGTGGACCAGCCCAACCTATCAGAGCAGGGGGATCCTCGTTCATATTTTTAGTCATTCTTGAAATACGGTGCTGCCGTAAGTATGAATGGGAATACTCCCAAAAACACTGAAAATAAATTTTTAAAGCATAAATCATATTTAAAATTAATTAAAATGCAATTTCATTAAATATTTTATCCAAAGATTTATTTTTTTGAATTTCTTTTTAATATCTTTTAACGGGGCTAAAAATAAACTAACCTTAATGGACAAGGTTTTTAGTATATAAATGAATGATTGACATTTGATTTTTCTGTTTTTTAAAACTCTTAAGCTGGTAATAGCAAGCCTTACACAGAAGAATTAGAAGGACATTCGCTGGGCAGGAGTTGGTCAAATAATCTGACTCTCTGCCCGCGGAGGCCCTTTTCCTTTGCATGCATGCGATCTGGCAAAACAGTTTTTGGCAGATTACAAGTGCTGGGTTTAGGTTCATGCGCTTCGCACACCTAAACCCAGAACTTGCGGGGACCTCACGGGCACGTGCCCACTTCGTACGTGCCCGTGGGGAGCGAGATTTCAGGCCCATTGTGTCGAAGATCCTGGGTCAAAATCCTGGAACTCCCAACCTCATCATCATCATAGGCAGTCCTTCGGAATCAAGGAAGACGTGCTTCCACTCCTGAAGTGAGTTCTTTGGTGGCTGAACAGTCCAATATGAGAGCCACAGACTCTGTCACAGGTGGGAAGGGGTGGGTGGTACTGGTTTGCCGCACGCTCTCTGCTGCCTGCGCTTGATTTCTGCATGCTCTCGCGTTGAGACTCGAGGTGCTCAGCGCCCTCTCGGATGCACTTCCTCCATTTAGGGCGATCTTGGGCTAGGGACTCCCAGGTGTCAGTGGGGATGTCGCACTTTATCAGGGAGGCTTTGAGGGTGTCCTTGTAATGTTTCCGCTGCCCACCTTTGGCTCGTTTGCCATGAAGGAGCTCCAAGTAGAGCACTTGCTTTGGGAGTCTCATGTCTGGCATGCGGACAATGTGGCCTGCCCAGTGGAGCTGATCGAGTGTGATCAGTGCTTCAATGCTGGGGATGTTAGCCTGGATGAGGATGCTGATGTTGGTGCGCCTGTCCTCCCAGGGGATTTGTAGGATCTTGCGGCGACATCGTTGGTGATATTCTCCAGTGACTTGAGGTGCTACTGTACATGGTCTATGTCTCTGAGCCATACAGGAGGGCAGGTATTACTACAGCCCTGTAGACCATGAGCTTGGTGGCAGTTTTGAGGGCCTGGTCTCCCAACCTAACAGCATTGTGAGAGCACCTTCATCACACAGACTGCAGCGGTTCACGAAGAAGGCGACCAACCATCTTCTGAAGAGCAGCTAGGGATGGGCAATAAATGCCGGTGTCGCCCACATTCTGAAACTCATTTTTGTTTAAATGCAGGAAGGACGTCACTTTCTGTGCACGTTTTGGAGCCTCTTTTCTCTCATCTTGTCACGGATGGACTTCAACAAAATATTGTGTGACTAGTTTGTCCTGCAAATTTCTCTTAATTGGATCATAGTCAGCTGTACCTTAAAGCAAAAGACCCCTCCCCAAAGCAGTGAGGTTATGTCGTATTTACCTGACACGGGTGTGTTGACTTTGGCAGCAGCGCTGAAAGTTGTGTGTGATGGCACTGCTGTCTCCAGTGGCATTGAGAAGCACGGGCTTGCCCACACTGCGATATGTGTGCGCACTAGGTCCGTGCAGCAGAGTAGGTCTTCAGTCGTCCTGGTTAACCCTTGCCACTGGATAAAAGCCTAGCTCTGCCAAGCCCGTGTGGTGACTGATGTGCACTGGCCACCACATGTTAAAAAAATCCATGCACAGGCATCTTCCACCTCCTCAATTGGAGTTCAGGACTGGAATATCAGTCCTTCATTGAAATATCTGTGAACTCATTTTTTTTGGTGTGGAAGCAAGTCATCCTCGTTCGAGGGACCGCCTATGATGATGAGATGCAACTGAAGAGATGATTCTTCCCGGTGGTTCTGGAGACAGTAGTACCAATAGAGTCATCACCTAGCAGGGCACCATCATCTTTGGCTGCTGAGGAGAGGCTGACTGCTCAGCCAATTCATAGATTGGCAATGCATAGATTCTCAACTGCACAGTTAATTGAGAAAATTACAGGCAGAAAATAAAGTTGCATGTCCTGAATTTCAAATGACTGAGCTTGAGCAATCTACCACATGTACGAACTGCTTGCTGGTTTTGGCCTGCCCTCCAATATAAATGAAATGGATTCCATCGCACTGGCAGCCTGGATCTCCTCCTTGAAGTGATTCTGCAATATAAACACAGCATTAGACTCCATAATCACAGTGTTCCCAGGTGGCATTTCTTTCTCCAGAACTGTAGGACGCCTCTCAGAATTAAAAGCATCTTATCAACTGCCAGGGAAGACATTTCCTGAAATCATGAATGTTTCAACTGTGTATATTTTAAGATACTACAGAGAGCCTCTTTGGAAAGGCCAGTATTTATCCACTGGCATGTCTGTCAATTTTATTTTTGCTCATTTTGAAACCCAGTGTAAATAGGTTGGCTTTTGATGAATAAAATGATACAGGTTTATTGACAAATTTCAGGATCACATTTGTGCTGTTTGCATGTTTTAAAGGTCTTAAATAATCCTAAAATTGCTGTGATTATTTATTTTTTGACTGCTGTGTCAGGTTTCCAAATGGCTTGCATTTGTTGCCTCTTGTGGGAATTGCGTTGATACTAATTTCACGCTTGTCAGTATTCATTTCCTTTCAGATCACCCAACACCAGCATCTCTCACACTCTGTGTATACAGAGTGACTGTAAGTCCTGCACCTTTTCATGTTTGAATACTCTGGCTGGCTTTAACCCTTTCGGCATCAGATCCACAGCAACTTTTTTTTCTCATCTTCCGTCTGAACAAACCCATGTTTAGTTTTTCTGTACTTTAATTTGTGTAATCTGTTCCCTGAGGTGGGCAGCAGTGGATTTACTTCCGACTAGAAGTTGGAATGTAAAGGACTGGGAAAGTCCATGTCTGCTCATTGGGCTGATCCAAGTGAGTACAACTGCTGCCCACAGTTCAGATTTATCATTCTCCATGGTGGTGACAAAGTGTAAATATTTAAAATGTTGACTGAGTTTTGGGTTGTGCTGACCAGTTAAGGCATCCTCCATATAATAGTTGGCCAGGGTGTATGTGTGGGAACTTTATTTTTTGGGGTGGAATCTGCATCAGTACTACATTAGTACAGCTGAAATCCTGAACAAGATCGGTGCTATAATTATTGGCGGGAGGCACCATGTCAGCATTAAGAATTATTTAAAAAGCATGATTTAATAGGATAGGTTGAATTGGCTGAGCCTATACACATTGGAGTTCAGAAGAATGAGAGGTGATCTTCTTGAAACATATAAGATAATGAGGGGGCTTGACAAGGTGGATGCAGAGAGGATGTTTCCACTCATAGGGGAAATTAAAACTAGGGGACATAGTGTTAGAATAAGGGGCCACCCATTTAAAACTGAGATGAAGAGAAATTTTTTCTCTGAGGGTTGTAAATCTATGGAATTCTCTGCTCCAGATAGCTGTGGAGTCTGGGTCATTGAATATATTTAAGACGGAGAAAGACAGTCGAGGAGGCGGGGGCTCGAAGCAGCGCGAGTCCGGGGTCGGCGAGAGGCCTATAAAGGCCAGCGGGAGTCGAGCAGTTCGAGCCGTCAGTCGAGGAGGCGGGAGCTCGGAGCAGCGCGAGTCCGGGGTCGGCGAGAGGCCTATAAAGGCCAGCGGGAGTCGAGCAGTTCGAGCAGTCAGTCGAGGAGGCGGGAGCTCGGAGCAGCGCGAGTCCGGGGTCGGCGAGAGGCCTATAAAGGCCAGCGGGAGTCGAGCAGTCAGTCGAGGAGGTGGGAGCTCGGAGCAGCGCAAGTCCGGGGTCGGCGAGAGGCGTACTGGTGCAGCTGCAGGGAGAAGGCAAAAAAGAAGTAGAAAGAAACAAAGGTGACGTCACAGCCAAGGTGGTAAGTGATCGGCTAGATTGGTGAGTAGTTTTTCTTTTTTCTCTTCTATAACAGTCAGTAACTTTTAACATTGTTGTTGCCAATTTAAGTGTATCTAAGGGTTAAGTCATGGCAGGGGAGCTCGGTCATGTGATATGCTCCTCCTGTACCATGTGGGAACTCAGGGATGCTTCTGGTGTCCCTGACGACTACATGTGCGGGAAGTGTATTCGCCTCCAGCTCCTGACGGACCGCGTTGCAGAATTGGAGCTAAGGGTGGACTTACTCTGGAGCATCCACGATGCTGAGAACAACGTGAGTAGCACATGTAGCGAGTTGGTCTTACCGCAGGAGGAAGGCCAGGAATGGAAGACCAGCAGGAAGAGCAGTGCAAGGAAGGTAGTGCAGGGGTCCCCTGTGGTCATCCCCCTGCAAAACAGATACACTGCTTTGAGTGCTGTTGAGCGGGATGACTCATCAGGGGAGGGCAGCAGCAGCCAAGTTCATAGCACCGTGGCTGACTCTGTCGCACAGAAGGGCAGGAAAAATAGTGGGAGAGCGATAGTGATGGGGGATTCAATTGTGAGGGGAATAGATAGGCATTTCTGCGGCCGCAACCGAGACTCCAGGATGGTATGTTGCCTCCCTGGTGCAAGGGTCAAGGATGTCTCGGAGCGGGTGCAGGACATTCTAAAAAGGGAGTGAGAACAGCCAGTTGTTGTGGTGCACATTGGTACCAACGACATAGGTAAAAAAAGGGATGAGGTCCTACGAAACGAAATTAAGGAGCTAGGAGCTAATTTAAAAAGTAAAGACAAACGTAGGTCCCCTGCAGTCAGAATCAGGGGAAGTCATAACGGGGAACAAAGAAATGGCGGATCAATTGAACAAGTACTTTGGTTCGGTATTCACGAAGGAGGACACGAACAACCTTCCGGTTATAAAAGGGGTCGGGGGGTCTAGTAAGGAGGAGGAACTGAGGGAAATCCTTATTAGCCGGGAAATTGTGTTGGGGAAATTGATGGGATTGAAGGCCGATAAATCCCCAGGGCCTGATGGACTGCATCCCAGAGTACTTGAGGTGGCCTTGGAAATAGTGGATGCGTTGACAGTCATTTTCCAACATTCCATTGACTCTGGATCAGTTCCTATGGAGTGGAGGGTAGCCAATGTAACCCCACTTTTTAAAAAAGGAGGGAGAGAGAAAACAGGGAATTATAGACCGGTCAGCCTGACCTCAGTAGTGGGTAAAATGATGGAATCAATTATTAAGGATGTCATAGCAGTGCATTTGGAAAGATGTGACATGATAGGTCCAAGTCAGCATGGATTTGTGAAAGGGAAATCATGCTTGACAAATCTTCTGGAATTTTTTGAGGATGTTTCCAGTAGAGTGGATAAGGGAGAACCAGTTGATGTGGTATATTTGGACTTTCAGAAGGCGTTCGACAAGGTCCCACACAAGAGATTGATGTGCAAAGTTAGAGCACATGGGATTGGGGGTAGTGTACTGACATGGATTGAGAACTGGTTGTCAGACAGGAAGCAAAGAGTAGGAGTAAATGTGGACTTTTCAGAATGGCAGGCAGTGACTAGTGGGGTACCGCAAGGTTCTGTGCTGGGGCCCCAGCTGTTTACACTGTACATTAATGATTTAGATGAGGGGATTAAATGTAGTATCTCCAAATTTGCGGATGACACTAAGTTGGGTGGCAGTGTGAGCTGCGAGGAGGATGCTGTGAGGCTGCAGAGCGACTTGGATAGGTTAGGTGAGTGGGCAAATGCATGGCAGATGAAGTATAATGTGGATAAATGTGAGGTTATCCACTTTGGTGGTAAAAACAGAGAGACAGACTATTATCTGAATGGTGACAGATTAGGAAAAGGGGAGGTGCAACAAGACCTGGGTGTCATGGTACATCAGTCATTGAAGGTTGGCATGCAGGTGCAGCAGGCGGTGAAGAAAGCAAATGGCATGTTGGCCTTCATAGCAAGGGGATTTGAGTACAGGGGCAGGGAGGTGTTGCTACAGTTGTACAGGGCATTGGTGAGGCCACACCTGGAGTATTGTGTACAGTTTTGGTCTCCTAACCTGAGGAAGGACATTCTTGCTATTGAGGGAGTGCAGCGAAGGTTCACCAGACTGATTCCCGGGATGGCGGGACTGACCTATCAAGAAAGACTGGATCAACTGGGCTTGTACTCACTGGAGTTCAGAAGAATGAGAGGGGACCTCATAGAAACATTTAAAATTCTGACGGGGTTAGACAGGTTAGATGCAGGAAGAATGTTCCCAATGTTGGGGAAGTCCAGAACCAGAGGTCACAGTCTAAGGATAAGGGGTAAGCCATTTAGGACCGAGATGCGGAGGAACTTCTTCACCCAGAGAGTGGTGAACCTGTGGAATTCTCTACCACAGAAAGTTGTTGAGGCCAATTCACTAAATATATTCAAAAAGGAGTTAGATGAGGTCCTTACTACTCGGGGGATCAAGGGGTATGGCGAGAAAGCAGGAATGGGGTACTGAAGTTGAATGTTCAGCCATGAACTCATTGAATGGCGGTGCAGGCTAGAAGGGCCGAATGGCCTACTCCTGCACCTATTTTCTATGTTTCTATGTTTCTATGACCTCAAAAGTAGTAATCTCGGGATTGCTACCAGTGCCACGTGCTAGTCAGAGTAGGAATTGCAGGATATTGCAGATGAATACGTGGCTTGAGCAGTGGTGCAGCAGGGAGGGATTCAAATTCCTGGGGCATCGGAACCGGTTCTGGGGGAGGTGGGACCAGTACAAACCGGATGGTCTGCACCTGGGCAGGACCGGAACCATTGTCCTAGGGGGAGTGTTTGCTAGTGCTGTTGGGGAGGAGTTAAACTAATATAGCAGGGGGATGGGAACCAATGCAGGGAGACAGAGGGAAACAAAAAGGAGACAAAAGTAAAAGACAGAAAGGAGATGAGGAAAAGTGGAGGGCAGAGAAATCCAAGGCAAAGAACAAAAACGGCCACTGTACAGCAAAATTCTAAAAGGGCAAAGGGTGTTAAAAAAACAAGCCTGAAGGCTTTGTGTCTTAATGCAAGGAGTATCCGTAATAAGGTGGATGAATTAACTATGCAAATAGATGTTAACAAATATGATGTGGTTGGGATTACGGAGACGTGGCTCCGGGATGATCAGGACTGGGAGCTCAACATCCAGGGGTATTCAACATTCAGGAAGGATAGAATAAAAGGAAAAGGAGGTGGGGTAGCATTGCTGGTTAAAGAGGAGATTAATGCAATAGTTAGGAAGGACATTAGCTTGGATGATGTGGAATCTATATGGGTAGAGCTGCAGAACACCAAAGGGCAAAAAACGTTAGTGGGAGTTGTGTACAGACCTCCAAACAGTAATAGGGATGTTGGGGAGGGCATCAAACAGGAAATTAGGGGTGCATGCAATAAAGGTGTAGCAGTTATAATGGGTGACTTTAATATGCACATAGATTGGGCTAGCCAAACTGGAAGCAATACAGTGGAGGAGGATTTCCTGGAGTGCATAAGGGATGGTTTTCTAGACCAATATGTCGAGGAACCAACTAGGGGGGAGGCCATCTTAGACTGGGTGTTGTGTAATGAGAGAGGATTAATTAGCAATCTCGTTGTGCGAAGCCCCTTGGGGAAGAGTGACCATAATATGGTGGAATTCTGCATTAGGATGGAGAATGAAACAGTTAATTCAGAGACCATGGTCCAGAACTTAAAGAAGGGTAACTTTGAAGGTATGAGGCGTGAATTGGCTAGGATAGATTGGCGAATGATACTTAAGGGGTTGACTGTGGATGGGCAATGGCAGACATTTAGAGACCGCATGCATGAACTACAACAATTGTACATTCCTGTCTGGCGTAAAAATAAAAAAGGGAAGGTGGCTCAACCGTGGCTATCAAGGGAAATCAGGGATAGTATTAAAGCCAAGGAAGTAGCATACAAATTTGCCAGAAATAGTAGCAAACCCGGGGACTGGGAGAAATTTAGAACTCAGCAGAGGAGGACAAAGGGTTTGATTAGGGCAGGGAAAATGGAGTACGAGAAGATGCTTGCAGGGAACATTAAGACGGATTGCAAAAGTTTCTATAGATATATGTAAAGAGAAAAAGGTTAGTAAAGACAAACGTAGGTCCCCTGCAGTCAGAATCAGGGGAAGTCATAACGGAGAACAAAGAAATGGCAGACCAATTGAACAAGTACTTTGGTTCGGTATTCACTAAGGAGGACACAAACAACCTTCCGGTTATAAAAGGGGTCAGAGGGTCTAGTAAGGAGGAGGAACTGAGGGAAATCCTTATTAGTCGGGAAATTGTGTTGGGGAAATTTATGGGATTGAAGGCCGATAAATCCCCAGGGCCTGATGGACTGCATCCCAGAGTACTTAAGGAGGTGGCCTTGGAAATAGCGGATGCATTGACAGTCATTTTCCAACTGATCCATTGACTTTGGATCAGTTCCTATTGAGTGGAGGGTAGCCAATGTAACCCCACTTTTTAAAAATGGAGGGAGAGAGAAAACAGGGAATTATAGACCGGTCAGCCTGACCTCAGTAGTGGGTAAAATTATTAAGGATGTCATAGCAGCGCATTTGGAAAGAGGTGACATGATAGGTCCAAGTCAGCATGGATTTGTGAAAGGGAAATCATGCTTGACAAATCTTCTGGAATTTTTTGAGGATGTTTCCAGTAAAGTGGACAAGGGAGAACCAGTTGATGTGGTATATTTGGACTTTCAGAAGGCTTTCGACAAGGTCCCACACAAGAGATTAATGTGCAAAGTTAAAGCACATGGGATTGGGGGTAGTGTGCTGACATGGATTGAGAACTGGTTGTCAGACAGGAAGCAAAGAGTAGGAGTAAATGGGTACTTTTCAGAATGGCAGGCAGTGACTAGTGGAGTACCGCAAGGTTCTGTGCTGGGGCCCCAGCTGTTTGCACTGTACAGTAATGATTTAGACGAGGGGATTAAATGTAGTATCTCCAAATTTGCAGATGACACTAAGTTGGGTGGCAGTGTGAGCTGCGAGGAGGATGCTATGAGGCTGCAGAGTGACTTGGATAGGTTCGGTGAGTGGGCAAATGCATGGCAGATGAAGTATAATGTGGATAAATGTGAGGTTATCCACTTTGGTGGTAAAAACAGAGAGACAGACTATTATCTGAATGGTGACAGATTAGGAAAAGGGGAGGTGCAACGAGACCTGGGTGTCATGGTACATCAGTCATTGAAGGTTGGCATGCAGGTACAGCAGGCGGTTAAGAAAGCAAATGGCATGTTGGCCTTCATAGCGAGGGGATTTGAGTAGAGGGGCAGGGAGGTGTTGCTACAGTTGTACAGGGCCTTGGTGAGGCCACACCTGGAGTATTGTGTACAGTTTTGGTCTAACTTGAGGAAGGACATTCTTGCTATTGAGGGAGTGCAGCGAAGGTTCACCAGACTGATTCCCGGGATGGCGGGACTGACCTATCAAGAAAGACTGGATCAACTGGGCTTGTATTCACTGGAGTTCAGAAGAATGAGAGGAGACCTCATAGAAACGTTTAAAATTCTGACGGGTTTAGACAGGTTAGATGCAGGAAGAATGTTCCCAATGTTGGGGAAGTCCAGAACCAGGGGTCACAGTCTAAGGATAAGGGGTAAGCCATTTAGGACCGAGATGAGGAGAAACTTCTTCACCCAGAGAGTGGTGAACCTGTGGAATTCTCTACCACAGAAAGTTGTTGAGGCCAATTCACTAAATATATTCAAAAGGGAGTTAGATGAAGTCCTTACTACTAGGGGGATCAAGGGGTATGGCGAGAAAGCAGGAAGGGGGTACTGAAGTTGCACGTTCAGCCATGAACTCATTGAATGGCGGTGCAGGCTAGAAGGGCCGAATGGCCTACTCCTGCACCTATTTTCTATGCTTCTATGTTTCTTTGACAGATATTTGAGCGATAAGGGAGTAAAGAGTTAGGGGGAGCTGGCAGGGAAATGGAGCTGAAACCATGATCTTATTAAATGGCGGAGCAGGCTCGAGGGGCCAAATGACCGACTCCTGCTCCTATTTCTTATGTTCTTCTTATATTCTTAGGCTACAATGGGAGCACCTTAGGATGATGGATTAAGCTGGGCCAAATAACCATCCTCATCAGTAATTATCTTGTGATTGATGACCAGTTTATTTAAAAGCAGCTTCTCAGT
Source organism: Pristiophorus japonicus (assembly GCF_044704955.1). Classification (NCBI taxonomy): domain Eukaryota; kingdom Metazoa; phylum Chordata; class Chondrichthyes; family Pristiophoridae; genus Pristiophorus; species Pristiophorus japonicus. The sequence goes on from NC_091979.1 coordinate 42,229,443, forward strand.
CCTTCTCTCTGCCATGTGTAGGAGTGACCACGTAAGGGGCAGGATTGGCATTACTTGCTTGAAGAATAGTCTGAACCCTGATCCTAGGTCTATATATAAGCAGGGAAAAATGGGGTAAAACCTACACAAGGGGAAAACTCAACTGGTGCTACCACTGATATTTTGCAGCTGCTATCACTTCCTATCTGTGACTGACTCAAGACACACGTGATTGAAAGAAAATTGTAACATTTTTATTTTCACAATCATTCAAATAAACATGGACATCCCATCCATCACCTTAAACATTCATTCCCCCCACCACCAGCGCACCGTGGCTGCAGATGCACTGCAGCAACTCGCCAAGGTTTCTTCAGCAGCATCTCCCAAACCCGTGACCTCTACCACCTAGAAGGACAAAGGCAGCAAGCACATGACCTCCAATGTTCCCCTCCAAGTCACACACCCTCCTGACTTGGAAATATATCACCGTTCCTTCATTGTCGCTGGGTCAAAATCCTGGAACTTCCTCCGTAACAGCACTGTGGGAATACCTTCACCACATGGACTGCACGGGTTTAAGAAGGCGGCTCCCATGCCGGAAATTGGCCAGCATCCCGTGAGGTCTTCGCGGGCAATGCCTGCACCAGACTCTCAGGTCATGAACCGGGCCAGTCACATATCGTGGGGCGAACCTCAAAGGATGAGGTGCGCTGCACTGTGCACCACCATCTTTGCTTTTTACTTCAAAGGGCCTTCACAGAGGGGCGCAGACACATCAGTGCTTGGCGGAGAGACCGTGTCGTGCTCCCGAAGCCGCCCGCGTAGCGTCCAAGAACCCATCCCCAAAGGGAAGTGGAGCTCCACTTCCTGTGAGGGGCAGTAACCGGATGTCCCGCCTCAGCTGGGTTACTGCCCCCCCCTAACGGGACTTAACCGAATTTCAGCCCCTTTGTATAAGTACCTAAGATAATAAATGGCAGAGCAAAAGCAAATCTGGAGCAGTATTTCAAAATAAAACATGACAATAGGGCAAGGAAGCACAGGCAAATACTGGTAAAATTCCAATTTAGGACTGATGTCAAGAAGAATTTCTTTACACAAAGAGTTACCAACATCTGGGACAGATTTCCAGAAAAGGTAATGGAGGTAAAAACCTGAGTTATAGGAACCAACTGTGAAAGGGAGCTGTGGGGTTTTCCGGCTGGAAAGATGGGATTAGGGGATCCAAATGACCTTCTTCATCTGTATTTATCTTGGGATAATGTTTATCAATCATAAGAACACAAGAAATAGGAGCAGGCCGTTAGGCTGCTCCGCCATTTAATAAGATCATGGCTGATCTGTTCATGGAGTCAGCTCCACTTCCCCGCCCGCACCCCATAACCCTTTATCGCCTTATCACTCAAAAATCTGTCTCTCTCCGCCTTAAATATATTCAATGACCCAGCCTCCACAGCTCTCTGGGGCAGAGAATTCCATAGATTTACAACCCTCTGAGAGAAGAAATTCCTCCTCATCTCAGTTTTAAATGGGCGGCCCCTTATTCTGAGACAGAGGGCCCAAGTTTCCACACGATAAAAAACGGGCGCCCCTCCGAGCTGGGCGCCCGTTTTTCGCGCCTAAATCGGCGCCTAAAAGAAAAAATCGCGATTCTGGAGCGTTCTGCAGCTCCTTGTCTGCCTGGTGCAGCGCCCAGGGGGGCGGAGCCTACACTCGCGCCAATTTTGTAAGTGGGAGGGGGCGGGTACTATTTAAATTAGTTTTTTTCCTGCCGGCAAAGCTGCGCGTGTGCGTTGGAGCATTCACGCATGCTCAGTGTGAAAAAAACATTGGCACTCGGCCATTTTTGTAGTTCTTTGTAGCTGTTTAATTTTTGAACATTTTTTTAATAAAAGCACATTGCCATCAGCACTTGCATCCTTCTCACTGTCTCCTCCCCCCCCCCCCGCAGGAAGAACGGGCGCCTCCTCCCCACCCCGCGGGAAGAACGGGCGCCCCCCCCGCGGGAAGAACGGGCGCCTCCTCCCCCCCCCCCCGCGGGCAGAACGGGCGCCTCCCCCCCCCCGCGGGAAAGAACGGGCGGCTCCTCTCCCCTCCCCCCCGCGGGCAGAACGGGGCGCCTCCCCCCCCCCCCCCCCCCGCGGGAAAGAATGTGCGCCTCCTCACCCCTTCCCCCCCCCCCCCCCGCGGGCAGAACGGGGCGCCTCCCCCCCCCCCCCCCCCCCGCGGGAAAGAATGTGCGCCTCCTCACCCCTCCCCCCCCCCCCCCCGCAGGCAGAACGGGCGCCTCAGTCTGACTGCAGAATTCTCTGTGCCTGAAGCCACTTTCACACAGGTAGGAAGATGGTTTATTTAATCTTTTCTTTGCTTATAAATGCTTATTCAGGTTGGATTTATTTGTATAATATTTGTAGAAGTATAAATAAGGATTTATTGTAGAATTTAATGAGTTCCCTTCCCCCACCCCACCTCATTCTGGACGCCTAATTTGTAACCTGCGCCTGATTTTTTAATGTGTAGAACAGGTTTTTTCAGTTCTACAAAAATCTTCACTTGCTCCATTCTACTTTAGTTTGGAGTATGTTTTCACTGTGGAAACTTTGAAATCAGGCGTCAGTGGCCGGACACGCCCCCTTTTGAAGAAAAAATTCTGTTCCAAAGTAGAACTGTTCTACCTGACTAGAACTGCAGCAAAAAAAATGTGGAGAATTGCGATTTCTAAGATAGTCCGTTCTCCACCAGTTGCTCCTAAAAATCAGGCGCAAATCATGTGGAAACTTGGGCCCAGAGTCCCTAGTTTTAGTTTCTCCTATGAGTGGAAATATCTTCTCTGCATCCACCTGGTCGAGCCCTCTCATTATCTTATATGTTTCGATAAGATCACATTCTTCTGAACTCCAATGAGTATAAGTCCAACCTACTCAACCTATCTTCATAAGTCAATCCCCTCATCTCCAGAATCAACCTAGTGAACCTTCTCTGAACAGCTTCCAATGCAAGTATATCCTTCCTTAAATACGGAGACCAAACTGTATGCAGTGCTCTAGGTGTGGCCTCACCAATACCCTGTACAGTAGTAGCAGGACTTCTCTGCTTTTATACTCTATAAGCAATAAAGGCTAACATTCCATTTACCTTCCTGATTACTTGCTGTAGCTGGATCCTAACTTTTTGTGTTTCATGCACAATGACCCCCAGGTCCCTCTGTACTGCAGCACTTTGCAATTTTTCTCCATTTAAATTATAATTTGCTTTTCTATTTTTTCTGCCAAAGTGGATAACCTCACATTTTCCCGCGTTATACTCCATCTGCCAAATTTTTGCCCACTCACTTAGCCTATCTATATCCCTTTGCAGATTTTTTGTTTCCTCCTCACAATTTGCTTTCACACCCATCTTTGTATTATCAGCAAATTTGGCTACATTACACTCGGTCCCTTCATCCAAATCATTAATATAGATTGTAAGTAGTTAAGGGCCCAGCACCGATCCTTGCGGCACCCCACTAGTTACTGTTTACTAACCGGAAAATGACCCATTTATTCCGACTCTCTGTTTTCTGTTAGTTAGCCAATCCTCTCTCCATGCCGATATATTACCCCAACCCCGTGAACTTTTATCTTGTGCAGTAACCTTTTACGTGGCACCTTATCGAATGCCTTCTGGAAATCCAAATACACTACATTGGGTTCCCCTTATCCACCCTGCTCGTTACATCCTCAAAGAACTCCAGCAAATTTGTCAAACATGATTTCCATTTCATAAAACCATGCTGACTTTGCTTGATTGAATTATGCTTTTCCAAATGTCCCGCTACTGCTTCCTGAATAATGGACTCCAGCATTTTCCCAACGATAGATGTTAGGCTAACTGGTCTATAGTTTCCTGTTTTTTGTCTGCGTCCTTTTTAATATAGGGGCGTTACATTTGCAGTTTTCCAATCTGCTGGAACCGCCCCAGAATCCAGTGAATTTTGGTAGATTAGAACCAATGCATCCACTTTCTCTGCAGCCACTGCTTTTAAGACCCTAGGATGTAAGCCATCAGCTCCAGGGGACTTGTCTGCCTTTAGTCCCATTATTTTACTGATTACTACTTCATTAGTGATAGTTCCTTTCGCCCCTTGATTATCCACTATTGGGATGTTTTTAGTGTCTTTTACCGTGAAGACCAATACAAAATATTTGTTCAACATCTCTGCTATTTCCTTGTTCTCCATTATTAATTCCCCAGTCTCATCCTCTCGGGAACGAATATTTACTTAAGCCACTCTTTTCCTTTTTATGTACCTGTAGAAACTCTTACTCTCTGTTTTTAGTTTTCATACTAGTTTACTTTCATAATCTATCTTCCCTCTTTTTTTTTTTAGTGGTTCTTTGCTGGCTTTTAAAATTTCCCGATCCTCTGGCCTCCCACTAATCTTGGCCACATTGTATGCCCTTGTTTTCAATTTGATACCATCCCTTATTTCCTTAGTTAGCTACAGATGGTTATCCCTTCTATTATAGTGTTTCCTTCTGATTGGGATATATTTTTGTTGAGATTTATGAAATATCTCCTTAAATGTCTGCCACTGCTCATCAACTGTCCCATATTTTAGTCTACTTTCCCAGTCCACTTTAGCCAACTCTGCCTTCATACCTTTGTAGTTTCCTTTATTTAAGCTTAGGACACTGGTTTGAGATCCAACTTTCTCACCCTCCAACTGAATTTGAAATTCAACCTTGTTATGGTCACTCATTCCTAGAGGATCTTTTACTTGGAGATCATTTATTAATCCTGTCTCATTACACAGTACCAGATATAAGATAGCCTGCTCCCTGGTTGGTTCCACAATGTACTGTTCAAGGAAACTATCCTTAACAATCAGAGTCCTTATCACTGATTTTGTTTTTAAAAAAAAGTCTTGCATATATATTAATTCTTACACTTTGAGACATTTTGACAAAGTGATATCACGTAATGCACTGCAGTAGTTATCTGTAAAGATACCTTCTTTAAGTGATCAGTACAGTATGATGCTGGCGGTCATTTGTGTGGGGCAGACTTGATGGAGCAACAGTTCTTTTCCTGCCCGTCAATCTTGTATGTTCATATGCTGCTGAACAAGTGCAATACTGTGCCAAATGTTCACTGAAATTTGCTGTTCTGTTTATGTTTCCAGTTTAGGTACAAGGATAGTTTGCTCTAGTAAGAGTAATTAATTGTCTGAAAAACTGCAATAACTTCAAAGCTTGGATCTAATCCACTTAACATAAACCAATTTGAAGCAAATTTTTACAGTGGAGATTTAAACCGTCACCGATAAAATCCACCCCTGGAATCTGCAGATCTGTTGTGTAATTGCAGTCTATTTGCATTATAGTTTCTGCTTTTCAGATTCCATTATGAGAATACTGGCACTGGTTAAAAATAGTCAAGCAGTGTAAATTCTACAGAGCTACTTATGAATACAAATTACATGAATAAGAAAACTAATCTGTGATAAAGTCATCAGTCACTTTAATACCAGACTTTTCTCTCTGGATGACAGATTACTCTACAACACACAGAGTTATTATAAACATGCACAATAAAAGGTACATTTGGCCAAACAGATACCTCTTGTGTTTTCTAAACTGTGCTTTTAGCTTTCCTCCTTTAACAATCTTCTTAGCACTGAAGTAAGACGTCCATACTAGAGTGACCATTAGTCCTCTAGATTTGGGGTGGAGGGTATTGGTGGCCATGATTGCAATACAGTCTAACTGGAGGTGATGTCTGAAAGAGATCTGGGATAGGTAAATGTAGACTGTATTCCCATCTTTTTGAAATAAAAACACAAACTGCTGGTTGGGCAGCATCTATAAAGAGAAAAGTTTGATTAATGTTTTGGGTGTAAACCAGCCATTAGAATTGGAGACTGGAAAATAAACAAGCTGCTTAATAGGGCTGAACAAAATGAAGTGAATGGGAGGGTTGGGGGCGTGCTGGTGGAAATCAACAGGTAAAAATTGAATCATGTATGTAAACTACTATTACAAAGAGGCAGTTAGTGGATTTAACAGCCCATGAATAGATTCATTCGAAAGCTGGGAATAAATGCTAGATGATGTCCTTGGATATGCCAAGTAGCCTACACTGATTGATGTCCATTCCAGGGATGAGTTCGATAAACTATAACTGGTTTTCCTACTTTTTCTTTCAATAGCTGAAGTGCAGAGTGAAATTGAAAGAATCTTCGAATTGGCCAGAACTTTGCAGTTGGTTGTTTTAGATGCGGACACCATTAATCACCCTGCCCAGCTCATCAAGACCTCCCTAGCACCAATCATCGTTCATGTGAAAGTTTCTTCTCCAAAGGTAAAACACATCATTCATACATGAGCATTGAGTGAGCGAGCTTAAAATATATAGATTTGTTTTATATATTTTGCTGCCTTCATCTGCAACAACAAAATGTCAAACAAATGGCGTCAGTTTAGCTCAGTTGGGAGCACCATTACCTCTAAGTCTATGAAGGTTGTGAATGCAGCCCCATGCTAACACTTGACATAGCATGCAAGTTAGCACATCAATGTGGAATTGAGTAAGTGCAGAATTGTCAGAAGTGGCAGCCTTTGGATGAGATGTTAAACGGAGGCTCTGTCTGCTTGTCCAGTGGTTCATGTGATGTTAAAGATCCATTGGTACTATTTGAAGAATATTACTGAGTTATTTGTATCTCATTGCTGTTGTTGGACAATGGCTGCTTCATTTGCCTACATAGCCACAGTTCACTGTATGCGAAGTGTTGTGGGACATTTCTGAGAGATGTAATAAAGCACCAAGTAAATTCTTTCAACTTGGAGATAAATCTTTAAAACAAACTGTCAAGCGAATTAATAGAGGCAAAAATATTGGACTTATCCAAAATATAATTCTTTAAATAATTAATTCTCTGGATCTGGGTGTCGCTGGCAAGCCCTTGCAGTTATTGCCCTTCCCTATTTGTACTGAGGAGAAGGTGGTGGGTCTACTTCTTGAACCATTCGTAGCGGTTTGATACAACCGAATGGCTTGCTAGGCCCCTTCAGTGGGCAATTTTAAGCGTCAACCACATTAGATGCTGTGATGTGAGAGTCAGTGCACCAGAGTGATGGGCTGATTAACATTTCCTCATCCCTGACTTTTCTTTTGTTCTTGTGTTTATTTATAGAAAGAGAAACAATGTTGACGACTCTGTGTTACTACCCCAAACTGTGCATCTGGCATTTAGTATGAAGTTCTGTGGTGTGACCCAGCTATCAGTAAGGGCATCTCTTTATAGCCTGGCCCATCAGCACTGCGACCTCTTGTCATAATACTAATTGATCATGTCAAGACATTTTACACAAATACATATGCTGCCATTCGCTCTTGCCAAAAGACAATTGTTTCTCGCAGGGAAATAATCCCAAGTTAAGGGTCACCCAAGCATCCCGTGTATGGCTCGCTATAAAACTGGTGGCCACTGTTCGAGGCAGCACCAACAGCGTCAGCAATGGAGGTCACAATCAACCGGAGAATGTTTTTTTTGAAGCTGTTACAGACATAGATGACATGGGAAATGCGGTTGATGCTATACTTGGATTTCAGAAAGCCATTAACAAGGTTTCACCTTGGCGACAAATGGCTGAAATAAGGAGTCACAGATGAGGGGTTAAAATGTAATGCCAAATCAATATTTGGTTTGAAAACAGGTAACAGAGGATATGAGTAGGCTATTCCAGAGATTGGTATCAAGATCCTTCTATATTTAAATTTAAACTAGTGGCACAGACACTGGCACTGTAAGCAAAATATCCGAGTTTATGGTTCATTATAAGACAGGAAGCAGATCAAAAGTAGCTTCAGTCAAGTGAAGAATCCCGTCAAACTCCTGTTGCCTTTTGTTAAATATGGAGAAAGAGTCAGACTGAACACTGTGAGCTCAAAGTAAAGTGTGACCTTAGTCTTTTATTGCAGGTCTCCAGAGTGCCTCTCCAACCTGTGAGGCCTCCTTAAATACCTGTGCTCCCAAGGGTTTATGGGATCCCTTGGGACTCCAGGGGATGAGCCCTCTGGTGGCTGTACAGATTCAATACAAGTTTACATATATAACACCTTTAACTTTGTAATCCTGGGTGTACACTCCTGTCTACAAAGTGGGTACGTCCATTTCTACATACTGGCCTGTGAGAAAAATAAATTAAGTGTTTACCCCGTCCAACAGTCTTTGAGCCTCAGTTATCATTTATTTTTCATGTCATCGGGATCCATTTGTGTGCCTCATGTACTAAAAAGATAATAGTGGGATTGGGTAGTCAGTCATAATGTTGGAGGTGAAAGATGGAGCGCTGTGATGGTAGTTCCCGGGGTGATCCCTACATGGTGGATTTACAATCTGTGCCGTGCATTTAAGAGTCGATAAAGTGCGTAAGCCAGGCAATTCACCCAGGAAGGGAGGAAAGACTAAAAGGACAATTCACCCAGATAGTCTTGCAGAGCTTCTGCTAGCAACTGCAAACAGGCGCTGTCACAATGCAATGCTTTGGGCCAAGGAAAGGTGCAGAATAACAATCCAAATGAACGGATCTGTGACTGTGTGTTTGTATGAGAGGACGTCACTGTGGAAGAGCAGATTGATCTTTGCATGAGATGGATTATCTCTCTGGATTCAAATAGCCCGTGTCCTTAGAGCTTCAATATTGTAAGTAGTTATTATTTTGATTAAAGAATTTGTTTTGTTCTCACCAGGTGCTGCAGAGGTTGATAAAGTCCAGGGGCAAGTCACAGAGTAAAAACCTCAATGTCCAGTTGGTGGCAGCAGATAAACTGGCACAGTGCCCTCCAGTATGTAATAGTTCAGTACTTGCTATGATTGATAAGAGTATTTTAACAAAAGCAACTATAACATTGCACAAAGTAACAGCTTGCCACCTGTGCCTGCCTTGTTCAGTAGACATGATGTTTATTTATAAGTGTAGGTTTTGAGAGCATGTTAAATAAATACTGCCCTTTCAAGACCAAGCTTGTGATTTCATTCAGATAAGCAGGCACCCGATTCAGAGTTTGACTGATTTTAAATTATTCTGACTTCAAAGAAAATTAAATTGTCATCTATTATTCTGAATTTCTGAACAGGTTGCAAATTGTGGTGTGTCAGTCATGGATCAGTGGTTAGCACTCTCGCCTATGAGTCTGAAGGTTGTGGGTTCAAGTCCCACTCCAGAGATTTGAATGCAAAAATCGAGTGCACTGCAGAGGGAGAGCAAGGGGGAGTCCTGCATCTGTCGGAGATGCCATCTTTGAGATGAGATGTAAACCTGCTCTGTAAGGTGGACATAAAAGATCCCATGGCACTATTTTGAAGAAGAGCAGGGGAGTTATCCCTGGTGTCCTAGCCAGTATTTATCCCTCAATCAACATCACTAAAAAACATATGATCTGGTCATTATCACATTGCTGTTTGTGGGAGCTTGTTGTGTGTAAATTGGCTGCCCGCTTTTCCTACATTACAACAGTGACTACATTTCAGTGACTACATTGGCTGTACAGCACTTTGGGATGTTCTGAGGTTGTGAAAGGCATTATATAAGTCTTTCTTTCTACGTGTTGCTGTGGGTGGAACAGGATTAAAATTCTGTTTAAAATTATACACATATAGCAGTCACTCATGAAATACATCCAGATATATTAAAAAGAAAGACTTGGATTTATATAACACCTTTCATGACCACCGGATGTCTCAAAACACTTTACAGCCAATGAAATACTTTTGGAGTGTAGTCACTGTTGTAATGTAGGAAACGCGGCAGCCAATTTGCGCACAAGCAAGCCCCCGCAAACAGCAATGTGATAATGATCAGATAATCTGTTTTTCTTTGTTATGTTGATTGAGGGATAAATATTGGCCAGGACATCGGGGATAACTCCCCTGTTCTTCGAAATAGTGCCATGGGATATTTTACGTCCACTTGAAAGAGCAGACAGAACCTTGTTTTAATGTCTCATCCGAATGACAGCACCAGCGACAGTGCGGCATTCCCTCAGCACTGCACAGGAACGTCAGCCTAGATTTATATGTTCAAGCCCCTGGATGCTGACTCAGAGGCGAGTGTGCTACCCACTAAGCCACAGCTGACACAACTGTAAATGACTCATTCTTGGAAATATATAGACTATTTTCATCAGTTAAAATAAAAAGGGCTGATTCAGCCCAATGGAGTAACAGATTCGCCCTCATCTGCCACTGAAACCCTTGTACATTCCATGCTTTCTTCAGCTCCAGTCCCAATTACTCCAGTGTTCTCCTTGCTGGCTTCCCATCCTCCACCCTCATTAAACTCCAGCTTATCCAAAAACTCTGCTACTCGTATCCGATCCTGTACTAGATCCCTCTCTATCCCACCATCCCTGTCCTCACTGATTTACATTGGCTCCCAGTTCCCCAATGCCTCAAGTTTAAAATTCTTTTCTTTGTCTTTGATTCCCTTCAGAGCCCCACTCCTCCGTATTTCCGTAACGTCCACCAGCCCGCAACCCACCCGCTCCCTCCTCCCAACTCAATTCCTCTGACACCAGTCTCTTGTGCATTAATCCACCAATTACAGACGCACCTTACACTGATAGTGACCCACCCTCTGAAATTGCTCCTCTGCCTTTCCACCTCCCTCTTCAGCTTCAAGATCCTCCTTAAAATACTCGTCTTTAACCAAACTTTTTGTCACCCCTCCCGATATCGTATTCTTTGGTTTGGCATTCGGCTTTGTCACGTCTCAGTGAAGTGCCTCGGGAGGTTCTTTTTTCATTAAAATTACATTGAAATTATATCACGAAAACAGGCCATTCAGCCCATCTGTTCTATCCTGGTGTTTATGCTCCACACGAGCCTCTTACCGCCCTACTTCATCTAAACCTATCAGCATGTCTTTATATCCCCTGGGAGGACAGGCGCACCAACGTCAGTGTTCTCGCTCAAGCCAACATCCCCAGCATCGAGGCACTGACCACACTCGACCAGCTCCGTTGGGCGGGCCACATTGTCTGCATGCCTGACACAAGACTCCCAAAGCAAGCGCTCTACTCGGAACTCCTATACGGCAAGCGAGCCCCAGGTGGGCAGTGGAAACATTACAAGGACACCCTCAAAGCCTCCTTGATAAAGTGCAACATGCCCACCCACACCTGGGAATCCCTGGCCAAAGACCGCCCTAAGTGGAGGAAGAGCATCTGGGAGAGCGCTGAGCACCTCGAGTCTTGTCGCTGAGGGCATGCAGAAAGCAAGCGCAGGCAGTGGAAGGAGCGTGCGGCAAACCAGTCCCACCCACCCTTTCCTTCAACGACTGTCTGTCCCACCTGTGACAGAGACTGTAACTCCCGTGTTAGACTGTTCAGTCACCTGAGAACTCACTTTTAGAGAGGAAGGAAGTCTTCCTCGATGTTCAGGGACTGCCTATGATGATGATGATATTCCTTTACCCTTGAACTTATCTAGCTTCCCCTTAAATTCATCTATGCTATTCCCCTCAATTACTGGTAGCGAGTTCCACATCCTAACCACTCACTGGGTAAAGAAGTTTCTCCTGAATTTCCTATTGGATTTATTGGTGACCCCTAGTTTTAGACTTCCCCTACAAGTGGAAACATCTTCTCTACATATACCCCATCAAAAACTATATCTACCCGATTAGGTCATCACTCAGCCCGCTTCTGGAGAAAAGAAACCCAGCCTGTTCAATCTTTCCTGATGGTTGTAACATCTCAGTTCTGGTATCACCCTTGCAAATATTTTTTGCACTTTCTCCAATACCTCTATGTCCTTTTTTATAATATGGAGATCAGAACTGTGCCCAGTACTTCAAGAATATGGTCGAACCAAGGTATTATACAAGTTTAACATAACCTCTCCGCTTTTCAATTCTATTCCGTTGGACATAAACGACAACAATTTGTTTGCATTTGAATCTGTACCCAGAGATCCCTTTGCTCCACTACTCTATTTAGACTCTTATTTTGAGCAACTTACTGGCATATTATTCTGAACTATACAAATCACTTTTCCATTCAGCTGCTCACATTCTTTGCCAGCAATCGATGCACCATGTGACCAAACTCCAAATGGAAACAATTACTGTGCTCTGAAGATTAAAATCAAGGTTGAAATTGCAGAATGTAACCAACCTATTCAATTCACCACGTGAAATCATGGGTATGCTGCACACTTTCTGTACTCTTCAGATCATAGCATCATAGATTCTTACAGCATAGAAGGAGGCCATTCAGCCCATCATGCCTGTGTTATACTTTAGCCTGTCCTCCAACTCACCACGAGCAATTGCAGAAAAGATCTGCTGGTATAATAACATACTATCTAATTTTTTTAATTGGATTTTGTTTTGTAATATTTTCAATTGTAATGTAGTGTGCTTAGAAAAATGACGAAAGAAACACCTCCCTTTAATTATTGTGTCTAAAAATGCTGATTTTTCTCTCCATTTGACAGGAAATGTTTGATGTTATCCTGGATGAAAACCAGTTGGAGGATGCATGTGAGCATTTGGCAGAATACCTTGAAACATACTGGCGTGCGATACACACCCCCAGCAGCGCACCACTGAATCCATTGCTGGGCCGAAACCTAGGTAGTACTGCACTGTCAACATATCCTTCAGCTATCTCTGGGTTACAGGTATGAACACAAACAATGTGGTTACCTGTGGAAGTAACGGGACAAAGTAAGCCATGACCCATATTTCAACACAAATACTTGAACACCTCAGACTCTTGTGCAAATGTTAAATTGCTTACCATATCTATGATGTTCCTCACTCAACTCTGCACACAAATAGGACATTTCTGTCATCTCTTTTGAGACCTTTGTATCCAGCTTGCATCAGCTGTTCTTTCCCATCCTTGTAAATAAAATCTCCTCGTGAACTGCATCTTCAGTTCTGGGTTCGGAGAGGCAGCAGAGTGATACACTGCTTTAGAGATTAATATCAGCATTGAAATTTCAAAATGCAACCAACCCATCCAATTCACCACATGAAATCTTGAGTGTGGCGCACACTTTCTGCAGGTGTCACATTTCCTTTCTGTACTCTTCAGATTATAGAATCTTACAGCACAAAAGGAGGCCAGACGACCCATCGTGCCTGTGTTACACTTCAGCTTATCGAAACAAAACATACAAACATAATTAAATGAAGGGTCTTCATTTTTGATGATTTACTCTTGCACTTGCAAGAAGAAAAGCATTGCTCTTTTGGCCAAAGCTCGGACCCCTTGCTGTAAAAATGAATAACTTGTTGATTTGATCAATATCTGTATCCTGAACAGAGGTGAAGTGCTGGTAACTCCATAGGTACTCACCAATGTTTGTGCTAATTGTACTGTTATTGCTTGAGCATCAATTGGTGACTTTGTTACTTTAGAGGTTTCTGCATCTCTTGATATAGGACTGGCTGCAGAGTGTGGGGACTGAATGATGTTATGATTGGAGTGAGAGGAGGTTCCAAGAACCCCCTTGTCGCCAGTCCCATGTGATAAATGATAACTCCAAATTTTTTTGACATCTTTTTGGTGTGATCCTAACCTGAACCCAATTTCCTTTCTAACCGATTGCCTAGCAAGTAGTTTTTAGAAGAACCAGCCTCTTTAAAAAAAAAACTTTTTGAAAATCCTGAAATTTTAGCAGAAGTTCTAAACAAAGCAGCAAATAACTACTCCACTACAAATTGTGTGAAAATTATATCAACTGTTACTGTTTAATGTGCACAGAGTCAAAAGCACATGACAGCGGCAGAAAAATAACTAAGGATGAGGTCTCATTTCCATAACATTGGAAAGCATGGAATGCGGAAACGCTATTTTGCCCATCAAGCTACTCCAGCAGGCAGAAGTCCAGAATATTTATCATATCTTACATCTGATAAAATATATCAAGGACCAATTCCTCCTGTGCTATGTGGGAAGTCAGGTATGCTTCCAGTGTCCCTGACTACTATGTGTGCGGGAAGTGTATCCAGCTGCAGCTCCTGACAGACCACATTGCGGCACGGGAGCTGTGCATGGATTCACTCTGGAGCATCTGCAATGCTGAGGATGTCGTGAATAGCACATTTAGTGAGTTGGTCACACCACCAGTAAAGATTACTCAGGCAGATAGGGAATGGGTGACCAACAGGAAGAGCAGTGGAAGGAAGGTAGTGCAGGGATCCCCTGCGGTAATCTCCCTCCAAAACAGATACACCGTTTTGGGTACTGTTGGGGGAGATGACTCATCAGGGGAAGGTAGCAGCAGCCAAGTTCATGGCACCAGGGTGGCTCTGCTGCACAGGAGAGCAGAAAAAAAAGTGGGAGACCTATAGTGTTGGAGATTCTATTTTAAGGGGAATAGATCGGCGTTTCTGCGGCTGCAATCGAGACTCCACGATGGTATGTTGCCTCCCTGGTGCAAGGGTCAAGGATGTCTCGGAGCTGCTGCAGGGCAGTTTGGAGGGGGAGGGTAAACAGCCAGTTATCGTGGTGCATATAGGTACCAATGATAAGGGTAAAAAACGGGATGAGGTCCTACAAGCTGAATTTAGGGAGCTAGGAGTTAAATTAAAAAGTAGGACCTCAAAGGTAGTAATCCCAGGATTGCTACCAGTGTCATGTGCTAGTCAGAGTAGAAATAGCAGGATAGTTAAGATGAATACGTGGCTTGAGGAATAGTGCAAGGGGGAGAGATTCAAATTCCTGGGACATTGGAACCGGTTCTGGGGGAGGTGGAACCAGTACAAACCGGATGGTCTGCACCTGGGCAGGACCAGAACCAATGTCCTAGGGAGAGTGTTTGCTAGTGCTGTTGGGGAGGGTTTAAACTAATATGGCAGGGGGATGGGAATCTATGCAGGGAGATAGATGGAAGTAAAATGGGGGCAGAAGCAAAAGGTAGAAAGGAGATAAGGAAAGGTGGAGGGCAGAGAAATCAAAGGCAAAAATCAAAAAGGGTCACATTACATTGACATAGAAAATAGGTGCAGGAGTAGGCCATTCGGCCCTTCTAACCTGCACCGCCATTCAATGAGTTCATGGCTGAACATGCAACTTCAGTACCCCATTCCTGCTTTCTCGCCATACCCCTTGATCCCCCAAGTAGTAAGGACTTCATCTAACTCCTTTTTGAATATATTTAATGAATTGGCCTCAACAACTTTCTGTGGTAAAGAATTCCACAGGTTCACCACTCTCTGGGTGAAGAAGTTTCTCCTCATCTCGGTCCTAAATGGCTTACCCCTTATTCTTAGACCCCTGGTTCTGGACTTCCCCAACATTGGGAACATTTTTCCTGCATCTAACCTGTCTAAACCCATCAGAATTTTAAACGTTTCTATAGAAACATCGACATTACAACATAATTCTAAAAGGACAAAGAGTATTAAAAAAACAAGCCTGAAGGCTTTGTGTCTCAATACGAGGAGCATTTGTAATAAGGTGGACTGTGTAACTGCGCAGATAGCTGTCAACAGATATGATGTAATTGGGATTACGGAAACATGGCTTCAGGGTGACCAAGGCTGGGAATGCAACATCCAGGGGTATTCAACATTCAGGAAGGATAGACAGAAAGGAAAAGGAGGTGGGGTAGCGTTGCTGGTTAAAGAGGAGATTAACACAATAGTAAGGAAGGACATTAGCTTGGATGATGTGGAATCTGTATGGGTCGAGCTGCGGAACACCAAAGGGCAGAAAACTCAAGTGGGAGTTGTGTACAGACCACCAAACAGTGGTAGTGAGGTTGGGGATGGTATCAACAGGAAATTAGGGATGCGTGCAATAAAGGTACAGCAGTTATCATGGGTGACTTTAATCTACATATAGATTGGCCGAACCAAACTGGTAGCAACACGGTGGAGGAGGATTTCCTGGAGTGTATAAGGGATGGTTTTCTAGACCAATATGTCGAGGAACCAACTAGAGATCAGGCCATCCTAGACTGGGTCTTGTGTAATGAGAGAGGATTAATTAGCAATCTTGTTGTGCGAGGCCCCTTGGGGAAGGGTGACCATAATATGGTAGAATTCTTCATTAAGATGGAGAGTGACACAGTTAATTCAGAGACTAGGATCCTGAACTTAAAGAAAGGTAACTTCGATGGTATGAGACGTGAATTGGCTAGGAGAGACTGGTGAATGATAGTTAAAGGATTGACGGTGGATAGGCAATGGCAGACATTTAAAGATCACATGGATGAACTTCAACACTTGTACATCCCTGTCTGGAGTAAAAATAAAACGGGGAAGGTGGCTCAACCGTGGCTAACAAGGGAAATTAAGGATAGTGTTAAATCCAAGGAAGAGGCATATAAATTGGCCAGAAAAAGCAGCAAACATGAGAAATTTAGAATTCAGCAGAAGAGGATAAAGGGTTTAATTAGGAGGAGGAAAATAGAGTATGAGAGTAAGCTTGCATGGAACATAAAAACGGACTGCAAAAGCTTCTATAGATACGTGAAGAGAAAAAGATTAATGAAGACTAATGTAGGTCCCTTGCAGTCAGAACCAGGTGAATTTATAATGGGGAACAAAGAAAAGGCTGACCAATTAAACAAATACTTTGGTTCTGACTTCACTAAGGAAGACACAAATAACCTTCTGGAAATACTAGGGGACTGAGGATCTAGTGAGAAGGAGGAGAAACTTCTTCACTCAGAGAGTTGTGAACCTGTGGAATTCTCTACCGCAGAGAGTTGTTGATGCCAGTTCATTAGATATATTCAAGAGAGAGTTGGATATGGTCCTTACAGGGGTATGAAGAGAAAGCAGGAATGGGGTACTGAGGTGAATGATCAGCCATGATCTTATTGAATGCTGGTGCAGGCTCGAAGGGCCAAATGACCGACTCCTGCTCCTATTTTCTATGTTTCTATGTTAACTGAAAGAAATCCTTATTAGTCAGGAAATTGAGTTAGGGAAATTGATGGGATTGAAAGCCGATAAATCCCCAGGGCTTGATAGTCTGCATCCCAAAGTACTTAAGGAAGTGGCCCTAGAAATAGTGGATGCATTGGTGGTAATTTTCCAACATTCTATAGACTCTGGATCAGTTCCTATGGACTGGAGGGTAGCTAACGTATCCCCACTTTTTAAAAACGGAGGGAGAGAGAAAACAGGGAATTATAGACCGGTTAGCCTGACATCAGTAGTGGGGAAAATTTTGGAATCAGTTATTAAAGACGTAATAGCAGCGCATTTGGAAAGCAGTGACAGGATCGGTCCAAGTCAGCATGGATTTATGAAAGAGAAATTATGCTTGACAAATCTTCTGGAATTTTTTGACGATATAACTCGTAGAGTGGACAAAGGAGAACCAGTGGATGTGGTATATTTGGACTTTCAAAAGGCTTTTGACAAGGTCCCACACAAGAGATTAGTGTGCAAAATTAGAACACATGGTATTGACGTGGATAGAGAACTGGTTGGCAGACAGGAAGCAAAGAGTGGGAATAAATGGGTCCTTTTCAGAATGGCAGGCAGTGACTAGTGGTGTACCGCAAGGTTCAGTGCTGGGCCCCCAGCTATTTACAATATACATCAATGATTTAAACGAAGGAATTGAATGTAATATCTCCAAGTTTGCAGATGACACTAAGCTGGGTGGCAGTGTGAACTGTGAGGAGGCTGCTCAGAGGCTGCAGGGTGATTGGACAGGTTAGGTGAGTGGGCAAATGCATGGCAGATGCAGTATAATGTGGATAAATGTGAGGTTATCCACTTTGGTGGCAAAAACAGGGAGGCAGAATATTATCTGATTGGTGACAGATTAGGAAAAGGGGAGGTGCAGCAAGATCTGGGTGTCATGGTACATCAGTTATTGAAAGTTGGCATGCAGGTACAGCAGGCAGTGAAGAAGGCAAATGGCATGTTGGCCTTCATAGCGAGAGGATTTGAGTATAGGAGCAGGGAGGTCTTGCTGCAGTTGGTGAGGCCACACCTTGAATATTGTGTTCACTTTTGGTCTCCTAATCTAAGAAAGGACATTCTTGCTATTGCTGGTTATAACCAACTGTTCATCCAACTCGTTATTACATTAGTTCGTCAACAGCTCAGGTAGCTCTGATTTAGAGCTCGCACTGGCACAGGCATGATGGGCTGAACGGCTTCCTTCTATGCTGACGTTTCTATGATTCCATGATAATTCCTTTATGTGAGAGTGCGAACGACATATCTACTGTGGCCAACTTAGGAAAAGCTTTGGTGAATTCTTCTCCGACTCCCTACAACAATCAAACAAGGTTACCGAGAATAGTACATTATTCATCAAATCCTCTTTTGTAAGTTACTGCCTATAACTGAATGATTTGTTCACTCAGGAACTTCCCAAATCTGTTCCAGCCTCATTATTTTAAAAAGCCTCATGCATTTTCCCTTTCAGCCTACGTTTCTCTAAAGTAAAGAGCCTTAATTCTTGGAACCTATCCTTGTAACTAAGAGCCCTAAGGCTAGATATGAACCTGGTAGCTACCCTCTGCACCATCTCCAGAGTCCCAATTTCCTTCGCCATGTGTGCGGACAAAAACTGGACATGATAATCTAAGTGCAGACGCAACTGCATTTCTTCACTCACATTTGCGACCAGAGTAAAACACGCCCAAATATTTCAAATGCAGCCTCACTAATGATCTTCCACCAAAGATAGCATTAAGCTTTTATATCCTATTTAAATGACAATGTTCCAGGCAGCCCTACTTTCAGACACAGCGCAGTAATATAAAATAAGTGGCGTACACGCCTCCAGAGGCAGGGAACACCACTTTACAAGATCACTTCATTCCTATCCCAGACACAAAACACTGGCTCTGACCAATGTATGTTGCAGTCACGAGTGCATCAAATCCATCTGGCAAAGTAAAATGGGTGAACTCAGAATATCATAGGCCGTCCCTCGGAACAACAGTGGCATGGTTCTGTTCACAATATAAGTAAGGCTCCAAATATGATGATGGCAATTTCAGATTTGTGCAGAGAGCTGAAGAATTGAGAACAATGTCAGGAAATGTAGATACTGCCGAGCAAGTCGATAACATTCTGCAGCAAAAAACATACTGTAGATATTCTGGAGCTAGCTGAAATCTCATTCATTTGAGGGCTGTATTCGTTATCAAGTCTTTTATGCTTCTCATTTTTTAATGCATGCCCAGCTGAGAGTGAGCTAGAATCAGGATATGGTGTTAACGTGATAATTTTACTTGAAGTTATTCATATATTCACGTGATTGAAAAGAGTAAATGCACCTACTTCATTTTCAGCTGTTGTAAAACAAACCTGAAAACGTACCCGTTTAGTGGTGCATAGTGCAGTGAGTTAATTATTGAAGTTTAGTGTTGATCATTTGGAAATATAGGATATAAACCAAATTGGGTGTGAAATTAAGCTTTGGAAGATAGAAAATTGTGTTCTATCGTATGCTTGTAACCAAAGTCTTCCAAATTCCTCTGTCTCAATTTGGCCAACCTGCAGTCAAATCCTTCATAATCTGCCTCCCCATCGTGCATGTGTGTGGGTGTGGGTGTTTATCATTTTGCGACTGCCTTAAGTCAAATCCTACATACTTCCTTTAGCTCCTCTAGCTTGACTGAATTCTCTCAATCTGTCAATCTATTTTCCATTGCTCACAAATGAATCGGAATGTTCTCTGTGCATCCTGTTGTTTGCCTCGAGCCTCTGGGGGTTAAATTGGATAACCCCCGAAAACAGACACAGGGATCACGATGCGCGATTAACCCGTGCCCATTCAGTGCAATACAGGCAGCACGCCAACTTCGTGCTGCCTGCTCATTATAATGATTTCTGCGCACAGCCAGTGCTAACCATGCTGTTCATTGGCTGCACACATCAGCAGGGGGCCCAGAATTGTTCGTAACTTGCACTGCTTAAAGCCAGCCTGCAGTACTTAAAGCTAGCCTGCACCTCTTAAACGGGAGGCGCATTGTGGCTGGAGCAGGTGCTGGGAGTTGTTCTGCAACTGAATCTGACCAGGGAAAGAGTGAAGATGGCTGACCATGGGAGAGAACGGGCACCCAGGTTTTTTGGACGCGGCACTGGAGGTTTTGGTGGAGGAGAGATGTCCTGTATCCTCAGGGGGTGCAGGAGGCCCATAAGAAGGAAGGAAGTGTCAACAGATAGCTGCGGAGATCAAAGACAGGAGTTTAGCCCTAAGGATCTGGATGCAGTGCAGCAAGAAATTAAATGACCTCACACGATTGGTCAAGATCAGTGAATGCATCTTCAAATGCCATACCATATCCTACCAACTGTACTACTAGCCTCAGCCATGGCTCAATTCACCACACCCCTCACCTACCAATAATCTCTATCAATCAGGACTCATACCTAACATGCATATGCTTCACCGGAAGAGAAGAGGCGCGTCTGCATGTTCAAACTGTTATGTCTCGAATAAAGCAACGTGACTGAGTACTGTAGACGTGAGTAAGTGTAACCTTAGTCTCTTTATTCGAACTCCAGAGTACTGGCACAGCATGGGAGGCCTGCTTATATACAGTGCTCCCAAGGGATGATGGGATCCCTTGGGACTCCAACAGATATGCCTTCTGGTGGCGGTAGAATGCTGGTTCCATAGTGTTGCGTACATAACACAAACCCCCATGGATGACGCAGTGCTGGCCATTATGGGAAGGGCCTCAGGCAGGGATAAAACCATTGAAGATGGTGTCCTCGTGCCTAATCCTCCTTCTCACATCTCACTTCCCCCTGATCGCTAAGTCTCTTCTGACTGACAAACTGCAGATGGTGTAAGCATGCTCTTCTTTCTCTCCCCTCACCGCAACCCAACCCTTGGTCCTTTCTCCTTTCAGTACCCAAGAACTGTAACCTGCCCAGGCAGCGGTGGAGGAGCAGGAAGACAGTGATGCTGAAGACACACCATCACTCGATTTCACACTCGCAGCCACCAGCTCAGATACTGACACTGCATGTATCTTAGAGAATAACATAGAGGCGGGATCTGCACATTCGCCAGGCACAAGTTCGCTACAGCCAGGGCAGGGGGCAAGGATAGAGCAGGTGACTGGAGGGCAAGGTCACACACGAGATCTGCTGCAGAGGACTCAGATGAGGACTTCACTGGGCCAGGCTACAGTAAACAGCTGATGGGTGTACACACTGAAATGTTAGTGTATTGGAAAGCCTGCCAGAAAGCCTGTGCTCAATGTCGAAGAGCATGGAGGAGTCCAGCACCAACTTGGCACAGGGCTTAGCGCAGAGCTTGGAGCCCATCCTTTCCAACATGGAAATGGTTACTGACACCATCAACACACTGTGGAACCAACCATGATGCAGCTTCTGCTGGCCGATGTCTCAGCTTCCATTTAAGCACAAGCAGCAGCCACCCAATATCTGAGTGCGGCAGTGGAAGCTCAGACTGCTGCCATCATGGCTCTGGATACCAGTGTTAAAAGGGGCTTCCAGGGTGTTACAGCAGTCAAGCAACTTGTCCTTCAACAAATTACTAGGATTGCAGAGGCACCGCCCGAGGGAGTGGCAGTGGCTCCATGAAGCAGGAACCTGCTGTCCTCTCTCAGGATGACAGAATTTGTACTCCCATCCCTGCCAACGCCAGTGCCCTTGCCTGTCGGCCAGCCAGCCCAAAATGCTGCTGCTCATGCCGAGATGGTGCAGTCTGAAGCCGGGCCTTCTAGGGCTGAAATGCTCAAGGTCGCCATTTGCAGTCTACCCCAGTGAAAGTCAGCAGCCTTCCACCAACCATGCTGCAGCCATTGGGGTAGGACCTCGTAGGAGCACTAGGACAGGCAAAAGCACACAGAACATGTGCACTGAGGGAATGCAGAAGGGTGATTGGTTTATTTTTGTATGCAATATGGCATGATTTAATTTATAAATTTGGATTGGAATGTGCATTTTGTGTTCGCTTTATTTTTGCATTGTGTTCAAGAGGACAATGAGATGATCAGTAACTGACAGAAGGTAAGGAGTGTGGGACCTGGTGAATGAGGAATTGGGTTTGAGGTTACTGGTATCGCATTTGAATTAGTACAGCCCGGGCAGAAAGAGTCTGTCTCGGTTGCAGTCTCCTTTCCTCTTCCACCTCCACCTCCTCCTCCTCGTGCTCCTGCTCCTCAGCTTCTTGCCTGATGGGTGATGGCAAGGGCTGTTCCCTCATAACTCCACAAATCTTGAGACCCGCTCAGCCAAGTACGACAGGGCTCCTCCAGAGCCATCCAGGCAGCGGAATGATTGCTTCAGGACGCCAATAGTCTGCACTATCAGATTTCTTGTGGCAGCATGGCTCTTAGTGTATGCCTGCTGCACATGTGTGCGTGGGTGCGAACCGGAGTCATAAGCAATGTCGTCAGTGGACTGCCCTTATCGCCCAGTAGCCACCCTTTGGTTTGCCTTGGTGGCTGAAATACCACTGGCACAGATGACTGTCACAGAATGAATGCATCATGACTGCTGCCGGGATAGCAGGCATTAACCTGCATGATGCGCTGCCTATGGTCACATATTAGTTGCAGGTTGAGGGAGAGGAATCCTTTTCAGTTCAGGTACATGGCAGAGTTGACATGAGACGCACAAAAAGCAATGTGTGCCGTCAATGGCATTCCTGCAATCTTTGCAAACCCTCATGCTCGCTGTGCCTGCTTCTCTCTGGCACGAGGGAATTAAATGAAGTTATCTCTCTTTTCATAGAGAGCCTCAGTAATTAACCCTTATGCAACAGTGCACTGCAAACTGTGAGATGTTGCTAGTATCTCCAGCAGTAGCCGGGAAGGAGCCAGACGCGTAAAAGTTCAAAAGTTCACAGTCACGTTCACAGCCGTTGGCAATGCGGTCCTTGCCCTGCTCTGAGGTTGGAGTTGTGGCTGCAGCAGTTGGCAGATTTCAGTGATGACCTCCTTCGTGAGGCGCAGACATCTCAAACATTGGTCGTCGCTGAAGTTCAAGGAAGAGAATTGCTCCCTGAATACCCTCCTGCTGAGAACCCTCCCCCTCCTCCTCCTTCTAGCAACTTGTCCTGCTCTGCGATTCCAAGAGGAAGCCCTACTAGTGCACCATATCTGGGAGCAGCTGGTTTGTGCAGAAGCCTCGAAGTCAGCAGAAAGCACTTCAGCACCTGCCACACCACTTCCTGGCGACTTTTGAAACTTGAAACAACTATGGAAAACACCAAAAACGTGTAGATTTGTAGCAACAGCAAGAAGAAATAAACCAGCAATTAACCGGTAAGTAGTTGATGATCCCTTTAAATAGTGCTAGTGGGGAGTCCTTCATGCTGCTTAACATCGTGTTCAGCTGTGCAAGGTTGGAAGACGTAGGCTGGAGTGTGGAATTCCAAAATGGCAGCGTTGGCATCAAATCAGTGTGACGTCATGATATGTCAGGTCTGCAAAGTTCTGGCGCACACTATCCCCTTAACCAATATGGCGTCCGGAGCACTTCATGTCAGAAGTGTATGCTGCGGACGGCATTTTGGAACCTTAAGGGGCCTCGTAACATGCAAAAAACAGGTGCTACCAAGCCCAATTTCACCTCCATGGCCTTCCATGATCTCCAATTACATAGGAACATAGAAATTTAATGCAGAGAAGGAGGCCATTTCAGCCCATCGTGTCTGTTCCAGCCCACAAAGAGCCGCACGGCCATTCATCAGCAGCCCTAAAGGTTACATACAAACTCATGAACAATGATGGAAAGGCAAAGAGCACCCAGCCCAACCAGTCCACCTCACACCATTGCAACACCTCTTATACTAAAAACATCTACACTCCACTCCAACTGGAGCCATGTGATCTCTTGGGAGAGGTAAAAATCAGATAAAAACCCAGGCCAATTTAGGGAGAAAAAATCTGGGAAAATTCCTCTCTGACCCATCCAGGCGATCGAAACTAGTCCAGGAGATCACCCTGGCCGTATTCTATTCGCTGCAGTACATACCATTATATCTGTGCCGACCAACAAAAGGTCATCTAGTCTAATCCCAATTACTAGCTCTAGATCTGTAACCCTGCAGGTTACTGCACTTTAAGTGCCCATCCAACCATTTCTTAAAAGTGGTGAGGGTTTCTGCATCCACCACTCTTCCAGGCACAGCGAGTTCCAGATCCCTACAACCCTCTGCGTGAAGAAGCCCCCCCCCCCCCCCAAATCCCCTCTAAACCTTCCACCAACCACCTTAAAACTATGCCCCCTCCACTAATGGAAATAGAACCTTACTATCCATTATGTCCAGGCCCCTCAATATTTTGTACACCTCGATGAGGTCTCCTCTCAACCTCCTCTGTACAGCGACCAGAACTGCACACAGTACTCCAACTGTGGCCCAACCAAAATATTATACAATTTAAGCTCTTATATTCTATGCCTTGGCCAATAAAGGCAAGCATTCCATATGCCTTCTTAACTATCTTAGCCACCTGACCTACTTTCAGGGATCTGTGGACAAGCACTCCAAGGTCCCTTTGTTCATCTACACTATTAAGTGGTCTACCGCTTAATATGTATACCCTTTCCTTATTAGCCCTCCCAAAATGCATCACCTCACGTTTCTCTGAATTAAATTCCATTTGCCACTGCTCTGCCCACCTGACCAGTAGATTGATATCCTCCTGCAGCCCATGACTTTCTTCTTCATTATCAACCACACAGCCAATTTTAGTGTCGTCTGCAAACTTCTTAATCATACTCCCTATATTCAAATCTAAATCGTTGATATATACCACAAAAAGCAAGGGACCCAGTATTGAGCTCTGCAGAACCCCAATGGAAACATCCTTCCAGTCACAAAAACATCCATCAATCATTACCCTTTGCTCCCTACCTCCAAGCCAATTTTGGATCCAACTTGCCACTTTGCCCTGGATCCCATGGGCTTTAACCTTCATAACCAGTCTACCATGCGGGATCTTATCAGAAGTCTTGCTAAAGTCCATATACACTACATCGTATGCACTACCCTCATCGACCCTCTTGGTTACCTCCTCAAAAAATTCAATCAGGTTAGTCAAACACGATCTTCCCTCAACAAATCCGTGCTGACTGTACCTAATTAATCCTTGCCTATCCAAATGCAGATTTATCCTGTCTTTCAGGATTTTCTTCCAATAATTTTCCCATCACTGAGGTTAGGCTGACAGGCCTGTAATTACTTGGCCTATCCCTTTCTCCCTTCTTAAACAAGGGTACTACATTAGCAGTCCTGCAATCCTCCGGCACCATGCCCATATCCAAAGAGGACTGGAAAATGATGGTCAAGGCCTCTGCTATTTCCTCTTTTACTTCGCTCAACAACCTGGGATGCATTTCATCTGGACCTGGGGACTTATCTACTTTCAAAGCTGCTAAACCCCTTAATACTTCCTCTCTCACGATATTTATTTCATCCAGAATATCACACTCTTCCTCTATAGCAGTATCTGCATTGTCCCTTTCCTTTGTGAAAACAGATGCAAAGTATTCGTTAGGAATTCTACCAACATCTCCCACCTCCACACAAAGATTACCCTCATGGTCTCTAATAGGCCTTACCCGTTCCTTTGTTACCCTCTTACTCTTAATATATTTATAGAACATCTTAGGGTTTTCCTTAATTATACTGGCCAGGAATTTCTCTCTTAACATTCCTAATATCCTTTTTAATTTTGCCTCTTAACTTTCTATATTCCTCTAAAGATTCTAAAGTATTTAGCATGCAGGCAGTGGGGATCAATTTTAACCCATGGCACCAGGCGGGAACGGGGCAAGGAAGCTATTAAACTGGATCGATTTGACATACAGCCCCATTCCCACTGGCTGCCATTTTAACTCCTGACTTTTTTTAAGAGACTGAGGTGCCTGTCAGAGGCAGGCAGGTGTCTCATGAATACCTGAAAATCGGGATCCGATGATGTAATTAGCACCCTGACGCAATTTTAACTGGGTCGGACAGAAGTCCAGCCCAGCCGCCAACCCGCAATGGTTTTAGGTACTGCCTGACTGGCAGCAATATTCAAAGGCTACTCAGTTGCAGGCACTCGGGTTATAGGTATCTGTGTACTATTGTGCTAAGTAGATTTCCAAATGAGTTTTGGGCTTGAAGACTGCCAGTTTTTTTTCCTTACACACCCTGATGAAGCTCTTGCAGCTTATCATGGATGCCATTTTTGCTACATTACTTCGAATGGAGGAATTGTTTTTGAAAATTTGTTCACAGGATGCAGATGACGCTGGCAAGGCCAGCATTTATTGCCCATCCCTAATTGCCCTTGAGAAGGTGGTGATGAGCCGCCGCCTTGAACCACTGCAGTCCATGCAGTAAAGAAACTCCCACGGTGCTATTAGGGAGGAAGTTCTAGCATTTTGATCCAGTTACGATGAAGGAATGGCGATGTATTTCCACGTCAGGATGGTGTGTGACTTGGAGATGGTGGTGTTCCCATGCACCTGCTGCCCTTGTCCTTCCAATTGGTAGAGGTTGCGGGTTTGGGAGGTGCTGTCAAATTTGGAGGAAGAGCAGCAGCAACATCATCATCATAGGCAGTCCCACGAAATTGAGGAAGACTTGCTTTCACTCTAAAAGTGAATTCTCAGGTGGCTGTACAGTCCAATATGGGAATTACAGTCTCTGTCACAGGTGGGACAGACAGTCGTTGAAGAAAAAGGTGGGTGGGGAGTCTGGTTTGCCGCACGCTCATTCCGCCGTGTAGGAGTTCTGAGTAGAGCGCTTGCTTTGGGAGTCTTGTGTCAGGCATGCAGACGAGGTGGTCCGCCCAACGGAGCTGGTCGAGTGTGCTTCGATGCTGGGGATGTTGGCCTGATCGAGAACACTGACATTGGTGTGTCTATCCTCCCAGTGGATTTGCAGGATCTTGCAGAGGCAGCGCTGGTGATACTTCTCCAGCGCTTTGAGGTGTCTGCTGTATATAGTCCACATCTCTGAGCCATATAGGAGGGCGGGTATTACTACTGCCCTGTAGACCATAAGCTTGGTGCCAGATTTGAGGTCCTGGTCTTCAAACACTCTCTTCCTCAGATGACCGAAGGCTGCGCTGGCAAACTGGAGGTGGTGTTAGACCTCGTCGTTGAAGTCTGTCATTCCTGATAGTGGGCTCCCGTTGTCCAAGGTCGCGCCGTGGATTTTGATGACCGGGGGCAGTGCTGTGCTGTGTGGCGGGGTCAGGTTGGTGGAGGACCTTTGTCTTACAGATGTTTAATGTAAGGCCCATGCTTTCGTATGCCTCGGTGAAGATGTTGACGATGGCTTGGAGTTCGGCCTCTGAATATGGGCAGACGCAAGCGTCATCTGCGTAATGTTGTTTGACAACAGAGGATGGGACGACCTTGGATCTAGCCTGGAGGCGACAACGGTTGAACAGGTTCCCATTGATTCTATAGTTTAGTTCCACTCCAGCGGGGAGCTTGCTGAGAGTGAGATGGAGCATTGCAGCAAGAAAACAATTTGGGTGGAGATAAGGAATAATAAGGGGAAAAAGTCACTGGTAGGCGTAGTCTATAGACCCCCTAACAGTAGCAACTCTGTTGGTCGGAGTATAAACCAAGAAATAGTGGGTGCTTGTAAAAAGGGAACAGCAATAATCATGTGTGATTTTAACCTCCATATCGATCGGACAAATTAAATTGGTCAGGGTAGCCTTGAGGAAGAGCTCCTAGAGTGCATAAGGGATGGGTTCCTTGAGTAATATGTAACAGAACCAACCAGGGGGCAGGCTATCTTAGATCTGATCCTGTGTAATGAGACAGGATTAATAAATAATCTTCTAGTAAAGGATCCTTAGAATGAGTGATCATAGCATGGTTGAATTTCAAATTCAGATGGATCTCAAATCAGCGTACTAAGCTTAAATAAAGGAGACTACAAAGGTATGAGGGCAGAGTTGGCTGAAGTGGACTGAGAAAATAGATAAATAGATTAAAGTGTAGGACAGTAGCATATATTTAAGGAGATATTTCATAACTCTCAAGAAAAATATATTCCAGTGAGGAGGAAAGGGTTTAAAAGAAATGATAGCCATCCGTGGCTAACTAAAGAAATAAAGGAAAATATCCAATTAAAAATAAAGGTATATAAAGTGGCCAAAGCTAGTGAGAGGACAGAAGATTGGGAGACGTTTAAAAGCCAGCAAAGAATGACTAAAAAAATGATTAAGAAAGGGAGATAGACTATGGGCTCAATTTTCCCCAAGCCCGTTTTCTGGCGTATTGCCAGAGTTATGCCTGGGTTTTCTAGGGCAGAAATGCGCCATAAATATTTTTCCAAAGTTTCCCTGATCAATAAATCGAATTTTAGCTTCACAGCGTGTCCAGTTGCCTCGGGGGGCGGGGGGCGGTGTGGAGCCTGCTGTCTGTGCCGAAAAACAAAGCCTCGCCTTCTGCGTATATGCGGGGAAAAAAAACTTCCGTTTTTGACATTGCTCCAATGGGCGCGCATGCTCAGTACAGCTTGGATTTGGCAACGGGCTGTCTCTCCCTTCCTCTCCCAGGAATCAAGCCTTCTGATCGGCTATCTGTCCCTCCTCTCCTCTCTCCCCCCCGCCCCCCCATGGCTTATTTTATAGCCGAACCCTGAATCCCTGGCCCGCCCAGAACCCCTTGCCTGTGTCGGTCCAGCTCCAGCTCCCCCACTCCCCCCGGTCCCGAGTGCTTCACTGATACGAGTCCCCTACCCCTAGCCCAGGCCGAAGAGCTTGCCGATCTGCTCCCATGCCCGACCTTGGCCCATGAGTGCCCTCCCAGTCCCGCTCCCCGCTCCTAGCCCAGGCCGAAGGGATTGCCGATCTGCTCCCATGCCCGACCTTGGCCCACGAGTGCCCTCCCGGTCCCGCTCCCCGCTCCTAGCCCAGGCCGAAGGGCTTGCCGATCTGCTCCCATGCCCGACCTTGGCCCACGAGTGCCCTCCCGGTCCCGCTCCCCGCTCCTAGCCCAGGCCGAAGAGCTTGCCGATCTGCTCCCATGCCCGACCTTGGCCCACGAGTGCCCTCCCGGTCCCGCTCCTAGCTCAGGCCGAAGGGCTTGCCGATCTGCTCCCATGCCTGACCTTGGCCCACGAGTGCCCTCCCGGTCCCGCTCCTAGCTCAGGCCGAAGGGATTGCCGCTCTGCTCCCATGCCTGACCTTGGCCCACGAGTGCCCTCCCGGTCCCGCTCCTAGCTCAGGCCGAAGGGATTGCCGATCTGCTCCCATGCCCGACCTTGGCCCACGAGTGCCCTCCCGGTCCCGCTCCCCGCTCCTAGCCCAGGCCGAAGGGATTGCCGCTCTGCTCCCATGCCTGACCTTGGCCCACGAGTGCCCTCCCGGTCCCGCTCCTAGCTCAGGCCGAAGGGATTGCCGATCTGCTCCCATGCCCGACCTTGGCCCACGAGTGCCCTCCCGGTCCCGCTCCCCGCTCCTAGCCCAGGCCGAAGGGATTGCCGATCTGCTCCCATGCCCGACCTTGGCCCACGAGTGCCCTCCCGGTCCCGCTCCTAGCTCAGGCCGAAGGGATTGCCGATCTGCTCCCGGTCCCGCTCCCCGCTCCTAGCCCAGGCCGAAGGGCTTGCCGCTCTGCTCCCATGCTCGACCTTGGCGCACGAGTGCCCTCCCGGTCCCGCTCCCCGCTCCTAGCCCAGGCTGAAGGGCTTGCCGCTCTGCTCCCATGCTCGACCTTGGCCCACGAGTGCCCTCCCGGTCCCGCTCCCCGCTCCTAGCCCAGGCCGAAGGGATTGCCGGTCTGATCCCCCCCCCATCCCAGGCCGAATGGCCTCTTCCTTCCCAGTCCCCGCACCTAACTACACCCAAAAGGCTTCCCCCACCCCCTCACTCACTCTCTCCCCCCCACCCCACACCCCTTCCACACTCCCACCTCTCTCTCTCTCTCTCTCTCCCCTTCTCTCTTATCTTTCCTGCTGCTGCTGTCCAGGCATCTGCTGCACTTAATTGCGCCGATTTCCTTACCTGCGCCGATTTCTTTAACTCTCAGGAAGGTTTTTCTGCAGAGGCAACATACGCTGGCCTAAGCAGAACTGGAGTAACTCTCAGCTGACCAAACTTGCCTAAATGGCCAGAATTGGCACAGGTGGCC
The DNA here is from genome assembly GCF_044704955.1 of Pristiophorus japonicus. Lineage (NCBI taxonomy): Eukaryota > Metazoa > Chordata > Chondrichthyes > Pristiophoridae > Pristiophorus > Pristiophorus japonicus. The sequence goes on from NC_091979.1 coordinate 42,259,484, forward strand.
GGTTACCTTTGGCTGAAAAAAAAACATATATAAAAAAAATTGTAACTAACTGAGTTACACTGGTGCAAATTGATCGGGGAAACTGTGGATTTTTAACTTAGGCCCAAAAAAGCAACCTGCGACTAAAAAACGGCGCAAATCACTGGGGAAAATTGAGCCCTATGAAAGTAAACTAGCACAAAATATAAAAACAGATAGCAAGAGTTTCTACAGGTATATAAAAAGGAATAGAGTGACTAAAGTAAATGTTGGTCCCTTAGAGGACGAAACCGGGGAATTAGTGATGGGGAACATGGAGATGGCTGAAACTCTGAACAAATATTTTGTATCAGTCTTTACGGTAGAGGACATTAAAATATCCCAACAGTGGATAGGCAAGGGGCTATAGGGGGGGAAGAACTTACCACAATCACAATCACTAAGGAGGTGGTAATCAGTAGAATAATGGGACTAAAGGCAGATAAATCCCCTGGACCTGATGATTTGCATCTTAGGGTCTTAAGAGAAGTAACGGCAGGGATAGTGGATGCATTGGTTGTAATTTACCAAATTCCCTGGATGCTGGGGAGGTCCCAGCAGATTGGAAAACTGCAAATGTAACGCCCCTATTTAAAAAAGGAAGCAGACAAAAAGCAGGAAACTATAGACCAGTTAACCTAACAGGTCATGTTTGACAAATTTGCTGGAATTCTTTGAAGATGTAATGAACAGGGTGGATAAAGGGGAACCAGTAGATTTGGTGTATTTGGACTTCCAGAAGGCATTTGACAAGGTGCCACATAAGAACATAAGAAATAGGAGCAGGAGTAGGCCATACAGCCCCTCTAGCCTGCTCCGCCATTTAATACGATCTTGGCTGATCTGATCATGGACTCAGGTCCACTTTCCTGCCCGCTCCCCATAACCCCTTATTCCCTTATCGGTTAAGAAACTGTCTATCCAGCTTCCAAAGCTCTCTGAGGCAGCGAATTCCACAGATCCACAATCCTCTGAGAAAATAAATTTCTCCTCATCTCAGTTTTAAATGGGCAGCCCCTTATTCTAAGATTATACCCCCTAGTTCTAGTCTCCCCCATCAGTGGAAACATTCTCTCTGCATCCACCTTGTCAAGCCCCCTCATAATCTTATACGTTTCTATAAAATCACCTCTCAATCTTCTGAATTCCAATGAGTAGAGGCCCAACCTACTCAACCTTTCCTCATATGTCAACCCCCTCATCTCCAGAATCAACCTTGTGATCCTTCTCTGATCCTTCTCTGTATATCCTTTCGTAAATATGGAAACCAAAACTGCACGCAGTATTCCAGGTGTGGCCTCACCAATACCCTTTATAAATGTAGCAAGACTTCCCTGCTTTTATACTCCATCCCCTTTGCAATAAAGGCCAAGATTCCATTGGCCTTCCTGATCACTTGCTGTACCTGCATGCTAACCTTTTATGCTTCATGCACAAGTACCCCCAGGTCCCGCTGTACTGCAGCACTTTCAATCTTTCTTCATTTAAATAATAACTTGCTTTTTGATTTTTTTCTGCCAAAGTGCACGACCTCACACTTTCCAACATTCCATCTGCCAAATTTTTGCCCACTCACTTAGCCTGTCTATGTCCTTTTGCAGATTTTTTTGTGTTCTCCTCACACATTGCTTTTCCTCCCACCTTTGTATCGTCAGCAAACTTGGCTACATTACACTCGGTCCCTTCCTCCAAGTCGTTAATATAGATTGTAAATATTTGGGGTCCCACACTGATCCCTGCGGCACCCCACTAGTTACTGATTGCCAACCCGAGAATTAACATTTATCCCGACTCTCACATAAAAGGTTACTGCACAAAATAAAAGTTCCCGGGGTTGGAGGTAATATATTAGCATGGATAGAGAATTGGCTAACTAACAGAAAACAGAGAGTCAGGATAAATGGTTCATTCTCTGGTTGGCAATCAGTAACTAGTGGGGTGCCGCAGGGATCAATACTGGCGGCTCAACTATTTACAATCTATATTAACGACTTGGATGAATAAACCGAGTGTAACGTAGCCAAGTTTGCTGACGATACAAACATGGGAGGAAAAGCAATATGTGCGAAGGACAAAAAAACCTGCAAAAGGACATAGACAGGCTAAGTGAGTGGGCAAAAATTTGGCAGATGGAGTATAATGTTGGAAAGTGTGAGGTTATGCACTTTGGCAGAAAAAAATCGAAGAGCAAGTTATCATTTAAATGGAGAAAAATTGCAAAGTGCTGCAGTACAGCAGGATCTGGGGGTCCTGGTGCATGAAACACAAAAGGTTAGTATGCAGGTACAGCAAGTGATCAGGAAGGCCAATGGAATCTTGGCCTCTATTGCAAAGGGGATGGGAATATAAAAGCAGGGAAGTCTTGCTACAGTTATACAGGGTATTGGTGAGGCCACACCTGGAATTCTGCAGGAGGCAGAAGAAGCCATAAAACAGCTTAAGAACAACAAGGCTTCGGAAGTGGATGGAATCCCTGCTGAGGCATTGAAGTATGGCGGAGAGGCACTGTTGGCGCGAATACATGACCTTATCTCTCTCATCTGGTGGGAGGAGAGCATGCCTGGAGATCTCAAAGATGCAGTTATCGCGACCATCTTTAAAAAAGGGGACAGGTCAGACTGCAGAGGAATCTCCTTGTTGTCAGCCACTAGGAATGTCGTCGCGAGAGTTCTCCTCAACTGTCTTCTCCCTGTGGCTGAGGAGCTCCTCCCGGAGTCACAGTATGGATTTCGTCCCCTACGGGGCACAACGGACATGACTTTTACAGCACGACAGCTGCAGGAAAAATGCAGGGAGCAGCACCAGCCCTTATACATGGCCTTCTTCAACCTTACAAAGGCCTTTGACACTGTCAACCGTGAGGGTCTCTGGAGCATCCTCCTCCGTTTTGGATGCCCCCAAAAGTTCGTTAACATCCTCCGCCTGCTCCACGACGACATGCAGGCCGCGATCCTTACCAACGAATCTATTACAGACCCAATCCACGTCCGGACCGGGGTCTAACAAGGCTGCGTCATCGCCCCAACCCTCTTCTCAATCTTTCTCACTGCCATGCTCCACCTCACAGTCAACAAGCTCCCCGCTGGAGTGGAACTAAACTGTATACAGTTTTGGTTTCCATTTTAAAAAAGGATATACTTGCTTTGGAGGCAGTTCAGAGAAGGCTCACTAGGTTGATTCCGGAGATGAGGGGGTTGATTTATGAGGAAAAGTTGAGTAGATTGGGCCTCTACTCATTGGAATTCAGAAGAATGAGAGGTGAATTTATCGAAACGTATAAAATTATGAGGGGACTTGACAAGGTGGATGCAGAGAGGATGTTTCCACTAATAGGAGAGATTAGAACTAGAGGGCATGATCTTTGAATAAGGGGCCGCCCATTTAAAACAGAAATGTGGAGGAATTTCTTCTCGCAGAGGGTTGTAAATCTGTCGAATTCGCTGCCTCAAAGAGCTGTGGAAGCTGGTTCATTGAATAAATTTAAGACAGAGAAAGACAGTTTCTTAACCGATAAGGGAATAAAGGGTTATGAGGAGCGGGCAGGAAAGTGGACCTGAGTGCATGATCGGATCAGCCATGATCGTATTGAATGGCGGAGCAGGTTCGAGGGGCTGTACGGCCTACTCCTGCTCTTATTTCTTATGTTCTTATGTTAAGATCGAGAAGAGCGTTGGCGCGAGGACGCAGCCCTGCTTGACCCTGGTCGAGACGTGGATTGGGTCTGTGGTGTCACAATGCAGATTCCGTCCACTAAGGGGTACAACGGACATGATCTTCACCATGCGACAACTACAAGAGAAATTGAGGGAACAGCACCAACCCTTGTACATGGCCTTCTTTGAACTCACAAAGGCCTTTGACACTGTCGACCGTGAGGGACTATGGAGCGTTCTCCTCCGTTTCGGCTGCCCCCAAAAGCTTGTCACCATCCTCCGCCTGCTCCACGACGACATGGAAGCCGTGATCCTGACCAACGGATCTACTAACAACAACAGCAGCCTCAACAACAGACTTGCAGTGCAGTGATGCCATGAACGAAAGCTGGAAGCAGGCTCCTCCATACTTACAACCATGGTACTGAACCTGTTTGACAGGAATTCCAATACCTAATATAACTTGTATGAGGCAAGCAGTTTTTTTTTCATAGCTGGACCCCCGAAGTCCTTATCTCTATTCTCCTCAGCAGACATGGGAGAGTATCTCACTCTCTGTCAAGTCATCTCATGGGTGGTCCCAACCATCACTGCACAGCTCCTGCTCCTGCTCACTCCTGGGTGCTTCACCACATGCTGACCACTAATTCACTCTGACTAATTTAGGATGCTAATCTCTGTGCTGTGCTTGGGAGGGATGGAGCGCATGATGGTGCATCCTCTGAAGGATTGTTCTTTTCCAAGGTATCTTTTTCAGGAGTTTCTTGCTGCTGAGAAGGACCTAGAGGAAAGAGAAAAGGGACAAGTTTGCATGGCACTGAGAGGCTGGGCAACAGCACATAAGAACATAAGAAATAGGAACAGGAGTAGGCCATGCGGCCCCTCGAGCCTGCTCCGCCATTCAATATGATCATGGCTGATCTGATCATTGACTCAGCTCCACTTCCCCGCCTGTTCCCCATAACCCCTTATCCCCTTATCATTTAAGAAACTGTCTATTTCTGTCTTAAATTTATTCAATGTCCCAGCTTCCACAGCTCACTGAGGCAGTGAATTCCATAGATTTACAACCCTCTGAGAGATGACATTTCTCCTCATCTCTGTTGTAAATGGGCGGCCCCTAGTTCTAAGATCATGCCCTCTAGTTCTAGACTCCCCCATCAGTGGAAACATTCTCTCTGAATCCATCTTGTCAAGCCCCCTCATAATCTTATACGTTTCGATAAGATCACCTCTCATCCTTCTGAATTCCAATGAGTAGAGGCCCAACCTACTTAACCGTTCCTCATAAGTCAACCCCCTCATCCCCGGAATCAACCTAGTTGAACCTTCTCTGAACTGCCTCCTAAGCAAGTATTTCCTTTCGTAAATATGGAAACCAAAACTGCACGCAGTATTCCAGGTGTGGCCTCACCAATATCCTGCATAGCTGTAGCAAGACTTCCCTGCTTTTATTATCCATCCCCTTTGCAATAAAGGCCAAGATACCATTGGCCTTCCTGATCACTTGCTGAACCTGCATACTATCCTTTTGCGTTTCATGCACAAGTACCCCCTGGTCCCGCTGTACTGAGGCAGTTTGCAATCTTTCTCCATTTAAATAATAAGTTGCTCTTTGATTTTTTTTTTCAGCATATGAGAGGGTTCACAATACAGTTTGATCTTGTAGTTTTCTGAGGTGCATGAAGGGGCACAACTAATAGTCAGATAAGCCCCCAGCCTCGAAATCTTCAATTCAGTTATCGATGGGCCATTGATCTAGAGAGCTTGCTGCTCCAGCTCTGACAGATCTTCAGGTTGAGTGGTCCTCTGTAAGATTTCTAAATCTCTGGCATTAAATTGACAGCAAGACTGATTCTTTTAAAACAATTTGGAATAGTTTTCTAAACACACATCTATTAGCAGTCATCAGCTATCCTACGGATCGACTTAGTTACAACAAATACAGTGTTATAATAATGATTTATAAAAAGGTATACGTCACTTCCCTCTTGGTCTATCGAGGAAGGTCCTGCTTTTACCTTGTGCTTAAGAAAAGAGAAGAGAGCCAGCAATCTTTGGCTTGACTTATTATACACCTTAAGGCCATTGTTTCTCAGGAAGCCTCAGGATTGGATCTTGGTTCCAGGGCCATTCCTGATTGGCTTCTCCTCATACATATGTCTGTCTGGGGGGGCCGGTGCCATTCTTTGATTCGGTTAATGGCTTTGCAATTAACACCTCTTCTAGTTTGGTGAGTTTCAAAGCCATGGAGACATGCATTTTGTTTCAACACTGCAGCCTTTCCGTATAATCTACACTTTTAACATTTATATACACATATATATATATATATATAGAATCAATTTTATCATTACGAAACACTTTTATTCCTACACTTCCCCCAGTCTTTCTCCTCTCCCTGGTGTTGTGTGGCGGTTTGTCCTGCCCAAAGAGAAGGTGAAAGTTAGTGAACCTTTACTGAAAAGGAGAGTGTACATGTGTGGGGTTCCTGCTGGTAGTGTATATGCTGACAGGGAGAAGATCCCAATGCAATTTTGATGGGGGATGTGTTGAATAGATAGAGAGTGGCTGGAGTGTGAAGTGAGAAAGCAGTCATGAAGTAAGTTCCTGATTCTGTAAAAGATACCATGTGACCATGTGATAACTAATCAACAACATTGATGGAGATCAATGTTGGCTCAAGTACCAACAAGAACTGAAATAATATCTTGAAGAGGGTGGCAGACTTGCAGAAAAGTACGATGGTGAGAAATGAGAATAAACATGAATAAACATATATATATGTATATATAAAAACATGTATATATCTACATAGTCTGCCGTATATGTAGGTAGCCACCAATGCCAATTAAAGTAAATTACAGATGTCAGAAATGTTTACTCGAGATTTTTATTACACTTAACATAAATTGATCCAACAATCTTCGGCAGGCGCATGCGAACACCATCACCTCCAAATCGCACACCATCCTAACTTCGTCGTTCGTTCATCGTCGCTGGGTCAAAATCTCGGAACTCCCTCCCTAACAGCACTGTGGGAGTGCCTTCGCCTCACAGACTGCAGCGGTTTAAGAAGGCGGCTCACCACCACCTTCTCAAGGGCAATTAGGGATGGACAATAAATTCTGGCCTTGCCAGAAACGCTCATATCCCGTAAATGAATACATTTTTTAAAAACTGCTACAAATGCAACACAAAGGGAGGCAATGAACCTTTGTTGAGAGCTAGTAAAGCAAGAACAAAAAGGGATAATCTAAAGTGATCTGCTCAGGAGGATTGAAGACATTATAATTCACATAATGAGCTGATAATTACAATGCATTCAGACAACCCTCAAAGTTTCCCATTAACTTTCCACAGGCAATGCACTTTACATTCAGCTCAACTATGCACAAGAACATAAAATTGCTGTTATCTAAAATACAAAACACTGATTTGACAGGCATTCCACATTTTTGTTTATCAAAGAGCACAGATTATAGATGGGTGGAGAAACTCGGTAAGACAAATTTGTCCTGACAGCTGTGGCACAGTGGGTAGGACACTCACCTCTGAGTCTGAAGTTTGTGGGTTCAAGTCCCACTCCAGGGACTTGAGCACATAAATCTAGGCTGACATTCCAGTCATCATCATCATCACAGGCAGTCCCTCGAAACAAGGATGACTTGCTTCCATGCCAAAAATAAGGATGAGTTCACAGGTGTTTCGAAAGAAGAACCCAAACTACATCCTCAAGGGTGGAAGATGCCTGTGCGTGGATTTTTTAACGTGTGATGGTCATGGCACACTAGCCACCACACGGGCTTGACAGAGCTAGGTTTTGGTCCAGTGGCAAGGATTACCCAAGACAACCGGAGACCTGCTCTGCTGCACGCACCCAGTGCGCACACATATCACAGTGTGGGCTGGCCCGTGCTGCCCCTGGGCCCCTGGTCCCAAACTCGCACCTCCCCTGGGCCCCGATCACATCTCTCACAGCTTCTTCGCCCCGATCTCGTCGCTCCTGCTGCACCTGCCCATGTGCCAATCACCGACCTTGCTGATGTCACTCTTCGCTGCCATTGCCCTCCTGCACCAGCTCGCGCTGTAACTTGTAGTGACCTCCACGCTGCCCATGGCCGCCGCTCGCCGCTCCTTTTATGGCCCTGACCTGCCGATGATGATCTCTCGCAGGTCGGGGCCTCCATGCTGCTCCTGGGCCTCCGCTTGCCGCTCCTTTTATGGCCCCGACACTCCAGTGCAGTGCTGAGGGAGCGCTGCACTGTCGAAGGTGCCGTTTTTCAGATGAAATGTTAAACCGAGGTCTTGTCTGCTCTCTCAGGTGAACGTAAAAGATCCTATGGCACTATTTCGAAGAAGAGCAGAAGAGTTATCCCCGGTGTCTTGGCCAATATTTATCCCTCAATCAACATAACAAAAACAGATTATCTGGTCATTATCACATTGCTGATGTGTGCAAATTGGCTGCCGTGTTTCCCACATTACAACAGTGACTACACTTCAAAAGTATTTCATTGTCTTTGCACTTTGAGACGTCTGGTGGTCATGAAAGGCGCAATATAAATGCAAGTCTTTATTTTTTTTTAGACATGTAACAATCCCAATAGTAGTAGTTCAGACATTCTCATCATAGCCCTCAGCATCATTACCATTTGAAGCACACTCGCCCAGAGATGGATACTCTGGGGCAGAGCATTAGTGATTTAGAACAGGAAGCACTTCTCGGTATGTGGAAGTGGTGAGATTGGTGGCTGAAGAAGGGCTGGCAGCTGCTGAACAGATGCATCATACCGACATGGGTCCTATTGAGTTGCTTTGTGATTTCAACCTCATGAGTCCAGCTATGAAACGAAGGATACATCAAGAGCTCAAGTGAACGTGCATGTGCTTATGCAACTTTCAAAGCACAATGTAGATAGTTGGTGCACAATTGGTCAGTGTTGTGCAGCAAGGGTTCACTGTTCTGCAAAATGCTGTTGAGTAGCGCACACCATCATTGACATCTGCAGGACAGATATTGGACGCGTAATCTGAGCACAGTTGCAATAGATCGCATGAACCCTCTCGGTGATACTCCATAGGAATCCATTGGGCTGACATCACCAGAGCTTCATTCATAGGAACATAGGAATTGCTAGATGAAAAAAGATGACAGTCCATCTAGTTCGTCTTCTCCCATCCTGGTAGTCACTTAACACAGCAATAATGGAGTTGTTGACAAATCATAGCAATCGATCACTATCAATTAGTCTACAACAGACCCATAAATGGCACAAGAAAAACCCCAGTGGTGGAGAGCTTTGGGAACCATAGTTCACTGTCTTCCTCCCAAGCATGTTACACGTACCACATGTCATGTCTCAAATTACTCATATACTTTATCCCACAATGTTATTTTCTAATTTGCATTTGAATGAAGAAATAGGAGCAGGGGTAGGCCATTTGGCCCCTCGAGCCTGCTCTGCCATTTAATGTGATCACTGCTGATCCAATCATAGACTCAGGTCCAATTCACTGCCCGCTCCCCATAACCCCTTACTCCCTTATCATTGAAGAAACTGTCTATCTCTGTCTTAAATTTATTCAATGAATTTGATTTAATACTAGCTGCTTCCATCATTTCCCTGGGGAATCTATACCATCAATTGACAACTTGCTCACTGAAATATTATTGTCGCAGATTAATTTTGATACTTACTCTGCACCCTTCAAGTGCAGACCACATCCATGGTTTTACTGTCACGGACAAGACAAAATAGCTCATCATTGCTTTATCATAGAAACATAGAAAATAGGTGCAGGAGCAGGCCATTCAGCCCCTCCAGCCCGCACCGCCATTCAATGAGTTCATGGCTGAACATGAAACTTCAGTACCCCCTTCCTGCTTTCTCGCCATAACCCTTGATCCCCCGAGTAGTAAGGACTTCATCTAACTCCCTTTTGAATATATTTAGTGAATTGGCCTCAACTACTTTCTGTATAGAAACATAGAAAATAGATATCTTCTGCCTGCTAGGCTCCAGAGAGAAACCTTTTTAGTACTCATTTCTCACAAGATAAAGATGGGAATTCAAAAATAATCGGCCAAACTGCATCAGGGTGTAATTACTTTTCATACATAGTCCTAACCCGTGGTCTTTAATGTTGTCTATTCGGAGGTCTATTACTCTCTTCTGTGTTAATTTACAGCAGTTGTATTAATCTAACTCTACCTTTTGTGTTAACTAGGGCCAGCGAATGAGCAACAGCAATCATTCTGGTGAACACTTACCCGTCGAACGAACACGCCTGGTGCACACTGATGAAAACGGTCACAGCGAGAGGGCACGGAAGAACCGTAACCGCTTGTCTTCAGGTTCCCAGCACAGCCGAGGCCAATACCCACTGGTGGAGGAGGAGTATTCTGACCCCTATCAGGACACGTACAAATCACGAAGGAGTCAAGGATCACCTGGAGGCCACAGCCACGATTCTCAGCATAGGCTATGAAAAATGTTGCTACTCACCTGCAAAAAAACAAAATAGAAAAAAGATTTTTTTTTAAAAAAGCAAACCCCTGCCTTGCAACATGTAACTCGTGAACAGGGAAGTATCTAGGCAGTCCTTAATATTTTATTGAAACAACTCAATGCGGTTTTCAAAAAGTCATATTTATTTTTTTCCTTTCAGGCTGGTTTGCTCATAATGGAGGCAGTCTGGTAAAGTGCTTTCCAAAGCACTTTCCTGGATTTGTAAATATGAAGAATGTACGGTGGTGTGATCTGTGATACCGTAAGTTACCGTCACTGTGTCACCAATCGCATCTGCCTCTTTATTTTTAGCACGTAAAATGACCGTATATATTACCAAAGTTGGCGCTGAAGTGGGTACTTTCTCCGCTGCAACGCCAACTTAGCCCAACAGGTGGTGTGGTGGACCTTGAGTACAGGTGGGTTCCTAACACTTAACCTGCCTGAAAACTTCCCAATGCAGTGAAAAAGCTCCTTTAATGCATACAATTCTTCACCCGATTTCTTGTTAGCAATAAATGGTATTGCAATACAACCCTGCACTACCATTGTTTCAAAACATTTTGCTTCAGTGTATGATTCCAGAATTTACACAGCTCTCCATTACGTGTACAGCACACTTGCATGAGACAAGCAGTAACGAATCACATATTTACAAGCAAGATATTATTTAAACTTAAGAATAATAAATTAAGCTTTTATGCATTTGCTATTTGTGTATGGTTTTTTAAAGGTATTATTTATAAAGAATGAATTCAGGCTGTATATTATCTTGCTGATGTTAATTCCTATATTTTTCATGTTTAGAGAATTCAATGTTATTAGTTAGCAGAAGCATTAGTACACCAAATTCTAGTAAAGTTATGGTCTCTCACCAGGACAACTTGTATAGTGATATCCATTTATTAAACCCTCGATTTTTGAAAAGACACAGTCTTAGATTGGAAAGCCTTCATTTCATGTATCCATGATAGTAACCCTTCAAAATGGTTTGAGTTACAGAATTCAATTTCAGACAAGGTAAGGCCGTTGGGAAATACTTTGCAACAGTGAATGAGCAACTGGCTGATTATATCACAGGATTCAAAATTACATTATTAACCTCTCAGAATACTCCCCCTTTAAATTTTTTTGAGGTGTGGATAAGTTTTGGCTTTCTTTATCTTGGCTAATCAGCCATGATCTTTTTGAATGGCGGAGCAGGCTCGAGGGGCTAGATGGCCTACTCCTGTTCCTAATTCTTATGTTCTTATGTAATCATGGTAATCTGTATTTACGGTGGACATGTAGTATTGTGGTACGTACAAAGAACATGACGTTCCCTAAGCAAAAAGTACATAATTTGTCACCAGCTTTATTTTTCTCATTTTTGTTTAAATATTTGTATTTACAGTTGTCTCTTATGGAGTTCTGCATATCTTCATTACATTTGAGCAGACATGTTAGCATAACAGAGAGCAGGTTAATTCCCTTTCAGTGCATCTGCTCCACAATGTGGTGATAATGGAGTTGCAATCAGTTAGAACTGGTGGGGGTGAGGATAGGGGAAGGGGAGCGATCTTTGTGAGAAAGTTAATTTGACGGTATTTGTTGAGTCTCTGGTTTTTCTGAGAGAAAGATATAATTTCAGGATGTCCCAAAGCGCTTTACAGCCAATTAAGTCCCTTTTAAAAAAAAGTGTAGTCACTGTTGTAATGTAGGAAACACCGACAGCCAATGTAGGCACACCAAGGCCCTACAAACTCCAAGTGATAATGACCAGATCATCTGTTTTAGTGATGTTAGTTGAGGCAAAAATATTGGCCAGGACATTGGGGAGAATTTCCCAGCTCCTTTTCAGAATAGTGCCATGGGATCTTTTACGTCCACCTGAAAGGGCAGGTGGGTCATCGGTTTAATGTAGAACTCCCTGGAGTGTCAGCCTAGATTTTGTGCTCAAATCTCTGGAGTGGGATTTAAACCCACAGCCTTCTGACTCAGAGGTGAGGATGCTACCACTGAGTGGAGTTGTGGGCAGGTGCAGGGGGGAATTGGGGGTTGGAGCTGTAACCTGACACATCAACTGATCTTGCTGGTACAAGAAACAGAGGTGAATGCTTCAGAGAATTAGCACTCATATTTTCTCTCCTTATAGCTGGACTACAAAATAAATACAGTTAAACAGGATCACCTGCTAGCAAAATCAATTTGTGTTGCAATGCCTGACACATCAGTTAATCTTACCTGTATGAACGGATGAGTTAATCACTGTGGGCAAGGACTAATTCAGATGGGTGGGACTGGGAAGAGGTAGACCATTCAGAGAATAAATCATTGTAACTTGGGGCTTGAAGTTCCATTGTAATAAAAAAACCACTAGTGTCGTGAAAAAAAACTATACACAATTTATCTAAGGCCACATAATTTGTTGTGCCTACCCCTAAACTAATGTATCCCTTTATTTTGTCATTTGTACAAAACTACACCCTTCAAACAATATACCTATTTTTGATTAAATCTACATTGGCCCAGTTTAGGTATCTTACATTTGGATTGTCTAATTGTGTGAGAAAACTTATATTATTTATATTTGCGCACAAAATATCAGATTTGTGGTAATCTATTTAAGATGGGTGTACCTCAGTCTTGGAGGTTTCTGGTATCAGAGTGACTGGCAGGCAGATAGTATTTTTAAGTTGTGTGTGTCAGTTTTATGGGATGATCTAGTAGCTATTTGTCTACGGTATCTCTTTCTCTTATGGTCAAAAGGGCTGTATTTTCCAAGTAGTTTCCTGGTGGATTGGTGATCTTCTTTTGTATGCTGGTGGCAAAGCAAATCAAATATTAATAAGTATCTAAGTTTGATTTCCAGCTCAAAGCTTCCAGTATAACAGCGTGGATACCTTGTAGGCTGCCTGCAAAATTCCTTTGAGGGCAGTGCTCAATGATGTGCTCCAGAGTCTGATGAGGTGTTCCACAGTTGCACGATGGGGATCTTTAATCTTCCATCTATGGAGAAGGTGGCAGCATCTATCATGACCAGTTCTGAGGTGGTTGATGGTTGTCCACTGTTTGCGAAGAAGGTTTGATCCTTCAGGTTGTACTGTGGGGTCCTCGATAAGGAATCCATTCCCTATGTCGCAGCTCTTCCAAGCATTTCGTCATCGGTCATCAAGGCTGAGGGGAGCTTGGTGAAGGGCTTCGGCAACGGATCAAAATGGTCTTCTAGATTTGAGATGGGTTGATGGTAGGCTGTTCAAGTCAGCCTGTATCATATCTTTGTTGGTGTAGATTGGTGATTATCCAGCTAAATACATCCATTTCCTTGGTTGTCTAAGAACATTTTCTTTATAAGATACTTTATATTCTACAAAACGTCTCCCTATGACACCCCTTCCACCCCATGCATAGTCAGCACTTTTTTTCAGACTTTGCATTTGGAAATGGACCATAACAATTGGGAGGGGGAAGGAAGTTCAAATCTGAGCTACAGATTAATCCAAATGCTCATCTCTGCTGCTTTACATTGTTCTCCTCATAATAGTTTCTTTCCCTGAATAAATTCAACAATTCACCCTACACTTGTCATCGGTGTGATTTCTTAGAATGAAGTGCAGATTTAGAACAAGTACTTAATTTAGGGGCATTTGTACTCAGATTAGACCACTAAAACACAGAACACAATATCGTGCTGAGAGTTACACACTGGGAGAATCAATGAACTCCAACAATATTACTAACTAGGGGTATGGGAACTCTGCCAGTGCTTTAGCAAAAGAATGGCTAAGTGCTTGGATCATAATTTGAACCATTTGGTTTTAATCACTTGGCTGCCATTTAAGAATGCAATGACATGGAAGAGAAGGCTATTCAGCTCACCCACGTCAGCTTGTTTTTTGGTTGCTTGTTCAGGATGTTGACAGACCATTTTCATCGCCCCATCTTGGTGCTAAGCCCATAGACCTGTATTTCCTGTTGAGTCAGTCATTTATTTTCAAATGCTTCAACTGAGTCATCATTTCCCAAACAAAATGTAGCCTCAAATCTCTAAACCACTATCCCTGGTGCCATGCCTTGCAGCTGAGAGTGGACGTGCATCGGACCCTCCCTGCCTCCCCCACCATTGGACCACCCCATCACCATCAGACTAGCAGGCACAGTCTCAGGATAAGGGGTCAGCCATTTAAGACTGAGATGAGGAGGAATTTCTTCACTCAGAAGGTTGTGAATCTTTGGAATTATCTACCCCAAAGGGCTGTGGATGCTGAATTGTTGAGTATATTCAAGGCTGAGATAGATAGATTTTTGGACTCTAGGGGAATCAAGGGATATGGAGATTGGGCGGGAAAGTGGAGATGAAATCGAAGATCAGTTATGATCTTATTGAATGGCGGAACAGGCTTGAAGGGCCGTATGGCCTGTTGCTGCTCCTAATTCTTATGTTCTTATATGCTGATATTCAATGCACTGAATTGTAAAAAAGATAGGGAAATGCCGGTTTTGAAGCCTTGATAATGATGGGTTATATTTCTCTCTGTGTGCTAATTTTAATGAAAAAGTAAATGTGAGTATTAAACAGGGAACAATGCTCTATATTCACATCTAGTTTGTGCACTAAAAATAGTAAACAGGGGAAAATATACCCCTATAAGTCTTCCTATTTCATGCCATCTGATTGGAACTCATTTGCCCTTTGAAATATACTTTGCACCTTAATACAGTCTTTTCTTTCATGTGAACATAATTGACATGATCTATTCTTTGCAAGTGACTATTTTAATAATGGCTTGTTAAATGTGACACTGCTATTTGGAAAAAAAAATGCATGTCAAACATTGAAAAGAATCTTATCACAAGATTACTTGTATGTTTGTGAAACTGTTTATCTATTTGAAGTAACCTTTCAGATCAGCCATGATTTTATTGAATGGCGGAGCAGGCTCGAGGGGCTAGATGGCCTACTCCTGTTCCTAATTCTTATGTTCTTAGTAACCTTCAATGTTACTGAACAGTACTATCAGTCTTAGATTGATGACCAGCTGGATTTCTGTATTCGGGGGATTGCAGCAACATGTTCAGGGCCGGATTTTCGGCTTTCGGGGATTTTTTTTGCGAAAACAGCAGCAATATATGAAAATTACCATTTTCGCTGCGCTACCGTTTTTAGACCGAACTTTTGGCCTTTGGGGTCTGTGTCAGGGAAGGGAGGCATTCCACGATTATTCGCGGCACAAAACGCAAGTTTCGGCAACTTTAGTCCGAGGTTGTTTGCACTGCAAGAGAGGCCTTGGGAGGGGGGAGGGGGGAAATTCCAAAAACATTCCAAAAACATTTACAAGACCCTTAGCTAACTAATCGCTGCAAAAAAATTTTAAAAATAAAAACTTTAACTTATCTTTTTTGTAGGTTTTCATATTTACCGCTGCTGGCAGGGCTGCACCGACAGGTTTGACATTCTGGGCGCGGAGTACGGTACGGGAGAGTGCCGAAACTCGATCACAAATGCAATCGGCGTCATTGCACGTTGGCACAACTCTCCCCTGCGGTACTTAGAAGCGCCACCGCAAACAGGTACCCGGGGATCCTGCCTGGGCTTTGCGACTGGGTTTTTGTCGCGTAGGGTGAAATCGCGACGAAAACCCGGTCGCAAACCTCTCAAAAATCCGACTCGACACCTTTAAGTGTTTTTTTTCTCCTATGTTGAACAAATTAAATAGTAATCATTAAAAGTTGAGACTGCATGACATGGATGTACATATTTATCAATCAAAATAAAGCAACCTGTCATTATTCTAACTATACAAAAATAAATTTAAATATTCAGTCCTTAAGTACACTGAGGTAGAAACTGGTCCTCATTGCACCTGTTTTCTGGGAAGAAAACGGGAGCGGGGAGAGGTGGGCAAAAGTACTAATTTCACGGAGCCACGTTCTGTGCCCAAACGATGCCCGAAATATGTCCGACTCCGTATTGTTTTGGGTGATTTTACAAGCATCTCTGGTGGCCACCTAAAACAGATTTTTGACCCTTTGCAAATGTTAATGAGAGGCCTAATGTTTGTTTTAGGACCCCTCTGCCAAATTGGGCTGCCCTGATTTTCCTCACATGGTTGCATGAAAGGCGCCGGCAGCTCACCCAAATTATTCAAATGAGGCCCGAGAAACAATTTTCTGTCAAGCAGATATCTGGTGCTAGGTTTAGTGAAGTTCTGCTGGTGCATCATCAGTCAATTGCTGTGGGATTCGGAGCTGCTAAGATATGTGAATGGTGAACTTTATCCTGCTAATCATGAATTCCTACTGAGTATTCAGACAGAGCTTAGTCCCCATTTATATTTCAGAGTTGTGCCTCTGGAGGTATCCGGTAATGTAAACAAGGTGATTTAAGTGCCTCCATAGGCATGGAGGAACACAACCTTAAGAGCTAGTTTAGTCTTTTTGCCTTTGATGGCAAACTGCACCAATACCACTTACCATTATATCCAACATTTTATTCTGACCATGGGTGGGCTTAGAACTCAGCTGACATATATAGACCATATGATTTTGACAATAGTGGTCAGTAGGACCTTTCCTTAACAGTGGGGAAAGGTCCATAACTAAAATTGAAAATTTTTTGAACATAACTTTATGGCAATTGCAATTTTGCAAGATCCTATTTGTGGCCATTAAACAAGAGCATATCATTCAATTGCTGTTGAATCACCACTCCAGTATAAAGGGTGCTAATTCAGCACGATGAGAACAAGGGCATATGCTGAACTGCTTCCATTAGAAATGATTCCACAACATAAATGGGGATAATAGATTTTTAGCAGGATAAGGAAATTATATAATGCCAGCCTAGAGTTCCTTAACATGGCAAGTGTGCATGAATGAGCTCTGTATTGCAGAGACAAAAATGCATTTACCACATATCAGATGCTCCAGGGCATTACATAATGGCAAAAGTGAAGGTTGGCTTGCAATGGAATGGTACCAAAATATAACCATTCAGAACAGTATGGGACAACAGGAACATTGAATTAGGTACTTGTAACACTTGGTACAGAATGAACAATTTCTTGTAGAACAGAAAAAGGTTGTAAGGTATTTGGATATGTAAGCCTTGTGCTGTCAATTGTTACAGTAGTACTACTCTGAAATGTGTACCACTTTGTATCTGTTAGTTTAGCTACAGGATAAAACTGTGTGCCTACACTAAAACAGTAATGTGTACCTATGATCAACTATTATGAAAGCTGTAATGTTCCTTAAATTGGGTGTTTTAAGAGTTCAAATATGTGTCCAATTTTAACATAAAGCCCCCAGTGAGAACGGGGTGAGTTTGGGTCAGATGCCCAATTTACACCCCCTTCCACTTTTGGCCCCATTGAAGCAAAATTGAACAGGGTATGAATTGGGCATCCGACCTGAACTCGCCCAGTTCTTGCCAGGCACGTCTGGTTAAAATCAGTATAGGATTTATTTGAAGAACGGGAGGGTGGTGAGATTATCTCTACCTCTTATCCTGAGGAGATAATCATTAAAATATGTGGTAATCATGTCATGCACTGTCCCAATGAAATTTATATGCCTATAAATTTACAAGCAACAGAATGAATTTTATGAATTAGTTGCATTTTTGCAACTAATTCAATCCAATTATTTTTCTTCTTTAATAGTTATTGCAGTAATACTACTACTAGTAGTGCTACTAAATAACATCCTGTATAACAATCATATAGGTTTGTTGATTCAGATTTTTACTGATAATTAAATCAATGGGAAAGGTATACTGCCGCTCTAATTGTGATAAATGCAAGTCTTATTGAAAAAGCAACGCAAAATATATAACACATTTACAAATATTTTGATCTGTAGAAAAATAAAATTAATATTTGTAGTCAAAGTTAAAGGTGTCAGTAGCTCGTCTTCCATTTCTAGTTTTCAATATATAAAATAAGTCTATTTGCAAAAATTGCAACTCCCCATTTTGTAGTTGTCTTATAAATTGCATTGAACGTTTGGAATAACTAAAGCCTGTCAGAAGAAAATATAACATAGTATTTTAATTAAAAATCTCACCTTTTAGAAATTGGGATTATAAACTTTAAAAGTGCTATATAATAGATATTTTTTGTAGTAGAAATAAATCTTTACAATTCAATTATACAGTAGCACTTTACTTACCTTTAGTACTTTCATTAGTTAATTAAAGAAAATATCTAATGCTGTACTACATTTAGAATACCTCAGTGTGATAAGAGTCAAAGTAAGTCATATGAAAATTACAATTGTAAAATGACATAGAAATAGATACACATTGTTACTTTTTTTATTAGCTTTCGTTTCAAATAAGTCTTTTTGAGTAATGTTTTCAGATACATGGAATTGAATTTGCTAAGACTTGGATTGGAAGATGGGCTACATGCAGTTCCTGTGTATTACTGTTACAGATGTTTTGTCAAATGCCTTGCCCGTCAAATTTTTTTAAAGAGTTATCAAGTAAGGCTATTCCTGCCAAACTATTATAAGGAGGACTTGGCTCCACAATGAGAAGACAAGTTTAGCAACATTCCTTCCTTCAACATCTCATTCACCAGGGCTACTGGACACCCTGAGGACTTAATAGCATGTTAAAACTATAAGACCTTTTTTGCACATTTCTAATACAAGTTTACAAAAAAAATTGAAAAGCTTGTAAATAAATAGTTGCTGCTTTAATTGGTATGGAAATTATTAATAAGAAATATATTTAACATACTATACAACAGAGTTACCCTCTGCAGGGTTCTATGAAAGGTATCCTTCTGTGTAAGGTCTATAGCATTCTTTCTTACAGCACACAGTTTATAGTATTTTCAGTATTCTGAAGAGCATGTCGGGTAACTTCCATTTCCTATGCAAATGTGCAGTGTTGCATGTTATGCTGACTATTCCCTCAGCTTCTCAGTGGCATTTTGTTTTGGGGATTTCAGAAATTTGATTGCTTCGCTATCTTTTGTGTACAGAGAATTGGAAATTGAAATGTAAATGGCGTGCATGGAATTATAACAATTTCTGAAAAAATTATGGTTTCTGGAAATTAGATGTTAAAATCAGCTGCATTTTCAATATAGATTAGAATTTTTCTAAAGTAATAATAAAAAAAAGTTTCTTCAAACTGATGGTTTTGTGTTGGATTTTCTTCGAAGATCAAGTCCCTTGCACTCCAGAGAAATGGAGTCAGAGCCGAAATAAGAAATCTTGGGCATCAAGAACATTTGGGGCCCCTCCTAGAATGTTTACACACTGCATTAATAAAGAAGACAATCAGAACACAATTTTAAATACTATTTTGATCCAACAGTTGTATGCATTTTTTCTGCTTTATGGTGAGCTTCATTTTGGTGGCTTCATATTGAAAAAGGGCACCTGGGCACAAGCCCCTAGGTCCGTGTGCTAATCCATCGCTGAATGCAGTGTAATATATATATAGCCCATCCATAGTTGCCCTGAGAAGATGGTAGTGGGCCTCCTTCTTGAACTGCCGCAGTCTGTTTTGAGCTATGGATCCACACCCACTAGGAACTGGAATAAGGCTTCTTAGATCCATAAGACACCTGTAAGCAGCGAAGTGAGGTGTCATTCAACTCATCAGCCTAGACTGGATTTGAACTTGAATCATGATTCTGTAGTTCTGAAGGAGCAGCGGAGCTATTTTTGGCTAGTTCAATGCAATCACACTTTCTCATTTCACTCATGTACAAACAAAACCTTTTACATAAGAACATTAAGACATAGGAGCAGGAGTGGGGCAAACAGCCCCTTGAGCCTACTGTGCCATTCAATAGGATTTTGGTGGAACTTCCTATCCCCATTTCCCTTGATTCCCTAAGTACTGAAAAATCTATCGATCTCAGTTTTAAAGATACTCATTGACTGAGCATTCACAGCCCTCTGGGGTGGAGAATTTCAAAAGATTCACAATCCCTTGAGTGAAGAAATTTCTCCTCACCTCAGTCCGAAATGGTTGACCCCTTATCCTGAGACTATGCCCTCCAGTTCTGGACTCTCCAGCCAGGGAGAAACAGCCTCTCAGCATCTACCCTGACAAGCCCTCTAAGAATTTTGCTGCTAATTAGATCAGAAATAGGTGAGTCTAAACTGGGTGTAAAACAGACTCTTGTTTCTACCATGATTCAGAGGGTGGTGAATCTTTGGAATTCTCGACCCCAGAGGGTTGTGGAGGCTCAGTCTTTGAGAATATTCAAGAGAGAGATCGATAGACTTTTGGATATTAAGGGATATTGGGATAGTGCAGGAAAGTGGAATTGAGGTAGAAGAACAGCCATAATCTCATTGAATGGCGGAGCAGGTTCGAGGCGCCGAATGTCCTACTCCTGCTCCTAATTTTTATGTCCTGATAATAGATACCAAAAAGTGCTCCATCTAGTGGGGCCAAGTTTCGGCCTGAGTTGCTCCTGTTTTTTGGAGCAACTGGTTTAGAATGGAGTATCTTAGAAATTGCAATTCTCGGCATTTAGTTTGCTCCAGTTCTAAACAGTTTCAGTTTGGAACAGATTTTTTTTTTCAAAAGTGGGCGTGTCCAGCCACTTACGCCCGTTTTGAAAGTTTAGGCAGTTAAAACATACTCCAAACTAACTTAGAATGGAGTAAATGTAGATTTTTGTACGCTCAGAAAAACCTTGTCTACACTTAGAAAATCAGGCGTAGGTTACAAATCAGGCGTAGGGAATGGGGTGGGGGGGGGTTTAAAGGGAAGTTTACAAACATTAAACACTTCGGTTTTACAAATAAAGAGCCATCATCAATAATAAATGATAAATACATCAATAAATCAACCAATAAATCGATCAAAAAAATTAATAAAAAATAAAAAAAATTAAAAAATCAATAAATAAAACATTTTCTACTTACCGACTGCAGCACCAGGAATCCTCCAACAGCTTGATGGGATGGCCCCCCCCAGTGTGTCTCTGTCAGTGTCTCTATCTCTCTGTCTGTCTGTGTGTGTGTCTCTCACTCTCTGTCTGTCAGTGTCTGTGTTTCTGACAGCGAGGGGAGGGGTGTGGGGGAGGGGGAGAAGGGGGGTTTGGGGGGGGGGAGGAAGGAGGTAGAGGGGGTGGGGGGAGGTGGGAGGAGGAGGAGAGGGGAGGGGGGTGGGAGGAGGAGAGGGGAGGAGAAGGGGGAGGGGAGGGGGGAGGGAGGGAAGGAGAGAGGGGAGGGAGGGAAGGAGAGGGGAGGGAAGGAGAGAGGGAAGGAGAGGGGATGGAGGGAGGGAAGGGAAGGAGAGGGAGGGAGGAAGGAGAGTGGAGGGAAGGAGAGTGGAGGGAGGGGAGGAGGGAGGGAAGGAAGGAGAGAGGAGGGAGAGGGGAGGAGAGAGGAGGGAAGGAGAGGGGAGGGAAGGAGAGGGGAGGGAAGGAGAGGGGATGGAGAGAGGGAAGGAGAGGAGAGGGGAGGGAGAGAAGGAGGCTGAACGGCTGGGCCCAAGACTTCGGGCTGGATTTACAGGTAGGTGGCTTCTGGTCTCGGGTCCTGGGGGGGGGTGGAGAGTCGCGGAGGTCAGGGGAGGGGGGAGAGTCACGGAGGTCGGGGGGGGAGTCGCGGAGGAGGGTCGGGGGGGTGGGGGGAGTCGCGGAGGTGGGGGGAAGGAAGAGTGTCGCGGGGTGGGAGAGTCGTGGAGGTCGGGGGGAGAGTTGCGGAGGTCGGGTCGCCGGTGGGGGGGAGCGGAGGTCGGGTCGCCGGGAGCGGGGGGGAGCGGAGGTCGAGTCGCCGGGGGGGGGGGGGGGCGGTGGGGGAGAGCGGGGGTCGGATCGGGTCCGGGGAGAGGGAGTCAAGTCGGGTCAGGTCCGGTTGGGTGGGAGGTGAGCCTTATCCACGCAGCCCCAGTGAGGCCATTCGGCCAGGGCTAGGGTCTGCGTACTTCGGGCCCCTCCCACAGTTTTGGGCGCCTGGAGCTACTGCACATGCGCGCCCACTGTAGCGCGCATGTGCAGAGGTCCCGGCACTGTTTTCAGCGCCCCCCACAGCTCGTGCTGTGCCACGCCCAGCTCCAGAGGGCCTGCAGGGAGCCGGAGAATAGGTGAGGAGAATAGCCTCCTTCTCTCCCTCCCCTCTCCTCTCCTTCCCTCTCTCCATCCCCTCCCTTCTGCGCCACTCCTCAAGCCACGTATTCATCTGAGCTATCCTGCGATTCCTACTCTGACTAGCACATGGCACTGGTAGTAATCTTGAGATTACTACTTTTGAGGTCCTACTTTTTAATTTAGCTCCTAGCTCCCGAATCTATCAACTTGATCAAAACTTGGATTTATTCAATGTCTTGATACCTACTTTCCTCCAACACAAGCAGTTTGCACTTCACATTTCATCACCTGCAACTTAGGCCCAAGGAGCTTGTTTGTTTCATAAACCCTATTCAATCAACACTGACAATTTATGTTAACATCTCATTCTCTCGTTGACAGCTGGAAGTTTTGCTAAAACTGGGTAATCTGCGTTATGAGAGGATAATAGCATATAATTATTACAATCTTACAATCCAACGTATCTCATTTTGTTAGCAATAGCAACATAATTGTGCCCTCAATCTTTCTGAGCCAGGTGTTTGATTATACGGACTTTAACAATTTCTGCGGTAACTTACAAATTTCTGTTGGGAATTCAATGATCGTTATTCTCAAGTACTTGGAGTGAGTGAACCGCCTCTCAAGAGATGACACTGAGAGCTATGCAATTGTTCATAGAAGTTGCAAATTAACCTGATTTGACTTAATATAGGGGGAGAGAGGAGGGAGGGAGGGAGGGAAGGAGAGGGGAGGGAGGGAAGGAGAGGGGAGGGAAGGAGAGGGCAGGGAGGGAAGGAGAGGAGAGGTAGGGAGGGAGGGAGGGAGGTCGGGGGGGGGGGAAGTGAGAGTAGCGGAGGTCGGGGGGGAAGAGAGTCGCGGAGGTCGGGGGGGAGGGAGAGTCTTGGGGCGGGGGAAAGAGAGTCTCGGGGGGGAGAGAGAGAGTCTCGGGGGGGTGGGAGAGTGTTTCGGGGGGGGAAGAGTCACGTGGGAGGGGGGGAAAGAGGTTCGCGTGGGAGGGGGGGGAAAGAGGTTCGCGGGGGGGAGGGAAAGAGGGTCACGGGAGGGGGAAAGAGGGTCGCCGGGAGGGGGAAAGAGGGTCGCGGGGGGGCAAGAGGGTCGCGGGGGGGGAAGAGGGTCGCGGGGGGGGGGAAGAGGGTCGCGAGGGGGGGTAAGAGGGTCGCGGGGGGGAAAGAGGGTCGCGGGGGGGAAAGAGGGTCACGGGGGGGAAAGAGGGTCGCGGGGGGAAAGAGGGTCGCGGGGGGGGGAAAGACGGTCGCGGGAGCGAAAGAGGGTCGCATAGGGGGGAAAGAAGGTCGCGGGGGGTGAAAGACGGTCGCGGGAGTGAAAGAGGGTCGCATAGG
Source organism: Pristiophorus japonicus (assembly GCF_044704955.1). Lineage (NCBI taxonomy): Eukaryota > Metazoa > Chordata > Chondrichthyes > Pristiophoridae > Pristiophorus > Pristiophorus japonicus. Next base: position 42,283,060 of record NC_091979.1, read on the forward strand.
GGGGAAAGATGGTCACGGGGGGGGAGAAGAGAGTCGCGGAGATCGGGGTGGGGGAAGAGAGTCGCGGAGGTCGGGGTGGGGGAAGAGAGTCGCGGAGGTCGGGGGGAGGAAGAGAGTCATGGAGGTCGGGAGGGGGGAAGAGAGTCACGGAAGTCGGGGGGGGGAAAGAGAGTCGCGGAGGTCGAGGGGGGAAAGAGAGTCACGGAGGTCAGGGGGGGAAGAGAGTCACGGAGGTCAGCGGGGGGGGGAAGAGAGAGTCGCGGAGGTTGCGGGAGAGGGGGTGGAGGTCGCGGGGGAGAGGGGTGGAGGTCGCGGCGGAGGAGGGGCGGAAGTCGCCGGGGGGGGGGCGAAGGTCGCCGGGAGGGAGAGTCGCGGAGGGCGGGGGGGGAGAGGGTCCCGGAGGTCCGCGGGGGGAGGGTGGGGGAAAGAGAATCGGGGATGTCGTGGGGGGAAAAAGAGTCGCGGAGGTCGGCGGGGGGGGAGAGAGTCGCGGAGGTCGGGGAGGGGAGTGGGTCGCGGAGGTCGGGGGGGGGAGGGTCGCGGAGGTCGGGGGGGGAGAGGGTCGCGGAGGTCGGCGGGGGGGGGAAGAGAGTCGCGGAGGTTGGCGAGGGGGGGGAGAGGGTCGCGGTGGTCGGGGGGGGAGAGGGTCGCGATGTCGGCGAGGGGCGGGAAGACAGTCGCGGAGGTCGGCGGGGGGGGTGAAGAGAGTCGCGGAGGTCGGTGGGGGGAGAGTCGCCGAGGGGAAAGAGGGTCGCGGGAAGAGAGTCGCGGGGGGGGCGCGGAGGTTGGGTCGCCGGGGGGGGGGGTGTGGGCGGACGTCGGGTCGCCGGGGGTGGGGGAGCGGAGGTCGGGTCGCCGGGGGGTGGGGGGAGCACGGGGGTCAGGTCCGGTCGGGTGGGAGGACCCTTATCCACGCAGCCCCAGTGAGGCCATTTGGCCAGGGCTAGGGACTGCGTGCATCGGGCCTCTCCCACAGTTTTGGGCGCCTGGAGCTACTGCACATGCGCGCCCACAGTAGATCGCATGTGCAGAGGTCCCGGCACTGTTTTCAGCGCAGGGACCTGGCTCCGCCCCCCACAGCTCGTGCTGCGCTGCACCCAGCTCCAGAGGACCTGCAGGGAGCCGGAGAATAGGTGAGTTTTTTTTAGGCGCACTTTGTGGTGCGAAAAACGGGCGTCCAGGTCCGGGCTGCGCCGTTTTAGGCGCGGCCCGAAACTTGGGCCCAAAGTGTCAGCCATTTAGAACGGAGATGAGGAGAAATGTCTTCACTCAGACGGTTGTGAATCTTTGGAATTCTCTGCCCCAGAAAACTCAGTCGTTGAGTATATTCAAGACAGAGGTCAATAAATTTTTGGGAACTAAGGGAATTAAGGGATATGGGAAGGTGGAGTTGAGGTAGATCAGTCATGATCTTATAGAATGGCGGAGCCGGCTCGAAGGGCCAAATGCCCTACAGCAGCTCCTATTTCTTATGTTCTTATGCTCATTTTTGGCAGATGTCACCAGCAAAAATTGCTGATCACAGGAATGTGGGAAGGGAGGACCTTGAGACAATCACTATCACGAGGGGGGTAGTGCTGGACAGGCTAATGGGACTCAAGGTAGACAAGTCCCCTGGTCCTGATGAAATGCATTCCAGGGTATTAAAAGAGATGGCGGAAGTTACAGCAGATGCATTCGTTATAATCTACCAAAATTCTCTGGACTCTGGGGACCGTGGCTATCAAGGGAAATCAGGGATAGTATCAAAGCCAAGGAAGTGGCATACAAATTGGCCAGAAATAGCAGCGAACCCGGAGATTGGGAGAAATTTAGAACTCAGCAGAGGAGGACAAAGGGTTTGATTAGGGCAGGGAAAATGGAGTACGAGAAGAAGCTTGCAGGGAACATTAAGATGGATTGCAAAAGTTTCTATAGATATGTAAAGAGTTAAAAGTGAGTAAAGGCAAACGTAGGTCCCCTGCAGTCAGAATCAGGGGAAGTCATAACGGGGAACAAAGAAATGGCGGACCAATTGAACAAGTACTTTGGTTCGGTATTCACTAAGGAGGACACTAACAACCTTCCGGATATAAAAGGGGTCAGAGGGTCGAGTAAGGAGGAGGAACTGAGGGAAATCCTTATTAGTCGGGAAATTGTGTTGGGGAAATTGATGGGATTGAAGGCCGATAAATCCCCAGGGCCTGATGGACTGCATCCCAGAGTATTTAAGGAGTTGGCCTTGGAAATAGCGGATGCATTGACAGTCATTTTCCAACATTCCATTGACTCTGGATCAGTTCCTATCGAGTGGAGGGTAGCCAATGTAACCCCACTTTTTAAAAAAGGAGGGAGAGAGAAAACAGGGAATTATAGACCGGTCAGCCTGACCTCAGTAGTGGGTAAAATGATGGAATCAATTATTAAGGATGTCATAGCAGCGCATTTGGAAAGAGGTGACATGATAGGTCCAAGTCAGCATGGATTTGTGAAAGGGGAATCGTGCTTGACAAATCATCTGGAATTTTTTGAGGACGTTTCCAGTAGAGTGGACAAGGGAGAACCAGTTGATGTGGTATATTTGGACTTTCAGAAGGCTTTCGACAAGGTCCCACACAAGAGATTAATGTGCAAAGTTAAAGCACATGGGATTAGGGGTAGTGTGCTGACATGGATTGAGAACTGGTTGTCAGACAGGAAGCAAAGAGTGGGAGTAAATGGGTACTTTTCAGAATGGCAGGCGGTGACTAGTGGGGTACTGCAAGGTTCTGTGCTGGGGCTCCAGCTGTTTACACTGTACATTAATGATTTAGACGAGGGGATTAAATGTAGTATCTCCAAATTTGCGGATAACACTAAGTTGGGTGGCAGTGTGAGCTGCGAGGAGGATGCTATGAGGCTGCAGAGTGACTTGGATAGGTTAGGTGAATGGGCAAATGCATGGCAGATGAAGTATAATGTGGATAAGTGTGAGGTTATCCACTTTGGTGGTAAAAACAGAGAGACAGACTATTATCTGAATGGTGACAGATTAGGAAAAGGGGAGGTGCAACGAGACCTGGGTGTCATGGTACATCAGTCATTGAAGGTTGGCATGCAGGTACAGCAGGCGGTTAAGAAAGCAAATGGCATGTTGGCCTTCCTAGCGAGGGGATTTGAGTACAGGGGCAGGGAGGTGTTGCTACAGTTGTACAGGGCCTTGGTGAGGCCACACCTGGAGTATTGTGTACAGTTTTGGTCTCCTAACCTGAGGAAGGACATTCTTGCTATTGAGGGTGTGCAGCGAAGGCTCACCAGACTGATTCCCGGGATGGTGGGACTGACCTATCAAGAAAGACTGGATCAACTGGGCTTGTATTCACTGGAGTTCAGAAGAATGAGAGGGGATTTCATAGAAACGTTTAAAATTCTGATGGGTTTAGACAGCTTAGATGCAGGAAGAATGTTCCCAATGTTGGGGAAGTCCAGGGGTCACAGTCTAAGGATAAGGGGTAAGCCATTTAGGACCGAGATGAGGAGAAACTTCTTCACCCAGAGAGTGGTGAACCTGTGGAATTCTCTACCACAGAAAGTTGTTGAGGCCAATTCACTAAATATATTCAAAAAGGAGTTAGATATAATCCTTACTACTAGGGGGATCAAGGGGTATGTCGAGAAAGCAGGAATGCGGTACTGAAGTTGCATGTTCAGCCATGAACTCATTGAATGGCGGTGCAGGCTAGAAGGGCCGAATGGCCTACTCCTGCACCTATTTTCTATGTTTTCTATGTACCAGCGGATTGGAAAGCAGCTAATGTAACTCCTCTGTTTAAAAAAGGGGGCAGAAAAAAGGCAGGTAACTATAGGCCGGTTAGTTTAACATCTGTAGTGGGGAAAATGCTTGAAGCTATCATTAAGGAAGAAATTGCGGGACATCTAGATAGGAATAGTGCAATCAAGCAGACGCAACATGGATTCATGAAGGGGAAATCATGTTTAACTAATTTACTGGAATTCTTTGAGAATATAACGAGCATGGTGGATAGAGGTGTACCGATGGATGTGGTGTATTTAGATTTCCAAAAGGCATTCGATAAGGTGCCACACAAAAGGTTACTGCAGAAGATAAAGGTACGTGGAGTCAGAGGAAATGTATTAGCATGGATAGAGAATTGGCTGGCTAACAGAAAGCAGAGAGTCGGGATAAATGGGTCCTTTTCGGGTTGGAAATCGGTGCTTAGTGGTGTGCCACAGGGATCGGTGCTGGGACCACAACTGTTTACAATATACATAGATGACCTGGAAGAGGGGACAGAATGTAGTGGAACAAAATTTGCAGATGACACAAAGATTAATGGGAAAGCGGGTTGTGTAGAGGACACAGAGAGGCTGCAAAGAAATTTGGATAGGTTAAGCGAATGAGCTAAGGTTTGGCAGATGGAATACAATGTCGGAAAGTGTGAGGTCATCCACCTTGGAAAAAAAAACAGTAAAAGGGAATATTATTTGAATGGGGAGAAATTACAACATGCTGCGGTGCAGAGGTACCTGGGGGTCCTTGTGCATGAAACTCTTTTTGGAGTTTATCTGGAAAACATAAAACATTACTCGGTGCCACCTGACCTGGATGACACACCAGACATTTTTTTTTTCTTTTTTGTGTTTTTCTTTTTTCTTTTGTTTTTTTTTGGGCACTAAAATCAAATTTTTTCCTCTAGTGCCCCCTATAAAAGGGGAGGGGGACACTAAAAGCACCGGCAATTAAAACAAATTAAACTTTAAAACGTAAAATCAAATTAAAATTTGGTTGCCGGGCGTGATGATGCACTCCAGTCCCTCCGGTGCCCACCTCTCGTGGAAGGCCGCGAGCGTACCGGTGGACACCGCATGCTCCATCTCCAAGGACACCCTGGACCGGATGTAAGAGCGGAAGAGAGGCAGGCAGTCAGGTTGAACGACCCCCTCGACCGCCCGCTGCCTGGACCGGCTGATGGCACCCTTGGCCGTGCCCAGGAGCAGTCCTACGAGGAGGCCCTCGGACCTACCCGCTCCCCTCCGCACAGGGTGCCCAAAGATCAGGAGAGTGGGACTGAAGTGCAGCCAGAATTTCAGGAGCAGCCCCTTTAAATAATGGAACAGGGGCTGCAACCTCGTGCACTCAATAAAAACATGGAACACGGACTCCTCCAGACCGCAGAAATTGCAGGCGGCCTGGGAGTCCGTGAACCGGCTTAAAAATTTGTTGCACGTCACTGCTCCGTGCACCACCCTCCAGGCCAAGTCCCCGATGAATAGTGGGAGGACTCCCGCATAGAGTGCCCTCCATCGGGGACCCCCGCCTCCTCCGGACGGCAAGATGGTACGCCATAGCGTGTCCGGACGGCCGGCGAGGATGGCAAAGTTGAGAGTGTGCAGGAGCAGCCCGTACAGGAAACCCCTCCACGCGGAAATGAAAGGCACGGAGGGGATTTCCCCGAGGCGGCTCAAGTTGTGAGGCTCCGGCCTCCGAGGGAGCTTCCGGGGTTTGGCGCCAATGAGGAATTCCGTCCGGACGGGGGTCAGTTCGGACGGAATCTCCCCACGTGCTTGAGCCTCCTCGATGCACCTAACAGAGTCAGGGCCCAAAGCTGTTTTTAGCGACTCGATGGCTTTGGCCGCACGGCGGACGTCTGCTGAATTTACGCGCCGCGCCAGCGTGCCTGGCGCCATCCAGCCCGCTCCTCCGCCATCGAGCAGGTCCCTGACCCTGGTCACCTCACCAGCCACAGCCCTCTCTTCCGACCGCCACATAAAACCTCGGTCGTGGAGGTACGGATTCCCGAGCAGCGGCTCCTGCAGGACGGCCGCCACTCCAGCCGGCGGAGAGCTGCGCTTGGTGGAGACTTTGTTCCAGACCCTGATGAGTTCCTTGTAAAAGACAGGCAGCTCCTGGAGGGCGGTCCTGACACCCCCCAAGTTCACAAACAGGAGCTGCGTGTCGTAATCGAGGTCGCGCTGCTGGCGGAAGAAATACGTCGCCAGAGCACACCACCTAGGAGGGGGCTCGACGTAAAGGTATCTCTGCAGGGTCAGAAGACGGAAAGTCGCGAGCTGGGCGCTGACGCACACCAACGACTGACCGCCCTCCTCAAGCGGGAGACTCAAGACCGCGGCAAAGACCCAGTGCTTCCTGTTGTTCCAGAAGAAGTCCACCAGCTTCTTCTGTATCTTGGCGACAAACGCAGGGGGAGGGGTCAAAGTGACCAGCCGGTACCACAACATTGCGGCCACCAGCTGGTTTATGACTAGCGCTCGACCCCTGTAGGACAGCACTCGGAGCAGTCCTGTCCAGCGCCTTAGGCGATCGACGACTTTGGCCTCCAGCTCCTGCCAGTTCGCCGGCCAGGCTTCCTCGTCGGGGCTAAGGTAGACTCCCAGATAGAGGAGATGGGTCATGCTCCAGGCAAAAGGCCTGAGCTCCTCCGGCAGGGAGTCCACCCGCCACTGACCCACCAGGAGTCCGGAACATTTCTCCCAGTTGATCCTGATGGAGGACGCGGCCGAGTAAATCTCCTGGCACTCATGCATCCTTCGCAGGTCAGCGGGATCCTCTACCGCGAGGAGCACGTCATCGGCGTAAGCCGATAGGACGACCTCCACGCCCGGCCCTTGCAGAGCCAGTCCCGTCAACCTCGTCCGCAGGAGGCGCAGGAAAGGCTCCACGCAGATGGCGTATAACTGGTCGGACATGGGTCTTCCCTGGCGCACCCCTCTCCTAAAGCGAAGGGGCGCCGTCAAGGACTCGTTAACCTTAATCAGACACTCCGCGGCGGCGTACAAAAGTCGGATCCGGGCGACGAAATGCGTCCCGAACCCGAAAGCGCGCAGAGTTCCGAGCAGATCGTCGTGATCCACCCTGTCGAATGCCTTCTCTTGGTCGAGAGATAGGAAGGCGACTGACAGACCAGCCTCCTGGGAATGATGGATGAGGTCCCGGACCAGATGGATGTTGTCGTGGATTGTCCGGCCCAGGACCGTGTAGGACTGGTCGGGGTGGATCATGTGGTCCAGCATGGCACCAAGGCGAGCAGACATCGCTCTGGCGAAGATTTTGTAGTCCGTGCTGAGGAGGGAGACCGGGCGCCAGTTCTTAAGGAGGCGGAGATCACCCTTCTTAGGCAGTAGGACGATGACTGCCCTGCGCCAAGAGAGGGCATCTCCCCGGTCGCCAGACTTTCCCCCAGGACCCGCGCGTAGTCGCCCCCCAGGACGTCCCAGAATGCCCTGTTGAACTCCACGGTCAGCCCGTCCAGCCCCGGGCATTTTCCCCTCGAGAGCCGGGCGAGGGCACCGGTCAGCTCCGCCAGGCTTAGCGGAGCTTCCATATTTTCGGCGCCCTCCGGGCTGACCTTCGGCAGGTCCTGCCACAAAACTCTACGCGCTTCCTTGCTGGACGGCTCCGGAGAGAACAGGGCCCCGTAATATTCACGGGCCCTGTTCTTGATGCCCTCCGGATCCGAGATGAGAGAGCCGTCGTCAGCTAGCAGCGTCAAGATCTGCTTACGGACACTCTGCCTTATTTCCAGCGAGTAGAAGAAGGGGGAGCCGTGGTCCAGATCCTGCAGGAACTGGATCCGCAACCTCACGAATGCGCCTCGGGACCCGACGAGCTGCAGGTCCTTCAGCGCGGCCTTCTTAGCTTCGTACACCGTCCGCAGGGCCGGGTCCTCGACGACTTGACCGAGACGGGATTCCAGGTCGAGCACCTCTTTTTCTAGGCGCCCGACCCTGGCCGCACGCCTCTTGGTCGACCCCCTCGCGTACTCTTGACAGAAGACGCGGACGTGAGCCTTGCCCACGCCCCACCATAGCCTCAAGGAGGGGAAGCCCCCCTGCTTCCTTCTCCAGTCGGACCAGAATCGACGGAACGAGTCCTGGAACCGCTCGTCCTCCAGCAGCCGGTTGTTAAAGTGCCAGGACGCGGACCCCGTCCTCGCGCGGAGCGAAGCGAGCTCCGCCCACACCAGGTGGTGGTCCGAACACGGCACCGGCCGCATGGAGGCCGCCGGGATGCAGGAAATGTACGCCCGAGATACGTAAACGCGGTCGACTCTGGACCATCCTACTCTAGGCCTCACCCAAGTAAAGGCGCTGGAGTCGGGATGGAGATTTCACCAGACGTCCACCAAGTCGAAGGACCCGACCAGATCCCTCTACTTCTCCATCGCCGTCATGCTCTGCGGGGCACCGGAGCGGTCCCTCGCCTCGAAGGTGCAGTTAAAATCCCCCCCGAGGACAATGCAGTCGCCGACGTCGACGGAGCCAAGAAGAGCGGACACTTCTTCGAAGAAGCGCGCTTGCTGCGGGCCGGGCTGAGGGGCGTACACGTTCACGAGATGGAGCGGCACGTCCCCCAGGCGAACCGTTACGTGCAGCAAGCGGCCTGGCACGGGCTCCTCGACCCCCAAGATCTCCGGCTGAAAATGCGGGGCCAGCAAGATGGCCACCCCACTAGAAGTGGGTGTGAGGTGGCTCATGCGGACCTCTCCTTGCCATTCCAGGAGCCACGTGGCTTCGTCTCCCGGAACGGTGTGGGTTTCTTGCAGGAAGCACACCGCATATTTCCCCTCCCGCAGGAACGAAAAATTGTCAAATCTACGGCGTGCCCCTCTGCCGCCGTTGATGTTGAGGCTGGCTATGGTTATCTTCATGGCAAAAGCATAGTGCAACCTCTACCTTAACCTATTGTGGGGGAGGGAGCGGAGTCTTTCGTTGAACTCCACTCCCTCCGCAGCCCAGCGAGGAGTCCCTCGAGCTCACGCTGCTCAAGGTGTTGCGCCTTTGTCAAGGGCCCGCCCGCGGCCAAGGTTTTAGCGGCGGCGCGGACGGACCCCTTGATCAGCTCTGGCTCGGACCATTTTTCCAGGGCCAGTTGGGCTTGGTTGCAGCGACCCCGGCTCTGGGCCAAAAAGTCCCGGAGTTCTTTTGCAGGAATGAGGAGGGTCTCAGAGGCGGTCGCGAGCAGATCCACCGCCTTGCTGGCGGTGGTCTCTAGATCTTCTCCCGCGTCCCCCACCGAGTCTCCGTCCTCCTCCAGGAGGTGGCCGCCAGCAGCCGGCCCATCGACCGCACAAGGTACGGCAAATGACCCGGCCGCTCCAGCCGGCCCTGGCTCTGCCCCGATCCCACCCCCAGGATCGTCGGCAGAGGAGTCCTCACTGGGCTCTTTTAAAAATGGTGCTGGGTCGGGAAACGACAGCGGAAGGGGTTCCCCCTCCGCCCCAGGAACCGGGGAACAAGGAGAGACCCAGCCATAGGAAATCCCCAGGCCCTCCAAGTGCTCCAGCTCCAAAGTAAGAGGCGAGGGTGGGTGTTCCTCCCCCTCCCCGCTGCCACCCCCCGGCCCAGCATGTACAGTGTCGTTAAAATTATTCTGAATTTCAGTTTCTGCCGGGTCGAGCGACTCCCGGGGGAAGTTGATTAATAGCTGGGCGGGCTCAGGTTCGGCCTTTTCGGCCCCGCCCGCCTCAGTCCCCGGGACGCCCGGCCCGGCGGCAATGCATTCCTCCGCGGGCCCCACGCCCCCCACGACAGGCAGATCTTCCACGCCATCCCCGGGAGGCAGAGGCTGGGCAGCCTCGACTGTCTCACCCTCCCCGGGGACAGACTCCTCTCGCCTACAGCGCAGCTTGGGGGCGCTGGTGGGGGACGCGGGACACGCGGCGGGCACCGACTCCTCCGCAGAGGGATGTTGTTCCCCCTCCGCCTCATCGGAGCGGCGCCTCCTTTTGTTCCTGGGGGTGCGCAGAGGCAGGGAGACCTTCGGTGGTTTGGCGGCCTTGGAGGCGGGGCAGTTCTTGCGAACGTGGCACCGCACGCCGTCCGACGTCCAAAAGACGTGGTAGGCAGTCCCCTCGTGCACCACATTAAAATTTCCCTCCGTCGTCTCCTCCCGCGCCAGCCGGACAAAGAGCTGGCGGTGGAAGGAGAACATGTGGCACAGGCTGTTCTCCCTGAGGCCGAGCGGTATGGGGTTGATCCCCGACCTTACCTCCCCCAGTTGGTGTCGGTGAGGGAGGAGGAGCTCAGCGGGAACAAAGGGCGGGACGTTTGAAATGATGACCCTCTGCGCGGTGGCCTCGAGAGGGTCCACCGGCAGGAACGTCCCGCCCACCGTGAGCCCCTTTTCAAGGGCCAGGGACACCACCCGCTCCGACCCCAGGAAGAACACGGCCTTCCCAGACATCTTGGAGGCTGCGACAATGGCCGAGGGGCCGACTACCCCAGCCATCGCCCGCACGCACTCCTCGATGGTCATTGTGGGGTGAGTGTAGTTCTTGACCCCGTGTTTCTTAGTTATAAGTCTGAAAGGTGGCAGGGCAGCAGGTGGCGCAGGAGGTGCCGTGGATGTGGATGCCACCTGCGCATATGTCCTTGCTGGCCCTGCCACCGGCGTGGATGGGGTCGCCATCACGGGGTCCCTTTAAGGGCTACACCCACCCCAAAGTCACAAGCCTTAATGGTCTTAATTGGCCTCGTTTAATAAGACTGAGCAGAGGAGCTCTTAACGAGGCACACCTCTCCCCTAGTTGGCAATTGGGGAGGGGCCTTGCTCCCTCTGCTCAGTTGTTTTAATTGTTTTAAAAAATTAGGAGGAAGGGCTCTCAGTGAGAGAGGGGAGAGACAGAGAGAGAGAGATAGAGAAAAAGGGGGTGTGGGAAAGAGGGAGGCTGCGAGGGTAGGTCTCCCCTCACAGCAATGGGTGGGTGCACTCCCCAGATGGCAAAAACAAAAGCAGTCTTTGGGGTGGTCTTCGGGTGGGGGGAGAAGATGTCTTCACCTGGGGCAGCTGGAGCCACACAGGCACACACTCCCAACGATGTTCAATAGGGTGATTAATGAATGTTCAGCCAGGTAGCTCCAGCTATCCCAGGCTAGGCAATGGGGGAGGGGTGCTTCAATTGTGTGTGGGGCCTAGTTGTAAGCAAGGCCCCCACACACACTTCCACACACACACACCCCCCGCGATGTTCCGGCCCTCGAGTGGTCTTCTTTCCTCCCCCCACCAATACAACAAAGACTTTTAGGGGGAATGCACCAAAACACACCCACCTTTGGTTGTTGAAGTTTCTCCCTCCTTCCACACTGGATGGTGTTCTTTTTCCTCTCTCTCCAACTCCCTGTAGCAGTAATAAGGTGGTTGAATTTGCAGCTCTCCTCCTCTCCCTCTAGATGGATTAGAATTGTAGAAAGCTCCTTCCCTCCTTCTCTTCCTCGGCTGTTCTCAGAGCTCTCAAGGCCTTCCAAGGCAGGAGCAAAGTTGGTAGCTCCCTCCCTCACAGCAGCTCAGCTCCAACTGATTAGGCCACGCCTCCAAAGCTCTACCATTGGTTCCTTGTGCATGAAACTCTTTTTGAGAGTAAACAAAAAACATTAAACCGTGCCCCCCCGATCTGGGGAAAAAACCAAACATTTACAGGCCCTTTTTTATTTTTTGTGGTATTTTTGGGGGGTTTTTTTTGGGCACAAAAACATACATATTTTTTTCCAAGTGCCCCCTATAAAAGGGGAGGGGGACACTAAAAGCACCGGCAATTAAAACAAATTAACTTAAAAACATAAAATCAAATTCAAATTTGGTTGCCGGGCGTGATGATGCACGCCAGTCCCTCCGGTGCCCACCTCTCGCGGAAGGCCGCGAGCATACCGGTGGACACCGCGTGCTCCATCTCCAAGGACACCCTGGACCGGATGTATGCGTGGAAGAGAGGCAGGCAGTCTGGCTGAACAACCCCCTCGACCGCCCGCTGCCTGGACCGGCTGATGGCACCCTTGGCCGTGCCCAGGAGCAGTCCTACGAGGAGGCCCTCGGACCTACCCGCTCCCCTCCGCAGAGGGTGCCCGAAGATCAGGAGCGTGGGACTGAAGTGCAGCCAGAATTTCAGGAGCAGCCCCTTTAAATAACAAAACAGGGGCTGCAACCTCGTGCACTCAATAAAAACATGGAACACGGACTCTTCCAGACCGCAGAAATTGCAGGCGGCCTGGGAGTCCGTGAACCGGCTTAAAAATTTATTGCACAGGACTGCTCCATGCACCGCCCTCCAGGCCAAGTCCCCGATAAATACTGGGAGGACTCCCGCGTAGAGTGCCCTCCATCGGGGACCCTCGCCTCCTCCGGACGGCAAGATGGTACGCCATGGCGTGTCCGGACGGCAGGCGAGGATGGCAAAGTTGAGAGTGTGCAGGAGCAGCCCGTACAGGAAACCACTCCGCGCAGAACTGAAAGGCACGGAGGGGATTTCCTCGAGGCGGCTCAAGTTGTGAGGCGCCGGCCCCCGAGGGAGGTTCCGGGGTTTGACGCCGATGAGGAATTCCGTCCGGACGGGGGTCAGTTCGGACGGGATCTCCCCACATGCCTGAGCCTCCTTGATGCACCTAACGGAGTCGGGGCCCAGAGCTCTTTTTAGCGACTCGATGGCATCGGCCGCGTGGCGGACGTTGGCAGAATTTAGGCGCCGCGCCAGCGTGTCTGGTGCCATCCAGCCCGCTCCTCCGCCATCGAGCAGGTCCCCGACCCTGTTCACCTCACCAGCCACAGCCCTCTCGTCCGACTGCCACCTAAAACCTTGGTCGTGGAGGTACGGATTCCCGAGCAGCGGCTCCTGCAGGACAGCCGCCACTCCAGCCGGTGGAGAGCTGCGCTTGGTGGAGACTTTGTTCCAGACCCTGATGAGTTCCTTGTAAAAGACAGGCAGCTCCCGGAGGGCGGTCCTGGCTCCCCCCACACTCACAAACAGGAGCTGCGTGTCGTAGTTGAGGCCGTGCTGCTGGCGGAAGAAATACGTCGCCAGAGCACGCCACCAAGGAGGGGGCTCAACGTAAAGGTATCTCTGCAGGGTTTGAAGACGGAAAGTCGCGAGCTGGGCGCTGACGCACACCAACGACTGACCGCCCTCCCCAAGCGGGAGCCTCAAGACCGCCGCAGAGACCCAGTGCTTCCTGTTGTTCCAGAAGAAGTCCACCAGCTTCTTCTGTATCTTGGCGACAAACGCAGGGGGAGGGGTCAAAGTGACCAGCCGGTACCACAACATGGCGGCCACCAGCTGGTTTATGACTAGCGCTCGACCCCTGTAGGACAGCACTCGGAGCAGTCCTGTCCAGCGCCCTAGGCGAGCAGCGACCTTGGCCTCCAGCTCCTGCCAGTTCGCCGGCCAGGCTTCCTCGTCGGGGCTAAGGTAGACTCCCAGATAGAGGAGATGGGTCGTGCTCCAGGCAAAAGGCCTGAGCTCCTCCGGCAGGGAGTCCAGCCGCCACTGACCCACCAGGAGTCCGGAACATTTTTCCCAGTTGATTCTGGCGGAGGATGCGGCCGAGTAAATCTCCTGGCACTCACGCATCCTCCGCAGGTCAGCAGGATCCTCTACCGCGAGGAGCACGTCATCGGCGTAAGCCAAGAGGACGACCTCCACGCCCGGCCCTTGCAGAGCCAGTCCCGTTAACCTCGTCCGCAGGAGGCGCAGGAAAGGCTCCACGCAGACGGCGTATAACTGGCCGGACATGGGGCATCCCTGGCGCACCCCTCTCCCAAAGCGAAGGGGCGCCGTCAAGGACCTGTTAACCTTAATCAGACACTCCGTAGCGGCGTACAAAAGTCGGATCCGGGCGACGAAATGCGTCCCGAACCCGAAAGCGCGCAGAGTTCCGAGCAGATAGTCGTGATCCACCCTGTCGAACGCCTTCTCTTGGTCGAGGGATAGGAAGGCGACCGACAGACCAGCCTCCTGGAAATAATGGATGAGGTCCCGGACCAGATGGATGTTATCGTGGATTGTCCGGCCCGGGACCGTGTAGGACTGATCGGGGTGGATCATGTGGTCCAGCACGGCACCAAGGCGAGCAGACATCGCCCTGGCGAAGATTTTGTAATCCGTGCTGAGGAGGGAGACCTGGCGCTAGTTCTTAAGGAGGCGGAGATCGCCCTTCTTAGGCAGCAGGACGATGACTGCCCTGCGCCAAGAGAGGGGCATCTCCTCGGTCGCCAGACTTTCCCCCAGGACCCGCGAGTAGTCGCCCCCCAGGACGTCCCAGAACGCCCTGTGAAACTCCACGGTCAGCCCGTCCAGCCCCAGGGATTTTCCCCTCGAGAGCCGGTCGAGGGCACCGGTCAGCTCTGCCAGGCTTAGCGGAGCTTCTAGATTTTCGGCGCCCTCCGGGCTGACCTTCGGCAGGTCCTCCCACAAAACTCTACGTGCTTCCTCGCTGGACGGCTCCGGAGAGAACAGGGCCCCGTAATATTCACGGGCCCTGTTGTTGACGCCCTCCAGATCCGAGACGAGAGAGCCGTCGTCGGCCAGCAGCGTCAAGAGCTGCTTACGGACACTCTGCCTTTTTTCCAGCGAGTAGAAGAAGGGGGAGCCGCGGTCCAGATCCCGCAGGAACCGGATCCGCGACCTCACGAACGCGCCTCGGGACCCGACGAGCTGCAGGTCCTTCAGCGCGGCCTTCTTCGCTTCGTACACCGTCCGCAGGGCCGGGTCCCCAACGACTTGACCGAGACGGGACTCTAGGTCGAGCACCTCTTTTTCTAGGCGCCCGACCCTGGCCGCCCGCCTCTTGGTCGACCCCCTCGCGTACTCTTGACAGAAGACGCGGACGTGAGCCTTGTCCACGTCCCACCATAGCCTCAAGGAGGGGAAGCCCCCCTGCTTCCTTCTCCAGTCGGACCAGAATCGACGGAACGAGTCCTGGAACCGCACGTCCTCCATCAGCCGGTTGTTAAAGTGCCAGTACGCGGACCCCGTCCTCGCGCGGAGCGAAGCGAGCGCCGCCCACACCAGGTGGTGGTCCGAACATGGCACCGGCCGCATGGAGGCCGCCGGGACGCAGGAAACGTACGCCCGAGACACGTAAAGGCGGTCGACTCTGGACCATCCTACTCCAGGCCTCACCCAAGTAAAGGCGCTGGAGTCGGGATGGAGATTTCGCCAGACGTCCACCAAGTCGAAGGACCCGACCAGGTCCCTCAACTTCTCCATCGCCGTCATGCACTGCGGGGCACCGGAGCGGTCCCTCGCCTCGAGGGTGCAGTTAAAATCCCCCCGGAGGACAATGCAGTCGCCGACGTCGACGGAGCCAAGTAGAGCGGACACCTCTTCAAAGAAGCGCGTTTGCTGCGGGCCGGGCTGAGGGGCGAACACGTTCACGAGATGGAGTGGCACGTCCCCCAGGCGAACCGTTACGTGCAGCAAGCGGCCTGGCATGGGCTCCTCGACCCCCAAGATCTCCGGCTGAAAATGCGGGGCCAGCAAGATGGCCACCCCACTACAAGTGGCGGTGAGGTGGCTCATGCGGACCTCTCCTTGCCATTCCAGGAGCCACGTGGCTTCGTCTCCCGAAACGGTGTGGGTTTCTTGCAGGAAGCACACCGCATATTTCCCCTCCCGCAGGAGCGAAAAATTGTTAAATCTACGGCGTGCCTCTCTGCTGCCGTTGATGTTGAGGCTGGCTCTGGTTATCTTCATGACTAGAGCATAGTGCAACCTCTACCTAACCTATTGTGGAGGGGGGAGTGGAGTCGTTTGTTGACCTCCACTCCTTCAGCAGCCCAGCGAGGAACTTTTTGAGCCGGCGCAGCTCAAGGCCCTGCGTCCTTGATAAGGGCCCGCCCGCGGCCATAGTTTTAGCGGCGGCGCGGACGGAAGCGACGAGCAACACCGGACCATCTTTCCAGGGCCAGACGGGCTTGGTCGCGGCGACCCCGGCACTGGACCAAAAAGTCCCGGAGTTCCTTTGCAGGAATGAGGAGGGTCTCAGCGGCGGACGTGAGCAGATCCACCGCCTCACTGGCGATGGACTCGAGATCTTCACCCGCGTCCTCCACTGAGTCCCCGTCCCCCTCCGGGAGGTCGCCGCTAGCAGCCGGCCCGTCGACCGCACGAGGTACGGCAAACGGCCCGGCCGCTCCATCTGGCCCTGGCTCTGCCCCGATCCCACCCCCAGGATCGTCGGCAGAGGAGTCCCCACTGGGCTCTTTTAAAATTGGTGCTGGGTCGGGAAGCAACAGCGGAAGGGGTTCCTCCTCCGCCCCAGGAGCCGGGGAACACGGAGAGACCTGGTTTAGGAAGTTCTCCAGGTCCACCAAGTCCCTCAGCTCCAAAGTAGGGGCCGAGGGTTGTTGTTCTTCCCCCTCCCCGCCGCCACCCCCCGGCCCAGCGTGTGGATGTATGTTAAAATTGTTTGCAGTGTCAGTTTCTGCCGAGTCGAGCAAATCTCGGGGGAAGTTGGGTATTGGCTGGGCGGGCTCAGGTTCGGCCTTTTCGGTCCCGCCCGCCTCAGTCCCCGGGACGCTCGACCCGGCGGCTACGCATTCTTCCGCTGGCCCCACGCCCCCCACGACAGGCAGATCTTTCACGCCATCCTCGGGAGGCAGCGGCTGGGCAGCCTCGACTGTCTCACCCTCCCCGGGGATAGATTCCTCCTGCCTACGGCGCAGTTTGGGGGCGCCGGTGGGGGACGCGGGACACGCGGCGGGCACCGACTCCTTCGCGGAGGGATGTTGTTCCCACTCAACCTCATTGGAGCGGCGCCTCCTTTTTTTCCTGGGGGTGCGCGCAGGCAGGGAGACCCCCATGTCTGCCGAGGCCTCCCGCTCCACCCCCCCCCTTTTCCTTTTCTTGCCCGCGCCCGAGCCCCTCTGTGGTGTTGTTCAAGGGCTCGGGCACGGGCTCGGGGCACCCCGCGCTCGCCGATGACTGGGTTGGGCCGAGCGCGGTAAACAAGTTGTTTCGCCTTGTTCCGCGCCTTCTTTCCGGTCGGACGCTCTCCCTCCCCCCTGCCGGAGGCCGTGAAAACAAAGGCCTCCGACGATGCCCGCACACCTACGGCTCCCGGCACGTGGACGCAACTAGGGGGAGGGGTGGCGGCGGCGCCGGCCTTGGCCGCCCTCGGTGGTTTGGCGGCCTTGGAGGCGGGGCAGTTCTTACGAACATGCCCCACCTCCCTACAGGCATGGCACCGCACGCCGTCCGACGTCCAGAAGACGCGGTAGGCAGTCCCCTCGTGCACCACATTAAAATGACCTTCCGTCGTCTCCTCCCGCGCCAGCCGGACAAAGAGCTGGCGGCGGAAGGAGAACACGTGGCGCAGGCTGTCCTCTCTGAGGCCGAGCGGTATGGGGTTAATCCCCGACCTTACCTCCCCCAGTTGGTGTAGGTGAGGGAGGAGGAGCTCAGCGGGAACAAAGGGCGGGACGTTCGATATGATGACCCTCTGCGCGGTGGCCTCGAGAGGGTCCACCGGCAGGAACGTCCTGCCCACCGTGAGCCCCCTTTCAAGGGCCAGGGACATCGCCCGCTCCGACCCCATGAAGAACACAGCCTTCCCAGACATCTTAGAGGCTGCGACAATGGCCGAGGGGCCGACTACCCCAGCCATCGCCCGCACGCACTCCTCGATGCTCATTGTGGGGTGAGTGTAGCTCTTGACCCCGTGTTTTTTTGTAATCAATCTGAAAGGTGGCAGGGCAGCAGGAGGCGCAGGACGTGCCGTGGATGTCGACGCCGCCTGCGCATATGTCTTTGCTGACCCCGCCACCGGCGTGGATGGAGTCGCCATCACGGGGTCCCTTTAAGGGCTACACCCACCCCAAAGTCATAGGCCTTAATGGTCTTTAAATGGCCTCGTTCAAAAGACTGAGCAGAGGAGCTCTTAACGAGGCACACCTCTCCGCTAGTTGACAATTGGGGAGGGGCCTTGCTCCCTCTGCTCAGTTGTCTTGATTGTTTTTGTAAATTAAGAAAAAAGGGGCTCTCAGAGAGAGAGGGGAGAAACAGAGAGTAACAGAGAAAGAGAGAGGGGGGTGGGAAGGCGGGGAAACTGCGAGGGCAGGTCTCCCCTCGCAGCTGTGGGTGGGTGCAATCCCCAGATGGCAAAACAAAAATAGTCTTTGGGGTGGTCTTTGGGTGAGGGGAGAAGATGTCTTTACCTGGGGCAGCTGGAGCCACACAGGCACACACTCCCAACGATGTTAATTAGGGTGATTAATGAATGTTCAGCCAGGTCGCTCCAGCTATCCCAGGCTAGGCAATGGGGGAGGGGTGCTTCAATTGTGTGTGGGGCCTAGTTGTAAGCAAGGCCCCCATACACACACACCCCCCGCGATGTTCCGGCCCTCGAGTGGTCTTCTTTCCTCCCCCCGCCAATACAACAAAGTCTTTTAGGGGAAATGCACCAACACCCACCTGTCGAATGTTGTAGAATCTCCCTCCTTCCACACAGGTTGTTGTTTTTTCCCCCTCTCTCCAACTCTCTGTAGTTGTAGTAAAGTTGGTAAATTTTTTCTGCGCTCCTCCTCTCCCTCCGGATGTTGAATGGGTAGCAAGCTAGCCCTTTCCTCCTATTCCTGGGCTGGTCTCAGGGCTCTCCAGGCCTTCCTAGGCAGTAGCAAAGTTGGTAGTTCCTTCCCTCACAGCAGCATGGCTCCAATTGAATAGGCCGCGCCTCCACTGCTCCACAATTGGCCCTTGTGCATGAAACTCTTTTGGAGTTTACCTGAAAAAACATAAACATTAATCCGTGCCACCCGCCCTGGATGACACACCAGACATTTACAAGGCGCCCTTGTGCATGAAACTCTTTTAGGGAGTTAACGGAAAAAACATTA
The DNA here is from genome assembly GCF_044704955.1 of Pristiophorus japonicus. Taxonomy (NCBI): domain Eukaryota; kingdom Metazoa; phylum Chordata; class Chondrichthyes; family Pristiophoridae; genus Pristiophorus; species Pristiophorus japonicus. The sequence goes on from NC_091979.1 coordinate 42,301,661, forward strand.
AACCGTGCCCCCCGATCTGGGGGAAACACCAACATTTACAATGCTATTTTTTTTTGGCACAGAATTGAATTTTTCTCCAAGTGCCCCCTATAAAAGGGGAGGGGGACACTAAAAGCACCGGCAATTAAAACAAATTAAACTTTAAAACGTAAAATCAAATAAAAATTTGGTTGCCGGGCGTGACGATGCACTCCAGTCCCTCCGGTGCCCACCTCTCGCGGAAGGCCGCGAGCGTACCGGTGGACACCGCGTGCTCCATCTCCAAGGACACCCTGGACCGGATGTAAGAGCGGAAGAGAGGCAGGCAGTCAGGTTGAACGACCTCCTCGACCGCCCGCTGCCTGGACCGGCTGATGGCACCCTTGGCCGTGCCCAGGAGCAGTCCTACGAGGAGGCCCTCGGACCTACCCGCTCCCCTCCGCACAGGGTGCCCAAAGATCAGGAGAGTGGGACTGAAGTGCAGCCAGAATTTCAGGAGCAGCCCCTTTAGATAATGAAACAGGGGTGCAACCTCGTGCACTCAATAAAAACATGGAACACGGACTCCTCCAGACCGCAGAAATTGCAGGCGGCCTGGGAGTCCGTGAACCGGCTTAAAAATTTGTTGCACGGCACTGCTCCGTGCATCACCCTCCAGGCCAAGTCCCCCATAAATACTGGGAGGACTCCCGCGTAGAGTGCCCTCCATCGGGGACCCTCGCCTCCTCCGTACGGCAAGATGGTACGCCATGGCGTGTCCGGACGGCAGGCGAGGATGGCAAAGTTGAGAGTGTGCAGGAGCAGCCCGTACAGGAAACCCCTCCGCGCAGAACTGAAAGGCACGGAGGGGATTTCCTCGAGGCGGCTCAAGTTGTGAGGCGCCGGCCCCCGAGGGAGGTTCCGGGGTTTGGCGCCGATGAGGAATTCCGTCCGGACGGGGGTCAGTTCGGACGGGATCTCCCCACGTGCTTGAGCCTCCTCGATGCACCTAACGGAGTCGGGGACCAGAGCTCTTTTTAGCGACTCGATGGCATCGGCCGCGTGGCCGACGTTGGCAGAATTTAGGCGCCGCGCCAGCGTGTCTGGCGCCATCCAGCCCGCTCCTCCGCCATCGAGCAAGTCCCTGACCCTGGTCACCTCACCAGCCACAGCCCTCTCGTCCGACCGCCACAAAAAACCTCGGTCGTGGAGGTACGGATTCCCGAGCAGCGGCTCCTGCAGGACAGCCGCCACTCCAGCCGGTGGAGAGCTGCGCTTGGTGGAGACTTTGTTCCAGACCCTGATGAGTTCCTTGTAAAAGACAGGCAGCTCCCGGAGGGCGGTCCTGACTTCCCCCACACTCACAAACAGGAGCTGCGTGTCGTAGTTGAGGCCGTGCTGCTGGCGGAAGAAATACGTCGCCAGAGCACGCCACCAAGGAGGGGGCTCAACGTAAAGGTATCTCTGCAGGGTTTGAAGACGGAAAGTCGCGAGCTGGGCGCTGACGCACAATAACGACTGACCGCCCTCCCCAAGCGGGAGCCTCAAGACCGCCGCAGAGACCCAGTGCTTCCTGTTGTTCCAGAAGAAGTCCACCAGCTTCTTCTGTATCTTGGCGACAAACGCAGGGGGAGGGGTCAAAGTGACCAGCCGGTACCACAACATGGCGGCCACCAGCTGATTTATGACTAGCGCTCGACCCCTGTAGGACAGCACTCGGAGCAGTCCTGTCCAGCGCCCTAGGCGAGCGGCGACCTTGGCCTCCAGCTCCTGCCAGTTCGCCGGCCAGGCTTCCTCGTCGGGGCTAAGGTAGACTCCCAGATAGAGAAGATGGGTCGTGCTCCAGGCAAAAGGCCTGAGCTCCTCCGGCAGGGAGTCCACCCGCCACTGACCCACCAGGAGTCCGGAACATTTTTCCCAGTTGATTCTGGCGGAGGATGCGGCCGAGTAAATCTCCTGGCACTCACGCATTCTCCGCAGGTCAGCGGGATCCTCTACCGCGAGGAGCACGTCATCGGCGTAAGCCGAGAGGACGACCTCCACGCCCGGCCATTGCAGAGCCAGTCCCGTCAACCTCGTCCGCAGGAGGCGCAGGAAAGGCTCCACGCAGACGGCGTATAACTGGCCGGACATGGGGCATCCCTGGCGCACCCCTCTCCCAAAGCGAAGGGGCGCCGTCAAGGACCCGTTAACCTTAATCAGACGCTCCGCGGCGGCGTACAAAAGTCGGATCCGGGCGACGAAATGCGTCCCGAACCCGAAAGCGCGCAGAGTTCCGAGCAGATAGTCGTGATCCACCCTGTCGAACGTCTTCTCTTGGTCGAGGGATAGGAAGGCGACCGACAGACCAGCCTCCTGGGAACAATGGATGAAGTCCCGGACCAGATGGATGTTATCGTGGATTGTCCGGCCCGGGACCGTGTAGGACTGGTCGGGGTGGATCATGTGGTCCAGCACGGCACCAAGGCGAGCAGACATCGCCCTGGCGAAGTTTTTGTAGTCCGTGCTGAGGAGGGAGACCGGGCGCCAGTTCTTAAGGAGGCGGAGATCGCCCTTCTTAGGCAGCAGGATGATGACTGCCCTGCGCCAAGAGAGGGGCATCTCTCCGGTCGCCAGACTTTCCCCCAGGACCCGCGAGTAGTCGCCCCCCAGGACGTCCCAGAACGCCCTGTGGAACTCCACGGTCAGCCCGTCCAGCCCCGGGGATTTTCCCCTCGAGAGCCGGTCGAGGGCACCGGTCAGCTCCGCCAGGCTTAGCGGAGCTTCTAGATTTTCGGCGCCCTCCGGGCTGACCTTCGGCAGGTCCTCCCACAAAACTCTACGCGCTTCCTCGCTGGACGGCTCCGGAGAGAACAGGGCCCCGTAATATTCACGGGCCCTGTTGTTGACGCCCTCCGGATCCGAGACGAGAGAGCCGTCGTCGGCCAGCAGCGTCAAGAGCTGCTTACGGACACTCTGCCTTTTTTCCAGCGAGTAGAAGAAGGGGGAGCCGCGGTCCAGATCCCGCAGGAACCGGATCCGCGACCTCACGAACGCGCCTCGGGACCCGACGAGCTGCAGGTCCTTCAGCGCGGCCTTCTTCGCTTCGTACACCGTCCGCAGGGCCGGGTTCCCAACGACTTGACCGAGACGGGACTCTAGGTCGAGCACCTCTTTTTCTAGGCGCCCGACCCTGGCCGCCCACCTCTTGGTCGACCCACTCGCGTACTCTTGACAGAAGACGCGGACGTGAGCCTTGCCCACGTCCTACCATAGCCTCAAGGAGGGGAAGCCCCCCTGCTTCCTTCTCCAGTCGGACCAGAATCGACGGAACGAGTCCTGGAACCGCACGTCCTCCAGCAGCCGGTTGTTAAAATGTCGGTACGCGGACCCCGTCCTCGTGCGAAGCGAAGCGAGCTCCGCCCACACCAGGTGGTGGTCCGAACACGGCACCGGCCGCATGGAGGCCGCCGGGACGCAGGAAACGTACGCCCGAGACACGTAAAGGCGGTCGACTCTGGACCATCCTAATCCAGGCCTCACCCAAGTAAAGGCGCTGGAGTCGGGATGGAGATTTTGCCAGACGTCCATCAAGTCGAAGGACCCGACCAAGTCCCTCAACTTCTCCATCGCCGTCATGCACTGCGGGGCACCGGAGCGGTCCCTCGCCTCGAGGGTGCAGTTAAAATCCCCCCCGAGGACAATGCAGTAGCCGACGTCGACGGAGCCAAGAAGAGCGGACACCTCTTCAAAGAAGCGCGTTTGCTGCGGGCCGGGCTGAGGGGCGAACACGTTCACGAGATGGAGCGGCACGTCCCCCAGGCGAACCGTTACGTGCAGCAAGCGGCCTGGCACGGGCTCCTCGACCCCCAAGATCTCCGGCTGAAAATGCGGGGCCAGCAAGATGGCCACCCCACTACAAGTGGCGGTGAGGTGGCTTATGCGGACCTCTCCTTGCCATTCCAGGAGCCACGTGGCTTCATCTCCCGGAATGGTGTGGGTTTCTTGCAGGAAGCACACCGCATATTTCCCCTCCCGCAGGAGCGAAAAATTGTTAAATCTACGGCGTGCCTCTCTGCTGCCGTTGATGTTGAGGCTGGCTATGGTTATCTTCATGACTAGAGCATAGTGCAACCTCTACCTAACCTATTGTGGAGGGGGGAGTGGAGTCGTTAGTTGACCTCCACTCCTTCAGCAGCCCAGCGAGGAACTTTTTGAGCCGGCGCAGCTCAAGGCCCTGCGTCCTTGATAAGGGCCCGCCCGCGGCCATAGTTTTAGCGGCGGCGCGGACGGAAGCGACGAGCAACACCGGCTCAGACCATCTTTCCAGGGCCAGACGGGCTTGGTCGCGGCGACCCCGGCACTGGACCAAAAAAATAGCATTGTAAATGTTGGTGTTTCCCCCAGATCGGCCGAGTAAATCTCCTGGCACTCACGCATCCTCCGCAGGTCAGCGGGATCCTCTACCGCGAGGAGCACGTCATCGGCGTAAGCCGAGAGGACGACCTCCACGCCCGGCCCTTGCAGAGCCAGTCCCGTCAACCTCGTCCGCAGGAAAGGCTCCACGCAGATGGCGTATAACTGGCCGGACATGGGGCATCCCTGGCGCACCCCTCTCCCAAAGCGAAGGGGCGCCGTCAAGGACCCGTTAACCTTAATCAGACACACCGCGGCGGCGTACAAAAGTCGGATCCGGGCGACGAAATGCGTCCCGAACCCGAAAGCGCGCAGAGTTCCGAGCAGATAGTCGTGATCCACCCTGTCGAAAGCCTTCTCTTGGTCGAGGGATAGGAAGGCGACCGACAGACCAGCCTCCTGGGAATAATGGATGAGGTCCCGGACCAGATGAATGTTATCGTGGATTGTCCGGCCCGGGACCATGTAGGACTGGTCGGGGTGGATCATGTGGTCCAGCACGGCACCAAGGCGAGCAGACATCGCCCTGGCGAAGATTTTGTAGTCCGTGCTGAGGAGGGAGACCGGGCGCCAGTTCTTAAGGAGGCGGAGATCGCCCTTCTTAGGCAGCAGGACGATGACTGCCCTGCGCCAAGAGAGGGGCATCTCCCCGGTCGCCAGACTTTCCCCCAGGACCCGCGCGTAGTCACTCCCCAGGACGTCCCAGAACGCCCTGTGGAACTCCACGGTCAGCCCGTCCAGCCCCGGGGATTTTCCCCTCGAGAGCCGGTCGAGGGCACCGGTCAGCTCCGCCAGGCTTAGCGGAGCTTCCAGATTTTCGGCGCCCTCCGGGCTGACCTTCGGCAGGTCCTCCCACAAAACTCCACGTGCTTCCTCGCTGGACGGCTCCGGAGAGAACAGGGCCCCGTAATATTCATGGGCCCTGTTGTTTCCACTGGTCGAGGAGACTAGAACTAGGGGGCACAGCCTCAAAATACGGGGGAGCGAATTTAAAACTGAGTTGAGAAGGAATTTCTTCTCCCATAGGGTTGTGAATCTGTGGAATTCTCTGCCCAATGAAGCAGTTGAGGCTAGCTCATTGAATGTATTCAAGTCACGGATTGATAGATTTTTAACCAATAAGGGAATTAAGGGTTACGGGGAGCAGGCGGTTAAGTGGAGCTGAGTCCATGGCTAGATCAGCCATGATCTTGTTGAATGGCGGAGCAGGCTCGAGGGGCTAGATGGCCTACTCCTGTTCCTAATTCTTATGTTCTTATTATGTTCTTAGAACATAAGAACATAAGAAGTAGGAGTTGGCCATTTGGCCCCTCGAGCCTGCTCCGCCATTTAATATGATTATGGCTGATCCGATCATGGACTCAGGTCCACTTCCCTGCCCGCTCCCCATAATCCTATTCCCTCATTAGTTAAGAAATTGTCTATCTGTGTCTTAAATTTATTCAATGACCTAGCTTCCAGAGCTCTCTGAGGCAGCAAATACCACAGATTTACAACCCTCTGAAAGAAGAAATTCCTCCTCATCTCAGTTTTGGTATTTCTTCTCTTAAGAGAAACAATGCTAATTATGAAATTGATGAAAATTCAGCACAGTAATAAACTGAACAAAATAAGTTCAGATGCCATCGTCCTTACTAGCTTTAAGATAGTCTTTACATTAGTAGTTCTTTTAAAAGTCATGTTATTAAATAAATGTAAATACTTTAAATTCCTTTTTTTTTCTTTTGATTCCCCAACAAATATTGCCGATGACTTCATTGAGGAACTGGCAGGGAGCAATTACTGAGCATGACAGTCTGATTGTTCTCCTGACAGATGTATGAGCTAGCCTGAAATTCAATGTCCCTACTCATTAAAACCACTGATAATTAAATCGCTGGTTTGAATGTTTGGAATTTCAGGTATGATTATTTTCTTTTCGTCATTTATGGGATGTGGGCATCATTGGCGAGGCCAGCATTATTGCCAATCTCTTTAATTACCCTTGAAACTCTTTTGAGTCACGCGGCGCGATAGCTGATCGCTGCAGGACTCGAACCTGCAATCTTCTGATAAGATCACAGTTACAATTGAAGTCAGACACCTTATCCTTTAGGCCACGCGGCCGCTTGCTCGGCCATCTAAGAGCACAGTAATAAACTAAACAAAATAAGTTCAAATGCCATCGTCCTTACTAGCTTTAAGATAGTCTTTACATTCGTAGTTCTTTTAAAAGTCATGTTATTAAATAAATGTAAATACTTTAAATTCCTGTGTTTGGAGTCACATGTAGACCAGGTAAGAACAGCAAATTTCTTTCCCTAAAGGATATTAGTGGACCAGATGGGTTTTTACAACAATCCAGTAGTTTCATGGTCACCATTGCTGATACTAGCCTTTTATTCCAGGTTCATTTAATTAACTGAATTTAAAATCCCCAGCTGCCATGGTGGGATTTAAACTCGTGTCTCTAGATCATCGGTCTAGACCTTAGGATTACTAGTCCAGTAACATTACCACTATGCTGCAGTTCACTTGATGGTGAAGTTGTTTGGAGATATAGCTACTCATGTGCTAATCACTTCCCTCAGTGAGAATTGCTCACTGGTGATAAGTTAAGCCAACGATTCAGTTGGATATATGGAGGCAACTTGTTGGATTGCAAGTTGTCAGCTGTGGCTCAGTGTGTAGCACACTTGCCTCTGTGTCAGAAAGTTGTGGGGTCAAGTCCCACTCTCGAGTACCAGAACACAAAAATCTAATCTGATGCTACAGTGCAGTACTGAGGGCTGCCACGTTGGGGGTGCAGTGTTTTGGATGAGATATTAAACCGATGCCCCGTCTGCTCTTTCAGGTGGCTGTAAAAAGTCCCATGACACTATTTCAAAGAAGAGCTGGGGAGCTCTCTGTGGTGTCCAGGCCAACATTTATCCCTCAACCAGCATCCCTAAAAAAAAAATGATCTGGTCATTATCACATTGTTGTCTGTGTGACCTTGCTGTGTGCAAATTGGCTGCCATGGTTCTTACATTACAAGTGACAACACTTCAAAAATCCTTCATTGGCAGTAAACATAAGAAATAGGGGCAGGAATAGGCTATTTGGCCCCTCGAGCCTGCTCGGCCATTCAATAAGATCATGGCTGATCTGATCTTGGCCTCAACTCCACTTCTCTGCCTGTTCCCCATAACCCTTGACTCCCTTATCATTCAAAAATCTGTCCATCTCCATCTTAGTTATATTCAATGACCCAGCCTCCACCGCTCTCTGTGGTAGAGAATTCCATAGATTTACCACCCTCTGTAAAGTGTTTTGGAATGTCCAGAGGTTGTGAGAGGCATTATATAAATGCAAGTATTTCTTTTACATTGCCGTCTCTCTTGCTCTCTTCAATGTTGGCTGTGTCCTGCACCAACAGCCATGGTTCATCTGGGCTAGTCAATAAAGTTAAATAGCATTGGGTGATAAATTTCACTATGTCTTGTCTCGGTTGAATCGGCAGTCTTGCTGTATTCCGCCAACTTTGTAAGTGGGGGGCGCGGTCACTGGGCCAGCACAACAGTGGCAGTACTCATTCAAATTATCCAGGTTATGCCTCAAGGTGTTTGGTGAGTTTGCTGTTCCAAGTCAGTTATCTAACTGCTTCCAGTCGACAATTGTCCGTGGGGGGAAAGAAACCGACCTTGTGCACGTCTTTCCTGACCAGACGTCTCGTTAGTTTCTGGCTATTCCCTCACAAATATGTACAATGAACAGACTTCACCTCAGCAAGAACATCTCTTGCACACACTCTATCATTCCCGCTTCATCCCAACTGGCCTCAAAAGCACCAACACAACATACTAGTGCGTTTCTGAGTGCGAGTGCGCATGTGTGTAAAGGCGGCTCAGTGCGCAGGCGTGGTTTGAGTGTGTGTGTCTGTGTGTGCGCGCGCGCCAGGCTGCGCTTTCATGCGCATGCGCAGTGCCAGTTTAGGGCGCAGTATAGGCTAGCCGCGATCGTTAGTGCGCCGCAGCGCAGGCGCGGTGTGTGTGTCTGTCGTTTAACGCCGGGTTTAATGCGCAGGCGCAGTTCCCCCCCGCCCCGCGCTCGGCGCTGCTGGAGGAGACGGAGCGACAGGGATTGTCGGTCCTCGCCGTACCTGCGATGGCTCTCCCCGCCGGCCGTACGTCGTCGAGCAGCGGCTGCTGTTAGGACAGGAAGCGTCGCTGCCACTACACCGGAGAGGGGCTGGACCTGACGCCGCTGTTGCTGCTCCCCCCCGCCCCCAGGTCGCTGACGGCAGGCCCCGGGCTTCACCGGACTGGTCCGGCTGGCGCGACGGTTGCTACAGGCCCCGCCTGCCTGGAGAATGGGCATCATCTTCACCAAACTCTGGAGACTCTTCAACCACCAAGGTGGGCTCAGACCAGCGGGTAAACCAGGGCGGGGAGGAGAGGTGGGGGGGAGGAGCGAGTCGTCTGTCTCACTGTTCATTATCACTCAACCCATTCACATCCCACCCGCCCAGTCTCTCATAAAATCACAAAGTGCTGGAAATATTCAGCAGTGTCAGGCAGTTACTCTCTGCACAGATGCTGACCTGAACTGCTGAATGTTTCTAGTATTTTCTTTCCTCATTTCAGATTCCAGCATCCGCAGTATTTTGCTTATTGTATCAGTTTCTCTTTCACACTTGGTTTTAGACAATCTCACTCTATTCATTTACTTGTAATCAATGCCTCAATAACTTAGTCTCAAACAGAGTATCTCCCCCACACACAGCCCCACTCACTCAGTCATTATGACATCCGATTCATTCAGTGTCACAGTTTCAGACCTATTCTCTCTCTCTAATCTCATTCCTATCAGATTAATTCAGTTTTACACTTTTTTATTTCTAAAATCAGCCTCAGTCTTGTTTATAGTATTAGGCATGTCCAGACTATTCAATCAATCTCATTTATATCAAGATCCATCTAATTTAATTCATTCACTTTTAAAATTTCAGAACCACTTATATCTGACAAAACCAATCTTACTCAATATTTATTTGAAAAATGTATTTGCTGCACTCTGTCTTGGTTACGTAATGGGGTAGAACTTGTACAAAAACAAGATACTCTGGATGCTGGAAATCTGAAATAAAAGCAGAAAATGTGGTAAATACTCATCAGGCCAGGCAGCATCAGTGGAGCGAGAGAAAGAGGTAACGTTTCAGGTTGGTGACCTTTTGTCAGAACTAGGGAAGCTTGGAGATATACCTGTTGTAAGTACAGAGGCAGGGAAAAGGTGGAGGGGAGGAAAGAACACAAGGAAAGGTCTTTGATATGGTGGAAGGTGTAATGCCCTTACACACTACTATAAATTCACACGAGGCACATTCTGCAGACAAGGTCACTCTGTGACCTGAACCTTTATTCACAGGACCAAGAAGTGATGACCCTGCGTGGGACCTCCCTTTATATACCTGGATGACCAGGTGAGGAGTGTCTCCCACAAGTTCACCCCCTGTGGTCAAGGTGTGCATTTCTTCGGTGTATACAGTATGCAGTGTTGTCATGAAGGTTACATACATGACAGAAGGCAAGAGAGATTAAATCACCAAAGGGATGATGGTGCAAGGTGAAAGGAGATGGTAATGCAACAGGTTAAGAAACAAAGGATGATTCTAGAGGAGGTGTAAATTCCCTTTTGTTCTTTCTGCCTCTACTTGCTTAAATCCTGTTCATCTCTAACCATTTCCAGTTCTGACAAAAGGTAATCGATCTGATATGTCAACTGTTTCTCTGTCCACAGATGCTGCCTGACCTGGCCCCTCGAGCCTGCTCCGCCATTTAATAAGATCATGGCTGATCTGAACTTGGACTCAGCTCCACCTCCCTGCCTGCTCCCCATAACCCTTTATTCCCTTATCGCTCAAAAATCTGTCAGTCTCTGCCTTAAATATATTCAATGACCCAGCCTCCACAGCTCTCTGCGGCAGAGAATTCCACAGATTTACAACCCTCAGAGAATACATTTCTCCTCATCTCAGTTTTAAATGGGCGTCTCCTTGTTCTGGGACTATTTCCCCTAGTTTTAGTTTCACCTACGAGTGGAAATATACTCTGCATCCACCTTGTCCAGCCCCCTCATTATCTTGTATGTTTCAATAAGATCACCTCTCATTCTTCTGAACTCCAGTGAGTTTTGGCTCAACCTACTCAACCTATCCTCATAAGTCAACCCCTTCATCTCCGGAATTAACCTAGTGAACCTTCTCTGAACAGCCTCCAATGCAAGTATGTCCTTCCTGAAATGCGGAGACCAAAACTGTACGCAGTACTCTAGGTATGGCCGCACCAATACCATGTACAGTTGTAGCAGGACTTATCTGCTTTTATACTCTATCCCCCTTGCAATAAAGGCCAACATTCCATTTGCCTTCCTGATTACTTGCTTTATTTGCATACTAACTATTGTGTTCCTAACAGATGCGGTTGCACACAGGGAGGTTAAAGTAACAGTGACCTCAGTCTTTAATAAGACACTCCAGAGTGAGGAACAGGCCTTGGGGGCCGGCTTATATACAGTGCTCCCAAGGGATGCTCGGATCCTTTGGGACTTCAGGGGATGAGCTCCCTGGTGACGGAACATGGGAGTGCATGCTTTACAGATACACAACACTAACTTTTTGAGTTTCATGTACAAGGACCACGAGGTTTCTCTCTACAGCAGTACACTGCAATTTTTCTCCATTTAAATTATAATTTGCTTTTCTATTTTTTCTGCCAATGTGGATAACGTTCCCACATTATACTCCATCTGCCAAATGTTTGTCCACTCACTTAGCCTGTCTATATCCCTTTGCAGATTTTTTGTGACCTCACAATTTGCTTTCCCATGCATCTTTGTATCATCAGGAAACTTGGCTACATTACACTCAGTCCCTTCATCGAAGTCTAATATAAGATTGTAAATAGTTGAGGCCCTAGCACAGATCCCTGCGGCATCCCACTAGTTACTGTTTGCCAACCGGAAAATTACCCATTTATCCCGACTCCCTATTTTCTGTTAGTTAGCCAATCCTCTGTCCATGCTAATATATTAACCTCAACCCCGTGAATTTTTATCTTGTGCAGTAACATTTTACGTGGCACCTTATCGATTTCCTTCTGGAAATCTAAATACAGCACATCCACTGGTTCCCCCTTATCCATCCTGCTCGTTACGTCCTCAAAAAACTCCAGCAAATTTGTCAAACATGATTTCCCTTTCATAAAACCATGCTAACTTTGCTTGATTAAATTACGCTTTTCCAAATGTCCCGCATTTTCCCAACGACAGAAGTTAGGCTAACTGGTCTATAGTTTCCTGCTTTTTGGTGTTACATTTGCGGTTTTCCAATCCGCTGGGACTGCCCCAGAATCCAAGGAATTTTGGTAGATTACAACCAAAGCATCCACTATCTCTGCAGCCACTTCTTTTAAGACCCTAGGATGTCGGCTATCAGGTCCAGGGGACTTGTCTGCCTTTAGTCCCATTTATTTTATCGAGTACTACTTCATTAGTGATTGTGATTGTATTAAGTACCTCCCTCCCTATAGCCCTGTGATTATCCACTATTGCAATGTTTTTAATGTCTTCTACCATGAATACCGATACAAAATATTTGTTCAATGTCTCTGTCATTTCCCTGTCATCCATTATTAATTCTCCAGTCTCATTCTCTATGGGACCAACATTTACTTTAGCCATTCTCTTCCTTTTTATGTACCTGTAGAAACTCTTACTATCTGTTTTTACATTTCGTGCTAGTTTACTTTCATAATCTATCTTCCCTTTATCATTTTTTTTTAGTTCTTTGCTGGCTTTTAAAATTTCCCAATCCTCTGGCCTCCCACTAGTCTTGGCCACAATGTATGCCCTTGTTTTCAATTTGATACCATCCCTTATTTCCTTAGTAAACCACTGATGGTTATCTCTTCTCACAGTCTTTCCTTCTCATTGGGATATATTTTGTTGGGAGTTATGAAATATCTCCTTAAATGTCTGCCACTGTTCATCAACCATTCCATACTTTATTTTCCCCGTCCACTTTAGCCAACTCTGCCCTCATACCTTTGTAGTCTCCTTTAAGCTTAGGACACTGGTCTCACCCTCCAACTGAACTTGCTCTGTCTTGCTGCTTTTCATACTTTCCATTCTATCTACTTTAGCTATTCATACACTTAGTTTTGTATTTATCTTTTACTTCTCTCATTATGCCTCCTTTTGTGTCTTACCATCTCATTTACAATATCTGATCCATCCACTCATTTGTAACAGTGCACATGGTCAGTTTAAAAATGTGTCCTGTTTTGATGGATCTCCTTTTGGAAAATTTTTTTGTATTTTATAATTTTTTAAAAACTTTTATTTTTGGATCAAGAATCTTGCTCCAAACATTTTCCTGATTTCTGTTTTAAATGTGTATCATCGTAGTATTGTGGGTTGAAGTGCAATTCAGCATCTAAATGACAAGTAGTCCATACTGCACCTAATTTGAGTGTGTGCTTTGCCTGGTACGTTCCATGAGTCAATAATTATAATGGGACATATATTCTACTTGTGCAATGGTGAGTTAATGTTAAATCTTAGTGAAAGTTGGCAAAAGGGAAAACAGAAGAATGTGTCTTCTATCTGTGCGGGCATCATATGGGATTATTATAGGTGTGTGTAGTAATTTGTTGTGTGTATATAATGCCGGCTGTGGTTCTGGTTCTTGTGTCTGTGGAGCATTGTATACTTATTTCTATATATTTGTTTCATGAAGTGTTTGCGTATTAGTTTCTATTTTGCAGATGTAATAAACAATCTGTGGGAACAGTATGTGAGAGCAATGGTCTGCAACATGGTTTCATTGGTCAAAAAGTAGTTTGTGAAAAAAGCGCTGTTTGCTCAAGATGACAGCTAATGTATAAATATATGTGAAGTATATTTTAGTTAAACAATCAGTCATTATATTTTTTCCTGATGTGATGACTTGGCTGTGCAATAAATCCTCTGTGTATTCAATGGCTACATTTGGTCCTGTGCAGCATTAAAGGTAATTTTGTTGTATGTACTCTGGCATTCCCTAAAGTAGGTATTTTTTCTTCCAAAAACAACTTGTATTTATATAGCACCTTTTTAACTTAGTAAAATGTTCAAGGTGCTTAATAAAGGTAGGTTTTAAGGAACGTCTTAAAGGAGGCTAGTGAGACCGACGGGTTTAGGGAGGAAATTCCAGAGCTTGGAGCATTAACAGTGCAGAACTTAACTGCAACAACAACAACGTGTATTTATATATGTAATCAATTGTCCCAAGGCACTTCACAGGAGTATTATGCGATAAAAATTTGACACTGAGCCACATAAGTAGAAATTAGCGCTGGTGACCAAAAACTTAGTTGAAGATTTATGTTTTAAGGCGTGACTTGAAGGAGGAAAGAGAGGCGGAGAGGTTTAGGTAGGGAGTTCCAGAGCTTGGGGCCTAGGCAACAGAAGGCACGGCCACCAATGGTTGAGCGATTACAATCAGGGTTGCTCAGGGGGCAGAATTAGAGGAACACAGACATCTCGTGGGGTTGGGTTGTGGGGCTGGAGGGGATTACAGAGATATGGAGGGATTTGAAAATAAGGATGAGAATTTTGAAATTGAGGCGTTGCTTAACCGGGCAGCCGAGTTTTGGATCACCTTTAGGGTAGAATATAGGAGGCCAGCCAGGTGTGTGTTGAAGTAGTCAAGTTATATGTGGCCGAAAGCTCATTTCAGGGTCAAATATGACACCAAGGAGAACAATCTGCTTTAGCCTCAGACAGGAGTTGGGGAGAAGGATGGAGCAGTGTCCATCCAGGGAAGGAACGGAGTTTGTGGCGGGGACCGAAAACAATGGCTTCAGTCTTCCCAATATTTAATTAGAGAAAATTTTTGCTCGTCCAGAACTGGCTGTCGGATAAGCAGTCTGACAATTTAGAGATTGTGGAGGAGTTGAGAGAAGTGGTATTGAGGTAGAGCTGGGTGTTATCAACGTTCATGTGGAAACTGACAGTGTTTCTGGATGATTTCGCCAAGGGGCAACATGTAGATGAGAGTACTACTGAAGCAGAAAATAAAAGTCTGCAGTACTGTGCTGTTTTCTATATTAGTAATGTTCATAAGTACTACAGAAAACCAAAAGGACTGCGCTAGGTTTTTGCCTATGTGGCAAAATAGATAAGATGTTTTGCAATACAGTGCCAGTAATTGCATTTTTAAAGTTCTGTGCTGCTGGATTTTTATGGGCAGTTATATTATACTTTTTTGAAGGGGTGGATGGGGGAAGATTGGAGAATGCAATTTTTAACTGTTTATATTATAATTTTTGGTAACTAATCTTGTGTAGCTTTTAGTTTTCAAGAAATGGAGTAAACCTGCTGGTTTATTACACACAGCTGGTCACAATCTGATAGCTGTAGACTACAAAGTACAGCTGGTAATACCTGAGTTATATTGCAGGCTGCAAATTGCTTTTAGCCCAAATGAGAGAGCTCTGTTTCCCCCGACAACTGTCTTCGGCGGGCAGGTCTGTTGAATTACTTGAGCACTTCTCAAACCCATCTTCATTCATCACCTCTCACAATGGAGTTCTACTCCACATGTCAGACTCAAGTGACGTGAAAACTCCTGCCGGAGGTCGCTTTACATTTTTGGCTTTAGGTCAGCCATGCTCTTTTTGAGAGTTAGAGGACCGTATAAAAGGCCAGGGTACGATTCCTTCAACCTCTCGAAACCTATACTGCTGTAAGTGAACTTTCAATTGTAATAAAGGAGCTGTACTTGTTGATGGAATTAATCATGTTGTGATTCTGCAAAATAAAACTTAGAAGATGACAGTACATGCTGGAAGTAAACCGGTCGGTTAGTATTTGTAAAAAGGCCCGTTATTATTTTGGTATTGTTCTTTCAGAACTGATAGATAAGAAACCTTTAATAATGTTGCACACACACAAAGGGGGGGGGGGGGGAAACAAGTTGTAATTACAACATGGGTTGTATGTTGTGAAAATTGCTTATCAGAAAAGCAAAACACTGGTGGATATAAAACATCATAGTGAGAGAAAATAAAGGCATTAAAAGAACCAAAAGTCTGTGCACTGTTACTTATAGTAACTTATTGATTATCACATTTTAATCATTTAATTTTGACTGGCATACATCAACTATGTTAAGTGCTATTAATGTTCGACCAAAGGGAGCATGACTTGTGTATAGAATAATGAGTGAACCATCGTGGCATATTTTGCATAGACCACTGGTTGAGATGGGGGTAACATATTAAATATTTTTGCTCAAGTCAAGAATTTTTTAAAAATGAGATTATTACTTTTAGCATCCAATATCAACATCCGCATTCTTGGCTCGCTTGATCTGCAACCTCCTACTGAGCTCCCTATTGATTGTGATATCAGTTTCTAACACCAGCCATTTGTGTTGTGAGATTGTTAAGCTGTAGACAGTTTTTATGTTGTGGACTGAGGCGATGTTTACACCTGTCGGATGTTATGCCATCATTTTGGATTAAATTTAAACCCGAGATAAAAAGACAGCTTACACACCTTGTTTTTTCCAAGTGATGCAGCGATGGGAGTGATAATTAAGTCTGTTAGTTCACCTAATCTGGGGAAAAGGAGAAAGGAATGTTTGGTTTAATTATTATTTTTAATGTTTTATAGGAGATGTGAGCAATGTTTCCTCTAATTTTATTTTGCCCCGCGCCGCCCCTTTTAACGGGCTGTGCGGGCAATTCAAAACTCTGAACGTACACGGCTTTTCTATTTAAAAGCAGGCTCGTTGGCTGTGCGGTACTTGTGGAGCGCTGCATGACCGCACAACTTAAAGAGAACATTGGATGGGAGTATGTTTAATCACCTTTTAGAACTGAATTTATTTTTTCAGGTACTAAGTCTGTTACCCCTAGAAAGAAAGGAGGATACAATTAGAAAAATAAACTTATTTTTATTGGCAAAAATGGATTAATAATACTTCGGGCTAAACTTTAAAATTCAAATTAAAAGGACTTACAAGTGATTAACGGTAGTCTGCCAGAATGTCCACTTGTTTAATTTATCTCTTGTAGCATTATTAAGGTGTGCTTGAAATGAAACACGGCATGAAGTCTGCATCACCTAAATTACAACCCTAAAAATAGCTATTGGGTGATATGCTAGTGTCTTGTAGTCACTGTTGATGTCTACTATGGGAGAACAATTTGGACCAGGCAGTCTTGATGGTAGCATCTCCTGTGGACTTCAGAAAAATAGGAACTCTGCAACTTGCAAAATTTCGCATTACCATTCAAGCCTGTTGTTTTTGAACTTTAGAATATTCCACTAACTCACATATAGAAACATAGAAAATAGGTGCAGGAGTAGGCCATTCGGCCCTTCGAACCTGCACCACCATTCAATAAGATCATGGCTGATCATTCACTTCAGTACCCCTTTCCTCCTTTCTCTCCATACCCCTTGATCTCTTTAGCCGTAAGGGCCATATTTTTTGAGGATGTAACTAGTAGAGTGGACAAGGGAGAACCAGTGGATGTGGTGTATTTGGACTTTAAAAAGGCTTTTGACAAGGTCCCACACGAGATTGTTGTGCAAAATTAAAGCACATGGTATTGGGGGTAATGTATTGATGTGGATAGAGAACTGGTTGGCAGACAGGAAGCAGAGAGTCGGGATAAACGGGTCCTTTTCAGAATGGCAGGCAGTGACTAGTGGGGTGCTGCAGGGCTCAGTGCTGGGACCCCAGCTATTTACAATATACATCAATGATTTAGATGAAGGAATTGAGTGTAATATATCCAAGTTTGCAGATGACACTAAGCTGGGTGGCGGTGTGATCTGTGAGAAGGAGACTGCAGGGTGACTTGGACAGGTTAGGTGAGTGGGCAAATGCATGGCAGATGCAGTATAATGTGGATAAATGTGAGGTTATCCACTTTGGTGGCAAAAACGTGAAGGCAGAATATTATCTGAATGGCGGCAGATTAGGAAAAGGGGAGGTACAATGAGACCTAGGTGTCATGGTACATCAGTCATTGAAAGTTGGCATGCAGGTACAACAGGTGGTGAAGAAGGCAAATGGCATGTTGGCCTTCATAGTTAGGGGAGTTTGAGTATAGGAATTCTTACTGCAGTTGTACAAGGCCTTGGTGAGGCCTCACCTGGAATACTGTGTTCAGTTTTGGTCTCCTAATCTGAGGAAGGATGTTCTTGCTATTGAGGGAGTGCAGCGAAGGTTCGCCAGACTGATTCCCGGGATGGTAGACTGACATATGAGGAGAAACTGGATCGACTGGGCCTGTATTCACTGGAGTTTAGAAGAATGAGAGGGGATCTCATAGAAACATATAAAATTCTGACGGGACTGGACAGATTAGATGCAGGAAGAATGTTCCTGATGTTGGGGAAGTCCAGAACCAGGGGTCACAGTCTAAGGATAAGAGGTAAGCCATTAGGACCGAGATGAGGAGAAACTTCTTCATTCTGAGAGAGTTGTTAACCTGTGGAATTCTCTACCGCAAAGAGTTGTTTATGACAGTTCGTTGAATATATTCAAGAGGGGGTTAGATATGGCCCTAACTGCTAAAGGGATCAAGGGGTATGGAGAGAAAACAGGGAAGGGTTACTGAGGTGAATGATCAGCCATGATCTTATTGAATGGTGGTGCAGGCTCGAAGGCCTACTCCTGCACCTATTTTCTATGTTTCTATGTAACAGCAGCAAAGAAAGGCTGCACCCATCTCTCCTCCCCCTTATTCTAAGACCGCCCGCTGTGCTTGGTCTTGTTGGCTCCAGCCCTGCCCGCAGGCGGTGGCGCAGCATTTCTCGGGTTGGTACCAAGCTTATTCTTTCGCACATCTCAGGTAATGCGCACTTCTTGATTTGGAGGGGGGGGCGTGCGGGTGCGGGGGCAGGCGGTAATGTGGAGGGCCCAGCTTGGGCCTCTTCAGCGGCTGGATTGGGGTGGGAGTGGCAGTTGATTTTGTCAATGAGCGCGAGGATCAGGCGTGTTCCCTTATTGCAGCAGCTAACTCCGACATTCCCTCCCTCATATTCCCGGACAGTGATCCAATTTCTCGTGAGAGTGTTGTTACTTCTCCCGACAGTCCCGATACCGCATCACCCACCGCACTGATGGTGTCCAGGAATGATCTAGTAAGGTCAGTGCTCTCCGCAATCATTGCCATCATCTGAACCACATCTGTTAGACCCTGCACCTCAGGAGAGCACGGTCGAGCTCTCCTTCCCCACCTCACCCTGGGTGTGGCTTGCTGCATCCCACTGGGACCCGCAGCCTCTGACGGTGGGGCTTTGGGTGTGCCTCACTGCACCCCACTGAGACCCACAGCCTCAGACAGTGGGAAACCATGGAATGTCCCAGCAATACTCATACCACTCAGGGAAGGGGCTGGCTCCTCAATGGACGGCACCTGCATCTCCTTTAGAAAGAGTACAACAGTGTGGGATTCATCCACCCTTCCCCCTCACCTCCTCGCTCTTGGTCTGGAAGATGGGATTGGAAGATGTTCTTCTTGTGTCAGGCTTCGCGTCTGAATCTTCTGCATCGCCAGGGTTGGCCTCAAGTTCTGCAAAATATAACAACAGACAAATGCTTAGCAGCAGAGGAGGGGGCAGGGTGGGTGGCATGAGTGAGCTCGCACAGCACAGGCAGCAGGCTTATTTGAAGGACCACGATGAATGATAAGACATTGCATCAACCGAAGCGTAGCTGACGGAGACATCCCCATGAACTGAAGCATGGCTAGCCCGCGCAGTACTTAACATTTAGCAAAGCCAGACTGTGGAATTTGCAGGACTTACCCTCTCCCTCGAGTGTGGGCCCAGCTTGTGCAGTGGTGATTGCTTTTCTCCAGGCAGGACCCATCAAAGCAGCGATCCTCTCTTCCAAGTGGCTGCAGATTTGCCAGGCCTCCTCTTGTTCAAGTTCTTTCTCGTTTGTTGTGTGCCACTTTCCTCTGCAAAGACGAAAATATAACTTTTTAGAGAGGGCGTCTTTCTGATGGGTGGGACATATACAGCTGGTCACATTTACAATTGCAATTCCATTGAATAAATGAAAATATTACTTACACGAACTGCTTGACCAAGGCACTGCCATTTCTTTATGCACTGGCCTCCAGACCTCGGAGTGGTCACCAATGCATAGTAATCTTCTGCAAGTTGGTTCCAGCGTTTCTTCATTTCTTTTGGTGAAACTTTTGTGTGACCTCTGCTGGTGTCCAGTCCAGCTCGTGCCCTCTAGCCTCAATTTCAGTAACTAATGCCTCCACTTCATCCTGTAAGAGATTCTTGGTCCTGTCGTCGCATTGCATCTTGTATTGCAGCTCCGATTTTTTCCAATGAGAATTACAGTTCTCACACACAATTGGCTCTTTAAAAATGGCCGAATGTAGACCGGGAGCTGTACTGGGCATGTGCGCCCATAGGAATCACATCAAAAACGTCCCTTTTTTTTCACGCATGCACGGAAAGGGCGGTATTGTTTTTTCATCGCAGGCATTCGGCTCCACCCCCCCCCCCCCCGGAGGCTACAGGACAGGTTGCATGGCACCAATTTCAAAAAATAGAACAAGGAAACTGTCTACTTTTTTTTGGAGTAGTTGGGGCCAAGAAAAACTGGCATAACTCTGGCCGTGTGCCAAAAAATGGCATTGGCGAAAATTGAGCCCCATATCTTATGTAGGAAAATGTTACTTAATAAGGAGATGCTATCTAGTTTGTACACAGTACTATGGTTTCCTTAAACACTTCCTGGAGCTCTGTAGTCTACTTGCTCTGCTGGCTGTAAAAGTTTGAATTAAAATTGAGTCGGCATTGTAGATCCAGTTACTGGGCACATAGCACAGATCTGCCCCTAATTTGACATTTAATGTGCCTTTGTTACCTCTATACTCCACTATTCCAAAGCTTTATCAAAGGGACATTGTGTTTGACAAATCTAATTTGGGGGTTCGGATTTTGTACCAGTGATTATGAAGGAACAGTGGTATATTTCCCAGCCCGGATGGTGTGTGACTTGGAGGTAGTGGGGTATTCCCATGCACCTGCTGCCTTTGTCCTTTTAGGTGGTACAGATTGTGGGTTTGGGAGATGCTGTGTACAGTTTTGGTCTCCTTACCTAAAGAAGGCTATACTTTCCTTAGTGGGGTGCAACAGAAGTTAACTAGATTGATTCCTGGAATGAGAAGGTTGTCCTAATGAGGAGAGATTGAGTAGAATGGGCCTATATTCTCTGGAGTTTAGAAGAATAATAGGTGATCTCATTGAAACGTATAAAATTCTTAGCGGGCTTGACGGGGTAGATGCTGAGAGGCTGTTTCCCCTGGCTGGAGATTCTAGAATTAGAGGCCACAGTCTCAGGATAAGGGGTTGGCCATTTGAGATTGAGATGAGAAATTTCTTAACTCGTGAGTGGTGAATCTTCGGAATGCTCTACCCCAGAATGCTGTGGATGCTCAGTCGTTGAGTGCTTGCTGACGTACATTGGCTCCCAGTCCTGCAATGCCTCGATTTCAACATTCACATAATTTGTTTTCAAATCCACGCCCCTCCCTATCTTTGTAACCTCTTGCAGCCCTGCAACCCTCCGAGATCTTATAAGGGGCAGGGAAGTGGACCTGAGTCCATGATGGGATCAGCCATGATATTAAATGGTGGAGCAGGCTCAAGGGGGCTTATGGCCTACTCCTGCTCCTATTTCTTGCGTTCTTTTAAGATTTTGGCGCTCCTCCAACTCTGGCCTCTTGTGCACCCTGCTTTTAATCGCACCACCATTGGTGGCTGTGCCTTCAGCTGCCTAGGCCCTAAGCTCTGGAATTCCCTGCCTATACCTCTCCACCTCTCTACCCTTCTCTCCTCCTTTAAGGTGCTCCTTAAAACCTACCTCTTTGATCAAGCTTTTTCTCACCTGTCCCAATATCTCCTTGTGGCTTGGGTGTTAAATTTTCTTTGATAACTTTCCTGTGAAGTATGTTAAAGGCACTATATAAATGCAAGTTGTTGTTGCCGCCGCAAGGGTGAACGCTGTGGGAGTTGGAACTGATACAATTGGGTGGAATTTGTTCTCGAGTCGGGCCAGAGTAGAGAGAGCATTGCTCTGTTGCTGACTTTAAAAAAAAAAATATTCCGCTACCTTAATATGCACAGAAGATTCACCACAATAGGGGGCTTAGTTGCATGCTGTTGGACAGTAGTGGTTAGGGTTACATGTTGCTTTTTGGGGTTAATTGGGCAAGACTCATGCATTTTCTTTCCAACGAGCTACTGACTCTGGCCTTTACTACCCATGTTGTAAACCCAATACTTTAAAACAAATATTTTAGGCTATCGATGTTGCTCCTAAACATATTTGAATTGTAATTTTCAGGAGTCTTTGTTTTTTCACTTTCTTTAGATCAATACTTGTTGAATTCAGCCACATTACAAAAAACTGTGCTTGCTGTTTGGACTTTTGAGGCATTTATTCTGTCAGTCTGTTTGTAAAAAGTTATGTGGATAGCTGACTGCAATAAGATGCTTCAATCAGCTCTGTTCAAATGCTTTATAAGGCATAATGTACTAAACCGTTTTCACATTGAAGTAGCAGGTAGATTTTAACGGTGTTACAGGTATATGTGTGTTCACCTTTGAATTTCAGTAATGCCAGACGAAAGAATGAGGAGCCAAAAAATTGCAGTCGGTGGCTTCTGACCGAATTTATTTTTGCGAAAGTACCTGGTGGTCTCGGAGGAACGGACACTTGTGCTCCGAGGCCTAGATGCGCTGCCCAGCGCAGAGGCCCACGCATCCCAGGGACCGTGAGCACTTCCTGGGATCAGGTGGGCCTTGACCATCAATCACAATGTAGTATTCTCATTCATAGAAAAGTCTTCAACGTGTATGTCCTTGACTCCATACCTGCCACCACCTCGGCACAACTCCAGCCCGCATGAAGTTGAAAAAGCCTCTGACAAGTGAAGAACAACAAGGCCTCAGGAGCAGATGGAATCCCCGCCGAAGTACTAAAGCATGGCAGGGAAGTACTCTTGGCGCAAATTCATGACCTCATCTGGAAGGAGGAAAGCATGCCAGGTGATCTCAGAGTTGCCGTAATCGTGACCATCTTCAGGAAAGGTGACCAGTCCGATTGTGGTAATACAGAGGAGTTTCTCTGCTGTCTGCCACAGCGAAAGTCATCGCAAGAATCCTCCTCAGTCGCCTTCTCCCAGTGGCTGAAGAGGTCCTCCCAGAGTCGAAATGCGGATTCCGCCCACTAAGGGGCACAATGGACATGATCTTCACCGCGTGCCAAATCTAAGAAAAATGTAGGAAACAGCATCAACCTCTGTACATGGCTGCCTTTGACCTCACAAAGGCCTTCGACTCTTGTCAACTGTGAAGGATTATGGAGTGTCTTTCCCAAATTCGGCTGCCCACAAAAATTTGTCACCATCCTTCGCCTGCTTCACAATGACATGCAAGCTGCGATCCTTACCAACTGATCCACCACCGACCCAATACATATGCAGACTGGTGTCAAGCAAGGCTGTGTCATCGTACCAACGCTCTTCCCAATCGCTGCAATGCTCCATCTCGCCTTCAACAAGCTCCCTGCTGGAGTGGAGCTAATCTACAAGATAAATGGGAAATTGTTCAACCTCCTATCGCCTCCAGTCCAGATCCAAGATCGTTCCAACTTCTGTCATTGCATTACAGTACACGGATGACGCTTGCGTTTGTACACGCTTGGAGGTCGAACTCCAAACCATCGTCGCCACCTTCACCGAAGCGTATGAGTGTCTGGGCCTAACATTAAACATCCGTAAGAGAAAGGTTCCCTACCAACCTGCCCCCTCCACACACTATTGCCTCCCCCCGATTATCAAGATCCATGACAAGACCTTGGACGACGCGGACCACTTTTCATACTTTGGGAGCCTACTGTCAACAAGGACAGACATCAGTGACGAAGTCCAACACCACCTTCAGTGTGCCAGTGCACCCTTTGGTCACCTGAGGAAGTGTGTGTTCGAAGACCAAGATCTGAAACCCGGCACCAAGCTCATGGTCTACAGAGCAGTAGTGATACTCACCCTTCTAAATGCTTTGGAGACATGGACTATGTACAGTGGGCACCTTAAAGCACTGGCGAACTACCACCAACACTGCCTCCGCAAAATCCTGCAAATCCATTGGCAGGATAGGTGCACCAACATCTGTGTTCTCGCTCAGACCAATATCCCCAGCATTGACTACACTCGACCAGCGCCGATGGATGGGCTACATTGGCCACATGCCTGATACGGGACTCCTGAAACAAGCTCTCGACTCTGAGCTCCGACATGGCAAGCGAGTTGCAGGAGAGCAGAGAAAACGCTTCAATGACACCCTCAAATCCTTCTTGAAAAAGTGCAACAGCTCCACCGACACTTGCGAATCCCTGGTCCACGACCACTCAAAGTGGAGGAGAAACATCAGGGAAGGGGCGCGAAACACTAAGTCTCTTTGTCGCGAGTATAATATCAGTGATTTACACCATAGCAAGTTTGGACAATTTCAATGAACAAAAATGGCATTGGGGTCATTTGAGTAAACATTTCTAAAATTGATTGTCCCAAACTTAATAAGAAAGACTTGAATTTATATAGTAGGACGTTCTAAAGCACTTTACAGCCAATGAAGTACTTTTGAAGTGAATTACTGTTGTAATGTAGGAATTATTTTTTATTATTTGTTCCTAGGATGTGGGCATCGCTGTCAAGGCCAGCATTTATTGCCCATTCCTAATTCCCCTTGAGAAGGGGCTGGTGAGTCATCTTAATGAACCGTTGCAGTCCTTGTGGGACTCCCACAGTACTGTTGGGTATTATACGATTATTAGAACTACAGTACGTATTGCTAATAATTAGGACTATTGCTAATCTTCCCCAATTACTGGTAGAGGGACTGGTGTAAGTGCTATGCTTTCCTTCCTCATGGAGCTTTAAATTTACGGAGTGATTATGTGCACAAACATTTTTGTGCAACGGGGACTCTGTCCCTTTTTGCGCATGCACACTTGATACGGTCGCGCATGCATAGTACGATATATGAGGAAGCCGGAAATTAAGCCGAACCACATTGCCGAATTTGGAGCTCGAGTCTGAGCCTACTACTGAGGTTTTTGGGCTATCTATTGAAAATCATTGACTATACTAAAGGAGCCTCCAGGACATTTGCCCAGAATATCGCTGTGATTACTAACTGACTAGTGGGGTGCCGCAGGGATCAGTGCTGGGTTCTCAACTATTTACAATCTATATTAATTACTTGGATGAAGGGACTGAGTGTAATGTAGCCAAGTTTGCTGATGATACAAAGATGGGTGGGAAAGCAAATTGTGAGGAGGACACACAAAATTTGAAAAGGGATATAGACAGGCTAAGTGAATAGGCAAAAATTTGGCAGATGGAGTATGTTGTGGGAAAATGTGAGGTTATCCACTTTGGCAGAAATAATAGAAAAGCAAATTATAATTTAAATTGAGAAAAATTGCAAAGTGCTGCAGTACAGAGAGACCTGGGGGTCCTTGTGCATGAAACACAAAAAGTTAGTATGCAGGTACAGCAAATGATCAGGAAGGCAAATGGAATGTTGGCCTTTATTGCAAGGGGGATAGAGTATAAAAGCAGAGAAGTCCTGCTACAACTGTACAGGGTATTGGTGAGGCCATATCTAGAGTACTGCGTACTGTTTTGGTCTCCGCATTTCAGGAGGGATATACTTGCATTGGAGGCTGTTTAAGAGAAGATTCACTAGGTTGATTCTGGCGATAAGACTTATGAGGATGGGTTGAGTAGGTTGGGCCTATACACATTGGAGTTCAGAAGAATGAAAGGTGATCTTATTGAAACTTACAAGATAATGAGGGGGCTCGACAAGGCGGATGCAGAAAGGATATTTCCACTCATAGGGGAACCTAAAACTAAAGGGACATAGTTTCAGAATAAGGGGCTGCCCATTTAAAACTGAGGTGAGGAGGAATTTCTTAGGGTTGTAAATCTATGGAATTCTCTGCCCCAGAGAGCTGTGGAGGCTGGGGCATTGAATATATTTAAGGCGGAGATAGACAGATTTTTGAGAGATAAGGGAATAAAGGGTTATGGGGAGCAGGCAGGGAAGTGGAGCTGAGTCCATGAGCAGATCAGCCACGATCTTCTTGAATGGCGGAGCAGGCTCTTGCTGCTATTTCTTATGTTCTTATGTTATGTTCTTATTATCTACACAAACATTTTCACAGCCTTTTGAGAGAGAGAGAGAGAGAGAGAAAGTGAGAGAGAGAGGAAATCGGAGGTGAGAGAGTGAAGGTCAAGAACTCAGGATGGAGGGTAGTAAAGAGCACAGTGGGGATGGGGGAAGAACGTCTTCCAGACCTAAGGGGGGGTGGGGGGTGCGGCGGTTGAGAGGGAGAATATGATCCAGGTGGTAAGACAGATCTCGCTCTTCCAACTCCACCCTCTTTATACCCACACCACGTTCCCTCTCGCCTCCCCCTACACCTGGTTGATTTCTCGGAAAGCTGTGTGGCAAGTGACATCATTGGACTGGACGAAATCCAGAAGTCACGACACTGCATTATTTACTGCATGCCCAATCTGTTAACAATCTGTGACCCACACACAATTCCCCATCCACGGCGGCGGCAGGAGGAGGGAAAGTAAGGTCAGGAACTTGTTGGGGGGAGAAGGTCATGAATCCGGGGGCGGGGAGGACAGGAACTTGGGCGGGGGCGTGGGGGAGAGAATGTCAGGAACTTGGAGGGGTGTGGGCAGAGAAAGCCTGAAAATTGGGCTGGGGGGACAGGGGTGCAAGGTCAGGCACTTGGACGGTGAGGGATGGGGGCAGGAACTTGTCCGGGGGGGTGTGAGAGAAGGTCTTAACTCGCGAGAGTGAGTCCTGTCTGTTCCAAGTGAGCTCTGTTCTGTCAGCAGTCAAAATGGCTCAAATTACACTTTGCAAAGTCACTGATTACGTAGGCAGGTCGGCTCTTATTACATGTTCCAGAGAAACTGCTGGGTGTGTCTTATCCTCTAAGAGGACCAATCAGCAATCAGCTCTTGTGATCAAGGGGACCCAATCGGATCTTTAGGAGTTGCAAACTAGCGTGTCCTTAAATTTACCATTTGCTTACAAGGCAACTAATGGTGCTTTGTACCTGATTTTCAGGACTGTTGTGAAAGGGGGATTCACACACATAAAGAACCTACTCATGGAACTACCTCAGGTAGAAATAAATCTGCGCACAAAACAACAAATGCATTTATCTGCCGGGGAGGGGGGTGGGTGGTGTTGGAGGGTACAGATTGTGATGGGCAGATGAAGGAGCAATGCTAGTAGAAGCAAAAGTTTGCTAGTTACTGAAAAATGCTCATTTGCCTCCAACAGTGCAGGAATTTTTTTTGTCAGTTTTTGATAAAAAGGCTTTGTTAAAGCTGTACACAGTACTTTTTGTTGTACAGTTATAGTGGGGTGAAGTTTCGTCGGCGCAGCTCCGACCTGGTCGCCCGTTTTTCGTGTCTAAAAGTGCGCCAGAAAAATACCTCCAGATTCTCCGGCTCCCTGCAGGTCCCTGGGAGCTTGGCGCGGCGCGCACACAGCAGCGGGGGACGGAGCCACAGAGTCGCGCCGATTCTACAAGTGGTGGGGGGCGGGGCTAATTTAAATGAGACAACGTCGTGCCGGCAGTCTTGCACTTGTGGGTTGGAGCGCGCGCACGCGCAGTAGCCCATAAACATTGGCACTCGGCCATTTTTAAAGGGACTTAAAGAAAAGTGTTCATTTGTCTGTTGAACCCATGGAAAGGCTTGGGATTGAATTTTGGTTTTTTTTGGTGTCTGAAGGAGTGCTTTTAGCAGCACTGTTGAAGAAATCACCTGCTGAAATCAGTGAGTGCAGCTTTTTGCCCCTATCCTGTGGCCGAATGGCCTCAGCATCCCTCGCAGCTCAAAGGCTGCTTGCTTGCTGTGTCTTCGACTGCCGTCGAGCCACTGACGCGTCCGTATCCCGTTGTCGAATGGCCTCAGCTTCCCTCGCAACTCGAAGGCTGCTTGCTTGCTGTGTCTTCAGCTGCCGTCGAGCCACTGACGCCGCCCCCTATCCCATGGCCAAAACTGCACGTAGTACTCCAGGTGCGGCCTCACCAATACCTTATACAGTTGCAGCAAGACCTCCCTGCTTTTGTACTCCATCCCTTTCGCAATGAAGGCCAACATTCCATTTGCCTTCCTGATTACCTGCTGCACCTGCAAACTAACCTTTTGGGATTCATGCACAAGGACCCCCAGGTCTCTCTGCACCACAGCATGTTGTAATTTCTCCCCATTTAAATAATATTCCCTTTTACTGTTTTTTTTTCCAAGGTGGATGACCTCACACTTTCCGACATTGTATTCCATCTGGCAAACCTTAGCCCATTCGCTTAACCTATCTAAATCTCCATGCAGCCTCTCTGAGTCCTCTACACAACCCGCTTTCCCACTAATCTTAGTGTCATCTGCAAATTTTGTTGCACTACACTCTGTCCCCTCTTCCAGGTCATCTATGTATATTGTAAACAGTTGTGGTCCCAGCACTGATCCCTGTGGCACACCACTAACCACTGATTTCCCACCGGAAAAGGACCCATTTATCCAGACTCTGCTTTCTGTTCGCCAGCCAATTCTCTATCCATGCTAATACATTTCCTCTGACTCCGCGTACCTTTATCTTCTGCAGTAACCTTTTGTGTGGCACCTTATCGAATGCCTTTTGGAAATCTAAATACACCACATCCATCGGTACACCTCTATCCACCATGCTCGTTATATCCTCAAAGAATTCCAGTAAGTTAGTTAAACATGATTTCCCTTTCATGAATCCATGCTGCATCTGCTTGACTGCACTATTCCTATCCAGATGTCCCGCTATTTCTTCCTTAATAGTTTCAAGCATTTTCCCCACTACAGATGTTGAACTAACCGGCCTATAGTTACCTGCCTTTTGTCTGCCCCCTTTTTTAAACAGAGGCGTTACATTAACTGCTTTCCAATCCGATGTACCTCCCCAGAGTCCAGAGAATTTTGGTAGATTATAACGAATGCATCTGCTATAACTTCCGCCATCTCTTTTAATATCCTGGGATGCATTTCATCAGGACCAGGGAACTTGTCTACCTTCAGTCCCATTAGCCTGTCCAGCACTACCCCCCTAGTGATAATGATTGTCTCAACGTCCTCCCTTCCCACATTCCTGTGGCCTGCAATTTTGGCATGGTTTTTGTGTCTTCCACTGTGAAGACGGAAGCAAAATAATTGTTTACGGTCTCAGCCATTTCCACATTTCCCATTATTAAATCCCCCTTTTCATCTTCTAAGGGACCAACATTTACTTTAGTCACTCTTTTCCGTTTTACATATCTGTAAAAGCTTTTACTATCTGTTTTTATGTTTTGCGCAAGTTTACCTTCGTAATCTATCTTCCCTTTCTTTACTGCTTTTTTAGTCATTCTTTGCTGTTGCTTAAAATTTTCCCAATCCTCTAGTTTCCCACTAACCTTGGCCACCTTATACGCATTGGTCTTTGATTTGATACTTTCCTTTATTTCCTTGGTTATCCACGGCTGGTTATCCCTTCTCTTGCCGCCCTTCTTTTTCACTGGAATATATTTTTGTTGCGCACTATGAAAGAGCTCCTTAAAAGTCCTCCGCTGTTCCTCAATTGTGCCACCGTTTAGTCCTTGTTTCCAGTCTACTTTAGCCAACTCTGCCCTCATCCCACTGTAGTCCCCTTTGTTTAAGCATAGTACGCTCGTTTCTGACACAACTTCCGCATCCTCAATCTGTATTACAAATTCAACCATATTGTGATCACTCATTCCGAGAGGATCTTTTACGAGGAGATCGTTTATTTTTCCTGTCTCGTTACACAGGACCAGATCCAAGATGGCTTGCTCCCTTGTAGGCTCTGTTACATACTGTTCTAAGAAACAATCCCGTATGCATTCTATGAATTCCTCCTCTAGGCTACCCCCTGCGATTTGATTTGACCAATCGATATGTAGGTTAAAATCCCCCATGATTACTGCCGTTCCTTTTTCACATGCCTCCATTATTCCCTTGATTATTGCCCGCCCCACCGTGAAGTTATTATTTGGGAGCCTATAAACTACGCCGACCAGTGACTTTTTCCCCTTACTATCTTTAATCTCCACCCACAATGATTCAACATTTTGTTAATTGGAGCCAATATCATCCCTCACAACTGCCCTGATATCATCCTTTATTAACAGAGCTACCCCACCTCCTTACCCTTCTTGCCTATCTTTCTGAATCGTCAGATACCCCTGTATGTTTAATTCCCAGTCTTGGCCACCTTGCAACCATGTTTCTGTAATGGCCACCAAATCATACCCATTTGTAATGATTTGTGCCGTCAACTCATTTATTTTATTTCGAATGCTGCGTGCATTTAGGTAGAGTGTTTTCATCCTAGTTTTTAAACCATGATTTTTAGTTTTTACCCCTCCTGCAGCCCTTTTATATTCAGTGGCCATAAGTACGTGAGCATTTTATTTGCAGGTCGGAAGTATTTCTCCACGGGAAGCCTCCAACCGCAAATTCAAGGCCAATGTCTTTCTCCAAAGCATTTCAGATGATTATTCCCAAAATATGATATAATTTCCAGCAGCCAATTATATAATCTTTGATCTTTTATTCTGGTTTATAAAATAAAACCATAATCTTTATATTTTTGATGAGATTCATTAATCTCGCTGCTGATTTGTTTCTCTTTCAGAACATAAAGTGATTATCGTTGGGTTGGACAATGCTGGGAAGACGACGATTCTTTACCAGTTGTAAGTATCATGTGTGCCAGAAAGCTTTCTTCCCTTGAAATTGACGAGTTGTCTTTTCGAGTAAAGCAACTCTTATTTAATTTTCAAAATGGATGTATGATATTGGTTATATCAATTTTTTTTTATACATTGGTATGGTGGATAATGATGTTCAGTACCAAATTTCCTTTCCTGTTTTAATGTTCTGAAATCATAATTTTCATAATTAGTTTTTATATCAAAGGGTTCAGTACACAAGTTTGGAATAAAATATTTTTCATACCTATTTGGGGTTATAAGTTTAGGTTAAATAAACTGCAAATCTGACTCCTACACTACGACTTGTTCAAGGAAAAGTAATTCTCCTCTGGGCTGGCCAGTTTTGTAAGCTTTCAGAAAATTAAATATTTTTAAATGTTGCAGTCTTGTCCACCTTTTGTCTCATTACCACGAACCTGTTTTCCCCATTCTGATTTATTTTTTTTACTTTTTTAATTGTGCTTTCCCTTAATTGAATGCATCTTTTCTAAACCTTACTTTAATGACCCAGAATTTCCTGGAGACATGCACCATTGTAGTGATGCATCTACGTTTTGGGGCTCGTTTAATGGGGCAAAAGTCTCGGAATTATGGCATATGTGCCACATCATAAGTTCCTGGGACTTTAGAGCCGCTCCACTGTTTCCTTCACCGAAAGCAGTGGAACAGTTAATTATGGCTCCACCATCCCACCCCATCCTATAAAGTCAATGGTGATCGTGAATTTACTAAATTAACACTACTGTGATTGCTGCCGCCATTTGCACCATTGCAGAATAGCGCTGATGGCTCAGCATGTTTGGTGTAGTCACAGGAATCTTGTATTTGTGAAAAATGTGCAGCTATTTAAAGAGCAAAACTCCTCCCTCCTCCCAGTAAAAATTGCGGTTGGTGGCATAGCTATGGAGTACGCCGCCAACCTGTGAAAAGAATGTAAACTTACCTGATGGGAGACCTCCTTTGCGAACTTGCTCTCTGATGCTGCATACACGAGGGCAGCGTAATGGCCCAGTGTGCCTGGTGCCTGATGCTCCAATCAGTACATCAAAGTGTAAATGTCTACCTCCAATACTAGTAACTTTCTTTATTTTGCATTTCACCCGAAGTATTTTCAGAATAATTATAAGGACTTTGACCATAAATAGTCCCAAAATCACAAACACCATGCGTACACGTAAATTACGTCATTAACATTTGCAAATACTATTCTGGATGATTTCTGAATGTTTGTACAATCTTGGATACCAAAGGTTCTTTGGCCATTACCATTTAAAAATTAAACCTCCATGCTGGAGTACATTAATTTTGAACCAATGCATGTGACCGTTTTTGTTCCAGTGCTAAAAATGCTGAGCGGTTATGAGCAGCTAGGGGCCAAATTAAAAGCAGAACCGCAAAAGTAATAATCTCTGGATTACTACATGAGCCACAAGCAAATTTGCATAGGGTAAATAAGATCAGAGAGTTACACATGTGGTGGGACACTGGCACCAGTACTGGAGTAAGAGGGAGCTGTTCCGTTGGGACGGGCTCCACTTAGACCATGCTGGGACGAGGGTCCTGATGAATCAAATAACTAGGGCTGTAGAGAGGGCTTTAAGCTAATTAGTGTGGGGGAGGGGGGGCGGGGGGGAGGATTCAGCTGAGCGAAAGTTTAAAAAGTCAAAGAATAAGGAGAAGGCAATAGAACAGGATAGCACTGGGGGAAATGAGAACCAGAGCATGCCAGGAAGGGACAGAATGTATAAACATAAAGATAAATCAGAAAGTGGGGTTAAAGCAGGAAAAAATAGTTAAATAAAATAAATTTAAAAGCTCTTTATCTGAATGCGGGTAGCATTCGTAACAAAATAGATGAGTTGATGGCACAAATAGATACAAATGGGTATGATCTAATAGCCATTACAGAGACGTGATTGCAAGGTGACCAGGACTGGGAACAAAATATTCAGGGGTATTTCGGAAGGACAGACAGAAAGGAAAAGGAGGTGGGGTAGCACTGTTAATAAAGGATGAGAGTGCGTTAGTGAGAAACTATATTGGCTCAGAAGATCAAGATGTTGAATCAGTTTGGGTAGAAATAAGGAATAATAAAGGGGGAAAGTCGCTGGTGGGTGTAGTTTATAGGCCCCCTAACAGTAGCTACACAGTTGGATTGAGTATAAATCAAGAAATAATGGAGGCTTGTAAAAAAAAGGAATGGCAATAATCATGGGCGATTTTAACCTTCATATTGATTGGACAAAGCAAATTGGCCAGGGTAGCCTTGAGGAAGTATTCATAGAGTGTATCCAGGATAGTTTACTTGAACAGTATGTTGTGGAACCAATCAAGGAGCAGTCTATCTTAGACCTGGTACTGTGTAATGAGACAGGATTAATAAATGATGATCTAGTAAAGGATCCTCTAGGAATGAGTGACCATAACATGGTTGAATTTCACATTCAGTTGGAGGGTGAGAAAGTTGGATCTCAAACCAGTGTCCTAAGCTTAAATAAAGGAGACTACGAAGGTATGAAGGCAGAGTTGGCTAAAGTGCACTGGGAAAATAGATTAAAGTGTGGGACGGTAGATGAGCAGTGGCAGACATTTATGGAGATATTTCATAACTCGCAACAAAAATATATCCCAATGAGAAGAAACGACTAAGAGAAAGGATAACCATCCGTGGCTAACTAAGGAAATAAGGGATGGTATCAAATTGAAAACGGGCACACAATGTGGCCAAGACAAGTAGGAGACCAGAGGATTGGGAAACTTTTAAAAGCCAGCAAAGAACGACTAAAAAAATGATAGAGGGAAGATAGATTATGAAAGTAAACTAGCAGGAAATATAAAAACAGATAGTAAGAGTTTCTACAGGTACATGAAAAGGAAAAGAGTGGCTAAAGTAAATGTTGGTCCTGTGAGGATGGGACTGGGGAATTAATAATGGAGGAACAGGGAAATGGCAAAGACGTTGAACAAATATTTTTTATCGGTCTTCATGATAGAAGACACTAAAAACATCCCAATAGTGGATAATCAAGGGGCTTTCGGGAGGGATTAATACAATCACTATCACTAAAGAAGTAGTACTCGGTAAAATAATGGGACTAAAGGCGGACAAGTCCCCAGGACCTGATGGCTTACATCCTAGGGTCTTAAAAGATGTGGCTGCAGAGATAGTGGATGCATTGGTTGTAATCTACCAAAATTCCCTGGAGGCCCCAGCAGATTGGAAAACCACAAATGTAATGCACCTATTTTTTTTTTTAAAAAGGAGCAGACAAAAAGCAGGAAACTATAGTCCAGTTAGCCTAACATCTGTCGTTGGGAAAATGCTGGAGTCCATTATTAAAGAATCAGTAGCGGGACATTTGGAAAAGAAATGGCAGACCAATTGAACAAGTACTTTGGTTCGGTATTCACTAAGGAGCTCACAAACAACCTTCCGGATATAAAAGGGGTCAGAGGGTCTAGTAAGAAGGAGGAACTGAAGGAAATCTTTTAGTTGGGAAATTGTGTTGGGGAAATTGATGGGATTGAAGGCTGATAAATCCCCAGGGCTTGATGGACTGCATCCCAGAGTACTTAAGGAGGTGGCCTTGGAAATAGCGGCTGCATTGACAGTCATTTTCCAACATTCCATAGACTCTGGATCAGATCCTATGGAGTGGAGGGTAGCCAATGTAACCCCACTTGTTTAAAAAAAGGAGGGAGAGAAAACAGGGAATTATAGACCGGTCAGCCTGACATCAGTAGTGGGTAAAATGATGGAAATAATTATTAAGGAATATCATAGCAGCGCATTTGGAAAGAGGTGACATGATAGGTCCAAGTCGACATGGATTTGTGAAGGGGAAATCATGCTTGACAAATCTTCTGGAATTTTTGGAGGATGATTCCAGTAGAGTGGACAAGGGAGAACCAGTTGATGTGGTGTATTTGAACTTTCAGAAGGCTTTCGACAAGGTCTCACACAAGAGATTAATATGCAAAGTTAAAGCACATGGGATTGGGGGTAGTGTGCTGATGTGGATTGAGAACTGGTTGGCAGACAGGAAGCAGAGTAGGAGTAAATGGGTACTTTTCAGAATGGCAGGCAGTGACTAGTGGGGTACCGCAAGGTTCTGTGCTGGGGCCCCAGCTGTTTACATTGTACCTTAATGATTTAGACGAGGGGATTAAATGTAGTATTTCCAAATTTACGGATGACACTAAGTTGGGTGGCAGTGTGAGCTGCGAGGAGGATGCTATGATGCTGCAGAGTGACTTGGATAGGTTAGGTGAGTGGGCAAATGCATGGCAGATGAAGTATAATGTGGATAAATGTGAGGTTGTCCACTTTGGTTGTAAAAACAGAGAGACAGACTATTATCTGAATGGTAACAGATTAGGAAAAGGGGATGTGCAACGAGACCTAGGTGTCATGGTACATCAGTCATTGAAGATTGGCATGCAGGTTCAGCAGGCGGTTAAAAAGGCAAATGGCATGTTGGCCTTCATAGCGAGGGGATTTGAGTACAGGGACAGGGATGTGTTACGACAACTGTACAGGGCCTTGGTGAGGCTACACCTGGAGCATTGTGTTCAGTTTTGGTCTCCTAACTTTAGGAAGGATATTCTTGCTATTGAGGGAGTGCAGCGAAGGTTCACCAGACTGATTCCTGGGATGGCGGGACTGACATATCAAGAAAGACTGGATCAACTGGGCTTGTATTCACTGGAGTTCAGAAGAATGAGAGGGGATCTCATAGAAACGTTTTAAGTTCTGACGGGTTTAGACAGGTTAGATGCCGGAAGAATGTTCCCAGTGTTGGGGAAATCCAGAACCAGAGGTCACAGTCTAAGGATAAGGGGTAAGCCATTTAGGACCGAGATGAGGAGAAACTTCTTCACCCAGAGAGTGGTGAACCTGTGGAATTCTCTACCACAGA
Organism: Pristiophorus japonicus; assembly: GCF_044704955.1. Classification (NCBI taxonomy): domain Eukaryota; kingdom Metazoa; phylum Chordata; class Chondrichthyes; family Pristiophoridae; genus Pristiophorus; species Pristiophorus japonicus. The sequence goes on from NC_091979.1 coordinate 42,336,830, forward strand.
AAGTTGTTGAGGCCAATTCACTAAATATATTCAAAAAGGAATTAGATGTAGTCGTTACTACTAGGGGGATCAAGGGGTATGGTGAGAAAGCAGGAATGGGGTACTGAAGTTGCATGTTCAGCCATGAACTCATTGAATGGCGGTGCAGGCTCGAAGAGTCGAATGGCCTACTCCTGCACCTATTTTCTATGTTTCTATAATTCAATCAAACCGAGTTAGCTTGGTTTTATGAAAGGGAAATCATGTTCATTCTCTGGTTGGCAACCTGTAACTAGAGGGGTGCCGCAGGGATCAGTGTTGGGACGCCAACTATTTGCAATCTATATTAACGACTTGGAAGAAGGGACTGAGTGCAACGTAGCCAAGTTTGCTGACGATACAAAGATGGGAGGAAAAGTAATGTGTGAGGAGGACACACAAATTCTGCAAAAGGACATAGACAGGCTAAGTGAGTGGGCAAATATTTGGCAGATGGAGTATAACGTTGGAAAGTGTGAGGTCATGCATTTTGGAAAAAAAAAATCAAAGAGCAAGTTATTATTTAAATGGAGAAAGATTGCAAAGTGCTGCAGTACAGTGGGAACTGGGGGTACTTGTGCATGAAACACAAAAGGATAGTATGCAGGTACAGCAAGTGATCAGGAAGGCCAATGGAATCTTGGCCTTTATTGCAAAGGGGATGGAATATAAAAGCAGGGAAGTCTTGCTACAGCTATACAGGGTATTGGTGAGGCCACACCTGGAATACTGTGTGCAGTTTTGGTTTCCATATTTACGAAAGGATATATTTGCTTTGGAGGCAGTTCAGAGAAGGTTCACTAGGTTAATTCTGGAGATGAGGAGGTTGACTTATGAGGAAAGGTGGAATAGGTTGGGCCTCTATTCATTGGAATTCAGAAGAATGAGAGGTGATCTTATCGAAACGTATAAGATTATGAGGGGGCTTGACATGGTGGATGCAGAGAGGATGTTTCCAATGATGGGGGAGACTAGAACTAGAGGGCATGATCTTAGAATAAGGGGTCGCCCATTTAAAACTGAGATGAGGAGTTATTTCTTCTCTGAGGGATGTAAATCTGTGGAATTTGCTGCCTTAGAGCTGTGGAAGCTGGGGCATTGAATAAATTTAAGACAGAAATACATAGTTTCTTAAACGATAAGAGGTTATGGGAAGCAGGTGGGAAGTGGAGCTGAGTCCATAATGAGATCAGCCATGATCTAATTGAATGGTGGAACAGGCTCACGGGGCCGTATGGCCTACTCCTGTTCCTATTTCTTATGTTCTTATGTTCTTATGTTTGACACATTTGCTGGAGTTCTTTGAGGATGTAACGAGCAGGGTGCCTAAGGGGGAACCAGTGGATGTGGTGTATTTAGATTTCTAGAAGGCATTTGATAAAGTGCCACATATCCCGACTTCCTGTTTTCTGTTACTTAGCCTATCCTCTATCCATTCTAATATATTAACCCCAACCCCGTGAACTTTTATCTTGTCCTCTACTCATTGGAATTCAGAAGAATGAGAGGTGATCTTATCGAAACCTATAAGATTATGAGGGGGCTTGACAAGGTGGATGCAGAGAGGATGTTTCCAATGATGGGGGAGACTAGAATTAGAGGGCATGATAAATGGGTCATTTTCTGATTGGCAAACAGTAACTAATGGAGTGCCGCACGAATCGGTGTTGTGGCCTCTACTATTTACAATCTATATTAATGACTTGGATAAAGGGACCGAGTGTAATGTAGCCAAGTTTGCTGATGATACAAAGATGGGTGGGAAAACAAATTGTGAGGAGGACACAAAAAATCTGCAAAGGGATATAGACAGGCTAAGTGAGTGGGCAAAAATTTGGCAGATGGTGTATTATGCGGGAAAATGTGAGGTTATCCACTTTGGCAGAAAAAATAGAAAAGCAAATTATAATTTAAATGGAGAAAAATTGCAAAGTGCTGCAGTACAGAGGGACCTGGGGGTCCTTGTGCATGAAACACAAAAAGTGAGTATGCCGGTACAGCAAGTGATCAGGAAGGCAAATGGAATGTTGGCCTTTATTGCAAGGGGGATAGAGTATAAAAGCAGGGAAGTCCTGCTACAACTGTACAGGGTATTGGTGAGGCCACAACTAGAGTACTGCGTACAGTTTTGGTCTCCGTATTTAAGGAAAGATATACTTGCATTGGAGGCTATTGAGAGAAGATTCACTAGGTTGATTCTGGAGCTGAAGGGGTTGACTTACGAAGATAGGCTGAGTAGGTTCCGCTTATACTCATTGGAGTCCAGAAGAATGAGAGATGATCATATCGAACCATATAAGATAATGAGGGGGCTCAACATGGTGGATGCAGAGAGGATATTTCCACTGATAGGGGAAGCTAAAACTAGGGGACATAGTCTCAGAATAAGGGGCCACCCATTTAAAACTGAGATGAGGAATTTCTTCTCAGAGGGTTGTAAATCTATGTAATTCTCTGCCCCAGAGAGCTGTGGAGGCTGGATCATTGAATATATTTAAGGCGGAGATAGACAGATTTTTGAGCGATAAGGGAGTAAAGGGTTATGCGGAGCGGGTAGGGAAGTGGAGCTGAGTCCATGATCAGATCAGCCATGATCTTATTAAATGGCGGAGCAGGCTCGAGGGGCCAAATGGCCTACTCCTGCTCCTATTCCTTATGTTCTTATTGTCTTGTATTCCAATACGTCCATTCATGGGGAAAACACCATGCGAGCATTAACAGTTGCTTATGTTTACTTTACCATTTATTCCTATCTTCCTGGACCAGTTCAATTAACGGAAATTCATGTTCCCCATTCACAGATTTATTATTTCCTTTAGGCCACAACTGATGACAATGCATTGAGTAATGTGGGCGCATTGTAGCAATCTGTTGTGTGTGTTTCCTATGTCGGAAAGCACAGATTACAGCTCCAGACATTTTTCATAAATATTTTGTGAAATGCACTGCATCACATGAAGTATAAAACTTGGCTTGAAGTCGTAGTGCAAACAAAAAAATGAGCTATCCGGAACCTGCATATATATATATAAATATGTATTTGTCTGCTATTGTTTATGCTTATATGGACTATAAGTGGAATAAGTTCAATGCAATGTCTCTTTAATCGCATTTGTATTGTAAAAGCTGAAAACCAAATGTGCATTACACATTTAGCTTGCACAATGCTCAGGCTGCTGTGTAGTACCCTGCAGATGCACTGTAGATTTTGGTTCTCCATTTTGAATAAAGACACGTTGAATGCAAACTAATCAAGCAGTTGTATTTTTTTAGCTCCCATGGTGCCAGCTTCATTTATTAATAACAAGGAGACCCTCTTTTCTCTAAAATAGACACGAATCCCTGACACCAAAGTGCAGCTGTTGGGGAATGCTGGTCTCCCTATCACTGCACATACAAACCAATAGCTGTGCCACTATGCCTGCTGCAGCATATTCTAATCCATTCTCCAGCAAATTTGGGTGCAAATTCTCCACGAGAGGATCCGGGTGCACAATCGTCCAACTAATGCACTTTGTTGCCGATATCACCATTACATGAAATTCTGGGCCATTATCTTCTAAACTCGTGTCTTATTTCCTCTTCTCCCTTGCTTGTCTTGAATCAACATAAAGACCTAGGGTTTGCGTTGATTTTATCAGCAAAATCCGTCTGAAATCGTCCAAACCATTATAAAAGATTGCGGAATTTTAAACACAAGTTACATCAAGTGTAAATTGAATTTCCACGATCCTTAACGCTGGTTGAATAAACATTGAGCTGGACTCTGGCCCCGCCCACAAAACTGACTACATCCCCAGATGGAAATAATGAGCATGGCAAGTTTCCGCCGATTGCGGCCGTTCGAGGAGGCTCTTCAAATTGAGCTTGTTTTTTTAGGCACGCAGGCACTAGTGGGCACATTTATAAAGTTTTTACATATTTTAAAAATGTTTTAATTTACCAAGGAACTGACTAGTATACACCAATAGAACTAGTAAATGGCTCAGTTTAGTTTAAAATCGGGTTGCTCACCGGTGGACTTGACTCATTAAAAATGCTTATTTTTTCTGATAAACCCATTTTCAGCTGTATTAATAAAACTGTAGCAAAAAGGAAAATAATGCCTGATTGCATTGGTTTATGAAAGAGTCCTGGTTTGTGATTATGCAAATTAGTTTGAGCGGAAACTTGACCACGATTTCACTTTGTAAAAGCAGCGCAATTTGCGCCCAAAGCAGAAAATCTACCCCAAAGGGTTTCAAATGACTAAAAACTGATTACAAAGTGAAGATACGAATGTTTGTCATAAATGTTCCCAGATCAATCTGGAATGTGTGAATATCAAAAACAAATGAACATACTCAATATAGAAGAAAGGCTAATGATGTAATTATAGCAGCAATACACAGCTTCCCTGGTGGTGGATTACAAGTTTAATTTCTCTTATTTTGCTGGGTTCCTGCTAAACATTTTGGGAGGTGCTTCTGATTTCCTTTTGGAATAGGGTAGGGGGAGAGGAAGGAAGGCAAGAAAGCAAGAAAATTAGGTGGTGTTTTTACCTCGACTACTCACTTAATTCTTTACCCAGAGGGCTGTGGAAGCTCAGTGATTGAGCCTATTCAAGACAGAGATCGATATATTTTTGGATATTAAGGGAATCAAGGGATAGGGGGACAGTGCAGGCAAGTGGAGTTTAAGTAGAAGATCAGCCATGATCTCAATGGGGGAGCAGGCTCGAGGGGCCAAATGGCCTACTCCTGCTCCTATTTCTTATGTTCTTCGAGAGCAGACTGGCCAGTCTGCCCTCCAAGCAGCAAGCGATGTATGCCCCAGGAGGAAAAGATTGTTAAAAAGAGGTTGCAGGAGTGGGGTGGGGGAGGCGGCGAGAAAGAGAAACAGGGTCACGGATCCTTTATTTATTTAAAACAAAAATCCTATTGCATTTATAGAATCAATGTGTTGCACCAATATTGTTTACTTAGCTGAATAGAATCCACTGTGCTTGCAGTGTAGGTGGAGTAGTTAGATTGTATTACATGATCTTTGGCAGCCTCTCCATCGTTCCATGACGTTTGAATACTATTGCCAGCATTCTCAGTGACATGGATATCGTATTCTTTGCTCGAATGGGATACTTAACCTGGTACTCGCCTTGCCTGATATTATTTCACAAGCTTGAGAGTGCTTTGTAGTAGTAGTAGTAGTCGTCTTTCTGTAGAGTTGGTGCTTAAAGAATTTTGTATGATTTAGGATTGTGGGAAATATTTTTCTATCCGTAAGAAAAACAGAAAATGCTGGAAGCTCTCAGCGGGTCAGACAGCATCTGTGGAGAGAGAAACAGAGATAATGTCTCCGGTCGATGAGCTTTTGTCAGAACTGCTTGGTTTACTTCCATTCGCCAGTTTCTTTCGTCCTTACTTTCCCATCACACTTTAGGTTCCACCCCACTCATAATGCACAACACCAAACCAATTGGAAATGTAAACGGACTGTTGCTTAGGCTGTTCCTTACCTGTGTATGAACAGTCATTGTTTTAACTGCATTCACTGCAATGCTTCTCCACATGCTATGTTGGCCCTGTTCCCGCCCCCTCCCCCAACCCCAGCAGACTGAGATTCACAGTTATGATGTAATGTCGTACCTGACCATCTGCATGATGGTGTGTTGGTGCAACAAGTGACTAAAATAGTTCCTTTGAACTCTTGGAGTTGTGTTAAACCATTTTAGTTCTGAAGCTATGCCCATTTTTCATCTCTGAAACAGTGTCATATAATGGAATTTGAAAACTCCGCCTGCACAATATTTTCATGCCTTTACCTTCACTATATAGGTTAGTATAAAATAAAGCAAACCGTACAGTAGGGTAAACAATGATAGTTCTCCCTGAAATACTTTGCATAACCAATAAACCCAAAAGTTCATATTCAGATTGCTCGTTGAGAGGGTATGGGCGATGTGGACTGGTTGGGACGAATAGCCTACTTCTGCATCCCAGCTTCTAAATTTATTCAGATTTTCTTGATTTATGCACAAAATGTGCTGTGAGTTGATGCTTCTCTTTGAGTTGGAAGCTTTCTGAAACTTAGCAGTACAATAAAATTGGGAGTGTAATCTACTGACATGATGGGCTGGAATTTGCGGTGGGTAATAACTGCAAACTAACAACGTTTGCCACTATTACCCCTTTTTAAACAGTCCACAAATGTTGCGCATGCGCATCTGAATAATGTGATTGGTAGCTTAGATGGTTTGTTGACGTCACAGCAGATCGCGTTAGGGATTCCCCACTACACTGCACTGAAATCACTTGCGGGCGAAAACGGCAAACTTCTCGCCACGGATCGCGTGCTATAAAGGGAGATTTGTGTACATCTAACTCTCTATTTTCTTTGTTTTTATGCCTTAAAACCACTGGAAGCAATCTTGGAGTTGGCATTTTTATGTAAATATCAAGTGCCACCCACAGCCCATCATTTCCATTTCTAATATTAGTTGAGTGGGGCTTAAGATGTTGCATCAGGAGTCAGTTCTGCGCATCGTCCCTTTTCCTTGGCTGTCTTTAGTAATTTTGAAGTATATAAAAGTCACAAGGAATGACACACCAGTAAGTGTACGGGCATCTCTTGACAGCATTTCGTCTTATGATTCAGTTGAACATTCTTCTCCTTTAAGTTTTGTTGTTCTTAGAATATTCCATCAAGTTTTATTTTCATTCTGTTGGGGGAATGTAACATGAGGACATAAGAAATAGGAGCAGCCCACACAAATACTCTTGGGGAAACTCTCAAAAGATAATTGAGTCTTTTCCTGAGATTAAAAATGCAGTTTTAAGTTATCAGTATTTTTTTTTCTTAAAGCACAATTGTACATCAGTATGATTTTATCCTCCGAAGTTGCTGAAAGTAAAAAGTTATTGAAGTGCTTAATTTCTAAACCAATATGTTTTCCCTGTAGATGTAACTTGTACTGAGTTGAAGAATTTCAGTTGCATTACTGCTAAATATCAAAAGTTTTTTTTTCTTGTATTCTGCACTAGCATTCTAGAAAGATAAAAGGTACCAACTGCATTAATTATAAAACCAGTCTGGTTGCACACAGCAAATTGGTAACAAATGTGTGGGATTCAAAAAAAAAAATCTGAATTCTGATAGATGCTAAATTGAGTGAGGGTTGGCATACACTTTTTTCTGGATGTCACTCCTGCTATTGAAATCCGTATCAGTGACGCTGAAATGCAATTTTCCTTTTCACAGTCCCAGTCCAGACTGACTGAAAGTTATAGCTCTCTGGTCTAAGTGTTGTAAATTAATTAATGTGGATGCAAAAACTCCAAACAAAATGGATCATTATTTGGCCACTAGGTGCAGCAGCCATAATAACTAACATTTATATTGTGCATCATCATCATCATGGGCAGTCGCTCGAATCGAGGATGACTTGCTTCAACGTCAAGAAGTTCACGGGTGTTTCAATGAAGGACCTAAAAATCCAGGTCCCGAACTAAATCTTGAAGGGTGGAAGATGCCTGTGCGTGGAATTTTTTAACTGTGATGGCCGTTGCACACCAGCCACCACACTGGCTTGACTGGCTTGGTCCAGTAGCAAGGATTAACCAAGACGACTGGAGACTAGCTCTGCTGCACAGACCTAGTGCACACACACACATGTTGTTCATTAACATGATGAAATGTTCCTAGATGCTTCACGGTGAATGGAGTGAGCAGTAGTTAGAATAATTGGAAGAGGTGACTGAATTCATGACTAAAAGCAGCTTTGAGGAAATGTTTAAAGGTGGGAAGGGAAGTTGATGTGAAGGGAGAGGTTTAGGGAGAGAGTTCCAGAGGGTATAACCTGGCTTGCTGAAAGCTCTGCAATGAAGATAGAAACAGACTGTGATTGAGTAGTCTAGAACAAGGAGGCATAGATATAAGATTAAATGTATGTGATTTAGGACGGAGAACACGGAAAACTTAAAAAAAATATATAGTAGATTATGCGACTGTGGAATACACTACTGGAGTTAGTGATTGAAACAGAGACCATGTGAACATTGAAGAATAAGTTCAAAAGGTGGTTGAAGGAAGAAGGATCAAGGAATACGGGGACACTGTAGGCAATGCGATTAAGGACTATTACTCGTGTTGAGGATGAACAGCAACACTGACTGGTTGGATGAGCGGCCTACTGCCGGGTTGTAATTTCTGTGTAATTCTACGTAACTCAACTGGTCACTTTTTCCAGACACGTTTTTCTATTTCATCCCATCTGTTTCTTATGGCCAAGCCAGTTGTCCGTCCAGGTTGCTCATTTGGAATGAATTCCAAGAAGTTTAATCTTTACAGGTTGGCATATTGAACCTTATCAGATGCCTTCTTAAAATCCAACTAAATTATATCCACTGAATAGCCCTCAATTGCTAGTTAAGTTACATCAAGTTCATCAGACTGTGAACCATAACTTATTGTTCAACATGGATGAAAATTTAGTATAAAAGTGAGGTGCTGGTATGAGTCGTCATCATCATAGGCAGTCCCTTGAAATCGAGGAAGACTTGCTTCCACTCTAAAAGTGAGTTCTCGGGTGACTCGACAGTCCAAACGGGAATTACAGTCTCTGTCACAAGTGGGACAGACAGTCGTTGAAAGAAAGGGTGGATGGGGAGTCTGGTTTGCCGCACGCTCCTTCCGCTGTCTGCGCTTGGTTTCTGCATGCTCTCGGCGACGAGACTCGAAGTGCTCAGCGCCCTCCTGGATGCTCTTCCTCCACTTTAGGGTAGCCTTGGGCCAGGGATTCCCAGGTGCCGGTGGGGGTGTTGCACTTTATCAAGGAAGCTTTGAGGGTGTCCTTGAAACATTTCCTCTGCCCACCTGGAGCTCGCTTGCCATGTTGGAGTTCTAAGTAGAGCGCTTGCTTTGGGAGTCTCATGTCGGGCAATGTGGTCCGCCCAACGGAGCTGGTCGAGTGTGGTCAGTGCTTCGATGCTGAGAATGTTGGCCTGATCGAGAACACTGATGTTGGTGCGTCTATCCTCCCAGTGAATTTGCAGGATCTTGTGGAGGCATCGCTGGTGGTATTTCTCCAGCACTTTGAGGTGTCTACTGTATATGGTCCATGTCTCTGAGCCATATAGGTATGACTATGGTATGCGTAACCAATAACTAGCTGCAAGCTATTTTACCAATATAACAAATAGTTGATTTCTTAACCTTGCAAATCATTTTAAACAGAAAAACTCAATGTAGACTATCTTTGCCCACACACTCTCTGGCTTCAGTATTCTGGCTGCTTTCCCCAAATCCTCCAAAGATCTAGAGCCTTGCATCATAGATGGTTAGAGACAAAAACTGTTTATTTACAGAAGTATTCTGAGAAAGTGGGGATCACTGATATGCTTGGGTTCAAACCCAAACTACGGTAGCAGTTACTTCTTGTTTTGTAACAGCTTAAAAATGTGAAGAATGGAATTGTCCCAATAGACAGTTGCAAATTGACCTATAAAAATGTCATGTGAAAGTGGAAGCCTTGGAAACTGAATACAGTAATAATGTTGAACAGTAAACTCTGCAGAAGAACATAGCTAATATAAATGAGAACTTGCCCAGAATCAACAAACTCATTCTCATTAATAAGGCTGTGGTATAATCTGCTTAAATATGTACCAGCTCTATTGGTAGTGGCAAGCACAGCCGATCCACAAGAAGGTATTGCTGCTAGAGACCGTACTCTTGGTCCTCAGAGTAAATGCTGAGCTGTGTTCTTAAAAGGTTGTTGGTGTCATGAGAACATTTATACAGTTGTCAACTTTATGCAGTGTTACAGGTTAAAAGTGGTGATCTCACTTAATTCTTTTCAACATTCTCTTATTAGATAGTCTGGGACTCTGAGAAATATTTTCAAATGTTTGTGGTTGTATTTCTACCATTCCAGCTCCATGAATGAAGTTGTACACACATCACCTACAATTGGCAGTAATGTCGAAGAGATCGTGGTGAATAACACACATTTCCTAATGTGGGATATTGGAGGTCAGGAGTCATTGCGTTCATCATGGAACACCTACTATACCAACACGGAGGTAAAAATTTAACTTGAAGCTCTACATAAAATATCAATGGGGAACAGGCATGATGGTCTGGATGTCCTCCTTCTGTTATAAGTTCTATGAGCTAGAATTTCCATTGGCTTACCGCCTGGTTTCTGGGCGATATTGGCCATTGTGGGCGATAACCAGGTGAGCGAAAAATTTCCCACCTGAGTTACGCCGGCGGTTTCGAGGTACTGCCGGGGAGAGGTCCGCCGGCGTGCACTGTCCTCAGATCGCCCTGCTGCGATATTTGGCTCAGCGGTGACCCATAGGTAAGTATGAAAAAAAAAACACTCCCGAGAATCAGCGGAGCTGAGCGGTAGGTGAGTAGCTCTGCAAGAAAAAGGTTAGTAATTGTTTTTTTACTCTTTATTTTAAAATTCTGTTGTGGTGATTTAGGTTAAGAGTCTGGAGAATATTTTAATTTTTTTTATGTTCTGTTTTTTGAAAAAATATTTTGTTTTTCTATTCCTAGACCCAACCCACAACTTTGGGGTACATTTTTAGTGATTTTTAAAATTTATCGCCCATTTTCTTTAGGAACCGCCCAATTGACCCTAAATTCCACTTTTCCGCTGAGAATCTGGGTGCAACAACCATTGTGTTACTCATAACGGGCTGAATTTTGAGGCCTTACAGCACCAGGGACTGATGTTCAGTGGGCAGCTGAATAGAAAACAGCAGGTGTATTGTCTCTGTTAATGTCAAGAGATGGAAAAGCACAGGCAAAGCACGCGTAATTTTCCCATATTCTGCCCGTTGTGTGGGAGGCTCAGTGTTTCTAAAGATAATCCAATTTTCTTTCGTACTTTTCAATTCTAACAATGTACTCCAGGCCAGTTTCCTTAACTTATCCCCCTCAAAATGTGCCTTTCTAAAATTAAATATTTTATATTGTAATCATCTCTTTTTCTGTAATGACTCTAACCTTAAACTCCACTGTATTGTTACTATTGCCAAAGTGTTTCAATTTTGACCTGCTCTACCATTTTCTGTCATCATTGAATATTGCTTACCTGTTTGTGGATTCGTCGATTATTATTCAGTGCAATAATCCAAAATTGGGTTTGGAATCCTGTTTCTATTTTGTTATAGATTTCCAAATCTATTCCTGGTTAATTTATTTAACCCATAACAACTGAGTCTGATCCGATACATGCTTCCTGTGTTTGGCTATAAAGTTCTCTGTCTGTCTAATTCCTCCTCCTGGGCTGGTGGTCTATGATTGATGCACATAACCACATTCCTTCTCCCTTAAACCTATCCACAAGGTTTCAACTTTATCTGCACCCGGATCCCATACAGATCTATATCCATTATAATCAACTTCTCTTTCACACAAAAGACGGCACCTGCTCCTGCACACCTTTTTCTGTATCCCTGTAAGTTTATCCAATCTGTCATTATTGAACCAGATCTCTGCATTGCCATAGATTCCCTCTCCAGCACAGACCTCAAGATTTTCTGCTTTATTCCCAAGACTCCTATAATTCTTACATGGAGCTCAAGACAGCCATTTCCTGGTCTAATGTTCATTTTATCATTTCTACATGTGGTCATATCAGTATACTCCAAACATTTACCTGCTATATCAGTGCTGTCACCTACCATCTCTGCTCTAAACCATTAACATCAACTTTCTGTATCTACCTCCATCAGCCTATTTTCCCTTTCTATTTCTGTTCACTTTAACCCTTCCCTTCCTTATTAGCTTAAATTCTCCCCCATAGCTTTTGTTCAGCCCTCCTAATGTTTCCTTCTTTGCTTCAGCATTTCTTTTTCCCCGTGCACTTCTGTGATGAAGGCCTTGGGATGGCTTATTTACCCTTTCTGGAAAGCCATCAGTACCAGTCTAATTCAGATGAAGACCATCCTATCTCGCGAGCTTCCTTCTGCCCCAGAATTTGTCCCAATGCCCCAGAAATCGTAAACCTTCGATATTACAGTATCTTTCTAGCCATGTATTGACATGTCTAATCTACTTCTTACCCAAGCATGTGATACAGGGACTCGGAAAGTCTTGCATTTCAGTTTGTTTTAATCCTAACTCCATAATGTCCAAGACCTTTGTCCTACTTTATCCTAAATCATTGGTGGGTATTTTAACTCCCAGGCGGGAAAGCAGCCTAACATGCAACTGGTGGGAGGTCCAGACGATTTTAACAACCCACTGACTTCCTGGTTAAGATGGCGCCACAGAGAAGCAATAGGATATCACACCCTGACAATAGTGCACTGCCAATTACATCTGCTAGTAGTGTTGATTGTTCACTCTTCCTATGGTAATATGAGACACACAAACCTCAATGTTCATGCCTCACCTTATCGGTTTTGGGCGGGTTAGTCCACAAACTTCACATCTGATTTGGGTGACTTCGCATCCGATTTGGGCGTCAATGAAAAATCTTGCCCACTGTGTCTTAGTCAGCTTCTTGTAACACAAGAAGTCTCTGGTTAGCACAGCCTTGTATACCTACAAGAATCTGCCATAAGCTGGGTTCTACTATTGGTTGTACAGGTATAACTAGCTGTAATTATATTGCATAGCAAATTCAGTACTTCTGTTTTTAGCTCTTAATGAATGTGTTTCAGTTTGTGATCGTGGTTGTGGACAGTATGGACAGGGAGAGGATAGCTATAACCAGAGATGAACTCTACAAAATGTTGGCACATGAGGTAAGCATTGCTTTTGACTGTCTGTTTAGATTATCCTCATATTTTCTGTTGCTTGACCTGAATTGTAGTTTGCTTGGAAATTACAAATAATTAAATTGGTATGGTGAATTAGACATTACTGCCTTATCATATAGAAATGATTTGCTCTTGTACAAAGATTGTATGCATAATGGATTTTTTTTTTAGGGTTGCTTTTTTTATGTATCTATGGTGTAAACTTCATGCTGAAAATTGTCAATACATATTTGAAAATGTTTTAATGCTAGCAATGTAAATGGACATTTTTTTTAATTAAAGGAATGCAAATTCTTAGTAATTAAATGTATTTTACATCATTTGGTTTTCAAGTAATTACTTAGTGTTGGATTGGTTTTATTCCACTTCCCTACCCGCTCCCCATAACCCTTTACTCCCTTATCGCTCAAAAATCTGTCTATCTCCGCCTTAAATATATTCAATGACCCAGCCTCCACAGCTCTCTCGGGCAGAGAATTACATAGATTTACAACCCTCTGAGAAGAAATTCCTCATCTCAATTTTAAATGTGTGGCCCCTTATTCTGAGACTATGTCCCCTAGTTTTAGTTTCACCCATGAGTGGAAATATCCTCTCTGCATCCATCTTGACGAGCCCCCTCATTACCTTATAAGTTTCAATCAGACCACCTCTCATTCATCTGAACTTCAATGAGTATAGGCCCAACCAACTCAACTTATCTTCATAAGTCAACCCCTTCAACTCCGAAATCAACCTAGTGAACCTTCTCTGAACTGCCTCCAATGCAAGTAAATCCTTCCTTGAATAAGGAGACCAAAACTGTACGCCATACTCCAGGTGTGGCCTCACCAATACCCTGTACAGTTGTAGCTTTTATACTCCATCTCCCTTGCAAAATACTCCTTTGCCTTTCATAGAAACATAGAAATTTACAGAACAGAAGGAGGCCATTTCGGCCCATCGTGTCTGCGCCGGCTGATAAAGAGTAGCATGGCCCTTGGTCAGCAGCCCGAAAGTTTACATATAAACCTATGAACAATGACGGAAAGGCAAAGAGCACCCAGCCCAACCAGACAGTCGTTCACAATTGCGACACCTCTTATATTGAAACATTCTACACTCCATCCCATGTGATCTCCTGGGAGAGGCAAAAAACAGATAAAAACCCAGGCCAATTTAGGGAGAAAGAATCTGGGAAAATTCCTCTCCGACCTATCCAGGTGATTGAAACTAGTCCAGGAGATCACCCTGGCCGTATTCTATTCCCTGCAGTACTTAGCATTATATCTGCGCCGTCCAACAAAAAATCATCCAGTCAAATCCCAATTACCAGCTCGAGGTCCGTAATCCTGCAGGTGACTGTAATTTAAGTGCCCATCCACCATCTCTTAAAAGTAGAGAGAGTTTCTGCATCCACCACTCTTCCAGGCAGCGAGTTCCAGATCCCCATAACCCTCTGTGTAAAGAAGCCCTTCCTCAAATCCCCTCTAAACTTTCCACCAGCCACCTTAAAACTATGCCCCCTCGTAATAGACCTCACCACCAATGGAAATAGGCCCTTACTATCCACTATGTCCGGGCCCCTCAATATTTTGTACACCTCGATGAGGTCTCCTTTCAACCTCCTCTGTTCCAATGAGAACAAACCCAGCCGATCCAATCTATCTTCATTACTAAGATTCTCCATTCCAGGCAGCATCCTAGTAAATCTCTTCTGCACCCTCTCTAGTGCAATCATGTCCTTCCTATGATACGGCAACCAGAACGGCACTCAGTACTCCAGCTGTGGCCGAACCAAAGTATTATACAATTTAAGCATAACCTCCCTGCTCTTATATTCTATGCCTCGGCCAATAAAGGCAAGCATTCCGTATGCCGCCTTAACCACCTTATCCACCTGACCTGATTTCTAACTACTTGCTGTACCTGCATACTAACTTTTTGTGTATCATGCACAAGGACCCTCAGGTCCCTCTGGACTGTCGCATTTTGCAATTTTTCTCCATTTAAATAATTTGTTCTATTTTTTTCTGCCAAAGTGAATAACCTCACACTTTCCCACATTATACTCCATCTACCAAAGTTTTGGCCACTCACTTACCCTATGTCTCTTTGCAGATTTTTTGTGTCCACCGTTTTGAGTACTGTTGAGGGGCATGACTCATCAGGGGAGGGCAGCAGCAGCCAAGTTCATGGCACCGTGGCTGGCTCTGCTGCACAGGAGGGCAGAAAAAAGAGTGGGAGAGCGATAGTGATAGGGGATTCAATTGTGAAGGATAGGCGTTTCTGCGACCGCAACGGAGACTCCAGGATGGTATGTTGCCTCACTGGTGCAAGGGTCAAGGATGTCTCGAAGCGGGTGCAGGACATTCTGAAAAGTAAGGGTGAACAGCCAGTTGTCGTGGTGCACATTGGTACCAACGATATAGGTTTTAAAAAAAAGGGTTGAGGTCCTACGAGACGAATTAAGGAGCTAGGAGCTAAATTAAAACGTAGGACCTCAAAAGTAGTAATCTCGGGATTGCTACGAGTGCCATGTGCTAGTCAGAGTAGGAATCGTAGGATAGCTCAGATGAATACGTGGCTTGAGCAGTGGTGCAGCAGGGAGGGATTCAAATTCCTGGGGCATTGGAACCGGTTCTGGGGGAGGTGGGACCAGTACAAACCGGACGGTCTGCACCTGGGCAGGACCGGAACCAATGTCCTAGGGGGAGTGTTTGCTAGTGCTGTTGGGGAGGAGTTAAACTAATATGGCAGGGGGATGGGAACTAATGCAGGGAGACAGAGGGAAACAAAAAGGAGACAAAAGCAAAAGACAGAAAGGAGATGAGTAAAAGTGGAGGGCAGAGAAATCCAAGGCAAAAAACAAAAAGGGCCACTTTACAGCAAAATTCTAAAGGGTCAAAGTGTGTTAAAAAGGCAAACATGAAAGCTCGGTGCCTCAATGCAAGGAGTATTCGGAACACAGGAGAGGGCTCTGATCTAGTTAGAATGGGTGAGAGCTCAGATGAACAGGATCCCAAGAAAGAATGCAAAAGGCAGGAGGCAACAGAGCAGAGTAGTACTGGGGTAAGTGTAAACCACAAGGTGATAGGAAGGGACAATATGTATGAATATAAAGGGGCTGCAGGAGGGGTCAAAACTAAAAATCATGGTTTAAAAACTAGTATTAAAACACTCTACCTAAATGCACGTAGCATTCGAAATAAAGTAAATGAATTGACGGCACAAATCATTACAAATGGGTGTGATTTGGTGCCATTACAGAAACGTGGTTGCAGGGTGGCCAGGACTGGGAATTAAACATACAGGGGTATCTGACAATTCGGAAAGATAGACAAGAAGGGAAAGGAGGTGGGGTAGCTCTGTTAATAAAGGAAGATATCAGGGCAGTTGTGAGACGATATTGGCTCTAATGAACAAAATATTGAATCATTGTCGGTGGAGATTAGAGATAGTAAGGGGAAAAAGTCACTGTTGGGCGTAGTTTATAGGCCCCCAAATAATAACTTCACGGTGGGACGGGCAATAATCAAGGGAATAATGGAGACATGTGAAAATGGAGGCATGTGAAAAAGGAACGGCAGGAATCATGGGGGATTTTAACCTACATATCGATTGGACAAATCAAATCGCACTGGGTAGCCTGGAGGAGGAATTCATAGAATGCATACGGGATTGTTTCTTAGAACAGTATGTTACAGAATCTACAAGGGAGCAAGCAATCTTAGATCTGGTCCTGTGTAATGCGACAGGAAAAATAAACGATCTCCTAGTAAAAGATCCTCTCGGAATGAGTGATCACAGTATGGTTGAATTTGTAATACAGATTGAGGGTGAGGAAGTAGTGTCTCAAACGAGCGTACTATGCTTAAACAAAGGGGACTACAGTGGGATGAGGGCAGAGATGGCTAAAGTAGACTGGAAACACAGACTAAACAGTGGCACAATTGAGGAACAGTGGAGGACTTTTAAGGAGCTCTTTCATAGTGCTCAACAAAAATATATTCCAGTGAAAAAGAAGGGCGGTAAGAGAAGGGATAACCAGCCGTGGATAACCAAGGAAATAAAGGAGAGTATCAAATTAAAAAACAATGCGTATAAGGTGGCCAAGGTTAGTGGGAAAGTAGAAGATTGGGAAAATTTTAAAAGACAGCAAAGAATGACTAAGAAAGCAATAAAGAAAGGAACGATAGATTACGAAAGTAAACTTGTGCAAAACATAAAAACAGATAGTAAAAGCTTTTACAGATATATAAAACGGAAAGTAAATGTTGGTCCCTTAGAAGATGAGAAGGGGGATTTAATAATGGGAAATGTGGAAATGGCTGAGACCTGAAACAATGATTTTGCTTCGGTCTTCACAGTGGAAGACACAAAAACCATGCCGAAAATTGCTGGTCACAGGAATGTGGGAAGGGAGTACCTTGAGACAATCACTATCACTAGGGAGGTAGTGCTGGACAGGCTAATGGGACTCGAGGTAGACAAGTCCCCTGGTCCTGATGAAATGCATCCCAGGGTATTAAAAGAGATGGCGGAAGTTATAGCAGATGCATTCGTTATAATCTACCAAAATTCTCTGGACTCTGGGGAGGTACCAGCGGATTGGAAAGCAGCTAATGTAATGCCTTTGTTCAAAAAAGGGGGCAGACAAAAGGCAGGTAACTATAGGCCGGTTAGTTTAACATCTGTAGTGGGGAAAATGCTTGAAGCTATCATTAAGGAAGAAATAGCGGGACATCTAGATAGGAATAGTGCAATCAAGCAGACGCAACATGGATTCATGAAGGGGAAATCATGTTTTGCTAATTTACTGGAATTCTTTGAGAATATAACGAGCATGGTGGATAGAGGTGTACCGATGGATGTGGTGTATTTAGATTTCCAAAAGGCATTCGATAAGGTGCCACACAAAAGGTTACTGCAGAAGATAAAGGTACGCGGAGTCAGAGGAAATGTATTAGCATGGATCGAGAATTGGCTGGCTAACAGAAAGCAGAGAGTCGGGATAAATGGGTCCTTTTCGGGTTGGAAATCGGTGGTTAGTGGTGTGCCACAGGGATCAGTGCTGGGACCACAACTGTTTACAATATACATAGATGACCTGGAAGAGGGGACAGAGTGTAGTGTAACAAAATTTGCACAAGATTAGTGGGAAAGCGGGTTGTGTAGAAACACAGAGGCTGCAAAGAGATTTAGATAGGGTAAGCGAATGGGCTAAGGTTTGGCAGATGGAATACAATGTCGGAAAATGTAAGGTCATCCATCCACCTTGGGAAAAAAAACAGTAAAAGGGAATATTATTTGAATGGGGAGAAATTACAACATGCTGCGGTGCAGAGGGACCTGGGGGTCCTTGTGCATGAATCCCAAAAAGTTAGTTTGCAGGTGCAGCAGGTAATCAGGAAGGCGAATGGAATGTTGGCCTTCATTGCGAGAGGGATGGAGTACAAAAGCAGGGAGGTCCTTCTGCAACTGTATAGGGTATTGATGAGGCCGCACCTTGAGTACTGCGTGCAGTTTTGGTCACCTTAAGGAAGGATGTACTGGCTTTGGAGGGGGTACAGAGACGATTCACTCGGCTGATTCCAGAGATGAGAGGGTTACCTTATGATGATAGATTGAGTAGACTGGGTCTTTACTCGTTGGAGTTCAGAAGGATGAGGGATGATCTTATAGAAACATTTAAAATAATGAAAGGGATAGACAAGATAGAGGCAGAGAGGTTGTTTCCACTGGTAGGGGAGACTTGAACTAGGGGGCACAGCCTCAAAATACGAGGGAGCCAATTTAAAACCGAGTTGAGAAGGAATTTCTTCTCCCAGAGGGTTGTGAATCTGTGGAATTCTCTGCCCAAGGAAGCAGTTGAGGCTAGCTCATTGAATGTATTCAAATCACAGATAGATAGATTTTTAACCAATAAGGGAATTAAGGGTTACGAGGAGCGGGCGGGTCAGTGGAGCTGAGTCCACGGCCAGATCAGCCATGATCTTGTTGAATGGCGGAGCAGGCTCGAGGGGCTAGATGGCCTACTCCTGTTCCTAATTCTTATGTTCTTATGTTCTTATGTTCTCTGCACAACTTGCTTTCCCACCCTTCTTTGTATGATCAGCAAACTTGGCTACATTACACTCGGTCCCTTCATCCAAGTCATTAATATAGATTGTAAATAGTTGAGGCCCCAGCACCGATCCCTGTAGCACCCCACTACTTACTGTTTGCCAACCAGAAAATGACCCATTTATCCCAATACCATGTGCTTTAATTTTGTACACCAATCTCTTGTGTGGGACCTTGTCAAAAGCCTTTTGAAAGTCCAAGTACATCACATGGTTCTCCCTTGTCCACTCTACTAGTTACATCCTCAAAAAATTCTAGAAGATTTGGCAAGCACGAATTCCCTTTCATAAATCCATGCTGACTTGGACCGATCCTGTTACTGCATTCCAAACGCGCTGCTATTTCATCTTTCATAATTAATTCCAACATTTTCCCCACTACTGATGTCAGGTGAGCCGGTCTATAATTACCCACTTTCTCTCTCCCTCCTTTTTTTTTAAGTGGGGTTACATTAGCTACCCTCCAGTCCATAGGAACTGATCCTGAGTCCATGGAATGTTGGAAAATGATCATCAATGCATCCACTATTTCTAGGGCCACTTCCTTAAGTGCTCTGGGATGCAGACTATCAGGCCCTGGGGATTTATCGGCCTTCAATCCCATCAATTTCCCTAACACAATTTCACACCTAATAAGGATTTCCTTCAGTTCCTCCTTCTCAATAGACCCTCAGTCCCCTAGTATTTCCTGAAGGTTATTTGTGACTTCCTTCGTGAATATAGAACCAAAGTATTTGTTCAACTGGTCTGCCATTTCTTTGTTCCCTATTATAAATTCACCTGAATCTGACTGCAAGGGACCTACATTTGTCTTCACTAATCTTTTTCTCTTCACATATCTATAGAAGCTTTTGCAGTCAGTTTTTATGTTCCCAACAAGCTTCCTCTCATACTCTATTTTCCGCCTCCGAATTAGACCCTTTGTCCTCCTCTGCTGAATTCTAAATTTCTCCCAATCCTCAGGTTTGCTGCTTTTTCTGGACAATTTATATGCCTCTTCCTTGGATTTAACACTCTCCATAATTTCCCTTGTTAGCCATGGTTGAGCCACCTTCCCCATTTTATTTTTACTCCAGACAGGGATGTACAATTGTTGAAGTTCATCCATGTCTGCCATTGCCTGTCCACTGTCAACCCTTTAAGTATCAATTGCCAGTCTATCCTAGCCATTTCACGTCTCATACCATCGAAGTTACCTTTCCTTAAGTTCAGGACCCTCGTCTCTGAATTAACACTGTCGCTCTCCATCTTAATAAATAATTCTACCATATTATGGTCACTCTTCCCTAAGGGGTCTCGCACAACAAGATTGCTAATTAGTCCTTTCTCATTACACATCACCCAGTCTAGGATGGCCAGCCCTCTAGTTGGTTCCTCGACATAGTGGTCCAGAAAACCATCCCTAATACACTCCAGGAAATCCTCCCCACCGTATTGCTACCAGTTTGGTTAGCCCAATCTCTATGTAGATTAAAGTCGCCCATGATAACTGCTGTACCTTTATTGCACGCATCCCTAATTTCTTGTTTGATGCTGTCCCCAACCTCATTATTAATGTTTGGTGGTCTGTACAC
Organism: Pristiophorus japonicus; assembly: GCF_044704955.1. Classification (NCBI taxonomy): domain Eukaryota; kingdom Metazoa; phylum Chordata; class Chondrichthyes; family Pristiophoridae; genus Pristiophorus; species Pristiophorus japonicus. Next base: position 42,357,284 of record NC_091979.1, read on the forward strand.
AACTCCCACTAGCGTTTTCTGCCCTTTGGTATTCCACAGCTCGACCCATACAGATTCCACATTATCCAAACTCATGTCCTTCCTTACTAATGTGTTAGTTTCCTCTTTAACCAGCCATGCTACCCCACCCCCTTTTCCTTTCTGTCTATCCTGAATGTTGAGTTCCGAGCCTTGGTCACCCTGGAACCATGTCTCCGTGATGCCAATTATATCATATTCATTAATTGCTGCCTGTGCAGTTAATTCGTCCACCTTACTATGAATACTCCTTGCATTGAGGCACAGAGCCTTCAGGCTTGTCTTTTTAACACACTTTGCCCCTTTAGAATTTTGCTGTAATGTGGCCCCTTTTGATTTTTGCCTTGGGTTTCTCTGCCCTTGACTTTTAATTTTCTTCTTTCTATCTTCTGCTTCCCTCTGTCTCCCTGCATAAGTTCCCATCCTCCGCCATATTAGTTTAACCCCTCCCCAACAGCACTAGCAAACATTCACTCCCCTAGAACATTGGTTCCAGTCCTGCCCAGGTGCAGACCATCCGGTTTGTACTGGTCTCACCTCCCCCAGAACCGGTTCCAATGTCTCAGGAATTTGAATTCCTCCCTTCTGCACCACTCCTCAAGCCACGTATTCAACTGAGCTATCCTGCGATTCCTGCTCTGACTAGCACGTGGCACTCGTAGCAATCCTGAGATTACTACCTTTGAGGTCCTACTTTTTAATTTAACTCCTAGCTCCCTAAATTCAGCTTGTAGGACCTCATTCCGTTTTTTTACCTATATCGTTGGTACCTATATGCACCACGACAACTGGCTGTTCACCCTCCCCCTCCAAAATGTCCTGCAGCTGCTCCGAGACATCCTTGACCCTTGCACCAGGGAGACAACATACCATCCTGGAGTCTCGATTGCGGCCGCAGAAACGTCTATCTATTCCCCTTACAATCAATTCCCCTACCACTATAGCTCTACCACTCTTTTTCCTGCCCTCCTGCAGCAGAGCCACCCACGGTGCCATGAACTTGGCTGCTGCTGCCCTCACCTGCTGAGTCATTCCCCCCCCCCCCCCCCCCACTCCCCAACAGCACCCAAAACGGTGTATCTGTTTTGGAGGGGGATGACCGCAGGGGACCCCTGTACTACCTTCCTTCCACTGCTCTTCCTGTTGGTCACCCATTTACTATCTGGCTGTCTACCCTTTACCTGCAGTGAGACCAACTCGCTAAACGTGCTCTTCACGTCATTCTCAGCATCGTGCATGCTCCAGAGTGAATCCACCTGCTGCTCCAGTGCCGCACTGCAGTCTGTCAGGAGTTGCAGCATGATACACTTCCTGCACATGTAGTCGTCAGTTTCCACATAGCACAGGAGGAGCATGACACGTGTCCGAGCTCTCCTGCCATGTCTTAACCCCTAGATTAACTTAATTTGGCACCAACAATGATAAAGATTACCTACTGATAAAGAAAAGAAAAACTACTCACCAATCATTTACCCCTTGGCTGTCACGTCACGCTTCGATTCCTTTCTACTTTTTTGCCTTCTGCCGCTGTACCAGCTGGCCTTCTCGACATCCTGCTCCGCACCCTCGAACTCCCCACTGGCTGCTCGACGACGCTGGGCCTTTTGTAGGCCTCCTCGACGACCTGCTCTGCCTCCTTGACCACCCCGCTGGCGGCTCGATGATGCTGGGCTTTTTGTAAGCCGCCTTGACGTCCCGCTCCACCTCCTCGAACTCCCCGCTATCTGCTCGACGACTGTTGGGCCTTTTGTGGGCCTCTTCGATGTCCCGCTCCGCCGCCTTGAACTCCCTGCTGGCTGCTCGGTGACGCTGGGCCTTTTGTAGGTTTCCTCGACGTCCCGCTCCGCCTCCTCAAACTCATTACTGCACAACCCTAAAATTTCACGGGGTTGGGGGTAATATATTAGTATGGATAGATGATTGGCGAACAGAGAACAGAGTGTTGGGATAAATGGTTCATTCTCTGGTTGGCAACCAGTAGCTAGTGGGGTGCTGCAGGGATCAGTTCTGCGACCCCAACTATTTGCAAGCTATATTAACGACTTGGAAGAAAGGACTGAGTGTAACGTAGCCAAGTTTGCTGATGATACAAAGATGAGAGGAAAAGCAATGTGTGGGGAGGACATATAAATCTGCAAAAGGACATAAACAGGCTAAGTGAGTGGGTAAAAATTTGGCAGCTGAAGTATAATGTTGGAAAGTGTGAGGTCATGCACTTTGGCAGAAAAAATCAAAGAGCATGTTATTATTTAAATGGAGAAAGATTGCAAAGTGCTGCACTACTGCGGGACCTGGGGGTATTTGTGCATGAAGCACAAAAGGTTAATATGCAGGTACAGCAAGTGATCAGGAAGGCCAATGGAATTTTGGCCTTTATTGCAAAGGGAGTGGAGTATAAAAGCAGGAAAGTCTTGTTACAGCTATATAAGGTATTGGTGAGGCCACACCTGGAATACTGCATGCAGTTTTGATTTCCATATTTACGAAAAGATATACTTGCTTTGGAGGCAGTTCAGAGAAGGTTCACTAGGTTGATTCTGGGGATGAGGGGGTTGACTTATGAGGAAACAGGTGCAGGAGCAGGCCATTCGGCCCTTTGAGCCTGCACCGCCATTCAATAAGATCATGACTGATCATTCAACCTCAGTACCCCTTTCCTGCTTTCTCTCCATACCCCTTGATCCCTTTGGCTGTAAGGGCCATATCTAACTCCCTTTTGAATATATCTAACGAACTGGCATCAACAACTTTCTGCGGTGGAGAATTCCACAGGTTAACCAAAGGTTGAGTAGGTTGGGCCTTTACTCATTGGAATTCAGAAGAATGAGAGGTGATCTTATCGAAACGTATAAGATTATGAGGGAGCTTGACAAGGTGGATGCAGAGAGGATGTTTCCACTGATGGAGGAGACTAGACCTAGAGGGCACGATCTTCGAATAAGGGGCCGCCCATTTAAAACAGAGATGAGAAGAAATTTCTTCTGAGGTTTGTAAGTCTGTGGAATTCGCTGCCTCAGAGCTGTGGAAGCTGGGACATTGAATAAATTTAAGACAGAAATAGACAGTTTCTTAAACGATAAGGGGTTATGGGGAGCGGGCAGGGAAGTGGAGCTGAGTCCATGATCAGATCAGCCATGATCTTATTGAATGGCGGAGCAGGCTCGAGGGACCGTATGGCCTACTACTGTTCCTATTTCTTATGTTCTTATGTTCTTATTACACAGTACCAGATCTAAGATAGCCTGCTCCCTAGTTGGTTCCGTACTAGTGGGGTGCCGCAGTGAGTAGTAGGGTGCCGCAGTGAGTAGTAGGGTACCGCAGGGCTCAGTGCTGGGACCCCAGCTATTTACAACATACATCAATGATTTGGATGAAGGAATTGAGTGTAATATCTCCAAGTTTGCAGATGACACTAAGCTGGGTGGCGGTGTGAGCTGTGAGGAGGATGATAAGAGGCTGCAAGGTGACTTGGGATAGGTTAGGTGAGTGGGCAAATGCATGGCAGATGCAGTATAATGTGGATAAATGTGAGGTTATCCACTTTGGTGGCAAAAATATGAAGGCAGAATATTATCTGAATGGCGACAGATTAGGAAAAGGGGAGGGTGCAACGAGACCTGGGTGTCATGGTACATCAGTCATTGAAATTTGGCATGCAGGTACAGTAGGCGGTAAAGAAGGCAAATGGCATGTTGGCCTTCATAGCTAGGGGATTTGAGTATAGGAACAGGGTGGTCTTAACACAGTTGTACAGGGCCTTGGTGAGGCCTCACCTGGAATATTGTGTTCAGTTTTTGTCTCCTAATCTGAGGAAGGACGTTCTTGCTATTGAGGGAGTGCAGCGAAGGTTCACCAGACTGATTCCCAGGATGGCGGGACTGACGTATGAGGAGAGACTGGATCGACTGGGCCTGTGTTCACTGGAGTTTAGAAGAATGAGAGGGGATCTCATAGAAACATATAAAATTCTGACGGGACTGGACAGGTCAGATGCAGGAAGAATATTCCCGATGTTGGGGAAGTCCAGAACCAGTCTTAAGGATAAGGGGTAACCCATTTAGGACCGAGATGAGGAGAAACTTCTTTACTCAGAGTTGTTAACCTGTGGAATTCTCTGCCGCAGAGAGTTGTTGATGCCAGTTGATTAGATATATTCAAGAAGGAGTTAGATATGGCTCTGACAGCTAAAGGGATCAAGGGGTATGGAGAGAAAGCAGGAAAGGGATACTGAAGTGAATGATCAGCCATGATCTTATTGAATGGTGGTGCAGACTCGAAGGGCCGAATGGCCTACTCCTGCGCCTATTTTTTATATTTCTAAATTACGTAGTGTTCAAGGAACCTGTCACGCTGCACTCTTATGAACTCTTTTTCAAGGCTACCTTGGTCAATTTGATTTGTCCAATCAACATGAAGATTGAAATCACCCATGATTATTGCTATTCCTTTTTTACAAGCCTCCATTATTTATTGATTTAAACTCCGTCCAACAGTGTAGCTACTGTTAGGGGGCCGATATACTGTGCCCACCAGTGACGTCTTCCCCTTATTATTCCTTATCTCCACCCAAACTGATTCTACATTTTGATCTTCTGAGCCAGTATCATTTCTCACTACTGCACTGATCTCATCTTTTATTTACAGAGCTACCCCATCTCCTTTTCCTTTCTGTCTGTCGTTCCGAATTGTCAAGCATCCCGGAATATTTCGTTCCCAGCCTTGGTCACCTTGCAACCACGTCTCTGTAATGGCTATCAGATCGTACCCATTTGTATCTATTTGTGCCGTCAACTCATCTATTTTGTTACGAATGCTGCGTGCCTTCAGATACAGAACTTTTAATTCTTTTTTAACCATTTTTTTCCTGCTTTGACCCCACTTTCTGATGCACTCTTATTTTTATACATTCTGTCCCTTCCTGTCATGCTTAGGTTATCATTTCCCCTAGTGCTATCCTGCTCTATTACTTTCTCCTTGCTCTTTGACTTTTTAAATTTCCGCTCACCGGAGGCCTCGCACCACCCCCCCCCCCCCCCCCCCGACTAATTATTTTAAAGCCCGAGCTAGTAATTCGATTCGCCAGGGCACTAGTCCCAGCATGGTTCAAGTGAAGCCCATCCCAATGGAACAGCTCCCTCTTACCCCAGTACTGATGCCAGTGCTCCATGAACCGAAACCCATTTCTCCCACACCAGTCATTGAGCCACGCATTCATTTATCTGATCTTATGTATCCTTGCAAATTTGCCCGTGGCTCAGATAGTAATCCAGAGATTATTACCTTTATGGTTTTTGCTGTTTAATTTAGCCCCGACCTGCTCATACTCCCTCAGCAGAACCTCTTTCTTTCTTCTACCTATGTCATTGGTACCTACATGAACCACAGCAACTGGATCTTCCCCCTCCCATTCCAAGTACTTCTGCAGCCAAGAGGACATGTCCTTAACCCTGGCATCGGGCAAGCTCTTGGTCTTGGCTGCAGAGAATAGTATCTATCCCCCGAGTGATACTATCCCCAACAACTACAACATTTCTTTTTACTCCCCCCACTTGAATGGCCCCCTGTACCACGGTGCTGTCGTCAGTTTGCTCGGACTCCAGCTCATCAACACGGAGCCAAGGTTCCTCGAGCTGCAGACACTTACTGCAGATGTGATCGCGGTGGACCTCAATGGGGTCAACCAGTTCCCACATGCATCAGTAGTGACGCATTGGCTGCCCTGCCTTCTCTAATGTATTTAATTCATTCATTAAGTTTTGAACATTTAGTATTTAATCCCGGCTCTTAAATTAAATCAATACCCAAGAACAAGAGAGAAAAACTCACCAACCAATCACTTCCTTGCTTTCCTGTGACATCACGTGTTGATTCTTTATACTACTTATCCCTTGCTGCTGCAGGGATAGCTGTTTACTGCTGGGTTGCTGCTCTCGTGCCCTTTTTATCTCTGCACCTGATCTCCAATCTCACGCTGTTTACTTCAAAAAAAATCAATACTTCATTGGCTGTGACGAGCTGAGAGACTGTCGAAGGTCCTGAAAGAAGTTCTTTATTATAATTAAAGAGAAAATAGTGCAGCAAATTCAAAAATGCAATTTAATTTCCTTTGGACTATCCTTCCAGTGGTTATGAACATTATAAATGCAAGTTCTTAAGATTTTATTTAATCTTGTACTTCCACAGGATGTCCTAAAGCGCTTTGCTTCCAATTAATTACCTTGGATGTTTAGCTACAGTTATATAGGTAAACATGGCTGCCAATTTGTGCACACCAAGAGCTCACAAGCAACAACTAGCATGAATGACCAATTGAGAGAGAATTTATTGGCCATGGCTCTAGGAAGGCTCCAAGTTCCTCTTGGAATTGTGCTATTAGATATTTTACATTCATCTGAACCACAGGGTGACTCAATTTAATGTCTCATTCAATAGATTTCATCTCTGACAATGCAGCGTTCCTTCAGTACTGCATTTGTATCAGCCAAGGTTCACAGTACTCAAATCCTGGAGTAGGACTTTAATCTACAAACTCCTGACTCTTGTGAATATTCTGAGCCGACACTATTTTATTAAGTTTATTCTTAATTCGAAGTTGCTTAATTCAAATTATTATTCACTTTTTTAGCACTAAATCCCAACATTGCCTAATTCGATTTCCTTGTGGAAAAAAATTATTGCAAATCATCAGGTGCAGTAGACCTGCCAACAAAATTTCAAGACTAATATATGGAGAGAAATGTTCAATGTTGAAATTACTAATTGTGATTGAATTGTGCATACATTTACTGCTAAGTAGTGATCTAGATTATCTGGATCCTAAAATACACAGTGAGTTCACTACAGTCCTAAATAAGTGTTGGCATCAATTAAGTCTAATTTTAACATATATAAATAGTGTTAGGTTTTAATATGTTCCCTGAAGGTTCAAAGTTACAAATAAGGTTTGTTCTACCGTTTTGCTTTTTGAGGGGGGGGGCGAAGACGAGAGAACTCGGAAAGGGAGCAGCATGATGCTGGTTTTGGCCCATCAAGCCCCATGTGAGATGCTCATAAATACCGAGTGTCGAGTTAGTTAATTTTTTTTGGTCTCTGAACATTTGAACTTTAGTTGTCTTTTTAACTTGTTATATGCGCATATTTTGGAATGAAACTGCATCTTGGCACAGCAATAGTGTTTTTTTAAATTAACTTGAATGTTTCATATCTTAGATCTTGTGCAGGTTTAATGATATATTGCATCTAGTTGAATAAATCCTGCAAATACATGAGTCTCTGAGATATTTTAAGGATTGGTACGCTGCGACATAGGCCAAGAGGTTCCTCATCGGTTCCTCGCTCAGCCACCGTAATTTCACCAGAAATACGGCAGAAATTGGTTTACGTACATCAACAGGGTTTCCGCTACACTTCTGGAAGTGATCTCCCTATCTCTCTAATCTCCTACAGCCTCACAATCCCCCTGAGATGTCTGCGCTCCTCAAATTCTGCCTTCTTGAGCATCCCTGATTATAACTGCTCAACCATTGGTGGCCATGCCTTCAGCTGCTTAGGCCCTAAGCTCTGGAACATACTCCCTAAATCTCTCTGCCTCTCTTTCCTCCTTTAAGACGCTCCTTAAAACCTACCTGTTTGAGCAAGCTTTTGGTCATTTGCCATAATTTCCTCTTGTGTGGCTTGGTGTCTGTTAGCGTTAGTGTTTTCTCAGAAGAATCACTCAACACTCAGAGTCGGTTCCAATGCTGATGCGGCCTTTATTACGCTTAGCGGGGAGGAAATCACAAGACTGAGTCCAGGCTTCTCTCCACAGAACAAAGGGTTACATTCACTTTTATATGTTTCACAACAGTTACAAACAGTTTACTACAGTTACACAGCCCATCACGGCTGGACACAAGCCAATCACAACGATTATAGATTACATATAGGTTCTTTTAACCCAATAGAATTCCCCTTATGTCTCAGGAACCATGTGTTCGTCTCTTGTCAGCTTGGGCTGATTGATATAGGTTCTCTCAGTAGTTCTTCTTGGAGAAATAATTAGTTTATAACCTTGTTTACAGGAGATGGGTTCTCTTATCTCTTTCTTCCTGGGGAATTAATTGGTTTATGGCCTTGAATACGGGAGATGGGTTCTCTCCTCATTATTCTTATCCTGCATCCAAGGCATTCCTATAGTGGGCCTCACAGGGTTATTGCTCGGTCATTGAACATTCAACAGTTCACAGCTTGACTACCTGATTTCCCATCATGCCTGGGCAGCCATTTTATGTGTGGCCACTTTAAACTTATATGCGTTTAGATATATCTAGCAGGTGCCTACTGCCTAGTATTCTGGTATATTCTAAAGGTGCCTACCTCCTACAACAGTGTCAAATTTATTTGTTTTGTCTTGTAACACTCCTGAGAAGCGCCTTGGGACGTTGTACTATGTTAAAGGTGCTATACAGGTAGAGCGAACGAGGCCGTTCCGGAATTCGGGTATTTCCAGATTTCGGAGCGTCATTCCGACGTCCCGAGTCTGGAAGCGCCCGGGCCGAGGTTCGGGTATTTCCGGATTTTGCAACATCTTTCGACATCCCGAATCTGGAAACGCCTGGGCCAAGGTACCCGCGAGGCTGAGAGCTACATGGATAGCACGGTTCAGGAGGTGATTACCCTGCAGCTTAAAGCGTGCAGGCAGAAGGGGAGTGGATGAACACCAGACCGAGGAAGAACGCTAGGCAGGTAGTGCAGGAGTTCCTACCCTCCCCACTCCCCCCGAGTCCATATCACTTTCCAATCGAAGTTCTCTTTTGAGCACCGGTGAGGGTGATGGTGCCTCTGGGGAGTGTAGCCAGAGCCAAGTCCAAGGCATCACGGATGGCTCAGCTGCACAAGGGGGAGGGACAAAGAATAAAAAATGTACAGTGGTATGGGATTCAATAGTTAGGGGAATAGAGGGGTGTTTCTGCAACCATAGATGTGACTCCAGGATGGTATGGTGCCTCCCTGATGCCAGGGTCAAGGATGTCACAGAGCGGACTCAGGCTATTCTGGGGGGAGAGGGTGAACAGCCAGAGGTCGTGATCCATATCGAAAGAGGGATGAGGTCCAGCAGGCAGAATTTCAGGAGCTAGTAGAAATATTAAAGAGTAGGACCTCAAAGGTAGTAATCTCCAGGTTACCACCGGTGCCACGTACTAATGAGTACAACAATAGAAGGATAGAGAGGATGAACGCGTGGCTGGAGAGTTGGTGCAGGAGGCAGGGCTTTAAATTCTTGAGGCATTGGGACTGCCTCTGGGGGAAATGGGACCTGTACAAACCGGACGGGTTGCACCTCAATAGCGCCGGGACCAGTATCCTCGTGGGAAGTTTTGCTAGTGCTTTTAGGGAGAGTTTAAACTAGCTTGGCAGAGGGATGGGAACCTGAGAATAAATTCAATAGGGAAGGAAGTAAAGCTAACATTGTAGAAAGTGAATTTTTAAGACAGGAAACAAGGGTTAGTAAGTAGTAATCAAGGAGGTCCTGTACTAAATGGTATATACTTCAATGCAAGGAGTATAGCGAATAAGGCGGATGAGCTGAGAGCACAGTTGGACACTTGGGAGTATGACATTATAGCCATTACAGAGACATGGCTGAAAGAGGTGCAGGTTTGGCAGCTCAATATTCCTGGCTACAGGATTTTTATACCGGAAAGAGAGGGGTTAAAAATTGAGGGGTGGAGGGGGGGGCGTGGTATTGATTAAAGAAACTATTACAGCTGTGAGAAGGGATGATATGCTAGAGGGATCATCACATGAGGCCATATGGGTCAAACTGCAAAATAAAAAAGGGGCGATCACACTGCTGGGCATGTATTATAGACCCCCAAACAGAGGGAGGGTGATACAAGAGCAAATATGTAGGGAAATTTCTGTGAAGTCCAAAAACCATAGGGTAGTAATAGTAGGGGATTTCAACTATCCTAATATTAATTGGGACAAATATAGTGTGAAGGGTATAGAGAGTGCGGAATTCCTAAAATGCATTCAAGAGAACTTTTTTAGTCAGTATGTAACAAGCCCAACTCGGGAGGGGGTGGTTCTGGATTTAGTTTTGGGGAATGAAGTTGGGCAGGTGGAAGGGGTATCAGAGGGAGAGCACTTGGGTGCCAGTGACAATAATTCAGTCAGATTCAAGGTAGTTATGGGTAAGGACACGTTAGACCAAGAATAAAAGTCCCAAATTGGGGAAAAGCTAACTTTGTTAAGTTGAGAAGTGATTTGGCCACAGTGGACCGGAAACGGCTACTTGAAGGTAAATCAGTGTCTGAACAGTGGGAGGCATTCAAGGAGGAGATTCGGAAGGCTCAGGCCAAACATGTGCCCTTAAAGAAAAAGGGTGCGAATAACAATTTTAGAGCCCCCTGGATGTCTAGGGACCTACAGGGGAGGAGAAAGGGTTGCTTATGTCATATACCGATGGCTAAATACTGTAGAATCTATGGAGAAATATAGGAAGTTCAAAGGTGAAATTAAGAATATTCGGAATACTAAGAGAGCATGAAAAATTCTTGGCAAGTAAAATCAAGGAAAACCCAAAGATGTTCCATTGATATATTACGAACAAGAGGATAACTAAAGAAAGGGTAGTGCCTATTAAAGACCATGAGGGGGGAGGTGGAAGATGTGAATATGCTTCTTAATTAATACTTTGCGTCTGTTTTCACAAAGGAAAGGGGCAATATAGATACTGCTATCAAGGATGAGTGTGAAACTCTGGATGAAATAAACATAGTGAGAGGAAGTATTAAGGCTTTTGGCAGCTGTGACAGTGGTAAGTTCCCAGATCCGGATGAGATGCATCCCAGGTTGTTGAGCAAAGCGAAAGAGGAAATAGCAGAGGCTTTGACCATCATTTTCCTGTCCTCTTTGGATTCAGGCCTGGGGCTGGAGGACTGCTAATGTTTAAGAAGGGAGAAAGGGATAGGCTGAGTAATTACAGGCCTGTCAGCCTAACCTCAGTGGTGGGAAAATTATTGGAAAAATCCTGAAGGACAGGATAAATCTACATTTAAAAAATCAAGGATTAATCGGGGATAGTCGGCAAGGATTTGTGAAACATAGAAACATAGAAACATAGAAAATAGTTGCAGGAGTAGGCCATTCGGCCCTTCTAGCCTGCACCGCCATTCAATGAGTTCATGGCTGAACATTCAACTTCAGTACCCCATTCCTGCTTTCTCGCCATACCCCTTGATCCCCCTAGCAGTAAGGACCTCATCTAACTCCTTTTTGAATATATTTAGTGAATTGGCCTCAACAACTTTCTGTGGTCGAGAATTCCACAGGTTCACCACTCTCTGGGTGAAGAAGTTCCTCCGCATCTCGGTCCTAAATGGCTTACCCCTTATCCTTAGACTGTGACCCCTGGTTCTGGACTTCCCCAACATTGGGAACATTCTTCCTGCATCTAACCTGTCTAACCCCGTCAGAATTTTATATGTTTCTATGAGGTCCCCTCTCATTCTTCTGAACTCCAGTGAATACAAGCCCAGTTGATCCAGTCTTTCTTGATAGGTCAGTCCCGCCATCCCGGGAATCAGTCTGGTGAACCTTCGCTGCACTCCCTCAATAGCAAGAATGTCCTTCCTCAGGTTAGGAGACCAAAACTGTACACAATACTCCAGGTGTGGCCTCACCAATGCCCTGTACAACTGTAGCAACACCTCCCTGCCCCTGTACTCGAATCCCCTTGCTATGAAGGGAAGATCGTGTTTGACTAACCTGATTGAATTTTTCAAGGAGGTAACCAGGAGGGTTGATGAGGGTAGTGCATATGATGTAGTGTATATGGACTTTAGCAAAGCTTTTGATGAGTTCCCACATGGCAGACTAGTCACAAAGGTAAAAACCCATGGGATCCAAAATTAGCTTGGAGATTGGAAGCAAAGGGTAATGGTTTATGGATGTTTTTGTGACTGGAAGGATGTTTCCAGTGGGGTTCCGCAGGGCTCAGTACTGGGTTCCTTGCTTTTTGTGGTATATATCAATGATCTAGATTTGAATATTGGGGGTATGAATATGAAGTTTGCAGATAACACTATAATTGGCTGTATAGTTAATAATGAAGAGGAAAGTCATGGACTGCAGGAAGATATCAATCTACTGGTCAGGTGGGCAGAACATAGAAACATAGAAAATAGGTGCAGGAGTAAGCCATTCGGCCCTTCGAGCCTGCACCACCATTCAATAAGATCATGGCTGATCATTCATCTCAGTATACCTTTCCTGCTTTCTTTCCATACCCCTTGATCCCTTTAGCTGTAAGGGCCATATCTAATTCCCTCTTGCATATATCCAATGAGCAGGCATCAACAACTCTCTGTGGTAGAGAATTCCACAGGTTAACAACTCTGTGAAGAAGTTTCTCCTCATCTCAGTCCTAAATGGCTTACCTCTTATCCTTAGACTGTGTCCCCTGGCTCTGGACTTCCCCAACATCGGGAACATTCTTCCTGCATCTAACCTGTCCAGTCCCGTCAGAATTTTATATGTTTCTATGAAATCCTCTCTCATCCTTCTAAACTCCAGTGAATACAGGCCCAGTCGATCCAGTCTTTCCTCATATGTCAGTCCTGCCATCCCGGGAATCAGTCTGGTGAAACTTCGCTGCACTCCCTCAATAGCAAGAAAGTCCTTCCTCAGATTAGGAGACAAAAACTGAACACAATATTCCAGGTTAGGCCTCACCCAGGCCCTGTACAACTGCAGTAAGACCACCCTGCTCCTATACTCAAACCCCCTAGCTATGAAAGCCAACATACCATTTGCTTTCTTCACCACCTGCTGTACCTGCATGCCAACTTTCAATGACTGATGTACCATGACACCCAGGTCTCGTTGCACCTCCCCTTTTCCTAATCTGTCGCCATTCAGATAATATTCTGCCTTCGTGTTTTTGGAACCAAAGTGGATAACCTCACATTTATCCACATTATACTGCATCTGCCATGCTTTTGCCCACACACCTAACCTGTCTTAAGTCACCCTGCAGCCTCTTAGCATCCTCCTCACAGCTTACACCGCCACTCAGCTTAGTGTCATCTGCAAACTTGGAGATATTACACTCAATTCCTTCATCTAAATCATTGATGTATATTGTAAATAGCTGGGGTCCCAGCACTGAGCCCTGCGGCACTCCACTAGTCACTGCCTACCGTTCCGAAAAGGACCCGTTTATCCCAACTCTGCTTCCTGTCTGCCAACCAGTTCTCTCCACGTCAGTACATTAACCCCAATGCCATATGCTTTAATTTTGCACACCAATCTCTTGTGTGGGACCTTGTCAAAAACCTTTTGAAAGTCCAAATACACCACATCCACTGGTTCTCCCTTGTCCACTCTACTAGTTACATCCTCAAAAAATTCTTGAAGATTTGTCAAGCATGATTTCCCTTTCATGCTGACTTGGACCGATCCTGTCACTGTTTTCAAAATGCGCTGCTATTTCATCATTAATAATTGATTCCAACATTTTCCCTACTACTGATGTCAGGCTAAGCGGTCAATAATTACCCATTTTCTCTCTCCCTTTTTTAAAAAGTGGTGTTACATTAGCTACCCTCCAGTCGATCGGAACTGATCCAGAGTCGATAGACTATTGGAAAATGATCACCATTTCTAGAGCCACTTCCTTAAGTACTCTGGGATGCAGACTATCAGGCCCTGGGGATTTATCGGCCATCAATTTCCCTAACACAATTTCCCGTATAATAAGGATTTCCTTCAGTTCCTCCCCCTCGGTCTCCTAGTATTTCCGGAAGGTTAATTGTATCTTCCTTCGTGAAGACAGAACCAAAGTATTTGTTGAACTGGTCTGCCATTTCTTTGTTCCCCATTATAAATTCACCTGAATCTGACTGCAAGGGACCTACATTTGTTTTCACTAATCTTTTTCTCTTCACATATCTATAGATGCTTTTGTAGTCAGTTTTTATGTTCCCAACAAGCTTCCTCTCATACTGTATTTTCCCCCTCCTAATTAAACATTGGCAAATGGAATTTAGCTTGGAGAAGGGGAGGGAGGGCTAATAAGGAAAGGGTATACACATTAAATGGTAGGCCACTTAGAAGTGTAGATGAACAAAGGGACTTTGGAGTGCTTATCCACAGATCCCTAAAAGCAGCAGACCAGGTGGTTAAGAAGGCATATGGAATGCTTGCCTTTATTGTCCGAGGCATAGAATACAAGAGCAGGGAGGTTATACTTAAATTGTATAATACACTGGTTAGGCCACAGCTGGAATACTGCGTGCAGTTCTGGTCGCCATATTATAGGAAGGCCGTGATTCCACTGGAGACGGTGCAGAGGAGATTTAGGAGGATGCTGCCTGGAATGGAGAATCTTAGCTATGAGGACAGATTGGATAGGTTGGGTTTGTTCTCCTTGGAACAGAGGAGGCTGAGGGAAGACCTCATTGAGGTGTATAAAATTTTGAGGAGCCTGGATATAGTGGATAGCAAGGGCCTATTTCCCTTGATGGGGCCAATTACGAGGGAGCATAGGTTTAGGGTGGTTGGTAGAAGCCTTAGAGGGGATTTGAGGGGAAGCTTCTTCCCGCTGAGGTTTGTGGGGCTCTGGAACTCGCTGCCTGGAAGGGTGGTGGAGGCAGAAACTCTCATCGTATTTAAAAGGTGCTTGGATGTGCACTTTTAAGTGCCATAACCTGCAGAGTTAAGGACCTAGAGCTGGTAATTGGGATTAGATTGGATGAGGTAAGTACTTCAGGGAATCTAATATGGCCAGAGTGATCTGGACTAGTTTCGATTGCCTGGATGGGTCAGAGAGGAATTTTCCCAGATTTTTTTCCCCAATTGGCTTGGGGTTTTTCATCTGTTTTTTTGCCTTTTACAAGAGATCGATTGGCTCCGGGTGGGTGGAGTGTAAAATGTTGCGATACATGGGGTATTGCTGGTTGTATGCGGTGGACTGGTTGGGCCGGATGCTCTTTACCTGTCCGCCATTGTTCATTGGTTTATATGTAACCTTCAGGATTGCTGACCGAGGGTTGTGTGGCTCTGTCGGCCGGCGCGGACACGATTGGCTGAAAATTTCTATGTTTCTATATTTCAACCTGTATAAATACAAGTTGTTGTTGTTGTAAAGTTATGGGATGGCGCAGGAGTAATTTTGAGGGATCCCCCACCCATAATTTTGATTTTGCACGCATGGAAAATTCTTAAAATAATTGTGAAGAATTGAACACCAAAGAATCAAAAATGGTCAGTTTTGGTTTTGGGTCGTTGTGCACCAGGTGGCAAATTAAGTGCTAGTCTTCTGAAAACAGCTTTTCTGGGTTAAAAACCTGAAATAAAAATAAAAATAATTCTGCAATGGTCTCGGCTGTTCAAAAATGGGTGAAGGGTTTAGTTGAAGTAAGTAATGCTAATTGTTCCTCAAAAAACTATTTGAAAGAAGAAAATTTGATTTGCTTCAAGAAGGGAAATAAAGCTGATTTTATCTGAATTTCAAATGAATGCCATTTGTTCACTACTGGCTGAGCTGATTGTTATTGGCATAGCTGATCTTTGTTGAATCAGTCAAGCCTGACTTTATTCAGTAGAATTATTTCAAAGTCAAAAATCCTAACAACTGCCTGCAGCTGTTTTCTTAACTTTTATTAAAGCAATACTCAGTCGTTGATGGATTTTACTTCTGTGTGAATTGAGTGCAGTGCTCAAAGGCTATTTGGTGTCAGCTTGGCTGAGTTGACAGCACTCTTACCTCTGAGTCATATGATTGCAGTTTTGAGCACATAAATTAGTCCAGCGCTTGAGTGCAACACTGAGGGAATGCCGCATTTTCAGAAGTTCAATCGTTCGGATCAGACATGAAGCAAAGTTGTACATGACTGAATGTTAAACAATCCATGACAATGTTTGAAAATCTACACCGTATCCTCCTGCTGTCCCGCCTTCATTCCTCCTCTAACCAACACCGCCGAAACACTCTTTTATTCAGCTCATTTCTGTTTTGGAGGGCTTTGCTCTGTGGAAAATGGTTGCTGCCTTAATCTACATAGAATTTAGCACACTGAAGCAGGCCGTTTGGCCCGAATCGTCTGTGTTGATATTGATCCTCCGCATGAGCAGTAGTCCTAATCCCCTGTGTCTACCCTTTATTCCCCATTACCTTCAACCACCTATCTAACCTATTCTTAAATGTTGATATGGTCTCTGCTTCAAGCACTAACTCAGGTCATGCATGCCACAGCCTAACAACACTATGTATAAAAAAAATGTTTCATCTCTCTGTTGTAAATCTCTTACATTAATTTTGTGGCTGTGTCTAGACCCCTCAGTCACTGGAAATGGTCTGTTTCTCTCTACTCTGCCCATGCTTTCATAATTTTAAATACCTCTATCATGTTACCCAATAATCTCTCTCCTTAGAAAATAGGCCCAATTTGTCTTTGTATTTGTATTTCCTCATACGCAGGAGTATCCGAGTGAATTTGTGCTGTGCCCTCACTTATTGCTTCAACATCCTTCCTATAGTACAGAGTGCAAGACTACACACAGTACTTCAACTGTCCTCTTAGGTTTTTTGTACATTCATATTATATGCCTTTACTTAAGTCACTGAATTTCAAAGTGCTATCCAAATGCAAGGCCTTTTGTTCATTGTGCACTATAGGCTATTTAAGATGGTGACTTCTGTGGGGTTTTTCATTTCTGTCCACAATAATTTTTACATGGTGAAGTGGAATTCTGTATGTATACTTGGATGAACATACAATGATCCATTTCCCAGCAACTAGTTTTTAATGTTACGAGAGCAGACAGGATAATGGGTTCTCTCCAAACATTAATAACATTCCATACTAAGTTCAAAAAAAGTATCCTCAAGATCTTATGCGTGCTGTGCAGAAACTGAGCTGTGGACTATTTCAGCGTTGGCCAGCAGCTGGAGTCTGTTAAAGCAGCAAACAGAGTAATAAAATTTGATCTCCTTTCAGGCTTTTAAGAAGATTTTTTGATGGATCAGACACAACATTTTGACTCTTTGTTATTTGATAAGAATTAGAGCTGATTCTAGGACAGAGGTGTTTGTATTGAGAGTATAACCCTACTCAGCATGAACACTTCCCTTGCATCTACTTTTAACCATAATTTTGATGCAACGGTGAACTTTTACACATTTGAACAGTTGTCGAATGATCAATATTAAAATATGGCTGCATGTAGAATGACATTATACTGTTTCCTCCCTTTCACCATGCTGACTTCTTGGAGTTGCGTATCAATGAACCAGTGCTATTTCTGCAAAATTATGCTTTTTTCCCACAATAACCATTCCTTGTCGGGAAATGATTTCACAATGCTACTTCCTCAGGGTTTTTGCAGAGCCTGTCCTTAAAAAAAATTAAAGTTTAAAAATCCAGTCTATATGAAGTAATAATATAGGTACAATTTTCTTAAAGAAATAATAATGACTTGTATTTTACAATTCAGGATCTGAAGAGAGCAGGACTGCTGATCTTTGCCAACAAACAAGATGTTAAAGAATGCATGACAGTAGCTGAAATCTCTCAGTACCTTAAATTGACCTCTATCAAAGATCATCAGTGGCATATCCAAGCTTGCTGTGCTCTGACAGGAGAAGGGTGAGTGGTTAGAATTTTAGACTTTAAGGATGTTTTATTACCTTTGGTCAAGTATAATAGGAAAACAAATCTGGCAGTCTGGGATTGACAATCAGTTGACTTTTTAGTGATGCTCAGGTGCTCTAAAGTAATTATATTTTTCTCTTTTTTTTTTTGCTGAGCTTGCAAAGTTGATGTGGAGAGAAGCACATACTTAGCATTAAACATCAAGCACTTCCATGTTGGGTGAAACATAAAGCTCCCCTGCCTCTGTCCTAACAGCACACTTTAACCCCAGCTTCAGAAGAGCAGTGAATTCCATCAGTGAATTTCACACCATGCATATTGTGGCCTCCAAGTAGGATTGCTAATTTAGTGCTGATTAGTATCGTGCTGGTTTTGTTCTATGGGTTCACTGCTAAAATATTGTGCTATACTTAAATTGGTCTTGAGCTTGTATCTGCAGAATTGGTTCCAGCCGGGGAGTGCTTATACTGCCAAACTTGAACTCCAATTCTCCTGCCCAGGTCAGAACTCTGCATGCATACCCATGCACAAAGCTCTTTTCACAGGTGCACAGGAAATCCAAAAGAGATTCCTGAGCACTTTCAAACCCTGTACAGAGTAGAGCTGCACAGTAGCGTCAAAGAAGTTTTGAAAGTGCTCAGGAATCCCTTTTGGATTTCCTGTAAAACTTTAATAATCTGCCTACATTGTATTTAAATATCTGGAGTATATAGACCCAGCTACATACTCTCTCTAACCATTTAATTTCTTACTGCTGGGGAAGAGCTTTGATACTACTTTGCAGTTCTGCTCTGTGCAGTGTCAAACCTTCGCAACGTTAGGCTGTCTCTTGTATGGAGTTTCGAGCAACTTCCCTCGAGTCAGTAGGGCTCTGACTCTTGATTTGTACTGCAACTTCAGCATTGCTGTGTATAAATGCACCTTGAGTAGGTTATTTCACACGGGACCCTTAAGTGGTTTGGGCACCTTGGTTCCTCAATTTACTCTGGATGGAACATGTAAAAATTGCACAGGAAAGATAATATCAACAGAGATGTTCCCATATTTTCCAAAAGCAGTATTTTTAATAAAGTGGGGAGGGTCATAATTCTGCCGCATTCCCTGTTGCCAATTTTTGTGAGCCTTTTTTAGTTTTATTTCCATTAGATATTGAAAAGTGGATGTTTGTGAATTTGTTTTAAAATTTCAAGATTGATTTACTTACAGTAACTGGCAATGAAAATTTTAAAATAGCTAAAATCACAAACTTTTGTTTATATAAGGCAGATGTTATAAGCCTTTATTAATCGATAAACTTTTAAAAATAAAATATCTTTGCCATACCTTTTCCAGCATGCAGAAACTACCTATAAAAAAACGGAGTGACTCCTGCCAACAAACCGGAAGCTGTACAGAATCGTTCTGCGCGTTAATCTAGACATTTCGATGATGTTTCTGCTTGCCCCGCTCCCGGTTCCCGACATTTCAGCCCCACTCCCGGTTCCCGACATTTCAGCCCCACTCCCGGTTCCCCACATTTCAGCCCCGCTCCCTGTTCCCGTTGCCCACCACTTGGGATCATTTAATTTTAATTCTTTTTTCAAACTGAACCTCAACAGTCACTGCAAACGGCTTCACAGCATAGTTTCACCCAACAGTTTTTTTAAAAATCGGAACACCAAAAAAACATTGCAACTGCGCATGCGCAATTACTTCCGGTTCGTTGGCAGCAGTCGCATCCTATAAAACTGAAAGACACCAATGCAGAGGTTTTAAATATTTGCAGATGTTTTGTTGACTTCAGTACCCTTGTTTTGAAGTACACCCTAGTTTGTCTTTTTTTTCCAAAATTGTATGTGTGCGGGACTAACCTTTTAGAATTTGTTTTTGTAATTAAACATGATATTGAACAATATGTGCAGTAAGTGCTCCATTTTTCTTCACAGATTATGTCAAGGATTAGAATGGATGACATCAAGACTTAAGGTCAGATGACCTCCACGGATCAGGATGCACGGACCATTAATATCTAAACTGTATATCTCTACCAGCGGTAACAGCTCCATACTTGCTGGATTTATTGGTATTTATTTTTCAGACTGAATAAAGTTTACTACTTTCACACTTGCTTCAAGTACAAGTTTGGAAAGACCTTCCTTAAGGATCAAGATTGAGTTCAAGACTCTGAATTCAATTGATCATTGTAGCTTTTCTTTTAAAGATGGCTGTGATTAATTGACTTTTTTTTGGAACCAGCACATTCTGCTCAGGGTAGAGTTTTATAGTATTTGGTAAGTATTCGGAGGGGGAGAAAAATAATTTGTATTCCAGCATTATCATATTAATTGCTCGCCACTACCTTCGTTAAATAAAATCAACTATGATCTCAATGGGACAGTGTTGTACTATTTACAACTGAAAACATCCAAGTTCTGGTTGAGCTACCTGTTGCTATTATGATCTGTTTATGGTTGACATCGCTGTGCTCTGAAGAAACACAAATATTATAGCCATATTTCTTTGTTTTTAGAGTGAACAGTATGTTTTATATAATTTTGTCTAATCTATAAAGGAATGCTTTTGAGAATGAGTTGCATGACACAAGGCAGATTGATAGTAAACCCACTAAAAATATTATCAACATTGAACTGGGAAGTTGGTGTACAAGGATTTGTATTTTAAATCGTATTCTGGTTTCTCTCCCAAAACACTATTTCTCCATGTGAAATTCTACCAGGTGTTAAATCATTATGGCCAAGTTGGAAAGTTTTTAATATAATTGCAGAGCTTCTTTCCAGTGAATATTAACAGCTTGGCACAATGAGACTTTGTTTGATCCAGCAATAGCTGAAAGACTGCCGACGTCCTGATTTCATTCTGCTGTATTTTCACCAAAAAAGAAGCCTTGCTTTTAGATTTCGAATTAAAGCTTTTTCTTTAGTTGGATGGGATTTGAAACTATCTTGTTGGTTTGGGCTATACCAAGAATGTCAACCATGGGGCAAAGTTACTTTGTGAAATGTTTTAATATGTCTTAATACAGCATTATTTGAATTTCCAACAAAAAAACGTTTATACTGTGATTTTAAAAACTACATTGCAATATTAAAATACTAGGTTAATTGGGATTGGTTTGGAGATGATATCAGTCGGATCCTAATTATACTCAAATAGAGTGTGGTATTAAGATTTTGCCATATCAGACTGATTATCAACCGATTGCGTATGAAATCAGGACCAAAGTTCACTGCCTTTAGAGTCTGGAATTTGCAGACAATGTGATTCTGCATAAAAGCTTCCTTCAGGGTTGAGTTGCAAAAATACTTGTAATACTGATGGATGTATTTTTTGAAGGGCGGGGCCGGAGGATAGGAAGAGAAATCCCAATCAACTCAACCCCAAATTTTGGCCTTCTTTGGAATACTGTGATGCATAGTTATTGAGTAGATGATCTTGTATTAAACTCCGTATGGGAAATGTAATTTCTGATGTGTTTTATATATATATATATATATATATATATATATTTGTACGTGGCGGCTGTTCTCACTGATACAGACAGATCTATGTTTCTTTCTCTGGAGAACACCCAAGGAAGCTGATCTGTAACTGGCATTCAAGCTGCATTGTTGCATATTTACTACATTATTAAAAAAAACTTACGTGTGCAAATATTCAAGTTTCAGCACTAGAAGAAATTGAAAATGGAAGGAACACCAAGCACATTTTGAAGCAGATGGCTGTATTAAAGGTTTATTTATTCTTCCCCAAAAGTGTTCAATGCACATTTCATTTAATAAAAAATGTTCCAGTTCGCTAAGAAGACACTAAATGTAAAATGATCAGCATTTCTTTGGTACCAGTACATTACTGATTAATGGTTTATGGAATAACAATTGCATTTCAAGTTTGCACAGGGTGAAACTGACTTTTTAATTTTTGCTACAATAGTTTATGAAACCGATTATGTATATTGTGAATGTTGACTTCGTGAAAGCAATCTATGTGATGAGTAAAATTGGATTTCACTCACTCCAAAGTGCTATAATTTGTTTTATGTATCAGAAGAAAAGTAGCATACAGGTGAAATTTATTTTGTTTGCACGTAGAATATCTTAATGAAAAAGCAAACACATATTACACATTTTGATGGCTGCATTCTGGCATCTATTTAAAGTAATTAGTTTACAACAATTTCAGTACTGCATTGTAGTTTGATTTTTCTTTTTGTTCTTGGGATGTGGGCAACATGGACAAGGTAGTATTCAGTGCCCAACCCTATTTCCCCTCGGCTTTGAGTCAACCTGAGCAATGTGTAGCCCAGACTGGGTAGGAGTGGCAGGTTCTCTTTCCTGAGGGACATTATTAAACCAGTTGCAACAATCCAGCAGCTTTTATGATCATGAGGCTTGCAGGGAGCTACAATCAAATCTCGTTAGCCTTTGCACAAGTTTGCAAACCAGAATGTTTCTTTGCAATGGGGTGCCAGAATTCTTTATCCTATTTAGATTTCATAAGAGTGGTCACTGTTTTCTGGCTCATTTTAAAATTGCAAATAGGCCAAATTTCATACTGCCCTTTGACCAACTGATCCTACAGACTGGCCAACTGATCTTTCCTGCAGGCTGTGGAGGCTGGAAACTTTTTAATATAGTACTGTTTTATTTTGGAATAAGATCAAAATATCAAGTTTATTCAAATCTCTGAATTCTTCTGCAATCATGCCAGCCTGATCTGGTATGTTGATCATGCTTGTCAACACATAGATTCTTTTTATTGCAAGATTTGTAGCTTGAAAGTTGACATTCCGAGGGAGATTGATGCCTTCACAGTAGAAGTACAAATGTTTTAAAATAAATCAAATTATTTCGCATGATGAGAATCTCCCACAGAAACCGAAAAGTCTTTGAGGTATTTACTTTTGCAATATTTCATTTTGGGCTAGTTTTATTTGTTAGTGCTTCAAAGTAAAATGCATAGTCAAACAAAACTTTATTGAATGTTTACTTTAAATAAACCAGTATTCTTGGTTGCATGTTTGTACTTAACAAAGCTGACAGGAAAGTAATTTCTCAAGTGTTGTAAAAGTGGTCAAAGTTTAATCACTCATAACCTCAGCCTACTCCTAATTCCAGTTTTTAGCGTGAAGTATAACAAACATGGAATAGTTCTTTCTGTATGTGCTTGTTGGGAGGGAGAAGAAAAATCCATTTGTTACTGGCCAATTGCAACTATAATCAAATTTATTACAAACCATTGGTAATGATCATTACAGTACATCACTTTTGGGTTCCAGATATTGTCTTGATGGCTAATTAGCCCCTGGTGGGTTAGTGTTAATTTTCATCATACGGCGTGTTGCAATTTAAAACTAAATTGCCTGTTCATCTTTCAGTTGTGCATTTCTTTTGTTTAGTAATGTTTTGCTATAAAGTTTCAACATGTTGTAGGCTTCATCTCTAGAACTGCAGGAAAATAGGCCATATTATCAGACTGTAAAAACAGGTGTAGGAGTATCCTTTTGAAGAGGCTATTATTCCAGTATGGAGAAAAGAGGCAATGATGTTTTTGCATTGGCATGCTGTCGATGCAATTTGTCTAATAAATATTTTAGTGAAAACATTGTCTCTCAAGTTTTCTATAAGCGGTTTCTGATCAAGTATCCTGTAATGCACAGAGTACTGTCACAGCTAAAGGAGAAATTTCACCCGTGTGAACTTGCTGACAATCTTTTGAGGAGCTTGGTTCAATTTAATGCAGTGGTTTTAGTATTTTCTGCAGCATGTCCCTGATCTTCCTCTTCTGCACATGCACAAGGTAGGAAGATGACAGATAACTGAAGGCTGTACAAGGGCTGTAACCTGCAGTTACAAGTGGCTTGCATCTTAGGGTCTTGAGAAGTAGCGGCAGGGAGAGTGGATGCATTGGTTGTAATTTACCAAAATTCCCTGGATTCTGGGAATGTCCCAGCAGATTGGAAAACTGCAAATGTAACGCCCCTATTTTTTTTAAAAAAAGGAGGCAGACAAAAAAGGGGAAACTATAGACCAGTTAGCCTAACATCTGTGGTTGGGAAAATGTTGGAGTCCATGATTAAAGAAGCAGTAGCAGGACATTTGGAAAAGCAAAATTCAGTCAAGCAGAGTCAGCATGGATTTATGAAGGGGAAGTCATGTTTGACAAATTTGCTGGAGTTCTTCGAGGATATAACGAGCAGAGTGGATGAAGGGGAACCAGTGGATGTGGTGTATTTGGACTTCCAGAAGGCATTTGACAAGGTGCCACATAAAAGATTACTGCATAAGATAAATGTTCACGGGGTTGGGGTAATATATTAGCATGGATAGAGGATTGGCTAACTAACAGAAAACAGAGAGTCGGGATAAATGGTTCATTCTCTGGTTGGTAACCAGTAACTAGCGGGGTTAATAATCTATATTAACAACTTGGAAGAAGGGACTGAGTGTAACGTAGCCAAGTTTGCTGATGAAACAAAGATGGGAGGAAAAGCAATGTGTGAGGAGGACACACAAAATCTGCAAAAGGACATAGACAAGCTTAGTGAGTGGGCAAAAATTTGGCAGATGGAGTATAATGTTGGAAAGTGTGAGGTCATGCACTTTGGCAGAAAAAAATCAAAAAGCAAGTTATTATTTAAATGGAGAAAGATTGCAAAGTGCCGCAGTAAAGCGGGACCTGGGGGTACTTGTGCATGAAACGCAAAAGGATAGTACGCAGGTACAGCAAGTGATCAGGAAGGCCGATGGTATCTTGGCCTTTATTGCAAAGGAGATGGAGTACAAAAGCAGGAAAGGCTTGCCAAAGCCATATAAGATATTGGTGAGGCCACACCTGGAATACTGCATGCAGTTTTGGTTTCCATATTTACTAAAGGATATACTTGCTTTGGAGGCAGTTCAGAGAAGGTTCACGAGGTTGATTCTGGGGATGAGGGGGTTGACTTATGAGGAAAGGTTAAGTAGGTTGAGCCTCTACTCATTGGACTTCAGAAGAATGAGAGGTGATCTTATCGAAATGTATAAGATTGAGGGGGCTTGACAAGGTGGATGCAGAGAGGATGTTTCCACTGATGGGGGAGTCGAGAACTAGAGGGCATGATCTCAGAATAAGGGGCCGCCCATTTAAAATTGAGATGAGAAATTTCTTCTCTGAGGGTTGTAAATCTGTGGAATTCACTGCCTCAGAGAGCTGTGGAAGCTGGGACATTGAATAAATTTCAGACAGAAATAGACAGTTTCTTAAACGATAAGGTCTTATGGGGAGCGGGTGGGGAAGTGACGCTGAGTCCATGATCAGATCAGCCATTATCTTACTGAATAGCGGAGGAGGCTCCATGGGCCGTATGGCCTACTCCTGTTCCTATTTCTTATGATATGTTTTAAAATAACTCAGATTTATTCCGCATGACAAGATCTTTCTCAGAAACCGAGTAAGTATTTGAGGTATTTACTTTTGCAATATTTTATTTTCGGCTAGTTTTATTTTAAGTTAATGCTTCATAGTAAAATGCATAGTTAAACAAACCCTAAATACTTTATTGAATATTTACTTTTTAAAAAAACTAATATTCTTGGTTGCATATTTGTACTTAACAAAGCTGATGGGAAAGTAATTCCTCAAGTGGCTTGCCCCAGATGTGTCTGAAAAGTGGTCAGAGTTTAATTACTCAGCCATCACAATGTTTTTAAACATTAAAAAAAAAATCTATATCCTAATCTTGGATTGAGATGACTTACAGAAAGTATGAATTTCAAATAGTTTGAACTTCATCTGAACCTTGTTAATCGGTGTGCTTCTAACTAAGATATGTGTAGAAAATTATAGAAGCTTGTTTCCTTATATCTATAATATGTGGTGTCTTTTGGGGAAAAAAAAATACAACTTCTAATTCCAAATACCCCATAAGGATCATGAATGTTGCTGTATTCAAAGCCATTCACAGAAATGTGGTTGTACTCTATTCTAACATTACTGCAGATTTCGCAGAGAATAATTTAGATGGTTAGAAATAAATCTCATGCAAGATTATAGGAAAACCCATTTGTAATCTGTAAATTAGTTGATATCTAATCGAGACCTGGGTGTCATGGTACATCAGTCATTGAAGGTTGGCATGCAGGTACAGTAGGCGGTTAAGAAAGCAAATGGCATGTTGGCCTTCATAGCAAGGGGATTTGAGTACAGGGGCAGGGAGGTGTTACTACAGTTGTGCAGGGCCTTGGTGAGGCCACACCTGGAGTATTGTGTACAGTTTTGGTCTCCTAACTTGAGGAAGGACATTCTTGCTATTGAGGGAGTACAGCGAAGGTTCACCAGACTAATTCCCGGGATGGCGGGACTGACATATCAAGAAAGACTGGGTCAACTGGGCTTGTATTCACTGGAGTTCAGAAGAATGAGAGGGGATCTCATAGAAACGTTTAAAATTCTGACGGGTTTAGACAGGTTAGATGCAGGAAGAATGTTCCCAATGTTGGGGAAGTCCAGAACCAGAGGTCACAGTCTAAGGATAAGGGGTAAGCCATTTAGGACCGAGATGAGGAGAAACTACTTGACTCAGAGAGTGGTGAACCTGTGGAATTCTCTACCACAGAAAGCTGTTGAGGCCAATTCACTAAATATATTCAAAAAGGAGTTAGATGTAGTCCTTACTACTAGGGGGATCAAGGGGTATGGCGAGAAAGCAGGAATGGGCTACTGAAGTTGCATGTTTAGCCATGAACTCATTGAATGGCGGTGCAGGCTCGAAGGGCCGAATGGCCTACTGCGCCTATTTTCTATGTAATCACTTCAATTTATCATGCTGTGATTGTATATCCAGTCAGCAAAGCAGTGATTAAAATCACATCTGCATTAAATGTAGACTTCAGCTAGATTTAATCCAGCAAAACAGCATTATTCTGGATTTGAATTGTTGATAACATATTGCTTAAAGTCTTGCTAGCTTTACTTTTTATAGGTCATCAGCTCAGGTACTTGTATATTGCCTTGCAGAACTCAGAACTTGAAGCCATAAAAAAATGGCCATAATCATCATCTAACATGCAACATTTTGCTGTGTGAACAAAAATAAATATTTTAATCAAGCTCTGCATTTCCTTTTTTTTAATGCTAACTAAAGACATAGATTTGGATTACATTATGTTTTATCATATTCTCTG
The DNA here is from genome assembly GCF_044704955.1 of Pristiophorus japonicus. Lineage (NCBI taxonomy): Eukaryota > Metazoa > Chordata > Chondrichthyes > Pristiophoridae > Pristiophorus > Pristiophorus japonicus. Next base: position 42,384,102 of record NC_091979.1, read on the forward strand.
GCAGCCCCAGCGTGCTTCACTTTCAAAATAGTCACTTGCGAAGAGCAGATATGTATACAGCAAATAAGATGAGTGATCTGTTTTGGGTGGTGGGTATTGGTTGAGGGTCGTGATACCTGAGTTTTGCCACTGGTTCTCGATCACAAGTAGCCCAGGTGTTTTGTAAATAGATATGGCCTCAATTTAGTGACTCATCTGAAAGATGCCACTTCTGAGAATGTACCACTTTACTACACTGAAATATCCTCAAGTCCTGCAGAGACTATTCAACCTTCTGACTCTGAGGCAAGAGTGCTACAAACTGAGCTAAATTGGTATTTACTATGAAAATATTTATAGAAAGGTAGCATAGACTAATCTTGGACATTTTGCTTCTGCTCAGTTTTTGATACTGACAGAGACATTTTTCAGATTGCATCACACAACTGGCATTCCAAGAACATAGGCCATTGTATTGTGGGCTTACCTGAATGGACACGTAACTTTAGGTACTTTAACAGCTCATTCAGAAGATGTGTACAAGTATTTATATCTCAAATAACTTTTTAGAATTGGCCAGATGAGCGATTTGTTTCAATTTGGAATCCGTTCACTTTTTCATTTCCATCACGTGTTGAACACCTTCAATCTTGACTGCAAGGATGAAGCTTCAATTGCATTTGAAGCTTGCTATTTTCAGCTGCATTTTTAGCCCCAAGTTGACCTTTGATATATAGGGCATGAATTGAGGTTTGTGAAGATTTTCTTATTAATTTTCACTATTCTAAGGAATGGCGTGGCTACATCAAGCACACTACAAATGAAATAAGGAGCCAACTTTGTGTGTGCTTTAAAAATTCTCTCGTCATGAGTGCAGTTTATCACAAGTTGGGCCAAGGCAATGGGATTCTTAAAGGTGTTTTAACTTCCTTTCTTTAGCCGCCCCCGCCCATCACACGTGTACACGCTCTGACACTAGTTTCACATTTTAAGGCTAGCTTAGGGAAAACAAAATATAAATCAAATTTGCAGCGAGGTTACACTATTCCATTAATAGCCATAACTGCACAAACTATTTAAGACTTGCCCTACTGTAGACCTTTGTTGCAACATAGAATGGTGGTTACCTGGGAATGAGGTAGAAAGAACAATTTGGTGTCTAATGTTTTTACAAAGCACCTGCTTGTGGTTCTGAGGTCATCTGAATCTAGAGATCAGATACCGTCTTTACCTGGTAGTATCTTGTTTTCTAAACTCCTACCCAACACTTTGCTCAGTGAGGTCCACAGAAAAGTGTTGTTCTCGTTTGTGATGCCATTATTGGATGTTTAAACAATTTTCTGTAGATTTATAATAAATATCCTTCTCTGATGGATATGTATATCTAAGGGCCCCACATGGCTAATCATGTGTTCCAGATTTCAGTGTTGCAAAGTTTGTTTTTTGGATTGTTTTTTCCATTTTTCTGCCTTGCTATGAATAATGTTGCTTATTTTGGGTGTATAAATTCTCATGGAGCATTTTAATAAAACTGAAAATATAATTGTAATGTAGACCATCCTTTCCCTAGTTTTCAGTTTTATCTGGTTTTGTTGTGTCCTTTTTAAATAAAGAATACTGAATCCTCCCAGGCCTTGTTCCACCTGTGGCCAATGGCGGAGTGGGTCGTCAGTACCACAGTTAGCTACGAATTATATGCAAGTGCTGCAGTAAAAACCTCCCCATGGGAATTCACAAAATGGGGAGTTAAGACTGCTTCAGCATAGCGTTGAGTATTCGTACGCCAGTGTTCTCTGTTACATTTCTTGGTTTGATCGCTTAGATGATCTATGATGCCTCTTTTCAGATTACCAGCTGCATCCCATTTGTTTTGTCTGCTCTGCTTTTCGCACTATGTGTTAAAGCTGTAATCTGCAAAATGAAACTTAACTTTTGGCGCACACTGTTGAATTTCGATTTATGGAAGTATGTACTAACAATCAAAAATTGTTAACTACATATTCAAAAATAAAGCAGTAAAGAATCTAAATGTAGCAAATTAGTCTAATTTGAACATGAATAACATATCAGAGATGTTGCTCATTTGAATGAAGCAGAACACTATAGAAATTTATGAAGGGAGGAACAGTGAGTTTTTTTTTATTATAAGTAAACTGTTAGAGCTCTTGATCTAATTGCAGTCACTTCCTATCCAGTAGTAGTTTTTGTGTTTTATGAGGAACCTTTTCTAGCCCTCGAGTTTCTCCCTCTGCACCAACTGAGCCTGGGGTATGTAGTGGCCTTTTTGTGACAGTGCCAGCAAGCAAAGTGCCTGTAGGGGGCATTATAGGTAAACCCAATTCAGCCGTCAGATGCCTAACAGATGCTATTGGCTAGCAATCAAGAAAGGGGAGCTGTGATGTGACAAAAATAGTTAAGGTCAAAATGGAGGTGGTTCTCTGTTAAGTTTTCATGAAAAGCAGAAGGCGTGCAGTCTGTGAGCCAGTCGGATTGAACAGCAAAGAAGCTAGAATTAAGCAGTTCTGTTCTAGCTGCAATTTGAATTGTACACTGTCAAAACCCTACCAGATGTCAGACACCCAGATGATTTGTGATGAATTGCCCATTAGCATTCCATATAATTATCCAGTATTGTGCCTTTGATTACAGTGATTGACAACACTGCCTGCAAATACTATTGAATTGCGTAACTCTTGTAGTTTTTAATTCTAGTGTAAGGGCAGTGAATTCCGTGAGTGCTTGGTGTTTGTCATCTAAGTGCATTATTTCATCTTAAAAGACTGAGAGAAAACCAAACTCTTTAATTCCAAAGAACTGTTGCTTGCCAGAAGACGGTATTAGGTGGCGTTCTGAACCATTAAATCTGTTGTGTAAGTATTGTATTGTTAGTGTGTTGCTGTGCCTTTTCGCTTCTGTATATTATTTGCTGTGAATAAATCTGACCTGGTATTTTAGTCTACACAGTGCTTATTTTCCATCTTCTTGCTTGGTGATTGTGATGAGCATCCCACATGCATACCCTTCTGGGTGTAAGTTGTTAATTATCGTTTCTGATGCAGAGCTAACTAAACTCTATGTATAAACCACTATCATTTAAGATGTTACTGGATTGGAGTTTTTTTTTAAATGCAACTTATTTTTGAGAAATAATTTGAATTACAATATTGTTGGATCTTGAACTGAAGTGCTTTTAATGAGCAATGCATATATCTGTGTTTATAGCGTTGCCTTTTTTAATCCAATTTCAGCAAAAGATTTTGTAAATTTCCAATGTGGAATATAGGAAACAGTAACATTGTAAATTGCAATAATGCTGAGGAATGTCCCTAAAACCTTTTGAATGAATATCTACAGTTAAACAGTAACTTGAAGTGGCAGTACTGTAATTAATAAAAAAATACAGTATAGAATGAATTTAAACTGAGCCAACTCACAATTCTGTTCAATAGATTAAAAATTCATAGTTTCCTAGTGTGTTAATTTTTGACAGATCGTTATTGAACGCAATCCAGTTTACATCTGCAGAGCTTTGGAGGGTAGTCAGAGCCATAGCCTACATGACAGCCTTTTATTGTCTCCAGTAGTATCCATTCCTTCCTGTTAACTGACCTTCAGTGTTCTGTTCCAATTCATTTGTTTTTAAGTATTTAAACCTATAGTGTTTGCGCCTCCAGGGAATTCAGCACATCCTGGCTTTTTGGCTGAAGATGAGATGGGACAACATGTTGGTGGCTCAGGTAAGAGGGCTTGCCAAAACAAGTTAGCTCGGTGCTTGGGGTGGGGTTAACAACAGGAGCTGTGAATTTCTGTTAAGATAAAAGATGACTGCTGCAGAAAGAACTTTTTCCACTTTTTAAAATAAAACACCCAGTGTTATTGAGTCTTGTCAGGCCAGCTTTAACACAGCTTTCACATGGATATTCAACTACTGCATCAGAGTGGGAACCCTGCAAACCAATGAAATCTTTTTCTTCCCCATAGCAAGCAAGGGGTACGTTAGCATAGTGGTAATGTTACTGGAGTTGTAATCCAGCGGCCTGGACTAATGATCCGGAGACAAGATTTCAAATCCCACCAGGAAGCTGTGGAATTTAAATTCAGTTAATTAAATAAATCTGGAATTAAAAAAAAAATAGTATCAGTAATGGTGACTATGTAAACTACCAGATTGTCTTAAAAACCTATCCGGTTCTCTAATATCCTTTACGGAAGGATACCTACCGTCTGGCCTGTGACTCCAGGCCCACAGCAATGTGGTTGACTTACATGCCCCTGAAACTCGCAAGCCACCAACGCAATTGGGGATTCGGTACCCGCGATACCCACATCCCGTGAATGATTTTTTTTTTAAGTTACTGGGCTAGTAATCCAGAGGCCTGAACTAATCTGGAGACACTGATGAATTTAAATTTATTTTAAATTAAATGTTTCCATGCTGTAAATTCCATGTAATACATAGTTTAGCGTACAGGCATTGTTATGGCTAGCTTCCCAAGTGTGCCGTTTTTCCATGAGTCACTGAGCGATAGTTGCGATAGTCCCATGAAAGTTTTGTAATTTAAGTCAGTTTGTTTGGATGTGCTTCACTACAAGTTGGTATGAGATCATAACTAGAGGTAAAAACACCTGATGCCTTCAAAGAATAATCTGTAGATACCTTGATCGTATTGTTAAACATTTATCATGATTTGAAGAAGAGAACAGTAATGACCTTCAGCGGCACTGGTTTAACTGCAGCCAGGTTTCCATGCTGTGACCGCTTGCTTCCTTCATTCAGCTGTCGTTTATTGTCTAGAAATGTGTGCGGACGTCTACACATTCCAATCCTGCTCTTGCTTTTTCTATTTTAAATGACCATGATAAGTAACAAATACTGACATCATGGCCCAGTGAATAAAATAGTTTTCATGTCGTGTTTATCCAATTTCCTATGGAATGAATCACAATGAATATTGGGAGAATGATGAATCATAGCACATTAAGATACTTACCTCCAGTGAATTTAGACATCTCCGTTTTATCGGGTTTTCTCTTCAAAATTGTTAAAAGTATATGTAATAAATTCTTGCATTCAATCCTAATTGTTTTAAAGCCTATTTTCCATTAAGGTGTCCATGTTCCTCACATGTAGCTTTTTGCTGTTGTAAGCCTCTGTGTCATCTTAATTACTGTTATCTTCTGTCATTATGTTTGTGGCTGTAGCTGCCAAGACAGTGGTAGGGTATATTCTTTATTTACAGTCCAGAATTGGATATTAGGGGTAGGTTTTCCAGTGCTCTGGCTGGAATAATGTACTTTTTACTTTATGGTTTGTGTTTACGTAAGTTAGGAACAAGAGACCCTGCTCAACCTGCTGGGGTTTGCCTGCCTATAAATGTACTTATTGTAAGTTCAATCCAGGGCAGAAACTTGCTCTAAGGGAGGGGGCAGGGAAATCCTGCACAGTGGCAACACTTGAGGATTATCGCTGTCATTTGAATGAAAAATGGCTATTGTGGAAGGTGCAACATTTTTTCTGAACAAAATAATGCTGATGTGAAAAATAAGAACATCTGGCTGATTGGAGGATAGTTATTCTGGGAGACCCTGCCCAGAGGAGAGAAAAAAAGCAGAGGAAGTGGCGGCCAAAGTCAACGCGAAGTATATGTAGGACCTGGGGGCAGATACAAAGAAAGCAACCAAGGTACCATCAGTACCATATGCCTGCTGGATAGAAACATAGAAAATAGGTGCAGGAGTAGGCCATTTGGCCCTTCAAGCTTGCACTACCATTCAATAAGACCATGGCTGATCATTCACCTCAGTACCCCTTTCCTGCTTTCCTTCCATACCCCTTGATCCCTTTCGCCATAAGGGCCATATCGAACTCCCTCTTGAATATATTCAATGAACTAGCATCAACAATATTCTGTGGTAGGGAATTTCACAGATTAACAACTCTTGAGTGAAGAAGTTTCTCCTCATCTCAGTCTTAAATGGTTTACCCCTTATCCTTAGACTGTGTCCCCTGGCTCTGGACTTCCCCAACATCGGGAACATTCTTCCTGCATCTAACCTGTCCAGTCCCGTCAGAATTTTATATATTTCTATGAGATCCCCGCTCATCCTTCTAAACTCCAGTGAATAAAGGCCCAGTCGATCCAGTCTCTCCTCATATGTCAGTCCAGCCATCCCAGGAATCACTCTGGTGAACCTTTGCTGCACTCCCTCAAAAGCAAGAATGTCCTTCCTTAGATTAGGTGATCAAAACTGAACACAATATTCCAGGTGAGGCCTCACCAAGGCCCTGTACAACTGCAGTAAGACCTCCCTGCTCCTATACTCAAATCGCCTAGCTATGAAGGCCAGCATACCATTTGCCGCCTTCACCGCCTGCTGTACCCGCATGCCAACTTTCAATGACTGATGTACCATGACACCCAGGTCTTGTTGCATCTCCGCTTTTCCTAATCTGCCGCCATTCAGATATTCTGCCTTTGTGTTTTTTTTCCCCAAAGTGGATAACCTCACATTTATCTATATTATATTGCATCTGCCATGCACCTAACCTGTCCAAGTCACTCGGCAGCCTCTTAGCATCCTCCTCACAGCTCACACTGCCACCCAAGTGATGGCCCAAGTGAGCATGACTCACAATACTGCCCATCAACCTGGGCAGGTCATGATTGCCCATACTCCAGCATGACATAAACTGCATCTTGCAACTGAAACCCTTGGTACACTGATTCTACAAAAGGGCTTCACACAGCCTATCATAGTGCCCAGCTGCATGAGAACATAGGCACATATCTATCACTGTGAGTCACAGTAAGGAGGTACAAGTCGCCTTAATCCCAATCACAATGATGCCCAACAGCCAGCCACCTCACTTGCTACTCCAACAGGGAAATATTTAGAAGTAGCAATAGGATAGGTTCTAAAAGTCACATGCATTACATTATCACCACTGAAAGCACCAGGGTAAAATTCAGTAATTGCACATTCAGTGGTCATTTAAACAGTATTCAATTTTGTTGGTATGTATGGAGAGTGTCTTATAGCTCATGTACGGTAGCAGCAGATGAAGGATGAGCAGCTATGCTGGTTTTGATGTCAAAGACAACTCCTACTTCATTTGCATCTCCTGTTACCTCCACCAAATTCATGTTCATGATTACTTATTGTTGTCATGTCTGCAGTTTTACCATGGGACTGCACTAAGTATCTGGAAAAGTAGAAGTTTACAAAATGTATGCTAAACCAGAGTTATGAGGGAAAGTTTTTTGCTACAAATAAGATTTGTGGAGATAATGCTCAATACAAGTTTGACTTTTAAACAATTATTGTTCAAATTCTTTACATATTTTATTTCAACATAAGCTAATGCCTATCCTGTTTATAATGTACATTATCCATAAGTTTCAAATGAAAGCTTAAGTATAATGTATTGCTATCAACACTGATCTATTAATTAAGAGCTCCGTATAGCTAACAATCATCTTGACTGGCGATTAAAGGGTTAAACTATAACCTATCTGAATAGAAAGAATATTAATGAAATGCTATTAATTTGGTCTTGTGCTCCTTTCCTCCAGCTCTTGATAGCTGAAGATTCAAGTTTAGTAGTTTCAATTGTACAGGGACAATAAACAATGGAAAAGCAAATTTTAACAGGCGAGCCGAGTTGCAATGGAACTGTTTTTTATCGTGCATCAAGTAGGAAAAACACTTGTATTTTATATTTTATTTTGAAATAACTAGAGCTGGCATAGGTTAGCTTCCCTGCTCAACCTCAAAATGGGGACCCGAAGACAAATTAGCTATGGGAGCTAGCCAAATATTTGAACATAACATAAGAACATAAGAACATAAGAATTAGGAACAGGAGGAGGCCATCTAGCCCCTCGAGCCTGCTCCGCCATTCAACAAGATCATATCTGATCTGGCCGTGGACTCAGCTCCACTTACCCGCCCGCTCCCCATAACCCTTAATTCCCTTATTGGTTAAAAATCTATCTATCTGTGATTTGAATACATTCAATGAGCTCACCTCAACTGCTTCCTTGGGCAGAGAATTCCACAGATTCACAACCCTCTGGGAGAAGAAATTCCTTCTCAATGCGGTTTTAAATTGGCTCCCCCATATTTTGAGGCTGTGCCCCCTAGTTCTAGTCTCTCCGACCAGTGGAAACAACCTCTCTGCCTCTATCTTGTCTATCCCTTTCATTATTTTAAATGTTTCTATAAGATCACCCCTCATCCTTCTGAACTCCCAACGAGTAAAGACCCAGTCTACTCAATCTATCATCATAAGGTAATCCCCTCATCTCCAGAATCAGCCTAGTGAATCGTCTCTGTACTCACTCCAAAGCTAGTATATCCTTCCTTAAGTAAGGTGACCAAAACTGCACGCAGTACTCCAGATGCGGCCTCACTAATACCCTACACAGTTGCAGCAGGACCTCCCTGCTTTTGTAGTCCATCCCTCTCGCAATGAAGGCCAACATTCCATTTGCCTTCCTGATTACCTGCTGCACCTGCAAACTAACTTTTTGGGATTCATGCACAAGGACTCCAAAAGAGTTTCATGCACAAAGACCCCCAAGGTCCCTCTTCACCGCAGCATGTTGTAATTTCTCCCCATTCAAATAATATTCCCTTTTACTGTTTTTTTTCCCCAAGGTGGATGACCTCACATTTTCCGACATTGTATTCCATCTGCCAAACCTTAGCCCATTCGCTTAACCTAAATCACTTTGCAGCCTCTCTGTCCTCTACACAACCCGCTTTCCCACTAATCTTTGTGTCATCTGCAAATTTTGTTACACTACACTCTGTCCCCTCTTCCAGGTCATCTATGTATATTGTAAACAGTTATGGTCCCAGCACCAATCCCTGTGGCACATCACTAACCACCGATTTCCAACCCGAAAAGGACCCATTTATCCCGACTCTCTGCTTTCTGTTCGCCAGCCAATTCTCGATCCATGCTAATATATTTCCTCTGACTCCGCGTACCTCTATCTTCTGCAGTAACCTTTTGTGTGACGCCTTATCGAATGCCTTTTGGAAATCTAAATACACCACATCCATCGGTACACCTCTATCCACCATGCTCGTTATATCCTCAAAGAATTCCAGTAAATTAGCAAAACATGATTTCCCCTTCATGATTCCATGTTGCGTCTGCTTGATTGCACTATTCCTATCTCGATGCCCCGCTATTTCTTCCTTAATGATAGCTTCAAGCATTTTCCCCACTACAGATGTTAAACTAACTGGCCTATAGTTACCTGCCTTTTGTAAACAGAGGCATTACATTAGCTGCTTTCCAATCCGCTGGTACCTCCCCAGAGTCCAGAGAATTTTGGTAGATTATAACGAATGTATTTGCTATAACTTCCGCCATTTCTTTTAATACCCTGGGATGCACTTCATCCAGACCAGGGGAGTTGTCTACCTTGAGTCCCATTAGCCTGTCCAGCACTACCCCCCTAGTGATAGTGATTATCTCAAGGTCCTCCCTTCCCACATTCCCGTGACAAGCAATTTTTGGCATGGTTTTTGTGTCTTCCACTGTGAAGACCGAAGCAAAATAATTGTTTAAGGTCTCGGCCATTTCCACATTTCCCATTATTAATTCCCCCTTCTCATCTTCCAAGGGACCAACATTTACTTTAGTCACTCTTTTCTGTTTTACATATCGGTAAAAGCTTTTATTATCTGTTTTTATGTTTTGCGCAAGTTTACTTTCATAATCTATCTTTCCTTTCTTTATTGCTTTCTTAGTCATTCTTTGCTGTCGTTTAAAATTTTCCCACTAACCTTGGCCACCTTATACGCTTTGGTTTTTAATTTGATACTCCTTTATTTCCTTGGTTATCCACAGCTGGTTATCCCTTCTCTTACCGCCCTTCTTTTTCACTGGAATATATTTTTGTTGAGCACTATGAAAGAGCTCCTTAAAAGTTCTCCACTGTGCTTCAATTGTGCCACTGTTTAGTCTGTGTTTCCAGTCTACTTTAGCCAACTCTGCCCTCAGCCCACTCCCACTGTAGTCCCCTTTGTTTAAGCATAGTATGCTCGTTTGAGACACTACTTCCTCACCCTCAATCTGTATTACAAATTCAATCATACTGTGATCACTCATTCCTGGAGGATCTTTTACTAGGAGATCGTTTATTATTCCTGTCTCATTACGTAGGACCAGATCAAAGATAGCTTGCTCCCTTGTAGGTTCTGTAACATATTGTTCTAAGAAACAATCCCGTATGCATTCTATGAATTCCTCCTCAAGGCTACCCCGTGCGATTTGGTTTGACCGATCGATATGTAGGTTAAAATCTCTCATGATTATTGCCGTTCCTTTTTCACATGTCTCCATTATTCCCTTGATTATTGTCCGCCCCACCATGAAGTTATTTATTTCGGGGCCTATAAACTACGCCCACCAGTGACTTTTTCCCCTTACTATCTCTAACCTCCACCCACAATGATTCAATATTTTGTTCATTGGAGCCAATATCGTCTCTCTCAACTGCCCTGATATCATCCTTTATTAACAGAGCTACCCCACCTCCTTTCCCTTCTTGTCTATCTTTCCGAATTGTCAGCTACCCCTGTATGTTTAATTCCCAGTCTTGGCTACCCTGCAACCACGTTTCTGTAATGGCCACCAAATCATACCCATTTGTAATAATTTGTGCCGTCAACTCATTTACTTTATTTTGAATGCTGCGTGCGTTTAGGTAGAGTGTTTTAATACTAGTTTTTAAACCATGATTTTTAGTTTTGACCCCTCCTGCAGCCCCTTTATATTCATACATATTGTCCCTTCATATCACCTTGTGGTTTACACTTACCCCAGTGCTACTCTGCTCTGTTGCCTCCTGCCTTTTGCATTCTTTCTTGGATCCTGTTCATCTAAGCTCTCACCCACTCTAACTAGCTCAGAGCCCTCTCCTGTGTTCCGAACACTCCTTGCATTGAGGCACCGAGCTTTCATGCTTGCCTTTTTATTATACTTTGTCCCTTTAGAATTTTGCTGTACAGTGCCCTGTAGTTTAGTCAAGATGCAGAAGCTTGGTTCTAAGTGAAGTTACTGTGTAGTTACTTTCAAAGTTTACACAGAATTTACAGCATAGAAACAGGCCATTTGGCCCAACTGGTCTGCACCAACATTTATGCTCCATATGAGCTTGCTTCCACCCCTCTTCATCTGACCCTGTAGCTTAAAATCCAATTGTATTTTTTGAAAAAGTTACAAAGTTGGTGGATGAGGGAAGCCCAGTAGACATTGTCTACTTAGATTTCCAAAAGCTTTGGACAAGGTACTGCATAAGAGGCTTCTTAAGATTGGAGCCTCTGGTATTAGTGGAAATATATTGAGTTGGATTCAGAACTGGCTAGCAGGACATGGCAAAAAGTAGTTATAGATAGATTTAGATCTGTTTGGAGACTGGTCACCAGTGGTGTCCCACAGGGATCAATGTTGGGATTGCTGCTTTTTTATATTTTTATTTATGATCTGGATGATACCAAGATCTGTGCAAGTGTTAGAACTGTAGAAGATGCTTGTCTGCTTCAGGCAAATCTTATTGTGTTGGGAGAATGGGCTCAAGACTGGAAAATGATGTATAACTTAGTGCAGTGTTATGCATGTGGGCAGGGCAAATGCTCAACATTCATACACCCTCCAGGGAAAGGCATTGAAGATGGTGGAGATCGAAAGATTTGGGTATTCTAATGCATACATCCTTAAAGTTACATGAGCAATGCCGTGCAGCGATAGCTAGAGCAAATAGGGTGTTGTGGTGTATCCATAGGCCAATTGAGTATAAGACAAGGCGTACTGTTTTGTCCTTGTACAAAACCTTAGTCAGGCCACACTTGGTATACTGTGTCCAGTTTTGGTCTCACAAGATGGGTGATATTGAGGCGCTGGAAAGGGTGCAGAAGAGCGACACTAGACTAATTCCAAGTCTAAAGCATCTTAATTATCAAGATAGGCTAAAAGAGTCGGGACTCTATACCTTAGAGCAGCGTAGACTATGGGGTGATCTGATTGAGGTTTATCAGATAATGAAGGGAATAGATTGTGTTCCAGCTGACAATTTATTTCAGTTAAATAGGTTAGGCATGACTAGGGGTCATAAATTTATGTTTTTTAAGGAATAGATCTAAGTCCGACTTCAGGAGGTGGTTCTTTTCCCAGAGAATAGTAGACCTCTGGAACAAGCTGCTGTTTCATGTGATGGATACAGACTCGCTGAATTCCTTCAAGTGAAAGCTTAATTTGTTTCTGATTGTGGTGGAGATCACCTCTTACAGAAGGTAGGTACTGCAGGGAATTCAATGCCAGAATGATCTGGGCTAGTTTCGATCACCTTGATAGGTCAGAGAGGAATTTCCCAGATTTTCTTTTCCAAAATTGGCCTGGGTTTTTTATCTTGTTTTTCTGCCTCTCCCTGGTGATCACATGGTTTTGGGTGGGGTGGAGTGTATATGTTGTGATACACAAGGTATCGCAATTGTGTGGGACAGGCTCGATGGACCAGGTGGTCTTTATCTGTCCATCATTGTTCGTATGTTTGTATATCCTTCTATTCCTGTCTCCCTCATGTGCTTACCTAGTTTTCCCTTAACTGCATGTATGCTATTTTCCTCCAATTACTTGTGGTAGCAAGTTCCACATTCTTGCTACTCTTTGGGTAAAAAAGTTTCTCCTGAATTTTTGATTGGTGACTATCTTATATTTATGACCTAGTTTTGATGATGGGTATTTCATTCGCAGACTACAGCTCAAACAACTGTCTAAATACACAAGCTTGCAGATTAATGCATTGCCTCTTGGCTAGACCATATGTTTCAGAGAACTTGAGAGCATCAAGTCCTGAGTGAACAGTTAATATATGCACACTTGCTTAATAGCATGGAGTGAAAAGATTGCCTTCCTACCTTTGCCTTGAAACTTCTTTGCCAACTCTTTATTCATTGAAGCCTTTTGTCTGGAATACATACAGCAGACTATGCTCAATATTTTAGTTCAATTTTTAGAATTGACATTGGTAGCTGTGGGCTGATGTTGGAGTTATGCCAGCCATGTACATCTCTGCATTATTGAAGGTCTGTAGAAGACTTGCAAAGTATATTTAGCAAAGAGCATTTTGACCCAATCCATTTTTTTAGGTATTTGTACCATTGACATCTTGCTGTGATTATCTTTCTTGTAAATAAAAGCTCTAACCTTGATGTAATTGACCCATTGCGTGATATTTTAAGTGGAGAGGAGAATATTGTGGGTGTTCCATGTGGTAATTGTTAGTCCTTTGGCACGTTGTCTCTGTTGTGACACACCTCAGGATGCAGGTTTCCATTCCTACAAGTTTACTTATGGAAACCACATTTTATTCCTCTGAGCGCAAGTTAAGTATTGGGGAAAATCCCAAATTTGCCAAGAGTTGCAGCATCGACTTCACACTTAAGATACCACCTTCCTTAAGAAAGAGACAATTGAGTTAATTTGATTTGAATGACAAACCGTTTAAAAATGTAGGGAGAAAGAAAACAGGGAATTATAGACCGGTCAGCCTGACATCAGTAGTGGGTAAAATGATGGAATCAATTATTAAGGATGTCATAGCAGCGCATTTGGAAAGAAGTGACATGATCGGTCCAAGTCAGCATGGATTTGTGAAAGGGAAATCAGGCTTGACAAATCTTCTGGAATTTTTTGAGGATGTTTCCAGTAGAGTGGACAAGGGAGAACCAGTTGATGTGGTATATTTGGACTTTCAGAAGGCTTTCGACAAGGTCCCACACAAGAGATTAATGTGCAAAGTTAAAGCACATGGGATTCAGAGTAGTGTGCTGACATGGATTGAGAACTGGTTGTCAGACAGGAAGCAAAGAGTAGGAGTAAATGGGAACTTTTCAGAATGGCAGGCAGTGACTAGTGGGTACCGCAAGGTTCTGTGCTGGGGCCCCAGCTGTTTACATTGTACATTAATGATTTAGACGAGGGGATTAAATATAGTATCTCCAAATTTGCGGATGACACTAAGTTGGGTGGCAGTGTGAGCTGTGAGGAGGATGCTATGAGGCAGCAGAGTGACTTGGATAGGTTAGGTGAGTGGGCAAATGCATGGCAGATGAAGTATAATGTGGATAAATGTGAGGTTATCCACTTTGGTGGTAAAAACAGAGAGACGGACTATTATCTGAATGGTGACAGACTAGGAAAAGGGGAGGTGCAACGAGACCTGGGTGTCATGGTACATCAGTCATTGAAGGTTGGCATGCAGGTACAGCAGGCGGTTAAGAAAGCAAATAGCATGTTGGCCTTCATTGCAAGGGGATTTGAGTACAGGGGCAGGAAGGTGTTGTTACAGTTGTACAGGGCCTTGGTGAGGCCACACCTAGAGTATTGTGTACAATTTTGGTCTCCTAACTTGAGGAAGGACATTCTTGCTATTGAGAGAGTGCAGCGAAGGTTCACCAGACTGATTCCCGGGATGGCGGGACTGACCTATCAAGAAAGACTGGGTCAACTGGGCTTGTATTCACTGGAGTTCAGAAGAATGAGAGGGGATTTCATAGAAACGTTTAAAATTCTGATGGGTTTAGACAGGTTAGATGCAGGAAGAATGTTCCCACTGTTGGGGAAGTCCAGAACCAGGGGTCACAGTCTAAGGATAAGGGGTAAGCCATTTAGGACCGAGATGAGGAGAAACTTCTTCACCCAGAGAGTGGTGAACCTGTGGAATTCTCTACCACAGAAAGTTGTTGAGGCCAATTCACTAAATATATTCAAAAAGGAGTTAGATGTAGTCCTTACTACTAGGGCGGTCACGAGGTATGGCGAGAAAGCAGGAATGGGGTACTGAAGTTGCATGTTCAGCCATGAAGTCATTGAATGGCGGTGCAGGCTCGAAGGGCTGAATGGCCTACTCCTGCACCTATTTTCTATGTTTCTAACTAGGGTTGACAAACCCACCAGGACTGTCCTGGAGTCTCAGGGATTAAAGATGAATCTGCTATGAGCACCCAGGTGAAAAATCATTGGGGCATTTAAAGTGCTTTTTAATATTCTTTGAACATTTGCTTATTAGTTATAAAAAATTGGAGAATGGGGAAAAATGGTTGTTTAACTGGACGTGGCAGTTGGAGGCAGGAGGTCATGTGATGAAACCTCCAGGAAGTCATCCAACCAGAGTTGGCAACCTTAAATGTAATATTCAAAGGCCCATTTTAAATTACTAGATCTGATGGCCCATCTTAACCCTCTTTTTTTTTAAAAAAATGAACAAGCCTTGACTGCCATCACTTTTTTGCAAGATTGGGAATTATGCTTTCACAATTTGTGACATCAGGCACCACTTGTGTTTCGGGTGGAGAACTGGCTTTGATGAAGGCACAGAAATGATTACTTTGGTATGTACTGTGCAAGAACAAAGTTCAGTATCACCCCGGACTGTAACACTGAAGTACTGGGTATTTAGTGTGCAGGAACATGTTGTGTCTTGTGTTAAGGGTGATGGGCAGTGTAAACGTGCTGCATGGCTTTAAAAGAGGCGCTTTTATTTAGATGGAACTGTAGCACACACCTCAAACTGCTCCAGGCAATTTACTTTCAAGTGCAGTGACCATTCTGTAGGAAATGAATGCCATTTGAAGGTTATTGGGTACCAGACAATGCACAAAGCTCTCGGCCTTCCCCTTGATGCTTACCTGCTTAATATTGTGCGCATTCCTTTTATCTTTCAGCTGCTTGTTTTTGTCCAAGAACTGAATGAGTGAGGAATCGTTAAAATCAGTTTTTGCCAGTCTCCTGATGCATTCACAGATATTATTCGGTGTTGAATCAATAAACAAACAGATTTACTCTAGAGAGTGTGCAACAAAAAAAAATTCAATTTTTCCCAGTGTTTTCTTATCAGCAATTCAGTCCGACCATGCCTGTGCATAATATTCACGGCACTAGCACACGTATATCTCAGGACTCGAATATTGGCAGGGGACGAGGGGGAAAAGGCAGCTTTGTTCTGATTTTTTTTTTAATGACCTGGATCATCTTTGGGTGAGTCTGTGAGCACTATATTGCTTATACTGCAGCAAATGCCAGTCAGTCATTCCCAGTTGGGTAAGGAGCAAAGACAGCAGTTTATTATTTAGGCGTTGAGAGTCGGATGGTGAGCCCCTTCAATGTTGTCCGTGAACTGTTTCAATAATTATGGATGTCATTTAGCTTTTCCTTTTCATTCTTGGAACATTGGCGTTGCTTGTAAGGCCAGCATTTGTTGCCCTTGAGAAGGTGGAGGTGGGGCTGCCTGCTTGACCTGCTGCAGTCTGTATGGTGAAGGTATCCCCATCATGCTATTAAGTTGAGAATTCCAGGATTTTGACCCTGCAATGATGAAGGAACGATGCTGTTAAAGCATTGAAGCTAACCAATTAAGAAAAACTACAGTGTATCTTCACTTCACATTTATAATTTTACTCCTTAATTTTTTTCTTGAATAGTCAGCATGAATTTTGAAAGTCTTGCTTGATCAACCTCATTGAATTTTTGAAGAGGTAACAGAATAGACAAGGGTAATGCAGTAGATATAATTTATCTAAATTTTCAAAAGGCCTTCGATAAGGTACCATATAATAGACTAGTGAATGCGGAGTCAGGGGGCAAGTAGCAGAATGGGTAGCAAGCTGTCTTCAAGACAGAAAGCAGAGAGGGATAAAGGGAAGCAATTCAGAGTGACAGAAGTGTGAAGTGGTATTCCACAAATTTCAGTGCTAGGACCACTGTTCTTCACAATGTATATTAAAGATTTAAACTTTGGAATGAAAAACAATTTCTAAATTAGCGGATGACACCAAAATGTTTTTTTGGAGGGGTGCATTGTCAATACTGAAGAGGACTGCAACAAATGACAAGAAGGCATGAATGAACTTGCAGAATGGGCATATAATTGGCAAATGAACTTCAACAAATGTGAGATATTACATTTTGGTAAGAAAAATAGGGAGGTCGCAAATTACTCGGAAAAGATGAATCTAAATCAGGTAGAAGAACAAAGGGATCTCTGAGTACAAATACGCAAGTCACTAAAAGTAGTGACACAGGTTAACAAGGCCCAAAAAAAAAGCAAACCAAGCACTAGGGGTTAATTACCGGAGGGATAGAATTGAAGAGTAATGAAGGTATGCTAAACTTATATCGAACCTTAGTTAGATCACACCTTGGCCTGAAATTCATCCACTTAGCGGCCAAAAATACAAGTTTTGTCAAAAAACAGGTACATACCGCCGACATACTGCTCGGCGGAAGATTCGTCATTGACCTACTGCCGAGCAGTATGCACACAGTCCGCCATGTAGAACCGCCCGCACACTGCCCAAAAAGTGAAAGTTACATGACATACTGCTGACATACCACGGGAGCTGCATACCCTCCTGGAGAAGGTGGTTTTACTCGATCTTAAGTGGGCGGTAGTGTCCGGTGCCGCCATTTTGAAATCTGGAAAAGTCACCTCAATATTTCAGAGGTGAACAGTGACTTTAGTGGGAAAGGTATTTTTATTGGTACTCTGTGCATTATTTTAGAAGGCTTTTAAGTTAATATTTTTTTCATTGAAAAATCATTTGAGTTTATCTCAGGATACTTGAGGAGATTCTAGAGATTTAAAAAGAATGTGGCTGGTACTATATCGGCCTTCATTGCAGACTGAGGAGGAGGAGGCAACCTTATCCTCAAAGGATTTTCGGGAAGAAGCCGTTCATACTTGGACCTGACCGATCGACAGTGCATTTGAAGACTGCACTTCCAAAATGAGGTGATCAATGAGATTTGCCAGCTCATTAAGGCAGACCTGCAGCCCAGAACCACCAACATTACTGCACTCTGTCGAGATGAAGGTGACTACGGCACTTTCCTTTTATGCATGTGGCTCTTTTCAGGCATCAGCTGGGGACATATGCTGTATTTCTTAGCATGTTGCATGCTGCATTCGACAGGTAACCGAAGCACTGTATGCATGCTGAATGGAATTTATAAACTTCCCAATGACCAGGGAGGCAGAGAATGAGAGATTTTGCATTGCATTGCCAGCTTCCCCAAGGTGCAGGGTGCTGTTGACTGTACCCATATTGCCCTGCGAGCACCATTACAGGAGGCGGAGGTGTACCGAAACCGTAAGGGATTCCACTCCCTCAAGGTACAGCTCGACTGCAACCATCCGCAGTGCATAATGGTAGTGAATGCCTATTTTCCAGGGAGCATCCATGATATGCACATCTTGTGTGAGAGCACTGTGTCTGACCTGTTGAAGTCTGAGCCACAAGGTAACTGCTGGATGCTGGGGGACAAAGGGTACGGCCTCGTCACCTGGCTCTTGACCCCACTGCGGAACCCTCAGACAGAACCCGAGCAATGATATAATAAGAGCTATACAGCCATGTAATATTATCAAAAAGACAATTGGAGTGCTGAAGCAGAACTTTCGGTGGTTGGACCATTTGGGAGACAGGCTGCAGTTGCTCAGTTCACAGTGGTGTGTTGCATGTTGCATAATTTAGCCATCACGCGTGGACAGGAATTGCCACAGGGGACTGCGGGATCACCTGAGGAGAGAGTGCAGGAGACGGAGGAGGAAAATGAGGGGGAGGAGAAACTTCCAGATGAACCCACGGCACCACCACCACCGCCCACAACACCACAGCGGAGGGCACGTGGAGCGTATGCCGCTGCAAAATTATTACATCAGCTCATAAATGAATGCTTTGCTTAAATGTGGGGAGCTGCATTTCATCTTTTCCTACACGCAGTGTGTAGGACCCTGATGGCTGTTACCCAAAAATTTGACACTTTACAAGAGTGCTTAAATTCAATTGAAACATTTCTGTAAAAATGTAAAAAATATAGAACAATTGTAAAGCTTAAAACTATAACTTTGAACAACTTTAACAACTTGAAATAAACATTTAAAAATCAAACTTCAACTATTTTAAATTAATAATGAACAATTGACTACAACAAAGCACTCTTTACTGACCTCGACCGTCTACTCCCCCACCCTTCGGACTCACCCCCCTCCCCTCCTTTCTTACTCACGCCCTTCCTTTTCCCACTGCCCCTGGGCCCGGACCTCCCTGTGGTGGTACCAAACCGATGTGCAGCAGTGCACCCCAAGTGCTGTTGTTGTCGTTGGGGGTCAGACATTGCAGACTCAATGAATGGGGCCTCAGGAGAAGCTCGTGATCTGGAAGTCAGAGCTGGAAGGTGCTGGCAGCTCCCCACCCTCGGGTGCTGTGGACCCGAGACTATGGTACAGGGCGATTCCACACCATATCCCGATCCCGTCGACTGCCGCATAATGTCGGCGGTTTGCTCCATCGTGGTGATCAGACGTGACATATCCTCCGACTGTCATTCTGATAGCGCCGCAATGTTTCCGGCTATCGTAGCCATGGCCTTGAGCAGTTCTCAGCCTGTGACAGACGCACCATGTCCTGGTACGCGCCTATCTGTCTTGCTGCAATGGATCTTTTCTGCACCAACCTCTGACACTGCGGCAAAGGCGCTGCAACACTGGGGGTGCGTTGCTGCACATCGCTTGGTCCCACAGAATCCGAGGAGGCATGGGGGAATCCCATGAATATAGAGTCGGTGGTGGAGGATAGTCCAGGTGGCCCAGATGGAACTGGTATATCCTTCTCCATCTCTACCGCCACTGGCTCCAGGATGAGCTGCTCTTCCTCTTTCTCTCCATCATCTCTGGAAGGGGTGAAGTCGGGAGAGGGCTGGGTGACACCAGAGGTGGAGGCAGTGGGTCTGTCGTCTGGTCTGTCTGCAGAGGTCTGGTCTGAATCTTCCAAGTCTGGAAGTGCAAAACAGCATTTAGAAGTGCTTGGCACCAGGGGAGGAGTCAGGGTTACATGAGTACAGTAACATAGCGCAGTCTTACTTAAATGTCCACCACTGCTGCATTACTGCATTACATATCGCAGACAGACAATACATATATACATATGCATTGCGTTACATGCCCCAACATTGCAGTACATCACATGAGCCCAACATTACAGTGCAATAAATTTACATTACATTACATGAGGCCAACATTGCAGTTATAGTTATATTACATACCATTACAGGTTCGCAACACAGACCGGGCATTGTATTGAACTGACCATCCTGTTGTGTGGGTGGGCCAGCTCCAATGCTAGTGATGGCACGGTTGCTATCCCCGACCAGCGACAGGGCACGGATCTCAATCTCCGTGCGCCATTGATCCACTGCTGTTGCAGATGTCTTCTTCGGCAGAAAGTAAAGTAAATGAAAGTAAAAATCTTCAATCCATTTAACATCACGCACACGCACACACATACACGCACACTTAAACACTGGGTTGATCCTCTTGTCATTGCCTGAAAGCACAAAAACCATAATCTTGGGATAAATAACATCATCCGTGTGACACTGAACCTACAATAACATGGTACATGGGGGGTGCATAAATAAAATCATTACTTTTGCTACCTTCAGGTTGTTCCACCTCTTACGACACCTTTCTCCAGTGCCTACTATTGTACTTGTGGAGGAGACTGCCTCCCCGATCTCATCCCATATTCTGTTGTACTCCTTTAGGGGAGGGGCTTTCATAACCACCCTTCGTTAAGTAGGAGTATCTCTCCGTGATGTTCTCCGGTAGGGCAGGTAGCTCTGCTTCGTCTAAGGCGGGCGCCCTCAACCTCCCGTCCTTCTCGATGGTCCTGCATTTTCAGCATTTCCATTATATTTATATTTATATTTATTATTTTTTTATTTATAAAATATGTATTATTGTTATTGATATTACAGTCTACCATGTGGGACCTTATCAAAAGCTTTGCTTAAGTCCATATACACTACATCGTACGCACTACTCTCATCGATCCTCCTGGTTACCTCCTCTCAAAATTCAAACAAGTTAGTCAAACACGATTTTCCCTTAACCATCATCATCATGATCATAGGCAGTCCCTCGGAATCGAGGAAGACTTGCTTCCACTCATGAAGTGAGTTCTTTGGCTCAACAGTCCAATACGAGAGCCACAGACTCTGTCACAAGGGAAGGGGTGGGTGGGACTGGTTTGCCGCACGCTCTTTCTGCTGCCTGCGCTTGATTTCTGCATGCTCTCGGCATTGAGACTCGAGGTGCTCAGCGCCCTCCCAGATGCACTTTCTCCATTTAGGGCGGTATTTGACCAGGGACTCCCAGGTGTCAGTGGGGATGTTGCACTTTATCAGGGAGGCTTTGAGGGTGTCCTTGTAACGTTTCTGCTGCGCACCTTTGGCTCGTTTGCCGTGAAGAAGTTCCGAGTAGAGCGCTTGCTTCGGGAGTCTCATGTCTGGCATGCAAACTATGTGGTCTGCCCAGCTGAGCTGATCAAGTGTGGTCAGTGCTTCAATGCTGTCGATGTTGGCCTGGATGAGGACACTGATGTTGGTGCGCCTGTCCTCCCAGGGGATTTGTAGGATCTTGCGGAGACATCGTTAGTGGTATTTCTCCAGTGATTTGAGGTGTCTACTGTACGTGGTCCTTGTCTCTGAGCCATACAGGAGGGTGGGTATTACTGCAGCCCTGTAGACCATGATCTTGGTGGCTGTTTTGAGAGCCTGGTCTTCAAACACTCTTTTCCTCAGGTGGCCGAAGGCTGCACTGGAGGCGGTGTTGGATCTCATCGTCGATGCCTGCTCTTGTTGATAGGAGGCTCCCGAGATATGGGAAATAGTCCACGGTGTCCAGGGCCGCACCGTGGATCTTGATGACTGGGGAGCAGGGCTGTGCGGTGAGGACAGGCTGGTGGAGGACCTTTGTCTTACGGATGTTTAGCATAAGGCCCATGCTTTCGTATGCCTCAGTAAATATGTCGACTATGTCCTGGAGTGCAGTCTCTGTATGTGCGCAGACGCAGGCGTCGTCTGCGTACTGTAGCTCGACGACAGAGGTTGGGGTGGTCTTGGACCTGGCCTGGAGACGGCGTAGGGTGAACAGGTTCCCACTCCGGTGGGGAGCTTGTTGACTGAGGTGGAGCATGGCAGCGAGAAAGATTGAGAAGAGGGTTGGGGCAAAGATGCAGCCCTGTTTGACCCCGGTCCGGACGTGGATTGGGTCTGTGATGGATCCGTTGGTAAGGATCACGGCCTGCATGTCGTCATGGAGCAGACAGAGGATGGTGACGAACTTTTGGGGACATCCGAAACTGAGGAGGACACTCCATAGAGCTTTGCGGTTGACAGTGTCAATGTCCTTTGTAAGGTCGAAGAAGGCCATGTATAAGGGCTGGCCCTGCATTTTTCCTGTAGCTGTCGCGCTGCAAAAATCATGTCCATTGTGCCCCGTAGGGGACAAAATCCGCACTGTGACTCCGGGAGGAGTTCCTTGTCCATGGGAAGAAGACGGTTGAGGAGGACTCTAGCGACGACTTTCCCAGTGGCTGATAGCAGGGAGATTCCTCTGTAGTTGCCGCAGTCGGAATTGTCCCCTTTTTTAAAGATGGTCACGATTACTGAGATCCCCCGGCATGCTCTCCTCCCTCCAGATGAGAGAGATGAGGTCATGTATTCACGCCAGCAGTGCCTCTCCGCCATACTTCAATGCCTCAGCAGGGATTCCATCAGCATCCGTAGCCTTGTTGTTTATAAGCTGCCTTATGGCTTTTTCTACCTCATGCAGTGTTGGCTTACTGAGGTGGCTTACTTTCAAAGCTGCTAAACCACTTAATACCTCCTCTCTCACTGTTTATTTAATCCAGAATTTCAAACTCCTCAGTAGCAGTATCTGCATTGCTCCTTTCCTTTGTGAAAACCGACACAAAGTATTCATTAAGAACCATACCAACATTTCTGCCTCCATGCAGAGATAACCCTTATGGTCTCTAATAGGCCGTACCCTTTCTTTAGTTATCCTAGAACATAAGAATTTAAGAAATAGGAACAGGAGTAGGCCATACGGCCCCTCGAACCTGCTCCGCCATTCAATAAGATCATGGCTGATCTGATCATGGACTCAGCTCCACTTCCCCGCCCACTCCCCATAACCCCTTATCCCCTTATTGTTCAAGAAACTGTCTATTTCTGTCTTAAATTTATTCAATGTCCCAGCTTCCACAGCTCACTGAGGCAGCGAATTCCACAGATTTACAACCCTCAGAGAAGAAATTTCTCCTCATCTCTGTTTTAAATGGGCGGCCCCTTATTCTAAGATCATGCTCTCTAATTCTAATCTCCCCCATCATTGGAAACATCCTCTCTGCATCCACTTTGTCAAGCCCCTCATAATCTTATATGTTTAGATAAGATCCCCTCTCATTCTTCTGAACTCCACTGAGTCGAGGTCCAACCTACTCGGCCTTTCCTCATAAGTCAACCCCTTATCCCCGGAATCAACCTTGTGAACCTTCTCTGAACTGTCTCCAAAGTAAGTATATCCTTTCGTAAATATGGAAACAAAAACTGCACGCTGAATTCCAGGTGTGGCCTCACCAATACCCTGTATAACTGTAGCAAGACTTCCCTGCTTTTATACTCCATTCCTTTTGCATTAAAGGCCAAGATTCCATTGGCCTTCCTGATCACTTGCTGTACCTGCACACTATCCTTTTGTGTCTCATGCACAAGTACCCTCTTGCTCTTAATATATTTATAGAATATCTTTGGGTTTTCCTTAATTTAACTTGCCAAGAATTTTTTATGCTCTCTCTTAGCGTTCCTAATATCCTTTTTAATTTAACCTCTGTACTTTCTATAATTCCTCCAGATTCTACAGTATTTAGCCATCGGTATATGACACAAGCTTCCCTTTTTTTCTTTATCCTCCCCTAGACATCTAGGGGGATCTACAATTGTTGTTCCCACCCATTTTCTTTAAGGGCACATGTTTGGCTTGAGCCCTCCGGGTCTCCTCCTTGAAAGCCTCCCACTGTTCCGACACTAAGTTACCTACAAGTAGCTGTTTCCAGTCCACTATGGTCAAATCACTTCTCAACTTAGCAAAGTTAGCTTTTCCTCAATGTGGGACTTTTATTCCTGGTCTATCCTTGTTCTTATTCATAACTACCTTGAATCTGACTGATTTATGGTCACTGGCACCCAAGTGCTTGCCCACTGATACCCCTTCCACCTGCCCAACTTCATTTCCCCAAAACTAAATCCCAAACCACCCCCATCAAGCGGTTCGCCAACAAAGGAAAGGGGCATACTTCATGCTTGTCTTCCACCACTTGTGAAGAACAGATTAGTCTGATGGGTGGCAAAGTACTCGTGACGATTATCCAGAAATTGAAATCAGCAGTGTTATATTCAATATCTGTTGATTCAATGCCAGATGTGTCACACTCAGATCAGCTGAAATTTGTCATCCACCAATTTCTACTGACTGGTCCTGTTGAAAGATTACTAAAGTTCTTGCCGATAATCGGTCATGTTGGAAAGAAATAGCCGAAATAATATTGGCCTTTCTGGATGAGAACGGAATCGACATACAAAATTGTTGCGGACAATCTTATGATAATGCTTCAAATATGAGTGGGAACTGCATTGGTGTCCAAACATTCATCAAAGAGCAATGCCCATATGCTACGTTTATACCATGCACAGCACACTCACTCAACCTTGTGGGGAAAAACAGTGCCGAATGCAATCTAGTGATCGTCAGATTTTTTGACATTGTACAAAAGTTGTACACTTTTCCCTCTGCATCGACTTATCGCTGGTGACTGCTTTATTAAAAACTTACGCCTTTAGGGCTGTCTGTCATTGAACAGCTTTCTACTACTCGATGGTCAGCAAGATATGAAGCGGTGTCAGCCCTGCTCAAAGATTATGCTCCCATATGTGAAGTGTTGGAGTCCCTGGCAACTGACGTGGAACAAAATGTTGCATGCCGCAATAAAAACTCAGTTGTTCCTTGACGAACTGGATTCAGCGATTCTCATTGTTATTTGGAACACAATCTTGAATCGTTTTCACTTGACCAATCTCTCGCTTCAAGAGACCGGCTTGAATCTGAATGTCATGATATCCTTACTCGAGTCCCTTGTTGATTTTGTCAAGACCCAGTGGACAGAGTTTGAGGACTTCAAAGACCTAGGGATTAAACTGTGTGGCCACAACGAGTACAATTCAGCTCGGAGGCGCGTCCGGGTACGCAACCGCCGCTATGACGATGGAAATGCTGAAAATACTGCTGTCGTCCAAGGAGAAATTCAAAACTGGAGTGTTCCTTGTCATCATTGATCAACTAATCAGTACCTTGAAACACCACCTTGAAGCATATGAGGAAATCAACTGTAAGTTTGGATTCCTGTCCAAGCTAGCCGCTCTCTCGACTCATGAGATCAAGCAAGCAGCAGCAAATTTTACCCGCTCCTATCCCAAAAATCTTACCCGCTCCTATCCCTATGATTGAAAGTGAAACCATCCAGTATTCTAGCTTGGTAGCATCCTCAACAGAGCTTCAAACCTCAATTTGTGTCAAACAAACTAAGTCAGCAGAGCTGAGAATGTACCAATTCCTCCATACACACACCCTTTTCTAATACCAAACCTTTTCTAATATTGAAATAGCTCATCGGATATATCTGTCGATGATGGTATCAAATTGCAGTGGTGAGCAGTCTTTCTCAAAACTAAAACTCATTAAGGATGAGGTCAGGAACCGAATGGGACAAGATCGACTTAATAGTCATTCAATCTTGAGCATCGAGGGCAAAGTACTGAGAGGACTTGACTTCTCGAAAATCATTGACGAGTTTAGCTGACAAAAATCTAGGAAAAGACCAATGTAATGTTATACTTGTCGCTGCCTCTGTGGAGAAAATAGAATGCAAATAACAAATGATGGTCTTCCAAAAAAATTGCGCTGTCCTGTTCTAAATTTTTGTCATTGTCGATTTAGTTTCAAAATGTACGGATTTTTAAAAATTAAAGTGTTTGCTGTATATATAGGATTTCATCAAGGTATCGGTTTGATTGTTTGGAAACATAGTAAAATATTAAATGAGTGTTGTTATAGTATCAATAATGTCCTGAGATGTACACCTGACCTGACCTTGACCTGATGCATACTTAGGGAATTAAGGGTTATGGGGAGCGGGCAGGTAAGTGGAGCTGAGTCCACGGCCAGATCAGCCATGATCTTTTTAAATGGCGGAGCAGGCTCGAGGGGCTAGATGGCCTACTCCTGTTCCTAATTCTTATGTTCTTATGTAAAGTCCTGTTCCCTCAGTACAGATTCACATGAGGCATGTAGTGAAGTCAAGGTCACTCTGGACCTGACCTTTATTTCACAGCTCTGGAATGCTGCACTTGCCTGAGACCTGTGCTTATATACCTGTCTCTTACAAGTGCACCCCTGGTGGTAAGGTATGCTGGTGGTTACAGGTCATATCTTATTAGTCATGTATAGCATGTTAGGATACAGTTATATATAATAATGTAAGATACATGACACATACTTAGTATAGTGTCCTGTGATGTGGCTCACTAATGGCATTTACTGCAGTATGTGACTGAGAGTAGGGGGCCCATGGTCGGGGTACTGCCTGGGGTCCGAGGCACCCTTAATCTGTTCCTGGACACAATGTTCACTATTAAGGCTAACCTGCTCCAGTTTGAGAAAACATCTTTCCCCCCACCCCCGTAAGAGGCAGGCCGTACTTGCAATCTAAATAACTTGAAAATATTTCATTCTACCACGAGTCTTCCATCGTGATCACGGCCACCGGTCTTAGTCACTGAATAAGCCAAATTGTGCTTTTTGTGTAGGATTCCAAAATGTTTACCTATATTCTGGTGATCACATTCTGTGATTCTGTTTGTTTAGAATTGGGTGCCCCACTAGCTGTGGGTATTTTTAGTTTAACATAATGGGGCTGAAATTCCGATGTCCCGGGTCCATACGAAGTTTCTACAGACCCGGGAAGGCATCGGAAAAGCTGGTTTTCAACACGCAATGCGCATTCGCTGAAAACTGGCTTTTCCGAGCTGTCACGTTTCTGGCTTGACTGATCATCCGCAGATCGGGAGCGAGGACACTTGCAGGGCAAGATTTCCGATATTTACGGCTATCTTGCCCAGCAAATGTCCTCAAAAATCTTGCGCCTGAAAAAACAGGCATATAGCCTACTTTTACAGGCGCAAGTGTTTAAAAATACATTTTAAAATAAACACTTTATTGTTTAAAAACCCTCCCCACTACGGTAAGTTTATTTTAAGACTTAATTAAAAAAACTTTTTAAAAAAAGTCAGGAAAATATGTTTATTTAAGAACTTTAATTTAAATTAATCTTATATGTTGTGTATTTTCTATTTTTTATTGTGTTTTGGGTGGGGGGTGGGGCGGTTCTCAATCATAGTAATGAGAGTTCTGGACTTACGGAACTCCTTTTACTATGAATGAGAATATACTACACCTGATTGGCAGTTCAGAGCCATGTGTCTCCAACTCCCGGCCTGCGCACGTCCCCATGTGGTACACACTGCGATGTGCAGTCACAAGAGGCCTCAGGCTCGGAAGTTCGAACGGGCGCAGCAGCAATAGGTAAGTGCGCATCTTTTTTCCCTTTTTCACTCGTTTGCCCGATCGGCATTTCAGGCCCATTGTTTATCCCATTTATGTTTGATGTGACTCCAAAATCAGAAGTTGGTGGCATTTGCAGTGATCAAAGAAATATAGTGATGTGCCCAACAAACTGAGGGGCAGCTCATTTTGTATATGGATAGAACCACTTATGTAGAAAGAACCGCAGAATGAAAACCCAGTGTCTGAACAGGTACTTGGTGAGCTAAGGAAATGAAAAAAAAAACACTTTGGTTTGTTCTAATTTATCTCTTTAATCGCTTTCCACTGTAAACTTGACAAACTAATCTAAGTTGCTGTCTGATACTAATAATTATATATATTTAAATTAAAATAGTAATGTTGCAAATAAGGACAAGTCATGATGCCTTGGGACAAGAAGCCAGTTTGATCAGAGGAGATATAAATACATTGCACAACATATCAGGATCAGCTTTAAACTTTAAAAAGAAAGTTTTAACGTGCTTAGATTCAGTGTTCATGCACTTATATTAGGGATGGTCTGCTTTGTTTCCCTCCAATTTTTGTTCCCTGTAATTCAAGAATCTTGGTACACACAAGGGTACAGCTTTACAGGTGTCAGCTGATATCTGGTACTTCATCCAAATGACCATTCCTTTGTTCAATCCTCAACAGTGAAAGTTGGCAGGTTATTTGACTGTGGGAGCCATCACAGCCACACTTGATGCTGCCTCATTCAATGACCATGCACTTCCAGCAGAAGTCAAGTCATTGGAAGATGATTGAGAACTGGAACTCTCATGGTTTCTTTTAGTGTTGGGGTGCTGAAGCCAGTTTTAGCAGCCCTACTGCTATTCTGTATGAGATAGAAATTCTAGCATAGCAGGATGCCATTCAGTCCTTCTTCCCATCTGATCCTTGGCACCTGCAGCCGCTTAAGAGCCATTTTCTTATTAATGCATAGGATGTCCTTTTATTACCTTGTCTAACAACCTTTTTTAGTGGGACACTGGCAACAGTACTGGGACAGGAAGGGGCTGTTCAGCTAAAATGGTCTCCACCTGAACAGGAGTGGGACCATTGTCCTAGCAGAAAGGATAAACAGGGCTGTCAATAGGTCTTTAAACTAGTAAGACAGAGGGAGGAATCTGGTGAAAATGACCCAAGTCTGAAGTTAAAAGACATAGGAGATGAGAGTGAAGGTCAAGGTTCACAAATGGTCAGGAAACAAATACAGTTATGAAACAGAAATATGAAATGACTGTTAAAAAAAATAAAGTAAAAGGAACAAGTATTAAAGATGAATTAAGCTGCATGTACAGCAATGTATACAGCATCCAAAATACACCAGGGGAACGGGAGGCAATCATCAGTTGCGTGGAACCAAATATAGTAGGAATAACTGAAAATGGCTGCATAAAAAACAGGACTAGCAACTAAATATTGCAGGTTAAAACATAATCAGAAAAATAAGGAAGGAAGTAGGGGATGGGGTAGCTGCACTAATTAGATATCATGGCAGTAGAAAGAAAGGACATAACTGAAGGATAGAAACAGAATCTATATGAATTAAATAAAAGATCAATCATGCTAATAGGGGCACACTATAGACCTATTAGTGGAAAGGAGGTGGAGAAAGAAATACGTAAGCAAATGTATGAAATGAGTAAAGGAGATAGAATAATAGTCATGGGAGATTTTAAGTACCCTCCATCTCCCCCAAATAAACTGGTAAGCAGAGGTAGCAAAAGGGATACAGAGAATGGAGTTTTTACAATGTGTGCAGGTCTCCTTTCTTACCCAGTATGTAAAAAGCCCAACAAGAGGGAGCACTGCTGCATCTAATAATGGCAAATGAACCAGAACGGATAAGAGATGTAAGTGTTGGGGAACATCCAGGCAGTAGCGATCATAATATAATAAAGTTTAAGGTAAAGATTAAGAAGGACATAAGTAAGACGGAGATCAAAGTCTCAAGGGGAGGAGAATAAAACTAGGGAAAATAAACTGGAAAAATTTGCTGACAAAGAAATAGAGCAGCTGCGGGAAATTTTTAAAACAGTGCTCGATCAAGTCCATGAGAAATATAAACCCACTGAAAAGCAAGAGCAAACTTGACACTAATGACACAGCTTGGATGAATAAAGAAATAAGGCAAGATTAGAACTAAAGAAAAAGGCGTACATAGGCAACAAAGGAGCGGATGACAAGAGGAGACAAAAAGACTAGGAAAAATGTTTTTTAAAAAAGAAAGCAATGAAAAACTATGGGCCGTAAATTCCTGCCTCTATGGGTATGTACAATGTACGCACGCACCCAAAGAGGTTCCGCAAACGCATGTGCCTAAACCCGGCCCTAGTGATGAACGCGCGCCTTCCCGGGAGAAGGGACTTCGCGGGCGGAGATTTGGGCTACTTGCCTAACTCCTGCCCAGCGAATGTCCTTAAAACTCTTATGCCTGATAAAAGCAAGTGTAAGGCCTGCTTTTACCAGCGTAAGAGTTTTAAAAGATAGAAAAATGACATTTTATCACTAAATTTTATATTAAAAACCCTATCCATTAAGGTAAGTTTATTTTTAACACTATTAAAACTTTTTTTTTATCAAATTTTTTTCTAAAACGCTAAATTTAATTCAATTTTAATTAATTTTAAAGACGTGAGATTTTTTAAAATTTGTGTTTTATGTTTCTGTTTTGGGGGTATTCTCATTGATAGTAACGGGAGGTCCATATAAATGGAAATCACCATTACTGTCAATGAGAATACTCCATGTTCATTAGTGGTCCAGGCCCATATGATCCCAGGATGCCCATACACTTCTGTGATGCATGGTCTTGGAGCCGAAGTGCTCCTTCCTCCGGGACCACCAGGTACCTTCGTAAAACAAATTTGGGTCGGGAAGCGTCTGACCGCAATTTCTGGCCCTATGAAATTCAAGTATCAAGGAATATTTTTTAAATGGTTAAGTATTGTACAGGCACATAAATAACAAAAGTTAAATCAGGATTTGGATAGAGCCACTAAGGAATATGCACAATAAACTCAAAGGTTAAAGACAGAAAAACGACAGAAATATTAATAATTACTTTACCTCATTATTTACCAGGAAGATTATGGGCATGACATTAGAAGAGATCAAAAAAGATATGAATACATTTAAGATAGAACGAGGAGAGATCGTTGATAAACTAATCAAACTTAGAGAGGATAAGACCCCTGAACCGGATGGATTGCATCCACGCATTTAAAAGAAGTTAGGAAAGAGATAGCAGAGGCATTATTACATATAAATTTATTAGAAAAGAGGTTAGTGCCAGAGGACTGGTGGACAGCTGATGTGATTGCTATATATAACAGGGTATTTTCTAAATGGGGAAAAGCTTAAAAACAGTGGAAGTCCAAAGAGACTTGCTGGTCCAGGTACATAGATCATTAAAATGTCATGAACAGGTACAGAAAATAATCAAAAAGGCTAATGGAATGCTGGCCTTTATATCTAGAGGACTAGAATACAAGGGGTTAGAAGTTATGCTGCAGCCTGGTTAGACCACACCTGGAGTACTGTGAGCAGTTCTGGACACCACATCTTCGGAACGATATATTGGCCTTGGAGGGAGTGCAGTGTAGGTTTACCAAAATGATACCCGGACTTCAAGGGTTAAGTTACAAGGAGAGATTACACAAATTCGAGTTTTATTTCCTAGAAGGTTACGGGGTGATCTGATCAAAGTTTTTAAGATATTAAGGGGAACAGATAGGGTTGATAGAAACTATTTCCATTGGTTGAGGATTCTAGGATAGTCTAAAAATTAGAGCCAGTCCTTTCAGGAGTGAAATTAGGAAACACTTCTACACACCGAGGGTGTTAGAAGTTTGGAATTCTTCAGCAAATGGCAATTGATGCAAAATCAATTGTTGACTTTAAATGTGAGCTTGATAGCTTTTTGTTAACTAAAGGTATTAAGGGATATGGGCCAAAGGCATGTGTACGGAGTCAGGTCGCAGATCAGCTATTGAATGGCAGAACAGGCTCAAGGAATTGAATGGTCTACTCTTCCTATGTTCCATGAGGATCAGTGCTGGGACCACTATTCACCATTTATATTAATGATTTGGACTTTGGAATTGGAAGTACAATTTTGAAATTTGCGGATAGCACTAAATTGGGGGATGGGGGTTGACAAAATATATGAAGACTTTCAGAATAGGTATGTAATTGTCAAATTAACTAAAATATAGATAAGTGTGAGGTGGTACATTTTGGTATGAAAAATAAGGAAGCCACATACTCCTTGGAAAATCAGTGATTAAATAGATCTAGGGTGGGGGTGGCATTGTTACAGATACACAAATCACTAAATGTAGCATTGCAGGTTAATAAGACCATAACAACAGTGAACAAAGCACTGGGGTTGAGTTCTAGAGGGATAAAATTGAAAAGCGGAGAAGACATGTTAACCTTGTACAGAACCTTGATTAGATGACAATTGAAGTAACATGAACAGCTCTGGTCTCAATATTATGAAAAGGATATCAAGGCACTGGAGAAGGTGCAAAAAAAGATTTACTGCAAAGGTACAGTCTCTCAGTTCTGGTATCAATCAGGAAAGATTAAACTAATTATCTAGAAAAGAGAAAAATGATGGTTGACCTGATAGAGATCTTCAAGATTATGAAAGGGTTTGACGTAGAGAAGATGTTTCCACTAGCGTGCAAGCCCAGAACTAAGGGCTATAAATATAAAATAGTCACCAATAAATCCAATAGGGAATTTAGGAGAAACTTTTTTTACCTAGAGAGTGGTTAGAATACGGAGTAGTTGAGACGACGAGCATAAATGTAAAGGGAAGCTAGATGCACATGAGTGAGAAAGGAATTCAATTTTTATATGTTGATTGGGTTAGATGATGAAGAGTGGGAGGAGGCTCAGTGGAGCATAAACACTGGCATGGACTTGTTGGGCTGAATGGCCTGTTTGTGCTTGTAATACTATATGAAACTTCCTTCACACATCTGTAAATACTAAACCAAAACGTTCATTAAGCAACCCTGCCATTTCCTTACCTACCATAATCTCATTGTGTTGATTTTTGAGTGCCCCCATTTCATTAAAAATATTATCTTCCCATGTATTTATATTAAAAATGGCCTTTTTCTGCTCCCTTTTATTTGGGTTGCAAGATTTTTTTCATACTCCCTTTCAGCTCAGTTTACCTCCTTTTTATTTCAATTTGTAAATTGCAGTATTTCTCACCACTATTTTGTGTTGTTAGTTTTAAAGTTTTACATTTTTTTCTGTCTTTAATTACAGCCTAATCTGACTATTCATTCGCAAGAGCACGACCTTAAACGTAACTACTTCTATCCTCACTGGAATGCTCCCAGACTGTGCTGCACCAATCTCGTAAATATTTCCCACAATTGCTCTGCTGTTTTACCAGTTAATCTTTGCCTCCAATTTATCCTGGCTAAATCTTCTTCCATTCCTCTGTAGTGTGCTCTACTCCAATCATTCAACCTTGTTTTTGACTCTCTTTCCATTTTCATTTTAAAACTAAAACTAATTATATTCTGATCATTAAGTTTCTTCTAACTTTCATGTTGCTGATTTGCTCTGATTCATTACCCAAAACCTCATCCAATATCCCAAACATAAAATGCTGGAAATGCACAGTAGGTCAACCCAGCATCATGTAAAGAGAAGATACTTTAACATTTGAGGTGTAACTCTTTCTTCTGATGCAGGGTTATGCCCAAAACAATGTCAGCCTGTGGCTCAGTGGATAGCACCCTCGTTTTTGAGTCCAAAGGTTGTTGGGTCAAATTCCACCCCAGAGACTTGAGCACAAAAATCTAGACTGACACTCCAGTGCAGTACTGAGGGAGTGTTGCACTGTCGGAGGTGCCGTCTTTCGGATGAGACGTCTGCCCCCTCAAGTGGACATAAAATATCCCATGGCACTATTTTGAAGAAGAGCAGGGGGTTATCCCCGGTATCCTGGCCAATATTTATCCCTCAATCAACATCACTAAAGCATGTTTTCTGGTCATTATCACATTGCTGTTTGCAGGAGATTGCTGAGCGCAAATTGGTTGCCGCGTTTTCCACATTACAACAGTGACTACACTTCAAAAAAGAACTTAATTGGCTGTAAAGCACTTTGGGATGTCAGGTGGTCATGAAAGGCACGATATAAATGAAAGCCTTTCTTCTCTCTAAATGTTAACTTGCCTTTTTATTCTAATGAAGAGTTGCACCCAAAACTTTAACTTGTCCTTTCTCTTTACAGATGCTGATGGATTGGCTGTCCACTTCCTACATTTTATGTATGTTTTAGATTTACAGCATTTGCAATTGTTTGCTTTTTATTTTGAGTGTTGCATCCTTTCTAACAGAACTTTTTCAGTACTGACTCAAAACAATCTTGAAAGCATTCTATAAATGCCTCCACATTTAAACTTCCCTCGTGTGTTGAATGCATTCCATAAATGCCTCCCTGTTCAAATAATCCTTGTGTATTCTCAAAGTCCCACCTCATTACTGGCTTATTTATTTCTACAGTATTTTTTAACAATTTGATCTCTGACCCCTGGGATACATCACTTCCAACCCTTCATCCAAGCAGAGCAATACCTATTTTTTGGAGAACAATTCCTGGTTACAGAGTTTTCAGACGGGATAGAGAGGGAGATAAAAAAGGAGGGGAGGGTTGTAGTATTAATTAAAGAAATAATTACAGTGGTGAGGAGGGATGATATGTTAGAAGGATCATCAAAGGAGGTCATATCGGTTGAATTGAAGAACATAAAAGGAGTGATCACACTGCTGGGAGTGTACTATAGACCCCCAACAGTCAGAGGGAGATAGAAGAGCAAATTTCTGAGAAGTGCAAAGCTATAGGGCCATAATAGTAGGGGAAAGAATTAGTGAGAAAGGTATAGAGGGTGCAGAATTCCTAAAATACATTCAGGAAATCTTTTTTTAGCTAGTATGTAGCAAGCCCAACAAGGGAGAGGGGTGGTTCTGGACTTAGTTTTAGGGAATGAAGCTGGGCAGGTGGAAGGGGTATCAGTGGGAGAGCATTTTGGTGGTAGTGATCATAATTCAGTTAGATTTAGGGTAGTTAAGGAAAAGGACAGAGATAGAACAGGAATAAAAGTTTGCAATTGGGGGAAAGCCAATTTTACTAAGCTGAGATGTGATTTAGCCAAAGTGGACTGGAAACAGCTACTGGAAGGTAAATCAGTGTCAGAGCAGTGGGAGGCATTCAAGGAGGAAATCCTAAGGGCTCAGAGCAGGTATGTTCCCTTAAAGAAAATGGGTGGGTCGAACAAATCTAGAGCCCCCTGGATGACAAGGGTAGGATAAAGGCAAAAGGGAGGCTTATGACCGATACCGAGGGCTAAATACTACAGAAACCCTATTAGGCGGGTTAGCTCTTTGTTGGCCTGTGCAGAAACAATGGGCTGAAATGGCCTCCTACCGTCCTGTAAATTTCTATGATTCTACAACAGACCACCAGTCCCCAACCAAACAGATCTCACTGGCTCCTCCTCTTTCCATAGCCTTGCTATAGAGTCCTATTTGCAACATATGCTTCCCTCTCCTCCTTTAAGACACTCCTTAAAACTGACCTCTTTGACCATCTGCCCTAATATCTCCTTATGTGGTTTGGTGTCAACATTTGTTTGATGACGCTTGTGTGAAGTGCCTTGACTACGAGGATAAAGAGGAGGAAGAGGAGGGCAATCAGCTGGGGCTGGTACCACCACCCTACTCCCGAAGACCAGTACTCAGTCATAGTTATGCAGCTGCTAAGCTGCTGCGTCAGCAGCTCATTTATGAACGCTTTGCATGAACTTACATTGTGGATGTTCACATTTGCATTTACAGTTATGGTTAATCAAAAGTTTCATTTGCGTGTGGTTTCATTTTTGCCTTGCCTGCACTGGCCTGGCATCGGCATTAATGATTAGCTTAAATAAAGTGCGGCTATAACAAAAGACTGAACAAATAATGCTGAACAACTGTAAATATGTTATGCTTAATATAACTAAGAGAGAAGGCACAACAATTGTTGAACTTAATACATTTTTTTAATTAACAATGAATAATTAAAAAGAAATGTTAACACCCTCCCCTCCTCCCCGCTCTCCCAACCCACCTTCCCCCCCCCCCCCCCAACCTCCCCAACCTCAAACAACCATGAACAAAATATCAAACTTGTTAAAATATTAACAATTAAATTGAAAAACACACCTCCCTTCCTACCTGCAGCCACGTTTCCCTCCAGGTCCTGTCCCACCCTGTGTTCTTACCCCATCCACCCATATGCAGACTGACATGAGTGTGCAGTGTGGGACGGCAAGACTTCCTGCCATTGTGGAGGTGACGGAGTGGATGCAGAAGCCTGAGGCTCCACTTCCGAGTCAGTAGGAAGTGTGTCCTCCGTACTCGCTCGAGTGTTAGGGGTCTCACTCCAAGCCGACACGTCACCTTGGGGTGCAGCGCCCTGTCCAGCCAGCAACATATGCCGAAGGGCATTAGTTGCGGCGGTCTGTTCTCAAATCGCCTCCCAGGTCTCCCGTGCTATCTCCGTTTGCACGGAAGACCAGTTGGAGAAGTTCGTGTTGAACTGGCTCCAGATTGTTGAGAACTGGCTCCAGTTCGTGGAGAAACCATCGAACCCCTGGATAAGGTCGCGACCTATCGCGACCGTCTCCCTGCACAGGGATATCAAGCACTCCGTCTGCCTGTCCGAGGTAGGCGATTGCTCACCTCCCGGACCCGATCTCCGTGGGGTTGGCGTGTACAAAATGTTGCGCCTTGGCGTCGGCAGCTGCACAGCACTTGGTCCCGGTGCCTCATCCCTCTCAATAGAGATGACCACAGGTTCTTCCTCCCCAGTAACAATGGTCGATTCCTCATCCTCCTCCTGCTCTTCGTTTTCCTCCTGGAGGTGAGGAAAGCTTTCTTCCTCTTCCTCCTCGCTAAACTGTTCATTCTCTTCCTCCTCCGAGGTGATTGCTGCTGGTGCAGGTAAAGTGGACGGCCGAAGAGACAATACCTTCTCAGGTTGACCTTAAAAACACGAATGCCATTTTTAAATAAATGATTAGAACATTAATGGTGATCATTAATAGGAAACATTACATATCAATACTTTTCACTACCCCATATGCACAAGGGCTGCACCAGGGCTGCCATGACATCATTAGTACATCACAAGTATTTTGCATTATAATTGCAGGACATTGCATGCGTAACTAAGATAGATTTTTAAAATGTCTTTAATACTGTGTGACACGTTGCACAGTTCACATTACTCACGAGACTCGAGGCTGGGTTCGGCCAGACCATGGGTCGTGACCAAACGGCTGTCATGTCCCACCAGCTCCTCAATTTCGGTTAGTGGTTGGAGCTGAGGAGAGCTGCCCCCCCATCCCCCTCTGCTCAGACCGGTTGTTAGATATCTTCTGCAAATGAGAAGAGAGCATGGCATGGCATAGGCTAATAGACTTGTAATAAACAGTTAAGACTGACAGACTTAAATTCAATGCAGGAGGTGCAATGTTCGATTAAAAATTTGCATTGCATCTGAACAATATTTTATAAATGGAAAATGCAACTTACTGTTAGGATGCATAAATTAATTAATTAATACAATAAAGAAAGAAAAACTTAAATGTAATGCTGGAAATTCAAGCTTCCAATTAAAATATGCATGCAACATTAAAATATTACATATAACATTTTAAATATAATATGCAACTTATTCTTGCTGCTGCCAACAAGCTATTCCATCGTTTCCGGCATTGGTCAGGTGTCCTCATCGCGTGGGATGCAAACGTCACTACGTTGGCAATCTCCTGCCAGATTTTTCTGTAGACACGGGGTGGAGGTTTCCCATGCCCATCCCATGTCAAGTTGTCCCACCTGCCATGCACAACATTGACCAGGGCCTCGTTGCCTCATCGCTGAAGGGTTTTGCCCTTTTCCTTTCATATTCTCCCTCCATTACGATATATAAATTTAATATTCAAGTTTAATCTAAATTTTTTCAATGCCCGGCCTCTTCAACGCTAATAACACTAACAATATACATTTTTATAACTAACAATATACATTTTTATAACTAAAAATAACTTTTTTTGATGCAATCAAATACAAACAACTCCAAAATCACAATTCTCTATCCTCTGCTTCTCTGCTTTCCTTCTCTCACTCTATCTCCACTCTCTCTCCCTCTCTGACCCCCCCTGTGCATACTGAGCATATGTGATGAACCTTGACCTCTCAAAACGCGGCAAAGAAAGTCAGCCTAAAAAAAAACCAACACATGCGCAGAATAGCGCTGCTAGGGAAGCTTTTTTTTGCTTCTGTTTTTGGGGGGGCGATCGTGAGATCGCCGAAAAATCACATTGCCCATTTGACATCACCGGGGTAAGGTCGAGTAGGAAATCGCAAAAAAAAATGGTCCTTGTACCGGCGATCAGCAAGGCCGAGACGTCCCACATCGTTGGAACAAGGCCCATTTTTTTCGGCCTTAGCCACCTAGTGGACAGTCTAGTACTATAATTACAATGACAACTATTTGTGGTACCCATTCAATGGCACTACATCAATAAGGAACTCAATAAATTATTATTCTGACCTCTGCTCTGAATAGTTTTATTTAAAAAGAAATTACATATCTTCCAGTTTCATTCCCAGAATCCGTGTTTAAGGCAACCTGTTCACCACAAATGAGTGAAAGGTGACTGACTGGTGCCTCATTATCCTCATAGCTGCATTTGGACTGTGTCTGAAGGACTGCTTCATTAACCAAAGGGTGAATAAGATAACTCCTGCTACCATTCAAATTGCTTCAGCAGAGGTTTTGTCATCACTCTCATCTGTAAGACCTGAAAAGGTCTGGTGAGAGCCAGCAAGCAGGAAGTCAAAGATGTGTGCTATTTTGTTGCTAATCTGTACCACAATTCCTGTTTATTATTAAATGCAATTTTGTATATATCGGTAGCTCGAGTTTGTTTGGAAAAAGCTAAAATCCCCATTATTTGGTGCTGTATACGGATCATCATAATTTGTGCCAAATTACCACCCAAACAAAAATACCTTTAGTTGCTGAAGCAATAGAGAGCTCTACAAAGAGCAGCCTGGTGTGCAACTCAACTGAAGGATGAGCACAACTTAATACAGGAGACCAGAGGTTACAAATACATTTGGTTGCATTTAACGCATGATATAAAAACCAGTCGCTTAAAACAAAAATCGCCACTCCAGTGGTTGCTGTTCTAGATCAGATATAAATACAGAACCAGAATGGAGGCTGGGCTCGGAGTGTTTGGCTGCATCAGCTGTTGGTAGGGATGGAAAGGGTCGGATGAGTCACAGCTGGATGATTTCCCAAAGCCCCCTTAATATCTCACCAATGCTTTGCAGTTTACCATGGGGAAATTAGAACGCGGGAAAATTCTCCAAGTTGCTTAAGCAAGCATTCTTCGCCCCTGGCAAGGATGATCTCCTACAATTTAGACGCCATGGCCCGAGGGCTCCCTAACTGTATTTGCATCATCCATGGTAGCGGAGTTGAGAAACTTATCACCCACTGTCGAGTTGAATCAAAACTCACTAGTTCTGAGATGGAATATCAAATTGTACTGGTGTCTGTAGAATTGTTAACCCTACCACAGTTATTACAAGCACACAAAGTGGATAGGAGACTTGGCCACCAGACATGGGAATGTTTGGAGAAAGGTCTGCATTTCTGGCAAGCAGCAGGCCACTGAAATGGTTTGGTTTGGTGTTCCTCACCTCACAATCCATAGCTGCCCAAATTGCCGTACCTTTTTCCTCCCTAATAGGAAGAGTTAATCATGACCAGTAAAGTTACTGATGGGGTAAAAACAATATAGGCTACCTTTCGGGGGTTTATGTGGCAAGGGGGCGAGCACAAAACTGCAATCAATCAGATGGATTTCAAATTAATTTTCCACCATAAGGGGATAAAATTATTTGAGGAACTCAACCCACAGCTGACTATCTACATTAATAGTCAATTTACAGTTCTACTAGACACCTGCCACATTCTGTGCAATGAAGGTAAAACTGGTCAGCAATATTCCACAGTTGATGAGATGTTCAAGTCAGCATGGATTTGTGAAAGGGAAATCATGCTTGACAAATCTGGAATTTTTTGAGGATGTTTCCACTAGAGTGGACAAGGGAGAACCAGTTGATGTGGTGTATTTGGACTTTCAAAAGGCTTTCGACAAGGTCCCACACAAGAGATTAATGTGCAAAGTTAAAGCACATGGGATTGAGGGTAGTGTGCTGATGTGGATTGAGAACTGGTTGGCAGGCAGGAAGCAAAGAGTAGGAGTAAATGGGTACTTTTCAGAATGGCAGGCAGTGACTAATGGGGTACCGCAAGGTTCTGTGCTGGGGCCCCAGCTGTTTACATTGTACATTAATGATTTAGATGAGGGGATTAAATGTAGTATTTCCAAATTTGTGGATGACACTAAGTTGGGTGGCAGTGTGAGCTGTGAGGTGGATGCTATGAGGCTTCAGAGTGACTTGGATAGGTTAGGTGAGTGGGCAAATGCATGGCAGATGAAGTATAATGTGGATAAATGTGAGGTTATCCACTTTGGTGGTAAAAACAGAGAGACAGACTATTATCTGAATGGTGACAGATTAGGAAAAGGGGAGGTGTCATGGTACATCAGTCATTGAATGTTGGCATGCAGGTACAGCAGGCGGTTAAGAAAGCAAATGGCATGTTGGCCTTCATAGCAAGAGGATTTGAGTACAGGGGCAGGGAGGTATTGCTACAGTTGTACAGGGCCTTGGTGAGGCCACACCTGGAGTATTGTGTACAGTTTTGGTCTCCTAACTTGAGGAAGGACATTCTTGCTATTGAGGGAGCGCAGCGAAGGTTCACCAGACTGATTCCCGGGATGGCGGGACTGACATATCAAGAAAGACTGGATCAACTGGGCTTGTATTCACTGGAGTTCAGAAGAATGAGAGGGGATCTCATAGAAACGTTTAAAATTCTGACGGGTTTAGACAGGTTAGATGCAGGAAGAATGTTCCCAATGTTGGGGAAGTCCAGAACCAGGGGTCACAGTCTAAGGATAAGGGGTAAGCCATTTAGGACCGAGATGAGGAGAAACTTCTTCACCCAGAGAGTGGTGAACCTGTGGAATTCTCTACCACAGAAAGTTGTTGAGGCCAATTCACTAAATATATTCAAAAAGGAGTTAGATGTAGTCCTTACTACTAAGGGGATCAAGGGGTATGGCGAGAAAGCAGGAATGGGGTACTGAAGTTGCATGTTCAGCCATGAACTCATTGAATGGCGGTGCAGGCTCGAAGGGCCGAATGGCCTACTCCTGCACCTATTTTCTATGTTTCTATGTTTCTATGTTATGTAGGTTCAACTCTTGTAATTGCAAGTTCTGAGGCCCACTGCAGCAGTTAACAGAAAATTAAATCTCACTGGGATGAAAAACTTCTATTTATATAGCACTTTAATGTAGTACAACGCCGTAAGGCGCTTCATAGTAGTGTTACAAGACAAAATATTTGACACCGAGCCACATAAGGAGAAATTAGGTCAGATGAACAAAGAGATAGGTTTTAGGGAGCGTCTTTAAGGAGGAAAGAATGGCAGAGAGATTCAGGCAGTGAGTTCCAGAGCTTCGGGCCTTGGCAGCTGAAGGCACGGCCACCAATGGTGGAGCGATAAAAATCAGGGATGCTCAAGAGGACAGAATTAGATGAGCGCAGATACCTTGGGGCGTAGGGCGGGGTGGGGGGGTGGGGTGGTTGGCGGGGGTTGTGAGGCTGGAGGAGACTACAGAGATGGGGAGAGGCGAGGCCATGGAGTGATTTGAAAACAAGGGTGAGAATTCTGAAATCGAGGCGTTGCTTAATCAGGCGCCAATGTTGGTCTGCGTGCACAGAAGTGATGAGTGAACGGGACTTGGTGCGAGTTAGGACACGGGCAGCCGAGTTTTGGATGCCCTCAAGTTTATGTAGGGTATTACGTGGGAGGCCAGCCAGGAGTACATTGGAATAGTCAAGTCTAGACGTAGAAATAAACGGCCTTAGTTATGCTGCGGATATGTGGTCGGAAGCTCAGTTTGGGGTCAGATATGACACCAAAGTTGCGAACAGTGGTTCAACCTCAGACGGATGTTAGGGAGAGGCTAGAGTCCGTGGCGAGGGAATGGAGTTTGTGGCGGGGACCGAAAACATGTATTAATGAAGAACCAGGCAGTCTTTCCTGTTAGGCTGCAATTTCATTTGTCGGTACAGGGATCTGTTGGCCCGAATGAGTGGGTTACAGTTCGATAACAGATGGTGGGTGACTCACAGTGAAAGGAAACCTGCTTAGAGAGAGGTGACAGTCTGACAAAACTGGTAGATAGACTCATGGAACATAGAGAGTAACATTAGCTGTGGTCATTCCATAAGAGACAGGGGAGGTACAAAGTAAGGTAAAAAGGAAATATTTTAGCGATATGAATTTCCTCAGGGATGTAGCAGAATAGTTTGAATTCATTGACAAACAGGCCTCAAGCAAGTGTCTGAAAAAAAATGATTCATTGAATCTCCTACTGGAATTCACCACCTTGTTTTCTGACAACCCAGGATTTATATGACATTATATTGACACAAGAGAGGCTGCTTCCATTGGCTTAGTCACTTATCGAAGTAATTAAGTATTTTGATACATGATGATTTGTTTTTCAAATGGATTCTTTCTTGCTGGTTTTGGAATTACAGGATTAAAATTAGTTAATTCCAGCAAGCTACATATGGCAGTCTGATAGACTGTATGTCATTTCTTAGGCATTAATATGAGTTTGTACAATATTCCTGTGAAGACAAAGGTAGTTTAATTGGCTAATATCTGTAAAGTGCAGAGCTTTAGCGCTGTTCTTTCCAGTAGTGTCCCTGAAAGCTTTTGAATAAGATAAACATAGGGTGGGAGGAAGTATTAAGGGGCTTAGCAACTTTGAAAGTGGATAAATCCCGAGGCCCGGATGAAATGTATCCCAGGCTGTTGAGAGAAGCAAAAGAGGAACTAGCAGAGGCTTTAACCATCATTTTCCAGTCCTCTCTGGCTACAGGAGTGGTGCCAGAGGATGGGAGGACTGTTAATGTTGTACCTTTGTTTAAAAAGGGAGAAAGGGGTAGGCCGAGTAATTACAGACATGTCAGCCTAACCTCAGTGGTGGGAAAATTATTGGAAAAAGTCCTGAGGGACACAATAAATCTTCATTTAGAAAGACATGAATTAATCAAGGACAGTCAGCATGGATTTGTTAAGGGAAGGTCGTGTGTGACTAACTTGATTGACTTTTTTGAGGAGGTAATAAGGAGGGTCGATGAGCTAGTACATATGATGTATTGTATATGGATTTTAGCAAGGCTTTTGATAAGGTCCAACGTGGCAGACTGATCAGGAAAGTAAAAGCCCATGGGATCCAGGGCAAAGTGGCAAGTTGGATCCAAAATTGGCTGAGGCAGGAAGCAAAGGGTAATGGTTGATGGGTGTTTTTGTGACTAGAAGGCTGTATCCAGTGAGGTTCCGCTATTGATTAACCTGTCTTTCTGAATGAAGATTTATCCTGTCCCTCAGAATTTTTTCCAATAATTTTCCCACCACCGAGGTTAGGCTGACATGTCTGTAATTACTTGGTCTATACCTTTCCCCCTTTTTAAAGAATGGTGCAAAGTTAGCAGTCCTCCAGTCCTCCGGCACCACACCTGTAGCCAGAGAGGACTGGAAAATAATGGTCAGAGCCTCTGCTATTTCCTTTCTTGCTTCTCTTAACAGCCTGGGATGCATTTCATCTGGAACTGGGGATTTATCCACTTTTAAAGATGCTAAACCCCTTGCTACTTCCTCTCTCAATGTTTATTTCATCCAATATTTCACATTCCTCCCTAATTACATGTCTGCATCGTCCCTTTTCTTTGTGAAAACAGATGCAAAGTATTCATTAAGAACCATAACCACTTCTTCCACCTCCACACAGATTACCTTTATGGTCTCTTGTAGGCCCTACTCTTTCTTTTGTTGTCCTCTTGTTAATGTATTTATAAAACATCTTTGGGTTTTCCTTGATTTTACTTGCCCATATTTTTTCATGCCCTCTCTTTGCTTTCCTAATTTCCTTTTTAATTTCACCCCTGCACTATTGTAAGGGGAGGAAACCAATACCCGAACGGAATTGTAGGGCTTATCAGTATTAGGAGGTTCTCAGGAATCGGGAGTTCCTCGGTCTTTATAGCGATTGTAGGGCTTATATATGTAAAGCACACTTATATACTTGCTTGAATGGGTTTTAAGAAGGGGAAGCAGCAAAGCTTGCTATGTTGCAAAGCTTGATGGTTAATGAACATCATAAGTAGCCAACACTGCATTGACCCTTAGCACAGACTGATAGAAGATGAAAACATACACTCAGTACTGAATAACATGGGCAGTGGAGAGTCAACAGCCTAGAAAGATAGCAAACCCTGGGAAGCAAGGTCAATTCACACATCGTGAGGAACAGAGGCAAAGTTGACACCATGGGAGATGGACAGGTAGGGGAGAACCAGTCAGAGCCAGTCTGAGCAGTAGGCCAATCGGTGGTTTTGTAGGAGGGTCACAAACCTCGAAAAACTGTATAATTATAATTGTAAACCTCTGATCGGGGTAGTGTTCATCGGAACCTTCCCGAGCATGTTCGAATAAACTGGTTAACCAAGGTTTTGTCTGAGTGATTCCATGGTCGCTATGTCAAAGGGTAGGTGTCGATTCCTTATATCATGGAGTCCACCTTGAGGAAGAGAAGTCTTTTTATCTCAACAATTGGCACTGCGAGCAGGGTACAGACCCTCCAACCCAGATACTGTGGCAGCTAGCAATGGCAGTGAATGTTTTTTGTACCACCTGCAGAGCTGTAGCATTGACGGGAAAGGTGGTAATCTCGAAAAAGAACTGAGGGGGGTTAATCTGTATAACTAAGTTATAGCGAACCACGGAAGGATGAAAACCAAGGTGGGATAGGTGTATTTCCTGAAGCGTGATGGGTGACACGGTATTAACGGGGAGAAGCCTGTATTAATTGTGCATGGTGCAAACAAGAAGGAATACAGCCTAAAGGGGGATAGGGCCCCAGGATGTTTAGGAAAAACTGGCCAGTGGAATAAAATGAAGACCGGGGGGAGTCTTTGAGATATGGACCAGAAGGGACCGGGTATAAATGCTAGCAGGAAAGGAGAAAAATAGAACCGACACTTAAGTTGCGGAGGAACCAGATTAGGGAGGCAAGCAATATTGTTAGTCCGGCCGGACGTTAGAGGGATCCAGGGCTTGGAAACAGTACACGGACTCTGGTAGAGGGGTAAATGTACCCAGATGAGAAATGGCATGCAAG
This sequence comes from Pristiophorus japonicus, assembly GCF_044704955.1. Classification (NCBI taxonomy): domain Eukaryota; kingdom Metazoa; phylum Chordata; class Chondrichthyes; family Pristiophoridae; genus Pristiophorus; species Pristiophorus japonicus. The sequence continues at coordinate 42,429,091 of NC_091979.1, forward strand.
GATAAGTTGCTGGAAAAACATAGGATAAACTGTATTGAATGAAAAGTTGGTGTGAATGTCTGTCTTTAAGTGAAAGTGTTTGTGTGGAAGCTTTCTTGACTGTGGAATAAGTTGCTGAAAAAACATAGGATAAGCTGTATTGGATGCTCAAAGAACAGATTGTTTTTCAAAAGATAAAACTGCAACCTTGGATGTTACAGTTGCTAAAAGAAAAACAAATTGGATGTTTAATTGGAAAAAGACAAATTGCGATTGTCTTATGTAGTTTAAATTAACAATTTCTCGGAGTCACAAGCCCTCTGTGTAAAATGTTTGTTAGATACAAAAACTAATTTGAAGATAGGAGAAAATGGAAAATGACGTAACTTACTGGATGCGATATTGGCTGTGAAAAGGATATTGGTTTAATTGGAGGGTAATTAACCAATGAAAACCGAACTTTCATTGTGGCCACAGTGAAATTCTAGTTTTGTTTCAAAGTATGAATATTGGAAGAGAGATAAAAGACACTCTATGTTAATAATGATTTTAAATCACGGGAAAGTTTCTACTGCAGTAAAGGAGATTTAAATTTTGGTTTTGAAAACCTTTTTAAAATGGATGCCGTATTCTGATATCGGGAAAGGTTTAAAAAAAGAATTACGTGAAGTCATGTAATGACGTCAGGCCTTCTTACAAACCTACAAAGGAGTTAACCCTTTCTACTGACAGCTGTTTTATTTTGCTCACCAAACAACTTTTTAAAATTTTACTATGTTTTTGCGTGTTTTAAAACTCTTACGCTGGTAAAAGAAGGCTAAGCGCCTGCTTTTACTAGGCGCAAAAGTTTTCAGGATATTCGCTGGGCAAGATATGGATAAATACTGCAATCTTGCCCATGCAAATGTCCTGGCTGTGGGGTCTGGCTTGACAGATCGGAAAAGACGGTTTTCGGCGCATGCCTATTGCGCGCCGAAAACTGGCTTTTGCGATGCCTTCCCGGGTCTGTACACACTCCATATGGAATCGAGGAGGCAGGGATTTCTGCCCCATTATCCCTCCTCACAACTGTAACTGTTTCTTTAATCAATACTGCGAACCCCCTCCTTTTTTATTCCCCTCTCTATCCCGTCTGAAAACCCTGTGCCAGGAATGTTGAGCTGCCATTCCTGCCCTTCTTTCAGCCATGTCTCAGTAATAGATATCATATACTCCTACGTATCTATCTGTACCCTCAGCTCATCTGCCTTATTCCCTCAACTCCCTGCATTGAAGTATAAATCATTTAGCATTGCAAAACTCCCTTGTTGTCTATCTTCTAGCCTTTGTTTCCTCTGCCTTCCAGGCTCGCTTACTAATTTTCTCCCTTCCAATTCCTGATTTGCTTCTCTCCCTTCTGAATCTACTCTCGGGTTCCCATCCTCCTGCCAAGCCCCCCGCGAGGATATTGGTCCCGGCCCTGTTGAGGTCTTGTGCAGGTCCTACCTCACCCAGAAATGGTCTCATTGCCTCAGGAATCTAAAGCCCTCCTTTCTGACCATTTCTCCAGTCACATATTCATCCTCCGATTCCTGTACTCACTAGCTCGTGGCACCGGAAGTAATCCGGAGATTACTACTAATTGAGGTCCTGCTTTTTAATCTCTTTCCTAGCTTCCTAAAATCTGCCTGCAGGATCTCAGTCCTCTTTCTACCTATGTCGTTGGTACCGATATGGACCACGACCTCTGGCTGATCACCCTCCCCCTTCAGAATGTCCTGCAGCCATTCAGTGGCATCATAAGAACATAAGAATTAGGAACAAGAGGAGGCCATCTAGCCCCTCGAGCCAGCTCCGCATTTCAACAAGATCATGGCTGATCTGGCCGTGGACTCAGATCCACTTACCCACTCGGTCCCCGTAACCCTTAATTCCCTTATTGGTTTAAAATCTGTGACTTGAATACCATCAGTGAGCTAGCCTCAACTTCTTCCTTGGGCAGAGAATTCCACAGATTCACAACCCTCTGGGAGAAGAAATTCCTTCTCAACTTGGTTTTAAATTGGCACCCCCGTATTTTGAGGCTGTGCCCCCTAGTTCTAGTCTCCCCGACCAGTGGAAACAACCTCTCTGCCTCTATCTTGTCGATCCCTTTCATTATTTTAAATGTTTCTATAAGATCACCCCTCATCCTTCTGAACTCCAATGAGTAAAGACCCAGTCTACTCAATCTATCATCATAAGGTAACCCCCTCATCTCCGGAATCAGCCTAGTGAATCGTCTCTGTACCCCCTCCAAAGCTAGTATATCCTTCCTTAAGTAAGGTGACCAAAACTGCACGCAGTACTCCAGGTGCGGCCTCACCAATACCCTGTACAGTTGCAGCAGGACCTCCCTGCTTTTGTACTCCATTCCTCTTGCAATGAAGGCCAACATTCCATTCACCTTCCTGATTACCTGCTGCACCTGCAAACTAACTCTATGGGATTCATGCATAAGGACCCTCTGCACCGCAGCATGTTGTAATTTCTCCCCATTCAAATAATATTCCTTTGTACTGTTTTTTTCCCCAAGGTGGATGACCTCACACTTTCCAACATTGTATTCCATCTGCCAAACCTTAGCCCATTCGCTTAACCTATCTAAATCTCTTTGCAGCCTCTCTCTGTCCTCTACACAACCCGCTTTCCCACTAACCTTTGTGTCATCTGCAAATTTTGTTACACTACACTCTGTCCCCTCTTCCAGGTCATCTATGTATATTGTAAACAGTTGTGGTCCCAGCACCGATCCCTGTGGCACACCACTAACCACCGATTTCCAACCCGAAAAGGACCCATTTATCCCGACTCTCTGCTTTCTGTTAGCCAGCCAATTCTCTATCCATGCTAATATATTTCCTCTGACTCCACGTACCTTTATCTTCTGCAATAATCTTTTGTGTGGCACCTTATCGAATGCCTTTTGGAAATCTAAATACACCACATCCATCGGTACACCTCTATCCACCATGCTCATTATATCCTCAAAGAATTCCAGTAAATTAGTTAAACATGATTTCCCCTTCATGAATCCATGCTGCGTCTGCTTGATTGCACTATTCCTATTTAGATGTCCCACTATTTCCTCCTTAATGATAGTTTCAAGCATTTTCCCCACTACAGATGTTAAACTAACCGGCCTATAGTTACCTGCCTTTTGTCTGCCCCCTTTTTTAAACAGAGGCGTTACATTAGCTGCTTTCCAATCCGCTGGTACCTCCCCAGAGTCCAGAGAATTTTGGTAGATTATAACAAATGCATCTGCTATAACTTCCGCCATCTCTTTTAATATCGTGGGATGCATTTCATCAGGACCAGGGGACTTGTCTACCTTGAGTCCCATTAGCCTGTCCAGCACTACCTCCCTAGTGATAGTGATTGTCTCAAGGTCCTCCCTTCCCACATTCCTGTGACCAGCAATTTTTGTCATGGTTTTTGTGTCTTCCACTGTGAAGACCGAAGCAAAATAATTGTTTAAGGTCTCAGCCATTTCTATATTTCCCATTATTAAATCCCCTTTCTCATCTTCTAAGGGACCAACATTTACTTTAGTCACTCTTGACCCTGGCATCAGGGAGGCAACATACCATCCTGGAGTCACGTCTGCGGCTGCAGAAACACCTGTCTGTTCCCCTGACTATCGAATCCCCTACCACTATTGTTCTTCCTATGGCCTTTCAAAATCATATTGACGCATTGTTCTGTGAGCTGGGCCATTGTATTTCGGAAGAAAACTAGCAATGCAGAAAGATGTTTCCCCAGAAACCCTTTGGTCTTAATTGTGCTTAAAATGGATATTAAAGTGTGACTGCTCACTGTGACTTCACTCAAGTACTTGCTTCCGGTTGCAGACTCAGGAAAATAGCACGGTCTAATAAATAAATCATATATTTTCCAAGGTTAAGTCAAGATAAATTGAAAGCAACTTGTGTTCTTTTGTATTTTTTAAACTCGTGTGGGATACCTTGTATCATTATTGAATCTTACCCTACATTATAATAAAGCAAGTGGAGAACTCTTATGGTCAATAAACAAAAACAGCAGGTGACACTTCTTTCGGATTTTGAAGCCCTTTTCGCTCTCATTATTTTCACCCTGGACAGTTCTGCTGCCGCTCTGTTACATTGCTTTCGTAATTCATACCCGATGGGAGCCAGTTAAACACTTCTATAGTGGCAGTGCTGATGCATCTTTTCCGACTGCAGTGGAACAGCACAGCTGCTCCTGTCAATCATCTGAAATGAACACAGTGGCATTTAAGAAAAAAAAGGTGTGCTGCGATAATCAAGAATAAAGCCATCCTGAAATAGTATGGATTTCTGAACACTCAATAATCAGTCAAAGTGGGATCTGACTCCAATAATCATGCCAGAGTGTCAGACCTGAGAACTTTTCATTCGAAAGTGAAAGCAGACAACAGGGTTCTGAACTCTGAGCTCAAACGGAGTTATTTATAAACTTGTGCAGTAATAAATTACATTATTTTTGTACAAGTCAGTAGAGGAAGGCTGGGGTGAGCAGTTTCTGTATCATTTGTTTGACAAGTATCTGTGCAGTGGCTCTGAGTTCTAATTACCACGACACTCTACCAGCCACTGTCTATTAATGCAATGCACGGTTATGAATTTATTCCAAAAAATAACAACCCGAGACGAACAGTAAAATAATAAAAAAGAAATTGCTGCTAAAACTTCAACATAGAAGCCAGTTAAAGAAATCACTCATGGTTAATACTGAGACACCTTAACATTTCAAAGCGGGCATCTCATCATTGCCAAATTGGTAGCAAAGGAATTGTAATGTTGCTTATGGTAAGACTCTTTAAATCATTTAATAAATCTCAGGGTTACTCCCGGTCACAGTGCTTTTCAATAATGCTGATTTGTGGTGCCCAGATTCTGATGTTGGAATCCAATTTTAGTCAGAGTCCAATGTCTTGATGATTATGTAGTACCAGCAAATCTCTGATGGTGCTGCTGAAAGTGAAGGAGGATATTATCCACAATATGTGATTAGCGAAGTGTTGCAGCAAGACAGTTATTGCACAGGTGCTCTACAAATCAAACTTACTATATTACCGATGAATTACTTGTGCTGTGGTACATGGGGCATGGAATTTCTTCAGTGGGCGCTACCTGGAGGTTGCAGATGACACTAAGCTGGGTGGCAGTGTGAGCTGTGAGGAGAATGCTAAGAGGCTGCAGAGTGACTTGGACAGGTTAGGTGAGTGGGCAAATGCATGGCAGATGCAGTATAATGTGAATAAATGTGAGGTTTACCACTTTGGTGGCAAAAACAGAAAGGCAGAATATTATCTGAATGGTGACAGATTAGGAAAAGGGGAAGTGCAACGAGACCTGGGTGTCATGGTACATCAGTCATTGAAAGTTGGCATACAGGTACAACAGGTGGTGAAGAAGGCAAATGGCATATGAGAGGAATTGAGTATAGGAGCAGGGAGGTCTTATTGCAGTTGTACTGGGCCTTGGTGAGGCCACACCTTGAATATTGTGTACAGTTTTGGTCTCCTAATCTGAGGAAGGACATTCTTGCTATTGAGGGAGTGCAGCGAAGGTTCACCAGAATGATTCCCGGGATGGCAGGACTGACATATGAAGAAAGACGGGATCGACTAGGCTTATATTCACTGGAATTTAGAAGAATGAGAGGGGATCTCATAGAAACATATAAAATTCTGACGGGATTGGACAGGTTCGATGCGGGTAGAATGTTCCCGATGTTGGGGAAGTCCAGAACCAGGGGTCACAGTCTAAGGATAAGGGGTAAGCCATTTAGGTCTGAGATGAGGAAAAACTTCTTCACTCAGAGAATTGTGAACCTGTGGAATTCTCTACCACAGAAAGTTGTTGAAGCCAATTCACTAAATATATTCAAAAGGGAGTTAGATGTGGTCCTTACGGCTAAAGGGAGCAAGGGGTATGGAGAGAAAGCAGGAATGAGGTACTGAAGTTGCATGATCTGCCATGATCATATTGAATGGTGGTGCAAGCTCGAAGGGCCGAATGGCCTACTCCTGCACCTATTTTCTATGTTTCTATGTTTCTATGTTAGATTTGAAAATGCACCCTCCCGTGCCCATTCTGCCGATGTTAAGTTACGCTGAAATTTCCTGTCAATCTCATTAGAATCTGCCCAATTGTAAAATAAGTGCAAATCAGCGCACCAGGGAATGCACCGAACCCACACCATTTTAACTTAAAAAAACAGGTGTGTTTGGAGTGTGGGGGTAGTTGAAGTATTAAAATATGAATCCCGACCTGAACCTGCCTCCAACCCGTCCACTCCTGGTTTGAATGGAGGTGCAACGGGGGCAGGCAACCAACCCACTGCCAGGAGGCAGGTGGTCTATTTAAATATTATAATGAGGCGAGAATCCTTTTCGGCCTGCATTTTGTGTTTAACTGTAGCTGGTTGGGTTTTACACACCTCATAAAACCCAACAGTTACAGCAAGGCGAGGACTGCTTCATCCAGGGGGTCAGTGCCTTTACACTTAACTCCTGGATCCCGGATCCCTGCCTAACCCATCCCCGCGATCGGAGACCCCACCACAGGCCACCAATCCGCTCCCCCCAGGCCTCTGATGCCTCCATGAGGCCTGCCCCGTGCTCCTCTGGCTGCCCCGTGGCCCATAGCCCCCGATCTTCGGCGGACCCGGAAGGCAGAAGAGATTAAGAGACAAAAGGGATGGTGGTGCAAGGTAAAAGGATTACCATCTCTTTACCATTACAATCTCCTTTTGCCTTGCACCATCATCTCTTTTGTCTCAATCTCTGCTGCCTTCCACCCTATCACAGACCTTCCCTTTTGTTCTTTCCTCCCCTCCCCCCTTTCCCTGCCCCTACACTTGCTTAAAAACCCGTTACATCGCTAACTTTTTCCAGTTCTGACAAAGGGTTATCGACCTGAAACATTAACTCTGTTTCTCTCTCCACAGATGCTGCCTGACCTGCTGAGTGTTTCCAGCATTTTCTGTTTGTATTTCACATTCCATCATCCGCAGGATTTTGCTTTTGCATTAATAATTGCAGCTTCCCCTAGCTACACCTAATTCCTCATTGTTATTACAGAGATTACAGCCATTCATTCTTAGAGTAAGGATTACGGGCTAGATTTTACATGTTTTTTGCATGCTTAACGCCCACTTAATGCCCATTTTACTGCTGAAATGATGTATAACGCCCATATATCGCCCATTTAGCTACAAAATGGAAACTGACGGGCATTTTTTGGAAACTTATCGCCAAGCATTACTTTCCCCATGTGCATAACGCCAGGAAAAAATAATACCGCCCACCCACTTTTTTGGGCGGAATCATCAGAATGGGCGAAATCAACGCCCATCATATTGCCCAGCATTACTTTCCGCACGGAATTAACGCCGAGATTCAACAATAGCGACCACCCACTTTTTTTTGTCATAAAGAGCACAATTGGCAAAACTAACGCCCGGGAGATCGCCCACTGTTACTTTCACCACCTCGCACACATATCGCCCACAATATTGCTCACCCAACAAAACGTCCAGAAAAAGTGGAACTGTTCTGAACTAAAGCCAGCGGTGTGGCTGGCATTTTTTAAATCGCAGGTCGCTTCATTCAAAAGGCTGCCTCAACTTCGTGGGAGTTTGGATTTACTCTGGAGTTCTTCTCAGGTGAAGTGACCATCTCAACAGATGTATTTTCAGACTCTGGACTATTGGGGATTTACTCTAGATGTATTTTAGTGAGGAAATTATTGCTTCTGATCAATCGCTATTATACTTTCATTGCAATGGGGCCAGCCATTTCTCAGCCTGCATCGATTAATACGCAGATGCTGCACAGTGCAGATGGCTCACTGTGTGATGCACATCATTATGTGCCCAATGTAAGACGTGCAAAAATGAGGAGGAGGGCCAGACCATACACACCCCGCAAGTACAGGGAAAAGAGGTCTTCCCTCGACGTGTCGGACCACTCCTGCCTTTGGAGACTGCGCTTCCACAAGGTCGTGATCAATGAAATATGTGAGCTCATCAGGCCACATCTGCAGCCTGCCATCAGAACATCAGTGTCGGTCGAGGTCAAGGTCCCCGCGGCACTGTCTTTCGAGGCGCCCGTTTCCTTGCGGGCCTCCGTGGTCGAGATTTGCCCTCTGTCTCACCATGCCACCCATCGCTGCATTAAACAGGTCACGGAGGCCCTGTACGCGCGAAGGATGGACTTTATCAGCTTCCCCATGACCACGGAAGCTCAGACTGACAGGGCTGGAGCATTTTACTGCAGCATTCTACTGCATTGCTAAGTTCCCCAGAGTGCAGGGAGCAATACAGTGCACTCCATCGCCATGCGGCCACCTTCTCAGGACCCGGAGCGATTTCATAACAGAAAAGGATTTCACTCCCTGAAGGTCCAACTAGTTGTTGGCCACAACCAGATCATAATGGCAGTGAATGCCAAATGTCCGGGCAGCTTCGATGAGGCTCACATCCTGTGTGAAAGCGCTGTCTCTTAACATCTTTAAGAGTCAGCTACAAGGGCAATGCTGGATGCTTGGTGATAACCGATATGGCCTAGCCACCTGGCTGGTGACCCCCGTGCATTACACCCACATATAGAAACATAGAAACATAGGTGCAGGAGTAGGCCATTCGGCCCTTCGAGCCTGCACCACTATTCAATAAGATCATGGCTGATCATTCACTTCAGTACCCCTTTCCTGCTTTCTCTCCATACCCCTTGATCCCTTTAGCCATAAGGGTCATATCTAACTCTCTCTTGAATATATCCAATGAACTAGCATCAACAACTCTCTGTGGTAGGGAATTCCACAGGTTCACAACTCTCTGAGTGAAGAAGTTTCTCCTCATCTCAATCCTAAATGGCTTACCCCTTATCCTTAAGCTATGTCCTCTGGACTTCCCCAACATCGGGAGCATTCTTCCTGCATCGAACCTGTCCAGTTCCGTCAGAATTTTATATGTTTCTATGAGATCCCCTCTCATCCTTCTAAACTCCAGTGAATACAGACCCAGTTGATCCAGTCTCTCCTCATATGTCAGTCCTGCCATCCCGGAAATTAGTCAGGTGAACCTTTGCTGCACTCCCTCAATAGCAAGAACGTCCTTCCTCAGATTAGGAGACCAAAACTGAACATCATATTCCAGGGTGAGGCCTCACCAAGGCCCTGTACAACTGCAGTAAGACCTCCCTACTCCTATATTCAAATCCCCGAGCTATGAAGGCCAACATACCATTTGCCTTCTTCACCGCCTGCTGTTACCTGCATGCCAACTTTCAATGACTGATGTACCATGACACCCAGGTCTCATTGCACCTCCCCTTTTCTTAATTTGTGGCAATTCAGATAATATTCGGCCTTCATGTTTTTTGCAACCAAAGTGGATAATCTCACATTTATCTACATTATACTACATCTGCCATGCATTTGCCCACTCACCCAACATGTCCAAGTCACCCTGCAGCCTCTTAGCATTCTCCTCACAGCTCACATCGCCACCCAGCTTAGTGTCATCTGAAAACTTGGAGATATTACACTCAATTCCTTCATCTAAATCATTAATGTATATTGTAAATAGCTGGGGTCCCAGCACTGAGCCCTGCAGCACCCCACTGGTCACTGCCTGCCACTCCCGAGGCCGAGAAGCAATACAATCAGAGTCACAGAGACAAACGCAATATGGTCCAGAAAACATTAATTGTGCTTAAGCAGCACTTCAGATGTCTGGACCACTCAGGAGGGGAGCTACAATACAACCCTGAGCAAGTAGGTAAATTTGCGGTCGTGTGCTCCATGCTGCCCAACCTGGCTTTCAGGACGGGCCAAGAATTGCCAGAAGGGACTGATGCTGCACCTCAGGAGAGAGAGGAAGAGGATGATGCGGGGCTGGATGCTGACTTGGGGCCAGACAATCAGGCTGGCTATGCAACCATGCCCACTACCCACTCCAGACCGCAGGAAAGGGCCCGTGGTGGCTACATAGCTGCAAGACTCTTACGTGAGGAGCTGATATCTGAACGATTTGCCTGAAAGGTTGCTGTGAGTGACAACGTTGATGCACTGCTGTGTGTGTGCGGCTCAGACATCAGTGGTGCTCATCACCTTGGTGCCAGTTAAAGTTTACGTTGATTGAAGTTAAGTTTTATTTAACCCTTTCATGTTAAGGAATCACCAGTGTGTAATGGTCCAGCTATCTGATACAATGCGCAACAAGGTTATGTTCAATAAGAAACATTTTATACCAACATTGGTCTGAAATCATAAGTATCATAAGAACATAAGAACTTAAGAACATAAGAATTAGGAACAGGAGTAGGCCATCTAGCCCCTCGAGCCTGCTCCACCATTCAACAAGATCATGGCTGATCTGGCCGTGGACTCAGCTCCACTTACCCACCCACTCCCCGTAACCCTTAATTCCCTTATTGGTTAAAAATCTATCTATCTGTGATTTGAATACATTCAATGAGTTAGCCTCAACTGCTTCCTTGGGCAGAGAATTCCACAGATTCACAACCCTCTGGGAGAAGAAATTCCTTCTCAACTCGGTTTTAAATTGGCTCCCCCATATTTTGAGGCTGTGCCCCCGAGTTCCAGTCTCCTCGACCAGTGGAAACAACCTCTCTGCCTCTATCTTGTCTATCCCTTTCATTATTTTAAATGTTTCTATAAGATCACCCCTCAACCTTCTGAACTCCAACAAGTAAAGACCCAGTCTACTCAATCTATCATCATACAATCACACGACGTATTGCCAGTTCATCCACCAGGCTCACAACCACCTGCCTTGTCGTGGATCCCCTGAACCCAACTGGCTGGGGTTTTATTGAGTCTTGTGAACATCACGTGACTGGCTAAGTCACTCCCAACTCAACAGCTCTACAACTATTTTGTTGTTGATCTGTAAATCAAGTGCCTCCTGATAAAAGGGGGCCACTAAAACTGACAAATAGACAAATTAAACTTTGGACAGTAACTTAAATCAAATTAAAATTTGGTTGCCGGGGGTGATGATGCACTCCAGTCCCTCCGGTGCCCACCTCTCACCATCAGCAGCTCGACAAACCCGTGAGCATTCGCACAGGTGCCGTCAGTACACCATGTAGCTATGAAGAGCTGAAACTTGCTCATACCTCCCTCTTTTTCTGGAGAAAATGATTCACTAAATTATTTTATGAATAAAGTCAAGAATTCCACAGGTGAAATCTTCTCTATTTTGCAAATGCTTAACCAGATGAACGGGTTTAGACAGGTTAGATGCAGGAAGAATTTTCCCAATGTTGGGGAAGTCAAGAACCAGGGGTCACAGTCTAAGGATAAGGGGTAAGCCATTTAGGACTGAGATGAGGAGAAACTTCTTTACCCAGAGAGTGGTGAACCTGTGGAATTCTCTACCACAGAAAGTTGTTGAGGCCAATTCACTAAATATATTCAAAAAGGAGTTAGATGTCGTCCTTACTACTAGGGGGATCAAGGGGTATGGCGAGAAAGCAGGAATGGGGTACTGAAGTTGCATGTTCAGCCATGAACTCATTGAATGGCGGTGCAGGCTCGAAGGGCCGAATGGCCTACTCCTGCACCTATTTTCTATGTTTCTATGTTTCTATGTTTCTATAAGGTAACCCTCTCATCTCCGGAATCAGCCTCGTGAATCGTCTCTGTACCCCCTCCAAAGCTAGTATATTCTTCCTTAAGTAAGGTGACCAAAACTGCACGCAGTACTCCAGGTGCGGCCTCACCAATACCCTATACAGTTGCAGCAGGACCTGGCAATAATACCCAACCCCCGCCCACATCCCACTTTTTCCACCATTGACATCAATCAAATGTTCAACATGTTCAGCAACACAGAATACAAAGGCAAAGCAGGAGGGTGGCCCCCTCCCCCCATACATTACAACAAATTGCATACACCCAGATGGAGATATAACACAGCCATCACCTGCGGACATGCACCTCACTTTCCTTCCCCCCTCCCCTTCTTCTCCCCACCTCTAACCCTTCCTTCCCTCACTCCACAGCGCCTGGCTGAGGAGCTCCTTAGGCGGTGCCTCATTGGGGGTGATGAAGGCAGAGGCAGTGGTTGCACGGGTACGGTCATGGGGGGCTGCCGAGGGGGGAACATTCTCTGATGCAGAAGCAGGATCTTGGTCCTTCCTCTCATCTGTCATTCGCAGTGGTGGTGCGGAACCTAGGGGTGGAGTGCCGCGCTCTGGGACCACTGGGAGGGCTGTGCCAGCACTGTTCCTGACTACCACATCCAGGGCTTCCACCATTCGCGGAACGTACTCAGTCATAGTGACCAGCTGTCGTGATATGCCCCCCAATGCTTCGATGAGCTGGTCACCAATGTCTACAGTCCTCCTGGATAACTGTACTATCTCTCCGCTGTCATGTGGCACTCGTGGACCAAACCTGCTGCATCCACGAAGCCTCCACGGGGTCAGCACCGTCCTGATAAATGGTGTGCCCTGTGGAGAGTTACTTGGGGTTGGTACCTCCAGAGTGGAGGCGGGAATGACCGGAGGAGCACTAGATGGCCTTGGGGTGAAATGACTATTGGAGCGTGGTGATGCAGGTTCCTCTAAGTCCGCGCTCTCATCCGTAGAGAACAGACCCAACGGATTGACGGGCAAGAATTGGAGCTCCTCAGCACCAGATGTAAGATCATCCGGCGAGTCGGGCCCCATGCCCCCACCTTCTGGCCTCTGTGGTCTTGCCTTGGGACGCGCTGCTGGCTGAGCTGCAAAACACAAATTAGGTTATTAGAAGAGAAGGGGTGCTAGAGTCACAAGGTGAGTGCAGCGCTGCACACAGCATATGCACGACAAAACCACCACCACTATGAAAATCATCACAGACATCACATTTCATGACCATCAACACATTTGCATTGCAATGATTTTCATTAGGCTAGCATTATTTCTAAGACAATTTTAGAAATCATCTATCATAATGATTGTTCAGATATGAGTGGGTGTGGCATCACGCGAGTGTAAACTTCACTTCAAGGTCTGCAGATGCTTTTGTGGCTGTCCGGGGGTGCTTCCCCACGAGTGCGAGCACCCGCTCCTCCATCTCAGTGATGTTGCTGGTGACTGGTGACCCCCCCACCCGTTCGCCTCTGCACGGACCTCATCGTCGATAGCTTCTTCTGTAAAAGGTGATAGGACGACATGGCATGAGATCATTGCATGATATCATTGCTAGGTACTGTCACAGAGACTGATACAACAATAACTGACAGATGTAATCATGATTATTATGATAATTATCATTCTTTACCTAAAGACGTACACCGTGACCACAAGCTTTGAGTACAACATTCCCGGGAAAAGTGAAAGACCTCACATCTGCTGATAGTCACTCATGACTGTTACATATCAAATTATATAAATACATAAGTACATGTAAATAAATGTAATACTTACTCTTGCGGATCCCACAAGGTCGTTCCATCGTTTGCAGCATTGGTTGCCCTCACGCACCTCATTGGTCGCCAGCGAGACCACCTCTGCTATCTCGGTCCACATCCTCTGGTAGGCCTTTGGGGTGGACTTCCCATGCCCTCCCTGTGTCAAATCACCCCAGCGTAACTTGACCTCCTGCAGGAGGGAGGCATTTGCCTCGTCCGAGAACCTCCTTGCTCTTTTGCGCCCTCCAATGTGCACCTCTCCCAGCTCACTGCTCTCACCAGCGTCAGTCTCCACAGCGTGCTGTGATGCCTCCTCCTCTCCCTCTACTATAGGCCAAATTTGGGCAAATATGTGGCTGGTAACAGCTAATTTTTGTTTCCCTATTTGCTCTAAAGCTCTAAACTCTCCCTCCTTCCTCCCAAAGAAGCCACAGTACACCCACACATGCCTTCAGTCCCTCTCAGCTACCTCTCTCTCTGTCTCCTCTTCTGCGCATGTCATGATGACCCTTGACCTCCTGAATCGCGAGAATCGAGCATTGCCATGCCATTGCTAAGGACGACGACACTTTACAGCAGAAGGTCAGAGAGAGTTAACGCTATCGCCCGTTTCATATCGCTCGCGGTAACGCCCAATTTCAAAAATGGAGACTAGGTGCTTTGAGAATAGGCGAGAAGCCGGCGATCTGAAAATCCATTTTTACCGCCCACGCCAGTAAATAACGCCCAATTTTGAGCGATATGCACAAAAGTGTAAAATCTAGCTCTACGTTCTTGGGTGGCACATGTGAATCAGCAGTGCAGCGCCCTCATTATAGAAATATTTTATATACACACAATTAGTCTATATATATATACACTATCAGATTGTAGTCTCTTCCAATGCATTGCATTGTTAAACTTACCAATAAGGCTAAATATTATTATTTTTAATAAAGCAAAATCATTAGAGAAGATGCTGCATATTAACTCCCTGGTGAAAGTCTTCTATTTAATCTAGAATTGAGAATAACTATTTGATAAATAATAAGTTCTCCCTGCCACAGTCACGAATCTTCCCATCTAGATTGACTTCAGTTACTTCACCAGGGTGATAGCTTAGTAGCAAGGTATTGGTTTGGAATGTTTTATTCCTCTTCCATCAGGTAATTCAATCCCACATCCCGTGTCCCTCCGCAGCCAGCGTTATTAACGATCAGTCTTATTTTTGAATATTTATAGCTTCATTTTATTTGAGGTGTCTCATATACTGTGTAGCATAAGTTAGTGCCTTGTGTTAATATTTCCCTGTATATGCCTCATATTTTGGACAAATAGTTATGATACATTACTGCATTTATTACCTAGCGTAAAACATTTAAATATAATAAAACGCAATCTCAAAAGTGAACCTATGGAAACATAATGATTTTGTGAAGAACATTTCCTTTTTCTATAAATGATTTAGAGATTATCAAAAGTCAAACATACAAAGCATCTATTTTTACCAGCTTGTATCTGTGCGAGATAGTGTAAAGAGTCGTGATAATCTCACCTTTCCCTGTAAAGTTTAAGGGAATAAGATGCTGTATTTTGTATAGCAGATAGTGACTTAACTGTATACATTGTATGATAAGAAAGACTGTAAGCATTTCAGTTAGTTGTTATGTAAAAAGTCACTATCTAACTAATGATGGATGGTCACTGCAACGAAAATAAAACCTTTTTGTCTGTGTTTGATTATTAACTTGAATTCTTTATTACTAGTAACAGGAGTTGAAAGGCTAAAAACCTCATTTGCTGAAATGGCCAGCCTTTTTGCTATAAAGCAATTTGAAACCCAGGTGTCTGAATTTGTATCAATTTGACAAGGGTATGTAATTAGTAATCCTATAGGTGGTTACTGTTGGATAATATAAGCTTAATTTGCCAATTGTTTGAATGTCCAAATTATTCATTTGAATCTACTGATCCACAAGAGCTCCAGACCTGTTCCACAAGCATTGTCTGTGTTTGAAGACCACAACTGGTGGCCAATCTATGGAATTAAAAGAGCTACAGTTTGTTCACGCCTTGTGTTCTGAAATGTCTTCATAAGTTCTTACAACAGTTCAATGATGAAACAGTTTAACTCAACCAACCACATAAATAATATGGCTACGAGAGCAGGTTGGAGGCCAGGTTTTCTGCTGTGAGTGACTTATCTCCTTACTCCTCAAAGCCTCTCCACCACCTACAAGGCTCAGGTCTGAGTGGTATACTCTCCACTTGCCTGGGTAGGTGCAGTTGCAACAACAGTCAAGAAGCTCAACAACAGCCAGAAGAAAGCAGTCCACTTGATCGGCAGCCCATTCACCACCATAAACATCCACTCCGTGTCCACCACTGACGGACTATGGCTGTAGTGTGTCCTATCTGCAGAATGCTCTGTAGCAAGTCACCGGCTTCTTCGGCAGCACCTCCAAAACCCTGGACTTGTAATGCATTTGCCTCATGGGTTCTTTGCTTAAGAGTTATTAAGAACTAGTTTGTTTATTAGCAAAGGTTAACACTACACATTACCAGTTCATCCATCACAACCACATTCCTCATTGCGGATCCCCTGAATCCAACTGGCTGGGGTTTTATTGGCCTAGAGATCCCGATCGAGGTCTTCCCGCGGACAAACGACTGAAAAAAGGAAAAAGGTTGCGCACTTACCTGTTCCTGGTGTGCCTGCTCGAGATCCCGGTCCTGAGGTCGTCACTCCCTGTACGTCTCAGTGCGTGCACGTTGGGACGTCCGTAAGCTGGAGCTGGAGTCACATGGCTCTGGGCAGCCAATCAAGGTACAGTATTTTCTCATTCATAATAATGGGAACTCCGTAAGTTGGAGTTCCCATTAAGAATGAGAACCCCCCCTGCCTCCGAACACCCAAAACACTAATAAAAATAGAAAATATACACTACATAGTTAAGATTCATTTAAATTAAAGTTATTAATGGAAAAAAAAACAGTAAAAGGGAATATTATTTGAATGGGGAGAAATTACAACATGCTGAGGTGCAGAGGGACCTGGGGGTCCTTGTGCATGAATCCCAAAAAGTTAGTTTGCAGGTGCAGCAGGTAATCAGGAAGGCGAATGGAATGTTGGCCTTCATTGCGAGAGGGATGGACTACAAAAGCAGGGAGGTCCTGCTGCAACTGTATAGGGTATTGGTAAGGCCGCACCTGGAGTACTGCGTGCAGTTTTGGTCACCTTACTTAAGGAAGGATATACTGGCTTTGGACGGGGTACAGAGACGATTCACTAGGCTGATTCCGGAGATGAGGGGGTTACCTTATGATGATAGATTGAATAGACTGGATCTTTACTCCTTGGAGTTCAGAAGGATGAGGGGTGATCTTATAGAAACATTTAAAATAATGAAAGGGATAGACAAGATAGAGGCAGAGAGGTTGTTTCCACTGGTAGGGGAGATTAGAACTAGGGGGCACAGCCTCAAAATACGGGGGAGCCAATTTAAAACCGAGTTGAGAAGGAATTTCTTCTCCCAGAGGGTTGTGAATCTGTGGAATTCTCTGCCCAAGGAAGCAGTTGAGGCTAGCTCATTGAATATGTTCAAGTCACAGATAGATAGATTTTTAACCAATAAGGGAATTAAGGGTTACGGGGAGAGGGCGGGTAAGTGGAGCTGAGTCCACGGCCAGATCAGCCATGATTATTGAATGGCGGAGCAGGCTCGAGGGGCTAGATGGCCTACTCCTGTTCCTAATTCTTATGTTCTTATTAATGTCATTAAAAAAAATATTTATCCGATTTTTAAAAATGTTTTTTAAAATATGGTTTTAAATAAACTTACCATTGTGGGCAGAGTTTTTAACAATAAAATGTTTTTATTTAATTTAATTTTATTGTGTTTATTTATGTTTTATAACACTTGCACCTGAAAAAATAGGCTATGCGCCTGCTTTTATCAGGTGCAAGAATTTTGAGGACATTGCGCACTGAAAACCAGCTTTTCCGATGCCTTCCCGGGTCTGTAGAAACTTCATACGGGCCCGGGAAGCCTAGATTTCTGCTCCGTTGATTCTTGTGAACATCATGTAACTCCGAACTCAAAAGCTCTACAACTATTTTAGATAGAACTTTAAATCAGGTACCCCCTTTTAGTAAGGGCACTTTTTCCAAATCAACTGGGAACCTTGCCAAATCAAATTATAATTTGGTTGCCGGGGGTGATGATACACTTGAGTCCCTCTGGTGCCCACCTCTCAAGGAAGGCCACGAGCGTACCGGTGGACACCACGTGCTCCATCTCCAGGGACACCCTGGCATGAACGTAACTGCGGAAGAGAGGCAGGCAGTCAGGCTGAATGACCCCCTGGACCAGTTAATGGCCACCTTGGCCAAGCCCAGGAGCAGTCCTACGAGGAGGCCCTCGGACCTACCCGCTCCTCTCCGCACAGGGTGCCCAAAGATCAGGAGCGTGGAACTAAAGTGCAGCCAAAAATCGAGGAGCAGCCCCTTTAAATAATGGAAGAGGGGCTGCAACCTCACATACTGAACATACACACGGAACACGGACACCACAACAGCTCTACAACTCTTTTGGGGGCAAACATAAACATTAAATCACGTGCCCCCCCCCGATCTGGGGGACACTCCAAACATTTCCCAAGGCCCTTTTTTGTTTTTTTTGTTTTTTGGGTTTTTTTTTTTGTAGATTTTTTGTGGGTTTTTTTGGGCTCTAAAACCATAATTTACAAGTGCCCCCTATAAAAGGGGGGGGGGGGGGAGAGACACTAAAAATCCAGCAATTAAAACAAATTAAACTTTAAAACATATAAAATCAAATTAAAATTTGGTTGCCGGGCGTGACAATGCACTCCAGTCCCTCCGGCGCCCACCTCTCACGGAAGGCTGCGAGCATACCGGTGGACACCGCGTGCTCCATCTCTAAGGACACCCTGGCCCGGTTGTAGGCGTGGAAGAGAGGCAGGCAGTCAGGCTGAACAACCCCCTCGACCGCCCGCTGCCTGGACCGGCTGATGGCCCCCTTGGCCGTGCCCAGGAGCAGTCCTACGAGGAGGCCCTCGGACCTACCCGCTCCTCTCCGCACAGGGTGCCCAAAGATCAGGAGTGTGGGACTGAAGTGCAGCCAGAAATTGAGGAGCAGTCCCTTTAAATAATGGAAGAGGGGCTGCAACCTCACATACTGAGCATACACACGGAACACGGACACCACAACAGCTCTACAACTCTTTTGGGGGGAGTACAAATAAACAGTCGATCGAGTGCCCCCCGATCTGGGGGACACTCTAGACACTTATAACAGCCCTCTTTTTTTTTTTTTTTTGGGTGATTTTTGTGGGTTTTTTGGGGGGTTTTTTGGGCACTAAAATCATAGTTTTTTTTCCAAGTGCCCCCTAAAAAAGGGGAGGGGGACACTAAAACCGGCATTTAAAATAAATTAGACTTTAAAACAAATAAAATCAAATTAAAATTTGGTTGCCGGGGGTGACAATGCACTCCAGTCCCTCCGGTACCCACCTCTCGCGGAAGGCCGCGAGCGTACAGGTGGACACCACGTGCTCCATCTCTAGGGACACCCTGGCCCGGATGTAGGCGCGGAAGAGAGGCAGGCAGTCAGGCTGAACGACCCCCTCGACCGCCCGCTGCCTGGACCAGCTGATGGCACCCTTGGCCGTGCCCAGGAGCAGTCCTACGAGGAGGCCCTCGGACCTACCCGCTCCCCTCCGGACAGGATGCCCAAAGATCAGGAGTGTGGGACTGAAGTGCAACCAGAAATTGAGGAGCAGCCCCTTTAAATAATGGAAGAGGGGCTGCAACCTCACATACTGAGCATACACACGGAACACGAACACCACAACAGCTCTACAAAGCTGTGAGCATACTCACAGGTGCACACATTACATGGACCTTCACCACCTAGAATAACTAGAGCAGCAGGCGCATGGGAATACCAATACCTCCAAGTTCCCCTCCAAGTCACACATGATCCTGACTTGGACATGTTTTGTCATTCCTCCATCATTGCTGAGTCGAAATCCTGGAACTTCCTACTAACAGCATTGTAGGAGCACTTTTAATACAACTGTGTATATATCTGGGGGTGCCTGAGCCAAGCGAGTCATTATCCAGTGAGTAAAGGAAGTGGGATATTCTGACTCTGTGGCAGTGTTGCAGCATGTAAGAACTGAGCAACCCACTTTCAAGAGTCAATGTCTGTTGAGTGATAGCTCAGTAGAAGCATCTTTGTCGTTTATGATATATTGAAGAGAATAGCAAAATGTATGCAGCACTGTAATATATATTTTTTGTACTGAATATTATTAATTTATTTGTTCTCTGTTAAATAAATTATCTCTTGAGTTACAGCCTGAGCCTCAGCCTGATAGAGTGTATATTCAATCTGCTGCCACATACAGGGGCAGTAAGATGTCAACACAGGGCACATTTCAGTCGATCAGAGTCAGTTCGGTCCCTGGCTCTCACTATCATTTACTTAGATGATGGGCAGGTAAAGAGGCACACACCAGTGTGTAGGAGATGTGAGGCCTGTTTACAGGGATCTCTGGTGATGCTGAACCTGAGCAAATCATGAAGTGTAGAACCCCAAAAAATGACAGTCACCCATATTTTAGTCCCGGTCCTAAAATCTGGAATTCCCTCGCTAAACCTCTCCACCTCCCTTTCCTTCTTTAAGTCACTCCTTAAAACCTACCTCTTTGTCAGCTCAGTGGTTAGCACACTCGCCTCTGAGTCCGAAGGTCGTGGGTTCAAGTTCCACTCCAGGACCTTGAGCACATAAACCTAGGCTGACACTCCAGAGCAGTGCTGAGGGAGTGCTGCACTGTCAGAGGTGCCGTCTTTCAGATAAGATGTTAAACTAAGGCCTAGTCTGCCCTTTCAGGTGGACATAAAAGATCCCATGGCACTATTTTGAAGAAGAGCAGGGGAGTTATCCCCGGTGTCCTAGCTAATATTTATCCCTCAATCAACATAACAAAAACAGATTATCTGGTCATTATCACATTGCTATTTGTAGGAGCTTGCTGTGTGCAAGTTGGCTGCCGCGTGTCCCACATTACAACAGTGACTACACTCCAAAAGTACTTCATTGGCTGTAAAGGGCTTTGAGATGTCTAGTGGTCGTGAAAGGCACTATATAAATGCACGTCTTTCTTTTTCTTTGACCAAGCTTTTGGTCACTTGTCCGAATATCTCTTTATGTGGCTCGGTGTCAAATTGTGTCTGATAATGTTGCTGTGAAGTGCCTTGGGATATTTTATTACGTTAAAGTGGCTATATAAATGCAAGCTGTTTTGTTGTATTACACCAGGGAATTGAGGATTGAAAAGCCAACTGAAGAATTAGATCAAAAGCAAAATACTACGGATGCTGGAAATCTGAACTAAAAACAGAAAATGCTGGAAATACTCAGCAGGTCAGGTAGCATCGTGGAGAGAGAAACAGAGTTAACATTTCAGTTCGATGATCTTTCATAAACATAAGAACATAAGAATTAGGAACAGGAGTAGGCCATCTAGCCCCTCGAGCCTGCTCCGCCATTCAAAAAGATCATGGCTGATCTGGCCGTGGACTCAGCTCCACTTACCCGCCCGCTCCCCATAACCCTTAATTCCCTTACTGAAGCATTAGATCTTAGCTTTGGCTATTTGACACACTGACTATCACATTTCCCTAGTGTAGTGCAGGTTGAGCTAATTATTACTATAATATCAATAGTTTTGTTCCTTCCAGTCCTTCATAGCCTTTCAAAGTCATTGTGCAATCTCAGGCAATATAAGCCTAAAGCGGGTCATTCATTGACTCAAAGCCCTGTATTAGGATGTCAAGCATGGGTAGCATCGATTAGGATTAGCTGGTACCAATTGATCTGAAAATAATTCATTCATAAAACATAATGTCCAAACAGAGAAACAGGATCTAAAAGTACAAAGGACGTACCATGTATGATATAGTTGCGGAGGGGGTGTGGGGGGGTGATACTCTGTGTTAGAAATTCTAAACAAAATGAATGAGAGACATTCTGAAAATAAAGTTGGCTGTTAACAAAGAAAACTGCTGAGGGGCATTGGGGAGGAAGAAATTGTTCAGTGGAAGAGCATTGAATACAGGATACAGCTCACCAGTCCTGTCACATCCCTGCTAATTCACAAATCTAGTTAATTCTATTTCACTCAACCTTTTCAGTGGTCAGCCTTTCTCTGCTAAAGTATTATCAAATTTATGGAGTTCTTCCCATCCATGGGCAACAGCCATGAGATGATGCTATGGATTACATCTTCCAAAGTAAACAAGGTGCACACTAATATTCAAAAAGAAATGTTGATAAATTGCCGAGTTCGATCTTTTGTTCTTATGGGGCTTGACAGGGTTAATGCTGAGAAAATGTTTCCCCTGGCTGGGGAGTTTAGAACAGGGGGTCACAGTCTCAGAATAAGTGGTCGGCCATTTACGACTGAGATGAGGAGAAATTTCTTCACTCAAAGAGTTGTGAATCTTTGGAATTCTCTACCCCAGATAACTGTGGATGCTCAGTCGTTGAGTATATTCAAGACAGAGATTGATAAATTTTGTGGAATTAAGGGATATGGGTATAGTGCAGGAAGGTGGAGTTCAGGTAGAAGATCAGCCATGATCTTATTGAATGGCAGAGCAGGCGCGAAGGGCCAAATGGCCTACTCCTGGTCCTCTTTCTTATGTTCTTATGTTTTGACATTCCTGTCCTATCACATTCTGACACACCCAATGGGAACAATGAATTACAGTCACAAAATCTAGCAGAGAAAATCCCCACTGCTGCTAACTTGAAAAGAGAGCAGTTCAGATAGTCAGATGGCCTGGAAGCTTCAGCCATTGAATTTGCATTGTCTGAGATCATCCAAGCCTTTGGCCAGCAGCACTGGTGTCCCTCCATGAGTTTGCTGAACAGGTGCTTATTAAAGGGGTCACTAGGTATATTTAGCATCTGAAACCCGAGTAAAGCACTTTCTGATTGGTCCGCTGGTTCACATGATAATTTAGACGCTGATGCAGCTAGTAGCTCTTGCCCGGCGTTTCTTGGGAGGGGAGCGCTGGGGAGGCTGGAGCTGCTGGGGGGAAATTACTTTAAAAAACCACAGGTAAGAATTTGTTCATTCTGTCTCGAATGCTGATTGTAAATGTGTTCTTGCAAGGTGGTGCTGTATTTGATATGTGTTTTAGTTACTTTATAATATGTCTGGTCAGGATGGATTAGATTGGGTCTTTGATCTCTGTTTAGAGTACAGTAAACCTTTTCAACTATCAATATGGTTGGTGCTTAGTTTTGGAACATTCCCCACACGGTGTATTCTCAGTAACAGCCGCTCTAGTTTTGAGTTAATCGCGGAATCGTATCCAGGCTGTTGGTTATTTTCTTTTAATATCAGAACTTTCAGAAAAGGCTCAACAGCCTGTGTTCCTAAATTTAACTGTGCAGCCGTGGGCTTTGCTTGCCTCAGAAGGAATTGCACTCAGCTAGCTAAACTAAACCAGCCAATCATACAGTGGTGTTGACTTACGTGACAAATAACTCAAGGCCTAGGAACAGCTGTTGCAAACCCTCGCTACTTGATCTAGACACTTCCCCCCCCCACCCCCCCTGCCTTTATTATGCCATCCATTGAGCCTTAATGTTGACAGATCCAGCATATCATTCCTTGAATCAAAACTGTGCATAGAAATAAGTAGAGCTCCATTTGATTTAATTATCTGACAGCGTCTTACCTACTTTGCTCTTTTTTTTACAGCTGTGAATTAAAGGACTGCAGAAACTGAAGGGAGTACATTCCTACGGCAATTGGACAGTGCCAAGTCTCATTTCTGTGAGGTCGTTGGTTATACTTTATTGCTGACATCTAGCAAGTATTTTTGTGCACGGTATGTCCGCCATACATTACACGCCTATCTAGATGTGTATATAGGCCACCTCAAAGCTCGCTTCTTTCCTGATGCTATTACAGAGCCCCTTAAAATAAGTTGCATTTGCAGATCCACTTTTTGCTCCTTTCTCAGTATTAGCTGCATAGTGTTTTTTCCATTTGGTGTATTGGTTTAGATTCTGACGTCTTGCGTTATTTCAGGACACTCAGTCAGTGACAGGCAGTAAAAATGGAAGACGAAGAGGGAGAATATGAGGAATATGAGGAATATGAAGAGTATGAAGTGGAGGAGACTGTGACGGTAAGAAGCATAAAACAGTTGCGGAAATATGATTACATGGAGAGAAATCAACAAATTCACTTTCTTGCTGCCACCTTGCCTACATATAGTGAACACTTATTCAGCAATTTTCTAATGATACATTCCACCAATAATTATAGACATATTGATTTTGGTTAACTTAACAATCTTCATGATAATGAAAAAAAATGGTGGTATTTAATATACCAAATGTTTATCCCATTGATTAAACAAATGATTATATATAGTCTCTAGCTAAAATTAGAGCAGGTGGGTTCATAAAAATAATCCAACTGAATAGTAGAAAAATATGTCCAATAATTAACCAACCAATGATCCTGCTATATTTTGCACTTCGATGACATTTTCCTTCTTGAAGTAAGCCTATATTTTTCAGCACCTCTTAAATTGAAGCATGTTTTATACTGAAATACTTAATGAGACTAAACAATAAATGAATAATCCTTCTGCCTCTAAACTTAAAAAAAACATATTTGCCTCAAGACATCTTGCTGTAAAAAGACAACGCTAATTTTCCTTACTTTTCGCGATATTGCTCATTGCAATTTTCCCTCTTCATACCAGAGTCTCCGCTGCACTCAGATACTTTAGCAGTCAGCACTTATAAAAGGCATGCTGAGCACACACATGGAATGCAGCATTCAAGCTCAAATAGGCTGAGCAGTGAGTTCTCAAGCGGCTGGTAGGGCAGAAGGTGCTCTGACAGATATGGAATAATAATCTAGTGTGACTAAATGGCCTTGAGCATCTTTACATTTTCCTCTTGGAATATTCCTCTTTGGCATTGGTTTCGTCTACATCCAGCATTTGGAATCAACGAGTAGTCCATTAAATGCTGAAATATAATTGTGGATATTGCTGATTTGACATCATTAAAGGATGCATCTGAGACCGATATTTGGCATCGATAGGAATAGTCGATCAAATATTAATTGCAGATATTGCTGTTCTTTCTCTGTAATTTGACAGTTTCCTGGCCTACTTTTCATAATCTGTGATGACAGAACCTTATAAGCAGTCAACTTTCGCAATATTTTTTGAATCGCAATTTACTATCATTTTGGATTTTGTTTTGTCCCTCCTTGTAAATCACTAATCGATTACAGAAACGAATCCTTTAACTAAACCAATAAATACTCAATCGCTTTGTTCAATCTATTTACTGTTATCGCTGCTAGGAATTTCCTGATACTTATCGGGGCTGTCAATCCTTGCCAGCAGAAATGATCTTAGATGACTTGCTTTAGAAAGTAGATAATTAATGATGAATTGACCAATTGCTAGTACATACAGTACTGTACAAGTACTTGGCCATAATATAAAGCCTGTGGTAATTTGTTTGTTCAGTGAGACCAATTTATGCAAAAGCTCCCCTGTTTGGCTCAGTTATTTTGTGCCCTGTTTAATGTAGTGTTGAGCTATACAGACCAGGAATGCCTTGGGGTCAATTCTCAGTTTGTGATGACTTAACTCATCCCAGTTGGGTGGTGGTAAGGCATTATAATTGAATGCATTGCCTGATTTTGGCAATGGAGAGAAACTCGCCAGGATTTTCACTCCTGCTCGCTATAGCGACCCCTGCTGGAAGGTGTACACATGCAGTCATTACATGGAGACTGATCAGGCTCAGGTGTGATGCCCTCCAGAGTCATGCAGCCTGCTAACACTCAGGGCTTGAACTTCGGTCCCACCGCTTTTGAGGCGGTGTCACTGGCTGAGTGCTGATTTTAGCGCCAGGCGGTAGGTGCCGCCTCAAACTGCAAAATTCAGTTTTGCCACTCAAAGATGAGAGAGCAGTGCTAAAAGTGGCATTGCATACTCACCCTCGGGTGGCAACGGAGCGGCTTCTCGGGAGGCTGACCAAATTTCTTGATGGTAGGCTGCCGGCATGCGATGTAAAAAAATGAAAAAACAAAGTTTCTGACACTTTCCCTCACCCACACCCAACTTCCCCACTGATCCCATTAATACCTAAATACAAAAAAAAATAAACAGAAACACTTACTTTGATCCCTGGATCCTACCGCCCCGGGATCCTCGATGTTCCACCACCTTTTCCAGGCTGTACGGATGCCTGCCGGTAAGGACACCGTACTCACCTAATTTGGGAGCCGCGGCAGCAAGGGGACGTTGCACGCTCGATGACGTCACCACGTGGATGGTGGCTGAGCCAACTGCCCGACTAAATTTCCAGTCGGCCCAGGAACCTGGTCGCAGCCAACAGTAAGGACTTAGCTGATCGTTAGCCGCCCCTCTTGACGGCAATGGGTGGCATTAACAAATGAATTTCGACCCCTCACTGTCTACGTTCACAAGAGTCAATGTAGATTTTGGGGCACCAAGGCAATCAAGGGATATGAGGTTAGGGTGGGAAAGTGGAGTTGATATAGAAGTTCAGCCATGATCTTATTGAATGAAGGAGCAGGCTCGTGGGGCCGACTGGCCTACTTCTGCTCCTATTTATGTTCATACTCATAGTTGACTCTTATGACTAGGAATGGGCAGTTGGCAGAGGTACAGTAGTCCCCATGGACCTGTAGCTCAACTTTAGGAGAGGACAGGATGAAATTGGGACAAAATAATTGAACTCCCCATTCCTCCTGAAAGCAGTGGCTGTTGCTAGGTTATAGCTGTGACTCTGGCTAATTTTACCCCTCCCTCCTTCAGGAATACTAAAGGCAATTGAAATATCCCAACTATTGCTTCAGCTGAGATTAGATAATGGGAATTAAACTTGGGCCCTCCAGTTCTATACTATAACCAACAGTCAAAGCTGCTGGTGCAATGTGTTCGTTCAAATGACTGTAACTAATAATAAATGATCATGGAAGCAGATGGTTCTTAGAGGGATTGACAGGGTAGATGCTGAGAGGCTGTTTCCCCTGGCTGAAGAGTCTAGAACTAAAGGACATAGTCTCAGGATAAGGGGTCGGCCATTTAGAACTGAGATGAGACATTTCTTTAGAGGGTTGTGAATCTTTGGAATTCTCTACCCCAGAGGGCTGTGGATGCTGAGTCAAGGCTGAGATCGATAGATTTTGGGCACAAAGGAATATGGATGTGAGGATCGGGCGGGAAAGTGGAGTTGATGTTCAGCCATGATCTTATTGAATAGCGGAGCAGGCTTGAGGGGCTATAGTTTACTCCAGCTCCTATTTCTAATTTTCTTATGTTCGTAACATGGTTGACTCTTATTTCTGAAGTGGCCTAGCAATCCCCTCAGTTATAACAAGATGCACCACCTTGTCAGGGCAATTAAGGATAGGCAATAAATCTTGAAAATTATAATTCTTAAAAAAAATATAGCTCAGTACTACTTCTGAGAGCACCTATACCCACAGAACCATCCAGGCAGCTAGTAGAAAAGTTAGAATTTATGTATTTTATCAAACGTTCTGCCTCCAAGAATGCAGATAATTGTACATTCTTAAAATGTGAACACAGTCAAATGTCAGGTTTGCAAATTTCTGGAGATGGATAAAAAGGTCTGCTCTTTAGGGGTTTATAACAGAGGATATCAGCTATAGTGGAGATTTTGCCAAGGTCATTCAGGCATCTGTCATAGTAATACTGGTTGTAATATTGAAGATGCATTGTAGACTAAAATACTATATTTAGTTTAAAAATAGTGACTGACAGCCCCTTATAATGTATTCTGTTCAAAATCAGAACTAACTGGATGAAACCTTTTAAAATAGTAAGGATGTAAAGGATGAACTGCAAAATATTTTGATACTCATTGTATTTCTTAGTTTGATAATATAAAAATATTAAAGAGACTCCATTTTTTGTATGACCAAGATATAACTTGTTGAATTCATATTGGTCAATTTTTATAGTTTATATATTTTTTTAAATATCTAAATTCATCACCTGTCAGAAATTCTTTGTAAGGAATTTAAAACACATTGCAAATGTGGCGTTTCAAAACCAAAAATAAAAATTGTGATAAAATATTTTATGAATAAAGTAGAAATATTGTTATTCTGTTGTTAAGGTGGGGTGAGTTCATTTTCTTGTTGACTATTATTGTATAGGACAATCTCATTTCATTTCATTGTGCATGCATTGCTTAACACTACTGTGACTAAATGAAGGTGTCATGAAGCATATGCTGTGTCTCTATCATGATGTGTGCACTTTTTACCTGGTCATCTGCTGGTCTTCATCATCCTGGTTACTAACCTCTCGTAATCTTCCCAGCTCCATCCTCTATCATTCAGGCAATAATCCATAATCATCGCTGTTTTTTTGCCAAACCATTTCACATTACGTTCAGCGAAAATTGCGTAATGTTGCATGAGGCGATAAAAATGATTCATCGCTATTATAAGCCAGAGATTGTTCTCATACCATCACCATGGAGAGGGGCTTTTCATCCACGACAACTTTGTTTCATGTTGTCATTGTTTTCTTGATGGTGGCCAAATTCCAGCTCTGGAGCGAGTCTATGCAGTCTTGTTAAGTAATCGAATTGGGAAATGTAGCCAGTTATACTATTTCAGATCTGAAAATGAGTGGGTGATTCAAGTCTGGTGTCAAGAGACTGTAGGAAATGTGAGCCAGCCCCAGGCTGGTTGTAATGAGCTAAATCCACTAAAATAGACCTGGACACATAATAACAACACGTTCGCAATGTGTAATGCGAATCAGGTAACACTGTAAGGTTTGCAAAAGGTCATCTGAACAATCTATTCCTGTATCCCAGTTCTGCTATTGACATCATGACAAAGTAATTGACACAGTAGATGATTTATGCAGGATATATAATTAACTGTTTATTCATCACGACAGGTAAAAATCAATTGAATTGAATAAAACTCCTTTTTATTTTTGGAAAAAAAAGGTCTTTATTCCTTGCAACCTTGAAACAAATTGCTCAGCAAAAGGCTGTGGACATTATTTGGCCTAAACTCATGGGGCTTGGACTAATTTTATAATGATCGCAATGTATGGTTAGATTGTTTTAGGCTCATCCTCCTTTTCACTGCTTGTCCTGTGCTGGAATTGTTTCTGTCCAATGATAATTGTAAGGTTTCCATAACTCCTGTAACTTTTGTTATTGCTCGGAAGCATACCTCAATTATTAATAGGGGCAGGAAGATAATTTCTCCCACCTAGGTGCTTTTGTTTTGCTCCTATTATTTGTGGATCTATAACAGACTTTGGGCAGAGCAAAACAGATTCCCAACCTGGCCACATGTCTTGTCAACTTCCGTGGCTGTGAAGTGCTTTGGGACGTCCCGAGGCCGTGAAAGTTGCTTGTTTATAGTTACAAGTTGTCTGCTTTATGACGGGACGGTTACTTCGTGTGGCTTCCGGGGATGAGGGTCTTCAGATATGTGGTGAGACTAGTGAAGCGGGGATTGTTCTCCTTGGAGCAGAGAGATATTGAAATGAGGTTTTTAAAATTATGAGAGGTTTTTGTTGAGTAAATAAGGAGAAACTGTTTCCACTGGCAGGAGGGTCAGTAACCAGAGGAGACAGATTTAAGGTAATTGGCAAGAGAACAAGAGGGGAGATCAGGGGAATTTTTTTTAGGCAGTTGTTATGAACTGGAATGCTCGGCCTGAAAGTGTGGTGGAAGCAGATTCAATAGTAACTTGAAAGTGAAGAAATTGCAGGGTGATTGGGTAAGAGCGGGGGATTGGGACTAATTAGATAGTTTTTTTCAAAGATCCAGCACAGGCACAATGGGCCAAATGGCCTCCATCTGTGCTGTAAGATTCTATGATTACTTCTATGCATTAGGTTTAACAAAATTATAATCACATTCTTCATAAACATGCTTGTGATTTTGCTACACCTAGCACAGAGAGAAAATCTTCACTCGTGATCTTCAATATAGTCAACCCTACAATTTTGCCTCTACTCTTACTCTTTTGCCTCCTATTCATTTCTTCCATATCGATGAAGAGCATTTTATTGTTAAAAGAATATATCAGAGGCTGCTTTTTAGTAATAAAAAAGGAAAAGTTGCTTTCAATATAGTTACATTCTTTGAAAAAAATGCCACCTATAAAAGCATCAACACATAATTGAAGTTAACGTTGATTACCACCATCAGTTGCACATGTCCTAAACTGTCACAAGAATGTCTGATGATGGTTTTAGAAGTTACTTTCTTCCCTCTGTGCTACCAGGATATGGTAATTATGGGCTCAAGTATTGGCTCGAGTTGCTCCTACATTTTTGGAACAATTAGTTTAGAATGGAGTATCTTAGAAATTGCAATTCTCGGCATTTAGTTTGCTCCAATTCTAGTTAGTTAGAATAGTTTCATTTTAGAACAGTTTTTTTTTTCAAAAGGGGGCGTTACCAGCCACTTATGCCTGTTTTGAAAGTTTAGGCAGCGAAAACTTACTCCAGACTAACTTAGAATGGAGTAAGTGTAGATTTTTGTACGCTCAGAAAAACCTTGCTTACATTTTATAAATTAGGCGCAGGCAGCGAGAGATAGGGGGGGAAGGGAAGTTAGAGGGTAGTTAGCGGATTTTACAAAGCATTAAACCATAAAGATGCATAGAAACCATCATAATTTTTAAATAACAATAAATGAACATTAAATCAAGTAATAAAAGTTAGAAGTCCTACCTTGCCGACTGGGGCATGCACCGTAATTGGCGTATTTTGTACCTAGACGCTTATTAATTTAGGTGTTTATTAATTTGGTGCTTCCAGATTGCAAGATTCCACTTTTAGAATTCCAAACAGTCCAGAATAAAAGCAGTGCGTTTCTCCCCCAGTCTAGGCACGGTCCCCGCGGATGCGGTCTTGAAGTGTCATCTCCTTACTTTGCCGAAATCTGTGGTTGTCAGAGAATGTTCAAAGACGTGGATCCCAAGTGTAGCTCAGAGTCGTCAATATCAGGCAGGTCCTACATCTGAGCTTTTCAGTCACGAGTCCGTATCAGCCACTTACCTGGAGTGTTTTCTCACAGCCAGAAAATAGTCTTATTAAATGGAGCAAGCTGCGTCTGTCAACAGGAGTTGTGTGCGAGTTTTCTGCCCTGTTACTGATCATCATCCCTGCGATAATCGGTGTGGGTGTTTCTAGGAAGCCCGAGTCCCGATAACTATTTAAGCACATCTTCAATGCCCGGGGAGCCCATTCGGCCAGGGCTAGGGGTGGCGTGCTTCGGGCCCCTCCCACTCAGAGTCACAGAGATTTGGGCTGCGAGGAGCTACTGCACATGCGCACACTCTAGCGTGCATATGCAGAGGTCCCGGCACTGTTTTCAGTGCCGGGACCTGGCTCCGCCCCCCCCACTCCTTGTGCTGCGCTACGCCAAGGCTGAAGACATCCTGAGGACCTCAGAGAATTTCGGCACCCTTTTTATTCTAGAAAGTCACCGCACCTCATGGAGGTGTGCCGTTTTTAGAGGGGCGGAAACTTGGGCCTGTAACCAAGAGGTTGTCAGTTTAAATCTCAACATAGCAAGTTGTAAAACTTAATTTATTACATCTTTTGGCACCAGAAGCAGAAAAAGAGGCCCACAAAAGCTGCTGGATTGTAAAAACTCACCTGCTTCATCAATGTCCTTTAGGGAACATAAGAACATAAGAACATAAGAATTAGGAACAGGAGTAGGCCATCTAGCCCCTCGAGCCTGCTCCGCCACTCAACAAGATCATGGCTGATCTGGCCGTGGACTCAGCTCCACTTACCCGCCCACTCCCCGTAACCCTTAATTCCTTTATTGGTTAAAAATCTATCTATCTGTGATTTGAATACATTCAATGAGCTAGCCTCAACTGCTTCCCTGGGCAGAGAATTCCACAGATTCACAACCCTCTGGGAGAAGAAATTCCTTCTCAACTCGGTTTTAAATTGGCTCCCCCATATTTTGAGGCTGTGCCCCCTAGTTCTAGTCTCCCCGCCCAGTGGAAACAACCTCTCTGCCTCTATCTTGTCTATCCCTTTCATTATTTTAAATGTTTCTATAAGATCACCCCTCATCCTTCTGAACTCCAACGAGTAAAGACCCAGTCTACTCAATCTATCATCATAAGGTAACCCCCTCATCTCCGGAATCAGTCTAGTGAATCGTCTCTGTACCCCCGCCAAAGCTAGTATATCCTTCCTTAAGTAAGGTGACCAAAACTGCACGCAGTACTCCAGGTGCGGCCTCACCAATACCCTGTACAGTTGCAGCAGGACCTCTCTGCTTTTGTACTCCATCCCAGACTCCAGTATGTGGTTGTCTCATATAAGCAGCTTCGTAAGCCACTTAATTGTATAAACAGTAAAAGAAAGAAAGAACTTGCATTTATAAAGCGCCTTTCGCAGCCCTAGGGCATCCCAAAGCGCTTCACAGCCAATGAAGTACTTTTGAAGTGTAGGCACTCTTGTAATCTAGGGAACTCGCCAGTTAATTTGTGTGTAGCAAGGTCCCACAAACAGCATTGAGACACATGACCAGATAATCTGTTTTAGTAATGTTGGTTGATGGCTAATATTGGACAGGACACCAGGAGAACTCCACTGCTCTTATTCAAATAGTGCCATGAGATCTTTTATGTCCACCTGAGAGGGAAGACGATGCCTCAATTTAATGTCCCATCTGACAGTACAGCACTGAAATGTCAGCCAGATTATGTTTTCAAGTCTCTGGAGTGAGACTTGGCCCCACAACCTTCTGATTTAGAGGCGAGAGTGTAACCACTGAGCCAAAACTGACACCTTCTCAGGGTCACTAAGGGATGGGCAATATATATGGCCTTGAAAGCATTACCGACATCGCTAACAATAAAAAACATAGGGGCTGGGTTCACTGGAAGCAGGAAAGGCCATGAGAAGGGACTGAGATTTTATCAGTTGATCATGTTTAGTGCATTTGCTCATAGAATTACATAGAAATTACAACATGGAAACAGACTATTTGTCCTAATCCCTTGTGCCGACCCTGACCAATATCCCTTTCCTTCAACCAACTATTATAATCTATTCGTAAAAGTTGACATGACCTCCGACGCAGAGTAGCTGAATGGCCTACTCCTGTTCCTATGTTCCTAAATGTAAATCAATCCCATTAAATGCAATATTCCCTAAGCAGTGCAAAGAGTATCAGTTACAATAAATAGGTGTCAAGAGTTTTTTATCCTGAAGGCTTTTAGATGGACTCGCACAGAGCTGGAAAATAGTGGGTCAATGTGATTTTTTTTTGTTTTTGATTCGTTGTGGAATTTGCCTCATTGTAGTACAAAACATATAAAACTGAGGAGGTGATAAAGGGAAACGAGAGTACGGAGGTTAAAGAGGTAACAAAGGTAATAGCCTGGACCCTTTGTGTTACAGGCATGCATGAAGCAGTTGTTAATGCATGTTCCTGACGTAAATATAGTGGCTGATGTGGGCCGCTGGGCTGGAGAAGTCAAGTTTGCCAACTTGCATGAGAATTTGCTGTTGAATGTTTTATCATTGTCCTTTCCTGAGAAAAATCAGGCAGCACAATTAAGCAGCTTGCCACTGATACTTTCAAGGATAAGACTGAAACCACGGACCCCTGTCCCAGATGACATTGAATGATTTGCTGATCTTCAAAGTCACCAGAGTGATCCAAACCATGATCATTTTCGAGGTGAAGGAATTAGCTGACAAAAGACCAGGTTGTGTACAAAATTAAGCAACTCATTTGTGCTCAAATACAGGTCACAGTCACTTACTGGTTATTTTCCCTATCACAACTCTCTTGGGAGTAATACAAACCAGAAGCCAATCTGATTTGTGCCAATCTTGAACACGGTGAATGCCTTAGTTGGAATCCAAATTATTAGTGAAGTTATTGGTGCTGAGGTATATTTCTAATCATTTATTTCAGGAATAAAGATGAATGAAAAGTTGGCATTTAAATCAGTTTGGATCCGTACTGTGCAGTACAACAATACAATGCCACAATAGATAAGAGCAAAATCTGGGAGCTTCCACAGCATAGTGAACTCTGCTCTTGATGCAAACTGATTGGTGTATTTTTTGTTTCAAAAATATATTTTATTCATAGAATTTTGGTAAAATATATTACATGACTTTTCAAGGTACATTGCAATACAATCCAGAAATCACATTACAAATAGCACTATACAGGTGAAATCAGTATATTGTATTCTATTTACACAAAGAGATTACAAGACATCATTATCGTAGGCAGTCCCTCGAAATCGAGGAAGACTTGCTTCCACTCTAAAAGTGAGTTCTTAGGTGACTGAACAGTCCAATACGGGAATTACAGTCTCTCTCATAGGTGGGACAGACAGTTGTTGAAGGAAAGGAGTGGGTGGGGAGTCTGATTTGCCGCACGCTCCTTCCGCTGCCTGCACTTGTTTTCTGCGTGCTCTCGGCAATGAGACTCGATGTGCTCAGCGCCCTCCCAGATGCTCTTCCTCCACTTAGGGCAGTCTTTGGCCAGGGACTCCCAGGTATCGATGGGGATATTGCATTTTATCAAGGAGGCTTTGAGGGTGTCCTTGAAACATTTCCTCTGCCCACCTGGGGCTCTCTTGCCATGTAGGAGTTCCGAGTAGAGCGCTTGCTTTGGGAGTCTTGTGTCAGGCATGCGAACAATGTGGCCCGCCCAACGGAACTGATCGAGTGTGGTCAGTGCTTCGATGCTGGGGATGTTGGCCTGATCGAGGATGCTAACGTTGGTACGTCTGTCCTCCCAGGGGATTTCAACAGATTGCAAGTACATGTTCACTATATAAACATTTTCAAACTGATTGGTGTTGGCCCACTCTGACACCTCAGTAGTATTTTGCCACAATCACACAAGGTTACCATTTCATACATTCCTCTTTGGTGCCGCACAGTAATGTGGTGGTGGTCACATTGGGTAAATGTCAGTGTGGTGAAGGCATGATCCGTGGTTGCTTTAGTGGTCTGTCAAATGTTTTTGGATTTCCAATCTGTTTGGGATTGAAAACGTTTGCAAGCATTGGAATATGTCTGACGAGCAGCATTTATCGCTTTGCAATAAGCAGCATGGATAGCATTTGATGGAGCATCTTGCTCGAGTCTAACATGTAGCTTATGGTTGGAAGCACTGTAGAAATGATGTTCATTGGAAGAATTTTTTCTAGATTTAAGAAACGTGCATTAATACTTTGCTGTCAAGTTCACTCTCACACATCCGACATGCGCAAATTTATAATGTAAGGAAATCTTTACCAAGGCCCAATTTCTTACAACTATTCCTGTTATAATCAATCTAGTTACAAGCAACTTTGTTGAGCCCTAACAATCTTTGTAAAACTGTGTCAAATAATTTGTGGAACATTTAATGTCAAAAATTGTTCCTGCCTTTTCTTTGCCTATAATGAACTGAATTAAGATTTTTTTTTTAAATGCTATTTTGCCAGACAGAACTGCCAGAGTTAGTCGGGAGATCATAGAATCATAGAAATTTACAGCATGGAAGGAGGCCATTTCGGCTCATCATGTCCGCACCAGCTGACAAAGAGCAATCCAGCATAATCCCACTTTCCAGCTCTTGGTTCGTAGCCCTGTAGGTTACGGCATTTCAAGTGCACATCCAAGTACGTTTTAAATGTGGTGAGGGGTTCTGCCTCTATCACCTTTTCAGGCACTGAGTTCCAGACCCCCACCACCCTCTGAGTGAAAAATTTCCCCTCAACTCTCCTCTAAACCTCCGACCAATTACTTTATATCTATGCCCCCTGGTTGTTGACCCCTCTGCTAAGAGAAATAGGTCCTTCCTATCCACTATATCTAGGCCCCTCATAATTTTAGACACCTCAATAAGGTCTCCCTTCAGCCTCCTCTGTTCCAAAGAAAACAACCCCAACCTATCCAATCTTTCCTCATAGTTAAAATTCTCCAGTCCAGGCAACACCCTCGTCAATCTCCTCTGTAGCCTCTCTAGTGCAGTCACATCGTTCCTGTATGTACCAGAACTGTACATAGTACTCTAGCTGTGGGCTATATTTTATACAGTTCAGGCATAACCTCCATGCTCTTGTATTCAATGTCTTGACTAATAAAGGCAAATATTCCGTATTCCTTCTGAACTACCTTATCTACCAAGCCTGCTACCTTCAGGGATCCGTGGACCTGCACTCCAAGGTCCCTTTGTTCCTCTACACTTCTCAGTGTCCTACCATTTAATGTGTATTCCCTTGCATGACCTCACACTTCTCTGGATTGAATTCCATTTGCCAATTTTCTGCCCACCTGACCAGTTCATTGATATCTTTCTGCAGATGATTTATTGTGACAAACATTTTACAGTTTTGACTGGATACCTCAGATTTTGGTAATCAGCCAAAGTTTCTTGCGCTCTGCTCGGTAAAGAATATTAGCATCTGTAGCAATATAATGCAATGGTTGATTCAGTGCTTTGTAACAGGCTTGATATTGCATGGCAACTTTAGGTAGACCAGTTCTTACTATCAGCAAAAGTACCATGTGTAAAATTTGTTGCAGTAAACGTGACACCTTTTATTTAGCTGCTCATTTAACATTTTTCTTCCCCACAAGGTTTCAGAACCGCGTATATTCATTCGAGAGGTGAGGACAGTAACAACGTTAAATAATTTGTGACTATTAGGAGGTGCATTGTTTTAAGGCACAGAATCGATACTGTTTTGCTACAGTAAATGTGACGCCCATTACTTCGTTATTCAATGACTTTTTCTTTCCCACAAGGTTTCAGAACCACAAACATTTATTCGAGAGGTGAGATTAGTAACAAATTAAATAATTAGCGAATGTTTGGCAGTGCATTGTTTATTGAGCTAGAATTAATACTGTTTGCTGTAGTAAGCGTGACATCTTTTATAAGATACCAAATGTCTATTTTCTTCCCCACAAGGTTTCCGAACCACATACAGTAATTCGAGAGGTGAGACCAGTCACAAGTTAAATAATTAGTGAATATTTGGTGATGCATTTATTCATAAGCATATAATTAATACTGTGTGCAGTAGTAAATGTGACAATTTATTTAGTTACTAAATGACCATTTTTCTTCTTTCCCACAAGGTTTCGGAACCACGCACGATCACTCGAGAGGTGAGAATAATGACAAATTAAATAATTAGTGAATATTTCGTGCTGCAACTGTTGATGGGATAGAACTAATGCTATTTTATTCATTGTTTAAGGTTCATGAGGTAAAATCTGATTCAGGGTTACCTGTCAGAGAAGTGAGAAAGAGAAGGAAGGTCGACAAATCAAAGTTTATGACCCCTTACCTTGAACACAGTTATAAGATGCAGGCTCTGGTCAGTCAGGTATGAATCCTCTATTTCATGATTTTGTGCATTTTTTTCTTCAACATTCAATTTTGAATTTACCGGTGTGATTCGCAATTTATTTCTTTAACTGTGCTTTAATTAATTTTCTCCTCCCGTTTTCTCCCCTCTCCTCCTGAAGCTATTCACTGGTATTGGTGGCAGGTCCCCTTGCATGCTAGCTGCCCCCTCGAGTACCTTGCTTCATATGTGAGCCTTGGCAGAGGCTGAATGGGGCATCACATCTGAGTCCCAAGAGTGTCCTCACCTGCTACCCATACACGTACTATTTCTAGCAGAGATCATCTGGACCAGGAACTCTGGATGATTTAACCCCTTCCCTACCCTGGAACACTGAGGTCATGTGGGATCGGGCGGGAAAGTGGAATTGAGGTCAAAGATCAGCCATGATTTTATTGAGCGGCAGAGCAGGCTCGGGGGTGCTGTATGGCCTACTCCTGCTCCTATTTCTAATGACCAACCTCCAGTGCACCCTACTTAAGATCAACAAATGCAGAGCAGACCAAGGGTTGAACTTGAACTTTCCAGGTCTGTCACGACTAGGTTTCACACTGAGCAGTACACCTAACAACTGGAATACACAATAGCGCGATAATTCATAAGGCTCTTAGAGGATGTATTAATTTAAGCTATATTTATATTATAAAAATGGATATTAAGATGTCACATTTTCAGCACATGCCTCTCTTTAAGTTCAAGATCATGACTTAAGAGATGCACAGGTGTCACACTGGCAGATTCATACATTGCAGTGTGCTTTCCCTCATTTGTATCAGTTAATTCATTACCTTACGTGAATTCTGCCCAATTGAGCAAGTGAGTTACACAGATGATAAACAGAGCATGTCCTGTCTGTACTGATATTAGAAATTTACATAAATAGAAATGGCCTCACAAGCAACAAAATGAGCTGTGTCCACTTTGGTCCATAAGTTGTATAAGCAACATGTGACACTAGAAGATATGGAGTAATTTATTTGTATGGTGAAAGCTGGCAAGAGATGTCACCTACTAGCAGTATATTTTGAATTTTTTTTGTAAAACATGTTAGAAGTTTAGATTTTTGCTATGCAACAAAATCAAGCAATGTGGTCTGACACACAGGTGTAGAAATGGGATCATGCTGTGCCCATTTTATAGGAGCCCATGAATCTGAATCTGGCATTTGGCCCATTGCATATGCAAATTGGGGCCAAGCTCTCCTACTCCAACTCTCCCAGCTCATACTGTCACTCTTCTCCCTCTTCCCCCTCAATACTTGCTGCCACTCTTCTAACCTATTTAAGCTAGTACCCTTCATTCATTCCCCTGTTCATTGCTATCTATTTCCTTCTTTACATTGCCATCCAGCCCCTGCCCTGCCCTTTCTCCACTTAGTTCTGCTCTTACCTGAGTCCAGCTGCTTTTGCATCAGACTAAGTCCCTCTTCCCTCTTAACATTGCTCCGACTACCAAAGGCAGGAATTGTGACCTCTGTATACTATAGGTGGGAACTCTTGTTCTTGCAATAATTCCCATCTACAGGCATAGAGAGGCCACAATCCCTAATCAAAGTGTTGTTGCCACTAAATGAGTGCTGATAGGCAGATCGGTGATTGAAGGGGAACAAGAGATCCAATAGTTTCTCTGTGGAGCCAAGCCAATGATGATAAGTAAAATGGCTTAAGTAAAAACATACCCGTGAGATTTTTGGAGCGGCTTTTGGTAATCTCTTCAAGGACCACTGGTTAGGCTGCTGAATGCCAAGTGCCGATGGGTAAAATCTGTGCGGTTCTGCCCATTGGTACTTCAAAATTTCATTGGGGACCCAATGATGTCATTGTCCCTTTGTGCCTGAAACAATCCCTTTAAGGACCACTGATTAGGCTGCTCAATGCCTAGTATAACTGGCTCTAACATGCACGGCGCATGCTCTGCCCATTTGTACATTAAAATTGCAGTTGTGATCCTACAACCAGTCTAGGGCACGATTTGCATATTTAAACAGGCTCCCACCTGTTTTGGTGGAGTGCTGCATGCCCATTTGAAGGCCTGCTTGAAAATTAAATAAGCCGGGCAAATGGACATCCAAGGTGCCCAGCAGAATTTCCTCTGCTGGGCGCCTATTTGTTCAGGTCAGAAATGTGTCTTTCCATATTGTAATTTGAATTAACTTTTCAAAATAACAAACAAAATGGACTAATGAGGCACCCATTTCAAGGCCCGCACAAATATGACTGTGGCCAGAGGGGCCCCGGGAACTGGGCAGTAATGCTGAGCTGTGATTTTCATCATGCTACCACCCCATTCCTGCCCAGTGGTGAAGATGAAATTTGGCTCCGCTGTATCAAGAGCTGTGGTCGATTAAAACTGTGTAGGCTGTAGAGGTCTTTATGTTGTTCATCACATTTCTCCAGAATCTACTGTGTGATATGAACACTGTCAGTAGCAGAACAATTTTCTCTGAAGTGACATTGTGCCTCTGGGAGAACTGAGCCAATGATGCATACAAGTGGATGATTGAGAAATACTCGAGCGTATTTTCCCAGTGGTTGTCACGGTCTCTAATTTCGCAAGAACTGTTTTTTTTGCTATTTTAACTTTAAGAAATGTGATCAATTTTAGAACAAGTACAAGGAAGAATTTGAAAAGGAGAAAGGAAAACCATATGCGATTACCTCAGATACACCAGAGTTGAGGAGAATTCGGAAGGCTCAACAACAACTGAGTGAGGTGAGGAAGCTGGATACTAAACTTGGCAGGGTGGCATCTTTCACTTAGGAAGACAGCAATCCTAACTAATCTCTACATTGGAAAAATATTGGCCATTAATCAAACAGTTCCTTTCTTTTCCCTCCTCTCCCACCACTCACCCATGAATTGAGGACTGATCATGCCAGAACTTTATAAATCACTGGTTAGGCCTCAGCTGCAATATTGGGGACATTTTTGGGCACCACACTTCAGGAAAGGTGTAAAGGCCTTAGAAAGGGTACAGAGGAGGTTGACCAGGATATTACCAGGGATGAGAGACTTCGGTTATGAGGAACGATTGGAAAAGTTATAACTGTTCTCCTTAGAATAGAGGTGACCTAATAGAGGTTTTCAAGATGATGAGAGGTTTTGATTGAGTAGATAGAGAAAAAATATTCCCTCCGACGAATGGGTCAATAACTAGAGGTCACAGATTCAAAATCATTGGAAAAAGATCTACAGGGGAGATGAGGAGAAATGTTTTCACTCAGTTGTCAGGACCTGGAACGCTCTACCTGAAAAGGTGGTGGAAGGTGGTACCATAAATAATTTTAAAAGGGAGTTGGACAGGTACTTGAGAATGATGAACTTACAGGGTTACGGACAAAAATCAGGGATGTGGGACTAAGCACGACGGCTCTTTCAAAGGGCCAGCACAGGCACGATGGGCCGAATGGTCTCCTTCTGTGCTGTACGTTTCTATGATTCTATGATTTGCATTTTTCAATGCGTTCATTCAATTTTGTTTTGAAGGCCTCAACCCCTCACTAAAGCCTAAGTCGATATTTTTGCCCAGAGCTGGAACACTATTGGCTGAGTTCAGTCTAAGTATATGTCCCAGGATTTATCAGCACTACTCAGTAGATACACTGAAGGAATGTTTTTTTTTAGCTTCTAGCAGTTTCTAATCAGTAATGTTTTGATATAATTTTGAAAAAAATTTAGAGGACCAATTTCATATACTTTATTAAAATAAGGTTATAGCGAGATCTTTTTAAATCAGAGAAGCTCTGTGTGTGTGCGTGTCTGCCTGTGAGAGAGACAGATAAAGTGGAAAAACATACACCACTGATTACACACCATTTGTAGCTTCAGTTTTGTATTGTATGAGTTTCAGAAAGTACATTCAGCTGAGAGTGAGAGGGAGAGAGACTGGGTTGATTTTCAACTTTGACCCAAAGAGAGCATATATTCAATGGTCCCACAGTTGGGAGACTGGAACCATTTTCAGGTTTGAATCTCATTTGAATTTTACCGCCAAACAGACGCTCTGTTGATGGCGGAAAATCATCCGACTTCTTCACAGAGCTGTCCGGCAACTAGGGCCAGTCAGGGAGAGAGCACATGAATGCTCCACTTGAACCCAAATGTAACTTATAAAAACATAAGAACAAAAGAAATAGGAGCAGGAGTAGGCCATACGGCCCCTCGAGCCTGTTCCACGATTCAATACGATCATGGCTGATCTGATCATGGACTCAGCTCCACTTCCCCACCCGCTGCCCATAACCCCTTATCCTCTATCTGTACTGTCCACTTTACTGGCCTTCATTGGTAACTTATTCCACACTTCTATTACCTATATTGTGCAACAAAGTTCCATTTGACTTCTCTTCTTACTTTGGACTTTGTCGTTCTAGTTTGGGGTTCACCATAATTTTAAAGCACTTGATATATTTATCAACAGGCTGCACCCAATGTTGTATATGCTTGGTTTTATCTAATTGTTAGATCGATGGTCTGTGAGTGAGAATCCCAGCATATATCCTTCATATAATGATGAGACCTGAATGTTTGCAACTGTTATTCCTATATTTAAAAAGGGAGAAAGAGATAGAACAAGTTCAGGGAACAATAGACCAGTTAGCTTAACGTCAGTGGTCAAATCAAATTGCACGGGGTAGCCTGGAGGAGGAATTCATAGAATGCGGGATTGTTTCTTGGAACAGTATGTTACAGAATCTACAAGGGAGCAAGCTATCTTGGATCTGGTCCTGTGTAATGAGACAGAAAAAATAAACGATCTCCGAGTAAAAGATCCTCTCGGAATGAGTGATCACAGTATGGTTGAATTTGTAATACAGATTTAGGGTGAGGAAGTTGTGTCAGAAATGAGTGTACTATGCTTAAACAAAGGGGACTACAGTGGGATGAGGGCAGAGTTGGCTAAAGTAGACTGGAAACACAGACTAAACGGTGGCACAATTGAGGAACAGTGGAGGACTTTTAAGGAGCTGTTTCATAGTGCGCAACAAAAGTATATTCCAGTGAAAAAGAAGGGTGGTAAGAGAAGGGATAACCAGCCGTGGATAACCAAGGAAATAAAGGAGAGTATCAAATTAAAGACCAATGCGTATAAGGTGGCCAAGGTTAGTGGGAAACTAGAAGATTGGAAAAATTTTAAACAACAGCAAAGAATGACTAAAAAAGCAATAAAGAAAGGAAAGATAGATTACGAAGGTAAACTTGCGCAAAACATAAAAACAGATAGTAAAAGCTTTTACAGATATATAAAACGGAAAAGAGTGACTAAAGTAAATGTTGGTCCCTTAGAAGATGAGAAGGGGGATTTAATAATGGGAAATGTGGAAATGGCTGAGACCTTAAACAATTATTTTGCTTCAGTCGTCACAGTGGAAGACACAAAAACCATGCCAAAAATTGCTGGTCAGAGGAATGTGGGAAGGGAGGACCTGGAGACAATCACTATCACTAGGGGGGTAGTGCTGGACAGGCTAATGGGACTCAAGATAGACAAGTTCCCTGAAATGCATCCCAGGGTATTAAAAGAGGTGGCGGAAGTTATAGCAGATGCATTTGTTATAATCTACCAAAATTCTCTGGACTCTAGGGAGGTACCAGCGGATTGGAAAGCAGCTAATGTAACGCCTCTGTTTAAAAAAGGGGGCAGACAAAAGGCAGGTAACTATAGGCCGGTTAGTTCAACATCTGTAGTGGGGAAAATGCTTGAAGCTATCATTAAGGAAGAAATAGCGGGACATCTGGATAGGAATAGTGCAATCAAGCAGACGCAGCATAGATTCATGAAGGGGAAATCATGTTTAACTAATTTACTGGAATTCTTTGAGGATATAACGAGCATGGTGGATAGAGGTGTATCGATGGATGTGGTGTATTTAGATTTCCAAAAGGCATTCGATCAGGTGCCATACAAAAGGTTACTGCAGAAGATAAAGGTATGCAGAGTCAGAGGAAATGTATTAGCATGGATAGAGAATTAGCTGGCGAACAGAAAGCAGAGAGTCGGGATAAATGGGTCCTTTTCGGGTTGGAAATCGGTGGTTAGTGGTGTGCCACAGGGATTGGTGCTGGGACCACAACTGTTTACAATATACACAGATGACCTGGAAGAGGGGACAGAGTGTAGTGTAACAAAATTTGCAGATGACACAAAGATTAGTGGGAAAGCGGGTTGTTTAGAGGACACAGAGAGGCTGCAATGAGATTTGGATAGGTTAAGCGAATGGGCTAAGG
Source organism: Pristiophorus japonicus (assembly GCF_044704955.1). Taxonomy (NCBI): domain Eukaryota; kingdom Metazoa; phylum Chordata; class Chondrichthyes; family Pristiophoridae; genus Pristiophorus; species Pristiophorus japonicus. The sequence continues at coordinate 42,472,258 of NC_091979.1, forward strand.
TTTGACAGATGGAATACAATGTCGGAAAATGTGAGGTCATCCACCTTGGGGAAAAAAAAACAGTAAAAGGGAATATTATTTGAATGGGGAGAAATTACAACATGCTGAGGTGCAGAGGGACCTGGGGGTCCTTGTGCATGAATCCCAAAAAGTTAGTTTGCAGGTGCAGCAGGTAATCAGGAAGGCGAATGGAATGTTGGCCTTCATTGCGAGAGGGATGGAATACAAAAGCAGGTAGGTCCTGCTGCAACTGTATAGGGTATTGGTGAGGCCGCACCTGGAGTACTGCGTGCAGTTTTGGTCACCTTACTTAAGGAAGGATGTACTGGCTTTGGAGGGGATACAGAGACGATTCACTAGGCTGATTCCGGAGATGAGGGGGTTACCCTATGATGATAGATTGAGTAGACTGGGTCTTTACTCGTTGAAGTTCAGAAGGATGAGGGGTGATCTTATAGAAACATTTAAAATAATGAAAGGGATAGACAAGATAGAGGCAGAGAGGTTGTTTCTACTGGTCGGGGAGACTAGAACTAGGGGGCACAGCCTCAAAATACAGGGGAGCCAATTTAAAACCGAGTTGAGAAGGAATTTCTTCTCCCAGAGGGTTGTGAATCTGTGGAATTCTCTGCCCAGGGAAGCAGTTGAGGCTAGCTCATTGAATGTATTCAAATCACAGATAGATAGATTTTTAACCAATAAGGGAATTAAGGGTTACGGGGAGCGGGCGGGTAAGTGGAGCTGAGTCCACGGCCAGATCAGCCATGATCTTGTTGAGTGGCGGAGCAGGCTCGAGGGGTTAGATGGCCTACTCCTGTTCCTAATTCTTATGTTCTTCATGTTCTTATGATGGAATCTTTACTCAAAGTTGTAACGGAAAAGCATTTAGAAGCAGAAAATATACTAAAGAGCAGTCAGCACAGATTTCAAAAGTGAAGGTCATGCTTGACCAACCTTATTGAATTCTTTGAAAAAGTAGCACAAAGACTACAAAAGGGTGATGCAGTAGATATAGTATATTTGGATTTTCAAAAGGCCTTAGTAGAAGACTCAAGTTCTTTTCTCCAGAAAAGGGAAGACTGAGGTGTAGTAGGAGAAATTAAACTGCATACCTCAATTCTAAAAACATGCATTAGTTTTCTAATGTAGAGCACCACTGAGCCACCAATGAATTTCAGATATTTTACATGCACCTTACAAAAATGCTATATTTAACTGTAGATAGAGGTCTTTAAGATAATGAAATGATTTGATAGGGTAGATGATTCCACTTGTGGGGAGTCCAAAACTAGAGGTCATAAATATACGATAGTCACTAATAAATTGAATAAGGAATTCAGGAGAAACTACTTTACCCAAAGAGTGATAAGCACTCCCATAAGGAGTATTTGAGGCAAATAGCATAAATGCATTTAAGTGAAGCTGTATAAGCATATCTGGGAGAAAGGGATGGAAGGCTATTCTGATAGTGTTAGATGAGGGGTAGGAGGAGGCTCGCGTGGAGCATAAATGCCCGCATAAACCAGTTGGGCCGAATGGTCTGTTTCTCTGCTGTAAACTCAATGTAACGCTCTGCAAAGTTATACATTCTGATTCTATTTCTTTAATGCTAAAGGTCAAGTATCGTGCAGAAGGTGACAAGGCAAAGACTATGTGCCATGTTGATGGGAAGGCCCGGGACATCGAACATGCCAAAAATATTTCCCAGTTAGTTAGCAAGGTAACATGACATACATCACACTGTCAACACAGAGATTGAGTCTTGTATATTTTATACCTTATATCATTTTATTGTACAATACAATTCTACTGCATCTCCAAATCAATTTAGTGACATCTCTACTGAACTGCTTATTCCAGGTGTTATATAAACAGAAATATGAAGAAACCAAGGATGTCTACCAGCTGCCACCAGATGCACCTGAGCTTGTGCGAGCTGTGAAATTTGCTGAAAATTTCAGTCCGGTAATGAAATCTGTTAATCAAGCAATGCCTCAGCAAATGCCAAGCAAATATTGTACGGGTGATTTTCTCCATCTTTTGTCAGAATAATCACATGGTTTTTAAACTAGCCACAAAATGAATAGTTTAGTTGCCATGGTAACCAAGAGACAGGCCATTCTGGGGGAGTCTCGCTGGAATGACCGCAAACTAGCGAGACCCAGTGTGAGAAACGTGAGAGTTTCATGTGGGATGGTCTTGTGGAGGTGGAGCCTCTGACTGACCTTGCAAGGCCACCAATGGTAGGAGGGTACAAGGCCAGGGGGCGGGGTCTTCCTAGTCACCAGACCTTGTGCCCCGGCCTTCAACGCAGATCTGGTGTTCAATCACTTGGCCTCACCAGGTGTCACTGGCCAGTCCAGGAGGAAACAAGACACATCCAGGGGTTCAGGCAAAAGTTGGGGTCTGGATCTCCAAAGATAAGGAGGCTAAAAGAGTGCTGGGAAGGTCTTTATAAGGGAGGGGCACTCATATACCTAGATTGCTCTTCTGCGTCAAGGCCCAACACCCCCCTCCCCCCCAGACTGGCCAGCTACCATCGGGTTTCTGGGGTCTTTAGTGGGGTGAGGGGGGCATATATGCTCCCACATCACCCAAGGCTTGCTCTTGCATTGCCTTCCCTATGATCCTGCAAACCTTGATGGTGGCGATTCACAGTAGGTTATGATCCTGGCTTTGCTGCTAGCATTGTTCCTCGTGGATTTTCCAGGCCAAAATGTTTATCATTCTTTTGTAGGCAGCCATTTTGTGAATAATAAATATAGGAGGTAAAATCAGTTGTATTTAGCAACAGTAAAATGACTCCAGCACAAAATGCCCACACAATGAAAATACAGGGTCATCGGGCAGATAAACGGGATTAGCAAGCTAAAGCTTTCAGCTTTTTAATTCTGCAAGCAAAGACGTAACTTGTTTGGCCATGTTCTGTTACTTCAGCCACCATCTTGTCCCCCATTGCAATTTTCCACAGTCGTCTGAAAACCCAAGTTAACAGTTTTTTCTGTTGCTCTAATGATGCAATCAGATCAAAGTCTACTAAAATATCTTCTGACTGGCTGAAAAAAAATCGACTTTCAAAGTAATTTTCAGCCAATCAGAAATTGAGATGGTTCCCAGGCTACCTTATTCCTGGAGCACTACTGGTGTCATCCCAGCGATGAAGACTTGGAAAAGCATAAGAGTGAGACAGAGTGATTCACCCTGTAGGCAGGTGCCTGGTTTTCTCTCTGCTCCTTCCCAGTAATGCAACTGAGATGAGAAGTATACCTCGTGAAAAATTATGGCCAAAGACTCCACATTCTACGTCACCATGTAGTGACTGAAGAAGCACCAATGGGTTGTGTCACAAGGCACATTGCTGACAAGTACATTTAATTGTTACAGCATTAGAGCAGGTGTATTTTTCCAGTTTCAACATCTAATCTGTTTTGTGAATAACAATTATTTTTGATTCCAGGTAATATGTCACTATTAGTGTTATTCAAAACTGAAAGCTCAATTGATGTTGATTGTTTTCTTTTGAAGAAATTATATAAAGAAGCCTGGGAGGAGGAAAAGACACTCTACTACCCCTACAGTGACAGTCCAGAGCTGAGACGAGTTGCCAGCGCTCAAAAAGCTCTGAGTGATGTAAGTAACTTGAACATTAAGTACTCGGGTATTTGGGTGTGGGAGGTTTTCCTATACGGAGTGACTCTTGCCAATGAACCGGTGGGAAGTTCCCGGAAGCTGCGCAGAAGCATTCTGTGCGTAACTGTCTGGTCCCAAATTTAAAAAATAACGTTCACCACAACCAATGGAGGATCTGAGAAGTGCTGAAGTACATCACTAATAAAGACTCATTAATGTTACTGTGGTTGGGTTAATGTTACTGTGGTTGGATTAATTTAACTTTGTTTCATTAATGTTACTATAGTTTGATTAATGTTACTAGGTTGGGTTAATGTTACTAGATTGGGTTAATGTTACTGTGGTTGGATTAATTTAACTTTGTTTCATTAATGTTACTATAGTTTGATTAATGTTACTCAGTTGGTTAATGTTACTAGGTTGGGTTAATATTACTAGGTTGGGTTAATAGTACTAGGTTGGGTTAATATTACTGGGTTGGGTTAATGTTACTGTGGCTGGATTAATTTAACTTTGTTTCATTAATGTTACTATAGTTTGATTAATGTTACTCAGTTGGTTAATGTTACTAGGTTGGGTTAATATTACTAGGTTGGGTTAATAGTACTAGGTTGGGTTAATAGTACTGGGTTGGGTTAATGTTACTGTGGCTGGATTAATTTAACTTTGTTTCATTAATGTTACTATAGTTTGATTAATGTTACTAGGTTGGGTTAATGTTACTGGTGATTTTCCAGTTTACAAAAACGCTGTCTCGAAGGACAAACAACAACTTTAAAAAATAAACTCACGGTTTGAATTTTATTTGAAATTAACGGTTCTAACAGAATTCTCTAAATCCGTTTCGTTATTCCTCATTTTGCGAAGTCCAACAACAACAAACAAAAGAAAACCACTGGAACTGCGCATGGGCAACTGCTTCCAGTTCAATGGCACCAGTCACGTCCTTTCATACAATGATCATAAGGATTAAAGAGGGTGTCGATCATTTCCACAGTTATCAACAAAGCAAGAGCAGTGAAGAAGGAAAGCGTTATCAAATCATAGAATCATAGAGTACAGAAGGAGGCCGTTCGGCCCATCGTTCCTGTGCTGGCTCTTTGAAAAAACTATCCAATTAGTCCCACTCCCCCAGCTCTTTCCCCACAGCCCTGCAAAATTCTCCTTTTCAAGTATCTATCCAATTCCCTTTTAAAAATTTCTATTGAGTCTGCGTCCACCACCCTTTCAGGCAGTGTGCATTCCAACTGTGTATCAGTGACAAGAAAGCAGAAAATCCTACTCCCAGAGTTGAGACAGATAAAAGTTTGAACCTGTGCCCTCTTGCATTACTGTCAGGGTTTCATTTGAAGATTTGCTTTTTCTATGCCATACAAGTCTTACACATGCCTATGAGATCCTCTCTCGGTCACGTCCTTTAAAAGTTGAAAAACACAACCTTCTTTAGCCTTTCCTCTTAACTGAATCTACGGACCAGTCTTGTGGCTCTTCTTTACATCATTCATGAGCTGAATCAAAACTGTGGTCAAAACTGGTCACAGCACTCAAAGTGATCAGAGTACTGCACCGTTTTGGAATGACTTCCTCTGAATTGCACCACACTGTTTTGGCAATATAGGTCAGTTGATCTACAGTTACCTGACATATTATACACCAAGTCAAATAACTTCCCTATATCTCTTTCAAATTCACAATCAGCTCTTTCAACACTGCCTATTAAGTACTTATGTTGCCAAGTTTTTCCTTCCTGTGCGCAGTAATTTACACTCTTCAATATTAAGTATCATTTTTATTACCAAAATGATAAATATTAAATCATGAAGCATGGGGAGAGGTGGATTATCAGCAGCACAATAAATCGTTCACAGAGTCAGGCCGGTTATTTACTTTCATTAACTAAACGTTTTCCTCCTTTCCCCTAGATCCAGTATAAGAAAGGACACATTGAACAAATGGCAAAGTACACTTCGCTGGCAGACCCGCCAGATGTGGAGCTGGCCAAAAAAGTTTTTACCCAGCTCAGTGATGTGAGTAACAGCAACAACAGCTTGCATTCCTGTAGCACCTTTAAGAAAGAAAAATGGTTGTCAAGCCAAATAAATAAATATTAGGAGGGATGACTGAAAGTGAAGTCAAAGGAGTGGATGTTAAAGAGGGTTCTAAAGGAGGAGGGGCAGGAGGGTGGTGGCAGGGGGTGGGTGGGTGGGTGGGGGGGGCGCGGTTTGAGGCTGGGACTTCCAGTAAGTGAGACTTAAATGGCTGAAGGCATGGCTGCCAATGTTCAGCGAAGGGAGTTTTTTTAATTGGTTCTGGGATGTGGGTGTCGCTGGCAAGACCAGCATTTATTGCCCATCCCTAATTGCCCTTGAGAAGGTGGTGGTGAGCCACCTTCTTGAACCACTGCAGTCCTTGTGGTGAAGGTACTCCCTCAGTGCTGTTAGGGAGAGAGTTCCAGGATTTTGATCCAGCAACGAGAAAGGAACGGCGATATATTTCCAAGTCAGGATGGTGTGTGACTTGGAGAGGAACTTGCAGGTGATGGTGTTCCCATGCGCCTGCTGCCCTTGTCCTTCTAGGTGGTACAGGTGGCGGATTTGGGAGATGCTACCGAAGAAGCCGTGGTGAGTTGCTGCAGTGCATATTGTAGATGGTATACACTGCAGCCACAGCTGGTGATGGAGGGAGTGAATGTTGAAGGTGGATAGGGTGCCAATCAAGTGGGCTGTTTTGTTCTGGATGTTATCAAGCCTCTTGAGTGTTGTTGGAGATGCTCTCACCCAGGCAAGTATTTTATCACACTCCTGACTTGTGCCTTGTAAATGATGGAAAGGCTTTGGGGAGTCAGGAGGTGAGACACTTGCCGCAAAATACCTAGCCACTGACCTGCTCTTGTCGCTGCTCTAGTTAGGTTTCTGGTTAATGGTGACCCCCAGAATATTAATGGTGAGGGATTTGGCAATGGTAATGCCATTGAATATCAAGGGGAGGGGGTTAGATTCTCACTTGTTGGAGATGGTCATTGCCTGGCAATTGTGTGGCGCGAATGTTACTTGCCACTTATCAGCCCAAGCCTGAATGTCGTCCAGGTCTTGTTGCATGCGGGCACGGACTGTTTTATTTTCTGAGGAGGTGCGAATGGAACTGAACACTGGTGCAATCATCAGCAAACATCCCCACTTCTGACTTGTCAGATCTTGTCGGATGGACAAGATGCCGTGTTGGGGGAATGCAATGCTCTAAGGGAATTGTAGGGCTGAAGGAGGTTACAGTGATCGGGTTAAGGCTGCGAAGGGATTTAATGACGTGGATGAGATTTTTTAACTGGGAACAAATGTAGGTCAGCAAGGACAGGGGATGACAGATATGATACAGGCAGCAGAGCTTTGGATGAACTGAAGTTTATGGATGGTGGACAATGGGAGGCCTTCCAAGATAGCTTTGGAATAGTCACGTCTGGAGATGACAAAGGCATGGATGCGGGTTTCAGCAGCAGATGAACTAAGCTAGGGTTTGACACCAGCATTGTTAGAGAGGTGCAAGTTTCGAGTGATGGAGAGGATATGGGGTCGGAAGCTCAGCTCAGGGTTGAATAGGATGCTGAAGTTGTGAACAGTCTGGTTCAACACAAGACTGTGGCCAAGCAGAAGAATGGAATCAGTGACGAGCACAGAGAGTTTGTGCTAGCGTCTGAAGATGACGTCTTCGGTCTTGTCGATGTTTAACTGGAGGCAATTGGAGCTGGATTTTAGACAAGCAGTCTCACAGAACAGAATCATAAGAACATAAGAGTTAGGAGCAGGAGTAGGCCATTTGGCTCATTGAGCCTGCTCCGCCATTCAATAAGATGACTGATCTTCTACCTCAACTCCACTTTCCTGCACTATCTCCATATCCCTTGATTCCCTTAATATCCAAAATCTGTGTGAAGACAAGTACTGGAGAGATAGAAACATCGAAACATAGAAAATAGATGCAGGAGTAGGCCATTCGGCCCTTCGAGCATGCACTTCCATTCAATAAGATCATGGCTGATCGTTCCCTCAGTATCCCTTTCCTGCTTTCTCTCCATACCCCTTGATCCCTTTAGACGTGAGGGCCATATCTAACTCCCTCTTCAATATATCCAATGAACTGGCATCAACAACTCTCTGCAGCAGGGAATTCCACAGGTTAACAACTCTCAGAGTGAAGAAGTTTCTCCTCATCTCAGTCCTAAATGGTTTACCCCTTATCCTAAGACTGTGTTCCCTGGTTCTGGACTTCCTCAACATCGGGAACATTCTTCCCGCATCTAACCTGTCAAGTCCCGTCAGAATCTTATATGTTTCTATGAGATCCCCTCTCATCCTTCTAAACTCCAGTGAATACAGGCCCAGTTGATCCAGTCTCTCCTCATATGACAGTCCAGCCATCCCTGGAATCAGTCTGGTGAACCTTCGCTGCACTCCCTCAATAGCAAGAATGTCCTTCCTCAGATTAGGAGACCAAAACTGAACACAATATTCCAGGGTGAGGCCTTACCAAGGCCCTGTACAACTGCAGTAAGACCTCCCTGCTCCTCTATTCAAATCCCCTAGCTATGAAGGCCAACATACCATTTGCCTTCTTCACTGCCTGCTGTACCTGTATGCCAACCTTCAAAGACTGATGAACCATGACACCCAGGTCTCGTTGCACCTCCCCTTTTCCTAATCTGCCGCCATTCAGATAATATTCTGCCTTCGTGTTTTTGCCCCCAAAATGGATAACCTCACATTTATCCACATTATACTGCATCTGCCATGCATTTGCCCACTCACCTAACCTGTCCAAGTCACCCTGCAGCCTCTTAGCATCCGCTTCACAGCTCACACCGCCACCCAGTTTAGTGTCATCTACAAACTTGGAGATATTACACTCAATTCCTTCATCCAAATCGTTAATGTATATTGTAAAGAGCTGGGGTCCCAGCACTGAGCCCTGCGGCACTCTACTAGGCACTGCCTGCCATTCTGAAAAGGACCTGTTTATCCCGACTCTCTTCTTCCTGTCTGCCAACCAGTTCTCTATCACGTCAGCACATTACCCCCAATAACATACGGTTTGACTTTGCACACCAATCTCTTGTGCGGGACCTTGTCAAAAGCCTTTTGAAAGTCCAAATACACCACATCCACTGGTTCTCTCCCTTGTCCATTCTGCTAGTTACATCCTCAAACAATTCCAGAAGATTCGTCAAGCATGATTTCCCTTTCATAAATCCATGCTAACTTGGTCCGATCCTGTCACTGCTTTCCAAATGCACTGCTATTTCATCCTTAATGATTGATTCCAACATTTTCCCCACTACTGATGTCAGGCTAACCGGTCTATAATTACCCGTTTTCTCTCTCCCTCCTTTTTTAAAAAGTGGCGTTACATTAGCTACCCTCCAGTCCATAGGAACTGATCCAGAGTCAATAGACTGTTGGAAAATGATCACCAATGCATCCACTATTTCTAGGGCCACTTCTTTAAGTACTCTGGGATGCAGACTATCATGCTCCGGGGATTTATAAGCCTTCAATCCCATCAATTTCCGTAACACAATTTCCCACCTAATAAGGATATCCTTCACTTCCTCCTTCTCACTAGACCCACTGTCCGCTAGTACATTCGGAAGGTTATTCGTGTCTTCCTTCATGAAGACAGAACCGAAGTATTTGTTCAATTATTCTGCCATTTCTTTGTTCCCCATTATGAATTCACCTGAATCCTACTGCAAGGGACCTACATTTGTCTTCACTAATCTTTTTCTCTTCACATATTTATAGAAGCTTTTGCAGTCAGTTTTTATGTTCCCGGCAAGCTTCCTCTCATACTTTATTTTTCCCCTCTTAATTAAATCCTTAGTCTTCCTCTGTTAAATTCTAAATTTCTCCCAGTCCTCAGGTTTGTTACTTTTTCTAGCCAATTTATATGCCTCTTCCTTGGTTTTAACACTATCCTTAATTTCCCTTGTTAGCCACGGTTGAGCCACCTTCCCCGTTTTATTTTTACTCCAGACAGGGATGTACAATTGCTGAAGTTCATCCATGTGGTATTTAAATGTTTGCCATTACTTTTCCACCATCAACCCTTTAAGTATCCTTTGCCAGTCTATTCTAGCCAATTCACGCCTCATACCGTCGAAGTTATCTTTCCTTAAGTTCAGGATCCTAGTTTCCTAATTAACTGTGTCACTCTCCATCTTAATAAAGAATTCTACCATATTATGGTCACTCTTCCCCAAGGGGCCTCGCACAACAAGATTGCTAATTAGTCCCTTCTCATTACACATCATCCAGTCCAGGATGGCCAGCTCTCTAGTTGGTTCCTCAACATATTGGTCGAGAAAACCATCCCTAATACACTTCAGAAAATCCTTCTCCACCGCATTACGACCAGTTTGGTTAGCTCAATCAATATGTAGATTAAAGTCGCCCATGATAACTGCTGTACCTTTATTGCACACATCCCTTATTTCTTGTTTGATGCTGTCCCCAACCTCACTACTACTGTTTGGTGGTCTGTACACAACTCCCACTAGCGTTTTCTGCCCTTTGGTATTCCGCAGCTCCACCCATACCGATTCCACATCATCCAGGCTAACGTCCCTTCTTACTGTTGCATTAATTTCGTCTTTAACCAGTAATGCCACCCCACCTCCTTTTCCTCTCTGCATATCCTTCCTAAATGTTGAATACCCAGCCCTGGTCACCCTGGAGCCATGTCTCCGTGATGCCAATTATATCATATCCGTTAACTACTGTTTGCGCAGTTAATTCATCCACCTTATTACCAATACTCCTCGCATTGAGGCACAGAGCCTTCAGGCTTGTCTTTTTAACACACTTTGCCCCTTTAGAATTTTGCTGTAATGTGGCCCTTTTTGTTTTTTGCCTTGGGTTTCTCTGCCCTCCACTTTTACTATTCTCCTTTCTATCTTTTGCTTCTGCCTCCATTTTATTTCCCTCTGTCTCCCTGCATAGGTTCCCATCCCCCTGCCATGTTAGTTTAACTCCTCCCCAACAGCACTAGCAAACACTCCCCCAGGACATTGGTTCCGGTCCTGCCCAGGTGCAGACCGTCCGGTTTGTACTGTTCCCACCTCCCCCAGAACTGGTTCCAATGTCCCAGGAATTTGAATCCCTCCCTTTTGCACCACTCCTCAAGCCACGTATTCATCTGAGCTATCCTGCGATTCCTACTCTGACTAGCACGTGGCACTGGTAGCAATCCTGAGATTACTACTTTTGAGGTCCTACTTTTTAACTTAGCTCCTAGCTTCCTAAATTCGTCTGGTAGGACCTCATCCCGTTATTTACCTATATCGCTGGTACCTATGTGCACCACGACAACTGGCTGTTCACCCTCCCTTTTCAGAATGTCCTGCACCTGCACTATAGCTCTCCCACTCTTTTTCCTGCCATTCTGTGCAGCAGAGCCACCCACGGTGCCATGAACTTGGCTGCTGCTGCCCTCCCCTGATGAGTCATCCCCCTCAACAGTACCCAAAGTGGTGTATCTGTTTTGCAGGGGGATGACCGCAGGGGACCCTTGCACTACCTTCTTTCCACTGCTTTTCGTGTTGGTCACCCATTTACTATCTGGCTGTGTACCCTTTACCTGCGGTGAGACCAACTCGCTAAACGTGCTATTCTCATCATTCTCAGCATCATGCATGGTCCAGAGTGAATCCACCCGCACTTCCAGTGCCGCAATGCGGTCTGTCAGGAGCTGGAGGCCTATACACTTCCCGCACACTTAGACGTCAGAGACACCGGAAGCGTCCCTGACTTCCCACATAGTACAGGAGGAGCATAACACGTGTCCGAGCTCTCCTGCCTTGTCTTAACCCTTAGATTAACTTAAATTGGCAACAACAATGCTGAATGTTACTTACTGATATAGAAAAGAAAAAGAAAAACTACTTACCAATCACCAGCCAATCACTTACCCACTTGGCTGTGGAGGGGGTCAACGATAGGTCCTCAGTGGAATCCAGGGTAACGGTACAGGGACAGCAGTGAAGTCATTGCTGGAGATGCCCTGGCTCATATTCCAGATACATTCAAGTCTGCACCCCTTCAACTTGAGAGAGTAAAGATGGGGGCCATATAGGCGAACGACCAGGACGGAGAGAGTAAAGGTTTTACTGGGACAAGTGGACCAAAGGTGGAGGAGAGGGAGTGGTTGAGGAGACTGACAGCTGCAGAAGTATTGTGGACGAATAGAGGGCCAAGGCTAGGCAGTTGGACAGTTTGTAATTTTTTCCAGGGATGGACGCAGATGGAAGTCAGATTGGAAGGGAATGGGGAATGTGGGTGGTGATGGATATAAGGACGTGGTCGGAGATGGCATTGTCTGTGACTGAGACCACAGGAGTAGAAAAGCTATGTGAGATGTCAAGGTCAGGAGGGTGGCCATGAGTATAGGTACGTACGCTGGTTTGTATGGACGTAGAAGTTGAGGGAGTAGAGGAGGTCAATTAAATCAGAGGACAGAAAAGCGCTGTTAAAGCGGAGACAGAAATCATGGAGGATGAGAGGTCATTCAGTGCAGAGGCTGAAGGGAGGAACGAGAAAAGATATCTCAGTGAGAAGCTTGAGGTTTGCTGCAGCTGACATGAGTCTATATATAAATTGTTACTTCCAGGAGTGCTGATCTCAGCACTACAAGCTTTCTGCTGAGCGCCATCAATATTTAAAAAACAAAAGCTTTCAACAAGTAAATACCATTACACTTAATGACCGAACAGAATTACCTGCCAGGCAGGGTTAGCAGCTAGATTGAATGAAGACACTGGGAGGGAGAAATTTGCGTCATTTGCGCCTCCTGTTAGTGCCCTTGGGAGGCGCTAACTTGATGTAAATGACCTCATCCGGGGCGTGGGCTCGCTACCACCTCTCGCAAGATTCCACGGGATTAAGCGACGGCGCAAACCGGTAGCGCACCGGGCCGCTGCGTCGGTGATGATGATGACATCACCGTGCGCAGCGACCCGTTTTCGCCCTGAAGCGAAAATCCGGTAACGCCTCATGGGGCCACCGTGGGCAATGCCCGTGCCAGCTTTGCAAGTCGTGAACCGGGCCTCACTCCGCTCGTGGGGCGAGAATTAAAGGGGAGGTGCGGCACGCACTTTTTTTCAAATGGCCGACTTGCCAGTCGTGGCCTTGCCTTGTCCAATTCGCGGGGTCCGTGCCACGATGTTGCAGCCCGGCACTCCACTTCTGTGCCGGCCTGCTGCCATGGCGCACTGCTCCCCGGTGGTGAACTGGCGGTCCCTTCTCCCCACCACGGAGCCAGCAGTGTGCTCTCCCCTTTAACGGAAGGGGATGGCCCTCTCCTCCCGCCAGCGTTACGCGGCGCTCTGCGTGGCGCTGGAAAACTCCCATGGTTAGCGCCCCAGTCCCGCCCTCGGAAGGAAGTGGAGCGTGTGACATTGTGTTCCACTTGCTCTCGGGGGCGGTATTCCCAATTTCGTCTCGGTTACCACCCCCAAACGGGAAGGTACCGAATTTTGGCCCCTGGGTATTTCCTCAATGGTGTCTTAAGTGAACAGGTACTGGCATGTGGGAATTAACACTTTACTTTTCAATATCAAGTGGAATACCTCTTGCTTATGGAGAACAGCAGATCTTGCTTCTGGCAAACATGCCCAGGGGAAAATTGCACTGACAGGGATATCTTTTACATTAATTACGCTACTGGCAGACAATAATCAGCGAGATGGAGCAATCAGATCTGTGCCACTCTCGTTAATCTCCATTCTGTCTCTGGTATTTTAGCATCTAATTATTAGGAAAATTGGAGTATTTTAATAGTAATTCTAATAAATATTCATCCCAGTGTTATATTTCAACTGATTGGAGTGCAAGGGAATGTGAACCTTATTCACACTGAATCAATCAAGCACGAAACAATCTCATGTTTAATAACTAAAAATCCCATCGGAATTCTTTTGCACTCCAGAAGAATTACTGTAGTGAAATATCTCTGGGATTGTTGGCTCTGGGTGATTTTCCTACTGTGTTTTTAATCAGCCTCCTTGGTAGTTTTTGCATGTTGCAAATGACTTACCAATATCCTGCGGCAAAACTGCCTGATTACCCAAATATAATTGAAAACAGAGATAATCAAAATAATATGGCCTTCCATTTTCTTACAGCTTAAATACCATGAAGCCCACAAAAAAGACAATGGCAAGTGGAGCCAGACGCCTTGCTATGATGTTGCAGTTGCACGAATGAATGCTGACAATTTGAGCGCAGTAAGTATTTTTCCAAAATTAGTCTAGCTACTTAATTAAGATATCTTAATGATGAAAGGACGAAGATGAGGGATTTGGTCAGTGTGCTGCCCAGCAAATAAACCAGGAAAATCCCATATTCAATCTCCTGTGGATGTTGGCCTCAGTGGTGCTGCAATTCCTCTCAGCCAGGAAGGGGGAAAAACAGCTCAAAGTTCCCATCTTGATCGCTATCCAGTGAACTTTGCTGGGAAGTGAGCAATTAAGGACAGGATTGGCTCCCACAGGTGAATAGCCGACCAGCACACTATGAGGTAGATCTTGACTTTGTGCAACAGTGTAAAACGGGTGATGGCGAGTTGGCAGGCCATTTTACAGCTCTCCGATTTTTATTTCCACTGACTTCAATGGCACAGGAGCCATATTTGCAACTGAGCCCAATTGTGGCAGATGAAACTCAACAGAGATAAATGCAAGGTGTTACAAATTAGAAGAAAAAAATGGGAAGGGGGGTATGCTAAATAAATTCTATCAAACTAGCTGGGAGAGATTTGAGAGTGATGGTAGACTCAAAACTTTAGTTTGACTGCATCAACAATCAAAACTACTCTGGGAGGCCACATTGACCATCCTTATGTTACCTGGTACTTCACCTACCTTTTACAAGACGCGCTCTCCATCCAAGCCAGGAACTGGTCCAGCTCTCTTTTGAAGGTATGAAGAGAGAGTGCACTCACTGCACGAGCCAGTTGCCTGTTCCAATGGTCTACTCTCCTTTGGGAAAGGAAAAACCGCCTAACATTTAACCTAGCCCAACCCTTTCATAATTTATATGCAGGATCGGTGGCCTTAACCAATCTATCAATAGAAATGCAATCTAGCCTTGTAACAATTTCATATACCTTTATCAAATCAGCCCATAGTCTGATTAGATATATTCAAAAGGGAGTTAGATGTGGCCCTTACGGCTAAAGGGATCAAGGGATATGGAGAGAAAGCAGGAATGGGGTACTGAAGTTGCATGATCAGCCATGATCATATTGAATGGTGGTGCAGGCTCGAAGGGCCGAATGGCCTACTCCTGCACCTATTGTCTATGTTTCTATGTTTCTATGTCCCGATATTTACAGGGAGGCAACGGGGGAGCACGTTTGCATGGTGGAAACCCGGAAATCCTGGAGATGTGGAGGTCCTGGCAGATTAATATTTTTTTATTCTGTTTCCCGCCTGGCCACTGACCAGATTGAGAGGCTGACTGGCTGCCAGGCAGGAAAGCCAGCGGATCATGGGGTGGGCATGGGGGTTTGGGGCAGGGGTTGTTGGTGGGAGTTGAACTGGCAATCGGGAAGGAAAGAAAGATCACAGGTTGAAGGGGAGGGGGGCGGTGGCAGGGGCTTGGTAGATTGTGGGGCAGAAGGCTCAGGATCGTGGGTTTGGAGGGGAGGTTGATCGACCGATCGCGGCAGCGAGGAGGTGTCGTGATTGGGAGAAGGTTTGCTTGAAGGATTGGGGGGGGCAGCACTCCTACTCCTCCTGGCCCACAAGCAGTTGTCTAAAATGCACTTCACCTTCTGCAGCCAGTAGCTCCCGTCTCCATTTCGCTGCCGGGTTTCCCGGGCCCTGGGAAACCCGGCCGGCAACCGATAAGTTTAAATCAGACTCCCAACTGCACTGTGGGAGCCAGATTTTAATATTAAAATGAGGTGCCCCGCCTCCCCAAGATGAGACACAGACACCCAATGCAACCCGCTGTCGTAAAAATGGCGGTCAGGCGAGTACGTGGTGGTTTGTGGGAAGGGACTTATTATTGACTCCTATGTGTCTCTAAAGCAAATGGAGCCAGCTTTTAAGTCTATCTGAGTAACTAAGGTTTAAGCTGAGAATCATTCATGGAACCCTCCTCTAAGCCTTTTCCAAAACCTCCCTATATAACCCACCATATCAGGGAAGCAGAACTGGACGGAGTATTCTAAATGGGCACTAGCTAAGGTCTGGTATAAGGCTTTGTTTTATATTGATTAGTCCTGTTAATACAACTCAATATCCGATTTGCTTTGGATATGACTTCTCAGCTCCAGTCATGAACCTTTCAAGGATTATGAACTATATGTTTGTGTTTTTTTTCCTTTTTAATTAGAAAAAATACAGTGCGGACTATGAGGAAATGAAAGACCAAATTTACTTCATGCAAACTGAAACTCCACAATACGAAGCCAATAAGCGTGCTAAGAATGCTGCCAGCACGGTAGGTGATTTACAATTAATCATGTTCATCTTGTATACCCGCTGCCACTTGCTTCTTATTCAAAACCGATTAGTGCCTCTGCTGAAATAAGGAGCGGAATGTAAGTCAATCAAACGATACTAATGGAATTGCACTTTCAGTAATCCAGGACTGATGTTTTGATTCATCAAAACTGATCTGGAGTAGAAATTGAATCATTGCGGACGGTTTTCTAGGTTCACAATTGCATTGCAGCAAATATAAAAGGTTAAGCATGGAGAGAAGTCGATTCTTAGTCAGATTAATTTTCATGGGACGAATCTTCTGATAAGTTGACTGTATTGTCAAGATTAAATTCAGAAGGATTTTGTTAATATTATCCTGTGCTTTTTTAAAAATGTTTTCTGTTTTTGGAACTAGGAGGCCCTAGGCTGGCCCG
Source organism: Pristiophorus japonicus (assembly GCF_044704955.1). Classification (NCBI taxonomy): domain Eukaryota; kingdom Metazoa; phylum Chordata; class Chondrichthyes; family Pristiophoridae; genus Pristiophorus; species Pristiophorus japonicus. Next base: position 42,488,800 of record NC_091979.1, read on the forward strand.
AAATTGGTCCTTGGGCCTCATTTCATAAGAACATAAGAAATTGGAGCAGGAGTAGGACATTTGGCCCCTCGAGCCTGCTCTGTTATTCAATATCATGGCTGATCTGATCTTGGCCTCATCTCCATTTTCCTGCCCGCTCCCCATAACCCTTAACTCTCCTATCGTTCAAAAATCTGTCTATCTCCGCCTTGAATATATTCAATGACCCAGCCTCCACAGCTCTCTGGGGGTAGAGAATTCCAAAGATTCGCAACCCTTTGAGAGAATAAATTTCTCCTCATCTTCGTTTTCAATGCACGACCCCTTATTCTGAAACTATGCCCTCTAGTTCTAGATTCCCCCACAAGGGGAAACATCCTCTCTGCATCAACCCTGTCAAGCCCCCTCAGAATCTGATACGTTTCAATAAGGTCACCTCTCATTCTTTAAACTCGAATGAGTATAAGAACATAAGAACATAAGAAATAGGAGCAGGAGTATGCCATTTGGCCCCTCGAGCCTGTTCTGCCATTCAATAAGATCATGGCTGACCTGCCCAACCTGCTCAACCGTTGTTCATAAGACAACCCCTTCATTTCAGGAATCAACCTAGTGAAACTTCTCTGAACTGACATCAATGCAAGTATATCCCTCCTTAAATAAATCGACCAAAACTGTACGCAGTACTCCAGGTATGGTCTCACCAACACCCTGTACAGTTGTAGCAAGACTTCCCTACTTTTATACTCGATCCCCTTTGCAATAAAGGCCAACATTCCATTTGCCTTCCTAATTACTTGCTGTACCTGCATGCTAACTTTTTGCATTTCATGTACATGGACCCCCAGATCACTCTGTACCACAACATTTTGTGGTCTCTCTCACTCCGTTTAACTAATAATTTGTTTTTTTATTCTTCCTTCCAAAGTGGATAACCTCACATTTTCCCACATTATACTTCATCTGCCAAATTTTTGCCCACTCATTTAGCCTGTCTTTATCCCTTTGCAGATTCTTTGGGGCCAACTTTTCGTGTAATGGCTGGCATTATCAAAATTCTGCTCCCGCGGTATCCTGGCAGTGACCCGCTCCCGCCCCCCCCCCCCCCCACTGCTCCGCTTCTGCCGATCCGTCCTAAGTGCGTTATCAGATGCGCACCGCCGATGTTCCCCCCGACTGCGAAATTCCACCGAGTAAATCTTCCTCCTACCGGGCAGTGCCAAAACCTGCTTTTTTGAGATGGTGCAGTGAGGCTGTAGTCTTCTAAAATGGCGGTGCGGCTCCCATTAAAGGGGAGGACGCACCGCCGTTGCTGCCATGTTTTTTTTTGTCGGCCGACTGCCATGTCGGGCCGACCACTATGCCCCTGGGATCGGCCAGGCCGCCTAGCCCAGCCAAAACCCTCCCTGATGACCCAGTGGACCAAACTTTAAAAATCACGCAGGCTCTCCCCTTTAAGTGAAGGAGAGAGCCGCGGTGACGTGGTGATGCAGTGCCGTGATGATGTCATCAGTGCTACACTGATAACTGACAGCGTTGGCCACTCTGCCCGCCCCCAACTTCTGCCCCGCCAGTGTACTTACCACTGCGCTATTGCCCCCGTTATGAGCAATTTCTGGTCCGCCAAAAAAAAAATAACAAAGAGCGGAATTTTGCTCAAGAGGCCACTCATCCACCGTGGCAGTGAAAACACAAGAAATGGGATGGGAGCGTCCTGTTTCAAATGGTGGGCAATTTCGGAACCTTTGTGTCCTCCTCACCACTTGCTTTCCCACCTATCTTTCTATCATCAGCAAATTTGGCGACAACACCCTTGGTCCCTTCATCCCAATCATTAATATAGATTGTAAATAGATGAGGCCCCAGCACTGATCCCTGGGTGAGCTGTCGGCCCTACTGCGCCCCCACAGGTAGCTCGCCTGTCTCCGAAAACCAATTTTAGGTAGCTACATCACAAACCACTTATCCCAGAAGCGGAAGAATTTAAGTTCCACTCATCGTTTACATTTTTTACTTCTTCAGATAAAGTACAGAGCGGATTACGAGAAGAATAAAGATAAAACTGATTACAACACCCTGCCTGCTACAGAGAATCCCCTGCTGCAACAGTTGAAGCAGGCTGGAAAATCAGTGAGCGATGTAAGTGATTACAATAACAATAACGTGTCTATACACAGCACCCTTAACACAGTAAACATCCTATGACACTTCAGGGGTGGTGGGGCGGGGGGTGGGGGGAAGAGAAAATAAAGAACAGGAATAAAGGAACAGATAATAAGCCATACAAGAGCAAACTATTGCCGATGCTGGAAATCTGAAATCTGAACAGAAAATGCTGGAAATACTCAACAAGTCAGGCAGTATCTGTGGAGAGAGAAACAGAGTTAATGCTTCAGGTTGAAGACAAGTCATGGTGTGACAGTTGGCTGAAAGCTTGGTGAAGAGAGAAGTGGAGAGGTAGAGGGGTTTATGGATTGACTTTCAGAAAGTGCAACTTAAGCAGCTGAAGGCTCTGCCATTAATAATGGAATGAAGATGGGGGTGAGGTTGTGGGGTGAGGTTGTGGGGTGAGGTTGTGGGGTGAGGTTGTGGAGTGAGGTTGTGGGGTGAGGTTGTGGGGTGAGGTTGTGGGGTGAGGTTGTGGAGTGAGGTTGTGGGGTGAGGTTTTGGGGTGAGATTGTGGGGTGTGCAAAAAGACCAGAGTGGGGGGAGGGGAGTTGGGAGGGGTGGTAAAGCTGGAGAAGGTCGCAGAGATAGGGTTAGGGTGAAGCCATGGAAGGATTTGAAGAGAGGGTGAGTATTTTACTGGGTATCAAATATATGAATTCTGCTCTGCAAACCTGCCACTTTTTCCTTTGTTTTCACAGAGACTGTACAAGGAAGCTTATGAGAAGTCTCGCAGGAAAAGCATCAACTACTGCGACACTCCAAAGTTCAAGACTGACAAAGTGCTAACATATCTCACTGACGTAAGTACTGTAATTATTTAGCGACCCTGGGTTTAAAATTCAGTATTTCAATTGGGCTGACATCATTATTATGGATTTCTCCATTTTAGGTTAATTATAAGCAGCACTACGAAAATAAAATCAAGGGCCATTATATTGGCAGCCATGAGGATCCATACATGATTCACTGTATGAAGGCTGAAGCGATGAAAAGTGATGTAAGTAAATAAAACCTAGTTTGATACCAATTATTAAATTGCTAATGGTGTGCCTTGTTACCTTTGCTGTATAACTAATATTATATTCTCTTTCTTTAAAGAAAAATTATAAGGCAGACTATGAACTGGATAAAGGAAGTTGTTATTTCCCTCAAACTGTTACTCCAGAGTATGAAGCTATGAAAAACTGTTACAAGTGTAAAGACGTAAGTGTCTAAAAAGTGTTCAGTCATAAATGTCTCAATTTGACCACATGGTCAAGAATTCTTCTTGTCAATTCACAAATCCAAGACTTAACATTGTCCAGTTAGAGATCATATTGCTGCCAGGTGTAGAGACAAAACAACCAATCACTAAAGCATATGGAGATTCAGCAATTGATCAAAGGTAATATCAACTAACTCCACCGCAATAACAACAACAGCTTGCATTTATAGAATGTCCCAAAGCGCTTCACGGGAGGGTTATCAAACAACATTTGACAGCGAGCCACATAAGGAGATATTAAGGCAGGTGACTAAAAGCTTGGTCAAAGAGCTAGGTTTTAAAAAGCGTCTTAAAGGAGGAGAGAGAGGTAGAGAGGTGAGAGGTTTAGGGAGGGAATTCCAGAGCTTAGGGCCCAGGCAGCTGAAGGCATGGTCACCAGTGGTAGATGAATGAAAATTGGGGATGCACAAGAGGCCAGAATTGGCAAGAGACACAGAACAGACAATATGGCATTTGATTGTATTCTGACAATAAAAAAGCAGCAATAGTGAACAGTCAATTGGGGGAGTTTTGTCTTATTTGTTGTGACTTTGCAAATGTAATTGAAAGAACGTGCTTACAATTACACCATATATAGTGGTCGGAGTAAATCTCTTTTAGAGTTGAGAATGAGAGTGATTAGAATATTATTTTTTGACATTTGAGGAGGCTCCACAAAAATGAATGTGGCTCATGGAATCAAAATTGGAATTTGGATTAGATTTTTTTGTCTGGGCAATACAAAGCAGTGGAGAACAACAATCATTACTTTTCATGTATGCAAAATTTGTTAAGGGTTAATCTCACCATGTTGCTTCTTCAAACCTTCAAACTCTCTCACACCTACTGATGAGAGGAGAAGAATAACTAATTGTGTTGAGAGAGCTGCAAACTATCCAAGGAGTAATGAGAAACTTATAACCAACAACAAAACAACAACAACATATTGTATTTAAATAGCGCCTCTAATGTAGTAAAACATCCCAAAGAACCATCTTTATTGGGGTCAGTAATTCAGAATTGGAAATCATCCACGACACCAGATGATTGTAATATTTGGAGCCTTAGGCCCAGGGCCCAGTGAACTTGGTTTAAAACCAAGACAAAAGCAAAATACTGCGGATGCTGGAATCTGGAATAAAAACAGAAAATGCTGGAAATCTCAGCGGGTCAGGCAGCATCTGTGGAGAGGAAGCAGAGTTAACGTTTCAGGTCGATGACCCTTCATCAGTACTAGGTTTAAAATCATTATTCTTTCAATGGTTGCTCAATCCCATTTGTTTTGTTATGTCTTTCGCACCCAGAGAAGACAGCTATACAAAACACAATGCCAGATGTTCCAAAGGTCACCTGTTGCGAGTGATAATCACTTATATGGGGGGTAAATCAATGCCACTTATTTTGATGAATGTTGCTCTTGAAATTAAACACAGCCCCGCATTTTTTTTTAAATAGGCGTATCTGTGCCTTCCTTTACAATTTATTCCTTAAGATTTGCCGATGTTCACAGTTCTATAATATATCCAAGCCTAAATCCATTTACTAAATCACGGCATTTTGTAGATTCCTATGTATCCTCTATACTGCGCAATTCTCGACTGTGCCACTTCGTGTCAGCCCATTTGTATTGCAAGTTTTTATGAGCACAGCGCCACCTGGAGGACAGAGCGTAAACTGACTGATTTAGCTGATAACTTCATTTTGCAATATTCAGAGAAGCTTAATTTTTTTTAAATCAACTAGATTATTATTATTATTACATCAAAATATGATACGATTCCATGTTTAAAACATAATTGGACAGAAAAATACTTGTGGTGAAGCATAATTTGTATAGTTAGCACGCCTTTCCATGTTGTACCACAACACTGGAATTGTTAAGGAATCCTAACCTCACATCGGTACCGAGGGATCTGGGGGTCCTTGTACATGAAGCACAAAAAGTTAGCATGCAGGTACAGCAAATAATTAGGAAGGCAAATGAAATGTTGGCCTTTATTGCAAGGGGGTTGGAGTATAAAAGTAGGGAAGTCTTGCTACAACTGTACAGGGCATTGGTGAGACCACACCTGGAATACTGCGTACAGTTTTGGTCTCCTTATTTAAGGAGGAGGTTCACTCAGTTGCTTACTGAGATGAAGGGGTTGTCTTATTAAGAAAGATTGAGCAGGTTGGGCCTAAACTCATTGGAGTTTAGATGAATGAGAGGTGATCTTATTGAAATGTATAAGATTCTGACGGGGCTTGACAGGATAGATGCAGAGAGGATGTTTCCCTTTGTGAGGAATCTAGAACTAGGGGGCAGAGTTTCAAAATAAGGGGTCGCCCATTTAGAACAGAGCTGGGGAAGAATTTCTTCTCTCAGAGGGTCGTGAATCTTTGAAATTATCTACCCCAGACAGCTATAGAAGCTGGGTCATTGAATATACTTAAGCTGGAGATAGGCAGAATTTTTAACGATAAAGAAGTCAAGGGTTATGGGGAGTGGGCAGGGAAGTGGAGTTGAAGCAAAGATCAGATCAGTCATGATCTTATTGAATGGCGGAGCAGGCTCTAGGGCCAAATGGCTTGCTCCTGTTCCTATTTCTTATGTTCTTATGTAGAATATGGTCAAGTTCCTCTATAAGAACATAAGAACATAAGAATTAGGAACAGGAGTAGGCCATCTAGCCCCTCGAGCCTGCTCCGCCATTCAACAAGATCATGGCTGATCTGGCCGTGGACTCAGCTCCACTTACCCGCCCGCTCCCCGTAACCCTAAATTCCCTTGTTGGTTAAAAATCTATTTATCTGCGATTTGAATATATTCAATGAGCTAGCCTCAACTGCTTCCTTGGGCAGAGAATTCCACAGATTCACAACCCTCTGGTAGAAGAAATTCCTTCTCAACTCAGTTTTAAATTGGCTCCCCCTGTATTTTGAGGTTGTGCCCCTAGTTCTAGTCTCCCTGACCAGTGGAAACAACCTCTCTGCCTCTATCTTGTCTATCCCTTTCATTATTTTAAATGTTTCTCTAAGATCACCCCTCATCCTTCTGAACTCCAACGAGTAAAGACCCAGTCTACTCAATCTATCATCATAAGGTAACCCCCTCATCTCCGGAATCAGCCTAGTGAATCGTCTCTGTACCCCCTCCAAAGCTATTATATCCTTCCTTAAGTAAGGTGACTAAAACTGCATGCAGTATTCCAGGTGCGGCCTCACCAATACCCTGTACAGTTGCAGCAGGACCTCCCTGCTTTTGTACTCCATCCCTCTCGCAATGAAGGCCAACATTCCATTCGCTTTCCTGATTACCTGCTGCACCTGCAAACTAACTTTTTGGGATTCATGCACAAGAACCCCCAGTTCCCTCTGCACCGCAGCATGTTGTAATTTCTCCCCATTCAAATAATATTACCTTTTACTGGTTTTTTTTCCAAAGTGGATGACCTCACATTTTCAGACACAGTATTCCATCTGCCAAACCTTAGCCCATTCGTTTAACCTATCTAAATCTCTTTGCAGCCTCTCTGTGTCCTCTACACAACCCGCTTTCCCACTAATCTTTGCATCATCTGCAAATTTTGTTACACTGCACTCTGTCCCCTCTTCCAGGTCATCTATGTATATTGTAAACAGTTGTGGTCCCAGCACTGATCCCTGTGGCACACCACTAACCACCAATTCCCAACCCGAAAAGGACCCATTTATCCCGACTCTCTGCTTTCTGTTAGCCAGCCAATTCTCTATCCATGCTAATACATTTCCTCTGACTCCGCGTACCTTTATCTTCTGCAGTAACCTTTTGTGTGGCACCTTATCGAATGCCTTTTGGAAATCTAAATACACCACATCCATCGGTTCACCTCTATCCACCATGCTCGTTATATCCTCAAAGAATTCCAGTAAATTAGTTAAACATGATTTCCCTTTCATGAATCCATGTTGCGTCTGCTTGATTGCACTATTCCTATCTAGATGTCCTGCTATTTCTTCCTTAATGATAGCTTCAAGCATTTTCCCCACTACAGATGTTAAACTAACCGGCCTATAGTTACCTGCCTTTTGTCTGCCCCCTTTTTTAAACAGAGGCGTTACATTAGCTGCTTTCCAATCCGCTGGTACCTCCCCAGAGTCCAGAGAATTTTGGTAGATTATAACGAATGCATGTGCTATAACTTCCGCCATCTCTTTTAATACCCTGGGATACATTTCATCAGGACCAGGGGACTTGTCTACCTTGAGTCCCATTAGCCTTTCCAGCACTACCCACCTAGTGATAGTGATTATCTCAAGGTCCTCCCTTCCCACATTCCCGTGACCAGCAATTTTTGGCATGGTTTTTGTGTCTTCCACTGTGAAGACCGAAGCAAAATAATTGTTTAAGGTCTCAGCCATTTCCACATTTCCCATTATTAAATCCCCCTTCTCATCTTCTAAGGCTATGAAAGCAGTGGTATCACTAAAATGTAATGGAAAGTATTGGGGTGGCCAAACTAAATGACCTTTTCTGGGTTTGGACTTCCTCATGATCTAATGCGTTCCCGAGCCAGGAACAGGCAGCTGATCTCCGCTCAGCCCAAGTTGTGTATTTGTATATACAAGATCATCAATGAAGTGGTGATATTGGTTTGAAATATGTTTGTTCTGACCTCATATAAACCGTCTTTGTTTCATCTGTTTGAATTACAGCAAGTCTATAAATCACATCCTGATAAAATCAAGTTTACTCAAGTGACAGATTCTCCAGTGATGTTGCAAGCCCAGATCAATGCCAAACAGCTGAGTGATGTGAGTATCTGCAAACACTCCAGGTTCCTTGGCAGGTGTTGCTCGTGACACTCGGTTCTGCCGGCTTAGACCTTGTGATTCTGGCATATTCCATTTGAAATGCACTGCAGACATTGTATCCAAGCATCTGTATGTAAACGTTACCCCAAAAGTAGACATAAGTATATCATTATGTTTTCCACTTTACGTTTTTGTTGAGCTTAGTCAACTGAAGAAAATACAATCTATTTTCAATTAAGAAAGAAAGGTTTGCATTTGTATGGCATCTTTTCAGTTATGTATTGTAAATAGGACATGCTGAATATAGAAAATATTCAGCACAATCCAACTGATACCAACCAGTCATAAATACATATCGTATGTGGGTTTTGCTGTCAGGTCACATTGAATTTTATTTTTGTATTCAATGCTTTCCAAAAGATTATGTCCTACTGTTTGGTGATGTGTGAAGTTTTTTTTTTGTAAGTTGTACAATATTGATTCCAACATGTGTTTATCATCACTGACTTCATGTTATCCTTTTTCACAGCGAAACTACAAAGCAAAGTATGAGAAGGAAAAGTTCAAATGCAATATTCCCTACGATGATCCCTTTTTCATCCAGTCAAGAGTGAATGCATACAATATAAGTAATGTAAGGACTCACTGTGCTTCAGATTCATTCTCTTAAATGGGCTTTCCTTCTCTGTGAATGTATTTTAAACAGAGGCACTTTTTGGGATTTCTGACTCCGTTCCCATGGGTAGATCTTGGATTACTTTATGTCAAAAAAACACTACTGTTTTGTTAAATCCTGCTTTGAAGCAATTAATATTAACATAGTAGCCAGTGGATGAGGGAGGGGCGAGTGGGGGCGGGTGTGAAGAACCAGTTTGTGGAAAGCTGTTACTCACATACCACTTTGAATTGATTCATTCCAGATTCACTGAGAAAAAAAATAAAGACTTACATTTATATAGCATCTTTCACGCCAATCAGACGTCCCAAAGCGCTTTACAGCCAATGAAGTACTTTTTGAAGCGTAGGCACTGTTATAATGTAGGATTTGACGTTCATTTTCACCTTCACCACCTTAAATGGGACGAAAATCGGGCAGGTTCTACAATAGACAGATCTGTTCCGACAGATTATTCCCCCAGGTGGTGCTGGTGCAAGTTACCCCAGTATGTCAAGAGAGTCCCATTCATTTCGAGAATAGCAGGAGATAGTTTCTATTAACCTGGGGGAGGGGGCAGGATAATAGGCTTGATTGGCAGCTTTCTGGCCAACCCCAGACAAGGGGAGGGATCAGGAACCAAGCCCCAACATACTGTAGGACAGGAAACAGTGAACAATGACCCAGATGTTGGGAAGTTAGTTGGTGAGGTTTACTGAGAGGGCACATTGTGAAACAACAATATGTGGCTCCGATCACAGTGGGGACCATTGATAATATGCCCCCTCCCCAGGTTACGCTATAATTCTACACATCCCCCCAGTCTGACATTACACCTCTCCTGAAGGCTTGATGTTTCCTATTTTTTAACCAATCTCTCATGTTCTGCCTTGAATTTTGCTAGTTTTAAGGGTCATTTGTATGGAAGTTTTCAAAGACTTTCTTAAAGTTCCGACTGAACTATACTTAATTTACACCTTCAAAGAAGTCAATGAGGTTTGCCAAGCAAGATATGCCCATTATAATTCCACATCGGCAGTTATAAGTATTCTTCCAGGTTACCCATTTAAAATAGTTTCCATTATGTTACCGGTTAGTGATGTTTGACTATTGCACCTGTAGTTACCCAGCTCAGATTTGTTGCTTTTTAAAACTTAGATACTGTGTTTGCTTTTTTCAAGTGCCTGTCCTTCATGGTGATAAGCAGTGCTCTGGAAATTTTCTCCCTAGTCTCCTCAGAGTCCGAGGATTTATCCGAGGGATTTATTAGGCTTGAGTCTCTTTAACTCATTAAGCACATACAATCATAGAAATTTACAGCACAAAAGGAGGCCATTTCGGCCCATCGTGTCTGCGCCAGCCAACAAAGAGCTATCCAACCTAATCCCACTTTCCAGCTCTTGGTTTGTGGTCCTGTAGGTTACGGCACTTCAGGTGCACATCCAAGTACTTTTTAAATGTGGTGAGGGTTTCTGCCTCTACCACACTTTCAGGCAGTGAGTTCCAGACCCCCACCAACCTTCTACCAATTACTATAAATCTATGCCCCCTGGTTGTTGACTCCTCTGCTAAGGGAAATAAGTCCATCCTATCCACACATCTGCCACACTGACTTCAAATTCCTCTAGGATAGTGGGTGTACTACAAAAATTAGACAGGTCCATGTTATTTTTTTTGTGACTACATCTAGAAAATAGTAATTTAATGTTTTATGTATTCCACCTTCCAGTGTCACTTTTATCTCTTAGAATTGTAGCTTCCTCTCTAAATGTTCTTACTCTGAGAATGTTTTAGTATTTGAAAATATTTTTGTATATATTTAACATCTTTTACTATGCTCATCCCTTTGGCCCTTAATGCACTTCCTTTTTCAGCTATTTTAGCTAAGCTCAAGATCCCTCGAGTTCTCCCCTTCCCTTTTCTTGTAGTTTTTATATGATTTGATTTTGCTACTACTTTGTAATTGCCCTAACACTACTTTAATTTACATTTCTTTTTCTTGGGTATTTGGCATGACATAGTTTTAAAAAATGTTCCATTTTTCCTCAATCAAGATATCTTTCAGTACTATTTCTCGGTTAAATTCATTTAATTCACCTTCATTCCTTTGAACATTCCCTTTGTAAAGTCATATATTTTCCCCTTGGCCCTTTCTGGTGTTTGTCACCTTAATTTTAAATGTAATCGTGTTGTAATCAGTGGTCCCTGAAACCCTCACTACTGATTTTTTTCCATCACTACCTATGGGGAAACAGTTAGCTTCCACCTGCCACGATGACTGCCGAGTTCAGAAACTGGCATATAAAGAATTTCAGATACCAACCTGTGTCCTGCTAAGTTATGACACAGTATCTGTGTACAGTAACCCATGCGCTATAAAGCTACATTTTGACATTTAAACCTTAAAATGAATCAGCACTGTCGGCTACTGTAAAATGTCTCAAAAGACACATAGCATTGCCTGTCCTTTCTTAGCCTGATTCTTTCTTTCTGTTGCTAGAAATGTTACAACTTTGACTGGAACAAAGATAAGGCCAAGCATTGCAATATCAGAAAGGACGCCATCCCAGTTATTGCAGCAAGGGCACACCGAGATATTGCAAGTGATGTAAGTAATATTGAACTATTTCTAACCTCAATATGTGCAGCAAATGGAATATTCCTAAAAGTCAAACAGAACTTTTAGGAGTACGGTAGCATAGTGGTAGGGGTATGGTTGCATAGTGGCTATGTTACTAGACTAGTAATCCAGAGGCCTGGACTAATGATTCAGAGATGTGAGTTCTAATCCCTCCATGACAGCTGGGGAATTTAAATTTATTAATTGAATTAATCTGGATTTAAAAGCTAGTGTCAGTAATGGTGACCATGAAACAAAACTACTGGATTGTTGCAAAAACCCATCGATTTTCTAATGTCCTTTAGGAAAGGAAATCTGCCGCCCTTACCCGGTCTGGTCTACATGTGACTCCAGACCCACAGCAATGTGGTTGACTCTTAATGCCCTCTGGCTTAGCAAGCTACTCAGTTGTAACAAATCGTTTACAAAGAAGTATCATGGATTGCAGCAGTTCAAAAAGGTGGCTTACCACCACCTTCTCAAGGGCAATTAGGGATGGGCAATAAATGTTGGCATTGCCAGCGACGCTCACATCCTGTGAACGAATATAAAAAAACCAAACTTGTTACCACAAGAAGTAGTTGAGATGAATAGCATAGATTAATTTTAAGGGAAAGCTAGATAAACACTTTCGGAATAAAGGAATAGAAGGATATCGTAGAATATAATCTGGAGTACAGAAGGAGGCATTCGGCCCATTGTGTCTGTGCCGGCCAAAAAAGAGCTATCTATCCTAATCCCACTTTCCAGCTTTGGGTCCGTAGTCTTGTAGGTTACGGCACTTCAAGTGCATATTCAAGTACTTTTTACATGCAATGAGAGTTTCTGCCTCTACCACCCTTTCAGGCAGTGAGTTCCAGATCCCCACCACCCTCTGGGTGAAAAAAATTCTGCTCAAGTCCCCTCTCGTCCATCTACCAATTACTTATATCTATGCCGCCTGGTTATTGGATCAGTTGGGCTGAATGGCCTGTTTCAGTGCTCTACATTCTATATCATTCTATTTAATTCTATTCAAGTCTAAGCAAACAGTTGGAAATGTGCAGCATCCGATAAGAGAAAAAAACGGTTAATGTTTTGGGTATATCCTACGATCAGAAGTGGAAGCTAATAGATGAGTGAGTCTCTTTAAAGGGCTGAGTAAAAGTGGAGGGAGTGGACATCAAGAGGTGAAGATTCAGCTATGCTGATCCTATCACGTTTAGTAGCATGTGAACAGTTCTTTTTTAAATGATGGAAAGAGATGAAAAACTACAAAAATCATCTCAGTGAAGCAGTGAAAAGGCATTAAAACAATAAAAGGGCTTGCGATTAATTAAGTAAAGCAGTGGAAAATATTTTAAAAAGCAAAGGTACAAAATAGAGGTGGCTGGGGACCCCCCCCCCCCACTAAGAAAAGGGTGGAGTCTGAAGTTGCTAAGATCAGTGTTCCGACCAGAGATCTGCAGAGTGACCAAGAAAAAGGTGAGATGCTGATCTTAAAAGCTCGGTTGAACTTTATTGGGTGGTCACACTAGGAATGTGAGTTGAATGGAATTATTTAGCAATTTGGCTACATAACCTGCAATTGATCTCCCCATTGTAGAGGAGACTATCCTATAAGCAGCCATGCAATGTACTAGTTTGGAGAAAGTACATGTACATTGCTGCCTCATACAGATGGGATGTTTTAGGCTAGAATATTTCTGGTTCGGTCCCAGTTCTTTAGTCTCTGCTTTCAATGACATCGTCAACATAAGATTAAACAAAATGTTAACACTTACATTTTCTGAAATATAAAATAGGCCTGTGTGATATATTCTTACGACATCACTAACAAACACACACAAGATGGCTCCAACAGAAACTGTCATCATGTGACCTTGCCACATGCTCCTTTTATTGTTTTTACATCAGTAGTTGCATTACACAGTGGTAGGTGGAGCAGTAGTCCATTAGGGGGAGATATATTACAGTCTGCATAGCTCTGTAACAAATGAATCTCACTAATGAGACTTAGCTATCTTCTGTTTTGTTGTTCATGGACAAGCACTCAGTAATTTGTATTTTAAAAGTGCAAAGGAAAGGGGATTGCAGTGGGATAACCATTTATCCTGAAGCTTCAGGTCTTGGGCTCAAATCCAACCCAATTCTCCTCTGTTTTCTGTCTGTAAGGGTCCTATGTACAATAAGTTCCTTATGGGTTTGATGTACAAAACTGGCACATATGTGCCATTAATTGGCAGTCCCATTCGTACGAACATACAAAAATGACGGACAGGAAAAGACCAGTTGGTCCATCGAGCCTGTCCCATAAGCCATAGGGAGGTTTGTGTGGGAAATGGAAATTAGTACTAGTTCATTTGAGGTTGGAGATAAGATACATCTTTAAGGCAGAACAGCAAGAGGTTTACTTTGCATCCACTGTACGATATCCGATCTGGAGTTCTTGAAGCTGACACTGGGTTTGCCAAATGGGAAAATGTTTGATTTCCTCATCTAACATTCTCAACTTGATATTCACATCACGAGAAAAAAAGAGAATGATTATTATTAGATTTTAAACCAATTATAGGAATCATATTCTCACCTTATTAATGTCGGAAGCGTTTCTCTTTCAGGTCAAATATAAACTAAGCTATGAAAAGTCTCGTGGGAAACACGTCGGAGCTCGCTGCATAGAGGACGACCCCAAGATCCTGCACTCTGTCCATGTGGCTAAGATGCAAAGTGAGGTGAGCAAAAAGGACCCACACCTGCTTGGAAAACAGGCACTATTCTGACTTGCATAGGTTCAATGGAGTAGTAAGGTATATTGACATCCCGCTCCTCCGCTGTACCAGGGCCCTGCCGATGCTCCTGCCCACGCTCCAAACGGCGACCTGGGTCCTCATGACGTCACCCAGTCGCCCACCTCGAAGCCATTGCACATTTGTATCAGCTCGCGCTGGAAGCTGCAGTGGCATTCTCCAGCTCTTTTTATAGCCCCGACCTGCGGAGATGTTCTCTCGCAGGTCGGGGTGGCCCACCATGTCCCAGGGCCTGGTGCTCCAGCTCTTTTTATAGCAGACTTGAGACGAGTGATCAGGGTAGAGGAGTGATGAGGGATCGTGGCTGAGATTTGGTGGGTGATCGTGATGGAGGTTCGGTGAATGTTTGGTGCGGAGGTGCAGCAGGAGATCACGGCGGAGGTGCGGCGTGTGTTTTTGTGGTGGAGGAGCGGTGAGGGATCGTGGCGGAGGTGCGGCGAATGTTTGTGGCGGAGGAGCGGCGAGAGATCATGGCGGAAGTGCAGTGAATGAGGATACGGGGGCCCAGAAGCAGCACGGGCCAGCCCACACTGCGATATGTGTGTGCACTAGGTCCGTGCAGCAGAGCAGGTCTCCAGTTGTCCTGATTAACCCTTGCCACTGGATAAAGGATCAAGCCCGTGTGGTGGCTGGTGTGCAACGGTCACCACACGTTAAAAAAATCCATGCACAGGCATCTTCCAACCGTTCAATTGGAGTTCGGGACTGGAACAGCGGGTCCTTCATTGAAACATCTGTGAACTCATGTGGAAGCAAGTCATCCTCGTTCGAGGGACCACCGATGATGATGAAGGTACATTGAGTAACCCATCTCAGGCATGCCATGTGATGAAATGCTGAGGAAAGGGCAGCACTTCTGTACATTGAGGGAAGCAAATTCAGGTTTTATTTCAAATCATTTTATTTGTATTCACAGCAAAATGCAGTTTCCATAGTAAGATCTATGCTTCCTATGGTCAGAAATGTATCCCTGTATGTATACAGTGAATAGGAATACAGGATTATCAATTACCCTTTTACCATTTTATCTTGCACTGGACATTACATGGACTGCCCATCATGTTTCCCATCTTCTCTGAAAGCAGAGGGTACGCTGCTGTTAGACCATATCGTTCAGGCTAAAACTAGTAATTGAATTTATTGATTTCAACATTTATAAATATACTTCAACAAAATTAAATGGTTAAGATATGGATATTAAAAATTCTTATCAAACAGCAAAGATTGAATAAATCTACACAGTAATTATTTTGTACACACAATCCAATAATAATCTAACTGACAGAGGACATTACATTTGTAAACTATCCGATATCATGGCTTAAAAATTCGGTTACATAGCGTCCAATATGGCGTGCAACGAGCGTGCTCAGTCTGCACCGGAAGTGCGATGCATGCTCTGCAGTCGCCCATGGTGCCAGTCTGAAACTGCTGTTATGCCCATTGCTTATGTAAATCAGGGAGCTAATGCTTGCTTCAGGTCCCTTTGCTAAACTGATTAGTGACTGACTACAGGATGCACCGTGTACGCTGCAGTCAGTTTTCTCAGATGTACAGTACTAAACACGTGAGCCTTAAAGAGATCACTGGAGGTTGCCCTCTAAAAAGGAAGTTAAACGTTTTTTTACCTGAACATGGTGCGAAAGTGGTTCTCCCGATTCCACAATAAAACCGAAGACCGCTACCGGCCGGTGCTTGGCTCCTCCCTTCCGTCCGCTCCTAATTGCTTACCCCACTCAGACTTACCCTCGGCCCTCAGTTGGTAGCCCACCCGGTCAATCCTGTACCCTCCCATGACCGACGGTCTGCCTCTGGGGCCATAACTAGCACCGGCAGCTCGATAATAACATGCAAATGAGGCCGGCGGATCAATGTGCCGTGATCCTGCTGCTGGCCTCTTCAGACGGAGTTCGCTGCACCTGGGCCGTGCCCCACTCTGGGTGCGATCCACACTCTAAGCCAGTGTTTGCATATGGGCGCAGGGATGTTGTTAACTTCCACCACAAAGCCCAGCTACGGATTGTAGACACACATAGAAAACATAGAAAATAGGTGCAGGAGTAGGCCATTCGGCCCTACAAGCCTGCACCGCCATTCAATATGATCATAGCTGATCAAGCAACTTTAGTACCCCATTCCTGCTTTCTCTCCATATCCGTTGATCCCTTTAGCTGTAAGGATTACATCTATCTCCCTTTTGAATATATCTAATGAACTTTCTGTGGTAGAGAATTCCACAGGTTCACAATTCTCTGAGTGAAGAAGTTTCTCCTCACCTCGGTCCTAAATGGCTTATCCCTTATCCTTAGACCGTGACCCCTGGTTCTGGACTTCCCCAACATCGGGAACATTCTTCCTGCATCTAACCTGTCCAATCCCGTCAGAATCTTACACAAGTTCTATGAGATCCCCTCTCATTCTTCGAAAGTGAATATAAGCCTAGGCAATCCAGTCATTCTTCATATGACAGTCCCGCCATCCCAGGAATTAGTCTGGTGAACCTTCGCTGCACTCCCTCAATAGCAAGAATGTGCTTCCTCAGATTAGGAGACCAAAACTGTACACAATATTCAAGGTGTGGCCTCACCAAGGCCCTGTACAACTACAGTAAAACCTCCCTACTCCTATACTCAAATCGACTCACTATGAAAGCCAACATGCCATTTGCCTTCTTCACCGCCTGCTGTACCTGATGTACCATGACACCCAGGTCTCGTTGCACCTCCCCTTTTCCTAATCTGTCACCATTCAGATAATATTCTGCCTTCGTGTTTTTGCCCCCAAAGTGGATAACTTCACATTTATCTACATTATACTGCATCTACCATGCATTTGTCCACTCACCTAACCTGTCCAACTCACCCTGCAGCCTCTTAGCATCCTCTTCACAGTCGACACTGCCAACCAGCTTAGTATCACTTGCAACTTGTAGATATTACATTAAATTACTTTGTCTAAATCATTAATGTATATTGTAAATAGCTGGGGTCCCAGCACTGAACCTTGCAGTACCCCACTAGTCACTGCCTGCCATTCTGAAAAGGACCCATTTATTCCTACTCTTTGCTTCCTATCTGCCAGCCAGTTCTCTATCCACATCAATACATTACCCCCAATACCATGTGCTTTAATTTTGCAAACTAATATCTTGTGTGGGACCTTGTCAAAAACCTATTGAAAGTCCAAATACACCAAATCCATTGGTTCTCCCTTGTCCACTCTACTAGTTAGATCCTTAAAAAATTCTAGAAGATTTGTCAAGCATGCTTTCTCTTTCATAAATCCATGCTGACTTGGACCGATCCTGTCACTGCTTTCCAAATGCACTGCTATTACATCTTTAATAATTGAATCCAACATTTCCCCCACTACCGATGTCAGAGTAACCGGTCTATAATTCCATGTTTTCTCTCTCCCCCCTTTTTTAAAAAGTGGGGTTACATTAGCTACCCTCCAGTCCATAGGAACTGATCCAGAGTCTATAGAATGTTAGAAAATGACCACCAATCCATCTACAATTTCTAGGGCCATTTCCTTTGTGATGCAGACTATCAGGCCCTGGGGAATTATCGGCTTTCAATCCCATCAATTTCCCTAACACAATTTCCTGATTAATAAGGATTTAATTCAGTTCCTCCCTCTTGCTAGACCCTCGGTCCCCTATTATTTTTGGAAGGTTATTCGTGTCTTCCTTAGTGAAGACAGAACCAAAGTATTTGTTCAATTGGTCTGCCATTTCCTTGTTCCTCATTACGAATTCACCTGATTCTAACTGCAAGGGACCTACATTAGTCTTCACTAATCATTTTCTCTTCACAGATCTACAGAAGCTTTTGCAGTCAGTTTTTATGTTCTCTGCAAGCTTACTCTTGTACTCTATTTCCCTCTTCCTAATTAAACCCTTAGTCCTCCTCTGCTGGATTCTAAATTTCTCCCAGTCCTCAGGTTTGCTGCTTTTTCTGGCCAATTTATATGCCTCTTACTTGGATTTAACACTATCCCTAATTTCCCTTGTTAGCCACAGGTGAGCTACCTTTCCCTTTTTATTTTTACGCCAGACAGGGATGTACAATTGTTGTAGTTCATCCATGAGATCTTTAATTGTCTGCCATTGCCTATCCACCGTCAGCCCTTTAGTATCATTCGCCAGTCTGTCCTAGCCAATTCACGTCTCATACCATCGAAGTTACCTTTCTTTAAGTTCAGGACCCTAGTCTCTGAATTAACTGTGTCACTCTCCATCTGAATGAAGAATTCTACCATATCATGGTCACTCTTCCCAAAAGGGCCTCGCATGACCAGATTGCTAATTAATCCTCTCTCATTACACAAGACTCAGTCTAGGATGGCTTGCTCTCTAGTTGGTTCCTCGACATATTGGTCGAGAAAACCATCTCTTATACACTCCAGGAAATCCTCCTCCACAGTACTGCTACGAGTTTGGGTAGCCCAATCTATATGTAGATTAAAGTCACCCATGATAACAATAGTATCCTTATTGCACGCGTCCCTAATTTCCTGTTTAATGCCATCCCCAACCTTCCTACTACTGTTTGGTACGACTGAACCCGAACTACAGAGTTAAGAAAGAAAGAAAGACTTGCATTTAGATAGCGCCTTTCACAACAACCGGATGTCCCAAGCGCTTTACAGTCAATTAAGTACTTTTTAGAAGTGTAGTCACTGTTGTAATGTAGGAAATGGGGCAGTTAGTTTGCACACATAGCAAGCTTCCACAAACAGCAATGTAATAATGACCAGATAATCTGTTTTGGTGATGTTGATTAAGGGATAAATATTGGCCAGGACATATAGAAACATAGAAAATAGGTGCAGGAGTAGGCCATTCGGCCCTTCGAGCCTGCACCACCATTCAATAAGATCATGGCTGATCAATTCACCTCAGTACCCCTTTCCCGCTTTCTCTCCATACCCCTTGATCCCTTTAGCCGTAAGGACCATATCTAACTCCCTCTTGAATATGCCGAAAAACTGGCATCAACAACTCTCTGTGGTAGGGAATTCCACAGGTTAACAGCTCTCTGAGTGAAGATGTTTCTCCTCATCTCAGTCCTAAATGGCCTACCCCTTATCCTAAGACTGTGTCCCCTGGTTCTGGACTTCCCTAACATCGGGAACATTCTACCCGCATCTAACCTGTCCCGTCCCGACAGAATCTTATTTGTTTTTATGAGATCCCCTCTCATCCTGCTAAACTTCAATGTATAAAGACCCAGTTGATCTAGTGTCTCCTCATATGTCAGTCCTGCCATCCTGGGAATCAGTCTAGTGAACCTTCGCTGCACTCCCTCAATAGCAAGAACGTCCTTCCTCAAGTTAGGAGACCAGAACTGAACACAATATTCCAGGTGAGGCCTCACCAAGGCCCTGTACAACTGCAGTAAGACCTCCCTGTTCCTATACTCAAATACCCTAGCTATGAAGGCCAACATTCCATTTGTCTTCTTCACCACCTGCAGTACCTGTATGCCAACTTTCAATGACTGATGAACCATGACACCCAGGTTTCGTTGCACCTCCCCTTTCCCTAGGCTGCCGCCATTCAGATAATAATCTGTCTTCGCATTTTTGCCCCCAAAGTGGATAACCTCACATTTATCCACATTATACTGCATCTGCCATACATTTGCCCACTCACCTAACCTGTCCAAGTCACCCTGCAGCCTCCTAGCGTCTCCCTCACAGCTCACACCGCCACCCAGTTTAATGTCATCTGCAAACTTGGAGATATTACACTCAATTCCTTCATCCAAATCATTGACATATATTGTAAAGAGCTGGGGTCCCAGCACTGAGCCCTGCGGCACTCTACTAGTCACTGCCTGCCATTCTGAAAAGGACCCATTTATCCCGACTCTCTGCTTCCTGTCTGCCAACCAGTTCTCGATCCACGTCAGTATATTACCCCAATACCATAAGCTTTGATTTTACCAATCTCTTGTGTGGGACCTTGTCAAAAGCCTTTTGAAAGTCCAAATACACCACATCCACTGGTTCTCCCTTGTCCACTCTACTAGTTACATCCTCAAAAAATTCCAGCAGATTTGTCAATCATGATTTCCCCTTCATAAATCCATGTTGACTTGGACCGATCCTGGCACTGCTTTCCAAATGCGCTGTTATTTCATCGTTAATAATTGATCCTAACATTTTCCACACTAACGATGTCAAGCTAACCGGTCAATAATTACCCGCTATCTCTCTCCCTGCCTTTTCTTTTTAAGTGGTGTTACATTAGCTACCCCCCAGTCCCTAGGAACTGATCCAGAGTCGATTGACTGTTGGAAAATGATCACCAATGCATCCACTATTTCTAGGGCCACTTCCTTAAGTACTCTGGGATGCAGACGATCAGGCCCCGGAGATTTATCGGCCTTTAATCGCTTCAATTTTCCTAACACAATTTCCCGCCTAATAAAGATATAGAAACATAGAAACATAGAAACATAGAAAATAGGTGCAGGAGTAGGCCATTCAGCCCTTCGAGCCTGCACAGCCATTCAATGAGTTCATGGCTGAACATGCAACTTCAGTACCCCATTCCTGCTTTCTCGCCATACCCCTTGATCCCCCTAGTAGTAAGGACTACATCTAACTCCTTTTTGAAAATATTTAGTGAATTGGCCTCAACAACTTTCTGTGGTAGAGAATTCCACAGGTTCACCACTCTCTGGGTGAAGACGTTTCTCCTCATCTCGGTCCTAAATGGCTTACCCCTTATCCTTAGACTGTGACCCCTGGTTCTGGACTTCCCCAACATTGGGAACATTCTTCCTGCATCTAACCTGTCTAAACCCATCAGAATTTTAAACGTTTCCATGAGATCCCCCCTCATTCCTCTGAACTCCAGTGAATACAAGCCCAGTTGATCCAATCTTTCTTGATATGTCAGTCCCGCCATCCCGGGAATCAGTCTGGTGAACCTTCACTGCACTCCCTCAATAGCAAGAATATCCTTCCTCAAGTTAGGAGACCAAAACTGTACACAATACTCCAAGTGTGGCCTCACAAAGGCCCTGTACAACTATAGTAACACCTCCCTGCCCCTGTACTCAAATCCCCTCGCTATGAAGGCCAACATGCCATTTGCTTTCTAAACCGCCTGCTGTACCTGCATGCCAACCTTCAATGACTGATGTACCATGACACCCAGGTCTCGTTGCACCTCCCCTTTTCCTAATCTGTCACCATTCAGATAATAATCTGTCTCTCTATTTTTACCATCAAAGTGGATAACCTCACATTTATCCACATTATACTTCATCTGCCATGCATTTGCCCACTCACCTAACCTATCCAATTCACTCTGCAGCTTCATAGCATCCTCCTCGCAGCTCACACTGCCACCCAACATAGTGTCATCCACAAATTTGGAGATACTACATTTAATCCCCTCGTCTAAATCATTAATGTACAATGTAAACAGCTGGGGCCCCAGCACAGAACCTTGCGGTACCCCACTAGTCACTGCCTGCCATTCTGAAAAGTACCCCTTTACTCCTACTCTTTGTTTCCTGTCTGCCAACCAGTTCTCAATCCACATCAGCACACTACCTCCAATCCCACGTGCTTTAACTTTGCACATTAATCTCTTGTGTGGGACCTTGTCGAAAGCCTTCTGAAAGTCCAAATATACCACATCAATTGGTTCTCCCTTGTCCACTCTACTGGAATCATCCTCAAAAAATTCCAGAAAATTTGTCAAGCATGATTTCCCTTTCACAAATCCATGCTGACTTGGACCTATCATGTCACCTCTTTCCAAATGCGCTGCTATGACATCCTTAATAATTGATTCCATCATTTTACCCACTACCGATGTCAGGCTGATCGGTCTATAATTCCCTGTTTTCTCTCTCCCTCCTTTTTTAAAAAGTGGGGTTCCATTGGCTACCCTCCACTCCATAGGAACTGAACCAGAGTCTATGGAATGTTGGAAAATGACTGTCAATGCATCCGCTATTTCCAAGGCCACCTCCTTAAGTACTCTGGGATGCAGACCATCAGGCCCTGGGGATTTATCGGCCTTCAATCCCATCAATTTCCCCAACACAATTTCCCGACTAATAAGGATTTCCCTCAGTTCCTCCTCCTTACTAGACCCTCTGACCCCTTTTATATCCAGAAGTTGTTTGTGTCCTCCTCAGTGAATACCGAACCAAAGTACTTGTTCAATTGGTCTGCCATTTCTTTTTTCCCCATTATGGCTTCCCCTGATTCTGACTGCAGAGGACCTACGTTTGTCTTTATTAACCTTTTTCCTATTTATATATGTATAGAAGATTTTGCAGTCCATTTTAATGTTCCCTGCAAGCTTCCTCTCGTACTCTAGTTTCTCTGCCCTAAACAAACCCTTTGTCCTCCTCTGCTGAGTTGTAAATTTCTCCCAGTCCCCGGGTTCATTGTTATTTTTGGCCAATTTGTATATCACTTCCTTGGATTTAACACTATCCTAAATTTCCCTTGTTAGCCACGGTTGAGCCACCTTCCCTGTTTTATTTTTACTCCAGACAGGGATGTACAATTGCTGAAGTTCATCCATGTGATCTTTAAATGTTTGCCATTGCCTATCCACCATCAACCCTTTAAGTATCATTTGCCAGTCTATTCTAGCCAATCACGCCCCAAACCATCGAAGTTACCTTTCCTTAAGTTCAGGACCCTACTTTCTGAATTAACTGTGTCACTCTCCATCTTAATAAAGAATTCTACCATGTCATGGTCACTCTTCCCCAAGAGGCCTCGCACAATAAGATTGCTAATTAGTCCTTTCTCATTACACATCACCCAGTCTAGGATGGCCAGCTCCCTAGTTGGTTCCTCGAAAACCATCCTTAATACACTCCCGGAAATCCTCCGCATTGCTACCAGTTTGGTTAGCCCAATCAATATGTAGATTAAATTCACCCATGATAACTGCTGTACCCTTATTGCATGCATCCCTAATTTCTTGTTTGATGCTGTCCCCAAATTTACGATTACTATTTGTTGGTCTGTAAACAACTAGCGTTTTCTGCCCCTAGCTCCACCCATACCGATTCCACATCATCCAAGCTAATGTCTCTCCTCACTATTGCATTAATTTCCTCTTTAACCAGCAATGCCTCCTGGCCTCCTTTTCCTTTCTGTCTATCCTGAATGTTGAATACCCTTGGATGTTGAGTTCCCAGCCTTGGTCACCCTGGAGCCATGTCTCCGTGATGCCAATTACATCTTACCCGTTAACTGCTATCTGCGCAGTTAATTCATCCACCTTATTCTGAATACTCCTCGCATTGAGGCACAGAGCCTTCAGGCTTGTCTTTCTGACACACTTTGCCCCTTTAGAATTTTGGTGTAATGTGGACCTTTTTGCTTTTTGCCTTAGGTTTCTCAGCCCTCCACTTTTACTTTTCTTCTTTCTATCTTTTGCTTCTGCCCCCATTCTACTTCCCTCTGTCTCCCTGCATAGGTTTCAATCTCCCTGCCATATTAGTTTAACTCCTCCCCAAAAGCAGTAGCAGACACATTGGTTCCAGTCCTGCCCAGATGCAGACCGTTTGGTTTGTACTGGTCCCACCTCCCCCAGAACTGGTTCCGATGTCCCAGGAATTTGAATCCCTCCCTTGTGCACCACTCCTCAAGCCACATATTCATCTGAGCTATCCTGCAATTCCTACTCTGACTAGCATGTGGCACTGGTAGCAATCGTGAGATTACTACTTTTGAGGTCTTACTTTTTAATTTAGCACCTAGCTCCCTAAATTCGTCTTGTCGGACCTCATCCTGTTTTTTACCTATATCTTTGGTACCTTTCTGCACCACGACAACTGGCTGTTCACCCTCCCTTTTCGGAATGCCCTACATCCGCTCCAAGACATCCTTGACCCTTGCACCAGGAAGGCAACATACCATCCTGGGGTCTCGGTTGCGGCTGCAGAAACGTCTATCTATTCCCCTTACAATTGAATCCCCTATCAGTATAGCTCTCCCACTCTTTTTCCTGCCCTCCTAACATTTCAAAGACCCGTCTAAGATCCTGATGCAATCAATCTTAAGTAAAGGTCATCAAGCACTCAGTCAGTGATTAGTTGGCTGTCACATAGCCCTCTCCTGAAAACAGCAGCTCTCTCCAGATAATATTTATATATTCATTCAATCCCAGGTTTCAAGTCAAAAACATTCCTTCAGCAAGCAGCTAATAGATTTTCATCTGAAATTCACAATGTAACAGCCTATGTAAAATTCATATGAAATTTATATCGAGATCTTATAGTTTGAAGCAAGGTGAATTCTGCTTCCATCAATGTTACACCTGCACGACTTCATGTGCCTGGTTTTAGATCGGGTTTGGCAGAGCTGTCAACATCAGAGAGATCGTAGATTTTTACTGGTTATCATATACCTAATACGCCCACTCATGCCAGAAACATAAATGTGACTGAAAACAGCAAACTGAGCTCGTCATCAGGCCAGCAATGAGGTGATGAATTGTTCTCAGATCTTATCCATCATCTTTCTGTTTTTTGTAAACTGGAAATGGCAGCTTTTGTCATGATTCGATAATGTAGATCTCGGAGAAACACAAAATTGACTATATTCATTCTCTCTTTTCAGCGAGCATATAAAAAGGAATATGAAAGAACAAAGACCACATACCACAGTCCACTGGACATGATCAACATTTCCCAGGCCAAGAAGGCTCAGGACATTGCGAGCAACACACACTATAAGCAACCAATAAGTCGTTACTTTATGCCTCCTGACAGTTTGCTCCTGAATTTGGCTAAGAAGTCTTACAGTTTACAGAGTGATGTGAGTATCTAGTTTAAACTATTAGTTTAATCCACATTATTATTACTTGGGCGCAGGATGGTATCTCCCTGACTTACTAGATCAGTCACAGGTTCGAAAGTGCTGTTTGGGGTACTGCTTGAGTCTCAGTATTAATTTATCTTTACCTATCTGGTTATTGGTAAATAATATTCCTTCCTATTGCATTTTCTTAACAGAATGAATATAAAGCAGATTATAACAGCTGGCAAAAAGGCATTGGCTGGGTTCCTTATGGCTCCATGGATGTTGAAAAGGCCAAGAAAGCTATGGATATCCTCAATGAGGTAGGTCGCTGCACAGGAGCATAAAGTCATCTTTAGATTTGACTTTCCCACAGCAGCCTCCAAAAATATAATTTGTTTATCATACAAATCGGTCAGTGGAAATGGAACTCTGGTGGTGGTGTAATCATGTATGATAAGTTTAATATTACATAAATGTCAAAAGATATGCATATCAATGATTTGGATGAGGGGACCAAAGGTAATATATCCAAGTTTGCTAATGATACAAAGCTCGGTGGGAATGTAAGTTGTGAGGAGGAGGCAAAGAGACTTCAAGGTGATATAGACAGCTGATTGAATGGGCAAGAACATGGGAAATGGAATACAATGTGGAGAAATGCGCAGTTATCCACTTTGGTTGAAAAAATAGAAAAGCAGTGCATTTTTTACATGGCCAGAGATTGGGAGGTATTGGTGTTCAGAGGGACCTGGGTATCCTTGTATACGAATCACTGAAAGTTAACATGCAGGTTCAGTAAGCACTTAAGAAGGCAAATTGTATGTTGGCCTTTATTACAAGAGGATTTGAGTATGAGTAAAACCGTCTTACTGCAATTATATAGGGCCCTGCTGAGACTGCACCTGGAGTATTGTGTGCAATTTTGGTCTCCTTACCGAAGGAAGGATATACTTGCCACAGAGGAAGTGCAACAAAGGTTCACCAGACTGATTCCTGGGATGGGGGGACTGTGAGGAAAGATTGAGTAGACTAGCCCGATATTCTCTAGAGTTTAGAAGAATGAGAGGTGATCTCATTGAAACATACAAAATTGTTACAGGGCTTGAGAGGGTAGATGCAGGGAGGATGTTTCCTCTGGCTGGGGAGTCTAGAACCAGGGGTCACAGTCTCAGAATAAGGGGTCGGCCATTTAGGACTAAGATGAGGAGAAACATCTTCACTCAAAGTGTGGTGAATCTTTGGAATTCTCTAAACCAGAGGGCTGTGGAGGCTCAGTCTTTGAGTATATTTAAGACAGAGGTCGATAGATGTTTGGATATTAAGGGAATCAAGGGATATGGGGACAGTACAGGAAAGTGGAGGTGAGGTAGAAGATTAGCCATGATCTCATTGAACGGTGAAGCAGGCTCGAGGGGCTGAATGGCCTACTCCTGCTCCTATTTCTTATGTTCTTATCTGTAAATATGATTTACTATACAGCATTCTATGCCAAAAGCATAATAGCCTCTTCTTAAAAAAAGTCTTAATTTTCTGCAACAGAAAAAGTACCGTCAGCCTCCGGACACCATTAAATTCACCTCAATAGAAGATGCCCCAGAAACAGTCCTGGCAAAACAGAATCAAGAACAGAGGAGTGATGTAAGTAGAACATTCAGAATAACTCTTCACCTCGGCTTACTAGGAGAAATAAGATCCCGGAATGTATCGCAGATATTGCGAAACATGTTTTACTTCTAATTTTAAAACATGCTGAAATTAAATATTTGATTAATGATCATTTATACCGGATCTAACCAATGTTTTTCTGCTGGTGCAGCACATGCTCTGTATACTTCACTAAAATCGCAGGTATGGAACCTCTAAATTAACAAATTCAAGTGACAGACATTTCCAAAAATCAAGCTGAGATTGCGAAATGGAGGAATGGATTGCTAATTAAAGTGAACATTTTGAAATATTTTCTCCTCCTTTCTTTTTAAAACTCCCTGCTCTTTGTCTCCCTGTGGGGTTTACCATGTCGTACATTGTTGTTTAAACCGTGAAGGTGTGCAGTTAAAAGATGCCAAGCTTCTCTCGCAGCTGCTCTTGAGCTAGTTCGAAGAGATAGATGAGAAAAAGATCAGACAGACATTTCATTTTCATTCTGTTTTCAGTGGAAAAGTACTTTGTCTCCATTCCTTTCCCCTCAAACTGAGGATACAATCTCACCCTAAGGATTTCTTTCTTCCCCAAATTGGTCTGGGTTTTTAATCTATTTTTTCGCCTCTCCCAGGAGATCACATGACTTTGGGTGGGGTGGAGAGTATATATTATGATACACAAGGTATCACAATTGTGTGGGACAGGCTCGATGGACCAGATGATCTTTACCTGTCCGTCAATGTTCGTATGTTCGTAAAATAAAATCACTGTACTGCTTTGTTATAGTAAGTGGATTCACCAGCTTTTTGGCTGAAACCTCATGGGCAACCATTGTGCACTGAACAAATACTAGATGCAGGATTTGAACTCTGCTTTTGTCAGATCTTTTGTTTATCCTTCCCCCTTTATATATTTAGATCCTGTCTTAAAAACCTTCTGGCACCTCATCTAACTGTGACCTCGTTGGCAAGTCTTCACCATAACGGCCATCACAGGCAATCCTAACACTCTCCTCATTCAAGATCCACACATACTCGCCTTCTGCAATCACCATATAGTGATTAAGAGGAGGAACTATGGTTGCTTTTTCCCGGCCTCTATAGCACCCTTTCTGCAGCCCTGTCTCAGATAAGTTGACCGAGCATGGAGCAAGTCTGGGACTCTTGCTGTCTGCGTGGCATAGCAGCAGACCAAGTGGTCCCATGTGTTTTGATATTATAGATACAATCCCACAGGTGTAGTAATAATATACAACATTATTACTGACTCACATCTCTGACGTGCACAACATTTATCTGGTCTCCTCATTTACCAGTGCATGTCTGTACATTTAGCACTATGCATTGGTCATTTTTTTTTCCAATGCTGGCAACCTCTTAACTTATTCTGAGCATTAGTTATAACATGCTAATAATTTCTGAATACCATAATCTCACATTTTTGTATTTTTTTTGTGATTTAGATAAACTACAAAGCTAAAGGAGAGAAGATGATGCGCAAGTACACATATCCTCCAGATTTGCCAGAGTTTATTCAGGCCAGAGTCAATGCTATTAATGTCAGTGATGTAAGTACCTTTGGTTAGATCTGTTTAAACGCAGCAGTCACCGTTTCTACCAAATGGAGTTGCAGTCAGCCATGATCTAAATGAATGGCGGAACTGGCCTGAGGGGCTGATTGGCTGTCTCCTGTACTTATGTGGCAATATCCACTCATGAAAGAACAAGTAATGATTTAGAGGTGACTTACATTGAACAGTATTCAAAGTGCAGCTATTTGAATGTCTCAAATGGTGCGTATAACATATACCTGACATGCACATGCAAATTTCTATGACATTTGGGCCGGGGTTTTCTGCTTGTCTGAACCAGCCAGCACTTTCCCTCATTCCATGGACAGGAAGATCACAGGCTGCCTAGCGCAGAAGCGGGAAACCCTTGGCCTTCGACTCCAGATTGAACCAATCCTTGTTTCAGAGGTTAAACACAATGGTCTGGATTGGAATTAAGTTTTTTTTAAATTCTGGAAATAAAAAACTGGTATCAATAAAAGTGACGGTGATGCTTTCAGATTGTCTGTAAGCCAGCTGCTTCCTAATGTCCTCTGGGAAGCAAACCTGCCGTCCTTACCCGGTCTGGCCAAAACATGACTCCAATCCCACACCAATGTGGTTGACTCTTAACTGCCCTCTGATGTGGCCTAGCAAGCCACTCAATTGTATCAAACTCAGGGCAGCTAGAGATGGGCAATTAATGCCGGCTTTGCCAGCGATGTCCACATCCCAAGAATGAATATGTAAAAAAAAACTCTTTGGTATCCGGATCAATACTGCCACCAGATTATTGGGCCTTTCTTTCTTGGTCGTAGCAGTTAGTGCCAAATTCCAGACGCTCTCTTTGCCTTTAATAAGAGAGGGTTACCACCAAAAGGGCTGGACACATTATGAGGGGAGGAGGGCGGGTGACATCCAATAGGACAGCAATTTCCCATTTTCATGGTACTAGAGTTTGGATTTGTTTTCTCAATGTGCCCCTTTCATTGTAGAAAGGTCTCCTTTCTGTCAGATGTGACTGTCATCAAATGACGTTTGAGGATAGTGGAAATAACAAAGATATCCTTATCTGTTCAAAATGAACCTCATTTACTGCTCAGTTGTAATTTCTGACCTCTACGCATCTTCACCAAATATTCCAAAAATGAAAATCTGCTGCAAAATCAGAAGTTCCGCAGACGGACACTTAAGTATTCATGGCAGTTACTACCTGCAGTGCCAAATGACTAAACTGGGTGGTACTAGATTTATCACTGGCCGAAATCCAGTGCCACCTGACCACAGCAAATCTCAGGCCACTCTTGCTGTACCATTCACAAGGATTAAATCAAGAAAG
Organism: Pristiophorus japonicus; assembly: GCF_044704955.1. Lineage (NCBI taxonomy): Eukaryota > Metazoa > Chordata > Chondrichthyes > Pristiophoridae > Pristiophorus > Pristiophorus japonicus. The sequence continues at coordinate 42,518,357 of NC_091979.1, forward strand.
ACATTCTGTTTTCATTTTCTCTCCATTTCTACATATTTTCTCCTCTATTTTGGTTTCCCCTGCACCATTCACTGTTGTACAATAGAGAGAACAGACAACCTCGGCCTTCAACTTCAGACTGAATCGATCTCTAGAGGATAGAGGATTAAGGGAGTGATCTGATTGCGGTGTTTAAAATGTTAAATGGTTTTGATGGGATAGATACAGAGAAACTATTTACCCTGATGGGTGAATCAAAACCGAGGGGCCAAAATTGCCCCTTTCTATAAGGCCTGAAAGCAGCGGCCACAGGTTGATGCGAACTGGTTGCCGAGTCTCCACGGAGGGCCGCCATTTTAGATATTGCCCTTCTTCAGTTTTGGAGCAGTATAGGGGATCGCCCTCCCCCCACCCCCCCCGGCCCACTTTCCCGCCGCGTCGTGCACGCGCCGACCCCTTACTGAACGGCAGTGACCCCTTCCCGAAATTGCCCCGTGGGAAATTGCCGCTGCCGGTCGGTGCCATTGACAGCTTTTGCTGTTGGCACCCTTTCTGTGGCTGGGCGGCGCGGGCACCCTTAAAGAGGCCTGGCTCAAACCCTCCCTGGTGGCCCAGTATTTGTCACTAAAGTGGCTGCAGAGTTCGCAGCGGCTCTCCCCTTTAACTGAAGGGGAGGGATGTTGTGACGCACCAGCGCGATGACGATGACTTGGAGCATCGGCCACTCTGACCCGCCCCCATTTCCGCTCCGCTAGTGGTGGCTACTCCAACCCGACCTCATCTCCGCCCCGATGATGAGACCACTTCTACCTCACTCCAAAAAAACCCACCAAGACCTGAATTTCTCCAGATTGTCCACCTCATGCATTGGGGTGGAGGGAACCCTTCAAAAAAGGTAGGTGCACCTCATTTGGGGCGGAGGGCAATATATTCTTGAAAATAGAGCTGGCCCATTTAGGAGGGAAATCAGGAAATGCTTTTTCACACAAAGGCTAGTAAAAAAATCTGAAATGACCTCCCACAAAGGTTGGTAATTGCTGGGAAAATTGGTGCTTTTAAGACTGAGAGCAATAGATTTTTGTTAGGTTAGGGTATTAAGGGATATGGAGCAAAAGTAGGTAAATAGAGTTGAGGTACAGATCCACCATGATTGATCTGAATGGCAGAGCAGGCTCTAGAGGCTGAATGGCCTACTCCTGTTCATATGTTCCTAGGCCGGTACTGCTCTTGACTTGGGAGCTAATACCTACCCGAGAGTAACCTAAGATGTTCTCTTCCTTGCTCAAAGGAAGCTTTTGACTTTCATTCAGCATCTCTCTGACAGCCCATCTGAAGCCAGGAACTTGGTAAAATGATGGGACTAAAGGTGGACAAGTCCCATGGCTTTCATCCAAGGGTCTTAAAAGAAGTTGCTGCAGAGATAGTGGATGCATTGGTTGTATTTTACCAAAATTCCTTGGATTCTGGGGAGGTCCCAGTGGATTGGAAAACAGCAAATGTAACGTCCCTGTTTAAAAAAGAAGGCAGACAGAAGCAGGAAACTACAGACTGGTTAGCCTAACATCTGTCATTGAGAAAATGCTGGATTCCATTATTAAGGAAGCAGTAGCAGGACATTTGGAAAAGCATAGTTCAATTAAGCAGCATCAACATGGCTTTATGAAAGGGAAATCATGTTTGACAAATTTGCTGGAATTCTTTGAGGATGTAACGAACAGGGTGGATAAAGGGGATCCAGTGGATGTGGTGTATTTGGATTTCCAGAAGGCATTCGATAAGGTGCCACATAAAAGGTTACTGTACAAGATAAAAGTTCACGGGATTGGGGGTAATATATTAGCATGGATAGAGGATTGGCTAACTAACAGAAAACAGAGAGTCAGGATAAATGAGTCATTTTCAGGTTGGCAAACAGTAACTAGTGGTGTGCCGCAGGGATTGGTGCTGGGTCCTCAACTATTTACAATCTATATTAATGACTTGGATGAAGGGACCGAGTGTAATGTAGCCAAGTTTGCTGATGATGCAAAGATGGGTGGGAAAGCAAATTGTGAGGAGGCCACAAAAAAATCTGCAAAGGGATATAGACAGGCTAAGTGAGTGGGCAAAAATTTGGCAGATGGATTATAATGTGGGAAAATGTGAGGTTATTCATTTTGGCAGAAAGAATAGAAAAGCAAATTATTTTTTAAATGGAGAAAAATTGCAAAGTGCTGCAGTACAGAGGGACCTGGGTGTCTTTGTGCATGAAACACAAAAAGTTAATATGCAGGTACAGCAAGTAATCAGGAAGGCAAATGGAATGTTGGCCTTTATTGCAAGGGGGATGGTGTATAAAAGCAGGGAAGTCCTGCTACAACTGTACAGGGTATTGGTGAGACCACACCTAGTGTACTGCGTACAGTTTTGTTCTCCTTATTTAAAGAGGGATATACTTGCATTGGAGCTGTTCAGAGAAGGTTCACTAGGTTGATTCCGGAGATGAGGGGGTTGACTTATGAAGATAGGTTGAGTATGTTGGGCCTATACTCATTGGAGTTCAGAAGACTGAGAGGTGATCTTATCGAAACATCTAAGACAATGAGGGGGCTCGAAAAGATGGATGCGGTGAGGATATTTCCACTCGTCGGGAAAACTAGAACTAGGGGGCATAGTCTCAGAATAAGGGCCCGCCCATTTAAAACTGAGTTGAGGAGGAATTTCTTCTCTGAGGGTTGTAAATCTATGGAATTCTCTGCCCCATTGAATATATTTAAGGTGGAGATAGACAGATTTTTGAGCGATAAGGGAATAAAGGATTATGGGGAGCGGGCAGGGAAATGAAGCTGAATCCATGATCAGATCAGCCATGATCTTATTAAATGGGGGTGCAGAGCAGGTTTGAGGGGCCAAATAGCCTACTCCTGCTCCTAATTCTTATGTTCTTAATTCATCTCTGGGTGGAGGAATGTTAGGCTCAGATGCATGTTGTCAACCTGTTCTACAGCACATCAGTCACAATACCAGATCAAGTGATTTGACATGCAGCATTCATCAATAAATAACACAAATTTCCGCACTTATCGTATGCTATTGTGCGACATGGACACAGTGACTTTGACAATTTCTGAGTGGATCTAAGGGATAGCTAATAGTCTACTCTAATTGTCAGCAATGCAGCTGATTAAGATACTTTTATTGAATCATCATGCATGCTGCACGTCAGATAATATGTTAGTTCTATTCAATGGGTGTTTCATTCTTATTTTATATAGTTCTTAATTTTGTCAGCATGACTCCTTTCTGAATAATTTAATTAAAAATAATTTTCATTTTCAGAACTTCTACAAGAAAGCATGGAAAAAGGATTTAGCAAAAGGTTATCACCTCACCTTTGATGCTATTCCAATTATTGCTGCTAAATCTGCCCGACATAATGCTAGTGATGTAAGTATACAATCTTCATATTTTACTTTTAATTGCACTTTATTATAATTCTTCCCCATATCATTTTATTCCAATCCTTTCATTCCTCTTGTGCCATGTGGAATGGATAAGATAAGACAGAAATAAGGTTGATTGACAAGGTAGATGTCGAGAGGTTTTTTACCCTGGCTGGAGAATCTAGAACTAGGGGGCATAGCCTCAGGATAAAGGGTCGGCCATTTAAGACTGAGATGAGAAGGAATTTCTTCACTCAGAGGATCATGAATCTTTTGAATTATCTATCCCTAAGGACCATGGATGCTGAATCATGGAATATATTCAAGGCTAAGATAGATAGATTTTTGGACTCTAGGGGAATCAAGGGATATGAGGATTGGGTGGGAAAGTGGGCGAGGTTGATGATTAGCCATCAACGGAGCAAGCTCGAAGGACCGTATGGCCTACTTCTGCTCCTATTTCTTATGTTGAAGTTATTGAACTTGGACAATGAGTATAGGACTAGAGGACAAAAATACAAAATTCACAAGCCTGGTGCAAAAGCTTTTTCTGATAGGGTAGTGGACATGTGGCACAGCTGCCCTGACAGAGTATTTTGATCAATTTTCATTTAAATCGTTATAAAGGAGACAGGGCTATACCACTATAAGGCCAATTCTTTATAAAGGAGCTGGGTTGGTATCTGTTGGGAAGGAGGACTGAGGATTATAACAATATTACTACCAGTGTTATCCAGGGGAGATGGGGAAAGAAGTTAGTGAGCTACGAAGTAGGGGATCAACCTGTAGCAGTGGAGGGAAGTCCATGATGGAATGAACATCCGTTGGCCCAAAATATCCTCGTGCTCCTGACACTTCACCACCGCAAGTGTGGCAGAAATCGCGGGTAAAGGGCGTTTTCGCTGCACTTCCGATAAAGTTACGGTGGCGGACTGGGAGCAACTGCGAGGAAATCCTGTGCCGCGGTCTCTGGATGGAGTGGGCTTGATGGACTGAGTGAGCATTTCTTACTCCAGACCGTCTCATGTGCCATGTTCCTGTTAATAGGTTTTGGCCAAATAGCCGAGATCTTACTTATGTTTTTCTAAAGGAGGCTGACAAGAGTGGCCCAAAGTCACTCTTCCTTCAAATTTCCCTTCCATGTGGCAAAGTGCATGAGGGATAATTCTGTGATGCTGGACCAGCAGCAGGAAATTTTTTTCCTCCAGGAAGTGTGAGTTGGTGAACTGGGGCCACGTGTTGTGGGTCTGCCTCCAACCCACGCTCACTGTGAATGCTTCACCCTGCTGGGAGCTCAGGGTCATGAATCTACCCAGGCAGTTTCTACTCAGACCCTTTCCCTTTATAAGCTGGAGAGAATGGGTGTGTAATTGAAGACTGGGACTTAATACAGCTCTACAGAAACATCAACCCACAATGCCATCAAGTCAATGAGTGAACAGATTGCTGGCTAACATATTCTAAGGTTTTTTTTTGCAGTGACAGCGTTGAAGAATGTACAATTAAAGGAGTTTAATCAAAAAGATTAGAGTCAGAAGAAATATCCTTCAATGACACCAGTTTAGTAAATGGCCTTCAAAATTGTTCTTTTTAAAGTAGCATGCAGATGTCTTTGGAAAATTCTTTATCCACTATTTTAACAGAGATAATATTCTTACGACATCACTAATAAGCACACGACACACAAGATGGCTCTACAGAAACTGTCATCATGTGACCTTGCCACATGATCCTTTATTATTTACATCAGTAGTTGCATTACCACAGTAATCCACTAGATGGAACAGTAGTCCATTCGGGGGCGCTCTATTACAATTGAAAATAAATATGTTAAAGCCGCATTAAACCAGCAGACAAGACATTTATTTTTGAAGAGCCCAATTTCAATGCAAAGGTCATAGTGTTTATTGAGATATTGTCATTAATTGCCTACAAAAAACCATGGCTCTTAATATATTTAACTTTGCATGTACCTTTATTCTAATGGTGAGGTTGTTCTGCTAATGAGATGAGTAATCTTATTGTAACATCTCCTACTGTAATTTGAACCATTATTTCACAGGTCAAATACAAGAAAGCATATGAACAAGGGAAGGGCAAACACGTTGGCTTCCGCAGCCTGCAGGACGACCCTAAGCTGGTGCATTCCATACACGTAGCCAAGATTCAGTCTGACCGTGAATACAAAAAAGACTACGAAAAGAGCAAGACCAAGTATCACACACCGGTGGACATGTTCAATATTACTGCTGCCAAGAAGTCCCAGGACGTGGCCAGCAACACCAACTACAGGCAGATGATCCACAACTACACGTGTCTGCCAGACACCATGAGCGTGGTACTGTCCAGGAACATGATGGACATACAGAGTGACGTAAGTCACAATGTTAAATGAGAAATATGATGTCTTGCTTTCTTTCTGTGGGGAGCACTGCAGGCTTCCATCTCCAATCAGGACGGCTTATTCTTCAGCGCTTCAGCATGGCTCAGTTGGTAGCACTCGTGTCTCTGGACATAGAGAGGGGTGTAAGTCAATTAAGCAGAGAATTTGAAAACCATCTCTCTTGAAATTACTTCAAGTGAAGTTGTGAATAGATGAAAGTTACTTATCTTTCTTTGCTCGAAGTAAGAGCGTCAAATCTTAATAACAGAAATTCACTGAGATTAGCAAATTAGCTCTTTGTATCAGCGGATTCTGCAGCATTCAGGATGGATCCATTCCATGCACATATCCAAGGTGCAGACAGAAATTAATCAAACAACTTACATTTATATAGCACCTTTAATGTAGTAAAACATTCCAAAGTGCTTCATAGGAGCGTTATCAGACAAAATTTGATACAGCCACAGAAAGAGGTAGTAGGGTCCATGACCAAAAGCTTGGTCAACGAGATAGGTTGTACGGAACATCTTAAAAGAAGAGAGAAAGGTGGAGAGGCGGGGTTTAGGAGAGAATTCCAGAGCTTAGGACCTAGACTGCTGAAGGCACGGGCGCCAATGGTGGGGCGAAGGAGATTGGAATACCCAATGCCAGATCTGGAGGAACATAGAGCTCTTGGAGGGTTGTAGGGCTGCAGGAGGTTACAGAGATAAGGAGCAAGGACACTAAGAAGTGCAAATTCTAGCTTCAGCAGAACAAAGAATCAAGTCTGCTCCAGGGAAATCAAAATCTCTGTCAGCAGAAAGTCCAGTAACTGCATGCAGTCAAAGGATCAGGGCCAATGAGGAAGAAAATCTATATGTCCAGCAAAGATGAACTTGTAATCTTGCCAGTGAAGCATAAAACCATTTGAATTAACTCAGTCATTGTTGTGTAATTAAACTTTAAATGAAAGGCCCTCATATCTGTGTTTGTGAATGCATAAAAAGTCCTTTAGCTAAATGTTTGTTAAAAAGAGGACAAATCCTTACTTGTTACCTATGGGTTGTTAACTTCTACACGCACAGCATTTCATCCCGATAGCCTGTTTCCTGAGGTGGGAAAGTGATGGGGGATAAATTCTGTGTGGCACCATTGCGAATGCTGAGTCTTGCGAGAGAGGAGCTGTGTAGGAGGCAGGGCTGTACCACTACAGGGCCAATTCTGCAGCCCAAGCTCCTGTCCAGTGAAGCTGCACACTGAGAATGGAGCTCACAAGATTTACCGTACGTTGCTCTGTTCTTGAAAAATTGTAACGGTGCTATTCTCTCACCATCACTGTTACGAGGAAAATTAGCACCTACAACGTGATCTCCTGCCACTTGGTAAAACTCCTGAATAAAATGTTTACTGTTCATTTAATAGCAGTGATGGCATGATTAATATTCTACATTTGAAATTACTTCTTCTTTTCTTCAAAGAACCTCTACAAATCTGATTATAATAACTGGTTTAAAGGCATTGGCTGGAGCCCCCTTGGTTCGATGGATGTGGAGAAAGCAAAGAAAGCTGGCAAGGCACTCGATGAGCACAATTACAGGCTGCAGCCTGGCACGCTCAAGTTTACCAGTGTGCCTGACTCAGTGGAAATGGTGCTGGCTAAAACCAATGCACTGCAGCTCAACGATGTAAGTGGATCTTCACAGAATATCAGACGGTGTTTGTATTCCATTTCACATTTTTCTCGTGTCCTTTTGCACCTCAATGGTTTGTGCGCTTGTTCCCCTGAGTTTACCCGGTGGTCCCGGAGGTTCGGAGATGTCATGTATCTTACATTATTATATATAACTGTATCCTAACATGCTATACATGACTGTAATAAGATATGACCTGTAACCACCAGCATACCTTACCACCAGGGGTGCACTTGCAAGAGACAGGTATATAAGGACAGGTCTCAGGCAAGTGCAGCATTCCAGAGCTGTGAAATAAAGGTGCAGGTCCAGAGTGACCTTGACTTCACTACATGCCTCCTGTGAATCTGTACTGCGGGGACAGGACTTTACAGTGGCGATGGGTTACGGGATTACAGAATCCACAGAATGGCGAACAACGGATCAGATGAAAAGTACAATGCGGGAGACAATTGGGAGGACTTTATAGAAAGGCTCCAGCAAAGCTTTGTAACCAAAGACTGGTTAGGCGATGATAAGGCAGACAAGAGAAGAGCCCATCTCTTGACCAGCTGTGGCTCGAAAACATACGCTTTAATGAAGGATCTGTTGGCACCCGAGAAACCAGCAAGCAAGTCGTTTGAAGAATTGAGCACACTGGTAAGAGACCACCTGAAGCCAGCGAGCAGCCTACACATGGTCAGACACAGGTTCTACAACTACAGACGCTGTGTGGGCCAGAGCATACCCGACTTCGTGGCGGAACTTCAGAGGTTGGCTAGTTTATGTGAGTTCTCCAATGAACTGAGGAGAGAAATGCTGAGAGACTTTTTCATTGAAGGAATAGGCCACGTAGGCATATTCCGAAAGCTCATAGAGACCAAGAACCTGACCTTAGAGGCAGCAGCACTGGTTGCACAGACATTCTTGGTACGGGAAGAAGAAACGAGGTTAATTTACAATGCAGGTACGACAACTAACGAAATATCGGAACAAGAAGTTCACAGCACTAAACAAGCTGCTACCCCCACACACAGACAAAACCGGGAGAACAGGTTCTCGACTGCAGGCAGAAGCCATCAAGGGCCACAGGAACGGCCGTTCACACCTCATCAACCCACAATGCGAGCAATCAACTACAAACTGAGAGAAGCTCAAGAGAGATCAGCCAGACGCAGCTCATTCTTTGGGAACTCTTTGAACAATGGAACAGGTCTGTGCTGGAGGTGTGGGGGCACTTGTCAAGGGGATGTCAATTTCAGCAGGCTGTTTGCAGAAATTGTGAATATACAGGGCATTTGGCCTGCATGTGCAAAAAAACGGCAGCTCAGCTGGTATACGAAACGGATGGGTCGGAAAGCGGACCAGAAGATGGTGGGGACAGCACCCGGGACACCGATGTACAGCGGGTCAACACGATCAATGGCTCCTACAACAGGACGCCTCCTATAATGATGAGGGTCCTACTCAACGGGATATATGTCAACATGGAGCTGGATACGGGAGCGAGTCAATCTCTCTTGGGGGCTCAACAATTTGAACAACTGTGGCCGCATAAAAGAGACAGACCAAAACTCACAAGGGTCGACACCAAACTAAGGACCTATATCAAAGAAATCGTACCAGTCCTCGGCAGCGCCATGCTCTCTGTCACACACAAAGGGACAGTGAACCGACTTCCCCTGTGGATTGTCCCCAGAGACCCCCCAGCACTGCTGGGGAGAAGCTGGCTGGCAAAACTAAACTGGAAATGGGATGATGTCCATGCCATGTCATTAGAGGAAGGGACCTCCTGCTCAACAGCTATAAAGCGATTTGAACATCTCTTTCAGCCAGGTGTGGGCACTTTCAAAGGGGCCAAAGTCAAAATCTACATCACACAGGATGCTAGACCGGTCCATCACAAGGCCAGAGCTGTACCCTATGTGATGAGGGAAAAGATTGAACACGAACTAGACAGGCTTCTGCGGGAAGGCATTATCTCACCTGTGGAATTTAGCGACTGGGCAAGTCCCATCGTCCCAGTCATGAAGCCTGATGGATCTGTACGAATCTGTGGGGACTACAAATCTACCATAAACAGAGTCTCCCTACAGGACCAGTACCCGCTGCCCAGAGCGGAGGACTTATTTTCCACATTGGCTGGAGGTAAACTTTTCTCAAAATTAGACCTCACATCTGCGTATATGACGCGAGAATTGACCGAGGAATCCAAGCTACTCACCACCATCAACACACATCGAGGTCTTTTCATGTACAATCGATGCCCATTCGGCATCAGGTCAGCAGCTGCCATATTCCAGCGCAACATGGAGAGTCTGCTCAAGTCCATCCCGGGGACGGTTGTATTTCAAGACGACATACTTATCACGGGCAGGGACACCGACTCCCATCTCCGTAATTTTGAGGAAGTACTAAAGCGGTTGGATCGGGTAGGCCTACGAGTCAAGAAATCCAAGTGCCTGTTTCTCGCACCCGAGGTTGAATTTTTGGGCAGAAGGATTGCCGCTGATGGAATCCGCCCAACAGAGTCCAAAACAGAAGCAATTTGCCTGGCACCAGGCCCCGGAATGTCTCAGAACTGCGCGCCTTTCTCGGGCTACTCAATTACTTTGGGAACTTTATGCAGAACTTAAGCACGCTGCTGGAGCCTCTCCACGTGCTACTCAGGAAGGGGTGCGATTGGTTTTGGGGGGACGCCCAGGAACGCGCCTTCAATAAGGCACGCAACCTTCTGTGTTCCAACAGTGTTTTGACTTTCTTTGACCCAGGTAAAAATCTAGTTCTCACATGCGATGCGTCAGCGTATGGGGTCGGGTGCGTTTTGCAACATATCAATAGTGCGGGCAAATTACAACCCATAGTTTATGCCTCCAGGTCACTTTCGTGGGTGGAGCACGGGTACGGAATGGTAAAGAAGGAGGCGCTCGCGTGCGTGCATGGTATTAAAAATATGCACCAATACCTTTTCGGGGCCAAGTTCGCATTAGAAACTGACCACAAGCCCCTCACGTCCCTCCTATCCGAGAGCAAGGCAATAAACGCCAACGCCTCGCCGCGAATTCAACGGTGGGCACTCATGCTGGCATCCTACGACTATACCATAAGGCACAGACCAGGCACAGACAACTGTGCCGACACGCTCAGCAGGCTACCACTGGCGACCACGGAAGGGTCTGACGAACAAGACTGTGAGATAGTCATGGCAATCAATGCCTTTGAGTCCACAGGTTCGCCCATGACGGCTCGCCAAATCAGAGCCTGGACGGCCAGCGACCCCACGTTATCTTTAGTAAAAAGATGTGTCCTAACCAGTGACTGGGCAGATGCCTGCCCCGAGGAATTAAAACCCTTTCACAGGCGCAAGCATTAGCTATCACTACAAGCAGACTGCCTGATGTGGGGCAGCCGAGTAGTCATGCCTCTGCGAGGCAGAGAGGCATTTGTCTGGGAGCTCCACCGCGAGCACCCGGGGATTGTTCTCATGAAGGCCATAGCCAGATCCCACGTCTGGTGGCCTGGTATTGACGCGGACTTGGAGCTCTGCGTCCGAAGGTGCACCATTTGTGCCCAACTCAGCAATGCCCCCAGGGAGGCTCCACTGAGCCCCTGGCCCTGGCCTAGCAAACTGTGGTCGCGGGTGCACGTAGACTATGCAGGCCCATTCATGGGCAAAATGTTCCTCGTAGTTGTAGATGCATTTTCAAAGTGGATCGAATGCACCATTTTAAACTCGAGCACAACCTCCACCACTGTGGAGAGCCTCGCAACCATGTTTGCAACGCATGGAATCCCTGACATATTGGTCAGTGACAATGGTCCGTGCTTCACCAGCGCAGAATTCCAAGACTTTATAATTGACCACGGCATAAATCACGTCAAGACGGCACCGTTCAAGCCGGCCTCCAACGGCCAGGCGGAGACAGCAGTGCAAATCATTAAACAAGGCATGCTTAAAATCCAAGGTCCCACGCTGCAGGGTCGCCTGTCGCGACTGCTGCTGGCATACAGATCTCGTCCGTACTCACTGACTGGGATCCCCCCCGCGCAACTGTTGATGAAAAGGACTTTAAAAACAAGGCTATCATTAATCCTCCCAGACATGCATGAAATCATTGAGGCAAAGCGCCGTAAGCTGACTGAGTACCATGACAGAAATTCGAGGGGGAGATGGAATGAGATAGGGGACAAAGTGTTTGTACTAAACTATGGCAGGGGTCCCAACTGGCTTGCAGGGACAGTAACGGGCAAGGAAGGAAACAGGCTACTGGTAGTACAAATGGACAATGGCAAAACCTGCCGGAGGCATGTAGACCAAGTCAAAAGCAGATTTACCAACAACACTGCAGAAACAGAGGCAGACTACAATGTGGAACTCGCACAACACCTGGTGGACAGATAGAGGGAACAACCTGAGGAAAGGGCAATCCCAACAGACAGCCCAGGCGAGTCAACAACAATCACACCAATCGAAACTGACAGCCCAGGCGAGATACCAGCAACCACACCCAAAGAAAAACTGACACCAAGGCAAACAACTGAACCACAATTCAGACGCTCCATGTGAGAGTGTAGACCACCTGAGAGACTGAACCTATAAAGACAATAAGACATTATTATATATAACTGTATCCTAACATGCTATACATGACTGTAATAAGATATGACCTGTAACCACCTGCATATTTTACCACCAGAGGTGCACTTGCAAGAGACAGGTATGTAAGGGCAGGTCTCAGGCAAGTGCAGCATTCCAGAGTTGTGAAATAAAGGTGCAGGTCCAGAGTGACCTTGACTTCACGACATGCCTCGTATGAATCTGTACTGAGGGGACAGTACTTTACAGAAGACTTGTGGTCCTGGGCCTCTGTGCGAAGGCCTGTGTAGAGGCCCACATACCCCAGAGATGTATGCACTTCCTACGCATCCCTGGGATCATGCGGGCCGGCCCAACCGATCCAAATAGGGGTATTCCCATTCATACTTGTGGTGAGTTGTAACTCACCATATGTATGAATGAGAATAGCCCAAAAACACACAACTATTTAAAATATATATTTTTTAAACCAGTACATATTTAAAATGAATCAAAATGAAATGTAATTAATTATTTAAAATGAAAATGTTATTTCTGAAAAATAAATTTACATATTTTAAAAGGTCTAAAAATAAACTTAAGAACATTAGAAATAGGAGCAGGAGTTGGCCACCTAGCCACTTGAGCCTGCTCTGCCATTTAATAAGATCATGACAGATCTGATCATGGACTCAGCTCCACTTCCCTGCCTGCTCCCTATAATCCCTTTACTCCCTCATCGCTCAAAAATCTGTCCATCTCCGCCTTAAATATATTCAATGACCCAGCCTCCACAGCTCTCTGGGGCAGAGAATTCCATGGATTTACAACCCTGTTTAGGCCTGTAGTTCCATTTCCTCTGTCCACCTTTGCTGGAAGAGGCTTCAGGTATCTTGGACCCACTCTCTGGAACTCCCTTGTTAAACACCTCTGCCTTATTACGCCACTACCCACTTTCAAAAGCCTCCTCAAGATCTATCACATTTGACGATAATCTGGGTCATCTCCCCCGACTCCTATTAATGCTCGGAATCCTTGTGACATTTACTGCATGACACATGCTGTATGAATGCAGGTGTTGCTCTTGTTCTGACTTGGTTTTATTTTGCAGAAACTGTACAGATCTGGAGGAGAAGAGATTAAGCACAAGTACACCTTGCCCTCAGATTTTCCTGCGTTTGTTCAAGCTAAATGCAATGCTGTCAACTTCAGTGATGTAAGGATTTACCTACTTGAATTATTCCTCAAGTGTGTTACAAGTTGATTGATATTAACCTTTTGAGTGCTAGGATAGTGTAATGCATTTCTTTCATGGGTTTTTTGCTTAAGAATTCATAGTGTAATGACTCAAGAGTCTGGTTACTGTAATCTCACTCAGGTGCAGCCTGATCCATCTTTATTCCAGCCCAAGAGTACTAGCGTGGCAAAGACACCCAGCTTATATGCAGGTGACCAAGCACACATGCCACATGCGTACAGCCCGATGACCTCCGACCGCGGCGCCCTCTGGTGTCTGGTGACCCCCAAGCATTAATACATAACAACATTCCCCTTTTAAAATCTTAACAACAGTGTTTTTACAAATTAAGATGTCTGGGGCTTTCTTCTCACGAGTTGATCGTCTCAGTTCAACTTTGGCTCTGGGCGAGCGTTCTGAGACCATTGAGACTGAGGGCTGAGTAGCCGATTTGATGGGAATGGTCATGACCACATCAGAGACTGAAGGTTCAGAATCAGTAATGTCAGCAGAGTCCTCTGATGAGTGAACAATGGTTGGTTGGTCACTGACTGCATCTTCCTCACTTGGTTCCATTTCACTTTAACCTGGTCAAGGTGTTTCCTGCATGTTTGCCCATTCTTGAGCACAACAATAAACGCTCTGTTACCCTCCTTGGCTGTAACACTGCCGGCGATCTACTTTGGACCTTGACCATAGTTCAGTACATAAACCGGATCCTTGACCGAGATGTCACATGACACGGCAACACGATCATGACACCATTGCTGACTTTGACGTCTGTTTTTTACATGATCATTCAAATCAGGATGAACAAGAGAAAGCCTAGTCTTGAGATTTCTCTTCATCAGTTCAGCATGAGGAACCCCAGTAAGCATATGAGGTCTTGACCTGTAACTGAGCAATATACATGACAACCATCTCTACAGTGAGCCGAGTTACACGTTTCATACTTTGCTTGATCGTTTGAACGGCATGCTCTGCTTGACCATTAGAAGCAGGCTTGAATGGAACTGATCTCACATGTCTGATGTCATTGAGTTTCATGAACTCCTGGAACTCAAGACTTGTGAAGCAAGATCCGTTGTCGCTCACAACAATGTCATGCAAACCATGAGTAGCAAACATGATACGAAGGCTCTTAATGGTAGCTGTAGACATGCTGGATGACATAATAACACACTCTATCCACTTAGAATATGCACCTACTACAACAAAAAACACCTTTCCTAGGAACGGGCCCGCAAAATCAATGTGGATCCTCGACCATGGTTTGAATGGCCACAACGAAAGACTCAGCGGAGATTCCGCTGGTACTTTACTTAGCTGCATGCAAGTATTGCACTGATGCACCCATGATTCCAGATCCGAGTCAATTCCAGGCCACCATACATGAGACCTAGCAATGGTCTTCATCATGACAATACCAGGGTGAGTGCTATGAAGTTCACGTACAAATTTTTCTCGATCTTTCTTAGACATGATTACACGATTACCTCACAGTAAACAGTCCGACTGAATGGACAGCTCATCCTTGCGATGGTTGTAAGGTTTGGTCTCCTCACGCATCTCCATAGGTATGGCAGACCAATCACCACTGAGTACACACCGTTTCACAACCGATAACAGTGACAGGGGTTCCTTCACTCTCAAAAGCATCCATTACTAACAGTTGATCTGCAGGTTGAGGCATCTCTATCTCAGTTGTGGGTAAGGGCAGACGACTCAGTGCATCAGCACAATTCTCAGTATCAGGTCTATGACGGATGATGTAATCATAGGCAGACAATGTCAGCACCCATCTTTGAATGCGGGTCGATGCATTGGTTATTAATACCTTTGTTTTCCGCAAACAATGAAATGAATGGCTTGTGATCCATTTCTAGTTCAAAACGAAGACCAAACAGGTACTGGTGCATTTTACCCCATACACACAGGCCAAAGCTTCTTTCTCTACCATACTGTAAGCTCTTTCCACTTTAGACAGACTTCTTGAAGCATACGCAACAGGTTGTAGCTTGCCCGATTCGTTTGCTTGTTGGTGTACGCAGCCAACCCCATATGATGGTGAAGTATCACAAAACGCTTACATGGATCATAATGAACAAGCAACTTATTTGAACATAGTAGATTCTTGGCTTTCTCAAAGACTCTATCTTGAGACGCACCCCAGACCCAGTTGTCAGCATTTCTTAGTAACACATGCAGTGGCTCCAGTAAAGTGCTCAATCTGGTTAAGAAATTACCAAAGTAGTTGAGTAGTCCAAGGAACGAACACAACTCCATCACATTCTGAGGCCTGGGTACATTTTTGATGTCCTCGGTTTTTGAATCAGTGGGTCTGATACCATCAGCAGCAATCTTCCTCCCGAGGAATTCAACTTCAGGTGCCATGAATACACACTTCGAGCATTTCAGCCTGAGTCCCACTTTGTCCAGACGCTGTAGGACTTCGTCAAGATTGTTCAGATGTTCAGCTGTGTCGCGACCTGTGACCAGAATGTCATCTTGAAATACGACAGTTCTAGGAATGGACTTCAGTAAACTCTCCATATTCCTCTGTAATATGGCTGCAGCTGAATGAATCCGAAAAGGACACCTGTTGTAGATGAACAGTCCTTTATGGGTGTTGATGTAGGTGAGTTTCTTCGAAGTGTCAACAAGCTCCTGGGTCATATAGGCCGATGTCAGATCCAGTTTCGTGAATGACTTTTCAACAGCTAACATGGCAAACAGGTCATCAGCCCACGGTGATAGATACTGATCCCGTTTCGAAAATTGGTTAATCGTAACTTTGTAGTCTCCAAAAATCCTGACAGTGCTATCATAGAAACATAGAAATTAGGTGCAGGAGCAGGCCATTCGGCCCTTCGAGCCTGCACCGCCATTCAATAAGATCATGGCTGATCATTTAACCTCAGTACCCCTTTCCTGCTTTCTCTCCATACCCCTTGATCCCTTTGGCCGTAAGGGCTATATCTAACTCCCTTTTGAAATTATCTAACGAACTGGCCTCAACAATTTTCTGCGGTAGCGAATTCCACAGGTTAACCACTCTCTGAGTGAAGAAGTTTCTCCTCATCTCGGTCCTAAATGGCTTACCCCTTATTCTTAGACTGTGACCCCTGGTTCTGGAACTCCCCAGTAATGGGAACATTCTTCCTGCCTCTAATCCCGTCAGAATTTTATATGTTTCTATGAGATCCTCTCTCATTCTTCTAAACTCCAGTGGATACAAGCCCAGTTGATCCAGTCTCTCCTCATATGTCAGTCCTGTCATCCCAGGATTCAATCTGGTGAACCTTCACTGTACTCCTTCAATAGCAAGAGTGTCCTTCCCCAGATTAGGGGACCAAAACTAAACACAATATTCCAGGTGTGGCCTCACCAAAGCTCTGTACAACTGCAGTAAGACCTCCCTGCTCCTGTACTCAAATCCTCTAGCTATGAAGGCCAACATACCATTTGCCTTCTTCACCGCCTGCTGTACCTGTATGCCAAACTTCAATGACTGATGTACCATGACATCACTCTTCAACACAGGAACAATGGGACTAGCCCACTTGTTAAATTCGACTGGTGATACGATCCCTTCACGCTGGAGTCTGTCCAGCTCAATTTCAACCTTCTCCTTCATCATGTACGGAACAGACCGAGCTTTGTGATAGACAGGCCTTGCATTGGAGTCCAGGTGAATCTGCACTTTGGCTCCCGTAAAATTACCAATGCCCGGTTCAAACAAAGAACAAAACTTTTTCAATACTTGAGCACACGAAGTATCATCCACCGAGGGCAACATCTTGACATCATTCGAGTTCAGCTTGATTTTCTCGAGCCAATTCCTACCGAACAGCGTTGGACCATTACCTGGGACGATCCATAATGGTAGCTTGTGAACCGCACCGTCATATGACACCTCGATTGCTGCACTGCTGAGCACCGGTATGAGTTCCTTAGTGTAAGTACACAACCTGCCATTGACTGGACTCAGCTTCGGTTTCGCAGCCTTAGTGTACCACAGCTTGTCGAATGTCCTTTGGCTCATTACCGACTAGCTTGCACCCATGTCCAGCTCCATTGATACAGGCACGCCATTTAGCGTCACCTTAACAACTATCGGCTGGCTCTTGCTCAGGAATGAATACAGTCCATTCAGTTCCTCCTCGGGTTGCGTATCCGGGCCATTACTGAACTGGTCCTCATCAACCACGTGGTGAGCCGCACCACGCTTGCTCCATTGTGGACACATCCTGTGAAGATGCCCCACTTTTGAACATCCATTGCATGAGTATTGTCTAAACCGACACTGATGAGGCCGATGATTGCCCCCACAACGCCAAAATCTGGTTCGAACCAGTTGGCAGGCTCTGAGCAGCGGCAGGTTTTGCGTAAGCAGCTCTGCCCGAGAACAATGCCATCTTGTTTACAGTACTTGCCGTGGATCTCCGACTCATTGATGCTATCTGCCTCAAATTATCATTTGTCGTCATGCATGCCTGGGCAGTCGCGATGGCCTTCTTCAAATCCAGCGTCTCTGCAGCCAACAGCTTCCTGAGGATCACATCATGGCAGATGCCTATCACAAAGACATCACGCAGCATGTCTTCCAGCATGTTCCCGAACTTACATGGCTCAGCAAGATGTCGTAAGTTGGTGACAAATCCCGACATGACCTGGCCCTCAGCACGAACATGCGTGTAGAAACGGTAGCGTGATATGATGATCCCCTCTTGTGGCTTGAGATGGTTACCCACCAATGTACATAATTCCTCGTACCCTTTTTCCGCCGGACATATAGGCGAGTGAAGATTCTTTATGAGGCCGTAAATTTCCGGACCACAAACGGTGAGGAGAACTGCCCTGCACTTAACTGCGTAGGCCTCTGCCTCCATGCCGTTGGCCACAAAATACTGGTCCAGGCGGTCGACAAAATCCGCCCAATCCTCGCCCTCCACGAATCTCTCCAGGATTCCAACTGTGTCCATTGTGCATGCGGAGGTTCTTAAATTACCTCGTCGCCAATTGTAATGACTCAAGAGTCTGGTTACTGTAAACTCACTCAGATGCAACCTGATCCATATTTATTCCAGCCCGAGAGTGCCTGCATGACAAAGACACCCAACTTATATACAGATGACCAAGCACACATGCCACTTGCAATCTCCGTTGACCTCCGACCGCGGCGCCCTCTGGTGTCTGGTGACCCCCAAGCATTAATACATAACACATAGCAATACATTGCTATTAAAAACTAATTGGTTTATTATCAAAGGTATAACATTCACACTACACATTACCAGTTCATCCATGAGGCTCACAACTGCATATCTCATCGCGGATGATCTACACCCAACTGACTGGGGTTTTATTGAGTCTTGTGAACATCATGTGACTGGCTAAGACACTCTCATTGCAACAGCTCTACAACTATTTTTGTAAAACAATAAACAAGTGCCCCCTTATTAAAGGGGCACTAAAACCAACAACTTAACCAATAAACCTTTTTAAATAATAATCGACCAAATTAAAATTTGGTTGCCGGGGTTGATGATGCACTCCAGTCCCTCCAGTGCCCAGGTCTCGCAGAAGGTCATGAGAGTACCGGTGGACACTGCATGCTCCATCTCCAGGGACACTCTGGCTTGGATGTAACCATGGAAGAGAGGCAGGCAATTGGGCTGAATGACCCCCTCGACCGCCCGCTGCCTGGACCGGTTAATGGCCACCTTGGCCATGCCCAGGAGCAAACCTATGAGGAGGCCTTCTGACCTGACCACTCCTCTCCGCACAGGGTGGCCAAAGATCAGGAGCGTGGGACTGAAGTGCAACCAGAATTTGAGGAGCAGCCCCTTCAAATATTGAAAGAGGGGCTGCAACCTCACACATTGAACATACACATGGAACACGGACTCCTCCAGACTGCAGAAATTGCAGGCGGCCTGGGAGTTCGTGAACCAACTTAAAAACCGATTGCATGGGACTACTCCATGCAACACCCTCCAGGCCAAGTCCCCAATAAATAAAGGGATGACTCCTATGTAGAAAGCACTGCTACAGCTCTATAAACCTGTGGGCATACTCACGGTGCATACATTACAGATAGCATTGCTGAATCATGACTAAGTGACCACCATCCATTTACAGGACAATCCCTGTTCTACCTCAGTTGCTGGAACAGCCTAGCCCCAAAATGCTGTTGGGTAATGCACACCTAAGCAGATGCTATCAGCCACAATGCGAATCTTTGCAATTCTCTTACATTATTTTTAAGTTTCTATTATGTGAAAATATATTTTTTTAACTTTCAATAATCAAATAAAAGATAGAATTTTGTTATCACCATGGTATCATTCAGAATTCATCTGTTAATTAACCTGCGAAGTGGTCTTGTCAGACATTTCGCTGGCTGATCATGTCTGTGTGAATTATCACAAGATTTGAACAGTTTAATTAAGCAGTGGTCTATTCAATTTTATGTAATTTATATTTTATGAATATATATTAGAAATCTGTGGAACATATCTTTCTGCATAAGGAGAGCTGGTATTAACAAGTTTTCATCCAACGCCAAAAGCATAAATATGAAATAGTGTTTGAGTAAGGTTTTTGGCTCGGGCTCATGTTTCCTAACCGAGCTTGAGTGTCCAGTCATAGCTGCACCAATTGGCTTAGGACTTGGCTGGAGGGCAGAATTGGTAAAGGCCTAGGATTTGGGATCCTTTCCACCCTCTGGGCTGGGGAATGGTGAACAGCACAAGCAGGGATATCTAAAGAAAATGAAAACCAAAAAGAGTTACACATAGACCATTGTAAAACTATGCAAGAAAACACCCTGTTATATCTCATTAATGCATATTGCTGCAGACAATAATGATGGGTGGCATTTGCCAATATTTAAGTTTTCAATAAAAAGTATACTCTGATTAAAGGTTCTCTATTCTTTTACAGAATTGCTACAAACATAAGTGGAAGAAGTCACTGGCTAAAGGATATCGCCTTGAGCCTAATGCCATCCCTATCATTGCAGCCAAAGCATCACGAAATATTGCTAGTGATGTAAGTACCCAACAACCTTAGGCTCTGAGGCATCAATTTCACCATAACTTACAATTCAATGAATGCTCACGTTTATGGTCCCTTCCTTAATGCCCCAAAAATAGTTAGATATGGTGGGGACGGAGATATATCTGAAAAAACATGAAATAAGTACAATAGCAAGTTAAGGTTGCAGGTATATGAGGTGAATGTGGGTGAACACCTTGGGTCAGGTAGATGAGGTGAATGTGGGTGAACACCTTGGGTCAGGTAGATGAGGTGAATGTGGGTGAACACCTTGGGTCAGGTAGATGAGGTGAATGTGGGTGAACACCTTGGGTCAGGTAGATGAGGTGAATGTGGGTGAACACCTTGGGTCAGGTAGATGAGGTGAATGTGGGTGAACACCTTGGGTCAGGTAGATGAGGTGAATGTGGGTGAACACCTTGGGTCAGGTAGATGAGGTGAATGTGGGTGAACACCTTGGGTCAGGTAGATGAGGTGAATGTGGGTGAACACCTTGGGTCAGGTAGATGAGGTGAATGTGGGTGAACACCTTGGGTCAGGTAGATGAGGTGAATGTGCATCAGCTCTTTGAGTCAGGTAGATGAGCAGAATATGGGTCAGCACCTTGGAAGTAGTGACCACAATACGATAAGGTTTAGGGACCAACTAGAAAAGGAAAAATCCAATACAAAAACTAAAACAACAGATTGCATTAGGGCAGATTTTAGACCAAAGTGTGATTTGGTGATAAGAGCCACACCACCACCGTGGTGGTCTGGACAGGGCAAGTGGTCGAAGGTGTAGACAGGAGAGTAGGCTTCATTAAGGGGGAAGATTTCATCACCCCTCAGCCAGGTTTCTATCAAGGACATGATGTGGATGTAATCATCCACAATAAGCTCAAGGATAGCAAGGACTTTGTTCACTAGTGAATGGATATTCTGGAGGGAGATGCGGAGAGGGGCAGCGATCTGCTGGCAGAGCCCACAGGGTCAGCAGTGGGAAAGGTGAGTGGGATGGGAAGGAGATTGGTAGAATTAGCCACCAGCAGGCATGCTGGGCTGGAAAGTCGGCGAGAGAGTAAGATGGGGCAGTTGGGGTTGCTGCTCAGAAGGAGACAGTGATAAGCGCCTCGATGGACCCTTCAGATGATACCAAGAAAGGGAGTAAAGCCTAGGCAGGAGGGTAGGAATGAGCATGCACTTCAGGCTTGTAAGGAGCATGCATTTTCTGCCCGCCATATTGAAGGCTTAGGTGCCCAATTAGGGCCTGAAAAACGGGGGCGTGCCATCCAAGTTCTAGGTCTTAGTCCATGCACTGCTTGGTATGGAAATACTCGATAGTGTCTCTGGGTAATACAAATGGAAACATTTATCATTCCTTGCACTGAGATCCCTTACATTGACAATCACAATAACAAAACCTTACCACCACCTAAAAAAAATTAAACTGACAATTGTTTGAGATCTACAAAATGTGAGTGTGTATGAACATAAATGAACTGTGAACTCTGAATTATTATGGTAACAGAGTTCTAAAAGGAAACCCTAGTGAATGAATCTGAAAGCTCAAGTTTGTCTCTAAATCCATTCTTTTTGTTTCCAGTACAAATACAAAGAGGCCTATGAAAAGGCAAGGGGCAAACACGTTGGCTTCCGCAGCCTGCAGGACGACCCTAAGCTGGTCCATTACATGCACGTAGCCAAGATTCAGTCTGACCGTGAATATAAAAAAGACTATGAAAAGAGCAAGACCAAGTATCACACACCGGTGGATATGTTCAATATTATTGCTGCCAAGAAGTCCCAGGAAGTGGCCAGCAACACCAACTACAAGCATCTGATCCACAACTACACGTGTCTGCCGGATGCCATGAGCGTGGTACTGTCCAGGAACATGATGAACATTCAGAGTGATGTAAGTCACAACGTTAAATGAGAAATATAATTTCTCGCTTTCTCTCTGTGGGGAGCACAGCAGCCATTCTTCAGTGCATCAGCTTGGCTCAGTTGGTAGAACTTGTGCCTCTGGGCAGAAGATTGTATGTTCAAAGCCCATTCCAAGAGCTTGAGCTCAGAATCTGACCTGCCATTCCATTCCAGCACTGAGTCATGCTTCATTGTCAGAGCTCTTGCCCTTCAGATGAAATTTCAAACCAACATCTGCCTGCTTGGGGATTTAGGTGGATGTCAAAGATGCTTTAACATGATTTAAAGAAGAACAAGGAGTTGATTAGACTTGATTCATTAGTTTTAGACACAGACATTGGATGAACTATGGCAAACATTATGGGGGCGCTAACGCTGATATCAACTCCCGTCATATTGGGCGGGTGTTTAGTGGCGACACTATGGTGTTGCACTTAGATCTCATACACCCGGCGAACATGACATTATCACGATGCGCATCGCCCTGTTAGTGGCCCGGACACGAAATTCACTTGATTTAGACCTCCACTTCCTTCCTGGAGCGCTAAGTTTCCCGGCTCTCAAAAGTTACCGCCCCCAAACAGGGCAATAATGAATTTCTTCCCCTATGTCCCAAACAATAAACCACTAAGAGGCAGCCTCTTTCTATTCCAATTTATCTTCCATGTAATTGGTTGAAGGGAAAATTATTGATGTGAATATTTTAATTCAAATAATCAAATGAAGCAATCAAATTTCCACTATTCCACACCTGAACAAGTCAATGGCCCTAAAATAACACTTGGAAAAGTACCATGTGGCTGCTAAATTCCTCTCTTTGCTATTTTACCAATGGTGTTAAACCATTCATTTCAAACACCTCAAAAAAAGACAAAGGGGGAGAAATTGGGGTAATTTACACCTCCTGTTAGCACCCCCGGGGGGAACTAACGGGGTGGAAATGACTTTACAACCGGGCGCGGTGCCGCTAACAACTCCCACTAAATTCTGCCAATTAGATTTCTTGCCCATTAGTCCTACAAAATCCAGGAAGTCATACCAAACCTAAATAAAACATTAGTTCGCCCTCAGCTAGAGTATCGTGTCCAATTGTGGGAACCACACTTTCGGAAGGACATGAAGACTTTTGGAGAGGGTACAGAAGATATGTACCAGAATGGCTCCAGAGATGAGGGATTACAGTTACCTGGATAGACTAGAGAGGCTGGGGTTCTCCTTGGAGCAGAGAAGGGAATGAGGAAATTTGCTCGAGGTGTTTAGAATCATGAAAGATTTAGATAGAGTAAATAAAGAGACACTGTTTAAAATGGCTGAAGGGTCGATAACCAGAGGGCACAGATTTAAGGTGATTGGCAAAATAACCAGAAGCGACATGAGGAAAAATCTTTTTCTGCAACGAGTGGTTAGCACTTGGAATGCACTGTCTGATAGGGTAGTGGGTATAAATTGAATAGGAGTCTTCAAAAGGAAATTGGATAAATACTTGAAGGAGAAAAAAAAGTTGCAGGGATATGGGGAGTGAGACTAACTGGATTGCTCATCAAAAGAGCTGGCACAGACTTGATGGGCTGAATGGCCTCCTTCTGTGCTGTACTATTCTATGATTCTAATCTCTAGTCTCCTGCTGCCCAGACAATCTTCCAACCAGGTCAATAATTTTCCTTCAATTCCATGAGCTAAAACTTTAGCTAAAAGTCTCTTATGAGGGACTTTATCGAATGTAAATTTCTACATCATCTGGAGCCATATAGAACCTATTGACACATCTGTCCAGCTACTGGGAGAAATTGTGTGTTTAAACATTATTAATCTGACAGTGTTCACTAGCGATTCCAGGAGTAGTCTGATTGTCTTCTCCCCCCTAGTAACTTACTAGGTAAGTTGGGTAGGTGGAACTGAGTCCACGGCCAGATCAGCCATGATCTTTTTGAATGGCGGAGCAGGCTCGAGGGGCTAGATGGCCTACTCCTGTTCCTAATTCTTATGTTCTTATGTTATGTTCTTACATCACAAGAATGGCTATGTCCACACTATCAGGTCCCCATGTGACAATAAAATCAATGTTCATTCAAGGTGAGGAAGCGTTTGATCAGAATGTGTACGCCCTGGGCTTTCCTTCCCCGAAGATGGTCCATGTTATTGTCAGAATTCTATTTACATGCGGAATTAACTGATTCAGTCGCAACTTCCAGATTTTTGGAGCAGTTGTAAATTAGTTTCTCTTGCTCTCTGAATTTAGAATCATAGGGCCCAAGTTTTGGGTGGAGTTGCTCCTAGTTTTTTGGAGCAACTAGTTTAGTTTGGAGTATGTTAGAAATTGCAATTCTCGGATATTAGTTTGCTCCAGTTCTAGTGAGTTAGTTTAGGTTGGCTTTAGGTAAGGTACTTTTTTTTCAAAAGGGGGTGTGTCCAGCCACTCAGGCCTGTTTTGCAAGTTTTGACAGTGTAAACTTACTACAAACTAACTTAGGATGGAGTAAGTGTCCACTTTTGTAAGTTCTGAAAAACCTTACCTAGAGTTAAGTTTAGTGCAGGCACAGCCAGAGACGGCAGGTGGGAAGCATTAAGCACAAAGGACACATCAACATCACAACAGGGGGGGGAAGGGAAGTTAGAGGATTTTCCATAAACACCTTCACAACAACATTAAAGAAGCAAAATACATTTAAAGCACTAAACACTAAACAAAGCAGTACATTTAAAGCACCAAGCACTAAACGAAGCACAAAAAGTAATAAGCAACTAATTAATAAAAAATAGAAGAAACCCTGCACCTAAAGCACCAAGACCAAAGTAATAAGCAAGCAATCAATAAAAAATAGAAGTCCTACCTTTTTGTGAAGGGAAGGTGTCTCTGTCAGTGTCTCTCTCTGTAGTGTCTCTCTCTCTCTCTGTATCTGACAGTGAGGGGTGGTGGATGTGGTGTGTGTATGTGTGTGGTGGCGGGGGGGGGAGGGTGTTTGTGTGTGGTGGGGTGGGAGGGTGTTTGTGTGTGGGGGGGGTGGGAGGGGGTGTGTGTGTGTGGGGGGGGTGGGAGGGTGTGTGTGTGTCTGGGGGGGGTGGGAGGGTGTGTGTGTGTGTGGGGGGGTGGGAGGGTAGGAGGGGATGTGTGTGTGGAGGGGATGGGAGGGGGTGTGTGTGTGTGGGGATGTGTGTGTGGGGGGGTATGTGTGTGGGGGTGGGGGTGGAGGGGGAGGGAGGCTGGAAGGAGGCACCACTGCTCTCTCCTCCGGCCCTCCGATCATTTTGAGTGCCCCCCAACCCACGCTCCTCCATCCCTGTTGCCACGCTCCCCCCTCCATCCCTTGCCACGCTCCCTCCGTCCCCACTCCAGTACCCACGCTCCCCCTCCATCCCTGTTGCCACGCTCCTCCCCTCCCCACCCCGGTACCCACGCTCCCCCTCCATCCCTTGCCATGCGCCCCCCTCCATCCCTTGCCACGTGCCCCCCTCCATCCCTTGCCATGCTCCCCCCCTCCATCCCTTGCCACGCTCCCCCCCTCCATCCCTTGCCACGCTCCCCCTCCATCCCTTGCCATGCTCCCCCCCTCCCCACCCCGGTACCCACGCTTCCTCCCCTGGTACCCACGCTCCCCCCCCTTCCCCACCCCCCGGTACCCATGCTCCCCCTCTCCGGTACCCATGCTCCCCCCCACCGTACCCACGCTCCCCCGAGCCATTGCGCATGCGCGCATGCTCCAACACGCCTGCGCAACGCTGCCGGCACTCAGAAGAACACTGATCCCTAGCCCCGCCCCCCTGCTGGCTGCGTTCGACTTGCTCCTCCCCAGGGAGACTACACTGCTCCATGCCACGCCGCGCCACGGTCCAGGAGGACCAGAGAATTGCTGCAGAATACTCCGGCGCACCTTCGAGCCCAGGCAGGTCACGTAAGTCTCGGAGGTGCGCCGTTTTCACCAGATACCGAAACTTGGGCCCATAGAGCCCAAAATTGTCAGGAATTGCTCCATTTTTTTTTTTGGAGCAACTTGATTTTTCTGGATTATCTTAAAAATCCCCATTTTGCACATTCAATTTGTGCCAGTGTAAGTGAGCTAGTTAGGATTTTTTTTAGTTTAGTTTAGTTTTGTTCAAAAGGAGGCGTTACCAGCCACCTATACCCGATTTGGCCATTTAAGCCAGTTTCGACAGCTAATAGTTGCTCCAAACTAACTTAGGCCAGCGTATGTGGCCACTTGTGGCCGCGCAGAAAACCCTTGCAGAGAGTTAAGAAATCAGCGCAGGTCGGTACTTAATGACTTGACTAAAGAATGTGAATCGGATCAAACAGCTATACAGGACTGACAAACTTCGCAAAATTTATTTACTATACAACAGAAGCATTCATGGAAGCTTAAATTACAAAAATAAAAGAAGTAAAGAGACAAAACATATTTACATAATTTTTTCAAAATATCCAAATAAAAAATATAAGTATCTCCTGCTCGTAGGAAAGTATTTTCATCATCATTATCATAGACGATCTCTCGAATGAGGATGACTTGCTTCCACACCAAAAGGGATGAGTTCATAGATGTTTCAATGGAGGACCCGATATTCCAGTCCTGAACTCCAGGGGTGGAAGGTGCCTGTGCGTGGATTTTTTTTAACGTGTGGTGACCGTTGCACATCAGCCACCACACGGGCTTGACAGAGCTAGGCCTTTATCCAGTGACAAGGGTAAACCAGGACGACTGGAGACCAGCTCTGCTGCACAGACCTAGTGCGCACACATATCACAGTGTGGGCTGGCCCGTGCTGCCCCTGGGCCCTCGCCTCTTCTGGGCCCTGCACCCTCATTTGCCGCACCTCCACCACGATCTCTCGCCGCTCCTCCGTCAAAAAAATGTGTTCACAACAGTTTTATCAACAGCGAGAGAGATAGGGACAACATAACAGGAAGTTAAAAGATCTTTCTTCTCTCTCCCCGTTCCCCATTTCAATCTCTCTCTTTCCTACTTATCTGCTTCCTCCTCTCCCCTTTCCTCTTCTCTCTCTCTCTCTCCCACTTCTCAATCTTCCTTCCCCTTCTCTACTTCCTCCTTCTCTCCCTCTTACTCATTTCCCCTCCTCTCTCATCGTCCTTTCGGTAACTGTTAACAAACATATACTCAAATCTTAATCACAAAATACCCTATTAATTGTCAAAATCTGCTACCCACTTCAAATGTGCTACGAGCAGGAGAAAGGGGAGAGGGTGAGCATGGGAAGGAAGAGTTTATATAGACTATAAATGTCATCGGCAGTATAGGGACAAAAATACAAAATCAAATTACACTTATTGAGTTTCTGCTCTGGGAGAACAAGCAATTCTTGTTAGATGGAAATTACATTTTGGGAAAGGAGAATTAATTCTGTTGAATTTGCTGCCTTCAATTACTATAATATGACGTTTTTTCCAAGTTTAATAGAACCCTCCTCAAATTTTATTAAAACCTGTAATCTACTGCTGTGAGCAAAACTAGTATGTTCCGTTTTGGCCATAATATGTCAATTTAAGCAACAGTGCTTGATAAAGAATGGATTATAATTGGTATTTTTATCCATTTTCATCAACAGGGTTAAGGAAAGTCTTGAGTAAGCTCATTAAAATTACTGGCTACACAATTATCACATCCTTCCCCCGCACCCCCCCATCAAAATTCTCCTCTCTCCCCCTCCCCACCCCATCAAAACTCTTCTCTCTTCCCCCCCCCCCCAATCAAAACTCTCCTCTCTTCCCCAACCCCCAATCAAAACTCTCCTCTCTCCTCCCCACCAAATCAAAACTCTCCTCTCTTCCCCAACCCCCCAATCAAAACTCTTCTCTCTTCCCCCCCAATCAAAACTCTCCTCTCTTCCCCACCCCACAATCAAAACTCTCCTCTCTCCTCCCCACCAGATCAAAACTCTCCTCCTTCCCTCCCCCCCAATCAAAACTCTCCTCTCTCCTCCTCCCCCGATCAAAACTCTTCCCCCCCCACCCCCGCCCCCCGCCGATCAAAAGCCTCCCGCACCAACCTGTTTCTTGTAGCCTCAGCGCGGGAAGGCAGCGGGCCGGCCTGTGCAGCAGGCCACTCGGCCTGGGATAGGAGCAGAATGCATCGGGTCCCACGCTGCAGCACGCATCATCAGCATCATGGGTGGAACTACTGCGCATGCGGGAACACTCTACTGCGCATGCGGACAGCTGCCGGCACTCTTTTAGGTGCAGGGCCCTAGTTCCGCCTCCCAATGGACTCGCCATGCTGCATCAAGCCCCGGGAGAGTCGCCAGAGGGGCCAGAATCCGGGGACACCTTTTTGGCTCCA
This sequence comes from Pristiophorus japonicus, assembly GCF_044704955.1. Classification (NCBI taxonomy): domain Eukaryota; kingdom Metazoa; phylum Chordata; class Chondrichthyes; family Pristiophoridae; genus Pristiophorus; species Pristiophorus japonicus. Next base: position 42,546,862 of record NC_091979.1, read on the forward strand.
TTTTGATCCTAGGAAGTCGCCACATCTCACGTGGATGTGCCGAAAAAACGGATGGGCCGAATTTGGGCCCATAGGAACAGGAGTAGGCCATTTAGCCCCTCAAGTCTGCTCTGCCGCTCAGTTAGAGCATGGCTGATCTGTACTTCAACTCCATTTACCTGCTTTAGCTCCATATCCCTTGATACCTTTACCGACAAAAATCTCGGTCTCGATCTTGAAAGCTCCAATTGTGCCAGCATCCACAGCCTTTTTGGATCATAGTGCTTTGCAGTACATGCATTTTGTCCTATTCAATACTGTAAAATGTGCTCAAATATTTCTACAAATCTTCATTTTGTCAGAATCTGTACAGGCAGGACTACAATTGCTGGCAAAAGGGAACAGGCTGGGTCCCGATTGGCTCGCTGGAGGTGGAGAAGGTCAAGAAAGCAGGAGACGTCCTGAATGAACACAAATACCGTCAGCATCCAGACACCATCGCGTTTACCAGCGTCCCTGACTCTATGAATATGGTCCTCGCCACAAGTAACACGAAGCAGCTGAGTGACGTAAGTGCCTTTCTCTTACATTCAGTCTGTGGGCTCTATTCATGTACCGTGTGTTTCTAGTGACACTATTTTCAATAAGTAACAATGTTGAAATACAAGGGTAGATTTTCCTCTTTGCGTGCTGGGTACATGGGACAACAACAACAACTTGTATTTATATAGTGCCTTTTAACTTAGTAAAACGTCCCAAAGCGCTTCACAGGCGTATTATGAAATATATAATTTGACACCGAGCTGGAGCGTCTTGAAGGAGGAAAGAGAGCTAGAGAGGTGGTAGGCAGGGAGCTCCAGAGCATTGGAACCTAGTTAACAGAAGGCACGGCCACCAATGGCTGAGCGATTTTAATCAGGGATGCTCAAGAGGGCAGAATTAGAGGAGCGCAGACATCTCGGGGGGGGTTGTGAGGCTGGAGGAGATTACAGAGATAGGGAGGGGTGAGGTCATGGAGGGATTTGAAAACACCGATGAAAATTTTGAAATCGAGGCATTGCTTAACCGGAAGCCAATGTAGGTCAGCGAGCACAGGGGTGCTGGGTGAGTGGGACTCGGTGCGCATCAGTACATGGGCAGCCGAGTTTTGGATCACCACTAGTTTACGTAGGGTAGAATGTGGGAGGCCAGCTAGGAGTGTGCTGGAACAGTCGAGCCTAGAGACACACGAAGAGCGGCTGCCCAGAATGTCCGGTCCTGGGCATGGCCAGGGTGCACTCCTGGTTCAAGCCTCACCCTAGCTGTGCCTAGTGCCAGAAAGAGGGCAGGAAAAAAGAGCATCGCTACACTCCAGAGAGGTCTGCAATTGTGTTGCTAGCCATCTGCCTATAGGCTGTTTGGAGGGTATGGGTAGGTGGGGCGAACGCCCTGAGTATTGTGAAATACCTGATGCTGTTAATCCACGCTGGAGCTGCCTCCAGGATTCCAGTGGAGACTCCAGTGTGTGGGAGTCCCAAGAGAAACCCACCGACAGGTTTCTTCAGGCGCTCCTCTAATAAGGCGCCCAGTGGGCAGATTATGAAGAGATTCAAAGAGTCTCACCTTCTGCCTCATTTGAATGAAGATGTTGGGCCTCAGTGTACTGGCCCAGTACTGCCCATTTGGGACATTCCAGGATAACAAAGTAATGGCAAGGAGCTGACATAATGGGTCTTCAATTTTTTATTTCCTCTTTGCTGGAGTGTTTTCCAAGTCCTGTGAAGACGGAAATCTTCCAAATATTCATAGGTGATTATAGGGGAGATTTGAGAAAACGCAACCAATTGCAAATGAAGAGCTGTCTTTAGATAACACATTTATTAGGCTTGGTAATAAATTGAAGGCTGACTTTCTGTTTGAAATCCTTATGCTCAGTTTGTACTGCAGCAAATTTTTGAAAAATCGTAAGTTGCACATTTAAAAAAATAAATATCATTTATAATTTAAGATTTTATCAAGTTGTGAATAAGTATTCTGATTGGTGTCTTGATTCTCTAGTAAACATTCCCAGTCAATGGAGCTGATGATGAATTTATTGATCAAAAACTCAGCTGAAAGTTTCTTTTATCATGAGGGAGAATTGACAAATAAAAAATTCCCAAGTTACTTGAAGATCCTTTGATTTATTGCAGGGATGCAAATATTAACATTGGGTTCTTCAGAAAAAAGGGTATTATTTCAGCACCGAGTGTCTGTTAGCTTTGGTCCAAATGACAATGATTTTCCCACTTTTACTTTCAGCTGAACTACAAAAAGTCTGGCGAAGAGGTGAAACACAAGTATACCCTTGTCCCTGATTATCCACTGTTCCTGCAGGCTAAGGCCAATGCTCACAATATAAGTGAAGTAAGTACCCAGGGAAGTAAAGGTTTTACTGAGCAAGAATTGTATTGAAATAGTTTGCTTGAATATTTCCAATATCGAATATAATTGGTTAAAACATTTTTGCTGCTCATCTGCACATTATTTCTCAGTAATGGCACTCCTTCAGCATGAACGGCATCATGTGGCATGAGAGACCCGACAGTTGGCATCTCGTCTGCTAACTGCTGCTGACATACAAGAAAAACAACCGAAACTGAATACAATGCATCGTGAAATGAACAAAAATATCTTTAAAACCGTAGAAGGGCAAAGTTTACCACATAATTGGTAGCTCTCCATTGAAATACATTCTGTAAATCTTCTCGCCTGTTTGCTATAAATATCAAGATAGTCCAAAGATAAAAATAGTCCAACAGTCCTTCAGAAAGAAAGCTCAGAACATGTTGCTAACACATCTAAAATGAGCACGTCTATAACATGGGTGTTAATACTGAAAATGCCATAACTAGAATTTATTTTACCCAGAAGTGAACTTATTAGCTAAAATAATATTGATGGTATTTTCACGAATGAAAGTGTTGCAACAAATACTAATTGGCAATCCAAACTTCTTAATACGCGCATAAACATACGAAAATGGTGGGCAGGGAAGACCAGTTACTTCAGCGTGCCCCACACCCATGATAGCTGAAGCACCATGACTGGACATTTACTACCCTGCATGCCACCCCCCACGCCCCACCCGCCCCTCTCCCCCACACCTCAGCCACGTAATCACCTGAGAGAGTCAAAAAACAAGAGTAAAACTCAGAGCCAACAAGGGGGAAAAAAGCTGGATAATTTCTCTCTGACCCCCTCGGGTGATCGAAACCAGCCCAGGAGATCACATTGACCATGTGTTCCTTATCTGTTAATCCACTTGCCTTCTATATGATGTGATCTCTACCCCAGTCAGAACCGTTCCAGCTTCCTCTTGAATGCATGCAGAGAGTCAGTACCCACCGCACCAGCTGGCAATGCATTCTGGAGCCTACCATCCAAATGTTTGACTATCTGTTTATCACTAAGAGAGTGAGGAGAGGGGTTAGGGGAAATGTCTTTATATAGAGAGTTGTTGGAGCATGGGATGGCTTGGGGAATGGTTGAGGCAGATATCATTGGGATAGATTTTGTCTTCGCTGCCTGGGGTGGTAATTTAGTGGAGTATATTTCCCACCATTATGGAAACCGCCCGATCTTCAATCCATTGGAATGTATAGAATGAAAATCAGGGAGGTTCTATAACAGGTGGGTGATCCATTCTGCCAGATTACCATCTGGGTGGTAAAGTCATAAATTTACCCCTTATTAAGAAAAAAGTGAATAAATATTAGAAAGTAGAAAATAAACTATTTTCGGTTATATAGCGCCTTTCATGATCTCAGGCAGTCCCAATGCACTTTACAGCCAATTAAGTACTTTAGAAGTAGGCGAGTTGTACAAGGCTAAATGAAGGGAGCAAAATAGTGACAACAGTTTAGGATTGCTCTACCAAAGAGCCAGCACAGGCATGATGGGCCAAATGGCCTCCTTCTGTACTGTAAACTTCTATGGTTCTATCCGGACTCAGTCAGCAGAAATTTCCAAAGGCCTTTCATCACTGATGGGGCCTCTCATGCAGCGGGCAGCTTATAAGAAATTTGCAGGCAGTGCACGCCTGATTTTCCAACCCACAATTTTCCGATAAGTCAACCATTGCATGCAAGGCCCCACCAGCGGTGCAGGGTCTTGGAAAACACTTCCCATTGATTTGTAGTCCAGTGTTTTGAGATAGTTCAGCGGTGCAGAAATATTTCGCTGACTGGGCAGAGAATGTTGTGACCATTAGTTCTGAGCCATGGAGAGAAAAACATGCTTCAGCAAATCACATTTTTCCCCATTGTGAGGACTACAATTTTCCTGTTTACTTTACATGTGTCTTGTTAAGTTCAGAATAACTCCACAAGACTGTGTTGGAAGCTCAAACCATTGTGACCTTGGTCTCTTTAATATAACTCCAAAGTGAGGCAGCAGTATGGTGGACTGCCTTTTATAATCTGCTTGCTCCAGGGTACACAGGTGACCCATAGGTCTCCCACAGGTGTGCCCCCTAGTGGCAAGTCCCACACATACATAACAGGTCTGGATTTCCAAGTTTCGGCTCATCCAGCTGTGCTCTGATTTCATCTGGTTTTGATAACAAGACTGGAATTTAGTACAGTTTAAAACTCAGGGTGCACTGCCATTTTGGGCATTACCTGGTAAGAATCCCACGTGAATGCCATTTGAGTTTGTGTTTATTAAGTTGATAATTTTTTATGTACCGTAATCTTCCAACATTGGATCCCCTATGTATCCTAAAATTATTCTTCCCATTTTCTCTTTAAGCAACGCTATAAGCAAGACTGGAACAAGACTATAGCTAAAGGTTATGATATGCGGGCAGATGCCATTCCAATTCTCGCAGCCAAAGCTTCAAGAAACATTGCAAGTGATGTGAGTAAATTAATTTTATGGTACTTAGATCTAATTCACTCAATAGAATCTTTTGCTAGAGTCACTGACATGGTAGGTAGAGATAATCAATCGGTATCTTATACATGGATTTTCAGAGGGCATCTCACCAGCTAAAGTTAAGGCGCATGGAATTGGACGTAACCTAATGCCATGGATAGGAAGGCAGGAAGCAGATATGAGATAAAAGGGAACCTCTTCGATTAGCTGTTGCATTCTGCAAGGATTGATGCTGGGGAAATGATCTGGAATTGGGAATAGAGGAGAGTATGCTCAATTTTGCAGAATGCACCATAGTAAATTCTGAAGCAGAAAACAGAAAATTGCAAAAGGACATGGAAACATTAAACATATGCGAGGGTTGATGGTAGTTTATGCAACATGTGGTAGTACAGTTTTAGATGTAAGAGTGGCAGATGGGTATACAATCTTAATCATATGGGAAGGGGGATTTTGTGTCCGGGTCTATAATGCAATACAAGTTAGCTCATAGGGGTAAAAAGCAATCAAAACGCCCAATAAGATCTTGTGCTTCATTAACAAGAGGCATAGCAAATAAAAGCAAGGAATTAATACTGCAATTATACAGGGTACTCGAATATTATGTTTAGTTTTCAGCACTTCACCTGAAGAAGGATATATTGGCCTTGGAGGGAGAACAGCAACGGTTTTATAGTGAGAGCCTGGTTTTAAATGGGTTACATTCTCTAAAGATGAAGCTTAAGGGATCCCATTGTGCTGTTTAGAATGATGAAGGGAGTTGACCAAGTTGCTAGGAAAATGCTCTGCGGTAGAGTGAAGCGGTTGAGGTGAATAGCATAGATGCATTTAAGGGGAATCTAAATAAGTAAATGAGGGAGAAAGGAATAGAATGATATATTGACAGAGTGAGATGAAGTAAGGTGGGAGGAGGCTTGTGTGGAGCATAAACACCGGCATAGACCTGTTGGGCCGAATGGTCTGTTTCTGTGCTGTAAAATTCTATGTAATTCTTTGATTTCCATTTTCAGTGCTTGGGTCTAAAACAATATCTGGGAATCGCCTACACTTTGGCCAGACAGTGTTTAATACCCAGGTGGTAAAGATGGAAATCTACCCCTCTGACTTTTAATATGGGTCCAAAATAAAGGGACATAATCTTAAGAAAATAAACCTAAAGTGTGTTTCTTCACGCAAAAGGTTATGAAAATGTGGAATGCATTGCTCAGAAAGACCACCACGCAGAATCAACCGAGGTATTTAAAAGGGAGAAAGATACTCACTTGGGAAATAAGGTTACTGAGGATATGGAGAGAGGGCAGGAAATTGGGTTAAAGGGTAAAGCTGCCATGGTTCACAAAATGGCATAATTATCTCGTAGGCAAATGGACCTTTATTCTCTCTTTATGCCCCACCTGTTTCCAGGTAACTGGGTACAAAGAACAAGGAGATGAATAACCAGACAAGAATTAATTTTGAGAAAATACATTTAGGATATAAATAGCGATAGATTATTTCCATGGTTGAGCAAGGTGGTAACGAGGGACAAAAATGTAAAGTAAAAACAAAAAGAATGAAAAGGGAGACAAGAAAGCATTAATTTGCATAGAAGATGATTAAAATTTCAAATTCTCTGCCATAAGCTGTTGTTGAAAAATCAATAAATTCTTTTCAAATAAAGCCAGATAATTGCTTCAAAAAACAGAAATATTAAAGATTGTGGGGCGATAGCAATAGAGTGGGTTTAGTCTAAGGGGTTCATTTGGGGAAAAGCTTTCAGTTGGATGGCCTGTTTCTATGCTGTAATGTACCATGAATTATTTTAATTTCAGTTCAACTTTTATTGCAAATGCTTGTCATAAATTATTTTCATAGTGTAGAACATGCACTATGCTGTTTACATGGTGCAGTGTGAAAGTGAGTGAACAAAAATCATAATATAGAACTCGTCTGAAACACAACTTAATTTACACAGAAAGAAATGTGATTACTTGTGCTTTCTTTTCAATGAAGAAAGTCTATAATTAAGAAAAAGAATGGGGGAAAAATTGATTATCGACCATTTTGAGGTGCGAACATCGCCTGGGCGCTAATCATTGCGCCAGGCGCTATTTAGTGCCGGCGGTAACGATATTGATTTTTAGCGCCCTAAGAATGGAGTGGAGCACTAGGGGAAGCATTCCACACTTCTCTTAGGGCACTAAGCCAGTAGAACAACTGAATTTCTGGCACTATACTACCGGCAAAGTAACGCTCAAAGGGGAGGTCAGCTGGACCACCTGAAGAGTAAAAATAAATGCAAGGGTAGTGAGTGGAACATTTTTAAACATCGGACAAAGTGAAACAAAGCTAAATGAAGTGCAAGTAAATGAAAACAAATCTCACCTTCCGACCACTCATCCGATGATCCGTTTCAGTATCGCCCTGGGAGCTTCTGGGGTGCCTGCTTTTTCTAGCGCGATAAACGGCAGGCGGTAAGGCAGGCGAACCCATTGAAGTTCCCAACCATGGCGCTACTGGGGTGTTGCATGAGCATTGACATCACCAAGTGGGTGACGCTAAGAGTGCGCAGCGCTAACCGGTAGCATCGCCGTTAACCCTCCAATCAAGTTCTCGGGAGGCGCTGACAGCGCAGCGCTCTGGCAGTAAGCGCTTAGCGCCTCATTAGCGCCCCTCTCCGATGCTGACGGGTGGCGCTGTTCCATTCAATTTTCCGCCCCCATGATTTTAATTAGCATACAATACAACATTCCCTATTATGTACTAAACACTTCTAACATTGGCACAGTTGTACTTTGTGGTATTAACTTTCTCCTGCAAACATTATCATTACAGTACAGATACAAACAGGCCTATGAAAAGGCAAGGGGCAAACACGTTGGCTTCCGCAGCCTGCAGGACGACCCTAAGCTGGTCCATTACATGCACGTAGCCAAGATTCAGTCTGACCGTGAATACAAAAAAGACTACGAAAAGAGCAAGACCAAGTATCACACACCAGTGGACATGTTCAATATTACTGCTGCCAAGAAGTCCCAGGAAGTGGCCAGCAACATCAACTACAGGCAGATGATCCACAACTACACGTGTCTGCCAGACACCATGAGCGTGGTACTGTCCAGGAACATGATGGACATACAGAGTGACGTAAGGAATCTCATTTTAACACATGAAATGAAGCCGAGATAAATCAGTGAAATCCATAGCTGTGTCTCTTCTAGGATGAAACCAAAACACTGTTCCCTTTGTCTCCTCTATTAAGTACTTTATTAAGGATGTCAAGGCCTGGGAGAGGATGTGGAGGGGATTTACCAGAATTATACCAGGGATGAGGGTCTTCAGTTATGTGGAGAGACTTGGATAGCTGGGATTGTTCTCCTTAGAGCAGAGAAGGTTAAGGAGAGATTTAATAGAGGTGTTCAAAATTATGAAGGGTTTTAATAGAGTAAGTAAGGAGAAATTGTTTCCACTGGCAGGAGGGTTGCTAACCAGAGGACACAGGTTTAAGCTAATTAACAAAAGAACCAGAGGGGGGATGAGGAGAGACTTTTTTATGCAGTGAGTTATTATGATCTGGAATGCACAGCCTGAATTGTGGAAGCAGATTCAATAGAAACTTTCAAAAGGAATTGGATATATACTTGACAAGGAAAAATGTGCAGGGCTATGGGGGAAAAGAGAAGTGGAGTGGGACTAATTGGATAGATTTTTCAAATAATCGGCACAGCACGGCAGGCCAAATGGCGCCCTTCTATGCTGTATGATTCTATGATTCTATACTAATGATGCTGGAAAATGTCAACAACATAAACTCAACCCCGAAAGATTTTTTTTCTGAAACGTTACTTCTGCCTGTAATCTCGAGAAAAGGGGTGACTGAGTGGTGGAAGTCACACTGAGCTGAATGTGCCGGAATGGAATGTTTCTGCCTGCTCATTTCATAAGAACACAAAGATATACAAAATAGGAGCAGGAGTAGGCCATTTGGCCCCTCGAGCCTGCTCCGCCATTCAATAAGACCATGGCTGATCTGATCTTGGCCTCAACTCTACTTCCCTGCCTGCTCCCCATAACCCTTGACTCCCTTAGTATTCAAAAATCTGTCTATTTCCACCTTAACAATATTCAAGAACCCAACCTCCAAAGCTCTCTGGGGTAGAGAATTCCAAAGATTCACGACCCTCTGAGAGAAAAAATTCCGCCTCATTTCCATTCTAAATGGGCGACCCCTTATTCTGAAACTATGGCCCCTAGTTTTAGATTCCCTCACTAGGGGAAACATCCTCTCTGCATCTACCTGGTCAAGCCCCCTCAGAATCTTATACATTTCAATAAGATCACCCCTCATTCTTCTAAACTCCAATGAGTACAGGCCCAACCTGCTCAACCTTTCTTCATAAGACATTTCTCACAGTATTTTATTGTCCCTACCTCTTTTTTGTGTTTCCTTGCACAATGCTCCTATTTCCTCAGAACGGAGTCTGGCAAACACATCGCTGTCTGGTTAGTAGTCTGAAATAATCTGCTGGTTATATGTTCTGTTTGTATGGGATTCTAGCTTCAGGTTTGGGAGAAATAACATTTTCAGAGGTGCATTTTTGATATGCATTTTGTTCTATACTTTTATCAAATCCTCTCGTACTTTAAACGTTGATGAGACGCTAGTCTAAAAGCCGGTTTAATGTAGCAAATAGTTCACCGCTCGGTCAGTTTTAATATATTAAGGGTCCAAATTTTGTCAGCCTACCACCGGCTGCCACCGAGTTTTCTTGGCAGTCTCCCTGTTTTTTCGGCGCTCTCCTCTCCCTGCGAGTTTGGTGAGGCCCTCATGGCGGCGGTTTGAAAAGACCGCTGGGGAGAGTTCGCTGGTGTGCACCGGCGTGCAACGCCGAAAAAAGTCCTCCTGCCTGCTCCCGCCCGAAATTCCTCTGAGCGGTCCTCCGCCCCTGTCGGAGAAAAGACCGCCGCTGCCACCAGGTTTTACCTGAACGGTAGGTGTGGAGACTTGCAAGAAAAGGTTAATGATATGTTTTTGCTTATTTCTTTTCCAGCGATTTTGTTTGAAAGGGTCCTCTGAAGGTTTTGTCATGTTTTGTTTTTTATTTGTTGAAGATTTTTTTATTTTTTGCGTTGCCCCCTCCCTCGCTATCCTCCCGCTGCCGTCCCGAATCGCCGTGTACCGTCCATTTTTGTCGCTGGGCAATTTTTTCCCCATTATTTTCACCAAACCTCCGCCCAAAGTACTGGCAGGATCTTAGCGGTCCTTTCGACGGTAAGTGGGCGGAACTTAGGTCTATCTAAATTCGGGCTCCTGATTTTTGTGCAGATTACAAGAGGTATATTTCAAAATGCAAATAAAAGAATCCGTTAAATCTGCGTGCTTTTACTATTTAACTCAAAATGACTCTTTTCAATGTCTCCCTGCAGAACAATTACAAATTGGATTATAATTCCTGGTTTAAAGGCCTTGGCTGGGTTCCTATTGGCTCCTTGGACGTGGAGAAGGCAAAGAAAGCAACAGAGATAGCGAGTGAGAGGAAATATCGTCAAGCTCCTGACACACTAGCATTCACAAGCATCCCTGATTCTCTTGAAATTGTTTTGGCCAAGAATAATGCACAGATAATGAACAAGGTAAGCATTATGGGACAAACGAAAGCATCAGACATTCATTTTTTATGTCGTCTATCCTCAGTTTTCTGCCCGACTCTCTCTCGCTCCTCAGGTACACCACAGCCAAGCCTCCCTGCTGTTCTCACCCAGTGTCCAAGTGTTCCGAACTCAGCGTACTAAATAGCAATCAGCAGCAGTAACTCTGGCAGATTTGTTACCCTTCCTATCACTAGGGGGAAGAAATTCGCTCACACCTCTATTGCAGTGTCGTCCCGGGCGGAGCGGTAAATTTTACGCCGGCAAATAGATTATATCTGCCACCGCAAAATTCATCAGCTGGGCCCGGAGTTTGGAGTGGAGCACTAAGGGAGGCTTGCAAGGCTCTTTCAGGGCGCTAGGCCGGCTGAGCAACTGAAAATCCCGAGCTGAAGAGCCAGCCTCGGAGCTCCCGAAGAGGCCTCGGGGAGAGGAACAAAAAACCTGACAAACAACACCAAAAATATTACCAATACATAGCTCATGCCACCACAACATAAATTGCTAACAATAAACAATCACACTTACCTGAGGTCGGCATTACTTACCTTACTGCAGCCGCTACAGCTTGGAACATCAGCTTCCACAGGCATTCCCACCAGGGCACTCTACGGAGCGCTACAGATCGGGCTACAGCCAGAAATCGAGCCGGTGTCGCAACCAGTGGTGTTGCACACTGGCTAGCCTCGTCTCGGCGGTAATGCCCCATGCCCCCTCGAAACCGGCATTGAATGTCCCGAGGGGGCGCTGGAAAAGCTACCCGCCACTATTGCAGCCCCTGCGGGGCACTAACAGCAGCGGCAGAAGACCAAAAATCCAGCCCTAGATATTTAAGCCAACTGTACAGCTCCAACTGCAACCCTGCCTGATACAGGGAATAGCACTCACAGCCTATTGGTCTACATGGCTTAATGCTACGCCGGAAGTTGGCTTTATCCACTGGACCACTCATGGCAGGGTGGGGGTGAAGGTGGTATGGCGGGAGGGGGTGGGGTGGGGGGGCGGGGGGAATTAGAGATTGTTCTTCAGATATTTCACATAATGACCCCGGGCGGCAGCTGGTCTCCTTCAAGGCCCCTGACAATGCTGTTGTTATGCCAGTGACTGGGAGATGTGTGAATAAACCTGAATGTGCTCCCGATTTTGGGAGGAGTACCTCGGCTCTGTGCAGAACCCCAGCCCACCGACCTACTGGGTTGAGATTGCAACTTGCCTAGGGAGCTAACTGGGGCAGTGGAGTTATGCTCTACCATACACTGAAAAGGATGCTGGGAATGACCAAGCTCAGCCACTAATTGCTCCATGAACTGTTGTGCCTTTTGTTAGATAGAAGGCTTCAAGATGAATGCTTTTACTTCTCACTCAGACTTTTTCTGTTGCTTTTTCTTTTGATATGGTGGGACTAATTCTTAGATTTTTTGACAGAAATTGTACACCGAAGCATGGGATAAAGATAAGAACAAGCTCCACATTATGCCAGACACACCAGAAATTGTGCTGTCCAAGAGCAACCAGATTAATATGAGTGAGGTAAGTCGCGAGCGTAATGTGGTGAAAATGAAAATGACCTATGGCTTCGGCTGTGTTTGTGATCGAACTACGATTGTTAATGAATCCTATTGCTAAGGTCCCTGCCTGTACCACCCATTTCAATTGGAAACCCCCTCATGAGGCCTCCAATCACCTTCCCAGACCACCCCAGCCCCACTGATGATCCTCAGGCCGGCCACAATTCTCCGCTGGCCGGCCCCGATCGTCTCTTCCCTCCACCACCCCAAACATTCTTTTAAACCCTCCTCCCCTCACCCCGGCCCCTCGTCGACCCCAATCCTCCTCCTTCTCCTCCCCGATCCTCCAAAGCCTGGCCCCGGCCCCCACCCGATCCCTCCCTCCCTCCTCTGTGCGGCCTAGTGCCTACCTGCCCGCCGACTACCAGCCTCTCCATCTGGCTGGCTGCGGGTGGGAAACAGAGGCTTCACATGCAAATCAGGCCCTGCCGTTCTCCCTGGTTTCCCGCCCGCATTGGAGCCCTCCCCCCCTCCCCCCGCCAACCCGCCTTCCCCCATGAAAATCCAGCCAGTACATGAGTGGGAAAATCATATAGTCTAACGTGGGCAAGTTTGTGGCCATCCATTTGGATCTGTAAAAGACAACTCAGAATATTTTCTTAATGGTGAGAGACTGGGAGCTGTGCAGCAGTAATGGGATTTAGGTGCTCATGTACACAAATCACTAAAAACTAGTGTACAGGTACAAAAAGTAATCAAAAAGGCTAATAGAATGCTGGCCTTTATCTCAAGGGATGGAATTCAAAAGTGAGAAAGTGTACAAAGACTTGGTCAGACTCCATCTGGAGTACTGTGCTCCAATTTGGGGACTGAATCTCAGGAAAGATATATTGGCCTTGGAAGGGGTACAGTGCAGAATCACTAGAATGATATCTGGGTATAACAGTATGAATTACGAGGACAGGTTGCATAAACATGGCTTGTATTTCCTTGAGTTTAGAAGATTGAGGGGTGATCTAGGCTCAGGGCTAGAAATTCGGTATCACCCCAGTTGAGGCTTTAAATTTTGAGAAGTTGGACGTTTAGTGCCAGCCGTTAATCAATCTCACTGCCTGCTAAGTTCAGTCTTATAGTTCCAACAATGCAGGGGAGCGCTAAATCAGGCGCTAATGGCATAGGTGAGTGGGGTTAGGCTCCAAGCAGGAACGAATATGAGGTGTTGTGTAATCAGGAGTGAGCATTGGCGAAGACGCCTTCCAGCCATTAAAGGGGAGGGTCAGTGGAGTCTACACACCAGCCCCCAATGATTCGGTGAGTGCAGAATGGCGATATGCTGTGGGATGAATTGCAAAGGCCTCTGACGGCCCGCGACACTCCGGGGACTAAGCAGCCTTTATTTGGCTGCAGATCCATCCTGTGCTCTCTGCCACTCATAACTGACCTTTGGAACGGAGGTTCCTTAACAGCTGGGTTGCATCCTTTCAGTCGCCAGCCGCCAGCCACCAGCCGGCTGGTTCACGCCTCCGCTCCCTGGAGCTGTCAGCGTGAGGCGGTAAGGGGGGATGCGACTGAAGTTTGCAGATCGGGCGACCAGCGAGCGTGGCATGTTCGCTGACGTCACGATCTGCATGGCGAACGGTGCCGAGGCGCTAACTGTTATCGCCGGCGCTATGGGGCCAGCGAATTTGCCATGTAATGCGGGATTCGCCCCGCCAAGGCACGACTGACTGAGCGCCCATTAGCGTCCCCGCCAGGCGCTAACTAGGGGCGCTAACATGCTGAATTTCTCCACCTAGGTGTTTAAAATGGCAAAGGGATTGTCTAGGGTAGATATAGAGAAACGATTTTCTCTGGTGAGGAAATCAAGAACAAGAGGGCATAATCTTAAAATTAGTGCTAAGCCATTTAGGAGTGAAATTAGGAAGCACTTTTTCCACACACAACCTGTTGAAGGTTTTAACAAGTCCTTCATGATAAAGCGCGATAGGGGAGCAGGTTCATACAATTCCAATAGTCGTCAGAGAATGAGTTAAATGGTGGCATTAACTTCTTACCTCTCTGTTCTTTCCCCTTTTAGAAATTATACAGATCCGGCTGGGAGAATTCAAAGAAGAAAGGCTATCACCTGATGCCCGATGCCATTTCAATAAAGGCTGCAAAGGCCACAAGGGACATAGCCAGTGATGTGAGTTTTTTATCCCCGTATCTTACCAGATCTGTTACACAATTACTCCTTAGGAGACCTGATTTTCAGTATAGTTATTAACCCCTTGTAAATGTTTAAACGCAGCAGATAGTATTTTGTGTATTGTACACAGGATGACCGATAATATGGGATATGGCATTTGCTGGGTTAACTTGGTCTTCTTTTGAAGTTGCATCATTACTAAGCGTGAGCTACCACCACTTGCATTGAAAAAATGTTTTTAGATATTGCATATGATTGAGTTCTAACCTGAAAATGTAGTCATTACACTTTTGTCTGCTATTTGGTTTGTATGGATGTTTCTGTTGTGTTTCTTTGGTGTTACCATTAGGAGTGGCAGAATTGAAAGTTTGTGTATGGGGCTGTGTGCTTGCTTGATCAGACAATGATAAATGAGAAAACTCAAGCAGATTAGAGATGTTATCGTGAATTTTCCAAATTCCTGTGACTGGCTGGCGAGTCTCACTCTCTGCCTGCTGCCCATACCGTGGGTATGCAGTCCACGTTTTTCCATCCGTTATTTTTCATTTTAATGGATGGGAGCGCTGTAGTAGAGTGCCACTGTTTCCTGATGTGTGCACCGATGCGTGAGGAACACTCATCTGGAAAACTGTCCTTTGGTCCACAACGCAAGACGAAGCTGATCACTGAGGTAGTGACCCCCCTATGATTCACACACCTTAGAAATCAATATTGCCACTGTATTAATCTCTCATAAGAACAACAGTATTAGTCCAGCATGAAAAGAATACAAAGAAGCAGTGACGTTGATATGAATTAAATGTAACAATAAATTTGGCGTGTATTGTGTACTAAATTCAATGTATGAGCTGCCTCAATTAATACCAATCCTGTGTTTTATGTCAGTACAAATACAAACTAGCCTATGAAAAGGAAAAGGGAAAACACATTGGCTTCCGCAGCCTTCAGGATGACCCCAAGCTCGTCCATTTCATGAACGTTGCAAAAATGCAGTCAGATCGCGAGTACAAGAAGGACTATGAAAAGTTCAAGACTAAGTACAACGCACCGCTGGACATGGTCAGTATTACAGCTGCTAAGGAGTCTCAGGCAGTGGCCAGTAACATCAACTACAAGCACCTCATCCATCGTTACGTAGTCCCTCCTGACGCAATGAGCTTGGAACTGGCCAGGAACATGATGAACATACAGAGTGATGTAAGTCATTAAAATCAAATCATAGAATCATCATAGAAATTTGCAACATGGAAGAAGGCCATTTTGTCACATAGGGCCCAAGTTTCGAGCCGCGCCTAGAACGGCGCAGTCCCGACCTGGACGCCCGTTTATCGCGCCACAAAGTGCGCCTCAAAAAAACCTCCAGATTCTCCACCTCCCTGCAGGTCCTCTGGCCCTCGGCACGGCGCAGCAGGAGCTGTAGGGGGCGGAGCCAGGTCCCTGCGCTGAAAACAGTGCCGGGACCTCTGCACATGCGCGCTACAGTGGGCGCGCAAGTGCAGTAGCTCCAGGCACCGAACTGTGTGGGAGGGGCCGAAGCACGCAGACCCTAGCCCTGGCCGAATGGCCTCACTGGGGCTTCGTGAATAAGGCTCCTCCCACAGCCGGCTCCTGTTTCCTCCCGACCCGACTCGACTCCCGCTTCCCGCCCTCCGCCTCCAGACCGGACCCGACCCGACTCCTGCTTCCCCCCGCCCCCGGACCCGACCCAACTCCCGCTTCCCATCCCCCCACCCCCCCCCCCCCCCCCCGTCTCCGGACCCGACCCGACTCCCGCTTCCCCCCCCCCCCGGACTGGATCCGACCCGACTCCCGCTTCCCCCCCCCCCCCCTCCGGACTGGATCCGACCGGACCTCCCTCCCCCCGACCTGACCTCCCTCTCTCTCCCTCCCCACGACCCGAACCGAACCGAACCGACCTCCCTCCCACCACCCCCCCGATCAGACCCAACGCCACCTACCTGTAAATCTGGTGCTGGGGATGGGCCCTGCCCGAAGTCTCGGGCCCGGCCCGTTCAGCCTCCCTCCCCCTTCTCCTTTCCCCCCCCTTCTCCTTTCCCCCCCCATCTCCTTCCCCCCCCATCTCCTTCCCCCTCCATCTCCTCCCCCATCTCCTTTCCCCCCATCTCCTTTCCCCCCATCTCCTTTCCCCCCATCTCCTTTCTCCCCCTTCTCCCCTTTATCCCCTTCTCTCCCTTCCCTCCCTCTGCTCCCCCCCTCTCTCCCTCTACCCCCCTCCTCCCCCTCCCCTCACAGACACTGACCAGACAGAGAATGAGAATGAGAGACACACAGACAGACAGAGAGATAGAGACACTGACAGAGACACACTGCGGGGGGGCATCCCAGCACGCTGTTGGAGGGCTCCCGGTGCTGCAGTCGATAAGTAGAAAATGTTTTATTTATTGATTTTTTAAAAAATTATTTCTTATTAATTTTTTTGATTGATTTATTGATGTATTTATCATTTATTATTGATGATGGCTCTTTATTTGTAAAACTGAAGTGTTTAATGCTTGTAAACTTCCCTTTAAACCCCCCCGCCCATTCCCTACGCCTGATTTGTAACCTACGCCTGATTTTCTAAAGTGTAGACACGGTTTTTTCGAGCGTACAAAAATCTTCACTTACTCCATTCTAAGTTAGTTTGGAGTAAGTTTTCACTGACGAAACTTTGAAATTAGGCATAAGTGGCCGGACACGCCCCCTTTTGAAAAAAAAATTCTGTTCCAAAATGAAACTGTTCTAACTGGCTAGAGCTGGAGCAAACTAAATGGCGAGAATTCCGATTTCTAAGATATTCCATTCTACACCAGTTGCTCCTAAAAATCAGGAGCAAATCATGTGGAAACTTGGGGCCATTGTATCCACGCTGGCCGACAAAGAGCTAGCCAGCCTAATCCCACTTTCCAGCTCTTGGTGCGTAGCCCTGTAGGTTACAGCACTTTAAGTGCATATCCAAGTACTTTTTTAATGTGGTGAGGGTTTCTGCCTCTACCACCCTTCCAGGCAGTGAGTTCCAGACCCCCACCCCTGGGTGAAATGATTGCCCCTCAAATTTCCTCTAAACCTCCCACCAATTACTTTAAATCTATGCCCCCTGGCTGTTGACTACTCTGCTGAGGGAAATAGGCCCTTCCTATCCACTCTATCTTGGCCCCTCATAATTTTATACACCTCACTAAAGTCTCCCCTCAGCCTCCTCTGTTCCAAAGAAAACAAACACAGCCTATCCAATCTTTCCTCATAGCTAAAATTCTCCAGTTCAGGCAACATCCTCGTAAATCTCCTCTGTACCCTCTCTAGTGCATGTATTGGGCATTTATTAACTGCAGTAATTGTACACTATGTATCAAATTTAAAAATGCAGAAGTATGAATTACTCTGTCACTAGGGCAATGAATATATTAGCATATATGTATCAGGCCTGTCCAGCTTCCCCAATTACTCAGCTGGTCAAGGCAGTGAGTAGCTGCGAAATAGAGATTTGGGTTCACCAGCTGGTCTGAGGGTTTTCAACTCAGTGGTTATACTCTTGCCTCTGAGTCAGAAGGTTATGGGTTCAAGTCCGCCCCAGGCCTTGAGCACATAATATAGGTAGACACTTCAGTGCAGTACTAAATTAGTAAAGCAAAGGGCAGAAAGATTTGCATTTATATATCGCCTTTGATTACCTTAGAATGTCCCAAAGCACTTTACAAGCAATTAAGTACGTTTTGTTGATGAGTAGCCACTGTTGTAATGTAAGAAATAGTAGTGTAGTCTTTATGATGAGTTGGTAGACAAAGGCACCCTCTGCCTTTGAAAATTGGATGTAAGATCCCATTGTATTATTTGAAGGAAAATAGGGAGTTTTCCTGATGTCCTCGAAAAAAGCACGAAAGACAAGATTCATATCGAGCCTTTCACAATCTCAGGATGTCCCAAAGCACTTCACAGCCAATGAAGTACTTTTGAAGTGTAATCACTGTTGTAAGGTAGGAAACGTGCAGTTAATTTGCTCACAGCGAGGTCCCACAAACAACAATGTGATAATGATGAGATAATCTGATTTTAGTGATGTTCATTGACGGATAAATATTGGCCAAGACACCAGAGATAACTCCCCTGTGCTTCTTTGAAATAGTACCATGGGATCTTTTATGTCCACCTGAGAGAGCAGACCAGGCCCCAGTTTAATGTTTCATCCGAAAGGCCGCACATCCGACAATGCAGCACTCCCTCAGCACTGCACTGGAGTGTCAGCCTAGATTTTTGTGCTCAATTCTCTGGAGTGGGACTTGAACCCACAACCTTTGATTCAGAGGCAAGAGTGCTACTCTCTGGGCCATGGCCTAGGTAACATTTATGCCTCAATCAACATTACTAAAAATGACTAAAGAGATGTTAAGTTGAGGTCCTGTCTGCCTGTTTGAGTGGATGGCAATGATCCCATGGAATTATTCAAAGAAGAGCAGCGAGTTCTCCCAGTGTCCCGAGGAACATTTATCTCACAAACAACACCACCATAACAGATTACCTGGTCATTCATGTTAATGCTGTTTTCAAATTTGCTGTCACATTTGCTTATATAGCACTAGTGACTACACTTCAAAATGAATCCATTGGCTATGAAGCACTTTGCGACATCCCATGGCCATTCAAGGCATTGTAAAAATGCAAGTCCCTTTTATTTCGGTGTCCTTGAGTTAGGGAGGGGTAATTGGCCGAGATCTCTGCTCCCGCTAGATATGGAAAACAAAAATTCTTAAAGAAAAGCCCTACACAAATCGTTTGCAGGATTATTGGCCTTCCAGTTTTTAATTTTTCTTTCATTTTCAAATCTTCCTGCAAATAAAGAAATGGTAAAATAATGCATCCTATTATAGACAAACTTTAAGCTCTATTGGTTGGTACAGTATTACTAATTGATGCAGCAGGTGTATCTAAATAAGAACATAAGAAATAGGAGCAGGAGTAGGCCATTTAGGCCTTCGAGCTTGCTCCGCTATTCAATAAGATCATGGCTGATCTTCTACCACAACTCCACCTTCCCGCTCTATCACCATATCCCTTGGTTCCCTTAGTATTCAAATATCGATCGATCTCTGTCTTGAATATACTCTACGACTGAGCATCCACAGCCTTCTGAGGTAGAGAATCCCAAAGATTTACAACACTTTGAGTGAAGAAATTTTTCCTCATCTCTGTCCTAAATGGCCAACCCTTTATTCTGAGAATGTGACCCCTCCCAGCCAGGGAAAACATCCTTCCAGCACTACCCTGTCAAGCCCTTTAAGAATTTTATACATTTCAATGAGATCACCTCTCATTCTTCTAAACCCTAGGGAATATAGGCCTAGTCTACTTAACTTCTCCTCAAAGGACCAATCCCCCATCCCAGGAATCAGTCTGGTGAACCTTCATTGCACTTCCTCTAAAGTTTGAAAATAGCTTTCCTATATCAGCATGTGGCTGTCAAACCTTTCTCTCTGTTATTGCAGAATCTATACAAGTCAGAATTCACTGGCTTTATGAAAGGAATGGGCTGGGTTCCCATTGGCTCACTGGAGGAAGAAAAGAACAAGCGGGCTTCAAATATCCTTTGTGAGAAAAAATACCGTCAACCTCCAGAGAAGTTCACATTTACCATTGACACTGACTCCATGCCTATGGAATTGGCAAAGGCTAATGCCCAAATCATGAATATGGTAAGAAGACCTGCTGTTAAAAAGCATTGGTTGTGATGATCCTTTATACAGTTATATGATTGAGAGAATCCATTATTAATCAAAATCTATTACCCTGTAGCACATGTACAAGGAAGCCTGGGAAAAGGACAAGATTCAGATCCATGTGATGCCGGACACACCAGAAATTACTCTAGCTAAAGCCAACCAGTACAACATGAGCCAGGTAAGTGGAATGGATCGGTCTGAATTCCTTTCCTTTGTAGGATATGTTGGCTACATTTAAATAGAAATTGCGATTTACCAAAGAAATCTAGTCCCAATTCAGGGAACTAAGGGGGATGCAATAATATGGATCCAATGAGAAACACAGGCAAACCGTTCTGTAGGACGGCAGCTAATGGAAGTACTTAATATTAACAACTCCCTCTCACACACACACACACACACATACACACACACACATACTAGAACACTCAGCAATAATATAACTATCAGGGCACACAAGAATCAATCCTCAGCTCTGTTTCAAGGAACCAGTTTGAAATCAAACAATGACAGCAGAAAATTCAAACTGCAGGCCAATAATGTGAAGCTCTACTAGCTACAGAGGATAAAGCAACTATTTCATTGCCTGGATTCAGATTCCAGCAAGGAAGAAAAATACCTCCAGGATCATCACCCCTATCCTCTGGAGAGAGAAAAAAACATTCCTCCAGTTTGAAATAAAATATACAAATACAATGACTAACAACATTGACATGTTCTATACAGTTGCTATACACAATTAGCTGAGCATGAAATATGAGGCAATAATTAGATATGGAGATTCTGATAAACTTAAAGTCAACCAAAACTCTGCTGCCTGTGTCCTAACTCGCACCAAGCCCCGTTTCCCATCACCCCTGTGCTCGCTGACCTACATTGGCTCCCAGTTAATCAAAGCCTTGATTTTAAAATTCTCATCCTTGTTTTCAAATCTTTCCATGGCCTCGCCTCTCCCTATCTCTGTAATCTCCTCCAATCCCTCAATCCTCCAAGATATCTGCGCTCCTCTCATTCTGGCCTCTTGAGCATCCCTGATTTTAATTGCTCCACCATTGGTGGCCATGACTTCAGCTGCCAAGGCTGTAAGCTCTGGAATTCCTTCCCTAAACCTCTCTGCCTCTCTACCTCTCTTTCCTCCTTATGTGGCTCAGTGTCAAATTTAGTTTGATAATACTCCTTGGGAAGTTTTACTACGGTAAAGGTGCTATATCAATATAAGTTGTTGTTGTTGAGAGGGAAGCTCAATCCTTTTGTAATGTTACCAGGGGCCAGAAATTCAGTTACTGTCCTGTACCTGTCCGACATTTTTTGTTCTATGATATAATTATTTTTTGTGATAGTCTGGATTGAGTTATTTGTCAGTCTTCAAAAGATGAACCTCTGTGTCCTTGTACACAAATCCTTAAAGGTGGCAGGGCAAGTTGATAAGGTGGTTAAAAAAATCATATGGATTACTTGGGATTTCAAATAGAGGCCAAGGGCTAGAAATTCGGCATGTTAGCGCCTCCCGTTAGCACCTGGCTAAAGGGTTAGCGACCGGGTGTGGTGAATGCAGCGATGCCTGCGAACTTCAGTGCCAGCTTAGCGCAGGCGCCTGGGCCTCTAGCACCTCGCAGATTGTGACATTGTAAAGTGTGCAGTGCCCCGTTATTGCGTTATTGCCCCGGATTGAAAATTGACTCTCGCCTCCTGCTGTATCGCCTCGTGCTGACAACGCTAGCAAGACGAGGCATTGTGAACTCAGCTGGCCATTTCGAGAGCGGTAATCAAAGGGATTGGTTTTCAGCGAGCTCAACCTTTATTATTGCACCAGTCTGGTGCCTGCGCAAAGTTTTTAATGTTAAATTGGTGCAAGATGTCCAAGCCCTCCACTTTGTGAGAGTGTTTGAGGCTGTAATGGCAGTCACCTTGAAAAACAGAACTGCCGACAACTAGCTAGTGCAGCATCATTGGCCCTTGCCTTTAAGTGAGGGAAGCAGTTTTGTGATGAAAGAGTTACCAATGCACTCGACATTGTTTAGCGCTTTGCCGTTACCGCCCCGCTTTGGACTTTAGCACCCTAAGTGGTTAGCGCTTGATTTAGTACTCCACTTTCCTCTTGGAGCGCTAAAGCTGAATATCGCAGGAGGTAAGAATGATTAGCGCCTGGCGCTACTTTTTCAACTTTTAGGGGTCAAAGTTTGGTTGCTACTGCCAGCTGATACCGCCTGGGAGAGGCGGCAACGGGGCTTGGACGGCTGGGCGGCACCATTAGGCGGTGGTACCACCTGATGGGAAATTCGGTTCTGCTTTTTCAAGGGCGCAAAGATTTGCCGACTCGCCAACTACTGTCATTGAAATCCTGACGTCAGTGCACGTGCACACTTCTTTGGCGCTGGTCTTGCCAAATTCACTTTTGCCGCCTCACTTGCCGCCCACTGACTGCCGCTTACTGCCTCCAGAGTAGCGCGCAACACCTGATTTAACGCTGCAATCCCCTTTTCAGACGGGAAAACTGAATTTTTAATGGCGGCAACTGCCACCTGGTGGTAAAATCTCCTTTCAAACGGTGACACCGCCTCAAAAATAGCGGGACCGAATTTCAACCTTTAAAGTTCTAGAGCCCAAAACGGGGTGAAACCGAATTTCTCCCCCATAGTCTATAAAAGCAAAGAGATCATGCTAGTACTTTATAAATCACTGGCTGGGC
This sequence comes from Pristiophorus japonicus, assembly GCF_044704955.1. NCBI lineage: Eukaryota > Metazoa > Chordata > Chondrichthyes > Pristiophoridae > Pristiophorus > Pristiophorus japonicus. The sequence goes on from NC_091979.1 coordinate 42,569,464, forward strand.
CTCAGCTAGAGTATTTTGGACAATTCTGCCGCCACATTTCAGAAAAGATGAAAAGGCCCTGGAAAGGGTACAGAGGAGGTTTACCAGGGTGGTACCAGGGATGAGGGATTTCAGTTATGGGGAGAGGTTGGAAAAGTGAGAACTCTTCTCCTTGGAACAGGAAAGGTTATGAGATGACCTAATAGAGGTTTTCAAAGATGATGAGAGGTTTTGCTGGTGTAGATCTAGAAAAATTATTCCCCCTGGTGAGTTGGTCAATAAACAGAGCTCATAGATTTAAAATCATTGGCAAAAGATCTAGAGAGGAGATGGAGGACAATTTTTTCACTCGGGACCTGGAACGTTCTATCTGAAAAGATGGTGGAAGCTGGGTCCATCAATAATTTTGAAAGGGAGTTGGACAGGTACTGGAGGATGAGCAACTTACAGAGTTACGGACAAAAACCAGGAATGTGGGATTAAACATGACAGCTCTTCCAAAGAGCCAGCACAGGCACGATGGGCCGAATGGCCTCCTTCTGTGCTGTAAGTTTCTATGATTTTATGAAATTGCACTCAAAGATTTGCAGTAATGCATGACTTATATTGGAGTAATTTTAGTTCTATGTGGTACCAGAATGTAAAAAAAAAACACATTGCAAGTATCACTGCTCTGCACATCTTTCTTTGTCTCGACTATTTTAATTCATACTGTGTGGACAAATAGAATAATTTCAATTCATATTATCTTCCTTTATAGAAAATGTACAAGCAAAGCATGGAAGATGCAAAGAAGAAGGGATATGATCTCCGTGCTGATGCCATCTCAATCAAAGCCGCCAAAGCCTCAACTGCCATTGCCAGCGATGTAAGTGTTGTGACAGCAGCCACAGAAGTCTATTACTTCCCTTTGTCTTATTTTGTGCCAGTTTTCTCCTCTCCCAAAACGGTCTGCTCTCTTGCACCACTTGACCATGTGTGAATTATTTCAGCAGGCTATTTAACAGTGGTGGTCATCACCACTGAGCCTGATCGTGTCCTTACCGGTTTACCCACACATGCATCTCACCAGCAAGGGTGATGGTACAGTCATCAGTAGGCACGATGGGCTGAATGGCCTCTTTCTGTTCTGCATAATTCAATGGTACTAATTGCAGGAACATTGGCCAACCCATCCTGAAACCTGGGTTCTGAGGCCAATTGTAACACCTTCACTGCTACCCTGGTTGAGATCAACTAAATCAGCAAACTTTGCGGATTGTACCTGAACTTTGCTTTTCACTGTCTGAACCAGCTTAACTATCGAAGCGGTGTCCTCTGCATTGGGGAGACCAAACGCAGATTGGGTGACCACTTTGTGGAACACCTCGGTTCAGTACTTTAAAAAACATTTATAACAACTTTAATTTCTATTAGTGTATTATATGAGGTATTTTTTAAATGTTTTATGTAGTGTTTGTGCGTTTTGGGGTTTTTCTCATTCATAGTAATAGGAGATTCATCGAATCTCCTATTACTATGAATGAGAAAAACACTTACCTGTGATTGGGCGTCCACGCCCACGTGACTCCTGCGGACGTCCCGACGTAAACGCGCCGCGACGCACAGTCACGAGAGGCCTCCGGACCGGGATCTCAAGCAGGCGCAGCAGCTTAAGGTAAGTGCGCATTTTATTTCTATTCAACAGTGCTTTGTCCGCGGGAAGTCCTCGAGAGGAATTTCTGGGCCATTATTCATTTAGCTTTCTGAGCAGAGTTTGGAAACTAATCATCCAAGCTGCATTACGCACTGTTCAACTTGCATCTTCTTCACAATTGCGCCGTTGAGAATTTACAGTATTTTTGAAGTAGGACAAAAATAAATCTCAGGACTGTTTTGTATTCAACAATGGAGGGAAAATGTTGCACAATACATTTTTCCTTCCTGATTCAGTACCTTGAGATTGGATATAGTTTGGAACATGTTGTTTTAACATACAACTGTAATTGTTTTAACCTTTACTTTCTTACAGTACAAATATAAGCGTGCTTATGAGAAGGCTAGAGGGAGGCACATTGGTTTCCGCAACGTGCAGGATGACCCGAAGCTGGTCCATTGCATGCGTGTAGCCAAGTTGCAGTCTGAGCGTGAATATAAAAAGGACTATGAACAAAGCAAGACCAAGTATCACATGCCGATGGACATGTTCAGCGTTGTGGCTGCCAAGAAGTCCCAGGAGGTGGCCACCAATGCCAACTACAAGCAAGAATTCCGCCAGTTCACATATCTGCCGGATGCCATGAACCTGCAACTTTCCAGAAAGATGATGGAGATACAGAGTGACGTAAGACCAATTTTTCTGTTGAAGCTGTTTCAGAATTCCGAACTGAGTTCCTCTGCTGGCAACTCGTTTTACTTATTAATGGAAATGGCTATTGGAGATTCAAACTAAGCTTCATTTTACCATTGCAATGTTCCAATATTGGCTATTGAGTGCAGTGTAGAAACCCTGATATTAACGGGGAGGGAGCATGGTAGAGAGGGACCAGAAAATCTCAGGGACGCCGATCTTAATGGCAGGATTGGGGGTAATGTATTGACGTGGATAGAGAACTGGTTGGCAGACAGGAAGCAAAGAGTGGGAATAAACGGGTCCTTTTCAGAATGGCAGGCAGTGACTAGTGGGGTGCTGCAAGGTTCAGTGCTGGGACTCCAGCTATTTACAATAGACATTAATGATTTAGACAAAGGAATTGAATGTAATATCTCCAAATTTGCAGATGACACTAAGCTGGGTGGCAGTGTGAGCTGCGAGGAGGATGCTAGGAGGCTGCAGGGTGACTTGGACAGGTTAGGTGAATCGGCAAATGCATGGCAGATGCAGTATAATGTAGATAAATGTGAGGTTATCCACTTTGGTGGCAAAAACAGGAAGGCAGCTTATTATCTGAATAGTGACAGATTAGGAAAAGGGGAGGTGCAACGAGATCTGGGTGTCATGGTACATCAGTCATTGAAGGTAGGCATGCAAGTACAGCAGGCAGTAAAGAAAGCAAATGGCATGCCGGCCTTCATAGTGAGGGGATTTGAGTATAGGAGCAGGGAGGTCTTACTGCAGTTGTACAGGGCCTTGGTAAGACCACACCTTGAGTATTGTGTGCAGTTTTGGTCTCCTAATCTGAGGAAGGACATTCCTGCTATTGAGGGAGTGCAGCGAAGGTTCACCAGACTGATTCCCGGGATGGCAGGACTGACATGTGAAGAAAGCCTGGATCGAATAGGCTTATCTTCACTGGAATTTAGAAGAATGAGAGGGGATCTCATAGAAACATATAAAATTCTTACGGGATTGGACAGATTTGATGCAGAAAGAATGTTCCCGATGTTGGGGAAGTCCAGAACCAGGAGTCACAGCCTAAGGATAAGGGGTGAGCCATTTAGGACTGAGATGAGGAGAAACTTCTTCATTTGGAGAATTGTGAACCTGTGGAATTCTCTACCACAGAAAGTTGTTGAGGCCAGTTCATTAGATATATTCAAAAGGGAGTTAGATGTGGCCCTAAAGGGATCAAGGGGTATGGAGAGAAAGCAGGAATGGGGTACTGAAGTTGCATGATCAGCCATGATCATATTGAATGGTGGTGCAGGCTCAAAGGGCCGACTGGTCTACTCCTGCACCTACTTTCTATGTTTCTATGACCTCATTATCATTCATTTTTTCCATTCCCTGGCCAGCACCTGGGCAGATTGACAGGCTGGCAAAACAAACAGCAGGAGGCTGCAACTATTTTAAGTAAAACTATAAATCAAGTGCCTTTCCTTAAAAGGGGGCAATAAAACCGACAAATTCACAAATTAAACTTTGGACGTTAAACAAATCAAATTAAAATTTGGTTGCCAGGGGTGATGATACACTCCAGTCCCTCTGGCGTTCACCTCTAGCGGAAGGCCCCCTTGACCGCCCGCTGCCTGGACCGGTTAATGGCCACCTTGGCCATGCCCAGGCGCAGTCCTACGGCAGGAGGCTGCAGCCGGGAACCATCGGGAACGGTTCCCAGCAATCAGAAGAGAACATTAACTTTGTTTCTCTCCACAGATGCTGTCTGACCTGCTGAGATTTCCAGCATTTTCTGTTTTTATTATAGAAGAGAATGGGGTTTGGTGAGAGGTTTCGGCCGATCGTGAGACAGGAGGGCTGGGATCAGAAGGGGTGGGGGATGAGATCACGGAAGTGAGGAGAGGCCGCAATGGGCAATTGGCAGAAGGGATGCCAAAGGTTTGCTTGATGGGCCGCGGGGGAGCTCTCCTGCTCCTTCTGGCCTACAAGCAGTGCCCTAAAAAGCATTCACCTTCTGCAGCCGGCTGCTCCCATCTCCACTTCGCTGCCAGGTTTCCTGAGCCCTGGGAAAGCCGGCCGGCAACAGTTAAATTTACTTCATGACCCCATACTTCATGCACAGCACCCCTCCAAGACGGGACACATGCACGGCACACTACCCAACCGCAGGCACATTCGTGGTGTTCCCTGATTTTACATTTTTAAGCCCCCCCACTCCTGACTTTCTCCCGCAGGCCATGAGGATGCTAATATTGAACCTATAGTAAATCCACCAAAAATAATCTATTTAGAGTTTCACTGCATTTTCGGGAACCAGAGTAATTATTTTTCTATAAAATACATATAACTTGTGGTAAAATCTAGCTATATCTACAGCTATCTATAATCTATTATCGCCATTAAATGGGGTCCTAAATTACTAATTGACTTTAATACCCCACAAGCATTACAGAGCAACTAATGCAACCAATAAATCTACATCAATATCATTTATACATGATTTTTTGTGCATTATTTGTAAGAAATACTAAAAAAAAATGAGTTATAAACTTATTTAACTGTACATGGCAATTAAATCTCCAAATAATTGTGTATTTATTTTTCATTCGATGTTATATTAGTTACTGATCAAAACTGTGAGAACTACATTTCAAAAGGTAGAATAAATATTGCTTTACGAACTCTTCAGTGGTATAGACTCAACACCTATCATAATATATGATCAATCACTGTGTATAGTGATTAATAGATAAGATATATGCAGGTTAAAATCAATCTTTAAATATAATTTTGCCTTGCAATTCTAGTGACATTATTTGGATTAGTTTTAAGCAACATGTATAAAATTGCAAAGATTCAAGTGTTGTTGTCTTTGAATTGCTAGAACAATTATAAGGCGGACCTGCAGTGGCTGAAGGGGATTGGCTGGAGTCCCATTGGTTCATTGGATGTTGAGAAGGCGAAGAAAGCAACAGAGATTGTGAGTGATAAGAATTACCGGAAGCATCCGAACGCCTTCAAGTTCTCAAGTTTGACCGACTCTGTTGACATGGTTCTGGCTATGGCTAATACACAAGCAATGAAGAAGGTAGGTGTTAACAACAGGAATATTTGAGTGTGATGGTGATCTGTCTACCCCTTTTTTGACCTCATCAATATTCTCCCCATCTCTCCTGATGGTGTTAACTCCTCATTTGTGTATAGTTTCACAAGAATGTGATATACCTCACCCAAGTTCCCATTAGTTATGTATGGATCTCATCATCACCATAGGCAGTCCCTCGGAATCGAGGAAGACTTGCTTCCACTCTAAAAATGATTTCTCAGGTGACTGAACAGTCCAATGCGGGAATTACAGTCTCTGTCATAGGTGGAGCAGACAGTGGTTGAAGGAAAGGGTGGGTGGGGAGTCTGGTTTGCCACACGCTCCTTCCGCTGTCTGTGCTTGGTTTCCGCATGCTCTCGGCGACGAGACTCGAGGTGCTCAGCGCCCTCCCGGATGCTCTTCCTCCACTTAGGGCGGTCTTGGACCAGGGATTCCCAGGTGCCAGTGGGGATGTTGCACTTTATCAAGGAGGCTTTGAGGGTGTCCTTAAAATGGTATGAATCTAGTCAGTGAGCGTCATCACGCTATTCAATTCAAGGGGTGTGTGCGTGTGGGGGGATGGGGGGTGGTGGGGTGGGGGGGAACATCCCAGCTGAGACCAATCTTGTCTTCTAGCAGAGATTATTGGATAGCGATCAGGAGTGGGAACTCTTATCTTTCTTTCCCTTCCTAGCCCAGAGGCACTCAGGCCGATTGTACCACTCATAACACTGCCATGACTGAGATCAACTCACTCAGTTGTTGACTGACTCAGAGCAGAGAATGCTACCCACTGAGCCATGGCTGGCACATAAATACTGTTGCTATAAGAGCAAGAGTGTATTCTGCACTCAACTCCTGATGTCACAAAGCCTTTCCTACATCTACAAGGCAAAAGTCAGGAGTGTGATGAAATACTCCCCACTTGCCTGGATGAGTGCAGCTCCAACAGCACTCAAGAAGCTCGAGACCATCCAGAAAAAAGCAGCCCGCTTGATTGGCAATCGATCCACCACCTTAAACATTCACACCCTCCACCACTGGCGCAGCGTGGCTGCAGTGTGTACCATCTACACCATGCACTGCAGCGACTCGGCAAGGCTTCTTCGGCAGAACCTCCCAAACCCACGACCTCTACCACCTAGAAGGACAAGGGCAGCAAGTGCATGGGAACACCATCACCTCCATGTTCCCCTCCATGTCACACACTATCCTGACTTGGAAATATATCACCATTCTTTCATCGTAGCTGGTTCAAAATCCTGTAACTCCCTCCCTAACAGCACTATGGCAGTACCTTCACCACAGGGACTGCTGCAGTTCAAGGAGACGACTCACCACCATCTTCTCAAGGGAAATTAGGGATGGGCAATAAATGATGGTCTTGGCAGCGATGCCTACATACCATGAAATCATTTTAAAAAGATAGACTGGGAACCTGGGATCTTCCTGTTCTGAATGACTGAGGGACCCACTGGATAAAGTTAGGGGGCAAAATGATATTTATTTCGAGCTTAATAAGGAATTACATGCTTTTAGTTGCACACTTTGCTTAAAATGTAAGTTAGATATTTTTAAGATCGAAATTAAGAACCACAGGGATATCTTTGCAGCTTTTGTAGTAAAATGATCATTACTAAATCAGTACTAAATCTGTAGTCTCTCTTTTCAGGGCTTTTACAATATTTTTAAAAGAAACTCATACTTATCCTCTTACTTCACAGAGTCTGTATACAGCGGCCTGGGAGAAAGACAAAAATAAGGTCCATGTGACATTAGATTCTCCGGATATCGTACAAGCCAAGGCCAACGCATTTATGTACAGTAATGTAAGAGACATTTAATAATGATTATCATTGAATGCAAATGAAGATTCAATTCCTGAATAATCGGTAGCAAATGTCTTCTCTTTGTAGAACGCGTATAAACTGGATTGGGAACAATCCAAGAAGAAAGGTTATGACCTCAGACCCGATGCTATATCAATAAAGGCTGCCAAAGCTTCTACAATTATTGCAAGTGATGTAAGTTCAAATAGTTTTGTAATTGTTTTACAACTTTTAAACCATGAAAGATGGTTTGACCTGTCTCTGATGATAACAGGTCTGATTTTATTATCAATAAGTTCACTTAGCTCAACTCCTTTATTGCAAATAAAAAAAAAATTTTTAAACAGGCAAGGGCCATTAGATCCAGCAAACCCATCCTTTTTCAATAGACCTCAACCCCACGCACTCATCTTCTCACTAAATCCTTTACCCTCTTTTCTCTATCTAAATGCTTCATGAGCTTATTTATACTGTCTGCCTCAGTTTTCCCTGGTACCTTTTTCTACAAACCTATTATTGCTTTATGATAAGGTTCTCCTAACTTTCTAACATTTAATTTGTGTTCCTGGTGTACTTTAACACAGTGAACAACTTACGGAGATCAACTTTGTCCATTGCCTTCAAAATTTGAGAACGTCAATTAGGTCACCTTAAATTCTACTTCCCTTTCTCTTCACTGTTCTCCATAACTTAAATTGCTGATACGCAGAATCAGCTCTGCACTAATTCAACCAGTTGAGATTTTTAATGATTTTGCTCTGTTTTTTATGCCGGACTAACTTAACTCCTGATCAATTAGAATTTTGTCCTGAATCATAGAATCATAGAAGCTATTTGACCCATCGTGTCTGTGCTGGCCGAAAAAGAGCTATCCAGCCTAATCCCACTTTCCAACTCTTGGTCCGTAGCCTTGTAGGTTACGGCACTTCAAGTGCATATCCAAGTACTTTTTAAATGTATTGAACATTTCTGCCTCAACCACCATTTCTGGCAGTGAGTTCCAGACCCCCACAACACTCTGGGTGAAAAAAGTTCTCCTCAACTCCCTCTAATCCTTCTACCAATTACTTTAAATCTTTGCCCCCTAGTTATTGACATTTGCTAGGAGAAATAGGTCCTTCCCATCCACTTTATCTGGGCTCCTCATAATTTTATACACCTCAATCAAGTCTCCCCTCAGCCTCCTCTGTTCCAAACAAAACAACCCCTGCCAATCCAATCTTTCTTCATAGCTAAAATTCTTCAGCCAAAATCCATGTAAAGAAGTCAGAAGTGAAACAACCAGAAGCTAAATAATGTCGCTTGGGCTCCAGAATTGGAACAGCAGAGGGCAATTATTAATTATTTTCTCCCCTCCTTCCCTAAAGAGACTGGTTCATGCCAGGAATGACTCAATGGGCACTGGTGCTTTGCCCAAATGGCCATTCTTAATGTGTGAACTAACAAAGCAAGAGGCAGCAGGTCCGTGACCTGGAGCATTATTGCTGCCCTGCCAGCCACTGCCACCTGTCCCACCTTCCACCCCCCTGCCAGCCCCACCTCTTATACATGGCTTTCTGGCTTTCTAGCAGAGGTCACTAAATAACAATTGGAAGTATAAATTAAGAGATAACGGAATTTTATATATGGCTCCTGCAGAAATGAACCATTGTTAACATGTTTCGTTAGCTCTGCTCTGAAAAAGTTATTTGGTACCCTCTGTGGGGAAAGGCTCTCGAAGGAAATGCATCTCAGGAAATCACAACAATGCAACCCATGATTATCCATACATGCATTCCTGTGCTGTCCCGAGACGTGCTCTCTGTGACTAACATTCCCCGCTGGGAGTTCCAGATCACAGATTCAGTTCTGCAATTCCAATCGGTATTAGTTCAACAGCTCAAGTGTTTAATCTTGGCAATCTCCTCCAGCTATATGTCCCTGCGTGCACCCTCCACTCATCTGACATAGAATCATTCCTCATTTCCTGTTGCTCCCCACTTCACCGTCAGTGACTGTTGTTTCTGAGTCACTAAGTTCCAGGCCCTTCTAAAATCTCTACCCTTTGCCATCTCTCTGCCTACTTCCATAAGCTTCCTTAAAATCTTTCTCTTGGGCTGGGCTTTGAACTCCCAACTTTTGTTTCCCCACCCAGCAATTTGTCTTCTTGTCAGTGACCATCTTTATTACAAAGCACTCTGAGATATTGGGCTGTAAATTCGATCGTGCCTCTGTTGCAGTGTTAATCCAGGCGGAGCGGGAAATTTTGCAGCGGGAAATGGTTTCATCTCCAGCTGCAAAATTCATCAGCTGGGCCCTGAGCGTGAAGCGGTGCACTAAGGGAGGCGTTGCACACCTCTTTTAGGGCGCTAGGCTGGCTGAGCAACTGAAAATCCCGAGCTAAATAGCCGGCCTCGGAGTGCCCTAAGGCAGGCTTCCCTGGGAAAAATAAATAGGCAATTAAAAACATCAAAAACATTCCCAATACCTTACTGACGCCACATCAACATAAATCGCAAAAATAAAAAAATAAAAAACAATCACACTTACCTCAGATCGACATTCCTTCCCTCACTGCAGCCGGTATAGCTCGGACCACCAGCTTTCACAGGCGGTCCCACTAGGGCGCTATGGGGTGCCACGGATCGCGTGCGAAAAAACTTTCTAAACGGTGTTGCAATCAGGGGCGTTACACACCAGCTCACCTCTCCCGGGGCGGTACTGCTCTGTGCCCTCGCAAATCTGGCACGAATATTCAGGCAGGGAGCTGGAAGCTGCCAGCTGCCTGGAAGTGATCTCCACCACCATTACCGCCCCTCTGGAGTGCAAATAGAGATGGCAACAGACCAAAAATCCAGCCCACTGTTATCTACATGAAGATCTCTACTGGTGTGTAAGCTGTGTTACTATCGGAGTGTACGCTTTTTATTATAGATATGTGACAGTGCTGACTCTAGAGAAAACAGAGCTATTTTTAAGACTGCAAAGTTGTTTTTATTGCACCTTGGAAAATACCGCTAAATATTTGGAACTATTTTGCAGTACAAATACAAAACAGCCTATCGCAAGCAGCTTGGCCACCATGTTGGATGCCGCAGCATTAAGGACGATCCCAAAATGGTCTGGTCCATGCATGTAGCCAAGATTCAGAGTGACAGGGAGTACAAGAAGAACTTTGAGAAAACTAAGACCAAGTTTAACATGCCAGTCGACATGCTGGACATCCTGTTGGCCAAGAAATGTCAGACCCTGGTCAGCGACATTGACTACAGAAGATACCTTCATGAGTGGACCTGTCTGCCAGACCAGAGTGTTGTGATACAAGCACAAAAGGCCTATGAGTTGCAGAGTGATGTGAGTACTCCACCTATAATGCATGTAGTCTTTTGAGCTGTTTAAAATTGCCACAAACAGAGCAAAGAATGGAATGCCCGTCACCCTAAAGCAATGTCTTGTCACTTTGACCTAGCAAGTTCCTCTTCCAGTCTTCAATCTTTTCCCTTATTTTTCCTTAGATAGGATGGCTTGGGAACATGAGAACAGGATTAGGCCATTCAGTCCCTCGAGCCTGTTCCGCCATTCAATTAGATCATGGTTGATCTCTATCTGAAGTCCATCAACCTTCCTTGGTTCCGTAATCCTTAATAGCCATGTAAACAAAAATCTATCAATCTCATTTTTGAAATTTTCAATTGACCTAACGTCAACAGCTTTTTGGGGGAAACAGTTCCAGATTTCCACCACGCTTTGTGTGAAGAAGGGTTCCGTGACATCACCCCTGAACGGCCTAGCTCTAATTTTAAGGTTATACCCTCTTATTCTGGTCTCCCCCACCAGAGAAAATACTTTCTCTGTATCTACCCTATCAACCTTTTAGGCTTTCTGCAATCCCCACAGATGCCTATCTGACTCAGCTAACTTTCTCGCCTCGGAATCATTTGCACTGGAGGCAGGTGCCCTTGCCTCCACCTGGGAATTTTGCCACAAAGAGGGCAGGGGTTATAAGATGCCATGCAGCCTGAAAATCGGGAACTTATTAACTATAAATTTCTACTTTCCTTCTTGGGCCTGTGCAAGGCAGTGCACCCCAAGGCCTGCCAAAAGATTTCTACTTCCTCTTTCGCCTATTAACCATTGTGCCCAATGTTTAAACAATACAATTGGTGGAAAACACAATAAGAATGTAAGAACATATGAAATAGGAGCAAGAGTAGGCCATTTGTGCCCTTGAACCTGCTCTGTCATTCAACAAAATCATGACTGATCTTCTACCTCAACTCTACTTTCCTGCACTATCTCCATATCTCTGGATTCCTTTAATATGCAAAGATCTATCGATCTCTGCCTTGAATATACTCAACGATTGAGCCTCCACAGCCCTCTGAGTAGAGAATTCCAAAGATTCACCCCCCTCTGAGTGAAAAAATTTCTCCTCATCTCAGTCCTAAATGGCCGACCCCTTATTCTGAGACTGTGACCCCTGGTTCTAGACTCCCCAGCCAGGGGAACCATCCTCCCTGCATCTATGCTGTCAAGCCCTGTAAGAATTTTGTGTGTTTCAATGAGATCAACTCTCATTCTTCAAAACTCTCGAGAATCTAGGCCTAGTCTACTCAACCTCTTCTCATCTCTCCCCCCAATGGAGACCATGCTGCATTCATTTTCTTACTGCATTCACATGCCCATCCACATATGGCCTAGCATATTGTGCCTCAATGAAACCAACACCTTGGGAGAGGGAGGTGGTGCAGCAAGCTGGGTAATGGCAGAGGGAGCCCCGAGCGCTGTTCTAGCACCTGCTTCAGAACCCCAAAAAGCAATAGAGGGAAGGTGAAAATTTTAGATCACTGCACTCTTGCACTGGTGTGTAAGTAATAAATGCAATAATCCAATTTTTTTTAATGCGAATAATTTTTTTTTCCAGAATTTTAAACTTGTTCATATGTTTATGGATGTATCAAGGTGTTGTGTTAAAAGTGGTAGCAAGGGGAGTGCTGAAAGGAAGATTAAGTTATGTAGGCACATAGGGGCTACCTCGCCTTGTCTTCAGTCATTGCTACTCTTGTGGCTCCTAAAGTTTGGTTGGTATGAACTGCTATTTTTATCGCATGGTGTATTGTCTTCCAGATTCTATACAAAGCAGACCTTCAGTGGCTAAAGGGTATTGGATGGTCTCCTCTTGGATCGCTAGATGTGGTCAAAGCCAAAAAAGCTGGAGAGATCCTGAGTGAGAGCAAGTACCGCCAGTCCCCAACAACGCTTAAGTTCACCAGCTTGTCTGACTCCATGGATTTGACTCTGGCAAAGAATAATGCACATATATTGAATAAGGCAAGAGCTTCTTACTATTAGACCTGCAATAATCCAATTTTTTTTAATGGGAATAATTTTTTTTTCCAGAATTTTAAACTTGTTCATATGTTTATGGATGTATCAAGGTGTTGTGTTAAAAGTGGCAGCAAGGGGAGTGCTGAAAGGAAGATTAAGTTATGTAGGCACATAGGGGCTACCTCGCCTTGTCTTCAGTCATTGCTACTCTTGTGGCTCCTAAAGTGGGTTGGTATGTACTGCTATTTTTATCGCATTGTGTAATAGTCATCTGTGTGACTTGTATCGTTGGACAGAATATTAATCAAGAAATTGTAGGAGTTTGTAACAAAGGTAATGCAGTAATCATGGGGGACTTTAATCTTCATATAGACTGGATAAATCAAATTGGCAAAGGTAATCTGGAAGATGAGTTCATGGAATGCATTTGGGACAGTTTCCTACAACAATACCTCATGGAACCAACCAGGGAACAGGCTATTTTAGATTTTGTATTGCGTAATGAGACAGGGTTAATTAGCAATCTCATAGTAAAGTATCCTCTGAGGCAGAGTGATCATAATATGATAGAATTTCACATTACGTTTGAGAATGACTTGCCTAAATCCGAAACTAGAGTCTTAAACTTAAATAAAGCCAATTACATAGGTATGATGGATGAGTCGGCTAAGGTAGATTGGAAAAATAGATTAAAATTTATGGCAGTTGATAAGCAGTGACTAGCATTTAAAGAAATATTTCAAAATTCTCAACAAAAATACATTCTATTGAGAAACAAAAACTACACAGGGAAAGTGATCCATCTGTGACTAACTAAAGAAAGTTAAAGATGGCTTTACATTGAAAGAAGAAACTTATAATGTTACGAAGAATAGTAGTAAGTCTGAGGATTGGGAGAGTTTCAGAAACCAGCAAAGGATGACCAAAAAAATGATAAACTGTGTTTCCCTTTTCAAGTTCATGTATGCATTAACTTACTTACAGTTTGAATGCCACTGACATCTGAGTTAGGTGTTGGCATATTTACAGCAGTTTTTATTTATTTATTTGTTTATTTATTTATATATGTTCATGAGATGTGGCCATCGCCGGCAAGGCCAGCATTTATAGCCCATCCCTAGTTGCCCTTGAGAAGGTGGTGGTGAGCCGCCCTCTTCAACCGCTGCAGTCCGTGTGGTGAAGGTACTCCCGCAGTGCTGTTAGGGAGGTGGGTTCCAGGATTTTGACCCAACGATGATGAAGGAACAACGATATATTTCCAAGTCAAGATGGTGTGAGATTTGGAAGGGAATGTGAGGTAATGGATTTTCCATGGGCCTGCTGCCCTTGCCCTTTTAGGTGGTAGAGGCCGTGGGTGTAGGAGGTGCTGTCGAAGAAGCCTTAGCGAGTTGCTGCAGTGCATCTTATAGATGGTACACACTGCAGCCACGGTACGCCGGTGGAGGAGGGAGTGAATGTTTAAGGTGGATGGGGTGCCCATCAAGGGGGCTGCTTTATCCTGTGTGGTGTCGATCTTCCTTTAAACATGTGTAAAATATGGCCTATATATTTTATCAGTGTCATAGGTCTTCAATGCTTCTTTTTTTCAGTTTTGTTTCTTGCCTTAAATACATTAATCTACTGTTATGAGGACAGGACTACCAGCTGTTATGGTTCCCTTCGATTTTTTTATGTATGTGTTCGCCATTGTTTAAATACCCACAAATATTAAGTCATGAATTCGGCCTTGCAGTCTTGAAATTTTACAGATAAACTATCTAAAAACAAAGGGCAACATTTCACTATGCATTTTAATGTTTTTAATTCATTCTCTGGATGTTGGTGTCGCTACCAAGGCTGGCATTTGCTGCCCATCCTTAGTTGCCCTCGAGGTTTGGTAGGGAAAACACTTCCGTCCATGTGGTGAAGATGGTCCCATGTACCTGTCATATTAATTTCCTTTTTTCGCAATTTTAACAGAAACTTTACACAGCAGCCTGGGAGAAGGACAAGACAACAATTCATGTCATGCCTGACACTCCTGAAATCGAACTGGCCAAAGCAAACAAAGTGAACACTAGTGAGGTACAATGTACTCTAACATTTGATGAGCATTCAACTGAATTTCTGATCTGCTGTGCAAATTACTTCAGTTAGTCACTCACCCAGATAGTGGTCAATACTACGTTGTCCTGGTGCTGGCGAATTTCGATGTGCAAAAGTGATCCTGATTTATATATTGCATTTAGCATAGGAGACAGTTCCAAGGCGCTTCACAGGAGCATAATCAGACAAACGTTTGACACCGCCTCAAGGTAGGAGGCATTAGGATAGGTAACTAAAAGCTTGGTCCAAGAGGTAGATTTTAAGGAGCGTCTTAAAGGAGAGAGAAAGATGGTGAGACGAGGAGGTTTAGGAAGGGGATTCCAGAGCTTACAGCCTAACCGGCTGAAGGCATGGCCGCCAATGGTGGGGCGAAGGGAGTGGTCGATGCATAAATGACCAGAGTTGGGGGAATGCAGAGTTCTCGAAGGGTTGTAAGGCTGGAAGAGGTTAGAGAGATACACATGCTCTGAATGACTTGAAAATATCGCATAGGCTCAATTTTCCATCAACAGTTATTACTTTCAAACTGAGCGATGTGCTTCCAAATATTATCAAGATAGGCACGGCCTTTCCGTTGTGTTCAGTACACATTGCTGCCATTTTGAAAAATCTGGCTGTGAAGATTGTTCAGGAGGGTTCAATCAAATCATTGAAATTTGGATGGAACCAGATCTGGGCTTGGTTTGGGGGTTTACCTTCCACCTTTAATTGTTCTCAGATTCACACCCTATCAGCAGATCATAACAATAACAACTTGCATTTACAAAGGAACTATTCTAAAGTGCTTCACAGAGGTGTGATCAGACAGAAATGGATGCAAAGATAAAGAAGAAGCTATTAGGAGGGTGATTGAAAGCTTGATCAAAGTTCTGTAGGCAGCGTCATTAATTAGCATCCCTACAGAATAGCTTTTTGCGAATGTTTCCATAAAACCATAGGAATACAGCACAGAAGGAGGCCATTCGGCCCATTGTGTCCGTGCCGGCCGACAAAGAGCTATCCAGCCTAAACCCACTTTCCAGCTCTTGGTCCGTAGCCTTGTAGGTTACGGCACTTCAAGTGCATATCCAAGTACTTTTTAAATGCTATGAGGGTTTCTCCCTCTACCACCCTTTCAGGCAGTGAATTCCAGACCACCCCGCCAGCTGGGTGAAAAAATGTATCCTCAAATCCCCTCTAAACCTTCTACCAATTACTTTAAATCTATGCCCCCTGGTTATTGACCCTTCTGCTAGTCTCTGACAGACTGGTCATGAAAGTAAAAGCCCATGGGATCCAAGACAAAGTGGCAAGTTGATTCCAAAATTGGCTCAGAGGCAGGAAGCAAAGGGTAATGGTCGATGGGTGTTTTTGTGACTGGAAGGCTGTTTCCAGTGGGGTTCCACAGGGCTCAGTACTAAGCCCCATTTGCCAAATGTATCTCATAGATAGAAATGTTTGCTTTGAATGTTGTTATGCACAAGTAGTTGTAAGTACAGTCCATCGGTTCGAATTATGTCACTTGCATCAATTTGTCCATTTGTTTCACAGAAAATGTACAAACTGGACTATGAGGCATTAAAGAAGAAAGGATATGATCTGAGGAATGATGCAATTTCGATCAAGGCTGCAAAAGCCTCCAGAGACATTGCTAGTGATGTATGTATCATGCAATTTTGTCTACTTTGCTTATTTAAAATGTGCGGAAGTGAATATAACTTTTGACTTTTTATGCATACAATGCAGTACAAATATAAAACAGCCTACCGCAAGCAACTTGGCCACCACGTTGGATGCCGCAGCATTGAGGATGATCCAAAAATGGTCTGGTCCATGCATGTAGCCAAGATTCAGAGCGACAGGGAGTACAAGAAGGACTTTGAGAAAACAAGAACCAAGTTCAACATGCCAGTCGACATGCTGAACATCCTGCTGGCCAAGAAATGCCAGACCCTGGTCAGCGACATTGACTACAGACGTTACCTGCACCAGTGGACCTGTCTGCCAGACCAGAACGATGTGATCCAGGCAAAGAAGGCCTATGAGTTGCAGAGTGATGTGAGTATTTTGAAGCCCAGAATGGTTATTTTTCCAACTTTAACCTTTGCGATACTAGTTTACTGTAACAAAAATTAAAAATATATTAATGATGTATATACTCCAAGTACATTATTATCCTTAGTCATCAACTTAGAGGTAATCCTCTGTTGAAAAATTCCTTGAAGCTTGTGCACAGTCTATTCCATGAGTCCTTAATTTTTGAATTCAACTGTGCATTGGAAATGAGTTTTGAAATCTTGTAGATGTTAAATTTGGTTCAACTTCTTCAATGGCAACTCTTTAAAAATATAAGAGAATGAACTGCTGACGACAGTTTACAGACATTCCTCAGGAATATAATCTTTCAAGGTGTAAAATGTATTCCCTTCAATTTGTACTCCATCTCTAATATGCATTAAGGTTAGATTTGATGCTTTAGAGACACAATTGATTTGCATCAGGTTAGTGGAGGAATTGTTGGTTATTGTAAACATACTGCAAATGTGAAAACAATGCTTTGGAACATTAAAATGGTGAGGCTTTTTGTACATCACCATAGAACCACTGCTGATAATACAGCCAAGGCCTGCTCCTCCTTTGCTTGCAGGCCTGCTGCTCTATGTTTCTAGGCCTCTATTCACAGCTTGTCACTGCTGTGCGATGTTGCCAGAGCTAGAGTTCAGCACAATTTCCTCTAGATATCTTTAATAGAATAGCCCAATCTCCCACATCCTATAGGGGAATGCTTGGACTCCATGGCAATAAGGAGTTGACCTATTGCAGATTGGAAGCACACTCTATAGGAACTCATTTTGCATCATTCTAATAAGGTACTGCTCATGATTGCAATCAAAACTAAATAGTTGGTGAAAAAAGCCTGCCATAAAAAAGCACTGACCTTTCCCTTATTTTTGGTTGGACCTAATCTCAGTCATACTTCATGTATTACTGCTGTGTAAACAGTAAAGAATTTCTCATTGTCTTCCAGAATCTATACAAAGCAGACCTTCAGTGGCTAAAGGGTATTGGATGGTCTCCTCTTGGATCGCTTGACGTGGTCAAAGCCAAAAAAGCTGGAGAGATCCTGAGTGAGAGCAAGTACCGCCAGCCCCCAACGACGTTTAAGTTCACCAGTTTGTCTGACTCCATGGATCTGACTCTGGCAAAGACCAATGCACAAGTGATGAACAAGGTTGAATTAATTTATTCTGTTTAATATAGATTTTTTTTTTGGTAAATTTGTTTGGCCCGTTGAAGTACCAACTTGTTGTTTACATATTTTTCAGCATGCATATATCCAAGCCTGGGAAGCGGACAAGACCAAAATTCACGTTATGCCAGATACGCCAGAGATAATATTAGCAAAACAGAATCAGATTGCGTGCAGTGATGTAAGTGTGAAGCTACTTTGAAGAAGTACTTGATCATAATGTTTTACTACAGAAAGGGAAGGCAGGAAAATAAGCACAGACTATACTGAATAACATGGGTACGTTAGTCTTATGGTATTGGACTAGTAACCTAGTGGTTGTGTATTTAAATCCCAACATCGCAAATTGTGAAATTAAATGTAATAATCTGCTAACTTGTAGGCCAGTGCCAGGAAAAATAACCATGAAAACTTTCAGTTTGTCATTTAAACCCCACCATAAAGAGAATTCTATATCTAAGTGATACTAAGTTATATAAATGGGTGAAGGAAGTTACAAAGGGACATAGATAGATTAATTGAGTGGACAAAACTGTGGCATATGGAGTTCAATGTGGGGAAGTGTGAAGTCATCCACTTTGGATCCAGAAAATTCAAATGGTAATAGTTTCTTAATAGTGTGAGACTGAGAGCTGTGGAGAAGCAGCAGGAGTTAGGTATCCATGCACATAAATTACAAAAAGCTAGTGCATAGCTACAAAAAGTAATCAAAAAGTTGTGAGCAAAATTAAAGCCCATGGGATTAAAGGGACAGTGGCAGCCGGTTACAAAACTGGCTAAAGGACAGAAAGCAGAGAATAGGGGTGAACGGTTGTTTTTCAGACTGGATGGAATTATACAGTGGTGTTCCCTAGGAGTCAGTATTAGGAGCACTTCTCTTTTTGATATTTAATGACCTGGATATGGGTATACAGGGCATCATTTCAAAGTATGCAGATGATACGAAACTTGCAAATGTAATAAATAATGACGAGAGTAATAATAGACTTCAGGAGGGCATAGACAAACTGATCAAATGGACAGACACATAGCGGATGAAATTTAACGCAGAGAGGTGTGAGATGATACATTTTGGTAGGAAGAATGAGGGGAGGCAATATGAATTAAATGGTACAATTTTAAAGGGAGTGCAGGAACAGAGAGACCCGGGGATGGTATGTACACAAATCTTTGAAGGTGGCAGGACAAATTGAGAGGACTGTTAAGAAAGCATATAGAATCCTTGCCTTTATTAATAGAGGAATAGAGTATACAAGCAAGGAAGCTGTGCTAAACCTTTATAAAACACTGGTTAGGCCTCAGCTGGAGTATTATGTTCAATTGTTCTCCTTTGAGCAGAGAAGGTTAAGAGGAGATTAGATGGAGGTGTTCAAAAAATCATGAATGGTTTGTATAGAGTAAATAAGGTTTCTAGTGGCAGAATGGTCGGTAGCCAGGGGACACTGATCTACGGTGATTGGCAAAAAAAACCAGAGGCGACATGAGGAAACATTTTATTACACAGCGTGTTGTTGTGATCTGCAATGCACTGCCTGTCAAGGTGGTGGTAGCAGATTCAATAGTAATATTCAAAAGAGAATTGGATAAATACTTAAAGGGAAATAATGTACAGGGCTATGCGGAAAGAGCAGGGGACTGAGATTAATTGGATGGCTCTACCAAAGAGCCGGCACAGGCACGATAGGCCGAATAGCCTCCTTCTGTGCTGTATCATTCTATGATTCTATGAAAAGGCAAATGAAATGTTGGTCTTTATCTCAAGGGGATTGGAATACAAAAGTGAGGAAGTGATGCTTCAGTTGTAAAGCGCCTCTTTCAGACCTCATCTGAAGTAATGTGTTCAGGTTTGGGTACTGAATCTCAGGAAGGATAGACTGGCCTTGGAGGCATACAGCATAAATTCACCAGAATGATACCAGGGCTTAAAGGATTAAATTATGAGGACTTGTTGCATTAACTTTGTTTGTATTCCCTTGAGTTTAAGATGAAGAGGGGATCTAATTGACATGTTCAAAATTATAATGTGAATCATTATAGTGAATGCAGAGAAACTATTATCTCTGGTGGGGGAATCCAAAACAAAAGGGCATAATCTTAAAATTAGAGCAAGGCCATTTAGAAGTGAAATTAGGAAGCACTTATTCACACAAAGGGTAATGGGGATCTGGAACGATGTTCTCCGACAGACTATAGATTTGAAAACTTCAAAACTGAGATTGGGAGATATTTTGTTAGGTTAGGGTATCAAAGGATATGGAGCAAAGGTGGGTAAATTGAGTTGCGGTAGAGATCAAGCATGATGTAATTGAATGGTGGAACAGGCTTGAGGGGCTGAGTGATCTACTCCTCCTCCTATATTCCTAACTAGTTCATAATGTCAGGGAAGGGAGACTGCTACCCTTGCCTAATCTGGCCTACATGTGATTCCAGTCCCAAACCATATAGTTGAATCTTAATATCCTCAGGACGACCAGGGATGGGCAATGAATATTGTCAGCATTGCCCACATGCTGAGTACAAATATATATATTTTAAATGAAATCAATGATAAGCACACAATTAGTCAGTACATTTTTAGATTCAAACTTTACAAGCAGGAGGAAGATACAACCCAAATGGAAGAAAAACTTTATAAAATATGAAAGGAAGTCAGATACTGAAATAAAGGAACCCTCCAAAAAATCACGTCTAGGATGTTGATGAAAGGTTGGCAATTTCAGACTTGCACTGAGCATATTATTATTGTCTCCATAGAAACTGTACAAACTTGACATGGAAGAGGCAAAGAAGAAGGGCCATAACGTGCATGCTGATGCCATCTCAATTAAGGCAGCAAAAGCATCCAGAGATATTGCCAGTGATGTAAGTGGACCTGTTTATTTTGGTATGGAAGGCCAAATTAGAAATGGTATTACGTAGAATTTTCAAAGTATAATTACACCAAGTTAAATTTGATAAATAAATGCAACATAATTTCCTTGATCCCTGATTTAGTACAAATACAAAACGGCCTACCGCAAGCAGCTTGGCCACCACGTTGGATGCCGCAGCATTGAGGACGATCCCAAAATGGTCTGGTCCATGCATGTAGCCAAGATTCAGAGCGACAGGGAGTACAAGAAGAACTTTGAGAAAACTAAGACCAAGTTTAACATGCCAGTCGACATGCTGGACATCCTGCTGGCCAAGAAATGCCAGACCCTGGTCAGCGACATTGACTATAGACGTTACCTGCACCAGTGGACCTGTCTGCCAGACCAGAACGATGTGATCCAGGCAAAGAAGGCTTATGATTTGCAGAGCGATGTAAGTACATGATTATAAATGATATGCATGGCACTTGGATACTGTTAGCAGAAAACGAGGTGGCCCCCTGGCGAGTAAGCGCATTGTTCCAATTACGCCTCTCGTGTATTCTTTCACGGAAATGATCTAGAGAGGCTGGAATTTAAAAGCAGTTCGTTATTACCACAAATTTAAGTATTTATTTGGACATAACAATACAAACTATGCTACTTTAGTAATACTGCTACTTCTAGACTAAAAATATTCAGTTGGAATCTCTCGCCATGTAGCCCAATGATTAAAAGTCTACCTTACTGTCTTTACTATAGCCAGCAAAAGTAAAGCTTGCTAACTTCCTTCCACCCATAAAATAGCTTCTGCAATTTTGGTACTATGATTTAAGAGGTAGCAACATGTTGGTAAATGAAAGATTCTTCTAACTTGCTTCAGTTGCCCAAATCAAGTTGACTTGAGTAAAGTTACACACTGCGATATAGTGCCCCTCCCACACTGAACTGCCAAAGTGCTACAACCCAAAGCATTCCCCATTGTTTAATTGTTACATGTATAAAAAGAAATATTTGAATTTATATAGCGTCTTTCACGACCACCGGACGTCCCAAAACACTTTCCAGCCAATGAAGTACTTTTGAAGTGTAGTTACTGTTGTAATGTAGGAAATGTATAATATAATATAATTAATATAATGTCAGCTGTGGCTCAGTGGATAGCACACTCGCCTCTGGGTCAGAAGGGTGTGGGTTCAATTCCCACTCCAGAGACTTGAGCACAGAAATCTAGGCTGCCACTCGCTGAGTGAGTGCTGCACTGTCGGAGGTGCTGTCTTTCGGATAAGACATTAAACCGAGGCCCCGTCTGTTCTCTCAGGTGGACGTAAAATATCCCATGGCACCATTTTGAAGAAGAGCAGTGGAGTTCTCCCCAGTGTCCTGGTCAATATTCATCCCTCAATCAACAGCACTAAAAAACAAATTATCTGGTCATTATCACAGTGCTGTTTGTGGGAGTTCTGAGCGCAAATTGGCTGCCGCGTTGCCCACATTACAGCAGTGACTACACTTTATTGGCTGTAAAGCACTTTGAGACGTCCGGTGATTGTGAAAGGCGCTATATAAATCCAAGTTTTTCTTTTTTCTAATATAATTTATAATATAAATAATAAAATATAGTATATTCCTCTCCCGCCTCATGGAAACATTTTGGTGGAGGTCTGAGACTCCGAAATAGAATTACTGAATCTGTGATAATTAGCAACATATTTATTTGCATATTTGCCTTGGACATTTGTATCTCTGGATTGAGCTTGTTGAGATTCACTTCACAAGAGCCCCTTAAGAGCCTTCAGATAGATGACATTATCATGCTATCTGAGGCAGAGTCAGACCTGTTTCCAGGAAATGAATGTTTTAATTCAGAGCCACATTGATATGTCATTAATGGTGCCATTGTTGCTAACCATAAGATTTAATGCGTGGTCTCGCTAATTCAGAGGTGTCTAAGCTACCTGTGTAGCTTGGACTACACTGCTTGTGATTAGGTGAGTCCTGGGCATCTGGCTCACGAAACCTCTGTGATCAGCCTTTTTGCACTCCACTCCTGACACAGAGCAACAAACTCAGTCGGTAACGTCCATCAGTTTATAGTTACGCAAAATTAATTTTTCATTTAAGTCTGTAACTTGGGTCCTTGTGGGTGGAGGAGAGCGCTTTTTGTACATATTCCTCGAATTCAGTGATTTAGACCAACAATTCTTTATGTGAAGCCCATGAATCTCCATGGTACGCAATTAATTGGTCCGCAAAGAAAAACTGCTTGGACATCCTTGTATTAATTGTATTGCTGTTGCTACGAAGGAGATTTTTCTTTTAACCTTTCTCCACTAAAGAGAGAAAAGGGAGATGGGATAATATTAACCCAGTTTCACTACCAATAATTCAATAGTAATTGGCAGTCCCACTCAGATGTTGCTTGGATGACTGAAAAATGGCAGCAAAGGACACTTCTCTTTGCTTTTAGAGTTAAGACACATTTTTTGGAATGGAGTGTGTTTTCCATGAGTCACCTACTTGTTGTGCCTGTTTTTGGAGTGTTTGTTCCTGTCACATGTGTGTAAATTTTGCAAAGTGAAGCTTCCAGTGCAGAAGTTCACTAAATGGGAGTGTAGGTCACGTGATTAGCCCTAGTGTTTTAAAACTCTCCCCAATTCACGCTCCCATGCAGCAAAGCTCCAAGAGTTAACCTTTAGATATGGAAAATATCTTAAAAGTTCCATAAAACTCAACTTAGGCACAAAATTCACCCAATGTGGTCTCTCTATTTTTAGTACCGTTAAATATAAGAGTTGCTAAATTGTTATGAGTGCAAAGTTAAACGTTCATCATAAATATCTCAACAGTTTGTCACAGAGTAACATGTGATCAATGATTCTGTAGAAAGATCCATATGTTTGGTGTGTTTATATTATGATAGAAACAGAGAAAAAGGCCATTTGGCTCATCGTGTCTGTGTCGGCCAAAAATGAGCTATCCAGCCTAATCCCACTTTCCAGCTCTTGGTCCGTAGCCCTGTAGGTTACAGCACTTCAAGTGCACATCCAAGTACTTTTTAAATGCATTGAGGGTTTCTGCCTCTACCACCCTTTCAGGCAGTGAGTTCCAGACCCTCACCACCCTCTGGGTGAAACAATTTCTCCTCAACTCCCCTCTAGTCCATCTACCAATTACTTGAAGTCTATGCCCCCTGATTATTGACCTCCCTGCTAAGGGAAATAGGTGCTTCTGGTCCTTTCTAACTAGGCTCCTCATAATTTCATACACTTCAATTAAGTCTCCATATACTTTTCTCCATACTATTACTCATCTTCAAATACTGGAAATTGCAAAATCATTGTTAAATAAAAACTTCGAATTCTGAAAGATAATCTTTGAAGCAATTCAGATGAGTTAAGTTTCTCTCTCCACAGATGCTGCCTGACCTGCTGAGTATTTCCAGCATTTTCTGTTTTTATTTCACATTTCCATCATCTGGAGTGTTTTGTCCTTGAGTTAAGTTTTGAAGACTGGGCAAAGACAGAAAATGTCCGCAATCAACTTCACTGGGAAAATTTTACTGTATAATCTTAAGATTATTTTATTTGTGTAAAACAGATCCAATACAAGGCTGATCTTCAATGGCTGAAAGGCATCGGCTGGGCCCCAAACGGATCTCTGGAGGTTGAAAAGGTCAAGAAGGCTGGAAATATTCTTAGTGAGAAAAATTACCGTCAGCCCCCTAGCACTTTCAAGTTCACCAGTTTGATTGACTCCATGCCTTTGGCCCTGGCAAAGGTTAATTCACACACTCTCAACAAGGTATAGTGCTTGTTAGTTGCCTGTATTATTGTATGCAGGTTATGCTTTCAAATGTTATTTATGATCTACACCTTGTAACAGGACCTTTTTTTTTATAACCGATCCACTCATGGACTTCTACTGACTAATCATAGGAGTCCGAGAACAATAAAAGTATAAATTACATCAGCTAGGATTAGGTTCCATAATTTCCAACGGGGAACAAAAAAACCAAGACATTTCTGTGACCAAACCAAACTGCCTAAAAATAGTGTAAATAACTCAATCAAATAAAAACCCACCAAAATAAAGCTGCATGAATCATGCTAACATCACCGGCAGATGTAAAGTTCTTGGGCGGGCTTCGGATAATTTATGATAAGGCCTTTTGCTGCACTTGGTTGCTATGACTGATCTTACTTTGGTTGCTATGACTGATCTTACTTTGGTCACAAAACTACATCTCAAATCAATAATTTGTTCATGTTGCTCGAGGGGAACATAATCGCCGGAATGGACTGGTTGGGCCGAATGGTGTGTTTCTGTACTACAAGGGATTACATAGGATATACGACACAGATATGCTGCATGCTATATATCCAATGTAATCCTATGTTGTATAAACAGGATCGGAATAAATTTTCCAATTACATTGATTTCATTCTTTTAAGAAAATACATCTGATTGTATTTTGCATAATTAGCATGATAAAACATTGCCTGTCCTTTGAAATAAGTTGGGTCCATGATGGGATGATGCCACCATTTTCTTTGTGGAACAACAGAACTGAGACAAAGAACAACACTGAAGTCCTAATGCACCAGATGGCATTCTAACAGCAAGGGAGCTTCACATACTATTTCCTTGACTGGTGCAATCCTTTTTTCAGGCAGTATATTTACTTGGAGCTCAAGCAGGTGTTGAACCAGTGATTCTGATATATGCTGTAAAAACAGCAAATGTTGGTAATAAACAGTTGATTCATGCATTGGGCCATAGGAACGCTCAGGGGTTGCCCACTGCTGTCCCAGTATAACCTTTCAAGGTGCCCCTGTGATTTCCGTGAGCTTTAGGCCCAAACTTGTAATATATGCTTGGTTGTTGTTGTTGTTGTTGCCTCTGCTGTTCTGAATATAAGAAAGAATTGAATGAAAAATTATATTTACATTTCTTTCCTTGTTCTGCACAATAATAGCTCCTATCTTTTGATCAGTCATACCTATTAGCTATATTGTATATTGCTGCACGTATTGTCTCCTCCCCTCTCCTCCACCCCCTCAAACCGCAGCTTTAATTACTCCCACTATTCTTTTCATGTTTGTGCCACCACATCTCTCGACCCCACCACTGTCTCTAAATTGTCAGACAGCTTGTCTGACATCCATGCATGAGCAGAAATTTCCACCACCGAAATATTGGGAAGGTGGAAGCCACAGTTTTCGTTTCCTGCCACCAAATCCATCCCTCTGTTCCCTTGCCACCAAATCCATCCCTCTCCCTGGCAATTGTCTAAGGCTCAACCAGACCGTTCGCAACCTTGGTGCCATGTTTGACCTCGACATGAGCTTCCGACCATATATCCGTGCCATCACTAAGACTGCCTATTTCCACCTCCGTAACATCACCCGAATCTGCCCCTGCCTCAGCTTATCTGCTACTCAAACCCTCATCCATGCTTTTGTTACCTCTAGACTTGACTATTCTAATGCATTCCAGGCCAGCCTCCCAGGTCTACCCTCTATAAACTTGAAGTAATCCAAAACTCTGCTGCTCATGTTCTAACTTGCACCAAGTTCAGTTCACCCTTCACCCCTGTGCTCATTGACCTACATTGGCTCCCGGTTAAACAACGCTTCAATTTTAAAATTCTCATCAGTTTTCAAATCACTCCATGACTTCAGCCCTCCCAATCTCTGTAATCTCCTCCAGCCCTACAAATCTCTGAGATCTCTGCGCTCCGTGAATTCTGGCCTCTTGCGCATCCCTGATTTTCATCGTCCCACTATTGGTGGCTGTGCCTTCAGCTGCCTAGGCCCTAAACACTGGAATTCCCTCCCTAAACCTCTCCGCCTCTCTTTGCTCCTTTAAGAGGCTCCTTAAAATTTACCTCTTTGACCAAGCTTTTGGTCACCTGTCCTAATAACTCTTTATGTGGCTCTGTGTCAAATTTTGTTTGGTAACGCTTCTGTGACGCACCTTGGGATGTTTTACCATGTTAAAGATGGTATATAAATGCAAGTTATTATTGTTGTTGACTTACCATCTGGCAAAATGCAGACCATCTTTCCTGTGCGAGTTTCTTCTATCTCAGAAAGCCCTCCAGTTATCTACATAATTATTCCCTCCTGCATACACCACTTTAGCACTTGGAGCAGAGGAAATATCCATTAACTATGTGTGCAAAATATGTCACATGAATAATTGAATTACTAGTTTACTTATGAATGGTGTTCTCCGGATCACTGCATTAACACTTTTTAAAAAACATTTCTTTGCAGCATTTATACACGCAAGCATGGGAGAAGGACAAGCTTAATCTCCACATCATGCCAGACACACCGGAGATTGTGTTGGCAAGCCAAAACAAAATAAATTATAGTGAAGTAAGTATGTCTAATTGTTTTTTAAAAGAGCAAACAATATCACATGTGTGAATACTGTACTTATTTATAATTTTGATGTCTAGAAACAATATCGGCTTGCACTAGAAGAATCAAAGAAAAAAGGATATGACTTACGTGCTGACGCCATCTCCATTAAGGCTGCTAAAGCGTCAAGAGATATTGCCAGTGATGTAAGTGATTTTTTTATTACTTTATTTTAAATAGATTTAAATAGATTTTTTGAACATTAGTATAGATTTTTCTTTCACTTCGATTGTACTAATTTTTATTAAAAAAAAAATTAATATGTATAAACTGGCACTGACAATTATTTTAATTTAATAGTACAAGTACAAAACGGCCTACCGCAAGCAGCTTGGCCACCATGTTGGATGCCGCAGCATTAAGGACGATCCCAAAATGGTCTGGTCCATGCATGTAGCCAAGATTCAGAGCGACAGGGAGTACAAGAAGGACTTTGAGAAAAGTAAGACCAAGTTCAACATACCAGTCGACATGCTGGACATCCTGTTGGCCAAGAAATGCCAGACCCTGGTCAGCGACATTGACTACAGAAGATATCTTCACCAGTGGACCTGTCTGCCAGACCAGAACGATGTGATCCAGGCAAAGAAGGCCTATGAGTTGCAGAGTGATGTGAGTACCTTCCTAAAAATGGGAAATTCCATTTAGAATTCTTACGAAGTTGGTCAGCAAATTTGGCGGTAACATTCTTTTTCCTCACAAATTTACAAGGGTTTGGATTTGGTCCAGTTGGCCATTTATCAGAGATAGAAAGGTGAAAATTTAAGCCAAGTTGTGTTCTCATTGGCGTTGACCAAGAAATGCCAGACCCCGGTCAGTGACATAGATTGCAGACATGTTCACACCAGTGGACATGTCTGCCAGACCAAAATGATGTGATACAGACATGGAAAGTATATCATTTACAGAGTGATTGGAGTGCTTCCTGAAAATGTGAAAGTTAATTTGAAAGTCTTGAGTGGTGTTTCAGCAAACCTTGGCAATAGCCCTCCTTTTAATCAAGGAGCACAGATTCGGTTCAATTGAATATTGTATCAAAGATAGGTTTGCTGAGGTTTGAGCCAAATTGGATTCTTATTAGTGGTAAGTTCAGAATTCTGATTTAGTAATCCTGGATCATCATTCATTTTAATATTAATATATCATAGAATCATAGAATAGTACAGCACAGAAGGAGGCCTTTTGGCATATCAAGCTTGAGCTGGCTAGTTCAAAGAGCAATCCAGTTAGTCCCACTCCCCCGCTCTTTTCCCACATCCCTGCAATTTTTTCTCCTTCAAGTATTTATCCATTTCCCTTTAGAAAGCTACCATTGAATCAGTTTCCATGACCCTATCAGGCACTGCATTTCAGATCCTGACCAGTCGTTGAGTATATGAATTTACAGGCAATGTAGATTATGCTATAACCAACAATCCACATAGTTTTTGTTTCTCAAAAACAGACCATTCTTAGAATAAAAAGAAAATGTTACTGTTTGACAATTTCAGAATAAAATAGGTGTAAGTTAACTTTTTTTAATGCAAGCAATATGATGTGGACATGTCTGATGCCTTAAATTTACTTTCTTAATACTCTATGGACAAATCATAATGGCCCGGATTTTGCGTTTGTCGTTATTACCCCTTTGAAACTGACCGTATCTTCAGGATTTAGCGCATGCGCAGCTAAACGCGGAAATAGTGAAGTTGTGGTCAGTTATTCCCTGCTCCGCCACAGGCTGCTCTGTGGAATGGCCCAGAGCCAGCAATCAGTGAAATCAGTTGAACTGACGAAAACGTAAGCTTTTCCATTGTAATATTGCTGTTAAACACCCCATACAAAGTTAGGCTTTGTTGTAATAGGTGTAACTAGGGTTTTAACGGTGTATTGACTGCTGAACAACCGTTCTGGCCCTGAAAAACAAATGTTATATTTGTAGAATGTTAAATTTCTCCATTATGATAGAAAATTACTCGATATTTAAAATAGTAAAAATATATTTTTTAATATTTTTAAAGTTTGTTTATGATGTTTCAGCTTCTACCTTAAACCTATGTGTGTGCCCCATCTTTATTTTGCTCTTTTTAAAATGTTTTAAAAGTAAATAGATAATCAGTGTTTTTTATTTCTTGGTTTGCTGTCTGTGAGAATTCTTTAATGTCATTGGCTGCTTAGACATCTAGATGACATCACTGCTTTTCTACAGTAGGGATTCCCTTTTGACAGTGCTACAATCAATTTAACATCGAGAAAGTTCAAGTTTTCGCCACAGAGATCGCAAGATCTTTGTGAGCAGCTTTCTTCGAGGTCAGCAGTGATCACCATCGCTTCGCCGCTCACCACAAATTCTGCGGCATTATATTCAGCTTTTTGTGTTCAAAATGTTACTGAAATCCTATAACCAGTGCTGCACTATTGCAGGTATATTTCCCTCTGGTCACTATGTAAGTGAAATAAACTGTTGCAAATATGAATTACATAAGAACATAAGAACATAAGAATTAGGAACAGGAGTAGGCCATCTAGCCCCTCAAGCCTGCTCCGCCATTCAACAAGATCATGGCTGATCTGGCTGTGGACTCAGCTCCACTTACCCGCCTGCTCCCCGTAACCCTTAATTCCCTTATTGGTTAAAAATCTATCTATCTGTGATTTGAATACATTCAATGAGCTAGCCTCAACTGCTTCCTTGGGCAGAGAATTCCACAGATTCACAACCCTCTGGGAGAAGAAATTCCTTCTCAACTCGGTTTTAAATTGGCTCCCCCGTATTTTGAGGCTGTGCCCCCTAGTTCTAGTCTCCCCTACCAGTGGAAACAACTTCTCTGCCTCTATCTTGTCTATCCCTTTCATTATTTTTAATGTTTCTATAAGATCACCTCTCATCCTTCTGAACTCCAACGAGTAAAGACCCTGTCTACTCAATCTATCATCATAAGGTAACCCCCTCATCTCCGGAATCAGCCGAGTGAATCGTCTCTGTACCCCCTCCAAAGCCAGTATATCCTTCCTTAAGTAAGTTGACCAAAACTGCACGCACTACTCCAGGTGCGGCCTCACCAATACCCTGTACAGTTGCAGCAGGACCTCCCTGCTTTTGTACTCCAGATTCAGATTCCTCCTTTTATAATTATAGCCCCCAAGTTTATATTTCATTTTATTTAAAGAAGAATCACCTTTTGACCTTCGCTTGAAAATATTATCTGGTTTACAGGATAAATAGGATTATTTCTGATTATACATATTTAAAATAAAAGTGTCTAAATCATGAACTATACTATGGTTGTGTAAAATATTGCAATTAAAAAAATAGATGAGAGATCTATAGATTAGTGCCACCTGGACTCAGTTGCACCCTCTTCTCTAAATCAGAAGGTTGTGTTGTTTGAGCAACGCGCTGTAACCTGAGCAATTAACCTGGGCTGATAGTCCAGTAGAATATTGAGGGAGTGCCATCTTTATGATGAGACATTAAACCGAGGCCCCATTTGTCTGTTTAGGTGGATATCAGTGATCCCATGGTGCTAATCAAAGAATAGCAGGAAGTACTCAAAGTCCTGGCCAACTTTGCTTCCTTCTATGTTTCTATGTTTCTATGTTAACTATCATCATCAAAAACATATTAGCTGACCATTTGTCTTGCTGCATCCAAAATTGCCTGTCACACTTGCTGACAAAACAACAATCACCGCATTTCAAAGTAATTCAATGCTTTCAGAAATGTGATAAGGTGTTATACAAATACAAGTCTTTCATTATCAAAACAATGAGGTCTATAATCGTTTTTTTTATAATGATCTGTTCTATGGTCAGATTATTATTGATCTCAGTTGCATTGATGATTTAGATTTTGTTACTGGATAAACACGTTATTTTATAGCATCTGAGCTGTACCAATGATAAACACCAAGTTAGCAGTAAGGATTTTTCATTGTTTTCCAGAATCTATACAAAGCAGACCTTGATTGGTTAAAGGGTGTCGGATGGTCTCCTCTTGGATCGCTAGATGTGGTTAAAGCCAAAAAAGCTGGAGAGATCCTGAGTGAGAGCAAGTACCGCCAGCACCCAGCGACGCTAAAGTTCACCAGCCTGTCTGACTCCATGGATTTGACTCTGGCAAAGACTAATGCACAGATTATGAACAAGGTTGGATTACTTTTTTGGTTAATTGGAAAATATTGCTTTGAATGTTGCCCATCAAAACGCCAATCTTTGTGTCTATAATTTTTCTGCAGCGTGCATACATCGAAGCCTGGGAAGCGGACAAAACCAAAATTCATGTCATGCCAGATACTCCAGAGATAATATTAGCAAGACAGAACCAAATCAGCTGCAGTGAGGTAAGCATGTGAAGCCATTTTGAAATGATACTTGCTCGCAGCGTTGTCTTTTATTTCACATGCAGGATACAAAGCACCTTTTGCTTTTATTTGTTCCTGGGATGTGGACATCCCTGACAAGGCCAGCATTTATTGCCCATCGCTAATTGCCTTTGAGAGGACCTGAAACTTGAAAAAACATTGTGACAAAAATGTAGTATATTTGCCTTGCCTTTGTTTGGTAGCAGTCTCTTCACCTCCGTCAAAAAGCATAACGACCTGAATGTTGGTGGTAGCTCTGCTGCTAGACCTGTGGTGGAGCGGCCTTTCTGCCGGCCCTGCAACCCGCACCTACTGCAAAAAACCTCATTAGCAATTCTCAGGTAGGCTTCCGGCAGTGTTCCTACCTGTAACAGGAGCCAGTCCTGCGTGTGTGATGTGGGGATGTGGAAAATGGCTACTGGAGGCTTTGGGCATTGGCTGCAGTGGAATGGGTCAGACTTCTAGTAGGGCCGCAAAAATCACGTGGATGGAAGAGTCAATCACTCTTTCTCATTTCTACTCCCTGGGGAGGGGTGGGGAAAACGGTGAGCAATTAGCAATGCTGGATGCCTGTTTTATACCAGTATTGCTAGTCTGATGTGTAAATGAGATACTAAAGTTGTAAAATTTGACATCATGACATAATTTGCATGGCATTTCCCTTTTCCCTCTCATATATGGTTAGGGTCACTCGGCTGTTACCATCACTTCAAGCAGAAAATTGCAAAGGACGCTTTCATGAGCAGGGATTTGCTATTGCACATTCCTACCCAATTGTACGCCGTTGCCCAGCTCAGAACCACCTGAAATACAACAAAAATCTTGACCGAAGAGTTTAAAACTCAGCTGCAGTCAGAATCACTTCCCCGGCCTAAACTGACACAAATGTACCTGAGGTTTATTCAGTTGTCTCCAAAGCTACAGAAAAGTTGAGGGAGGAGATTAGTCACATTCAAACAAAACAAAAATTACTTTTGAGTTTAAATGATGCCTATTGAAATCCAATACAGAACATAAGAACATAAGAATTAGGAACAGCAGTAGGCCATCTAGCCCTTCGAGCCTGCTCCGTCATTCAATAAGATCATGGCAGATCTGGCCGTAGACTCAGCTCCACTTACCCGCCCGCTCCCCGTAACCCTTAATTCCCTTATTGGTTAAAAATCTATCTATCTGTGACTTGAATACATTCAATGAGCTAGCCTCAACTGCTTCCTTGGGCAGAGAATTCCACAGATTCACAACCCTCTGGGAGAAGAAATTCCTTCTCAACTCGGTTTTAAATTGGCTCCCCCGTATTTTGAGGCTGTGCCCCCTAGTTCTAGTCTCCCTTACTAGTGGAAACAACCTCTCTGCCTCTATCTTGTCTATCCCTTTCATGATTTTAAATGTTTCTATAAGATCACCCCTCATCCTTCTGAACTCCAACGAGTAAAGACCCAGTCTACTCAATCTATCATCATAAGGTAACCCCCTCATCTCCGGAATCAGCCTAGTGAATCGTCTCTGTACCCCCTCCAAAGCCAGTATATCCTTCCTTAAGTAAGGTGACCAAAACTGCACGCAGTACTCCAGGTGCGGCCTTACCAATACCCTATACAGTTGCAGCAGGACCTCCCTGCTTTTGTACTCCATCCCTCTCGCAATGAAGGCCAACATTCCATTCGCCTTCCTGATTACATGCTGCACCTGCAAACTAACTTTTTAGGATTCATGCACAAGGACCCCCAGGTCCCTCTGCACCTCAGCATGTTGTAATTTCTCCCCATTCAAATAATATTCCCTTTTACTGTTTTTTTTCCCAAGGTGGATGACCTCACATTTTCCGACATTGTATTCCATCTGCCAAACCTTAGCCCATTCGCTTAACCTATCCAAATCTCTTTGCAGTCTCTCTGTGTCCTCTACACAACCCGCTTTCCCACTAATCTTTATGTCATCTGCAAATTTTGTTACACTACACTCTGTCCCCTCTTCCAGGTCATCTATGTATATTGTAAACAGTTGTGGTCCCAGCACTGATCCCTGTGGCACACCACGAACCACCGATTTCCAACCCGAAAAGGACCCATTTATCCCGACACTCTGCTTTCTGTTCGCCAGCCAATTCTCTATCCATGCTAATACATTTCCTCTGACTCCGCGTACCTCTATCTTCTGCAGTAACCTTTTGTGTGGCACCTTATCGAATGCCTTTTGGAAATCTAAATACACCACATCCATCGGTACACCTCTATCCACCATGCTCGTTATATCCTCAAAGAATTCCAGTAAATTAGTTAAACATGATTTCCCCTTCACGAATCCATGCTGCATCTGCTTGTTTGCACTATTCCTATCTAGATGTCCCGCTATTTCTTCCTTAATGATAGTTTCAAGCATTTTCCCCACTACAGATGTTAAACTAACTGGCCTATAGTTACCTGCTTTTTGTCTGCCCTCTTTTTTAAACAGAGGCATTACATTAGCTGCTTTCAAATCTGCTGGTACCTCCCCAGAGTCCAGAGAATTTTGGTAGATTATAACGAATGCATCTGCTATAACTTCCGCCATCTATTTTAATACCCTGGGATGCATTTCATCAGGACCAGGGGACTTGTCTACCTGGAGTCCCATTAGCCTGTCCAGCACTACCCCCCGAGTGATAGTGATTATCTCAAGGTCCTCCCTTCCCACATTCCTGTGACCAGCAATTTTTGGCATGGTTTTTGTGTCTTCCACTGTGAAGACCGAAGCAAAATAATTGTTTAAGGGCTCAGCCATTTCCACATTTCCCATTATTAAATCCCCCTTCTCATCTTCTAAGGGACCAACATTTACTTTAGTCACTCTTTTCCGTTTTATATATCTGTAAAAGCTTTTACTATCTGTTTTTATGTTTTGCGCAAGTTTACTTTCGTAATCTATCTTTCCTTTCTTTATTGCTTTTTTAGTCATTCTTTGCTGTTGTTTAAAATATTCCCAATCCTCTAGTTTCCCACTAACCTTGGCCACCTTATACGCATTGGTCTTTGATTTGATACTCTCCTTTATTTCCTTGGTTATCCACGGCTGGTTATCCCTTCTCTTCCCGCTCTTCTTTTTCACTGGAATATATTTTTGTTGCGCACTATGAAAGAGCTCCTTCAAAGTCCTCCACTGTTCCTCAATTGTGCCACCGTTTAGTCTGTGTTTCCAGTCTACTTTAGCCATCTCTGCCCTCATCCCACTGTAGTCCCCTTTGTTTAAGCATAGTACGCTCGTTTCTGACACAACCTCCTCATCCTCAATCTGTATTACAAATTCAACCATACTGTGATCACTCATTCCGAGAGGATCTTTTACTAGGAGATCGTTTATTTTTCCTGTCTCATTACACAGGACCAGATCTAAGATAGCTTTCTTCCTTGTAGGTTCTGTTACATACTGTTCTAAGAAACAATCCCGTATGCATTCTATGAATTCCTCCTCCAGGCTACCCCGTGCGATTTGAGTTGACCAATCGATATGTAGGTTAAAATCCCCCATGACTACTGCCGTTCCTTTTTCACATGCCTCCATTATTCCCTTGATTATTGCCCGCCCCACCGTGAAGTTACTATTTGGGGGCCTATAAACTACGCACACCAGTGACTTTTTCCCCTTACTATCTCTAATCTCCACCCACAATGATTCAACATTTTGTTCATTTGAACCAATATCATCTCTCACAACTGCCCTGATATCATCCTTTATTAACAGAGCTACCACACCTCCTTTCCCTTCTTGTCTATCTTTCTGAATTGTCAGATACCCCTGTATGTTTTATTCCCAGTCTTGGCTACCCTGCAACCATGTTTCTGTAATGGCCACCAAATCATACTCATTTGTAATGATTTGTGCCGTCAACTCATTTACTTTATTTCGAATGTTGCGTGCATTTAGGTAGAGTGTTTTAATCCTAGTTTTTAAACCATGATTTTTAGTTTTGACCCCTCCTGCAGCCCCTTTATATTCAGTGGCCCTTTTTGTTTTTTGCCTTGGGTTTCTCTGCTCTCACTTTTACTCATCTCCTTTCTGTCTTTTGCTTTTGTCTCCTTTTTGTTTCCCTCTGTCTCCCTGCATTGGTTCCCATCCCCCTGCCATATTAGTTTAACTCCTCCACAACAGCACTAGCAAACACTCCCCCTAGGACATTGGTTCCAGTCCTGCCCAGGTGCAGACTGTCCGGTTTGTACTGGTCCCACCTCCCCCAGAACCTGTTCCAATGCCCCAGGAATTTGAATCCCTCCCTGCTGCACCACTGCTCAAGCCACATATTCATCTGCACTATCCTGCGATTCCTACTCTGACTAGCACGTGGCACTGGTCGCAATCCCGAGATTACTACTTTTGAGGTCCTACATTTTAATTTAGCTCCTAGCTCCTTAAATTCATAGGACCTCATCCCTTTTTTTTATCTATGTCGTTGGTACCAATGTGCACCACGACAACTGGCTGTTCTCCCTCCCTTTTTAGAATGTCCTGCACCCGCTCTGAGACATCCTTGACCCTTGCACCAGGGAGGCAACATACCATCCTGGAGTCTCGGTTGCGGCCGCAGAAACGCCTATCTATTCCCCTTACAATACAGGTTGGAGAGTATTTGAGTCAAGCCAGTTCAAGTCTGGAAGCCAGTTGAAACCTTTAGAGATAGGTTTGGCTAACTAGCTGCCACAGTTGGAAGGATCAGAAAAATAAAAAAATACTGCATATATAAAGGTTAAATACAAAATAATAGCTCAGCACATAGATCATAGCCATTTACTTTTTCTGTTTTAGAAGTACATGACCAATATTTTACCTTGATACCAAGGCCAGTGAAGATACCCTCGAGGCCATGAGAAATTTTGAACTCACCCATGAGAGTAATTAAAATATCGAAGCTGAACACGCTCAGCCCCCAACATTTCAATCTGGGCCAAGGAGGAATCTGACTGAATCTCTGAATTGGGGTTGGATGATGGAGCTGAATCTCAGTGGAATTGGGATTCTGCCCCATTTATTAGCTGCAGCAATTTTCCAGTGTGGCGGGGAGTGAGGGTGGGGAGTGGGGGGGGGGGCGCGCGGTGCGGAGTGGAGAACCCTTCCACGTCAACCAGGCATGAGCTAGGGAGTTTCTGGACTGTCCTGAGAATTCCTTCTGGTGCATCCATATAAGCCCTTAGCAGAGTTATTCTCTGCTGAGAGTAGGTGTCAGTTCCGATGAGGCCACGGAGGTTCTGTGACGGAAGGTAGTCAATTACCTTCCTTGTCCTCCAAATGGATCTTGTTCGGGCTGAAGATCTTTTTCTTCTATGATCTTTGGCTGGGGATGAGCATGGGAGTGTGGGGTGGGGGGCGGGGGAGCATTTATGGTGGAGCAGTTATGGGCTGCTTTGCCTTAGAAGGGCACCTATGCAGGTGCCAGCAGCGCTCACTGCAACCTCGTCAATGCCTTCGTCCCTGCAATGTGCAATGGGATCTCCACATTCAGCCACCAGAAAGCTAATAGATTTTTCCCTCCGCTGCTGATGAGATTAAGACTGCAAAAGGAATCCACTTTTGTTTTGAACCTGACAGTGACAATGTTATTTCTTCCCCATAGAAACTGTACAAACTTGATATGGAGATGGCAAAGAAGAAGGGCCATAACGTGCATGCTGACGCCATCTCAATTAAGGCAGCAAGAGCATCCAGAGATATTGCCAGTGATGTAAGTGGAACTGTTTATTTTGAAGCAGAGAAATCCATATTAAAAATGGCGTGAACTGTACACTTACCTAGGATTTTCAAACCATAGTTACACCGAGTTAAACTTGATGACTGAATGTAACGTCATTTCCTTGATCCCTGTTTTAGTACAAATACAAAACGGCCTACCGCAAGCAGCTTGGCCACCATGTTGGATGCCGTAGCA
The DNA here is from genome assembly GCF_044704955.1 of Pristiophorus japonicus. NCBI lineage: Eukaryota > Metazoa > Chordata > Chondrichthyes > Pristiophoridae > Pristiophorus > Pristiophorus japonicus. Next base: position 42,606,817 of record NC_091979.1, read on the forward strand.
TTAAGGATGATCCCAAAATGGTCTGGTCCATGCATGTAGCCAAGATTCAGAGCGACAGGGAGTACAAGAAGGACTTTGAGAAAAGTAAGACCAAGTTCAACATACCAGCCGACATGCTGGACATCCTGTTGGCCAAGAAATGCCAGACCCTGGTCAGCGACATTGACTATAGACGTTACCTGCACCAGTGGACCTGTCTGCCAGACCAGAACGATGTGATCCAGGCAAAGAAGGCCTATGAGTTGCAGAGTGATGTGAGTACCTTCCTAAAAATGGGCAATTCCATTTAGAATTCTGACGAAGTAGATCAGAAAATTTAGGGAATACCATTCTTTGTAATCAAAGGTTTACAAGGATATGGATTTGGTTCAATTGGCATTGTATGAAAGACAGAATTGTGAAGATTGGCGCGGAATTGTATTCTCATTGGTGATAAATTCACAAATCTGCTTTAATTATGCTGGATATCAGTTGTGTTAGTATTGATATATGAACTTATCAAAATGTGTATTGTGTTTTCTATATCTTCAGGATGATAAACTCACCTTCAATATAAAAATTAGGAGAAAAATGCAAGTTACAGTTTTTTGTTCCAGTTAAAGCTATTGCTCCTTTATCATGTCTTTTGGGCATGTCCACCACGTCATCCTTAATCAAGAAGATAAGCATTTCTTGCTTATTATTCAAAAGGCCGAGTGCTTGTTGGCACAATAGCTTGTTTCATTATCTCAGCTGAACTCGACTCCTAGCTTTTAGTTCTGCACACTTCATCAGGAAATCACTCTGGCCCTGATAATTCTATGCAGCACCCAACTTTTGCATGAGGTGATCTCCACCCCAGCCAGAAACAGGTCCAGCTCTCACTTGAAGGAATTCAGCAAATCTGCGTCCACCTCACGAGAGGGCAGCCTGTTCCAGAGATCCACTATTCTCGGGGAAAGAACCACCTCCTGACATTTAACCTAGATCTGGACTTATACAACTTAAAATTATGCATTCCTGGTCCTCCCTAACCTATTTAATTGGAACAAGCTATCAATCCAAACACAATCTATTCCCTTCATCATCTTAAAAGCCTTTTCTATGATTCTAACAACGGTAGACATTACATTTGGTGATATTAGTGAACCAATGCTTAAAATGCTAATTTGATATTCTTCGATCTGCTTCTTTTAACCCAAGTGCTAACTTGTTTATTCTAATCCTGTGATATACACTAGACATGCATACATAGGTAGGATGAGGATTTGTCTTAATTGAGGTTTTTGCTTTCTTTTTACTTACAAATGGCTTGTGGATATGTACTTTAGCTAAATATAATGAAATGGCTAAAGTTGTTCATTCCCAGGATACTTTAGGGTATAAAATGTCAAGATATAATTTAGCTGACTGTGCTGCTTTGCTTCTGCTGGAAGTGTAGGATGTGTGATTCAGGCCTGTTGACTTCTTTTTGTCGCCATATTGTGAAACAAGATAGCCAAGACAGTCTTGAGATAGGAAGTAGGGCAATAGGGACAAGATGATTACATATATGCCAAGATGATATATTGACCATCTAGAAGTTTGTCGGAACTTTCCCATTTCTTGCGGTCTTGTTCACAATAACACTAGTACCCTGTATGCCATAAATACAATGCCATAATAAATCAACAAGGCCAGTGTGCATGACTAGAGATCTATAAAGATCTTGAGTTTTCCTTAACAATTTGTAGAGAGAGTCAGGATCACTGCAAATGTAACGCCCCTATTCAAAAAAGGAGGCAGACAAAAAGCAGGAAACTATAGACCAGTTAGCCTAACATCTGGGAAAATGTTGGAGTCCATTATTAAAGAAGCAGTAACAGGACATTTGGAAAAGCAAAATTTGGTCAGGCAAAGTCAGCATGGATTTATGAAGGGGAAGTCATGTTTAGCAAACTTGCTGGAATTCTTTGAGGATGTAACGAACAGGGTGGATAAAGAGGAACCAGTAGGTGTGGTGTATTTGGACTTCCAGAAGGCATTTGACAAGGTGCCACATAAAAGGTTACTGCACAAGATAAAAGTTCACTGGGTTGGGGGTAATATATTAGTATGGATAGAAGATTGGCTGACAAACAGAAAACAGAGAGTCAGGATAAATGGTTCATTTTCTGGTTGGCAATCAGTAACGAGTGGGGTACCGCAGGGATCAGTGCTGGGACCCCAACTATTTACAATCTATATTAACGACTTGGAAGAGGGGACTGAATGTAACGTAGCCAAGCTTACTGACGATACAAAGATGGGAGGAAGGGCAATGTGTGAGGAGGACATAAAGAGGCTGCAGGAGGACATAGACAGGCTAACTGAGTGGGCAAGAATTTGTCAGATGGAGTATAATGTTGGAAAGTGTGAGGTCATGCACTTTGGCAGAAAAAAAATCAAAGAGCAAGTTATTATTTAAATGGAGAAAGATTGCAAAGTGCTGCAGTACAGCGAGACCTGGGAGTACTTGTGCATGAAACACAAAAGGATACTATGCAGGTACAACAAGTGATCAGGAAGGCCAATGGAATCTTGGCCTTTATTGCAAAGGGGATGGAGTATAAAAGCAGGGCAGTCTTGTTACAACTGTACAGGTATTGGTGAGGCCACACCTGGAAGACTGCGTGCAGTTTTGGTTTTCATATTTACGAAAGGATATACTTGCTTTGGAGGCAGTTCAGAGAAGGTTCACTAGGTTGATCCCGGGGATGAGGGGGTTGACATGAGGAAAGGTTGAGTAGGTTGGGCCTCTACTCATTGGAATTAAGAAGAATGAGAGATGATCTTACAGAAACGTATAAGATTATGAGGGGGCTTGACGGGGTAGATGCAGCGAGGATGTTGCCACTGGTGGGGGAGACTAGAACTAGAGGGCATGATCTTAGAATAAGGGACCGCCCATTTAGAACTCAGATGAGGAGAAATTTCTTCTCTCAGAGGGTTGTGAATCTGTGGAATTCACTGCCTCAGAGAGCTGTGGAAGCTGGGACATTAAATAAATTTAAGACCAAAATAGGCAGTTTCTTGAGCGATGGGGTTGAGGGACTATGGGGAGTGAGCAGGGAAGTGGAGCTGAGTCCATGATCAGATCAGCCATGATCTTATTGAATGGCGGAGCAGGCTCGAGGGGCCTTATGGCCTACTCCTGCTCCTATTTTTTCTGTTCTTATGTTCTTATGTAAAAGAATCAACTAAGGTTACATCTTTACCCAGGGGAAAAATGGGGTAGTATAGTTTATTTTCTCTGTATATCTACTGCTGAGAGACATTGCATGTGTCAAAGACTTGGTTGAACACAATAAAGAGATTGAGTTGCAAGCCATAACTTTGGTTGTCAGATTCAAATGTTCTTGCACTCCATTAAAATAATGGACAGAGAAATGGTCACATCTGGTAATATTGCCAGCAATAATTTTTAGCCATTCGTGATGTATCAGCTAAGGAAATAAAGTATGAAAAATTGCTTGCACAGTTAGAAGCCAGAGTGAGTAATTGTTATAGGACTGACACTTATTACTAACGCAGTTGAGGTTACTTTGGACTGCGCGTTCATCACAGACAGTTTGAACTCACAGCTTTAAATTTGTGCCTAGTTCTCCTTCAACTGCCCGCAAGTTTGTTTCTCCTCACCATCCTAAATGAAACAATTCTTGTGACCCCAGAACGCATACAAAGCAGATTTAGAATGGCTTCGTGGTGTTGGATGGAGTCCTGCTGGTTCACTGGATGTTCTGAAGGCGAAGAAAGCTGGAGAGATCCTGAGCGAAAAGAATTATCGTCAGCCCCCTAACAAGCTTCCGTTTACAAGCATTCTTGATTCTCTGGAGCTGGTTTTAGCCAAGAACAATGCCCAGAATCTCAAAAAAGTAAGTAACGTCTTAGATTACTGACAAAGGCATAGTTTCTTTTTCATTTCAGCGTTTTTCTCAGAATAGATTGATTTTTTAAAAATCTTTATGGTGATAACAATCATGAATATACATATAATTTTAACATTAAGTCTTTGAAATTGTGGGATAAATTATACAAAATACTTAATGCATTATTCTGAAATCCCGTTGCCTGCTGTTTTAATGGAGGCTCTAATCTATTGCTATATTTTTTTTTAAATTCCTATAATGTTATCCAACAGCTTAATTTCAATGCATGTGAGATTTCAGGAAATGTAACATCAATATTTGTAAGCAAAATCAATGGCCCTTCTGACACTGATGAGAGTACGCCAGAACTGCTACAAATTAGGCCAGGACCCAGATATACTGGGTTCCAGCCTTAGTTTGGAGATGCACTTAAGGGGCAGCCAGGTAAATACATGAGGGAGAAAGGAATGAAAGAATATGCTGATGGGGTTAGATGAAGTAGGGTGGGAGGAGGCTTGTGTGGAGCATAAAAACTGGCATGGACAAGTTGGGACGAATACCTGTTACTATGCTGTAAATTCTATGCAATTCTCTTAAATAACACAGGACCTTGTAAAGGATGCACCCTCCACCTGCCTCTTGCAGGGACAGTGGTTCAGAAAAGGGTAGAGCTACAGGTAGGAACTTTTAACATTAGAAGTTCCCATATCCCCAGCCTCATAATGTCTCTGAGTATTCCTTGGCAATGTGTACACCCAGTGAAAGTTGTTGTACTAGCCACAAAGTTAGCAGAAGTGGGAGCCACCCCAGGACAGTGTCTGAGCTGGAGCTTTTTTTATTATTAGCCCCTTTGTCAGGGGGCTGCGAGGAAGCAAAACATCATCTTTCCTGGGACCTTCCCCATACAAGGCAAACTACTGCAGTTTGCATCTTCCTTAATGTGCAGGTGCCCAACACGTGCCCAAAACTGTTCATCTGTAAGTACCTTCCTTGACCCTGAAAACTTCAGTAGTGTCGGCGGCAGAGATCCCATAGGAATCTGTTATGATACTTATGCCCTCAAATAAATTCAATTGCAGCAATGCATAAATTGGCAGGCCAGGACTGAGCAAGTGGAGGGAAACAGTTTTAAGTGCCCACGGTGGCCAAAGAAAGAGAGTGGGATGTCAGGATGGAAGCAGAAGGGCTGAGAAGAGAAAACTTAGTTGGTAGGGTTAAAAAAAAAAGGAAGTTCAAGGCTGAGATGGAGTAGAGCTGGGTGTAAGACAGAGCAACAGAGGGGACAGAACGGGGTTTAAACATTTTTCAGTGCGTCGGTGAGACAGAGCTGAGAATGGGGCTCAAAGAGCCTCATAATTTTTTTTAAAGTAGTAGTACAGCAGGAAGGGACAGAGCTGCAGTTGGGGCAGGATAGAAAGAGAGAGAGGCCAACACAGCACAGTGAGTTTTAGAGTTTGCAGTGGTGAACAAGATGAGACTGAGTGTCGGGGCTAATTGACAAGGCTGCCAAGAAAGATACGGATTGGATTGGGGCTATTGTCGAGTCCAGATCAACTGGGAGATGAAGAGACGGGGTGAAGCAACGCTACCTACTGTTGGGACGTCCTGCAGTGTAATGCTAGTAGATGAGTAATCCAAACGTTGCCAACTAGGCATTACCTGAGGTGTTATTTAGTGTCACACAGGCATGACAAAATCGGGACACAGCAGGTAAGCATGGCAAGAGGAATGCATATCATTCCATGACCTTTAAGATATTATAGTTATACTCAAATGTGTATCAAGTGACTTTCACCTTCCTCTCAGCTTGAATCTTCAAATCTTGAACATTGAATTGCACATTGCACTCTGGAAGAGTATGGGTGAAATTTCTCTTCCGTCAGTCACCGAAGAAACATTCTGTCCCCAAACTGTTTACCAAACATCTGCAAAATCCTCAGATCCTTGGCAAAAACTAAAGCTGTTGCACTGATGCTAAGAAAATATAATCCTCTGTCTCGTTCCTTTTTTGCAGCGATTATACACAGAAGCTTGGGATGCCGATAAAACCAAGATTCATGTTATGCCAGACACCCCCGAAATTATTCTGGCTAAAAGCAATTCTGTCAACATCAGTCAGGTATTGATCTCTGTGACTAAAAAGACTGAGATTTGATTCTACCAATTTATCAGAAGCATAAATCATATGTGCCTTTGTCCATTTAGAAACTGTACTGCCAAGCATGGGAGGATGCCAAGCGAAAAGGTTATGACCTGCGAGCTGATGCCATTTCAATTAAGGCAGCAAAAGCCTCCAGAGACATAGCAAGCATGGTGAGAATTGTCTGCAACCTGCGCTGACTTTGCTAATTCTATTTGCAAGACAGATGTTAAAATCATTGCTGATAGCTCAATAAAAATGGATTACAGTAAAGTTCTCTTCTTTCCTCACAATCAGTACAAGTACAAAGCAGCCTACAATAAGCAACTTGGCCACCATGTTGGATGCCGCAGCATTGAGGATGATCCCAAAATGGTCTGGTCCATGCATGTAGCCAAGATTCAGAGCGACAGGGAGTACAAGAAGGACTTTGAGAAAAGTAAGACCAAGTTCAACATACCAGTCGACATGCTGGACATCCTGTTGGCCAAGAAATGCCAGACCCTGGTCAGCGACATTAACTACAGACATTACCTGCACCAGTGGACCTGTCTGCCAGACCAGAACGATGTGATCCAGGCAAAGAAGGCCTATCAGTTGCAGAGTGATGTGAGTATTTCCCATTTTTTTTTCTCCATACAGCATTTAAAAAAAAGCTAACTTATCAAGTAGTTTGATAACATGTAACAAAAGATAAAAAAAACACACTTGCAATTGATTTAAGGAAAACATGGAACTCAAAAAATAGATCTAAAAATATGTTATAATGGACTATCAACCACTGTTTGGAAATGAATGCCAACATAGTCACTGATATGTCCTTACCATACAGTATAAATGCACACAAGGACCATACTTGAGAGAAGGTCACTCTGTGACCAGCTACCTTTATTGCCAAGGCCTCAAGTGATGAAGGTGGGTGGAGCTTCCCCTTTTATATCTTAAAGTCCAGGTTAGGAGTGTCTCCTACAAGTTCGCCCCTTGTGGTCAGTGTTCTCAAGGTGTACAACTTAGGTCAGCTTATACATGAGTTACAATGATAGTTGAATACATGACATCACCTCCCCCCCAAAGTCTTATTGGGATCAAACAGGGGATGCTCAGAATCCAAGGGGGTTCCCTACAAAGCCGCTTATCACTCCTCCTGTTGGCCAATAGATCCCGACCACACTTGCTCACAGGGGTTCCACCCGCAGAGCTGCTAATGAAAAGGACGCTCAAAACCAGGTTATCCCTTATACACCCTACTATGAAAGAAATTTTTGAGAGCAGGCGTCAGTCACAATGTGACTACCATGACAGGAATGCGAGGGCGTGATGTATTGATGTGAATGACCCTGTTTTGTCCTTAATTACGCTGCAGGGCCCAAATGGCTTGCAGGCACTGTGATTGCCAAAGAGGGGAATAGGGTTTTGGTAGTTAAACTTACCAATGGACAAATCTGCCGCAAACACGTGGATCAAACTAAAAGGAGGTTCAACAACCCCATAGAAGAAGCCCATAGATAGATTTTTAACCAATATAGATAGATTTTTAACCAATAAGGGAATTAAGGGTTATGGGGAGCGGGCGGGTAAGTGGAACTGAGTCCACGGCCAGATCAGCCATGATCTTGTTGAATGGCGGAGCAGGTTCGAGGGGCTAGATGGCCTACTCCTGTTCCTAATTCTTATGTTCTTATGTATTATCACAGGTTAAGTCTCTCTGGTGGTTTACGCTCCCTTGTAGAGCACCTGAGTTGGGGCTCCGGTTGTTGGGCACTGACCTGAGTGTCTGCTGTTTGCGGTGCCTCAGGCCTGTCAAAACTGCTCACAGTGACTGGGCTCTCCTCCACTTGGTTCCAATGTTCGGTCACCTGTGGTGGAGTAAACTCTACGTCGTGTTCTTCCTCTGCTGCTTCTATGGGGTTGCTGAACCTCCTTTTAGTTTGATCCACGTGTTTGCGGCAGATTTGTCCATTGGTAAGTTGAACTACCAAAACCCTATTCCCCTCTTTGGCAATCACTGTGCCTGCAAGCCATTTGGGCCCTGCAGTGTAATTAAGGACAAAAACAGGGTCATTCACATCAATACATCACGCCCTCGCATTCCTGTCATGGTAGTCACATTGTGACTGACGCCTGCTCTCAACAATTTCTTTCATAGTAGGGTGTATAAGGGATAACCTGGTTTTGAGTGTCCTTTTCATTAGCAGCTCTGCGGGTGGAACCCCTGTGAGCAAGTGTGGTCGGGATCTATTGGCCAACAGGAGGCATGATAAGCGGTTTTGTAGAGAATCCCCTTGGATTCTGAGCATCCCCTGTTTGATTATCTGCACTGCTCATTCCGCCTGGCCGTTTGAGACCGGCTTGAACGGTGCTGTTCTGACATGGTTGATTCCATTGCTTGCTATGAAGTCCTGGAATTCAGTGCTTGTGAAGCACGGGCCATTGTCGCTGACCAAGACATCCAGTAGACCATGGGCGGCGAACATTGCCCGTAGACTTTCTACCGTGGCAGAGGACGTGCTTGAATTTAAAATGGCACACTCGATCCATTTGGAGTAGGTGTCAACTACAACCAAAAACATTTTTCCCATGAAAGGACCTTCATAGTCCACATGGATGCGTGACCATGGCTTGGGCGGGCCACGACTAGGGGCTAAGTGGGGCTTCCCTGGGTGCATTGCCCAGCTGAGCACACGTGTTGCACCTGTGAACACAAAGTTCCGGGTCTGCATCTATCCCTGGCCACCAAACGTATGACCTGGCAATTGCCTTCAACATGACAATGCCCGGGTGCTCATTGTGAAGTTCTCTGATAAACCTCTCCTCCCATCTGGGGCATGACTACTCGGTTTCCCCACAGTAGGCAATCGGCCTGAATTGAGAGTTCATCCTTGTGCCTATGAAACAGTTAAAATTCCTCAGGGCATGCCCCATCCATGGCTGCCCAGTCCCCATTCAGAACACATTTCTTAACTAAAGACAGTAGCGGGTCTTTATTTGTCCAGACTTTAATCTGACGGGCTGTCACAGGTGAGCCTTCGCTTTCGAAACCTTCAACAGCCATGACCATCTCAGCATCATGCTCAGTGGTGGCTCGTGGGAGCCTGCTGAGTGCATCGGCGCAGCTTTCAGTGCCCGTTCTGTGCCGAATTGTGTAGTCATAGGCGGCTAACGTGAGTGCCCATCTCTGTATGTGGGCCGATGCATTCGCATTTATGGCCTTGTTGTCGGCCAAAAGGGACGTTAGGGGTTTGTGATCTGTCTCTAGCTCAAATTTCCTGCCAAACAGATACTGGTGCATTTTTTTTACTACATATACACATGCTCGCACTTCCTTTTCTACCATCCCGTAGTCCCTTTCTGCCTGGGACAGACTTCTGGAGGCATAAGCTACCGGCTGTAACTGACCATTGGCATTCACATGCTGCAACACACACCTGACCCCATAGGACGACGCATCGCACGTTAAAATAAGTTTCTTACACGGGTCATATAACGTTAACAGTTTGTTGGAGCATAACAAATTGCGTGCTCTATTAAAAGCCCTTTCCTGGCTTTCCCCCCAGACCAATCGCGACCTTTGCGTAGGAGCACGTGTAGCAGCTCTAACAATATGCTCAATTTGGGAAGAAAGTTACCAAAATAGTTCAGGAGCCCCAGGAACGAACGCAGCTCCGTCGTGTTACGGGGTCTGGGTGCTCTCTGGATCGCTTCCATTTTGGCTGCAGTAGGTCTGATCCCGTCTGCTGCTACCCTCCTCCCCAGGAATTCTACCTCTGGAGCTAAGAAGACGCACTTCGCATTTTTCAGTCGCAGCCCTACCCGGTCCAGTCTGCGTAGCATCTCCTCCAGGCTGTGGAGGTGTTCTTCAGTATCGCGACCCATGATGAGGATGTCGTTTTGAAAAACTACCATCCTTGGAATCGACTTGAGGAGGCTTTCCATATTTCACTGAAAGATCACGGCGGCCGAATGAATCCCAAACGGACATCTGTTATACTCAAATAACCCCTTGTGTGTCGTGATAGTGGTCAGCTTCTTCGACTCACTCGCCAGCTCCTGGGTCATGTAAGCTGAGGTCAGGTCCAATTTTGAAAAAAGTTTGCCACCGGATTGCGTCGCAAAGAGATCCTCCGCTCTCGGTAGCGGGTATTGGTCTTGGAGTGACACCCGATTGATGGTGGCCTTGTAATCGCCACATATCCTGACCGACCCATCCGCCTTGAGCACCGGCACAATCGGGCTCGCCCAGTCACTGAATTCGACAGGCAAGATGATGCCTTCTCTCAGCAGGCGGTCCAATTCGCCTTCTATCTTTTCCCGCATCACGGGACCGCTCTGGCCTTGTGGTATACTGGCCTGGCGTCCGGGTTTATGTGAATCACTACCTTGGCCCCCATGAAAGTGCCGATGCCGGGTTGAAATACTGAGTCAAATTTGTCCAGGACCTGTGAGCATGATACTCGCTCCACAGAAGAAATTGCATTGACATCGCCCCATTTCCAGTTCATGACAGCAAGTCAACTCCTCCCCAGTAGTGCGGGACCGTCCCCTGGGACAATCCAGAGTGGCAACCTGTTCTCCGAATCTTTGTGGGTCATGACTACCGTGGCGCTGCCTAGCACCGGAATGATCTCATTTGTATATGCCCGTAGCTGTGCGTCAATCGGCAATAATTTTGGCCTCCTGGCCTTGGACACCCACAACCTTTCGAACTGTTTGATACTCATTAGGGACTGGCTGGCACCCTTGACTAGCTCCATTAATACTGGGATGCTATTGAGGAGCACTTTCATCATTATCGGTGGCGTCCTGGTATATGAACTGTATATGTGCTCCACATGAACTCGCTGAACTTCAGCTTCCAGCGATTTCCCCCCAGTATTTATTTGGCCTTGTAGGGCTTACATCGAGCCCATCCTCCTCGTACATCAACCTGGCTGCAGGCTTCCTGCACATACGCGCCAAGTGACCGCTGACGTTGTATATTGCTGATACCTGAAAGCTCTGGCTGGGTGTTTGCCTCCACAACTCCAGCATGAGCTGGAGGCCCCGTTGTTGGAAACAAAATGTCCATTACCAGTCGATCGTCTCTGATTGTCTCTGTAACTGTCCTTAAGCGCACCATTAACAGGTGTTGCTAGCCCCATTACTGGCCGCATTGTCCATTGCGATGGCATGAATCGCCGTTCAGCTAGCCATTGTCTCTGTTGAATTCCCCCTTTGGGTTCGACTACATGCTGGGGCATGTCCGATTGCCCTTGTCTGCCTAGAGAACTGTGTGCTGCGTTAACAATGTTGACTCCCTGGTCGTTTGCCGCATTTGAGCCAAGATTTTTGTCATACATCATTCTGGGCTCTTCCTCCCCTGAGATAAATGTCTGGGCTATCAGCGTCGCCCCTTCCAAGGTCAAGTCTTTGGTCTCAATCAGTTTCCCGAAAACCCCAACGTATCCGATGCCCTCAATAAAAAAGTCTCGCAGCATCTCCGCTCTGCATGCACCTGGGAACTTGCATAGGCTCGCCAGTCGCCGGAGATCTGCCACGAAGTCTGGAACGCTTTGCCCTTCTCGCCACCGGTGCGTGTAAAACCGGTGTCTCGCCGGTTTAAGGTGTTACCCGATCAACTTGCTAAGCTCTTCGAACGTCTTGTCCGCCAGCTTCTCTGGCACTAGAAGGTCCTTCATCAGGGAGTACGTTCTGAATCTACAAACCGTCAGGAGATGAGCCCTGCGTTTGTCAGCCAAATCCTGTCCCAACCATTCCTTAGTGACAAAACTTTGCTGTAGTCTCTCAACAAAGTCGTCCCAATCATCACCAACACAGTACCTCTCTTTTGTGCTGCTAGTGGCCATGCTCACGTGGTTTAAATCCTAGTTTCTCGTCGCCAATGATATGTCCTTACTATACAGTATAAATGCACACGAGGCCCATACTTGACAGAAGGTCACTCTGTGATCAGTTTACCTTTATTGCCAAGACCTCAAGTGATGAAGGTGGGTGGAGCTTCCCCTTTTATACCTGAAAGTCCAGGTTAGGAGTGTCTCCCATAAGTTCACCCTCTTGTGGTCAGTGTTCTCAAGGTGTACAACTTAGGTCAGCTTATACATGGATTACAATGATAGTTGAATACATGACAGTCATCTTCTTGTGTCCCAAGCACAGTAAATTCTCCGATACAATAGAATCACAGAAACTTACAGCACAGAAGAAGGCCACTTGTCCCATCATACCTATGCTGGCACTTTGCCAGAACAATCCAAAAAACAATCCCACTTCCTTGTTCTCACTCTTCAGCTCTGTAGCTTCAAATATTTATCCAATGTCTCTTAAATTATGCCTTGGTACCTACCCCAACCATTTCTTGTGGCGAAGTATACCATGCTCATCAACCCTCTGAGAAAAAATATTTTCCTAATCTGTCTCCTCACTTTCTGAGTGACAGTTTTAAAATGACCCCTCATCACTGACTCCCCAACCAGAGGAAGTAGTCTCTCCTTATCCACCCTATTTTAGATTAAATTAATGAGTATTTAGAAATACGTGAGTTAATCAAGGACAGCCAGCACATGGTTATTGAAGGCAAGTTGTGCTTGATAAAATTAATAGCGTTTGAACATAAGAACACAAGAAATAGGAGCAGGAGTAGACCATTTGGCCCCTTGAGTCTGCTCCGCCAGTCAATAAGATCATGGCTGATCTGATCTTGGCCTCAACTCCACTTCCCTGCCTGCTCTCCCTAACCCTTGACCCCTCTTATCATTCAAAAATTGGTCTATCTTCACCTTAAATTTAAAACTGAGATGAGGAGAAATTTCTTCTTTCATAGGATTGTGGATCTGTGGAAATCGCTGCCTCAGAGAGCTGGGACATTGAATAAATTTAAGACAGAAATAGACAGTTTCTTAAACGATAAGGGAATAAGGGGTTATGGAGAACGGGCAGAGAAGTGCACCAGAGTCCATGATCAGATCAGCATGAACGTATTAAATGGTGGAGCAGGCTCGAGGGGCCGTATGGCCTTCTCCTGCTCTTATTTCTTATGTTCTCATGTTCTTATTAAATATATTCAATGACCCAGCCTCCATACCTCTCTGTGGTAAAGAATTCCAAAGATTCACGACCCTCTGAGAGAAGAAATTCCTCCTCGTTTCCGTTTTAAATGGACGACCCCTTATTCTGAAACTATGGCCCCTAGTTCTAGATTCCCCCACGGGGGGAAACATCCTCTCTGCATCTACCTGGTCAAGACCCCTCAGAATCTTATACATTTCAATAAGATCACCTCCTTATCTTCTAAACACCAATGAGTATAAGTACAACCTGCTCAACCTTTCTTCATAAGACAACCCTTTCAACTCAGTAATCAACCTAGCGAACCTTCTCTGAACTGCCTCCAATGCAAGTATATCCCTCCTTAAATGAGAACAAAACTGTATACAGAACCCCAGGTGTGGTCTCACCAATGCCCTGTAAAGTTGTAGCAGGACTTCTCTGCTTTTATACTCCTTCCCCTTGTAATAAAAGCAACATTCCATGTGCCTTCCTGATTACTTGCTGTACCTGCATGCTAACGTTTTGTGTTTCATATACAAGGACCCCTAGATCCCTCTGTACCTCAGCATTTTGTAATCTCTCCTCGTTTAAACAATAATTTGATTTTTTATTTTCCTACCAAAGTGGATAACCTCACATTTTCCCACATCATACTCCATCTGTCAAATTTTTGCCTACTCACTTAGCCTACCTATATCCCTTTGCAGATTTTTTGCATCCTCTACACAACTTGTCTTCCCACCTATCTTTGTATCATTAGCAAATTTGGTTGCATTACACTCAGTCCCTTCAGCTAAGTCATTAAAATAGATTGTAAATAGTTGAGGCCCCAGCACTGATCCCTATGGCACCACACCCCGTTACAGTTGCCAGCCTAAAAATGACCCATTTATCCCAACTCTCTGTTTTCTGTTCGTTAACCAATCCTCTATCCATGCTAATATATTACCCTCAACCCCGTGAGCACTTATCGTGCGCAGTAAGTTTTTATGTGGCACCTTATCGAATGCCTTCTGGAAATCCAAATACAGGACATCTACTGGTTCCCCTTTATCCACCCTGCTCATTACATCCTCAAAGAATTCCAGCAAATTTGTCAAACATGATTTCCCTTTCATAAAGCCATGCTGACTCTGCTTGACTGTGTTATGATTTTCTAAATGTCCTGCTACTACTTCCTTACTAATGGATTGCAGCATTTTCCCAATGACAGATGTTAGGCTAACTGGTCTATAGTTTCCTGCTTTCTGTCTCCCTCCTTTCTTAAATAGGGCCGATACATTTGCGGTTTTCCAATCATTTACCTTGTTCTGGTCCAGCACTCTTACTGTTGACTTTTCATTACCCTTTTGTATTTTTGTATTGAACCCGATTATCATTGTGGTCGCGTTACCAAATTTACATCATGCTGTCATGTCTCTATTTTCAACATTATTGTATGTAACAATAGTTATTTAACCTTCTCTATGGTTATGGACTTTGCTAGTGAGAAAGTGGTTCAGTCCGTGCCCGGCCCTTAACATTTTCAATGAAGATTGGAAACCACAGTGACTAAAGTTTAGCATCCAATGTTATAACATTGAGGTGGCACAAAGTTCTGTTAATAATCTGAGATTGTACAACAATATTCTGAATATGTTCTGAACATGTTAGTTAATATCAAAGGAAATCCAGATTGATAAGAACTGCTTTATTAATTGTGATTTGATGACTTGCTCTTGGCTTTTGCAGTGGCTGTACAAGTCGGATATGGAATGGATCCGTGGCTGTGGATGGATGCCCAATGGGTCCCTCGACGTTAAGAAAGCACAGAAAGCCCAGGAGATCCTCAGTGAGCGGCTCTACCGTCAGCATCCTGATAAGATCAAGTTCACCAGCATTGTTGACCTGCCCAGCATAGTCCTGGCTAAAACCAACGCAGACCAACTGAATGATGTAAGTGTTGTGTTTTTCTTTAATACGCAGTAACAAAATGCACATAAAACTAGAATTGGGCAGGATTTTCCGGTCTTCTGCACTCCGGGTTTTGCCCCGGAGCGGCGGTAATGGCGGTGGTGAGGGCTTCTGGGTGGGCGGTCAGCCTCCAGCGCCCCGCAGCGATCCTCGGGTACGGTGTTGTGGCGGCGCTGAGCAGCACCCCCAGAAGAGCTGCACCCGGTGTGCAACGCCCTGGTTGTGACACCGGCGTAGGTTTGAGCTTCTGCCCGACACGTCCGTCCGGGAGTGCATCCGCACTGATCACTGCTAAGTGTGATTGTTTATTCTTTAAGTTTTTTTTAGTGATTTGTGTTGTGGTGTCGTGGGCAACGTTTTGGGAATGTTTTTGTGGGTTTTGTTTAGGATTCCCTCCCCTCAGCCCAGACATCTCTCGGAGCGCTCCCGGCCGGCTCTTTAGCTCGGGAGTTTCCCATCCTTGTGCCAAGAGAGGTGTACAACACTTCCCTTAGCGCTGCACCCCCTGACGCAGAGCCAAGATGCCCAAACGTAATTACCAAAGCGCAAACTATTCCCGGCTGCTAACTTTCCTGCCCCGCCGCCATTATCGCCTCAAAAACATAAAAGCCTAAAATCCTGCCATTGTGTTCAGAGGAAGTGTTTGCCATTGGGCTTCCATTGCTGCTTATGAGGATTTAATATGGATCATTTAAGGACATTAATATTACTGTTAACCAATTGTTGACTATTTCACTTTTCAGACAGAGAAATATGTACTGTAGCAAAATTATTCATCATTCTGGTTAGCGAATTCTTAAAGTGGACCATTGTTATATGATTGCAGAACCCATATGGTACAACCCTATCAGTGAATGTAATGCTCAGATCTAAGTACTTTAACAGCCCTGCCCTTTCCCTATAGCCCTGCAAATTTTTATCCTTCAGGTACTTATCCAATTCGCTTTTGAAAGCCACAATTGAACCTGCCTCCACCACCCTTTCAGGCAGTGCATTCCGGATCCTAACCACTTGCTGTGTAAAAAAGTATTTCCTCATGCCACCTTTGATTCTTCTGCCAATCGCCTTAAATCTGTGTCCTCTGGTTCTGGACCCTTCTGCCATTGGGAACAGTTTCTCTCTATCTACTCTGTTTAGACCCCTCATGAGGGTTCACCTTGTCCCCTCCCCTCTGCAGCCTCCCGACCAAGGTTGTCTTATCTGGGATAAGGTCATGGTATTGGCAGGCACCACCTTCATTATGGATGTTGCAGGCCAGCTTCTCTTGCAGGGTTAACTAAAATCAACATTAATTGTGATTACATTGTACACAGACAATATAAGTATGCTGCACATAGTCTATGTCATTTGGGGAAAATGCTAGCTGAACAAATACTACATCTACATCTCTGTACAAACAGCTATTTTCCCATATCTGACTCTCCGATGCACCTTGCAGGCACATCTGTACATTGAGAACGCAATTAATGCATATTGGTCGTCATTTCTCGCCTGCTATTCATAATGTACCACTCAAAGAAATGAAAGTATTTCAGCTGTTCTGTGAACAGCTAATTTGATATATAGATATACATGAAAGCCAAGACGTTCAATATAATATCCATTTTGACTTTTTATTAATGTACTTTTGTTTCCTTTACAATTTCACATGCAACACTTCAATCGATAAATGGTTAGGAAGCATTGCTCCAGTACCACTCTTTCTGTTTATGTGGAGGTCGACATTGGGTGCTGATGCTCATAAAAAATAGTAGAAAAAGATACAGTAAGACCCTCAGCTCACGGTAGCAGTTCTCTGGTCCGATACCTTCCTTTGGAATTTCATTCCAAATGCAACAGGCGCTGTTGCTTTGCTGTTGCTCCCCAAGCCTGATGTACCTTCTATTTGTTGGTCATATGCTCATTTCCCTGAAGAGACTAATTCAGTGCTCCCTCAGATCATTGACAAGATCCTGCAGGACTTCCTCAGAGAATGATGCCTTCTCTGCTCTAGTCTGCACTTGAAGGGTGGAAGATGCCTATGCGTGGATATTTCTAACGTGTGGTGGCCGTTGCACACCAGCCACCACACGGGCTTGACAGAGCTAGGTCTTGGTCCAGTGGCAAGGGTTAACCAGGACGACTGGAGCCTAACAGTTCGGGAACTGCAATATTAAGTCCTTTATTGAAACACCTGTGAACTCATCCCTTTTTGGCATATAAGCAAGTCATCCTCGATATGAGAGACCACCTAAGAAGAAGAAGTCTGCATGGGTTTGCTTAGTCACAGATGGATCTTTTACTTTCTAAGAGCCTTGTTAGCTCATTAGAAGATGACTGAACAGCATTATTAACAGCAAATTATGATTGGCTGATTTGTTGTTTGTGCGTTATACCACATTCCAACTTGTATAAAGCACTATTCTAAAATTTCATGTTCCTAATAGTACAGTAAAAGCCAATCTAAAAGCTTTAACACTCATTGTCTACATCTGAAATGACTCCTAAATCATTCACTCATGACATTTTTCTTTAATACTCCCTGGGGTGGGGGGGGAGGGGGAAATTCGGTTGCGTCTCTGTTGCGGCGTTGTCCTGGGCAGAGCGGTACATTTTGCATCAGCAAATGGTTTGCGTCTGCCGCCACAAAATTCATCAATTGGTTTGGAGCTAGGCCGGCTAAGCCACTGAAAATCACGAGCTAAACAGCTGGCCTGGGATCACCCTAACAGAGGCTTCTGTGGAGAAAAAAAAACCCACCAAAAATATTCCCAATTCATTACTGACGCTACCCCAACATAAATCGCAAAAATAAAAACAATCATACTTACCTGAGAGAGACATTTCTTCAATCACTTCTGCCGCTACACCTTGGAATGCCAGCTTTCACAGGTGGTCTCGCTAGGGTGTGCTACGGGGCACTACAGAACGGGCACGATCCAAATATCGAGACAATGTCGCAACGAGAGGCATTGCACACTGGCTCGCCTCTCCCAGGTAGTATTGCTCCGCGCTCCCACAAACCCAGCACCGAATGTCCCTGGAAGCTGGCCAACCGCCCGGGTGCAAGTGCCTTCCGCCGCTATTACCGCCCCTCTGAGGCGCTAAGATGGGCGGCAAAAGACCGAAAATCCAGCCCCTTGTATTTGGCCTGCATAAACCATGTACTGAAAGTTATATCTTTGTTATTATGCATTAAATACATATTTCTCTTCCCAAGTTATGCTGCCAGCTGTGTACAAGCATCTATTGCACAAGTTAAACAAGCATTAGATTTTGCCAGGTTATTATTGGCGGAATAAATGGATCCATTCTTTCCCTACCTTTAGCACCTGTACCGTAGTGCTTGGGAGAAGGACAAGCTCATAATTCACCTTCCAAACGATACACCTGAGATGGTACTGTCAAAACAGAATTCTATCAACATCAGTTCGGTAAGAAATATACAATAATCCTTTGGCAATTAGTGAGTAGCACGCAATTACCATGTTTACCACTTTCTTCTTCGCGTTCATTGCCTCAGTACCATTTTTGTGATTTGTAACTCTTGTGGGTAAACCTATGCTTTTGTTTAATTGTGGAGGCTGAGGTCACAACCAATATACCTTTTTAGGATAAGGAGCCTCCTGCAAGGAGTTTTTAAACCATTAGATGTGACTCCTTAACAAAGCTTTCAACAAACAAAATGGTAGGAGTGCCCTGTTTGTTTGTGGAAAATGTATATCTTTTCCAACAGTATTTGTTTGTATTGCTGAGCCCATTACTTGTCTAGCAATACAATTCTTAGTGGGTTCACTGGATAATAATCAAGAGGAAAACCCAGGTTGATATTTCCCCTCCTTCACCTAGAGAGATTTTGAGGCCTTCCCATCTTATAAAACCCAGCTGAAATCAGCTAATTCATCACGGACCAGGTTTAAGTCTGGTACTTTCTGGTTTGTGTGGTTCAGCAGTAGACCAAACTGGATAATTAGTGAATCAAAGAGGACTTTAACATAGTCGTCGCAAAGATCTTGGAGGGTTTGAGCTTCCACTGCCATCTTTGGTTGAATTTCTGTGGCGCCATGGTATTGATGATATCGTGCTGCCTTTTCTTGCAAGGATTCAGGAACACGTCTTCTCTACTGAAAGTGGACACAGTAATCTTGAGAGATTTTTCTGCCAACTTCCTTTTTACTGTTTGGTAGATTGATTTGTAATTCAAATGAGAATACACGGAATCTTGTGATCAACGACAAAGATTTGTAATTGCTGCAATAGTTGCATTTGATGCTATTGATTTATCAGTTTCAATATGATTTCAATACAAGTTGAGAAAAAAATGAAAATTAAAGTGAGGGTGGGTAAGTGTGGGCTTGGTGGGGGCGCGGTGAATGTGTGCTTGTTTGGTGGGGCCGGTGAGTGTGGGCTTGATTGGGGGGCCGGTGAGTGTGTGCTTGATTGGGGGGCCGGTGAGTGTGTGCTTGATTGGGGGGCCGGTGAGTGTGTGCTTGATTGGGGGGCCGGTGAGTTTGGGCTTGGTTAGAGGGGGGTGATGAGTGTGGGCTTGGTTGGGGGTTGGTGTGTGTGGGTTTGGTTAAAGGGGGCGATGAGTGCGGGCTTGTTTAGGAGGTGCGGTAAGTGTGGGCTTGGTTGGGAGGGGGGAGTGTGGGCTTGATTAAGTGTGGGGAATGCTGAGTGTGTGCTTGGTTGGGGAGGTGGGAGCAGTGAGTGTGACTTCGGTGGGAGGTCAGGTCGTGTGAGTATGGGTTTGGTTGGGGAGGTAGGAGCAGTGAGTGTGGCCTCGGTGGGAGGGCAGGTGGTGTGAGTGTGGGCTCGGTTGGGGGAAGGAACAGTGAGTGTGTGCTTGGTTGGGGAGGGGGGTGAGTATGGACTCGCGGGGGCGGGCGGTGTGAGTGTTTGCTTGGTTGCGGGGGGAGGGCAATGTGTGTGGGCTCGGTGGGTGTGTGGGGAAGGGTGTGCTAAGTGTGGACTCAGTCGATGGTGGAGTGGTGAGTCTGGGCTCACCATGGGGAACTTTAGGTTCATAATGGCTCACTATAAGTGCATTGATATTCCACTGATGTTCCATTATTTCTCTTTTATGTCACATAGAAATTATACAAACTCGGTTGGGAAGAAGCTAAGAAGAAAGGATATGACCTAAGAAATGATGCCATCTCAATCAAGGCTGCCAAAGCTTCCAGAGACATTGCGAGTGATGTACGTCTGCTCATACAGTTATCTGATGCTATTAAAGTCTGAGAGCATTGCTCAAGTCAGTGTGATTAAAGTAATTTTTACATTCACAAATTAGTGGGCCAGATTTTACTGGAGCAGGGAATCTGCTGTTGGATAAACTTACCCCTGCATCTTTCAGCTCAAAAAATTTGCCCACAAAGTTGTTGAAAGTGTGAGCTGATAACGGCATAGCGAGGGAAACAGGGTATCTGGGACCTGAGTGAATAGGGTGACCGATAGAGTATCTCCTTAACCAATGACATTAAAAGATTAGGAAATAAACAGCGGAAAGGCTGAGAAGAAGGGTGAATTAAAGGGTGAATGCAATGTCAAATCAGGAACAGAAAGATAAATAAATAAAGGGAAAGGAAGATTGGATTAAGAGAGAGGAAAAAAGAGACAGAAGGGAAAAACAAATTATAATTTGACATTTTTTAAATCTCCCTGAAAAATTCAGAACCTGTAGGAATGAGTCTCCGTCCTTGTAATAGTTAACTTTTGGTGCCAGAGAGATTCATTGGCAGTCATTAACACTTATCACATCGTTAAAAGGCTTCGGCTTGTAATGACAAGACTTAACTTTCTGTGTGCCGTTAAATGGGTAATCTGTGGACAAATGCACCAGGTTCCTGAAAGAAACAGGGAGACTGAGGACTACCTTGGCAAAGTTAATGGTGGAGTGGAGCAACTCAGACAGCAACTTTTGGTAATTCACATTTAGCCACGCATCTGCTCCTCGTCTGAAGTTGCTGCACCATTTACCCATAAATAACAGCGAGCGCCATTAAACTTGCCGTTATTTTGACAGCAAATTCTGGCCCAATGTTCCATATCCCAGGTACATAAAAAAGAATGGCATCAGAACATTATTGTTTGTGTTTTAAAAATAAATTGATGTACAGGGGGCAATGTTCATGTACATCAGTAGCAGGAGAGAAAACACATTTAAAGAATTGAGGAATTAAGAAGTTGGTTAAGCGCAGAAAAGTCCGATTCTACATATTGACATAATTCTTAGTACTAAATGTTAACAAAGGTAACATCAAAGGTATAACTTCACCAGTACCTAACCTTAACACTGTCGGTGGTGAGACTAGTGATTGTGATGTGCATAATAGTTATTCTTCTTTCTTGTAACCAGTACAAGTACAAAACAGCCTATCGCAAGCAGCTTGGCCACCATGTTGGATGCCGCAGCATTGAGGATGATCCAAAAATGGTCTGGTCCATGCATGTAGCCAAGATTCAGAGCGACAGGGAGTACAAGAAGGACTTTGAGAAAAGTAAGACCAAGTTCAACATACCAGCCGACATGCTGGACATCCTGTTGGCCAAGAAATGCCAGACCCTGGTCAGCGACATTAACTACAGACATTACCTGCACCAGTGGACCTGTCTGCCAGACCAGAACGATGTGATCCAGGCAAAGAAGGCCTATCAGTTGCAGAGTGATGTGAGTATTAATATACTACCATTTCAGTAAAAATATTTATTCAATTATTAATTATTAAAAACAAATCACATTTTTAGAACAATAAAGTCAGGACGATCATTGAGATATTAGCAACATTACTTTATTCATTTTTCAGCAGAGGTAAGGGAATAAGGTCGCAAGATTATAAGAAATAGGAGAAGGAGTAGACCATATGACCCCTCGAGCCTGCTCTGCCATTCAATAATATCTTGGTTGACCTTTGACCTCAACTCCACTTTCTTGCCCGATCCCCATTTCCCTTGATTCCCTCAGAATCCAAAAATCTATCTGTCTCAGCCTTGAATATATCAACGACTGAGCATCCACAGCTCTTTGGGCTAGAGAATTGCGAAGATTCACAGCCCTCTGAATGAAGAAACTTCTCCTCATCTCAGTCCAAAATGGTCGACCACTTATCCAGAGACAATGCCCCGTAGTTCTACACTCTCAAGCCAGGGATACAGCTTCTCAGCATTTACCCTGTCATGCCCTCTCTATATGTTTCAATGAGAACACCTCTCATTCTTCCAAACTCCAGAAAGTATAGGCCCATTCTACTCAATCTCTCCTCATAGGACAAGCCTCTCAGGAAGGAAATGAAGTCCTGAAATTACACCATGGGATATTAGCACACAAATGCTTAAAGCACTTGTCTGAAATCCCCCTTAGTGAAGTTTTAGCAGGGACATCAACCCATGAACAATAAATGGGTTAAATCATATCGGAGGGAAATCTCAGAAAAACCGCTGAATGAACAAGTAATTTCAGGGCCATTGACTTCCTTGAAACGAGGGCATCAACAGGTAGCTGTGATGTCGGGTAGAGCAAAATTCATGTATGGACGGGATATTTATATAGCACCTTTAACATAGTAAAACGTTGCAAGGCATTTCGCAGGACGCTATCAAACAAAATTTTACACTGAGCCACATAAGGAGATATTAGGACAGGTGACCAAAAGTTTGGTCAAAGAGGTTTTAAGGAGTGTCATAAAGGAGGAGAGAGAGGTCGAGAAGTAGAAAGGTTCAGGGAGAGAATTCCAGCGATAAGAGCCTACAGCTGAAGGTATGGCCGCCAATTGTGGAGCGATTAAAATCTGGTGGGCAAGAGGCCAGAATTGAAGGAGCGCAGTGATCTCGGAGGTTCGTGGAGCTGGAGGAGGTTACAGAGATGGATTTTCATATATTTCACGTAAGAACATAAGAATTAGGAGCAGTAGTATGCCATTCGGCCCATCGAGCCTGCTCCATTATTCAATGAGATCATCGCTGATCTTTTTATCAAACAAATTCTGTTGTAATTGATCCTATTTTTAAGTGCACATAGATCCTGTTACTCTCACACCCAATTTATCGTCTGTGGCCTATGTTTCTCTGACTATTCCTCTAGTGGCTGTACAAGTCGGATATGGAATGGATCCGTGGCTGTGGATGGATGCCCAATGGGTCTCTCGACGTTAAGAAAGCACAGAAAGCCCAGGAGATCCTCAGTGAGCGGCTCTACCGTCAGCATCCTGATAAGATCAAGTTCACCAGCATTGTTGACCTGCCCAGCATAGTCCTGGCTAAAACCAACGCAGACCAACTGAGTGCAGTAAGACACTTAAGATCTCTTAATGGTCTTGTGCTTTCCCCTTCACTTATTTTAAATTGATTTTGTGTGTTAAGTGTACTTGGATTTTTTTTTTGCTTGAAATATCATAGGCGAAATACAAAGAAGCCTGGGAGAAAGACAAGCTACAGATTCACGTCCTTCCTGATACACCGGAGATTTTGTTGGCTAAATCCAATGCCACCAACATTAGTGAGGTGAGTGTGAAGTATTTATTTACAGTAAACGCAACATAAATTATTGCTGAATTGACAATAAGGTGTTTTAGGCAAAGTTAATTTTATTGCTATATATGTAGTTTTTCTAAAGTCAGTTTTGTAGTCTTGGTCAAAGAGGTAGGTTTTAAGGAGTGTCTTAAAGGAGGAGCTTGCCTTGTGTCATGTTGTGTAAATGTGCACAACCCAAAAAAGACTCACAAAATGGAGTGAATTTAGCTGTCCAGTTTAAAGATTGGTATGAAATACCTTTATCTACTATTTTAATGGAGGTATTCATTTGTTTATTTTAAATAGATTAATGGGTTAAAATTGCAGACAAATGATATTCGTATGAACAAGCTAAGTTCTTGTACACCCATTCCACACTGCACAATATGACCCCAAAAGTCTGGTGCATCAGTTATTGGCTGCTCAATATCAATTAGACCAGAGCTGTATGATGTTGTGACCTGTTGTGCCAGACTTTATACCAATTTAGCCATATGCTTTAAATCATACTGCAGTACTTAGGTTGTGAAACGATTGCTATTTCTGTTTTACAGAAACTTTACAAAGCGGGCTGGGAAGGTATGAAGAAGTCCATTGACTATCGTGCTGATGCTATCTTAATCCAAAGTGCCAAAGCTTCCAGAAACATTGCAAGTGACGTAAGTATAAAACCTTTGGCTGATATTGAATGTTGTGTGGATGTAAGTTCCTATTAAATCATTTGGACTGTGCATAAAACTGCACCAGTCATTTCTAATAGATCCACAAGGAGCTGAAAAAAATTACCAAATAAATTTAGGCCCATACATTAACCTCATTATTTTCTCAGAATGATATGCTGTTTAAGTATTCAAATACTGTGTAGTCAAATATATTCATTGCAAGTTTATGGGAATTAGTAACTTTATTCTCTATCATTGCAATGAGATTTGACTAAAAAGAACTTTGCAGCAAGACAAAAGCAGAGGTTTGTAATACGAATTTGTTGAAATGGTGTTGACAACTTTAAACAGTGTCATGGTAAATTAGGTCAATCTGACTGATACACACGTCACTAAGAGCTGCCCTCAGACTGATAAATATATGATACCTGTACCTTTTGAAGCTGCTTGTCTCAGACATTTGTCCTCTCTAATACTACAATTGAGAATGATTAGATTACATATCAGACTATCAGTTGAAATAGACCTCTGTTGCAAACTACTGCACTTGTACTATACTAGGTATAAATGGAGCTCACATCTCGCCTTTATTCTAATTTTTGACACTTTGGGCCCAAGTTTCGGGCCGCGCCGGACGCCCGTTTTTCGCGCCACAAAGTGCACCTAAAAAAAACTTCCAGATTCTCCGGCTCCCTGCAGGTCGTTTGCAGCTGGGCGCGGCGCAGCACGAGCTGTAGGGGGTGGAGTCAGGTCCCTGCGCTGAAAACAGTGCCGGTACCTCTGCACATGCGCACTACAGTGGGCGCGCATGTGCAGTAGCTCAAGGCGCCCAAAACTGTGCGGAAGGGACCCGAAGCACGCAGCTCATAGCCATGGCCGAATGTCCTCACTGGGGCTGCGTGCATAAGGCTGTCTCCCACGCTCAGCTCCTGCTTCCTCCGGACCGGACACGACCTGACTTGACTCCCGCTCCCACCCCCACCCCCACTGGACCGCCCCGCCCCCCCCGACCCGACCTCCGCTTCCCCCTCTACCAACCTCCGCTCCCGACCGATCTCCCCCCGCTCCCCCGACCGATCTCCGCCCCCCCCGACCGATCTTCCCCCCACCCCCCTCCGATCTCCGCCCCCCCGACCGCTCTCCGCCCCCCCCAACTGATTCACCCCCCCCCGCCCCCCGACCAACCGACCCCTCCGCCCCGACCCGCGCTCCCCCAGATCCGCGCTCCTGACCCCCCCGGACCCGACGCCACCTACCTGTCAATCCGGTAAGTCTAAGCTTGAAGTCTTGGGCCCGGCCGGGCCCGGCCCGTTCAGCCTCCCTCTCCTTTCTTTCTCTCTCTCTCTCTCTCTCCCTTCTCTCTCTCTCGCTCTCTTCCCCCCTCCTCTCCCCCCTTCCCCTCCCTCCCTTCTCTTTCCCCCTCCCCTCCCTCCCTCCCTTCTCTCACCGACCCTCCCCTCCCTCCCTTCTCTCACCCCCCCTCCCCTCTCTCACCCCCCCTCCCCTCCCTCCCTTCTCTACCCCCTCTCTCCCTCCCTTCTCTCCCCCCCTCCCTTCCCCTCCCTCCCTTCTCTCCCCCCCTCCCCTCCCTCCTCCTACCTCGCCTACCCCCTCCCCTCCCTCCTTTCTCTCCCCCCCTTCCCTCCTTTCTCACCCCCCTCCCCTCCCCTCCCGCCCTTCTCACCCCCCCTCCCCTCCCTCCCTTCTCACCCTCCCTCCTCTCCCTGCCTTGTCACACCCCTCCCCCCACCCCCTCTTCCCCCCCACCCCCTCTCCCCCACTACACCACCACTCCTCCCCCACCCCTCCCCATCCTCCCCCTCCCCTCCACCCCTCACTGTCAGAAGCACAGACACTGACAGACAGAGAGTGAGAGAGACACACACAGGCAGACAGAGAGATAGAGACACACGGGGAGGGGGGAGAGGGGGAGAGGGGGGCCGTCCCAGCATGCTGTTGGAGGACTCCCGGTGCTGCAGTCAGTAAGTAGAAAATGTTTTATTTACTGATTTTTTAAAAAATGTATTCTTTATTAATTTTTTTTGATTGATTTATTGGTTGATTTATTGATGTTTTTATCATTTATTATTGATGATGGCTCTTTATTTGTAAAACTGAAGTGTTTAATGTTTGTAAACTTCCCTTTAACCACCCCCCCCCCCCCATTCCCTATGCCTGATTTGTAACCTACGCCTGATTTTCTAAAGTGTAGACAAGGTTTTTTCGAGCGTACAAAAATCTTCACTTACTCCATTCTAAGTTAGTTTGGAGTAAGTTTTCACTGCCGAAACTTTGAAACAGGCGTAAATGGCCGGACACGCCCCCTTTTGAATAAAAAATTCTGTTCCAAAGTGAAACTGTTCTAACTGACTAGAACTGGAGCAAACTAAATGCTGAGAATTTGAATTTCTAAGATACTCCGTTCTACACCAGTTGCTCCAAAAAATCAGGAGCAACTGAGGCCGAAACTTGGGCCCTCTGCTAGTTTCTGCATCTGGTTTTCCTGTTCTCCTTTCACAAGGGTATTAATATGAACCGTAGAGGACTCACTTAACTGGCATTGATTTGAGGCATTGGTATTCCCAAATCTGTATAATTCAACTCTGAGAAACTTTGCAAACTCACGGAATGAAGTAGTGCAGGAGTTGGCAATCTTATCCGGCTGAATGTCTAGATTGCTTCATGAGACAATGTAAAGAGCCAACGGTATATTTGATATAGGGTTGAGGAAAACTGTGACAATATAACTGGACATGTGTTATTCCATGGAAATTAAGCCAAATGGAGTATGATTGGAGAGACGGCTCTTTTGAATTGTATCCTTATCCTTAATAATTGACTTCTTGAAATTACAAGATATTGAGCAAAGAGTTACCGAGTCCATGATTGTAAATGGAAATTCAAACTTGACAATCGAATTCTCAAATTTGGAAGAAGGCAAGAGAGGAAGCTTTGTAAATAAAAGGAGCAAAACTATATTAAAAAAATTGGAATAAAATATCACAAAATATTCAGTCTATGAAATGTAAACAGCTCAGAAAAAGGATTAAACAAATATTTTTATAATGATTTAAAAACAAATCTGTGTATTGTAGCATTTATGCTCGCCGCTTAATTTAATCATTTAATTTTAAAATAATTAATAATGTCTTATTTTTAAAATACAAACAAGGTGGAATTAAATTTTCAACTTGACTCCCAAAATTAAAATTAATAAGAGACTAACAATTCTGAAAGAGGCAGAGGCCCGAAATGTAACTCCCCAAAGCGGGTGGGTTGGGGTCATGTCAGAGGGTGAAATGCAATCATTCCAAAACAGGAAACCTCCCACCTTGAACCCACCCACTTCTGGTTTCAGCGGAGGCATGATAAGGAGTGGGTGACCAATATGCTCGCGGAAAGCAGATTTGTCATTTAACTATTATAATGAGGCTGCCTGCCTTCATTTTAATGGTCATTCTATTTTTAATTCATTTTGGCTGGGTTTCCCAGGCCTTGGGAAACCTGGCAGCTGAAAGGAGGAGAGAAGGGCTGAATTCTTAAAGTGCCTTTACCACACTGCTTGTGGGCCAGGAGGAGTAAGAGTGTTTCCGCCAGACCCAATAAGCTACCGTACACCCACCCTCTTCCCCCCACCATGATCTATCTGCTCTCCCTTCGCCCTCCACCTTCTTCACAATCAGACATCCCCTGCCGAGTGATCGGACCCCTTCCGGCCACTATCTGCTCCCTCTGACCACCACTGGGCAACCCCCACAATCGGGACCCTCCCCCTTACGATCGGGACCCCTCAACCACCGTCGAACCCATTCATGCCTACGCCGCCCCCCCCCCCCTCCCCCCAATCTCTCATAGGCTGCGGCTTTGTGAAGCAGGCTTCCTCCCGAAAGGCCTCCAGCCTGTCAATCAGGCTGCCTGTGGGCGGGAACCCGATAGAAAAAAATTTAAAGGAGTCCTGCAGTTAAAAACTGCAGGACATTCAGTTAACTCGTTCTTCTAGGCCTCCCGACCTCACAACAGCACCCCCACATGAAACTCACCTCCGGGCTAAAACCCACGCCATAATAACATTTCTTCTTTAGGTTAAAATACCAATTGAGATTGATGTGCTTGCGCCATTTCTCCACAGTACAAGTACAAAGCAGCCTACAATAAGCAGCTTGGCCACCATGTTGGATGCCGCAGCATTGAGGACGATCCAAAAATGGTCTGGTCCATGCATGTAGCCAAGATTCAGAGCGACAGGGAGTACAAAAAGGACTTTGAGAAATCTAAAACCAAGTTCAACGTGCCAGTCGACATGCTGGACATCCTGTTGGCCAAGAAATGCCAGACCCTGGTCAGCGACATTGACTACAGACGTTACCTGCACCAGTGGACCTGTCTGCCAGACCAGAACGATGTGATCCAGGCAAAGAAGGCTTATCAGTTGCAGAGTGATGTGAGTAAAATTAAATGTTGAAGTTGGTACTCTGTCCTGCAATCTCAAATCTTTCGCCTTGGATCATTAGTTCATACTGAATGATAATACATAATTTGAATAAATGGATATTATTTAGAATACAGCTTTAATCTATGTGCTGAAAAGCATTTCATTGTGACAACTATCCTTGCTTGGTGTCAATATGGAATAACTATTTTACAATTAGTGGTTAATTCAAAAATTGTATTCTTCATGTGACTCTGTACATGAAGAAATGAGTGAATTGAGTTCATCCAGTATCTCAGATTGTCAATAGTCACTGTGTCAGCCCTGTGATTGGATTATAAACTGGTCGGGCACCAATATATCCCTACACTTTTCCTCATGATGAGACTTCAATCTCAGTTGGATTTTGGGCAGACGTTAACTTGAGCTCAGGTTCTTACCGACGGCGAGGGGGAGAAAATTGAACAGTGAGTCAACCGTTCATGCCCGTTCTAAATGAAAAACGGCACTGTCAGGAGCAAGGTGCCCCTTGGGCTGGATTTTAACATGGGTGGTTTGGGGTCAGGTCACCCGCCTCCAACCTGCCCACTTTCGGGTTTAACAGAGGCGGGACAAGGGGCGGGCAGCCAACCCGCTCCCAGGAGGTGGCTTGGCGATTTAAATATTGTAATGAAGCTGCAGCCTCTAATTTAACCTACAAGTTTTACTGTGGCCTGCTAGTTTTCCCAGGCCTTGGGGAAACACGGCAGCTGAATCCATGGTGGATTGGACCTAATAAGTTCTGCGGCATCCTCCAGAGTTCTCGTGGGGCCGACTCTTATTTGGGAAATGGGGTAGTGTGTGAGAACCTAAGAGAAATAAATAATTTATTTAAATGAGATGGTGTATTAATAAAGCTAAGGTTAACCGAGTAATTTAGAAATGGACAAGATAAGAATTAATAATTTATTGTCATTTGATGCAGATTAATTACAAATCGGATATGGAGTGGATGCGTGGAGTTGGATGGATTCCTACAGATTGCATAGATGTTAAGAAAGTAAAACATGCCCAGGATATTCTAAGTGAGGTAAGTATGAGAGATCTTTTTCATCATGTGATCAGCAGCATAAGATAATGCCAGTATAACAGTATGGCTGTGTTCACTTTGGTAAAGTAGTCACTGACAGTTACATGCCCATGATTCAAATGGAATTTTCACATGCATTTTTGCATCGATCTGTAGTGGATGTGTCCATATGTGTCTAAAATGTATGGAAATAATTTTAAGCCTCACCACTTGGCCAGTAAACTGGCAGAGTTTACTCGCATGCCCATTATAGAAACCCCAGATTTTCAATTCCATTGAAATCAATGGATTGAAAGTTGACCCGGTTCTTTACAGGGTGGGTGATTCGCCAGTAAACCACCCAAGTGGTAATTACCCTCATGTGTCTTTACAGCACTTAAATACCAAGTGACCACTCCTTGCCAGATTTTAATGGTCAGCTTTTGCCAAACCGGGTTGATAATATTTAGCTTGCAAAACCTTCTATGTGAGTAAACATTATGATGTGCTGCAGATAGCATCCACAAGCAAACACACATGTGTGTTTTGGAGTCTGAAAGGGTCAATACCTGATATACAGTTTCAGGGTGATTTAAAAGAGAGTATTGAATACAAATCTAAAGATCTATTAGCATTAACAACTTGTTTTGTATCACTGAACTGATCCCACATCAAAGCTTGGTGAGACCACACTTGGAGTATTGTGCATAGTTCAGCTCTCCATATTATAAAAATTATATAGAGGCATTAGAGAAGGTGCAAAAAAAGATTCACACAGAAGATACCAGAACGGAGAGGATATACTTATCAGGTAAGGCCGACCAGTCTGAAGCTCTTTTCTCGAGGAGAGCGGGCTGAGGGGTGACTTGATAGAGGTCTTCAAGATAATGAATGGATTTGATAGGGTAGACATATAGAAAATGTTTCCTCGTGTGGGAATCCAAAACTAGAAGTCATAAATATAAGATAGTCACTAATAAATCCAATTGGGAATTCAGGAGTAACTTCTTTAGCCAAAGAATGGTAAGATTGTGGAACTCGCTACCACAAGGAGTAATTGGGTCAAATTACATTGATGAGTTTAAGGGGAAGCTAGATAAGTAGAGGAGGGAAAAAGAAAGAGAAGGATATTCTGATAGCGTTAGATCGGAGGAGGCTAGTGTGGAGCATAAATGCCGGCATAGGCCAGTTGGGCCAAATGGTCTGTTTCTGTGCTGTACACTCAATGATTTTTTGTCATATTCATTCATGGGATGTGGACATTGCTGGCCAGGTCAGCATTTATTGTCCATCCCTAATTGCCCTTGAGAAGCATCTCAGAGGGCAGTTAAGAGTCAACCACATGTGGATCTGGAGTCACATATAGGCCACACCAGGTAAGGATTTCCTTCCCTAAAGGACATTAGTGAACCAGATGGGTTCTCATGACAATCCTGGAGTTTCATGGTTGCCATTACTGATACTAGCTTCTTTTACTCCAGATTTATTTAATTATTTTGAATTTAAATTCCTCAGCTGTTGTGGTGGGATTTGAACTCATGTCTCTGGACCATTAGTCCAGGCCTCTGGATTACTAGTCCACTAACATAACCACTATGCTACCATACCCCCAGAAAGATGCATCTTGATGTAGGTGCACACCTGCAGTTGCCCGTAGATGAGCGTTTGTTCTCAGAGTTGCCACTTGAGGAAGTGGCTAAACAAAGATCAAGTGTATACCACAGGGATGAACAAAGGATGAGCAGGGAAGTAACAGCAGGCCAAGCTCACACGAAGCTAACAGGTCAGTTGTCCACATATTTGAATGATGCACAGGGCAGTCTCTTAACTGAGGAAAGAAAACAATGGAAAAATATGGCGTGAATAAGTATGGCAACTTTATCATCCATGCAGATAATTGAAATAAATTGTACAATGGAGGAGCCTTTGAACTTGGAAGTGCACTTGAATCTGTTCACTATTGTTACAAAAAAGTTGGTGTGAGTATAAAGCAGGTTCACTGCATCATACTTGCACTAATTTGGTACCAACAGAGCAAAATATCGCCCCTATTCTTGCATTTAATAATTTCTATTATCCTATCTTCAACAGAGTAAATACCGCACAAAAGTGGACAGTCTCCAGTTCACACCAGTGACCGACAGAATTGATTACGTTGCAGCTAAACAGAGTGCGGACATCCTGAATGATGTTAGTATATGTTCTGCCGACTCAGATCATGTTATTTTTCCTCTGCTGTAATGTTGTTTTGCTGTTGTTTCTCATAAGTCTTTCCTTTCAACGTTTAGATCAAGTACCGTGAAGCATGGAACGCCAGCAAGACAAAGTACACGTCGGTCGATTCACTGGCTGCGGTACGGGACGCAGCTAGAAACCTGAATGATGTAAGGACCGTGTGGAACTATCAAAACTTTATTTTGGACCCTGTTGGACTGCTTTCTTGTTCTTTTTCGTCCTGTTACTTTAAACGCCAGATTACACACCCAGTCAGTTGTAGTAATGCTGGATCTGTCTTTATTGAAACCTCATACCATCCACAACCAGTAGGAGCTACTGCTGAGACATCACACTTCACAAGTCCAGTGTGAGCTGAACAGTCATTCACTCACATTTCTTATGTTAACTTTTACCTTTGATCACTACATTCCATGCATATCACCAATACATCATAGCACATCAAAGATACATACAAATGGCAACAAAATAACAACATAAACCCATCAAACGTGCACTTAACTGTTCTCATTATTTTATTGCTGTAATAAACTCTCTCGACTCCCTTAAACACAAGTGACCAAGCTGACACATTCCAGACCATTACAGATATGGCCGAATGACTCTTGCAGATGCTACTCTCCTGTGACCATATCCTTACTTTTAGGCCTGTTCACACAATTTATAACACATGCTCAGCAGAAAGCTGTTTTAACGTTTAACCCATTGTGTGCTGGTCTCACAGACTGTGCAGATTGAACATTTGACACTACTTGCTTGGTTTTCTGAATGTTTAAAACTATCCACGTTACAACATCAGTAACTCTGAATTTAAATATATATGCACATTAACATAATAGTCAAATAGAAAACCCTTCAGAATCTTCAAAATTATAGATATCTTCAGAAAAGTTTTATTTTGACAAAAGATCCATAATCTAACAATCACTATCAAAAAATACAATTATCAACTAAGGCAATCAAGAGCTAAATGTTATTTTAACTACTGTACACTTTGCTGTTGAACCTGCGGAGAAGTTTTATTTTACCAGTAACATGAGTGTGGCATGTATAATAAATGAAGTTTCCAGTTTAGAAGGTGGTAGAGAATTGCAGGATTAGTACCAATGCACAATGTTGAAATTCGTATGTGGGAGAACTGAACCTGCATCTAAGTGGCAAGGGACTATATATTTCTCTGTATGGGGGGAGGGATGTACAAGAGGAATGCCCATGTTACTTTGTAATTTTTACTTCCCAAGAATGCAGTTTTGTTAATAGGAAATTAATCAAAACAACCATTCATTTTACATAGAATTTACAGCATACAAACAGGCCATTCGGCCCAACTGATCTATGCAGGGTTTTGTGCTCCAAATGAGCCTCCTCCCACCCTACTTCATGTAAGTACGCTATGGGGTATGGTAGCATAGTGGTTATACTACTGGACTAGTAATCCAGAGACCTGGACTAATGATCCGGAGACACAAGTTCAGGGAAGGAAATCTGGCGTCCTTACCCGATCTAGCCTATGTGTGACTCCAGACCCACAACAATGTGCTTGCCACTTAATTGCCCTCTGAAATAGGCTAGTAAGCCACGCAGTTGTACCAAACCTCTACTGCAGCGGTTCAAGAAAGCGGCTCACCACCACCTTCTCAAAGGCAATTAGGGATGGGCAATAAATGCAGGATTTTTCATCGATGCCCTCATCCCATGAAGAATAAAAAGAAACACTATCAGCATATCCTTCCATTCCTTTCTCCCTTGTGTAGTTATCGAACTTCCCCTTAAATGCATCAGTGCTATTCACCTCAACTACTCCATATAGCCGTAAATTCCACATTCTAACCAATCTCTGGTTCAGAAGCTTCTCCTGAATTCCTTACTATCTTATATTTATGACCCCTAGTTTTGGAGAAAGAAGAGTGATGCTGACTGACCTCCCACACAAATGTGTCATTGCACTTTTTGAAATAGCATATATCACAGCAACAGCTGCAGAACTAGAGAGGAGCCATGGTACCTCATGAATCGCTCATTTTCTGTAATACTGCCAAATTCTAGAGATTTGTATTCCAAGTTTCAGATGAACTGGCTGGTTCTTGTTGACAACCAGATGCATGTAATAAAAAAACAAGCTAAAGATCAGTAAATGCGGCATCATCTGACCTCAGCTAGGGAATCAGTAGGGGAACCACAATTGGCATCGATGCCACTTGGTTTTCGGAATCGAGCATCAGCCAGGGAGCCCCTGCCTTCCTATGATATGAACTTGATAAAAGTCCTGTTAGTCACAGACATCAAATATTTAATATCATGTGACAATAAGGCCAAAAAGTTAATTTTAATTCATCTCGATTTTCGACATAAAGTAAAACAGATCAGAAATGTTGTAGATATGTTTCGTGCTGTTTAGTAGTTTAATACCAGGTTATTTCAACATATCGTTTTCATTTGCTCCCAGTGTAAAGCTTTTTGTTGACCCTGGCATTCTAAATAACCTGTTCTGATTTGTTGCCTTTCTGTAGAACCCAGATTCTGAGAATCATCCTGACCCAATCTTTCCATCTTTGGTCTGTTAATTATGAATTTATCAGGACTGAACTGTATCACCTTTTGTCTAATACTTGCATTGTGTTCCCTCCATTTAGAAATTGTACAAGGATAAATGGGAGAAGATGAAAGCTACTGGCTACAATATACCAGCTGATGCAGTGTCAATCTGTCATGCCAAGTCATCACAATGCATACAGAGTGAGGTGGGTCTTGTTCAGAACAGTACCACTGTTGGTTAATTACCTGTCAACACAGGTCATGCAGTGACAAGTTGCAACATTTATGTTAAGAAAGACGATCAACTGTTAAGAAAGACTGATTGTTTCTGGCCAAGTTCACAATCTTGTTCCGATCACTGAAAGAGGCGTCCAGTGGACTTGGCTTTCTCCGTTATTAGAATTCTCAGGCTGCGATAATCTGCGTATTAATAGGTGGTGATTACTACCAGTGAACTGGTGAAACCTACTTTGTGAATATTAAAAGGTTATTCTTCATGATTATTAATTATTCCATGAATGCAGACTGGCTTCCACCAGATCAATTTCTCTTTTTCTAATCTAAGTGCACTACAACTAATTGGTTGTTCCTCATTGTTTCTTGCCAGCTGAAATATAAAGCTGAATACGCCAAGCAGCTTGGCCACCACATTGGATGCCGTGACATTAATGATGACCCCAAAATGGTCTGGTCCATGCATGTAGGCAAGATGCAGAGCGACAGGGAGTACAAGAAGGAGTTTGAGAAAATTAAGACCAAGATCAACATACCAGCCGACATGCTGGACATCCTGTTGGCCAAGAAATGTCAGACCCAGGTCAGCGAAATTGACTACAGACGTCACCTGCACCAGTGGACCTGTCTGCCAGACCAGAACGATGTGATCCAGGCAAAGAAGGCCTATGAATTGCAGAGTGATGTGAGTATTAATATACTTCCATTTAGTTAATTCCCCTCCATTTTTTTCCCCCTGCTCTTCTGAAGATAATGATTCATGCTGGGAACCAGCATTCCTCTGGTACCTTGCACATGTGCCATGGGCATTTACAAAAGGTGACCCAATCTGGCGCCTTTGCATCGTTCTGTCACCATCAGTCATTGTACCATTATTCTAATGGCCAGTCTGAGAACTTGCTAAACCGGGGAATTAAGACTAGGATTCAAGCCAAAATGTATCTCAAAACATTTTTTTTGTTGCCATTTTTAACTTTACCATTGTGCTCATATGTCATTCCTTTTCTTTTTAGATTTTGTACAAGTCAGATCTTGAATGGGTACGTGGTTGTGGCTGGATTCCCCTGGATTCAGTGGAGCATAAAAAGGTGAAAAGGGCACAAGAAATATTAAATGACGTAAGTATAGCTTTTTCTGTACGTTTCATTGACACATTGCTCTCTTAGATTTTCTCATTGTTTTCGTTTGAATTACATGTTTGGTGTTCTCTGCCTATTTGCTCTTTTTCAGAGAATGTATAAAGAAAATGCCGTCACCAACTTTGCCAAGTTTACCTCAATTACTGACCTGCCAGAAGTGGTGCTGGCCAAGATAAATGCAAACAACTTGAGTGATGTAAGTATCCCTCAGCATTTTATAATCAATACCAATACATTTTGAAATTACTGTTCAGAAGAGCAGTCCACATCTTGTTCTTTGGGGAAGGCTTGTGGACCAGCTGGCCTTTTCCTACCCATCAGTTTTGTATGTTTAACAGATGAGATTCTGAGGGGGGTTGTCAGAGTAGATGCTGAGAAATTGTTTCCCCTGGCTGGAGAGTCCAGAACTAGCGGGCATAGTCTCAGGATAAGGGGTCAGCCATTTATGACTGAGATGAGGAAGAATTTCTTCACTCAGAGGGTTGTGAATCTTTGAAATTCTGTATCCCAGAGAGCTGTGGATGCTCAGTCGTTGAGCATATTCAAGACTGAGATTGATAGAGTTTGGACTCATGGGGAATCAAGGGATAAGGGGGTTGAGTGGGGATGCGGTCAAATATCAGCCATGATCTTATTGAATGGCGGAGTAGGCTCGAGGGGCCATCTGGCCTACTCCTGCTCCGAATTCTTATGTTTGTTCGTAAAGTAGATTTTAAAACTAAAAATGGTATTTTATCTTCATGAAGAGCAATTTTTAAATTCTGAAATTTTACTGTGCTCGCTAAAGAGTGCAAATTAAATAAATACATTATTTAAGCTACTCTAGTTCAGCCAAGGTAATCATTTAGGAGGGCAATCAGGAAGCACTTTGTCACACAAAGGGTAGTAGAGATCGGGAATTCTCTCCCCCAAAAGGCTGTGGATGCTGGAACAATTGGAGCTTTCAAGACTGAGATCGGTAGATTTTTGTTGGGTAAGGGTATCAAATGATATGGAGCCAAGGCAGGTAAACGGAGTTGAGTTGCAGATCAGCCATGATCTAATTGAATAGTCGAGCAGACTCGAGGGGCTGAATGGCTGACTCCTCTTCATATATTCCTATGACACTCCATTTAGTCCATTTTGGCTTGTAAACTGTCCACATTGACACATTCTCTGAAGCTGATCGGGAGTCGGTTGACAATATTGGTAGGATATTGCTGATATCGGCCAATTACATAAATGGCATCAGTCGTGAGTGAGTGAAGTTGCTAATCTTGCCCGCAGTTAGTTTTGCAGCTTGAGCCACTGTTTACATTTACTTCAGTGTTGATTTTACTGTTGGTGTGCTATGTTTCTCATAAGTTTGTTCTCGTGTTCTTTTTGATGTTGGAGCTGCTGTTTTAATGCCTTGATTTTTGATAAGGTCAATGATTTTATTTTCATTAGTTGAAGTACAAAGAGACATTTAACCTCGAGAAGGGCAAGTATATTGGTGCGGCTGACACACCCGAGCTGGCTCACTCAAGAGAAATGGCAAAGAATGTTAGTCAGGTGAGCTTTGATAGGTTTTATTTTGAAAAGAAAACTCAATGATTGCAGATCCTGTTGCTGCATTTTAAGCTTATACGCAATGTTATTAATGTTATTATGGACTGTACTTTTCACTTGTTGGAAGAACATATTGTTTCCGTTGTTATTTGGGTACATTGTTTGTGGTTTGAGTTGTCCATGTATTATGTTGTTATACACTTATACCCTGCAGAAATGTTATAAGGATGGATGGGAGAGCAGCAAAGCTACAGGATACACCTTGCATCCAGACTATCTGCCTCTGGTTGTTTCTAAGCATGCTGAGAACGTAAACAGCAATGTAAGTAGTGCCTGAGTCTCTCTTTCTTAGCATTTTTTTGGAATGTGGCATTCATTCAGCAGGTGCATTAACTAATTTAAACATGAATTTGATTTCCCAGCTGAAGTACAAGAAACTGTATGAAAAGCTCAAGGGACATTACTTGGCTGGAGGACATATCAGTGACTTCCCGGCTGTAATCCAGGCAATGGCTATGGATAAAATGAGGAACATGGTATGTTTGACACCATTAACCTGTTTAATAATCAAAGGAATTCTACTTATCATTCTGTTATGTTCTCCCACCTCACTTTTCATTGTTACATAAACACAAACCCTCTTTGCAAGCTCAGCTGCTACAACACTCTTAATTTCTGTTAGGCCAGGGTATTAAGGGATAAGGAACAAAGCCAGGTAATTTGAATTAAGATACAGATCAGCCATGATCTAATTGAATGACGGAACAGGCTCAAGGGGCTGAATGGCCTCCTCCTGTTCCTACGTTCCTATGATTTAACCAATTGTCTCTCTAGTCATTATGGAGTTTCATTATAGTCAGCAGAGGAATTCAGAACTTAGTGCTTGAAACGACAGATGAAAAAAGTAAAGTGACCTTGAAGGCTTTTCAACCAATTACCTAGTTTTCAAGGGCCTTGAATGTGAATCAAGCATTAGTGTGTTGGATGGAAGTTACATGGAAATGTTGTTCTATTTGAGTTCTGCATTGTCCAGTACTTCTTGGTTTAAGTCTTAATTGTATGATTAGGTGGGGCCCTCAGATTAAACACCAAGCACTTATTTTCATATGCTAATTGTAGTGTGAATTCAGATTGACTAAAGTTTTGAATAATGGTGTGATA
The DNA here is from genome assembly GCF_044704955.1 of Pristiophorus japonicus. Classification (NCBI taxonomy): domain Eukaryota; kingdom Metazoa; phylum Chordata; class Chondrichthyes; family Pristiophoridae; genus Pristiophorus; species Pristiophorus japonicus. Next base: position 42,645,283 of record NC_091979.1, read on the forward strand.
TTCTGTTGTCTTAACGGAGGTGCTAGCCAATTTATTTTAAACTGGTTTATGCCTCTGTTAAAATAATAGGCAAAATAATGTCATAAAAAAGATGTTTAGTATTAATATAGTATTTTATGTTGCATAGAGCACTTTTATGGCTTGTGTTTAGAAGCTGCTATGTAGAGGTGGGATGTTGTAGTATGATGATAAACCAACACGAAGTACAATACTACACAGTGGGGTAATGCAAGCTCTATTGCCACACCTTGCTGAGTTTCCAATTTCAATTACAACGTGACTGATATCCCAGACCACCACATCTTCTCCAATATGATTGTAGACTATCTGATGAATGTGTAGAGCCGAGAATCTCACACACTGTCATGTTAAGTGAGCAGGTCGCATTGTGTGATAGTTGAAAGAGCGCACGTTCAAATGACATTTTAGGACAACTTTTCTTCTCGCCCCCAGGCCAATGATTTTGAATATTTTTTAAAATTCCCAACATGACTGCCAGCTGCTGTTGGAGCCTAAAAAGTGGGTCCATTTATAAAAGCGCATCTACAAGGAGACCAACTGCTGAGCAATGGAATGCACAGGCAATGACTGTGGGCTGTACAATCCTTTTGTTGAGACTATTGTTTGATATCTCTCTATGGGTTAAGACTGTCAGCTGAGTAGAGTTGCTCTGGATTGGTAAAGATTTACAAAATGATATTAACAATAACGTATTAACCCACTTAATGACTCGGCAAGTTTAGCCAATGATTTATTGACCATACAGACCCAGGAAAGCAGCAGTCAATGCTGAGTTGGTGATCTCAGCCAGATTACAGTCGGAGCAATACAGTTAGTCTCAGTACCTCTGTGATACAGTCAGAGCAATACAGTTAGTCTCGGTACTTCTGTGATACAGGCAGAGCAATACAGTTAGTCTCGGTACCTCTGTGATACAGTCAGAGCAATAGAGTTAATCTCAGTAAATTTGGGTTAAACTAGGGGCACTACAGATAGTACCAGTAGCTTGGGTTAGGGAGGGGAAATCCAGTCAAGGTTCTTGCTTTGGGTTGCTATTCAGCAGCCTCTGCTGGTAGTGTATCTAAGTAGATATTTGGTGAGAATAGAATTGGGCTTTACTGTAACACCCTCTATGATCAAATAGCTTGCTCAACACTCTCTATTAGTGACCACTTGGATGATCACGGTACTGAAGAATGGCCAGTACCATGTTTGTACCACAGGAAGGGTGTTAGTGATTATTTTTGGTATTTAACATCACAATCTTGGCCTTTATTGCAAAGGGGATGAAATATAAAAACAAGGAAGTCTTGCTACAGTTGTACAGGGTATTGGTGAGGCCACACCTGGAATACTGCGTGCTGTTTCGGTTTCCATATTTACGAAAGGATATACTTTGGAGGCAGTTCAGAGAAAGTTCACAAGGTTGATTCCAGAGATGAGGGGGTTGACTTATGAGGAAAGGTTGAGTAGGTTGGGCTTCTACTCATTGGAATTTAGAAGAATGTGAGGTGATCTTATCGAGACGTATAAAATTATGAGGGGACTTGACAAGGTGAATGAAGAGAGGATGTTTCCACTGATAGGGGAGACTAGAACTAGAGGGCATAATCTTAGAATAAGGGGGTGCCCATTTAAAACTGAGATGAGGAGAAATTTCTTCTCTCAGAAACTTCTTCACACCTCAGAGAGCTATGGAAGCTGGGACATTGAATAAACTTAAGACAGAAATAGACAGTTTCTGAAATGATAAGGGGATAAGGGGTTATGGAGAGCGGGCAGGCAAGTGGACTTAAGTCCATGATCAGCCATAATCGTATTAAATGGCAGAGCAGGCTTGAGCGGCTGTATGGCCTACTCCTGCTCCTATTTCTTATGTTCTTATGTATTCCACTCCCTATACCTTTACAGTATATCGTTTCCTTTCTTAGCTGGATTACAGGAGGAGTTACGAAGGTACAAAGTGTGCGGTTCACATCCCCAGTGACATGATTAGCAACGTTATGGCAAAGAAATGCCAGCAGATCCTCAGCGACATTGAATACCGCACTTACCATCACCATTGGACCTGCCCGACTGATGAGTTTGATGTCATTCGTGCTAAGAAAGCACAAGAGATCTTAAGTGATGTACGTAGTGATTAAATATATTCATGGGTCTTAGCCGCGAGCGGTGGGGCAATAGGGAGAGACATGACTTACTAACTGTGTGCAATTGGAGAGTCTGTGCTGGAGCCTATAACAGTATCACTAACTTTGTAGATATTCACTTCGGGCCAATGGGAATCCCTTGAAGTGATTTGGATGAAGATTGAAAGCCAAGCAAAACTACATCCTTCTGCAGAAGGGGAGTAGATTAATCACAGTGATGCCCATTTATTATATTTGGTGTTGAACAATATGGATTCAACAGTTGCGAGGAACAATTTCAGGTCTCTCAGCCATGGTGGAATTTGGACAGCACTCGGGGGTGGGACCATATTTTCCCGTGGAACCTGCAAACCAGCTGATTTTGCCAGCTTGGGAGCCTTGTCCCCGCTGTTTTTCTTAGTTGCACTATGTTCGATGGCAGGACATCCAATTAAAATAGAACCGTTGAAAGGTATTGGCAATCCATGTACTTCATAAATGAAGTGAAGATGCCTGTAATATCACTGATCATGTAAGCTGCTACCATTGAATAGAGCAGGCATTCGTCTCGGAGTAAAATAGAATGCCTGCTCCATTCAGAGGCTTTCAATATCCTTGAAAATTCTCTTTTCAAAACAGACCATATCAGACCATGCAGTGTTGCTCCATTGCTGTTACAATTACTGGCATCAGTATAATTAAAAAGAGCTGATGAAAGGAAACTTTGACTTTTGCTAACTTTGTTTTTCCATGTTACAGTTTGTGTACAAGGATGACCTGAACTGGCTGAAGGGCATGGGCTGTTATGCCTGGGACACTCCAGAAATACTGAGAGCCAAGCAGTCCTATGAACTACAGAGCGATGTAAGACACAGTTAGTCGTGTAGCAATTATTCTTTCAAGTTTGATAAAGTGAATGTCAGAATACTGGTAAATCTTTGGCAGCATAAATCAAGTCCAGTTCAGCAAGATTACTACAAAAAAATAATTATGCATCCGGTTAGTCTGCGCTGTTGGAGTATGTTATTAAAGAACTTCAGACTTCAGAAGGTTGTAAATCTGTGGAATTCGCTGCCTCAGAGAGCTGCGGAAGTTGGGTCATTGAATAAATTTAAGACAGAGATAGACAGTTTCTTAACCGATAAGGGAATAAGGGGTTATGGGGAGCGGGCAGGGAAGTGGACCTGAGTCCATGATCAGATCAGCCATGATCGTATTAAATGGTGGAGCAGGCTCAAAGGACCGTATGGCCTACCCCTATTTCTTATGTTCTTATGTCACAACCTCCTTTTGCTATTGTCTTTATGAACTATGTTTCAGGAGGTAAAGGCACCTCTTAGGATATATACTAGAACTTACTTACATAGAAATCTATAAAAGATTATGTTGCTTCACATTATAAAATAGTTGATTTACAATTTTAACCCTACTCGCTAAGCACAAACCTGGCGGATGAGCAGTTAAAATCGCCCTGGCTCTTATCTGTCCAAGAGCCGCTGTGATCGCAGCATCTGCAATTTTAACCTGCTGTCCTGAACAGGCAGCAAGGACACACGCCCGGAGCCAACAGGGTCCTTCTTTTACATATGCATGTTGCAGCCCAATGACATCATTGAGACATGACTGTAATTTTAACCCAGGGCCGAGCAGGGAATTCACCGGGAGTTAAAATCGGGGCTATGTGGCTAGTGGATAAGAGTGGATTAGTGTACAAAAGGATTGCACCACTGAATGCTAGCATTTGAGTTCTACGCCCAGTATTTCGTCAAATGCTGTTTCTAATCTCAGCCAAGGCTGTCAAGAGGAAATGCTGGGCAGAACTAAAAGAAGAGAAATGGCAGGGAAAAAAAATAAACAGCAGGTCTTTTGATCTCCGTACTACCCGATTTCAGGCTTGTGCAGGTAGAGGGCTAGGAACAGGTTGTGTACCTCCCTGTAAGCTGCGATTGTGTGTGGTTTGGGTGGAATCTAAAGCAAAAAGAACGAAAACATTGTAAAAAATGTTCATGAAAAATATTTGCCAAATGGCATCATGTAAATTGAATATTGTGTATTGTCTCAAATTAGTGATTTTTTCAGTGCACAGTCACACCTGCAATCCTCAGTGTGCCTAATAGATGCCTGAAATACATTTTGTCAACATTTCATTTAACAGATTCCTTTTGACATTTGATTTATTACAGATCAACTACAGAGCTGGCGGAAAGAAGAATTTTGAGAACTACACTGTGGTCACAGACACACCAGTCTATGTGACAGCTGTCCAGAGTGCCCTTCATTTGAGTGATGTAAGTACTTGAGAGCTCTCATGCTAACAGCCCAGATTAGCTTTGCTTTTACTGGATCACAAATATCGGAGTACTCTTTCAATTTGTACTTCTGTGCGAGCTTTCTTCTGTATTTCAAGGTCACTTTTTTTGCATCAGGGCCTAGAGGTCACTGTTGGTGAGATTAGTGGATGGACATTAATACATTCATAGGGCATTCCTCTTGCTATTTGAACACAACAACAACAACTTGTATTTATATAGTGCCTTTAACGTAGTAAAATGTCTCAAGACTTTTCACAGGAGTGTTAAAAGTCAAAAATTTGAAACAGATTAAAATGAATCCATTTAACTTAAGCCTTCAATGATTGCAGCAAGTCGTCCCAGTTACTCTGTCCCAGGAACATTGGGGTAGAAATTAGACCTTGTCACGCCCGTTATTTTGGTGAAAAAGTAGAGTTTCGGGACAAATTTTGGCGCACGATCTCTCGTGTCAGATCTCCCCGGGATCGCATTGGCTGCCAAATTGGAAGTCAGTGATTTACAAATATGCAGTGTGCTTACCTGAAATTAGGTGCCTTGCGTATGTGAAATTGTGGTCCTAGCATTTGTCTTAGGACCCACTCCAAATTTGCCCTGCACGTAAGTTATTGCGGATCAACAGCGATCTAACCAGCGCTCCTTGAAGGAACTGCTGGAGGCCACTCACAAAAAAGGGTAAGTGAATTTCTTTATACTTTTATTTCTGTGGAGCCAGGAGGAGCAGGGTCTCTGCCGGCTCAGTCTTGCCCTCCTCCGGTTCGCCTCTCATCACAACCCCTTCCGCACCTCTCCCCATGCCCTACTTGCGGGCCGGCTTAGCTTCAGATCTGGCTGATGTCACGAAGCACCGACCGGCGACCGACAAGCTACATCCGGGAACCCGATTGGTGTCCACAGCTTGCCGATTTTATGCAGATGAGGCCCGAGGCCCAATTTCTAGTCAGCTTCGGGTCCAAATCATCGGGGGGCGATGGTTTCCAATGCGACACGACTGTTTGCCCCATTATTTCAAACTGTAGCATCGGTGTGATTTTTTTTCTTTTCATTTCCAACACCAAGCTTTCCGGAGTGAGATTGTCACTCATTCAGGCTCTAATAGCTGAAAGAGAAAGTGCCTTTCATCCCAGCAGTGTGGACTAAATTCAAAATCGCAGAGCTGAAAGGATAGTTGGCCATCCAATCCCCTGATTTTGAAGTGGGTGGAACATCGCAACTTCAATCTTCCCAGTCTCAACAACATGCAAAAATATTGCCCACTGTTGGGTAGCAGTTATTGTCATTTCCTTAATTTTAATTTTTATCTGGCAGATTATTGGGGTTCAGCTCAAGATAAGGCAAGTTATGTAACCTTCAACTATCCAAAAAGGCTGATTGCTCTTCTTCTTGCAGATTAAATATAAAGAGAACTACGAGAAAACGAAGGACAAATACACAACTGTTTTAGACACTCTGGATTTCAACAGGACCAATGAGCTTAAAACTATCTATAGCAGTGTAAGTTTTCTATATGAGTGTTTTCTGGAAGTATTAAAAGGGGCAATGACCCCACGGGGAAACACACACACACTTCATGGACACCCACATTGGTACAGTGAGTAAATGCACTGTATGGCGATGCATTTAGCAGTGCAGGTTATTTATTCACTGTCCACGCTCACACATGTGAATGGTCACTTGGTACCAGAGGGAAGCCAGTGCTCGTGAAACAGCAACCCAGCATGAATCGCCATCTTCGGGAGAGGGGTGGAATATAGAAAAGATATGGTGGGGGGCGCAGGGCGGGAAAGGGAAAAGCACTTTGTGAAGTGATTGGAACAAAATCATTGCCGTGGTAATGTTATCATTGCGAGAGCAATCAAGTCTAATATTACATAGAATTATTGCTGAGCAGATAGTTTGAATACAATTTAAGCTATAAATCAGAAAATGTCACAGCACAGGTTGCATTGCTGGTGTGTTACCTTTATCTAACCAAACATGTCTCAGTCATAGCATGGTATTGTGGTGACTGGATTTTCAGGCTGTCTTAGCTTTTCCAAGAACTAGAACTGCTCAGCAACTCCCCAATTTGATCCTTGAAGAATTCATTCCAAATCTGATTTGACCAAAATCCCGAGGTCATGAGTGGATATTAAGACATACTTCTATCTAAATGTGCCCCATGTCTTTTGTCCCTCATACACATTACTATTAATACGATTGTTAACCTGTTCAAGTGCCATATTCTTCGGGTGTTACTCTTCCCGACACTCCATGTATATCCACGAGACATCTTGCCCCACGCGCCCCCTTCCCTCCCCGCCCCCCCTGAGGGTAATCGAAAACTTAAACTGCAGAAGTAGGGTAGAAAAGCTTGGACTCACAACATTTGAACACAACTTATTTATCAAGATATCATGAATTATTTCAAGTATTTTGAGAAACCTGGCTAAAGGGCCAAGGCCCACAAAACAGCACACCACCAACGTTGTAAATAATAAAGGAGAAACAAAGTAAATTAGGACGTAACAATCAGATAACAACAAACTGAGGAGTTACAGGAGGAAACAAAAGCTGAGGGAGGTCAAGAATCCCACAGGGCCTGGGGAAGAATTAGAGGGGAAGATTTAGATGGGAACCATTTCAATAGGGAAGAGGGAAGTAAAATGGGGGCAGAAGCAAAAGATAGAAAGAAGAAAAGTAAAAGTGGAGGGCAGAGAAACCCAAGGCAAAAATCAAAAGGGCCACATTACAGCAAAATTCTAAAGGGGTAAAGTGTGTTAGAAAGACAAGCCTGAAGGCTGTGTGCCTCAATGCGAGGAGTATTCGTAATAAAGTGGACGAATTAACTACGCAGGCAGCTATTAACAAATATGATATAATTGGGATTACGGAAACATGGCTCCAGGGTGACCAAGTCTGAGAACTCAACATTCAGGGGTATTCAACATTCAGGAAGGATATACAGAAAGGAAAAGGAGGTGACATAGCATTGCTAGTTAAAGAGGAAATTAACGCAATAATAAGGAAGGACATTAGCTTGAATGATGTGGAATCTGGATGGGTAGAGCTGTGGAATAGCAAAGGGCAGAAAACGCTAGTGGGAGTTGTCTACAGACCACCAAACAGTAGTAGTGAGGTTGGGGACAGCATCAAACAAGAAATTAGGGATGCGTGCAATAAAGGTACAGCAGTTATCATGGGTAACTTTAATCTACATATAGATTGTGCTAACCAAACTGGTAGCAATATGGTGGAGGAGGATTTTCTGGAGTGTATTCGGGATGGTTTTCTGGACCAATATGTCGAGGAACCAACTAGAAGGCTGGCCATCCTAGACTGGATGATGTGTAATGAGAAAGGACTAATTAGCAATCTTGTTGTGCGAGGCCCCTTGGGGAAGAGTGACCATAATATGGTAGAATTCCTTATTAAGATGGAGAGTGACACAGTTAATTCAGAGACTAGGGTCCTGAACTTAAGGAAAGGTAACTTCGATGGTATGAGACGTGAATTGGCTACAATAGACTGGCAAATGATACTTAAAAGGTTGATGATGGATAGGCAATGGCAGACATTTAAAGATCACATGGATGAACTTCAACAATTGTACATCCCTGTCTGGAGTAAAAATAAAACGGGAAGGTGGCTCAACCATGGCTAACAAGGGAAATTAGGGATAGTGTTAAATCCAAGAAAGAGGCATATAAATTGGCCAGAAATAGCAGCAAACCTGAGGACTGGGAGAAATTTAGAATTCAGCAGATGAGGACAAAGGGTTTAATTCGGAGGGGGAAAATAGAGTATGAGAGGAAGCTTGCTGGGAACATAAAAACTGACTGCAAAAGCTTCTATAGATATGTGAAGAGAAAAAGATTAGTGAAGACAAACGTAAGGACCATTGCAGTCAGAATCAGGTGAATTTATAATGGGGAACAAAGAAATGGCAGAAGAATTGAACAAATACTTTGGTTCTGTCTTCACGAAGGAAGACACAACTAACCTTCCGGAAATACTAAGGGACCGAGGGTCTAGTGAGAAGGAGGAACTGAAGGAAATCCTTATTAGTCAGGAAATTGTGTTAGGGAAATTGATGGGATTGAAGGCTGATAAATCCCCAGGGCCTGATAGTCTGCATCCCAGAGTACTTAAGGAAGTGGCCCTAGAAATAGTGGATGCATTGGTGATCATTTTCCAACAGTCTATCGACTCTGGATCAGTTACCATGGAGTGGAGGCGAGCTAATGCAACACTACTTTTTAAAAAAGGAGGGAGAGAGAAAATGGGGAATTATAGACTGGTTAGCCTGACATCAGAAGTTGGGAAAATGTTGGAATCAATTATTAAAGATGAAATAGCAGCGCATTTGGAAAGCAGTGACAGGATTGGTCCAAGTCAGCATGGATTTATGAAAGGGAAATCATGCTTGACAAACCTTCTATAATTTTTTGAGGATGTAACTAATAGAGTGGACAAGGGAGAACCAGTAGATGTGGTGTATTTGGATTGTCAAAAGGCTTTCGACAAGGTCCCACACAAGAGATTAGTGTGCAAAATTAAAGCACATCGTATTGGGGGTAATGTATTGACGTGGATAGAGAACTGGTTGGCAGACAGGAAGTAGAGAGTCGGGATAAATAGGTCCTTTTCAGAATGGCAGGCAGTGACTAGTGGGGTACCGCAGTGCTCAGTGCTGGGACCCCAGCTATTTATAATATACATCAATGATTTGGATGAAGGAATTGAGTGTAATATCTTGAAGTTTGCAGATGTCACTAAGCTGGGTGGCAGTCTGAGCTGTGAGGAGGATGCTAAGAGGCTGCAAGGTGACTTAGACAGGTTAGGTGAGTGTGAAAATGCATGGCAGTTGCAGTATAATGTGGATAAATGTGAGTTTATCCACTTTGGTGGCAAAAACAGGAAGGCAGAATATTATCTGAATGGCGACAGATTAGGATAAGGAGAGGTGCAACGAGACCTGGGTGTCATGGTACATCAGTCATTGAAAGTTGGCATGCAGGTACAGCAGGCGGTGAAAAAGGCAAATGGCATGTTGGCCTTCATAGCTAGGGGATTTGAGTATAGGAGCAGAGAGGTCTTGCTGCAGTTGTACTGGGCGTTAGTGAGGCCTCACCTGGAATATTGTGTTCAGTTTTGGTCTCCTAATCTGAGGAAGGACATTCTTGCTATTGAGGGAGTGCAGCGAAGGTTCACCAGACTGATTCCAGGGATGGCAGGATTGACATATGAGGAGAGACTGGATCATCTGGGCCTTTATTCACTGGAGTTTAGAAGAAAGAGAGGGGATCTCATAGAAACATATAAAATTCTGATGGGACTGGACAGGTTAGATGGAGGAAGAATGTTCCCGATGTTGGGGGAGTCCAGAACCAGGGGTCCCCAGTTTAAGGATAAGGGGTAAGTCATTTAGGACCGAGGTGAAGAGAAACTTCTTCACTCAGAGTGTTGTTAATCTGTGGAATTCTCTACCGCAGAGAGTTGTTGATGCTAGTTCGTTAGATATATTCAAGAGGGAGTGAGATATGGCCCTTACGGCTAAAGGGATCAAGGGGTATGGAGAGAAAGCAGGAAAGGTGTACTGAGGTGAATGATCAGCCATGAGCTTATTGAATGGTGGTGCTGGCTCAAAGGGCCGAATGGCCTACTCCTGCACCTATTTTCTATTTTTGTATACAATGAGCGAGCAGGGAGGAGGAAGAGTGTGTAGGATGGCAAATTTGGTGCAACACTCCGCTGAGTTTCATAAATCTGCCTTTACCGAGGGAGAAGATGCGGAATAAATCATTGTGAAAGAGGAGGTAATTATGTTACTGGATGGGATAAAAATTGATAAAGAGGCGATACTAGAAAGGCTGGCTGTACTTAAAGTAGATAAGTCATCAGGACCAGATGGGATACCTCCTAGGATGCTGAGGGTGGAAGTTGAGGAAGTACTGGCCATAATCTGCCAATCTTCCTTAAATATGGAGGTGGTGCAGGAGGATTGAGAATTGCAAATATTACACCCTTGTTCTAAAAAGGGTGTAAGGAAAAACCTTGCAACTACAGTTTAACCTCGGTAGTGGGGAAGCTTTTAGAAACGATGATCAGGGTCAAAATTAACAGTCACTTGAACAAATATGGATTCATTAAGGAAAGCCAGCATGGATTTGTTAAATGCAAATCGTGTTTAACTAGCTTGATCGAGATTTTTGATGAGGTAACAGAGAAGGTTGATGAGGGCAATGTGGTTGATGCAGTGTACATGGACTTCGAAAAGGCATTTGATAACATGCCACATAATAGTCTTGCCAGCAAAGTTGAAGCCCATGGAATAAAAGGGACTGTGGAAGCATGGATATGAAATTGGCTAAGTGACAGGAATCAGAGAGCAGTGGTGAACGGTTATTTTTCCAAATGGAGGAAGGTTTACAGTGGTATTCCCCAGGGGTCGGTACTAGGACCACTGCTTTTCTTGATATATAGTAATGACTTAAACTTGGGTGTCAGGGCACAATTTCAAAATTTTCAGATGACACAAAACTTGGAAGTATAGTGAACAGTGAAGAGGATAGTGATAGACTTCAAGAAGACATAGACAGGTTGGTGGAATGAGCGGACACGTGGCAGATGAAATTTAACGTGAAAAGTGATACAGGAGAGGGAATATAAACTAAAGGGTACAATTCTGAAGGGGGTGCATGAACAGAAAGACCTGGCGGTATATGTGAACAAATCGTTGAATGTGGCAGGGAAGGTTGAGAAAGCGGTTAAAAACGCATACTGGGCTTCATAAATAGAAGCATAGAGTACAAAAGCAAGGAGGTTATGATGAACCTTTATAAAACACTAGTTCAGCCTCAACTGGAGTATGGTGTCCAATTCTGGGCACCACTCTTTAGAAAGGATGTGGAGACCTTAGAGAGAATGCCGAAAAGATTTACAAGAATAGTTCCAGGGATGAGGGACTTCAGTTATGTGGATAGACTGGAGAATCTGGGGTTGTTCTCCTTGGAGCAGAGAACGTTGAGAGGAGATTTGATAGAGGTGTTCAAAATCATGAGGGTCTAGACAGAGTAGATAGAGAGAAACTGTTCCCATTGGCAGAAGGGTCGAGAACCAGAGGAAACAAATTAAGGTGAGTGACAGAAGAACTAAAGGTGACATGAGGAAAAACTTTACACAGTGAGTGGTTAGGATGTGGAATTCACTGCCTGAAAGGGTGGTTTAGGCAGATTCAATTGTGGCTTTCAAAAGGGAGTTGTATAAGTACCTGAAAGAAAAAATTTGCAGGGCTGCGATGAGCTGAGAGCCGGCATGGGCTCGACAGGCCAAATGGCCTCCTTCTGTGCTGTAACCATTCTATGATTCTATGGGGCTGAAATTCAGGGCCACCAGAAAGCTGGTGCACCTACACTTTTTTTTAAAGTTTTTTCTGCCGGGAGCGTTGAGGCAGCCTTTCCATTGATTTTCGGGACTTTGTACTTTTTTTTAATGTTGGACCGAACATCGGTCATAGAAGGGGCAAAAGTACAGCGGTAAGTCAGGCTGAGGGCCGGCAGTTGGTGCGGGATCGAGACTCAGTGGCGGAGAGGTGGTAATATCACAGCGTGTGTGCGTCACCATGCTCGCTCCCCTCCGTTGCAGGGGAGAGAATAGGGCATTTTTTAGATTCAGCCACTGGGCCACCAGGGAGGGTTTCGTCCGGGCCAGAGGCCTGATACCTGATAGAGGGGATGCCAAGCTGCCTGTTGGTGGCCCGGTCGAATTGAGGTGTGCAATATTCTGGCCGCCATTGAAGTCGACCGGCAAAAAAAATAAGTTGGCGGCCGCGGCATTCGGCCCTCGCCTTTAATGGCTGCTGCACCACCAGGGCAGGGAGAGAGCAGACAAGATGCACCGACAGAGAAAGCTGTCGGGGGCACTGAGCGTCGGGACAATGAATTTTTAACCTAAATTTGGGCGCAGTATTCTGCAGGTGCGGGAGAACGGCGGTGTGCGTTTTGATGAAGCACTTGCGGCGGTCATCAGCAGCGGGGCAGAATGGGGGACAGACTGAAAAATCCCCAACCTGAATTTGGGTCGGGGCAGCCAATGGACTGCAACGTGGCGGCCACTCGATCTCGCCACATGGCCGCCGCAAAACGGCGGAAACGGAACTTATACGGACCCTGAATTTTAGCCCCTATGATTCTAAGTTAATTTTGTTCTGCTCTTGCATCTCAAGACTCCTGCATATGCTAGAGGCTTTTATTGCACTCAAGTGCATGCTCCCAATCTTTTGTTATTTTCTATTTCCTTACGGGATACATCATCAACATGGGCGGTCCCTCGAACGAGGATGACTTGCTTCCACAAGAATTCGCAGGTATTTTGATGAAGGACCTGATGTTCCAGTCCTGAACTCCAATTGAGGGGCTGGAAGATGCCTGTGCGTGGCTTTTTTTAATGTGTGGTGACCATTGCACACCAGCCACCACACAGGCTTGACAGAGCTAGGCTTTTATCCAGTGGCAAGGGTTAACCAAGACGACTGGAGACCTGCTCTGCTGCACGGACCTAGTGCACATACATATCACAGTGTGGGCTGGCCCGTGCTGCCCCTGGGCCCTCGGCACTTCTGGGCCCCGTACCCTCATCCTGGGCATCTCAAACACAAGTCAACATCCTGCAACAATATGTAATGAATGTGCTAATGCCACTCATTCTTGTTGTATTTGCCGCCTTATTGAATTGCCTATCTGTTCATCAATATTCAATTTTACTTAAATCATAATCATAGGTGTATTTGTAGCTTTTTTATACTGCAACACATTTAACAGAACCCCAACATTAAAACTAATCTTGCCTCATTGGATTTGAAACAATGCGTATTCTGTTTCCACATAATCATCCATGTTTTGTTTTCCTAGAATGCTTACAAACAAGTCTGGGATAAGATGAAAGCAACAAGCTATTCAATGCCAGGAGATGCCTTTTCAATCGCTTTGGCCAAGAATCAGAAAAACGTGCTTAGCCCAGTAAGTAGAGAATTGTAACCAAATGCGGTACAGACCAAGTACCTGAGGGTATGTTCCTACCCACCTGTTAAGTTTATTATTTGGACAAAATGGTACTGGCAACAATCAGAAAGTACCATGTTTTTCTCCTATTTGTTGTTTTGTGAGGAGGTCAAACTATGTGTGGTTAATCTTTCAGATAAAGTACCGTGAACAATACGAGAAGTTCAAGGCTCTCTATACGCCGCCACACTCTGTGCAGGATGACCCACGTACCTTGCATTGTCTGAAAGCCGGAAAGTTAAACCTTGATGTAAGTAGGTGTTCAAAGTGCACCATGAATCCAGAGTGAGTAGGCCTGAATAATTTACATTCTTCTCCAAGTATGATTATGACTCCTCCTCTGGCCAACGTGACACTGTTATGGCCATGTTTTGCAAAAGGGTTTGTTCTTGGCAGTTCCATAGAAACATAGAAAGTAGGTGCAGGAGTATGCCATTCAGCCCTATCAAGCCTACACCACCATTCAATATGATCATGGCTGATCATGCAACTTCAGAACCCCATTCCTGCTTTTTCTCAATACCCCTTGATCCTTTTAGCCGTAAGGGCCACATCTAACTCCCTTTTGAATATATCTAACGAACTGGCCTCAACAACTTTCTGTGGTAGAGAATTTCACAGGTTCACAATTCTCCAAGAGAAGAGGTTTCTCCTCATCTCGGTCCTAAATGGCTTACCCCTTATCCTTAGACTGTGACCCCTGGTTCTGGACTTCCCCAACATCGGGAACATTCTTCCTGCATCTAACCTGTCTAAACCCGTCAGAATTTTATATGTTTCAATGAGATCCTCTCTCATTCTTCTAAACTCCAGTGAATATAAGCCTAGTCGATCCAGTCTTTCTTCATATGTCAGTCCTGCCATCCCGGGAATCAGTCTGGTGAACCTTCACTGCATTCCCTGAATAGCAAGAATGTCCTTCCTCAGATTAGGAGACCAAAACTGCGCACAATACTTAAGGTGTGGTCTCACCAAGGCCCTGTATAACTGCTCCTATACTCAAATCCCCTCGCTATGAAGGCCAGCATGCCATTTGCTTTCTTTACTGCCTATTGTACCTGCGTGCCTACCTTCAATGACTGATGAACCATGACACCCAGGTCTCGTTGCATCTCTCCTTTTACTAATCTGTCACCATTCAGATAATAATCTGCCTTCCTGTTTTTGCCACCAAAGTGGATAACCTCACACTTATCCACATTATACTGCATCTGCCATGCATTTGCCCATTCACCTAACCTGTACAAGTCCCCCTGCAGCCTCTTAGCATCCTCCTCGCAGCTCACACTGACACCCAGCTTAGTGCCATCCGCAAACTTGCCGATATTACATTCAATTCCTTCGTCCAAATCATTAATGTATATTGTAAATAGCTGGGGTCCCAGCACTGAACCCTGCGACACCCCACTAGTCACTGCCTGCCATTCTGAAAAGGACCTGTTTATTCCCACTCTTTGCTTCCTGTCTACCAACCAGTTCTCTATCCACGTCAGTATATTACCCCCAATACCATGTGCCTTAATTTTGCACACTAATCTCTTGTGTAGGACCTTGTCGAAAGCCTTTTGAAAATCCAAATACACCACATCCACTGGTTCTCCTCTATCCACTCTACTAGTCACATCCTCAAAAAACTCCAGTAGATTTGTCAAGTATCATTTCCCTTTCATAAATCCATGCTGACTTGGACCGATCCTGTCACTGCTTTCCAAATGTGCTGCTATTACATCTTTAATAATTGATTCCTGCATTTTCCCCACCACTGACATCAGGCTAACCGGTTTTCCCTGTTTTCTCTCTTCCTCCTTTTTTAAAAAGTGGGGTTACATTAGCTACCCTCCAATCCATAGGAACTGAACCAGAGTCCATGGAATGTTGGAAAATGACCACAAATACTTTGCTTTTCTATTTTTCCTACCAAAGTGGATAAATTCACATTTCTCCACATTATATTCCATGTTCATGTTCATTAGCCTAAAAAAAGTGGCTTCAAAAAATAAAAGCAAGTCATTTAACTTATAAATGAAATTTTACGTGCTCGCCAATGCTTTGAGAAATCAACCCAGAATCATTGATAGTTACAGACAGAATCAGTTTCATCCAAGTACATAGTTCTCATTCTTCATGGTGATATGTCTGATAAATGATAATGAACTATTTCCTTTCATTTCAGATTTCAACATATTTGTACAGTTCTTAATCCTAAATTTACTATATCAATTTATTTTACATTACAATACTAAAGATAGCTTTTTGAAAATTACAAGTGTATGACAACAGAAGGTTGACTGCTCTATACCAGGTTGTTACAATTGTTTAGCTGAATTGAAGAATTATCCTCAGGCAACATCAGTTTGTCCTGCATTTTAGTTGTACCCCAGAAATAAATAAGTGTCTATTTCGGAGGTTTTATTAAAGGGTGAAAGTTCAATGTCCTTAATCCATTTGGCTTGTGTTTTGTGCAGCGTCTGTACCGAGAAAATTACGAAAAGAACAAAGCGAAGATACACATCGTGCCAGATATGTTGGAGGTGGTTACTGCCAAAGAGACACAGGCCAAGGTCAGCGAAATTGACTATCGCAAGTATCTTCATGAATGGACGTGCCTACCAGACCTGCAGATCAACATGCATGTCAGGAAAGTCAACGAGCAGCTGAGTGATGTAAGTGCTGGGTCTCACTTCATATTCCTTTTTACTGAATACATAGTTGTAGTTGCTTTCTGTTATTGAAATACGGAACATTATACAGAGAAAGTTGCATCTTGTGGGCACCAAAGAAATGTCTTATTGGAATCTACCTGAAAAATCTGGTGGAAGCGGTGATTCAATAGTAACTTTCAAAAGGAAATTTTGATATATACTTGAAAAGGGAAAAAATTGCCAGGCCACAGGGAAAGAGCAGGGGAGTGGAACTAATTGGATAGATCTTTGCTGTCACAGGCACGATGGGCCGAATGGCCATCTTCTATGGAGCTTGCTGTATGGTTCAATGGGGAAAGCCACTGTACGGTCAGGTACAAAGACAAAGAAGGTACCAGGTTTGATTCCTTATCTGTGCTGAACAAGCTGACCTCAGCCAGGCTTGCAAAGTTGACCTCAGCGTCCTTGGGCTACGAAGGGGGAACATCGACTGGAGATCTCACTTCTGCTCACTGTCCAATGACCCTGCAAAGTGTGTGTTTGTTGATGTCAGGCAAGGGCAGGTTTGGGCAGAGAGTTAACACCCTATGGCTGAATATTCTACTGTCACTCACTTCTAGGGTCCTGTCATATGACAGGATAAAAAAGAAAGGCTTGCATTTGTATAGCACCTTTCACGACCACTGGACGTCTCAAACTGCTTTACAGCCAATGAAGCACTTTTCAAGTATAGTTACTCTTGTAATGTGGGAAACACAGCAACCAATTTTTACATAGCAAGCTCCCACAAACATCAATGTGATAATGACCAGATAATTTGTTTTTTGTTATGTTAATTGAGAGATAAATATTGGCCAGGACATCAAGGATAACTCCCCTGCTCCTCTTCGAAATAGTGTCATAGAATCTTTTACATCCACCTGAGAGAGCAGACGGACCTCAGTTTAACATCTCCTCCAAAAGACAGCACCTCCAACACTCCACTGGAGTGTCAGTCTAGATTTATGTGCTCAAGTCTCTGGAGTGGGACTTGAACCCACAACCTTCCTGACTCAGAGGCGAGTGTGCTACCCACTGAGCCACAGTTGACACTGTGACACCAGATAAATGGGAATGATGAAGACCATTCAGCCCCTCTTATTTAACCATCCAGAAAGACCCCTCGCTCCCTCCCCCCCCCCAATTGCAGCATCTATTTTTCTCCATAAAGGATTCCAGATGTTTTAGCTGCATTGCTTTACCTGGAAATTAATTCCCACTTCCATAAATTAGCTTGAAATAATATATTTTCCATATCATTTATTATCCTATACTGCTCCATAACATAACGTCTCAATCTACTTCTTACAAGGCTGAAAAGACTGAAGCTGGCAATTCCTCCATTGCCGATTTGCACAATCTGGGCAGGTGTTGGGTCTCCATCTCTTTTGTGGCTCATTCAAGATTTTCCCAAAAATGGCACGTCTTGGGTTGGCCCTGTATGTGGGGATATCACAGACCAATGGGGGACTGGCAGTTCAGCCACCCCTATCCCCATCTCCAACCAGAGAGCAAATGGTGCCCGAGGAACTGTACCCTAGCAAAAGGAATACCATCAGACAAGGAGCAACATGAGAGTACCATTTATTTGTGTTTCTAAGGCTCATGAACAAATATTCTGGGGTGATTTTTAACTTCTGCCCAGAACAGGCATGAAGCTGGCCACCCAAAACCAGCCTCAGAAGGCACGAGCCATTGTCAGGATGGGATTTCACCAGCCTAATTTGGGTGAGCTGCTTAGTGGACAGCTCACCAGACTGCGGGGGTGGGTCGAAAGTCCGATGGCGCCATTAGAGGGCCAAGTCGGAAGTGGATGCTGAAACGTGGGAAGGAAGTGCGCATTCTTGCTCCCCCTGGCCCCACAAAACTCCAAAAATGTTCCAGGCCGTTTATGCAGCGGCCTTCAACAGTCCCTATCTATGCAATGATTCGACTGCTTGCTGCCTGGTACAAAGGTGTAGAGCATGCAGGGCTATAAACTGCATCAGGCAAGTTTTCAGCATGCGAGGGGCAGTTGAGGTTCCTCCCTCATAATTTTTGCACTGCCAGTTGCCTATTTTTCAGCTAGAAATGGATTGAGTGGCAGATTTTTTTAAATCGTCACCGTGTCTTTAAAATTAATTATTTTCTCTTTGTTTCCTTCCAGGTTCTGTACAAAGATGACCTCCACTGGCTTAAAGGAATTGGATGCAATGTATGGGACACTCCAGAGATACTTCGTGCCAAGAAATCCTATGACCTGCAAAGTGCCGTATGTTGGGAGGATTTGTGCCTCCACCATGATCCTGGCATTGCCCATCTGAGCTTTCTCTGTTTTCACTACCACTAATCAATTGGTGAATTTTCCAATTTCATTTCCTCCCTGCAGATTCAATACAAGGCCAAGGCTGAGGCAGCAAGGGACCAGTTCACGCATGTCATGGATACTCCTACCTACCTGCAGTCTGTCACCAACGCTCATCAGCTGAGTGATGTAAGTGTATTCTGAACTGATTTATAGAACTCTGCTATCAGCAGTCGGTCAAAACAGAAAGTTAAATGGTATATAAGGACTCTTGCATATGCAACAGTAAAAGTTTTGTTATCATTTACAATCAGTCAAAGCATAACATATAGCCTATAGTACATTTTCTGACACCTAAATATTTACATGTATACATAATTCATATGTTTTGTGTATATATGTTAGGTAATGTAAATACATACATGATTCATTAATATATAGAGATACATTCATGTACATTCACACATAGATATCTATTGATCAACATAAATACATTTAAAGATAGACACACACATATATATATAAATATGCATTTGTGTGCATTAGAATTAATTTTGTTTTCAATATATTGATGTACTTTAATACAGTATATTTGAAAAATAAATAATGTTCCATTAATTCTCCTCCCTCTGTTTTTCAGCTGGTGTATCGCAATGAATATGTGACACATATTAAAGGCAAGGTTGCTCCAACCACCGAGACTATGGAACTGGAGAGAGCTAGAGGAGCCAACAAGTTACAGAGTGAGGTAAGCACGTGATTCAGTTAGAGATTATACTAAGTCACTTGAAGCCTCTCCGTCTAATTGGACTTTGTCACATTCTTTTTGTAGAACCTGTACCGTGACCTTGGCCGGAACCTCCTTCCTACCGGATATACACTTCCAGCAGACATCCCATCCTTAAAACATGCCAGAAAGGTCGACCATATTCGCAGTGACGTAAGTACCATAAGAATGGCATTCGCTCTTGTTACTCTTACATACCCACTTGGTATCGATTAAATAAAGAGTTCTGCCACTAGACTCAATATAGTTTGATTAACCTACATAAACATAATTGTTCTTACCAATTATAAGCAATACACTAAAACATTAATGTAACATACACAGGTATAAACAGTACAACCTCAATATCTGTAACCAGGATGCAAAAGATGATCAATCTTCCTCTAATCAATGTATTACAAATCGTCCTGAGAGCTCAACCTAACTGGGGTTCGGCTTTCCGTATACTGGATTTATCTGTATGCCTTGCAGAATTATCCACGACCTCCCCTGGCATCTGCAGTACCATTTTATGCTCGAGAGATGTTTGTCCTAATTCATAGCTTGTTTTGGACATTCCATATACTCACCCACTAGAACAAGGGAATGCTTACAATCCCAAGGCCTTCACAAGATGTTTAACGTACTGAGCAGACCTTAAGGCAGATAACACACTGACATCACTATCTGCTTGAAGTTGCTGTCATTGCAGCTTTCCAGCTGCTGTGCTGCTCGTGTTTAGTTGTAACACCCCCATGAGCCTTTGCGGTCCAACTTGACATATTTTCCCAAAACATGCTGGTTAAGGGTATTGGATTCCTTTCTCACAAGTCTCCATCAGCATTCATTAGTGAACAGCTTTAACTTTTTAGCCCTTTTTTTTGCTATTTTCCTTCCCTCCTCCTTGCTTTCAACCATAGCTCAGTGATAGCGCTCTCGCCTCTGAGTCAGAAGGTCATGGGTTCAAGTCCTACTCCAGAGACTTTAACACAAAATCTAGGCTGGCACACTAGTGCCGTACTGAGGGAGTGATGCATTGCTGGAGGTGCCGTCTTTTGAATGAGACATTAAACCGAGGCCCCGTCTGCCCTATCAGGTGGATGTAAAAGATCCTGTGACACTATTGCAGAGAAGGGTTCTCTCTGGCCAATATTTATCCCTCAAACAACATCATTGAAACACATTATCTGGTATAGCATCATTCACATCCTCAGGATCTTCCAAAGAGCTTCACAGCCAGCGAAATACTTTTGAAATGTAGTCACTGTTGTAATGTAGTGAATTGCTGCTTACACCGTTCCTCCAGGGTTTCCGTTAATCTTCCGCTGCTATTAAGGCAGGAAAACCCCTGCGGCAATTGCAGGCAAAGGTGTTAGAACAGGAGATCATAGTAACACGGAAAGATGTCAGCACTAAATACAAGCGTACAGAATCGAAGGATATCCATTGCAATAAATATCTCCGTTCCTGTCAACATTTTCTCGTATTTAAAAAATTATAATTAATTGTTAACCTGGGAATCATTGCTAAAAGCATTTCTCGTTTTCTTTTCTAGCTGAAGTATAAAGAAGCTTATGAACATATGAAAGCTAGGGGCTACACATTGATCCCAGATACCATCAGCATCACTGCAGCCAAAAAAGCAGATACTATTTTGAACCAGGTAATGTAGGCCTGCCATTGACACAATCACATTGATCAACAAAGATCATTGGGGGAAATGTGAAACTCTCTTTGTGCGTATGATGCATTTAATATTTTCCCCTTGTGCAGCGATTGTATCGATTGCAGTATGAGACCCACAAAGACAAGATTCATCCCACCCACGACACTCCAGAAATTCGCCAAGTCAAAGCCACACAAGAGGCAGTCAGTGATGTAAGTTTAGTAATTGAAGAAAGCTTGTCTTACTGATTAAACCAAGCTTGTTTTCATGGGTGCAAAGAATTAAATTATTTAAATTGTTGTTTTCCTCTAGCTGTCATATAAGTCGGACTACTTCAGGTTGAAAGGTCAGAAGATTTCTCTTCCTATTACTCCTGAGCTGATCCATCACCGATATGTTGGCGATATCACCAGTGATGTAAATATTAAATCTGCTCTTGCTTATTTGTGTACTTTTTGTTTAATTTTTAGCTAAACGTTTTCTGCACAGTGCTAAGATTGTGACTATTCCTTATATAGAATAGGTACAAGGAAGACCTCCGATGGCTGAAGGGCATTGGATGCTTCCTGTATGGAACTCCCGAAATGATCCGAGTGCGTGACTTCCACAAATTCTGGGTATGCTTTCCTTTTTTTAATCCAGATATACCATCTGTCCCTTACTGATACCACTTACTTTCAACAAGTGGATGTGAAATGGATTGTCTTGTGATGTTATAATAAGATATCACTGTAACTCATAAAGATTTCTGCATTAAAATACCAATGCACAAAAGCAAAAGCGGATCGGCATTATTTGACTGAATAGCAACTAATAGGATTGTGCAATGAAGAAGGGCCCAAGATTTGAGCAGATCCAGCTTTTGTGACCTAAAATTATGCCTTAACACAAATGTTCAGTTTTGATCTAAGGTCATTAATAAAGAAAGACTTACATTTATATAGCGCCTTTCATGACCACCGGACACCTCAAAGCATTTTATAGCCAATGAAGTACTTTTGGAGTGTACTCACTGTTGTAATGTTGGAAATGCAGCAGCCAATTTGTGCACAGAAATCTCCCAAAAACAGCAACGTGATAATGACAAGATAAACTGTTTTTATTATGTTAATTGATGGATAAATATTGGCCAGGACACCAGGGATAATTCCCCTGCTCTTCTTTGAAAAAGTGCCATGGGATCTTTTACGTCCACCTGAGAGAACAGGCGACTAGGAACAGGGAGTTCTTGAGATCTGCTAAACTCAGTCAATCCAGAGAAGCAGGTCTACATTGCAAGCAGTCACACTGTTTTATGACTTGTCATAATCACACTACATCTGCTCAGTCCTTAAGGCCCTTATATTGAAACAAAAGGAAAATACTGCTGATATTGAAAATCTGAAATAAAAACAAAAAAACCTGGAAACACTCAGTCGGTCGGGCAGCACCTGTAGAGAGAGAGAAGCAGAGTTAATGTTTCAGGTAGATGGCCTTTCATCAACCCTGAACTTAAACATGGTCTGGTGGGGAAGTAGAAGTGTAGCTCCTGAGATGAGACATAATTGACATTTTTGAAATCATTGCAGCCCTTAAATCCGGTAAGAAGATTGAGAAAAAAAGATTTTTTAACTTCCTTTTTGTAATTTTTTCAGACTGGCTATGACAAAGCAGCCAAGAAAATACGTGACAAGCATACTTCTGTCCTTGATACGCCTGAATATAGACATGTGACAGAACTAAAGACTCACTTAAGCAATGTAAGTATGTAACCACTGTATATAAAGATAAACTTGCATTTCTATAGCGCCTTTCATGACCTTAGGACGTCCCAAAGCGCTTTACAGTCAATAAAGCACTTTTGAAGTGTAGTCACTGTTGTAATGTAGAAAACGCGCCAGCCAATTTGCGCACAGCAAGCTCCCACAAACAGTAAAGCGCGAATGACCAGATAATCTGTTTTTTATTGCTATGTTGATAGAGGGATAAGTATTGGCCTGGACACCGGGAGTAACCCCCCTGCTCCTTTTAATAAATAGTGCCATGGAATCTTTTACATCCACCTGAGAGAGCAGGCGGGTCTCAGTTTAACAATTCATCCGACAATGCAGTGCTCCCTCAGTACTGCACTGGAATGTCGGCCTAGATTTTTGTGTTCAAGTCTCTGAAGTGGGACTTGAACCCACAATCTTCTGACCACTATGTTCTTGTAGGTTGAGCAGGTTGGGCTTCTACTCATTGGAATTGAGAAGAATGAGAAATGATCTTATTGAAATGTATAAGATCTTGAGAGGGCTTGACAGGGTAGATGCAGAGAGGATGTTTTCCCTCGTGGGGGAATCTAGAACTAGGAGGCATAGTTTCAGAATAAGGGGTCAGCCCATTTAAAGTGGAAATGAGGAGGAATTTCTTCTCTCAGAGGGTTGTGAATCTTTGGAATTCTCTGCCCCAGAGAACTGTGGAGGATGGGTCATTGAATATATTTAAGGTGGAGATAGACAGATTTTTGAACAATAAGGGAGTCAAAGGTTATGGGGAGCGGGCAGGGAAGTGGAGTTGAGGCCAAGATCAGATCAGCCATGATCTTACTGAATGGCAGAGCAGGCTTGAGGGGCCAAATGGCCCACCACTGCTCCTATTTCTTATGTTCTTATCTTATGTTCTTATGAGTAGTTTTTCTTTTTTCTCTTCTATAACAGCGAGTAAACTTGAGCATTGTTGTTGCCAATTTAAGTGTATCTAAGGGTTAAGTCATGGCAGGAGAGCTCGGTCACGTAATATGCTCCTCCTGTACCATGTGGGAACTCAGGGACACTTCTGGTGTCCCTGACGACTACGTGTGCGGGAAGTGTATCCACCTCCAGCTCCTGACGGTCTGCGATGCAGAATTGGAGCTGAGGGTGGATTTACTCTGGAGCATCCACGATGCTGAGAATGACATGAGTAGCACGTGTAGCGAGTTGGTCTTACCGCAGGTGAAGGGTCCACAGCCAGATAGGGAATGAAAGACCAGCAGGAAGAGCAGTGCAAGGAAGGTAGTGCAGGTTTCCCCTGCGGTCATCCCCCTGCAAAACAGATACACCGCTTTGAGTACTGTTGAGGGGGATGACTCATCAGGGGAGGGCAGCAGCAGCCAAGTTCATGGCACCGTGGCTGGCTCTGCTGCACAAGAGGGCAGGAAAAAGAATGGGAGAGCGCTAGTGATAGGGGATTCAATTGTAAGGGGAATAGATAGGCGTTTCTGCGGCCGCAACCGAGACTCCAGAATGGTATGTTGCCTCCCTGGTGCAAGGGTCAAGGATGTCTCGGAGCGGGTGCAGGACATTCTGAAAAGGGAGGGTGAACAGCCAGTTGTCGTGGTGCACATTGGTACCAACGACATAGGTAAAAAAAGGGATGAGGTCCTACGAAACGAATTTAAGGAGCTAGGAGCTAAATTAAAATGCAGGACCTCAAAAGTAGTAATCTCGGGGTTGCTACCAGTGCCACGAGCTAGTCAGAGTAGGAATCGCAGGATAGCTCAGATGAATACGTGGCTTGAGCAGTGGTGCAGCAGGGAGGGATTCAAATTCCTGGGGCATTGGAATCGGTTCTGGGGGAGGCGGGACCAGTACAAACCGGATGATCTGCACCTGGGCAGGACCGGAACCAATGTCCTCGGGCGAGTGTTTGCTAGTGCTGTTGGAGAGGAGTTAAACTAATATGGCAGGGGGATGGGAACCAATGCAGGGAGACAGAGGGAAAGAAAATGGAGACAAAAGCAAAAGACAGAAAGGAGATGAGTAAAAAACAAAAAGGGCCACTGTACAGCAAAATTCTAAAGGGTCAAAGTATAATAAAAAGGCAAGCATGAAAGCTCGGTGCCCCAATGCAAGGAGTATTCGGAACCCAGGAGAGGGTCTGAGCTAGTTAGAATGGGTGAGAGCTCAGATGAACAGGACCCCAAGAAAGAATGCAAAAGGCAGGAGGCAACAGAGCAGAGTAGCACTGGGGTAAGTGTAAACCACAAGGTGATAGGAAGGGACAATATGTATGAATATAAAGAGGCTGCAGGAGGGGTCAAAACTAAAAATCATGGTTTAAAAACTAGTATTAAAACACTCTACCTAAACGCATGCAGCATTTGAAATAAAGTAAATGAGTTGACGGCACAAATCATTACAAATGGATATGATTTGGTGGCCATTACAGAAACGTGGTTGCAGGGTGGCCAAGACTGGGAATTAAACATACAGGGGTATCTGACAATTCGGAAAGATAGACAAGAAGGGAAAGGAGGTAGGGTAGCTCTGTTAATAAACGATGACATCAGGGCAGTTGTGAGAGACAATATTGGCTCTAATGAACAAAATGTTGAATCATTGTGGGTGGAGATTAGAGATAGTAAGGGGAAAAAGTCACTGGTGTGCATAGTTTATAGGCCTCCAAATAATAACTTCACGGTGGGGCGGGCAATAATCAAGGGAATAATGGAGGCATGTGGAAAAAGGAACGGCAGTAATCATGGGGGATTTTAACCTACATATCGATTGGTCAAATCAAATCGCACGGGGTAGCCTTGAGGAGGAATTCATAGAATGCATACGGGATTGTTTCTTAGAACAGTATGTTACAGAATCTACAAGCTATCTTAGATCTGGTCCTGTGTAATGAGACAGGAATAATAAACGATCTCCGAGTAAAAGATCCTCTCGGAATGAGTGATCACAGTATGGTTGAATTTGTAATACAGATTGAGGGTGAGGAAGTAGTATCTCAAACGAGCATACTATGCTTAAACAAAGGGGACTACAGTGGGATGAGGGCAGAGTTGGCTGAAGTAGACTGGAAACGCAGACAAAATGGTGGCACAATTGAGGAACAGTGCAGGACTTTTAAGGAGCTCTTTCATAGTGCTCTACAAAAATATATTCCAGTGAAAAAGAAGGGCGGTAAGAGAAGAGATAACCAGCCATGGATAACCAAGGAAATAAAGGAGAGTATCAAATTAAAAACCAATGCGTATAAGGTGGCCAAGGTTAGTGGGAAACTAGCAGATTGGGAAAATTTTAAACGACAGCAAAGAATGACTAAGAAAGCAATAAAGAAAGGAAAGATAGATTACGAAAGTAAACTTGCGCAAAACATAAAAACAGATAGTAAAAGCTTTTACAGATATATAAAACGGAAAAGAGTGACTAAAGTAAATGTTGGTCCCTTAGAAGATGAGAAGGGGGATTTAATAATGGGAAATGTGGAAATGGCTGAGACCTTAAACAATTATTTTGCTTCGGTCTTCACAGTGGAAGACACAAAAACCATGCCAAAAATTGCTGGTCACGGGATTGTGGGAAGGGAGGACCTTGAGATTAATCATTATCACTGGGGGGTTAGTGCTGGACAGGCTAATGGGACTCAAGGTAGACAAGTCCCCTGGTCCTGATGAAATGCATCCCAGGGTATTAAAAGTTATAGCAGATGCATTCGTTATAATCTACCAAAATTCTCTGGACTCTGGGGAGGTACCAGCAGATTGGAAAGCAGCTAATGTAACGCCTCTGTTTAAAAAAGGGGGCAGACAAAAAGCAGGTAACTATAGGCCGGTTAGTTTAACATCTGTAGTGGGGAAAATGCTTGAAGCTATCATTAAGGAAGAAATAGCGGGACATCTAGATAGGAATAGTGCAATCAAGCAGATGCAACATGGATTCATGAAGTGGAAATCATGTTTAACTAATTTTCCTGGAATTCTTTGAGGATATAATGAGCATGGTGGATAGAGGTGTCCCGATGGATGTGGTGTATTTAGATTTCCAAAAGGCATTCGATAAGGTGCCACACAAAAGGTTACTGCAGAAGATAAAGGTACGCGGAGTCAGAGGAAGTGTATTAGCATTGATAGAGAATTGGCTGGCTCACAGAAAGCAGAGAGTGGGGATAAATGGGTCCTTTTCGGGTTGGAAATCGGTGGTTAGTGGTGTGCCACAGGGATCGGTGCTGGGACCACAACTGTTTACAATATACATAGATGACCTGGAAGAGGGGACAGAGTGTAGTGTAACAAAATTTGCAGATGACACAAAGATTAGTGGGAAAGCGGGTTGTGTAGAGGACACAGAAAGGCTGCAAAGAGATTTGGATAGGTTAAGCGAATGGGCTAAGGTTTGGCAGATGGAATACAATGTCGGAAAGTGTGAGGTCATCCACCTTGAAAAAAAAAACAGTAAAATGGAATATTATTTGAATGGGAGAAATTACAACATGCTGCGGTGCAGAGGGATCTGGGGGTCCTTGTGCATGAATCCTAAAAAGTTAGTTTGCAGGTGCAGCAGGTAATCAGGAAGGCGAATGGAATGTTGGCCTTCATTGCGAGAGGGATGGAGTACAAAAGCAGGGAGGTCCTGCTGCAACTGTATAGGGTATTAATGAGGCCGCACCTGGAGTACTGCGTGCAGTTTTGGTCACCTTACTTAAGGAAGGATATACTAGCTTTGGAGGGGGTACAGAGACGATTCACTAGGCTGATTCCGGAGATGAGGGGGTTACCTTATGATGATAGATTGAGTAGACTGGGTCTTTACTCGTTGGAGTTCAGAAGGATGAGGGGTGATCTTATAGAAACATTTAAAATAATGAAAGGGATAGACAAGATAGAGGCAGAGAGGTTGTTTCCACTGGGCGGGGAGACTAGAACTAGGGGGCACAGCTTCAAAATACGGGGGAGCCAATTTAAAACCGAGTTGAGAAGGAATTTCTTCTCCCAGAGGGTTGTGAATCTGTGGAATTCTCTGCCCAAGGAAGCAGTTGAGGTTAGCTCATTGAATGTAGTCAAATCACAGATAGATAGATTTTTAACCAATAAGGGAATTAAGGGTTACGGGGAGCGGGCGGGTAAGTGGAGCTGAGTCCACGGCCAGATCAGCCATGATCTTGTTGAATGGCGGAGCAGGCTCGAGGGGCTAGATGGCCTACTCCTGTTCCTAATTCTTATGTCCTTATGTGCTTATGTTCTTATGACTCAGAGGCAAGAGTGCTACCCACGGCTGACACGTATATATGAGCATATATAAATGTCGTTGCCTTTTACTATGTGTGAAGATATTATGTTACATCAGGAAAAAGATGCCGAATTCCAGAGATTCATCTGAAATTCTAGGGAATAAACGGAAAGGTTCCTTCAGTCCATCTGTGAGGCCCAGTCCCAAACTGTGAGGTAGATTTGTGGCAAAAAATGAAAAATGTTTCTCAGAACCCAAGAAGACTGTTCTACCTTACAATGGGCACATCTTTTTTTGTCAAAGCTTCTACAAAAAGACTTGTATTGGTCAGTTGGTGATGTGTAACCATGGCACTCAGCATTGCAATTAAATGCAGAGAACATCAAGGTGGCTGGCACATCACAAGCTGTCCTACGTGGGTCCTTCCACCATGTGTGAAAGTTGCTATACAGGTGTTTTGAGGCTTGGCATGATAGCTACTGAAGCTGACACTTGGAGGTTGAGTATGAAACCTCATGTTCAGGTGGGCAGAGGAAACATTTCAAGGACACCTTCAAAGCCTCCTTGATAAAGTGCAACATCCCCACCGGCACCTGGGAATCCCTGGCCCAAGACCGCCCTAAGTGGAGGAAGAGTATCCGGGAGTGCGCTGAGCACCTCAAGTTTCGTTGCTGAGAGCTTGCAGAAACCAAGCGGAGACAGCGGAAAGAGCCTGCGGCAAACCAGACTCCCCACCCTCCCTTTCCTACAACGACTATCTGCCCTACTGTGACAGAGACTGTAATTCCCGTATTGGACTGTACAATCACCTAAGAACTCACTTTTGGAGTGGAAGCAAGTCTTCCTCGATTTCGAGGGACTGCCTACGATGATGGATGAAGATTTGGGATTTAGTAGCTATCCTGATTGGGTGTACAGAGGTAAGAAGTTGTTGCTGAATCTCTGTACTTCCACCTTCAGGAACCAGTTTTCCACGGGGTGTGTCCATGCTATGGTGAGAAAGATAGAGATATGCACTCACATTTTATGGTCGGTCGTGCTGCTTCTGAGGGTCTTCCATTATCTGCTGTCCCTTTAGCAGGGGCTCAAATCTGTTTTTGTGAGCTTTATATTGATCAACTAGTGCCTGTTCACCTTGAGGAAGGGATATAAGAGCACTCTCCTCGGGGTCGAGTTAGCTCGAATGTGACATGCTTGCTGATGGAATATTGGAACCAAGTCAACTTTTTGTGGCAGACTTGTCAATCCAATACCTAAGCCAAAGAGCTCCACTGCACTGCAGGCCAGTCTTGATGATGACAATCTAGCCTGGCTCACTACTGGGGCTTGCAGGGGCAGACCTGTCATTGCTTCCCACTTGCTTCCCAATAACCCTGCATTGCTAATACCCTAATGTGTTGGCTGATCCTACCTGGATAAGCAGTGAGTGGCTTACGTGCTCAGTGCTGGTAAATGGCATAGTTTTACTCCAGCAGTACTCCTGTGCCCATTTGAGAATCCCTAAAACTTAGCTGTTGCCAACCTGCATGTGAGCTCTGTGCACTTAAGTAAATGGGATATGTCCCTATCGGAACATAGGAACAGCAGTAAGCCATTCAGCCCCTCAAGCCTGCTCCATCATTCAATTCGCTCATGGCATTTCTCTATCTCAGTTCCATTTACATGCCTTAGCTCCATATCCCTCATACCCTTACCTAACAAAAATCCATCGATCTCAGTCTTGAAAGCTCCAATTGTCCCAGCAATTTGAAAAGCGTGTGCACTATATATTGAGCAAAAGTAGACTCTCGGTGTGGATTTAGCTGGTTTTAGAGACTCTTGAAGCATGGTGATGGCTTTTGGTACATAATTAGCACCCAGTTAATCATGTATCTGAATATGGATAAAACATAACAAGTAGCACCTGTTAATAAGATATTTGATGCTCATAGCACATTCATACATTTCTTGTTAATTTTAGCTGGTATACCGTGCCCAAGGGAATGAAGTCAAGAAAAAGTACACAACAATGCTTGACACTGTGGATCTCAACCGAGCCAAATATGGTCAAGAGATACAAAGCCAGGTGAGGCCAGATATGTTGCTAAATGAAAGTGAGTGCTTCTCACCTTAAAAATGCACGCACAGGCATCTCCCACCCTTCAAGATTTAGTTCGGGACCTGGAATTTTAGGTCCTTCATTGAAATACCTGTGAACTTTTTGACGTGGAAGTAAGGCATCCTCGATTCGAGGGATTGCCTATGACGATGATGAAAAATGCTTTAAAATGAGCAATTTTCTCAAAAACTGAAGGGAAAAAAACTAGAATTTACATGATACAAATTGTTCCTCTGGTGTCAGGTAGATCCTATTGGCGAGCAGTCAGGGTACCCTGAGTTCAATTTTCATGTTCAAATGACATTCAAATTGCTTACAGTTGATTGAGTTTCAAGAGATCTGAATTGTGTTTTGTTTACTTGCCCCATGGATGTGGGGTGCTGGTTTGCCCATCAGTAGTTGCCCTGAGAAGGTGGTGATGGGCCTTATGCTTGAATAGTGTGCAGCGTTGCTAGACAAAGCTTTGAATGGGAGTGGAATATCTATCTCAGTGGTAAGGGAGCAGGACCAAATGTATAATATTGCATTTTGGAATAGGAATCAGCAATTATATTTACATGATGAAAGGATTGCACTGAAAAGGATCTGGGTGTGTTTACTGACAATTTACAACAAAGCTATCAAATATTGCGATCCATCTCAAGGCCAGTTGACGAGGATAAATTAATCGATCTCTTGCTTCCATTGGGGGCAGCCCACAAATGGAGTGGGTTTTGAAAAATCTGCACCAACAGTCTTGAACTGCTATCTCTGACACGTGCTCCCTTTGAGCACTGTCGGGGAACATTCTAATCTTATACCTGTCACTGGTGATGCCAGGTATGTGTGCAATTTTGCATACCCTTTCTTTAAAAACACAAGGACACATTGGAGAAAGTTCAGAGAAGAGCAATAAAGATGATTAAGAACACAACTACCAGTTTACTCTGCTAAGCTAGCAAAGTCATCAAGAGAAATTCACAGAACTGAATTTTCTTCGGAGAAAAGAACATTGAGAGGGAACATGATCTAGACCTTTAATCTGTTGCGAAGAATAAATGATCCAGCTGTAAAGGTTATATGATGTAGACTGCACAGGTCCTGAAGGACTAGAAGTGGTATAAAGTTTATTTCTCACACAATAGGGGACATTTAGAACAAATTCCCAATGAAAGAGATGAATAATTGCTTTAAAATGAGCGAGATAATTATTTGGTTTGGAATGGATCGGAGGCTATCAGGATACATATAGAAATCAAAAACGCTTGCTGTGCTGTTGAGACTCAAAGCTAACCCTCTTTGATAGTTCCAGCTCTAGATCTACATTCACAAGGCTAAGCATAAGGATGAATGTTTGAAAGGTAGAGTATCTAATAGCGCATTTCAGTTCAGGCTTTAAGCTTCATTTTTTCAAAGAGTGGACAGTCATTTCAACAAAAATATTTTAGTCACTGGACCAAGATTGTGGTCACTTGGCCAGAAATAGCCAGCTATGGGACCCATACCATACTTTTGTTAGCCAAAGGTAGTAGTTCTACTTTAGAATTTGTACTGGTCAAATGTGACAAGTTCTCAGTTTTGAAATTCATTTTATAGTATCCCTTAAAACTTAGAATTCACCACTGAGAGAGTTGGCCCCAACAAATCAAATGTTAGGAGCCAAGCTGCTTTAAAGAGCTGCTGTTCATCCACATGTTGACTATCACCGATTGTATTGAATCCGTGATCCAGTCAGAAATAGATAAGAATTTATATTTATCAACTCAAAGAAGCAGACGCATCAGTGACTAAGATGATGAGGAACTCAAAAACTGTAGTGTTTACCTGTATGGATCAACAGTGTTGCTGTGCTAGTTTGATATAATATACGGTATAGTGAGACCTGCTAAGTACTGTCTATTGCTGCATCCCTTATTCATTCTAATTTCTTTTCTCCTCCTTCAGTACCTGTATGTCGAGTTAGCTACAAAGGAAAGGCCACATTACATTCCTCATACACATAGTACAGCTCTGGATCATGCCAAGCACGTCAAACACTTTGCCAGTGAGGTAAGAGTTCAGGACACAGGTAAAAGGTTATCTGTAATGCTTGGTGGAAAAGTAATAGTAAGGAATTTGCTGTTGCATTTTTAAATATACACTTTAAGAAAGTAAGTTACTTACCTTAACAAATCAAGTAAATGTACAGAAAAATTAGTGAACGAAGTACTTAATGTGTTTGCATGAAATCTTTCTGTCTGCTACTTTAGAACTGAGGTGAGGAGAAATTTTTTCTCTTAGAGGGTTGTAAATCTGTGGAATTTGCTGCCTCAGAGAACTGTGGAAGCTGGGACATTAAATAAATTTAAGACAGAAATAGACAGTTTCTTAGATGATAAGGGGATAAGGGGTTATGGGGAGCGGGCAGGGAAGTGGAGCTGAGTCCATGATCGGATAAGCCATGATCTTATTAAATGGCGGAGCAGGCCCAAGGGGCCGTATGGCCTACTCCTGTTCCTATTTCTTATGTTTAACAGGGCTGTTAACAAATTGAAAAAATAAGTCGCCTTATGCTTTCATTAAAATAGTAGGCTGAGAAATTTTAATGGTGCATGTGCTATGAATATCACTTAGCAGTGTGACTTGAATTGCAGGATGAGGTATATTAATTGTGTGAAGGGTTAGAATAGTATTTATTCTAATGCACCTTTTTCTACTTGTGTTAGAAAAAGTACAAGGAGCAGTACGAGAAGATGAAGACCAAATACACGTCCATCCCAGACTCGCCAACTCTGCTGGGGTCGAAGAAAGCTTACCTTATTGCCAGTGATGTATGTATTGAATTTCAACTTTTTTAGTGTAAAGGGATTTTCATAGGCATCTGTGATTTTTCATGTTTTGAATACATTCTCTTTGCTTTTAATAGTTACGGTACAAGGAAGCCTTTGAACACGCAAAAGGTCACTACCGTACAGTGAAAGACGCCCTGAACATTACCTACCATCGAAGAGTCACAGACGATATCAGTGAGGTACATGGTATTTACTTTTGAGTGGCTGAAATCTTTGAAAATTTATAATCCATATTGAATCAGTATGTTAGAGAGAATAATGACCTTCTTCCAGATAAACAGCCCCTAAGAGAGAGTTGCTCACGGTGACTTTTCTGATTTTGCCTCTTCCCCATGGACAAATGGGCATCCGCAGCTTGTTATCGCCATCGATGGTATGGCTGAGATCGGGAGTGCGGCTTGTTATCGCCATCGATGGTATGGCTGAGGTCCGGAGTGCACCATAAGGAGAACTGTGGATGCAAGCCAGCAGCATGTTTGGCATATTGCAGCAGGCACTCAACACTGGGGTTGCAAATCTGCTGGTAAACAATCGGTTGGCCATTACACTCCGTACCTGATTTTCCGTTCTGTTGGCATGACTATAGGGGGGTATTTATAGCCCAACTTTCATTTCCCCATTGAGGGATATTTGGACTGAACTTAGACTTATGACAGCTATGAGGGAGTTTCAATATACTTGTTTTTAACAGTTTTATTTTGTGCATTTCCCCCGCATTTTGCCCTCCATTGATGGCAGAGCCTTTAGTGTCCTCCGCAGTACTTTCTGGAACTCCATCCCCAAAACACCTCAATCTTGCTAATTCTCCCTCCACCTTTAAAAACCCAAAGGGGAGAAATTGGGTTGTTTAGCGCCACCATTAGGGCTAGAGAGGGGCGCTAAGAGGCCGCTAAATACCAGCCGCCCGAGTGCCATGCTGTCAGCTGCTGCCGCGAACTTCAGTGAAGGTTTAGCAGCGATGCTGATTGTTTGCACTGCGCTCGCTAGCACCACCCACTTGGTGACGTCACCGAGTGTGCAATGTCCCCGTAGTCTCCCGTTTCCAAAATTTACTCTCCTGTGCTGAGACCGGCAGGGGAAAGCAGTCAGTACAGCCACAATCCCGGGGCGATATTGCCCGGAGTGCAAGGTACAGAAGGAGGCCATTCAGCCCATCGAGCCTGTGTCAGCCAAAGAAGAACTATCCAGCCTAATCCCTCTTTCCAGCTCTTGGTCTGTAGCCTTGTAGGTTACGAAACTTCAAATGCATATCCAAGCACATTTAAATGTGGTGAGGGTTTCTGCCTCTACCATCCTTTCAAGCAGTGAGTTCCAGACCCCCACCACCCTCTGGGTGAAAAAAGTTCTCCTCAACTCCCCTCTAATTCTTCTACCAATTACTTTAAATCTATGCCCCCTGGTTGTTGACCCCTCTGCTAAGGGAAATAGGTCCTTCCTATCCACTCTAGCTACGCCCTTCATAATTTTATACACCTCAGTTAGGTCTCCCCTCAGCCTCCTCTGTTCCAAAGAAAACCCCTGCCTATCCAATCTTTCCTCATAGCTAAAATTTTCCAGTCCTGGCAACATCCTGGTAAATCTCATCTGTACCCTCTCTAGCGCAGTCACGTCTTGCCTGTAATGTGGTGACCAGAACTGCATGCAGTACTCCAGCTGTGGCCTAACCAGTGTTTTATACAGTTCAAGTATAACCTCCCTGCTCTTATATTCTATGCCTCTAAGCAGTTAACAGAAAAAGACAGGGAAGATTTCTTAACTTGCCATCTTTATGCAGGTTGCCTGGCTGTAGTTGCCTCGTGCTTTTTACCTCGTTGCATTTGCCCTCTTTTTGCCCGTTGCTTTGTTGCAGTTTGTGAGCCAATGGTGGGTCGTCTTATCAGGCAACGAATATACACCTCATGTGGGATTCGCACCACCAATCAGTTATCTTTCAATTAGCCTCAGCTTGAATTTCACTGTTGTTTTCCGGTGGTTCCTACAGTGTTTGTCGAAAAAAATCAGGTCTTCCCGTTGGGTTGTTTAAAAAGGGATTATTGTTATAAGCGTGATTTGTCAGAGTCAAGTTACATTGTATTTTCCTATATCCTACTCCTTCACATTACATGTTCTGTGCACACTGACGGGGTGTAAATTCTCAAAGTGTAGAGTGGAATTCTTCAAATGACACTGCTTAGGAGCAGGGAGGTATAGAAGCAGGGAGGTCTTACTGCAGTTGTACAGGGCCTTGGTGAGGCCTCACCTGGAATATTGTGTTCAGTTTTGGTCTTTTAATCTGAGGAAGGACGTTCTTGCTATTGAGGGAGTGCAGGGAAGGTTCACCAGACTGATTCCTGGGATGACAGGATTGACATATGACGAGAGACTGGATCGACTGGGCCTGTATTCACTGGAGTTTAGAAGAATGAGAGGGGATCTCATTGAAACAAATAAAATTCTGACGGGACTGGACAGGTTAGATGCCGGAAGAATATTCCCGATGTTGGGGAAGTCCAGAACCAGGGGTCACAGTCTAAGGATAAGGGGTAAGCCATTTAGGATTGAGATGAAGAGAAACTTCTTCACTCAGAGTTGTTAACCTGTGGAATTCTCTATCGCAG
This sequence comes from Pristiophorus japonicus, assembly GCF_044704955.1. NCBI lineage: Eukaryota > Metazoa > Chordata > Chondrichthyes > Pristiophoridae > Pristiophorus > Pristiophorus japonicus. Next base: position 42,680,620 of record NC_091979.1, read on the forward strand.
AGAGTTGTTGATGCCAGTCCGTTAGATATATTCAAGAGGGAGTTAGATATGGCCTTTACGGCTAAAGAGATCAAGGGGTATGGAGAGAAAGCAGGAAAGGGGTACTGAGATGAATGATCAGCCATGATCTTATTGAATGGTGGTGCAGGCTCGAAGGGCCGAATGGCCTACACCTGCACCTATTTTCTATGTTTCTATGTTTCAGGGATCAACAGGCATTCATGGACAATGGGAATGTAATGAGAAAGGACTAATTAGCAATCTTGTTGTGCAAGGGCCCTTGGGGAAGAATGACCATAATATGGTAGAATTCTTTATTAAGATAGAGAGTGACACAGTTAATTCAGAGACAAGGGTCCTGAACTTAAAGAAAGGTAACTTTGATGGTATGCGACGTGAATTGGCTAGAATAGACTGGCAAATGATACTTAAAGGGTTGACGGTGGCTAGGCAATGGCAAACATTTAAAGATCACATGAATGAACTTCAACAATTCTACATCCCTGTCTGGAGTAAAAATAAAACTGGGAAGGTGGTTCAACTGTGGCTAACAAGGGGAATTAAGGATAGTGTTAAACCCAAGGAAGAGGCATATAAATTGGCCAGAAAAAGCAACAAACTTGAGGACTGGGAGAAATTTAGAATTCTGCAGAGGAGGACAAAGGGTTTAATTAGGAGGGGGGAAATAGAGTATGAGAGGAAGCTTGCTGGGAACATAAAAACTGACTGCAAAAGCTTCTATACATATGTGAAGAGAAAAAGATTAGTGAAGACAAACGTGGGTCCCTTGCAGTCAGATTCAGGTGAATATATAATGGGGGAACAAAAAAATGGCAGACTAGTTGAACAAATACTTTGGTTCTGTCTTCACGAAGGAAGACTCAATTAACCTTCTGGAAATCCTAGGGGACCGAGGGTCTAGTGAGAAGGAGGAACTGAAGGATATCCTTATTAAGCGGGAAATTGTGTTAGGGAAATTGATGGGATTGAAGGCCGATAAATCCCCGGGGCCTGATAGTCTGCATCCCAGAGTACTTAAGGAAGTGGCCCTAGAAATAGTGGATGCATTGGTGATCATTTTCCAACAATCTATCAACTCTGCATCAGTTCCTATGGACTGGAAGGTAGCTAATGTAACACCACTTTTTAAAAAGGGAGGGAGAGGGAAAATGGTTAATTACAGATTGGTTAGCCTAACATCAGTATTGGCGAAAATGTTGGAATCAATTATTAAGGATGCAATAGCAGCGCATTTGGAAAGCAGTGACAGGATCAATCCAAGTCAGCATGGATTTATGAAAGGGAAATCATGCTTTACAAATCTTCTAGAATTTTTTGAGGATGTAACTAGTAGAGTGGACAAGGGAAAACCAGTGGATGTGGTGTATTTGGACTTTCAAAAGTCTTTTGACAAGGTCCCACACAAGAGATTGGTGTGCAAAATGAAAGCACGTGGTATTGGGGGTAATGTACTGACATGGATAGAGAACTGGTTGGCAGATAGGAAGCAGAGAGTCGGGATAAACGGGCCCTTTTCAGAATGACAGGCAGTGACTAGTGGAGTGCCGCAGGGCTCAGTGCTGGGACCCCAGCTATTTACAATATACATTAATGATTTGGATGAAGGAATTGAGTATAATATCTCCAAGTTTGCAGATGACACTGAGCTGGGTGTCAGAGTGAGCTGTGAGGAGGATGCTAAGAGGCTGCAGAGTGAATTGGACAGGTTAGGTGAGTCGACAAATGCATGGCAGATGCAGTATAATGTGGATAAATGTGAGGTTATCCACTTTAGGGGCAAAAACACGAAGGCAGAATATTATCTGAATGGCGGCAGATTAGGAAAAGGGGAGGTGCAACGAGACCTGAGTGTTATGGTACATCAGTCATTGAAAGTTGGCATGCAGGTACAGCAGGCGGTGAAGGCAGCAAATGGTATGTTGGCCTTCATAGCTAGGGGATTTAAGTATAGGAGCAGGGAGGTCTTACTGCAGTTGTACAGGGCCTTGGTGAGGCCTCACCTGGAATATTGTGTTCAGGTTTGGTCTGCTAATCTGAGGAAGGACATTCTTGCTATTGAGGGAGTGCAGCGAAGGTTCACCTGACTGATTCCCGGGATGGCAGGACTGACATATGAGGAGAGACTGGATCGACTGGGCCTGTAGTCACTGGAGTTTAGAAGGATGAGAGGGAATCTCATAGAAACATATAAAAATCTGACGGGATTGGACAGGTTAGCTGCAGGAAGAATGTTCCCGATGTTGGGGAAGTCCAGAACCAGAGGACACAGTCTAAGGATAAGGGGTAAGCCATTTAGGACTGAGATGAGGAGAAACTTCTTCACTCAGAGAGTTGTTAACCTGTGGAATTCCCTTCCGCAGAGAGTTGTTGATGCCAGTTCATTGGATATATTCAAGAGGGAGTTAGATATGGCCCTGATGGCTAAAGGGATCAAGGGGTATGGAGAGAAAGCAGGAAAGGGGTACTGAGATGAATGATCAGCCATGATCTTATTGAATGATGGTGCAGGTTCGAAAGGCCGAATGGCCTACTCCTGCACCTATTTTCTATGTTTCTATGTTTCTATGAACGCAGGTGCAATTAGGATCGTCAGAAATCCTTCAATAACCCAGTGCTGCTTGCTTCGTATCAATTTTCTCTTTTCTGGTTAATGACATTTTCTTAAAATTCTGGTCCTAGGTCAAATACAGGGAGAAGTACATCCAACAGTTGGGACTGTGGCGATCAATCGCCGATTTACCTGAGCACTTCCACCACCGCATGGTGACTAATGCTGTCAGCGATGTGAGTCTTCGAATTTGTCACCTTTTAGTTGATTTTAATAGAAAAATATAATGACTACAGCAAAGCTGGCTGTTTTAATTAGTGACATTGCTGTTACACATGTGGATCACATGAAGAGGTAATGCTTTAAGTGACAATTTAATTCTAAAACAGAGTAATTAAATAAAGACAACTTTCAGATGAGTGAGCTTAACATATGGGCTGTCGAATGTAATTGGATACTATGGAGGAATTTTAACTCCAAAAAACAGGTGGGTTGTGTTCGGGTGGATGGTTCAAGTGTTACAAATCTGAATCCCGACCCCAACCCGCCCACTTTCTGTTTTAAGGGGGTGGGACCAGGGATGTGGGCAGCTATCCAGCTCCCAGGAGGCGGGTTGGCACTTTAAATATTACAATAGGGCTGGAAGCCTCAGATTTAACTGTGGTCGGCTGGGGATGTTGGGCCTTGGGTCTGAGCATTTGCAGCGAGGCGAGTGCTGCCTCAGGGAGCAATCCTTGTGGGCTGGGAGGAGCAGGACTGCTTCCTCCCAGTCTCCAAAGCTCCCCCACCATCAGCCCCCCCTTCCCCTCCCCTGCGGGATTGGGCCCCCACCTCCTCCCCCCCCGGTCGGTGATCGCAGCCCCTTTCCCGAGGTTGCCCCTCCCGGAGTAGGGGAACGGAATCCCCCCCCCCCGCCTTTGGCTCGGGGCTCGCTGGGGTTGCGGCCGCTTGTCCAGCATTCCCTGCCCGACTCGAAGCCAGCCTGCCAATCAGACTGATTTCTGCCCGTGACGTCACACACACGCTGAGGAGTTAAACTCAGCGTGCAGGGAAACCCGGGCACCTGCCCCCCCATCCGCCCCCCCTCTCCCCCCAACTCCCTGCTCTCGGCGGGTCTAAACCTCAAAATTGTGGCCTATGTTTTGAATTTCCACCCAATATATGCCTCACAAAGTTGTAAGTGGCTTTTTAGACATCCTTGATGATCGATGATGTTTTCTAAAACATCGTAAGTAGGAATCTTATTTTTTTATAATTTATAAATCACCCCAAATCTCTTCTTTCCCTCCTCTCCTGAGCTTTTTGATTTCTTGCTGGGTATTAGATTCCTGGGTGCCTGCTGACTTTTACTACCTCACTCAAGAGAATATTACTCGGGTGTGAGCCTAAACATGCTTTTTGACTGTGTGGATATCACATACACACGCCCTCGCCCACACCCACCCATGCTCGAGAAATGGGTCCTGCACCGACCCATTTCTCGGACAAAGAGTTTCACAGCTTTTGGGAGCAGTCGGAGGGACCTCGATGTTGTTTTCCGGTCCTGTACAATGCTTTATCTTTAACAGGCTTCCTTGTGAATGATCAGTATTTAAAGTACTAGAATAAATTCTTTGATAGAGAGCAGTTGTGAATGTTTCTTTGATGTGCCGTACTGTGTGCAAGATCTGACACTTGCAGTAAAAATGATGACTTCTTAACTAGGTTAAATACAAAGAGGACTTGGAATGGTTGAGAGGGATCGGGTGCTACGCGTGGGACACTCCTGATTTGAAGCTGGCCGGGCAGAACAAGGAGCTCTACAGCCAGGTAGGGGCCACCGCCTTTGCTGTGTAGCCTGTTTACATGAGCAAGGTGGTAACTTGATGACGATGTGATAAAACAGACAGCTATTCATCTTTATCTGGAACTGCACGTTTCAGCACATGCTTCTGTGAACTGTGGCACACACATAAAGTATATTCAGCAGTCTTCAGACAAATACCTTCACAGCCTTATCGATCATAAGGGCTCCTTTTAATGTAAAAACACGTTTCTCGCCTTCCCTCCAATCTTCTCGTCTTCTCTTCTCGAGACATCGATTCATGTTCCACAGGTAGCTACCTCTCTCCAGTTCCATGCCCATGTGTCCTCATATGGGGAGTGATTGTTGACAGGCTATTCAACTATGGGAGCATGACCCAATATTCACACACCCACATACACACACACACACACACACACACATATACACACACCACAAGTAGCTGCAGTTAAGGAGGTGCTAGAGGAGCACTTGAGTGAGGAAGGAATAGAAGCTTATGCTGATAGGGTTAGAGGAAGAGGGGCGGGTGGAGGCTCATGTGGAACATGGACCAGTTGGGCTGAATTACCTGTTTCTGTTCCGTACAGGAGTTACTCGATAGCATTCAGGTGTGAGATCTTTGACTATCTCCCCCATCCCACCCAACCAGCCAAGGGCTTCGCCAGCTGAGTTCAGCTATCTCAACATAGACCAGGGATCAAACCTGGGATTTTCTTATTCTACATGTCTTAGTTCAGATTTTGCAGCAAATTGACCAACTGAGTGAACAGGAGAACTTGGAGTAACACTGTAAACCTGTACACACGCGGCAAGTTACAAACACCACTTCTTTGGCCAGGCCCTGTGGCCTCTTTAGTCAGTGAGCTGTGCTGAGCTTCAAGTATCGCTGGTTGTGGTCTAAGCTGAGCATAGCAAAACCAAAAACCTAAGATATCCTCAAAAGGAGCACACATACTTTCGATGATTCCAAACACAAAATACTTGCTGATTTACAAATTATATGACAAAGAATAAAATAGATCTTTTATTCTATTATTCGTCTATTATGGATGTTTTGCTGTACAGGTTACATTCATATAATATACTTTTTTCTTACAGAACAAATATCGGGAATCAGTTGCAAAGTTCAGAAACAACTTCAAATATACCGCAGATACTCCGCACATCAGGCATGCTAAGGAGGCAACTGCAATTTTAGATGAGGTTTGTGCAATTGGGGTAGAGCTAATATTGTTCTATGCCAGGGGTGTCCAACATATGACCCTGGGGCCACATGCGGCCTCCAAGCCCTAATGTAAAAATCCTGGAAGCCCAGACAATTCAGTCCCAGCTGCACTGATGCCTCTTATTTGCTGGTGTGTCCTGTTTTGAGTTTTGTGACCCTGGAGATTTTGAAAGAGCTGCTCTTAGCACTGTCGCCTGATTGGTGGATATATTCCATATCAAAGCACCAAGATCTGTTCGGATCAGATTGGATGTGGGACCATGGCTTTAAACTTTATACATGATTCCCAAGGCTCTTTGGTACACACCGTACAGCCCATGAAGACATTAAACTTGGACACCCCCGACCTACAATTTTTTGTCCCCCAAAATATACGAAAAGTAAATCTGTTATCCAAGTTATTTCTTTTTGAAATCACTTTCGTTGAGAAACAAAATAGAAAATGCCGAGATTAGATTCCGATTATTTCAATCAAAATTCTGCAAATGAGAGCCAATCAAGATTTTTCACCAGTATCCATTTAACGTGCCATTAATTCTTCTGGCAGTCTGGTGATTGATGATAGTTTATTGATTTTCTTCAATAATGTTGACCCTGAAGTCTTCACTGAAGAGTAGTTATGATAAAAGTTTTTTTTAAATACCTTTATGGATCAGATGACTCAAATAACCAGTGGGAGATACCTTTAAGTTTTTACACTGATCATGGGTTATATTTGTGTCTTTACTTACCATATTCTTTTTCCATTGTGATTTTCTTAAACTGCTGCACAGAGGAACCAAGAGGTTATCGTAGGGTGAAAAAAGTGGTAAAGAAATATGTGGGACTTTTCCCTCCTCTCAGATGGAAACAAATCTGTTTCCTCACCACAGTTCATTCCATTTTTATTAAATCACTTCTTCCTAAACTTCTACACAATTCTGTGCTAAAACTAGAATAAGTGATGGGATTATGGTCGATATTATCCACACTGTGTCTGAGGAAAGAAGTAAAAGAAAAGGTAAAGTGTATCATTTAGCCCATAATTCTTCATGCATTTAAAGAAATTATACAACGGTCTTCAAAGGTTACTTGATCAACAATTGCCTGAACCTTTCTTTGACAGATGCAAAATAATTTTAATATTGACCGTTTGTTTTATCTGACCGACCAGGCGGCTCAATGACTGTTATGTCCCTCACTTCCGATGTGGTTTCAAGGCCAAGACCAAAACAATTGGAATTTCTAAGCCTCACAAGCTCAACCATGTAGAGAAAACATGTTCATTATTTTTATGGTTATAAATTCTATCATTGCAAGTAATCAGCTGAAGTACCCCATTTCTGAATATTGTCAGCATGAAATATTTACTTTGGCTGTGCTATCTGGAGGTAAATTTTCACAGCAACTCCAATGTGCAAGCAACCAAAGACTGATATTTACTCACATCTGGAGCATCTGCTGGCCAGAATTTCAGCGCTCGGATGCAACATTGGCTAAACTGCTGTGAAGAGCCGACTGCACTGCATTATGTGTCATTCTCTCTCTTTCGTTGCAATATACTTACTGGAAATGGGAGGAGTGTTTGACTCTTTGACTTCAGGCGACAAAATTCTGGGTTCCTTTTTGGTCCAAATGTTAACACTGGACAGACAATGCTTTGGAAGGTTGAATCAGTCGAGAATTTTCTGAAGACATTGACATGTCCTGGAGCCAGAGTTTGAAATATGTCAACCCTATACACCAGTTAGTGCCCCTCAACCCCCTTTACTGAAATAAGGTAATCATTGAAAATAATACATTGTTTTAATGAAATCTAATATTCTGAGCAGAAGTTATACAAAGCTGTCTATGAGAAGACGAAGAGCAATTATACCTTGGTCTTGGATGATCCGAGAAACCTTCTGGCCAAAAGGTCGGGTCAACTAATTAGTCAGGTAATTCTGTGGAACTCGCACTTGAATGCTGGGCCTTGTCCAAGTTGGCCAACTGCAACACCACCAGCGTCCTGTTGGCCCGTTTTATGTGGATGTCACCTACCCAAATAAATGCTTTATTGGGTAGATCTGTTGTAGCCTGTGAGAACCTTTCCACTGATCGAGTGACAGAGTTCTAGGATGATGAACACTGGTGTCTTTATGTGCTTTATTTGACGTTCCATCATCCTTTGCATGCATGTGCATCTTTATTGACAGCAATCATATAAGTGTGATGCCAAGCTCAAATTGAGGCGAGGGTGCAATGAAATTCTACGTCCTGATATGTTGACCGCCATATACAACTCAATCTCAGGGAGCCAGGTAAAGTTGCCCAATGTTGTGCACTATTTTATCTACTTATGATTTTTGACTTGTCTAATACTGATATATTAAATATTAACTTAATCATGTAAAAAGTTGTTTGTTTAGAAAAAGCTTAATTAATATTTTCATGGAGCAACTCTCTTAGTTTCAGTTACAAACCAAATTGGCATTAATTTTAAAAGGCTTCCCTACTAATCCAAGCACTGGTCGAGTCGTCTTGCTGCCTTTTAACTGTTCTCTGTCTGCTTGTGTTCTGTTAGTTTTTAAAAATATTTTCTGCATGCGTTTTGGTTGGTTTTCTGATGATTTCATTCACATTTTTAACAATGGGCCAGATTTCGCTGGAGCGTGGCTTCTCAGGTGTGCCCCGTCAGTTACGCTTACAATTGCGTTTTTAAAGTTTCTGCCCACAAAGTTGCTGAAAGTGCGAGCTGGTAATGCAAAGCCAATGGGGCATTCGAGGCCTTGGCGAACAGTGGGACAGACAGTGTATCTCCTTAACCAATGAGATTTAAGGATTGAGAAAGAAACAGAGCAACAGCACAGAGGGAGGGACTTTTTTAGACTGGGTGAGTTCCATGTCAAATCAGGAAGGGAAAGAGAATAAAGAGAGGGAAAGAAAGATTGGAGGAAGAGAGATAGAAAAGAGGCAGAAAGGAGAAGTAAGAAAAAAGTGACATTTTGCATTTTTTAAATGTCCAAAAGTAATTCACAAGCTGAAGGAATGAGACACCACGCTTATAATTGTTTACTTTCTGGGCAAGAGAGATTGGTTGGGAGTTATTAACAATTATCATGTGGGTAAAAGGGTTCTTACGCTAGACTGAACTTTCTGTGACAAGTTTAA